>NC_091012.1:83323397-84688966 GCF_041146395.1 Eulemur rufifrons | reverse complement strand
AAGTTTTACAGCAAAGGTAAATACTCAATAACTATAAAAACAGTATCATTGCAATTTTGTTTTATGAAATGTTTTCATGTCTAAGATTTAAAAAGAAATACATATAATAATTAAAGTCTAAATTAATGGGTACACAATTCTTAAAGACATAATATGTGACATCACTAAATAGAGGAGGAATTATAAAGAAGTAGTATTTGCATGTGATTGAAATGAAGTTGGTATTAATTAAAATAGATTGTTATAACTTTAGGATTCTGTATATACTTTTCTTGGTAACCACAAATAATATATCTCTAGAATACACACAAAACAAAATGAGAAGGAAATCAGAATGTGTCACGAAAAAGAAATCTACTAAATACAAATGAAGTCTGTGAAGAGAAATTGAGGGATAAAAAACTGGTAACACACTCAGAAAACAACAGAAAGGCAAGTGTAAATAATTCCCTATCAGGCATCAAGTTAAATGTAAATGGAAAAACTCCCTAATCAAACAAAACACATACATTGACATAATAATTTAAAAAATTACTACCCAACTGTAATCTCTATATAGGAGACTGACTTAGATCTAAGGACATGGACAGTTTGAATGAAAAAAGAATGGATAAAAATTGCAGTTGACCTCTTAACAACATAGACTTGAAATGTGAAGGTCCACTTATATGCAGATTTTTTTTCAATCAAACATGAATTGAAAATACAGTATTTGTGGGATGAGAAATCCACTTATATGGAGGGTCAAATTTTCACATACACAGGTTCTCCAAGGCTGAGTGTGGGACTCGAATATTTGCAGGTTTTAGTATATGCAGAGTTCCTAAAATCAATCCCCTGTGTACTGAGAGATGACTATACATGAAAACATTATCCAAAAGTTATCAGGAGCTATAGTAATATCATAGAAGATAGACTTTAACTCAAAAGTGTTAGAAAAGATAAAGAAGGTCATTACATAATGATAAAATAATTGATTCACTAAGAAGATATTCACCAAATATCAGATCCAAAATATGCAAAGCAAATGTTGACACAATTAAAGGGAGAAATAGACTGCTCTAAAATAATGCTAGAAGACTTCATTACTCCACTTCCAATGATAGTACAACCACACAAAAGATCAATAAGAAAATAAACGTGTGAACAACACTATAGACCCATAGAACATAACTGAAATACACAGTACACTCTGCCCAAAAACAACAGAAGACGTTATTTTCTGAAGCACACATGGAATAGTCTCCAGGATAGACCATATATTAAGGCACAAAACAATTGTTAGTAAATCCAAAAGATAGAAATTATATATAATAAATTTTCTAATAGCAATTGAATGCAATTAGAAATAAACAACAGAAAATTCACAAATATGTAGAAAATAAAAAACAAAACTAACCAATAATTCAAACAATAAATTACAAGGTGAACTAGAAAACACCTTGAAATAAATAAAAATTATCACACCAAAGGTTACAGGATGCAGCAAAGGCAGTGTTAAAAGGAAAATTTATAGCTGTGCACACTTACATTATAACTAAGTGTATATATATATATATATATATATATATATATATAAATAAAAGATAGAGGAGACAGATTTGAGCATTTCTTTCTGTCTCCTTGCCAGTCAACTTGAAATAATGATTTCCTTTTCTCAAAAGGCTGGCACCCATTAATTGTTTGGTAAGACACTGAGTAAGAATGATGGGAGCTTCTTCATTATGGGTGATTGACTAGTAGATGCAGAAGAAGAAAATAGAGATTTTTCATACATACAAAAGCCAAAAGTATTTATCACCAGCAGACCTACACCCCAAGGAATGTGAAAAAAAAAAAGCCTCCAGGCTGGAGGAAAGTAATACAAGATGTAATCTGGACTTACACAAGGGAATGAAGCCACTGGAAAGGTAAACACATAGAAGACCACAGAGCAGGGGAAAGAGAAATGTTTTCAAAGACCTCCATTTTCCCTCATCAAAGAAAGACAAGGAATCTGCTCACACACATAGCTTACAACTGATACAGCCTACAAACAAGTAGCAACTAAGAAAACTACGAAACTAAGGATATCTATAACCAAGGCATCCATCTGAACTTAGATTGCCAACAAAGCAAAAACAATGAAAGCCAATGTATGCTGCAGAGACACTCTTGAGTGAGGGGGAAAAATGCCTTCTAAACCAATAAGCAAACAAAACATCCAAAAATAAGAAGCAACAGCTGCTCCAGATGAAAAGGAATCAGAGAGGAAAGAACTGTGGAAGTATGAAAAATCAGAAAGAAATGACACTCACAAAATCACCACCAATGCATACCAATGAAAATTAAAATATTGAAGTGAGAGATAAAGAATTATAAATACTGATGGTAAGGAAGCTCAACAAAATCCAAGAGAAAATGGAAAGCCAAATAAAAGAAAACAGAAAAGCAATTCAGGAAATGAATGAAAAATTCACTAAAGAGATTGACATCTTGAAAAAAAAAAACCAAATAGAACTTTTGGAACTGAAAAAAATATTTACGGAAAACAAATTCAGTGGAAAGTTTTAAGAATAGACTAGACCAGGCAGAAGAAGGAATCTCAGAGCTTGATGACAACTCTTCTGAATTATCTCAGTAAGTCAAAAATAAAGAACAACCAATGGATGCGATGCACACTTTATGGGGGAAGGGCATGTCTCTAGCCCTCGCTTGGGTGAGACAAAGTCATTACTTGTAACCAAAATGTTTGTACCCCCATAATCTCTCGAAATAAAAAAAAAGTGAAAATTCAAAAGAAGGAAGAAATGCAATAAAATAAAATTAGAAATGGAAGGTATTATTCATGCATATGAGGCATCTTAGAAAACTGTTTTCCTAAATATTATCTTTTTAAATGAATTACCTTTAATTTCCAAAATAAATAAAGAAAGAACACAGAATTAGGAGTATGAACAAAGCCTACAAAACATATGGGATTATGTAATATGGCCAAATATAAGAATCATAGGCATATCTGAGGGTGAAGAAGAAAATGCACAAGGATTAGAATACCTAGTTGAATTGTACAAGAAATAATGTATACATTATGAGGACATACTGTATCTAACAAGATATACTGTTAGACTCTTTGACTCTGTAAAATTAAATTATTAATGATAAAAAAAACAGAGAGAAGAAAGAAGTTCTAGTATTTGATAGCACGGTAAAGAAACTACAGTTAACAAAATGTATTTTATAGTTCAAAATAGCTAGAAGACAAGAATAGGAATGTTCCCCTAACACAAAGAAAATATAATTGTTTGAGGTGATGGAGACCCCAATTACCCTGATTTGATCATTACACATCATATGCATGTATCAAAACATCACGTGTACCCCCCAAAATATGTACAACTATTATGTATCAATTTAAAAAATATTATACCTGAAAAAAGAAGTCAGGGAAGGCTTCATAGAGAAGGCAACAGCTGCAGGAAGGGAAGGAGTCGGTGAGACCGCGCTATGCGAGCAGAGCGTCTCGGCAGAGGGCAGTGAGGGTGCACTGGCTACTTGGGTATCTCCGTTTGCGAAGCATCTGTTCAAATCTCTCATCCCACATTTTAATGTTGTGTGTCTTATTATTATTGTTGAGTTGTAGGGATGTTTAATATGTTCTAGATATAAGTCTGTAACAGATGTCTGTATTGCAAATATTTTCTCCCAGGCTGTGACTTGTCTTTCCATTTTCTTAAATGGCCTTTTAAATTACTGACATTGTTCATTTTGATGATGTTCATCTTTATCAATTTTTACATTTACATTTTGTGGGGTTTTGTATTCTATTAAGAAAACTTTGTCTACTCCAAGGTCACAAATATATTCTTTAGAAGTTTTATAGTTTTGGCTTTTATGTTTAGGTCTGTGGTCCATTTTAAGTTAATTTTTTTGTATTGTGTAAGATAAGGATTAAGGTTTTTTTTTTTTTAAACACAAACAAATTATGTGGCCTTATTGTCAAAGTCCTAGAGTATAGTTTTGGCATTGATACTTACTAATTTTACAAACTTGGATAAAATATTAACCATAAAATTTGATTTCCTCATTAATAAAATGGGGTTAAAAAGATTAATTCTTGTAAGAATTAAATAAAAATATATATCAAAAGCAAAAAAAAAAAAAGAATACCTAGTTGAGGGAATAATTGATTGAGGAAAACGTCCCTGGTCTTGCTACAGATTAAGACATCCAGTTACAAGAACTAAACAAATATCTGGGAGATTAATTGCAAAGAAGCAATCACCAAGACACATATTCATCAAACTGGCCAAAGTCAACACAATGGAGGAAATCTTGTAAGCCGTGACGTGAAAACATCAAGTAATTTACCAAGCAAAACCCATCAGGCTAACTGCGGACTTCTCAACTGAGACCTTAAAAACAAGACCAGACTGGAGCTCCATCTTCACTCTTCTTATACAGAATAATTTCCAGCCTAGAATTTTGTATCCTGAAAAACTAAGTTCCTTATATGAGGGGAAAATACAGAGTTTTCCAGACAAGCAAACACTGAGGAAATTTGTCAAGACCAGACTTGCCCTGCAGGAAATACTCAGAACTGCATTATGCATGGATAAGCACAAAAGACACCCACTAATATAAAACTACCCAAAAGCTAAAGCTCAGAGCTCATACAAAACAGTAACACAAGAGGTAAAACAAAGCAATAAGGTATATACCCAACAGGATGAACAGAAAAAATCACACATATCAATTCTATCAATCAACATGGAGTGGTGTGAGTGCCCAACTCAAGAGACATAGGCTGGTTGAATGAATGAAGAAATACAACCCAATTCTCTGTTGTGTCCAGGAAACACAAAAGCACTCAAGGACTCATATAGATTCAAGGTTAAGGGATGGAAAGAAATATTCTATGCAAATGGAAACCAAAAGAAAGCAGGTGTAGCCATTCTCATATCAGATAAAATTGACCATAAATCACCAATAATAAATACAAAGATTGTCATTATATAATGATAAAGGGAGCAATTAAACAAGAAGTCATAGGAATCCTAAACACAGGAGCATATACATACATATAGCAAACTGTAGTAGATTTAAGCAAAGAGATACACGGCAGCATCATAATTGCTGGGGACTTCAAAACCTCACTGACAGAACTGGATAGACCATCCAAGCAGAAAATAAATAAAGTAACACTAGAATTAAATGGGACTCTAGATAAAATGGGCCTAACATACATTTACAGAACATTTTAACCAAAAACCACTGAATACATTCTTCTCATCAGGTCATGGAACATTCTGAAACATTGCCCACATCTTAGGCAACAACACATTTCTCAAAAATTTTTTTTAAAAAAGACAGAAATCATGCCATTTATCTTCTCAGAAAACAGTGGAATAAAACTAGAAATTAACTCCAAGAAAAACACTCAATTCTTAGAAAGTCATGGAAATTAAACAACTTGCTGGATGATTACTGGGTCAATAATAAAATTAAGATGGATATCAAAATATTCCTCAAACAGAATGAAAATGAGACATAAGCTATCAAAATCTATGGTATTCAGCAACAGAAGTCCAAATGGGAAAATTTATAGCCTTAAATGCTTACATCAGAAAGACAAAAAGATCACTAATTAGCAATCTAATGATTCATTTCATGGAACTAGGAAAGGAAGAGCAAACCAAACCCCAACCCACCAGAAGAAAAGAAATGACTAAAGTTGGAGCAGAAATAAATGAAATGGAAAACAAAAAAGCAATACAAAGGATCAGTGAAACAATAAATTGTTGTTGTTGTTTTTTTGAAAGATAAAAAGAAAATTGATAGACTTCTATCTAGATTCACCAGGAAAAGAAGAGTAATTACCTAAATAAGCTCTATCAAAAATGAAAAAAAAAAAGGATATTACAACGGATACCACAGACATACAAAATGTCACTTGTGAATACTATGAAAATATGTATGCATATAAACTTCAATATGTAGAGGAAATGAAAAAAATCCAGGAAACACACAATCTACCAATACTCAAACAGGAAGAAACCGAACTGCTGAACAAACTAATGATGAGAAAAGAGATTAAAGCAGTAATAAAAAACAAACCTTCCATCAAAAAAAAAAAAAAAAAACCCACTGGACCAGATGGATTCTCATCTGAATTTTGCCAGACCTACAAAAAAGAGCTATAACCCATACTTCAGAAATTATTCCATACTATTGCAAATGAAGGAATTCTCCCCAACTCATTCAATGAAGCCAGTATCACCTTAATACCAATTCCAGGAAAGGACATAAGAAAAAAGAAAACTACAAACCAATATCTCTTATGAATATAGATGCAACAATCTTCATAAAATACTACAAAATTGAATTTGACAGCACTTCAAAGAAATAATGCATCATGACAAACTGGGCTTCACCTCAGAGATGCAAGGAGGGTTCAATACATGGAAATCAATAAATATAGTTCACCACATAAACAGAAGCCAATAGAGAGACAATATCATCATCTCAATAAATGCCGAAAAAAACATTTGACAAAATTCATTACCATTTCATGACAAAAAAAAAAAAAACTTCAAAAAACTAGGCATAGAAGGAACATACCTCAAAATGATAAAAGCCATATATTACAAACCCATAGCCAACATCATACTGAATAGGGAAAAGTTGAAAACATTGCCACTAAGAACTGGAACAAGGCAAGGGTATCCAGTGTCACCACTAATATTCAACATAGTGATAGAAAATCTAGCTAAAGCACTCAGGCAAGAGAAAGAGATAAAGTGTATCCAATTCAGGGAAGAGGAGGTCAAACTATTACTTTTTGCTGATGATATGAACTTATATCTAGAAAACCCCGAAGACTCCAACAAGGAACTCCTAGAATTGATAAATAAATTCAGCAAAGTATCGAGATACAAAATCAATGTACACATATCAGTAGCATTCCTATACACCAATAACAGTCAAACTGAGAGTCAAATCAAAGACTCAGTACCATTCACAACAGCTACAAAGAAGGAAAAATACCTAGGAATATACTTAACCCAGTAGGTGAAAGATGTCTACAAAGAGAACTATGAAACACAAGGAAAGACACAAAAAATGGAAAAAATGTATGCTCATGGAGCAGTAGAACCACCATTGTTAAAATGTCCATACTACTCAAAGTGATTTACAGATTCAATGCAATCCCCATCAAAATACCAATGCCATATTTTACCTTTTTAGAAAAAAATAATTCTATGCTTCATTTTGAACCAGAAAAGAGACATAATGGCCAAATCAATCTTAAGCAAAAGGAAGAAATCTGGAGGCATCATATCACCACACTTCAAACTATAGTATAAGGCTATAGTAAGCAAAACCACATGGTATTGGCACAAAAATGGAGACATAGACCAATGGAACAGAACAGAGAACCCAGATATAAAACCATCCACATAGAGCCAATTGACCTTTGACAAAGCAGACAATAAAATACACTAGGAAAAGAAGCACTATTCAATAAATGGTGCTGGAAAAATTAGAAAGCCACATGCAGAAGAATGAAACAGGATCCATATCTCTCACCACTCACAAAAGCTAATTTTAGATGGATGAAAGACTCAAATGTAAGGCAAGAAACCCTAAGAATTCTAGAAGAAAATATTATAAAAAATATTCTTGATATGGGCCTGGGCAAAGATTTCATGAAGAAGAACCCAATGGCAATCACAGCAACAATAAAAATAAATAAATGGAAGCTGAATAAATTAAAATGCTTCTGCACATCTAAGGAAATAATCAACAGAGCCAATAGAAAACCTACAGAATGGGAGAAAATATCCACAAGCTATACATCTGATAAAGGACTAACAACCAGAATCTACAAAGAACTCAAGCAAATCAGCAAGAAAAAATCAAACAACCCCATTAAGAAGTGGGCAAAAGACATGCACAGAAGCTTTTCAAATTAAGACAAACAAATGGCTAATAAACATATGAAAAACAATGTTCAATGTCACTAACCATCAGGGAAATGCAAATTAAAACCACAATGAGATATATCACCTTACCTCAGTCAGAATGGCTTTTATTAACATGCCCAAAAACCAGACATGCTTGTGTGGATGCAAAGAGAAAGGAACACTTATACACTGTTGGTGGGACTGAACATTAGTACAAGCTCTATGGAAAATAGTTTGGAGACTCCTCAAAGAACTAAAAGTAGACCTGCCATTTAATCCAGAAATCCCAGTACTAGGTCTGTATCCAAAGGAAAAGAAGTCTTTCTACCAAAAAGATACCTGCACTCAAATGTTTATTGCAGCACATATCAGAATTGCAAAGATGTGGAATCAACCCAAGTGCCCATTAATTCATGAGCAGATTAACAAAATATGGCATATATATATCATGAAATACTACTCAGCCACAAAGAAGGATTAATTAAGGCTTTTTTCCACAATTTGGATGGAACTTCAGGTCATTATCCTAAGCAAACTATCTAGAGAATGGAAAAACAAATACCATGTGTACTCACTATTATGTTGGAACTAACTGCTCAGAGCAAAGTGAAACTCTGTGTGATGGGCAAACTTATATCCCTGACTCAAACATTACAAAATCAATTCATGTATCCAGAAGGATTTGTACTCCTGTAATAATTTGAAATAATTAAAAAAACAAGAAATATCCCAACTAATAGCTTTAACTTACCCTGTAAGTAACCAGAGAAAGAATAACAAACTAAACCCAAAGCTATTGGAATGAAGAAAATGATAAAGATGTGTTGCTGCTGTGGTTGCTTTGGGGGTCTTCTTCAAAAATTCTTTGCCTAGGCTGATGTCTGAAAGGGTCTTCCCAACATCTTCTGCTAGAATTCTTAAGATTTCATGCCTTAGGTTTAAGTCTGTTATCCATCTTGAATTGAATTTTGTGAGAGGTGAGAGGTAGGGATCCAGTTTCAATCTTCTGCATGTAGCTATCTAGTTTTCCCAGCACCAGTTATTGAAAAGTGATTCTTTTCCCCAGTGTATATTTTTGCTGTTTTGTCAAAGATTAGATTACCATATGCAGATAGTTTCATCTCTGGATTTTCCGTCCTGTTCCAAAGGTCTATGTCTCTGTTCTTGTGCCAGTACCATGCTGTTTTAATTACTCTACCCTTGTAGTACAGCTTGAAGTCTGGTAGACTGATACCTCCCAGTTTGTTTTTTTTACTTAAGATTGCTTTGGCTATACAAAGTCTTCTCTGGTTTCATACAAAGCATATAATTATTTTTTCTAGATCTGTAAAGAATGATGATGGTACTTTGATAGGGATTGCATTAATTCTCTAGATCACTTTAGGTAGTATGGACATTTTAACAATATTGATTCTACCAATCCATGAGCAAGGTAGATTTTTTCCATCTGTTTATATCTTCTACAATTTCTTTTCTTAGTGTTTTGTAGTTCTCCCTGTATATGTCTCTCACATCTTTAGTTAAATATATTCCTAGATATTTAGTTTTCTCTGAGGCTATTGTAAAATGTATTGCATTTGTAAGCTGATTTGTGGCAGTTTTTGCCTATTCTATAAATTAATCTCTTATCAAATATATGATATGAAATTTGCTCTCCATTTTTAGGTTGCCTTTTTTCTGTGTTGATTTTGTCCTTTTATATGCAGAATTTTTAATTTTGATGCAAACCAATTTGTTGATTTCTGCTTTTATTGCCTGTACTTTTGGTGTCATATTCAAGAAATCATTGCCAGATCCAATTTAATGACTCATTTCCCTATATTTTATTTTATTAAATGACTTCTTGGCTCATCTATTTTTATTACATGTATCTTTGAAATCAGAGAATATGATTGGATTGCATCCTCTAATGTATACAAGTTTAGGAAAAAAACAGTAGAAAGAGGAAAGGAAGACATTGACATTTATACATAATGAATATCATACAGCAATTTTATCAGTCTAGGAATATTTCTTCTATTTTTCACTGTAAGAAAAACAGAGGGTTTTGAGACAATAAGTGTGTAACTGAATTTTCTGAGTTCTTTCTCAAATGTTTCCAGAGCAATATCCTCAGATTTGAATATGCTCTCCAATTTTTTTGATACCCAATATTTTGTGCACTATGTAACATAGCAGCCTTGGCCTTCTAGAAGGATGCATACTGCTATTGAATATGCACCCACTACTGTTTGAATTGTTGCTACGTATTTTCTCATATGCTAAGTCAATGAACTGCCTTTTTCTACTTTTCCATTAGAGTTCAAATGGTTGGATCCTAGTAGGCATGTTTCTGCTAGATAATATCACTTCTTGTAAATCAATAGCTGATTGGACCAATAGTAGGCACTTATACCCAACTGAGCTCAACTGCTTTCACTGGGTATTGAGAAGATTGACTGAGAAACAATCAGGGCTTCTAAACATTTTCCAAATCCAAATATGTTCCTTCCCTCAAGTTCCAGGAGATAGAGATCCTGGAGATTATCTTTCTCCCATACATATATATATATATATATATATATATATATATGAGTTGTTTTCGTTTCTGTCACTCACAAGCAATAGCAAAGGTATTTATAATATTATACATTTATCTTTCAGTTACCTTATGAATTAGCTTTCTGTAGCTATTGTAACAAATTATCACAAACTTAGTGGTGTAAAATAATAGAAAGGTACTCTCTCACAGTTGTGGAGACTCAAAGTCCAAAATTACTCAGGGTCATGCTCCCTCTGCAGGCTCTAGGACAGAACCTATTCCTTAACTGTTCCAGGTTCTTGGTTTGTAGCCACATCACTGCAATTTCTGCCTCCATCTTCACATTATCTCCTCCTCTCTGTGCCTGTTTAATCTCCCCTTTCCTTTCTCTTATAAAGACATTTGTAATGACATTTAGGGCCCAACCTGATAACGCAAGGCCATCTTCTCATACCAATATGCTTAACTTAATTACCTTTGCAAATTCTTTTTTCTAAATGAGGTAACATTTACAAGATTCAGAGATTAGGACTTCATATCTCTGGGTGTCCATCATTCAACTGCTATATCTTTCTTGAAGCCCAGGATCTGCAAGGGACACAATTGGTTTCAAAGAAGAGCTTTGAGGAACTTACCAATGAGGATTGAGGGAGCAATTCTGAGGAAAGGATTGTTTTAAAACTCACATTTCTGCCCAATTCTATCTCAAATAGACATTTTCCCTGAATTCATGGCAAAGGGCTCTGCTTTCATGAAAGAGAATTGTAGGAAAACCAGGTCAATCATATTAGCCATATATTCAAATTGTTTTACAACTCAGGATTTAAACAAGCTATCTAAATTTCTGAAATTTGAAGTGATTTTTGCTCCATGTGTTCATGTTCCATGGTCATGAATTTTAAAACAAAATAGAGAAAAATCAATGAAACCAAAAGATCTTTCTTTGAAAAGATAAACAAAACTGAGCAAACCTTTAGTAGCTTGCCAAAAAAAAAAAAAAGAGAGAAAGAGAGAGAGAGAACTCTAATTATTAGAATCATAAATGAAAGAGGAACATTACTAAAATTACTGAAATAAAAAGGGTTATAAAGGAATACTGTGAACATATCGTGCCAACAAATTAGGTAACTTAGATGACATGGATAAATTCCTAGAAAGACACAAGCTACTGAAACTAATGAAGAAATACATAATTTGAATAGACCTATAACAAGTGAGGATATTGTATAAATATTCACAGAAACTATCCACAAATGAAAGCCCAGGCTTATATTGCATCACTAATGAATTCTATAACATATCCAAATAAAAATTAATACAAATCCTTCACAAATTCTTTCAAAAAATAAATGAGTAAATATTTCCCAGATCATTTATAAGGACAGCTTTACTGTGCTATCAAAACTGGAAAAAGACATCATAATATAAGAAAACTACATACCAATATCTCTTAGTAATATGGATGCAAAATTCCTTAATAAACTAGCAAACCAAATCCAGCAACAAATAAAAGAATTATTCACCATTAGCAAGTGGGATTCATCCCAAGAATGCAAGGTTGGTTTAATATTAGAAAATAAATTAATGTAATATATCAAGAGAGTTTTTAAAAAATCACATGATCATTTCAATAGATGCAAAAAAAACACACACACACACACCATGTATCTATGAATGGATAAACAAATGTGGTATATCCATACAGTGGACTATTCTTTGGCCATAAAAAGAATTAAGTGAAGATATATGCTGTGATATAGATGAGCCTTGAAAACATTATGCTAAGGGAAATAAGCCAGTCACAAAAGACCATATACTATATGATTCCATTCATTTGACAATCCAAGTAGGGAAATTTATAGAGACAGAAAGTAGATTATTTGTTTCTTAGAACTATGGGAAGGGACAGAAAGAGAGAATAGAAAGTGATAGCTAAAGGGTACCCCTTTTTGAAATGATGGTGAAAATGTTCTAGAATTGTGGTGATGGATGCCGCTATCTGTGAATATACTCAAAATCATTGAATTGTACAATTTAAATGAGTGAATGCTATGGTTTGTAAATTATACCTCAATAAAAGTGTTCTTAAAAAAAAATGTGGAGAATTTTGAGTGAAAACTTAAGACAGTTATTTGTAATTTTTAATTCATTTGAGGATCACAGGGAAGCTATGAGCCTTTTTCTTACCCAGAATAATGCATATCCATTCAGAATCTTAAATGTAATTCAGAAGCTTTCTAAGTATCCTAAAATCATCTGTGTTTATCAGGTTTAGAACTCCAGGAAACTCAGGGGAAATGTATAGTTTTGGAAAACAGAGAATCTTTTCTGGTGAAACTTCAGACATTCTGGCAAGCCAAAGGAGAGATGCTTTTGGGCAGGGAGCACATAAAGCATTCCTAAAGACTTCAGGGCTGGACACTTCCTCAGCTATGAAGTAACAAAAACTCACTGGACAGCAACAAGTTCTTTTGTCTCCCAAATGATCTCTAAAATAATATACTCAAAATCTAATCCCAATGGATCAGGTAAGTAGACTTTTACTTTAACCATCATTTTTGAGTTTTCATAGCCCACTATGTACAAGGCCCTATGTTAGAAGGCATATGAAAGATGTTAAGACCTAAGAGAAAGATAAGGACTGAGTCTTGTAACTTGATGAACTTATAGTCTCTAAGAAAGAAACAAAAACACATATTATGAATGACTTTAGAATACTTAACAAAAAATCATGTTAGCAAATGTAAATTAACATAGTGGTAAAGAGGGCAGAAAAAGTGAAGGGATGCAACCTTTCCTTTTCTACTCGGGACCCTTATAATTTAGGGGATGTTTCTGTTCAGTGAAATGGCAATGTCAATAAGTTCTATTTATTATTTTTATTCTGCTTATAACACAACAAATATTGTGTTAATGTATAATGATACATATAGATAAGAGTTATTTGGTCCTATTGATTATCATTAAAACAATCTATTTTGAGGAGGTGAACCACTAAGTCTTTATTTGAGCACCTACTATGTTATCAGTTCTGTGCCAGGAGTTGTGGAAGATACTGAGAACAATATAAGAAAAAAATCTTTGTCTTCATTTGGGTTAAAATGTAGCAAAATGACCAGATTATCAACTGAAGTAACTGAACATTTAAAATTAAGCATAATAATAAGAAGGCTTAAATATGTGTTATGTATTCTAAGAATTTAGATAATGTAAAAGCAATAGGCAGAGAGGATTTCATAGGGAAATCATACTTTTTGCCAGGCCCCTGTAAGATGCTTTACCAATTTTATATCACATCATTCTCACAAGAACTGTATAAGATATATGGGATTATTTCCAAATTTGGCAAAGTAGTTTAAGACCACAGGAGTTCAATAAATTGGCCCAAATAACACAGATGATATATGGCAGAGTCAAGTTTTAAACCTAGGTCTTTCTAACTTTTAAGTCTATATTTTCAACTATTCTTTATCCAAACCTAACCAGAGAGGTGTATGCTGGGAAGCATTGTATAAAATGGCCAGAGATGTATTTGAAACTGAGGAGTTTCCAAATAGTGTAATAAGGGAACTGCTAGAGGTTTTATACCACAGGGATTATGTAATGTTAGTAGTACACAAGGAAATGTAATCTATCAACAGATCAATGTACAGAATGGTAATCTTGTAGGAGGAAAGACTAGAGGTAAGAAAAACAGTAATGAGGATACTGCAGGAGTTCAAGTTAAAAATGTTACAGGCTTAAGTAAGCTATGTTAGTGGTGGTGGCGTAAAGAGGAGAAACAATTCTGAAGAAAAAAATCAATTAAACAAAAAAAGTTTAGTATTGTTTTTTTGTATAAGGAAGTATGCTGAGCATTATAGGTAAAGTAAATTTGACAAAATTTCCAACCTCAATGTCTTTTAACATCGAGGGATCAATAATATATACCAAAAAAGCTATCAAAAGAGTCCAAATGAAAACTGCTATAGCCATTCAAAAAAATGAGTAATGACAGAGACAGTGTTGAGATGGGAGGTTTCTATAGATTATGTTGTCAGGGAAAATCTTTCTGAATTGGTTTCAGTTGAGCCAAATCCTGAATGAGGAGAAGGAGTTAGCCATCCAACGATCCTGGAAATTAGTGTTAAGGCAGAATAATAAAGTAAGTACAATGATCCTGAGGTAGGAAGAAATGTGGGTTTTTTACAGAACAGACTGAAGTCAGTTTAACTGGTATAAAGTGAGTGAGAAAAAGAATAGTGGAAAATGAAGAGGCATGAGTAGTTTCCAGATCATATAATCCTTACTCAAAGAAGGAGTTTGGATATTTTTCTAATTGTTATTGGCAGCCATTAGAGAATCTTAATAAAGGAAGTGACTGTAATTGACTAATATTTAATAAACATCACTCTGGTCTCTGTATAAGGAAGAGACTATACAGGGGCATGAGTAAAATTGGGGATATCACTTGGGAAGCAATTGGAGAAATACTAGGAAAAAAATAATAGTAACTCAGGCCAAGGTGATAGAAGTAGAGATGGAGAGAACAGAATGGATTTGGGATATATTTGAAGGTAAAGCTGGCAAGACTTGAAGATGTATTGGATGTCAAGCGAGGACAAGAGAACAATAAAACATGTCCTATTGGGGGGCCGAATCAACTGTGTGATTTGGGGACCACTTAGTGACATGGAGAAAACTGCAAGAACAAATTGAAGAACATAAAGAGTTCTACTTTGGTCACATTTAGTTTGAAATAATTTTAGACATTCAGGTAGCACTTAGATGAGTTGAAGTCATCAACATCAGATGACATTTAAAGCAACAGCTCTAGCTGAGACCAACTAGGGGAGAGAGTGTAGATTTTGAAATAAAAAGAGATAAGATGGTCCAAGACAATGGTATTCAAAATGTGGTTCAGGGATCTCTGAGAATTCCTGAGAATTTTTCAAAATATCTGTAAGATCAACACTGTTGTCATAATAATACAAATGTGTTATTTGCATTTTTTACTCTTATTTGTAATTTTCTTTCTTTTTTGCGATTTTAATAGATTTAGGGGGTACAAGTGTTTTTTGTTACATGGATCAATTGTATAATGCTGAAGTCAGGGCTTTCAGTGTATCTGTCACCAGAATAGTGTACGTTGTACCTAATAGGTAGATTTTTATCCCTCACCCCCCTCTTAGTTTTCAATGTCCATTACACCACTTTATGACTATATATATATATATATATATAATCTCCCTCATTTAGCTTCCATATTTGCAATATTCACTCTCATGTTTTCTGTAGGCTGTATCAGAGTAGATATAAAAATATGCCTGTGTTTTATAAGGGCAGACATTAAATATATTTGCAAAATTGAAGAATAATGTCATTCTTTTCACTATTTTTGTGTTTTTGAAAAGTAGAATTGTTTTTTGCTAGAACATCAGTAATTTATGTTAATGTTTATTAATTATTTTAATTTTTGCCTGTTTTAATTTTGAATATAGTAAATCTCAATAGATACAACCCATAGACACAGACGCTCTTTCTGGTCTTCAATAATTTCTAGGAGTGTATAGGAGTCCTGAGGCCTAAAAAAAAATTAATAACTATTGACCAAATATATTACTTGATTATCCTCTCAAGGCATTGAATTTAAAAGCCTGCGATAATTCTTTTGTGATCATTATACCCATAAAACTGGACCTCAATCATTGGTCTAGAGTACACAATGTTTACCAAGCAGTATATAAGTCCATGTTTTAATTCCTAAGAAAGAAATTCTAGGAAAATTACCTCTAAAACACCAACAGCAACTAATGTGTGCTAATGAGGTATAAACTGGATTTGATTTCTATCTGACTTGAAAAGAAATGAGTACCATCCTATTTCACAAATATCAACATTTGATATGTGGCATTGAAGGACCTCTCCATCTAGGCATTTATTTGTGTAATTAAATGTTTTTTTTTTTCTTTTGAACTAGGTGGGGTGAAGTTGTGTTTCAATAGTTGAGGAAGAGGCCAGAGTAGATAATAATACTGTGCCTGTTCCCAACCTGATTCCAGGAACCATAATCCCTGTCTTTACATAAAAAGTGGCTATAATAAAAGGCTGATACTAGCTTTATGAGCAACTGAGGACACAGGCGATGCATTCATCAGACCTGGGTGACAAAGCGAAAACCAAAATGGGAAAAATAGCATTTTCTCCATATCTTCATTGAAGATGATGGCATTCTTTTTGGATTGCAGGGGACCAGGGGATTAGCTTTTCATTGACTTACCTTTTCCTCACAAAGACCTACAAATTAGAACTTTAAGAAAGTGGCCAATGGATGAGAACATAATGAAATTTGTTCTTGACTACATGTGAGATACTCTCTGAGGACTTTCTCCCCAAAAGAAAAAGACTTTAGAATGGTATAGGGAGTGTAGGAAGGGGAGGAGTCTGCTTATGGCTTGTAGTTATAGAAACAGGGATTATAAAATAATAAAATTTGTATATTAACATTAATATAATTTCATTTGTACCCATGGATTGGTATGCCTAGAGCTTATGGGGATTATAAATAGAAATGTAGATTCATTATTTCTCATCTAATATCATATCTGTAAGCATACTCATAGATCTGGAAAACAACCATCAGTTTTTTATGCTTTGGGGTTAATTATGTCACTGCCAATCTCTTTCACTCATGTGATTAATACAGAATTGACTATACATACCTAATTAAACGTGTTAATTAATTTTCAATTTTATGTTCACTTGAACACAAGCTGTATTAGTGAAAGAACCTTCGGGAAGACCATCTGTCTGACTTGCAGATATTATACAAAAGGGATCTTTCTGTATATGCAGCAATTGCTATTCACATGGTATATGATCTCAGAAAATTAATGTCTGCATCCTCAGCTGCATTTATTGCTTTTGCTTTTAAGTGTCAACAACTATTGCTGATACTTGACACGACCAATCAAAGCAGAGCACAGGAGGCTGACTGGTGACAAAGGTCAGCAAAACATGTGTTGCCTCTCAGAGGATAGAGGCTTGTTTTGCCTAAGGCTTATCGGCTGGGGCTTTTATGGTATGTTTTGTTTGTTTTCTGGTTCATTATTAACAAAATCATCTGTAGAGCTTTCTTGCCAGAATAAGCAATCATATTCCTTCTCCCGAAACACAAGTTACTGCTAGACTCTATAGACACTATTAAATCCTCTACTCTATTGGCTCACAGGTTTCTCTATTATCACTGCGACTTAGTCTTTTTGACATCTAAACATTGGTGTTACCTAGGGCTTAGTCCACAGATCTTTTCAATTCATTATCTACACTCAGTCTCTAGCTGATCTCAACCAGTCCCATAGCTTTAAATACTACTTATACACTGATGACTCCTAAATGTATTATCTCTACCTGAACCTCTTCCTTGGTCCTTGCACTTGTATATGTAACTGCCTACTGATCACACTTGGATATTCAACAGACATCAAATTTTAATATATCCAATACTAAACTGATTACCTCCCGAAATCTGTTCATCCTAGATCTTTTCCCAATTCATTAAATAGAATCTGTATTCTTCTAGTTGCTAAAGTCAAACTTGGATCTTTCTTGACTCCTCTGTTTTTCAAACTCACGTCTAATACATTAGCAAAATCTGTAACTACATGATCAAAATATATTGAGAAACCAACTGCTTCTCACCTTTCCACCACCACAGTACTGTTCAAATTACAAATATCTTTCTTTTGAATTGTTGAAAATGCTTCATAACTGGCATCCTAGTTTTGATTATTGCTTCTCTATGTTGGAAAACCACACAGATGCCAGCATGATCCTTTTGAAATGTAAATCATATTTTACCCTCTTATTCAAAATATTAATAAATGACTTACAAAGCCACATATAATTTGCCCCTTCCCTCATTCTGACCTCATCTCCTACCATTTTTTCTCTTGTTCAACTCATTCTAGTAAAACTTACTGGCATGTTGTTTTACTTCTTGAATAGGTTAATCATGCTCTTACCTCAAAAACCTTTTACTTGTTGTTTCTTCTACCTAGAATGCTCTTATGCTAGGTGTTCAATTCTTCTGGACTTTTGTTCACATATTATCATATTAGACTGATCTCTCTGACGCCACATGTAGAATAGTAGCCCCTCCCCAACTAACATTCTCTATAATTCTTACTACATTTTACTTTTCTCCATAGAATTTATATTTATCACTTGTAATGTATTTTAAAATTATATTGTTATTTTTATTTTCAGGAAGAAGGAGTGGATACACTATTTCTTATTCTTCCTAAGTAAATCAAATACCCTGGACATTATATATAAAATAAGTATAAGATGACTCTAAAAGGTGAAAATAAGAAAGCAGACCTATTAGGGACCATGGAATCCAAAGAAAGAAGACACAGTGGTCCCTGTGTTTTCTTTTGATTTACATATCCCAGGCTGGCAATAAAAGAAAGACCAATACATATAGGCATAAAGAAAGCTCTGATAAAAACCTGCTGTCTCCAGCCTAGGGAATAAGAAAGGGGCAGCTTACTGTGACAGAATTCTTAGAAAATAAGCACTCTTCTCCATCAAAGCAACACTGAGAAAGCTATGGCTTCATCCTTACCCATACCAATAAAAGCTGAATAGATAGATAGCCTAACCTTTCAATCTCACCAGGCTTCCCCAACTTCCCATTCCAAGGTGGTGTCAGAAAGAGGTGTCACATTCATCTCCTTCTGAGGATGACAAGTTTTCTTTAATCACAGTGTCAGTAGGGAATACATAGGGAGCCTAGACTTCTACCCTGGACTGGTGGTAATGAGGTGGGATAGTGTTAGAGGAAGACTAATGGGCAGTCGGGACCTTCACCAACATCCACCAGTAATGAGGCAATTTCCCCATCCACAGTGATACGGGAAGCTATATGGGAGCAATATGAGGTACTCCTACCCCTTCCAGCCAGGGAGGTATCAGTGGAAGCCTAATGGAAAGCCATATCTTCCACTGTCACCCACCAGTAAAGAGGAGTAACCTTATAGTGTAACAATGGAGATTGAATGAAGAACTTGGAATTCTTTCTCCATTTGACAATAATGAGAGGGTGACCCCTCTTCCTTCACTGGAGCAGTATCAGAGGAAGCCAGCTAAAACAAAAGGATAAAATCCTCTTAACATAATACAAAATGTTCATGTTTCAACAAAAAATTACTTGTTATACCGAGAGCCAAGAATATAACAAACTAAATGAAAAAAGGTAATCAATAGACACAAACATCAAAATGACACAAAATCAGATATTAGAATAATTAGACAAGAATGTTAAAGCAACCTGCTAAACACGCTTCTATGTGAAATTGCACACATACTTAAAAGAAATGAAATAATAGAAACACTATGCAACAAAAAAGAAAATATCAGCAAATAGAAGCTATCAAGAAAAAAAAATGTAGAACTTTTATAATTTAAATACACATGACCAAGATAAAATGCTCAGTGCGACTTCTACATGCTTCCAGGTAGCATGTAAAAAGCCTACAAGTCATCACTCTAATCCATAAAAGAAGAGAAAAAAGCTAAACAAAGTGATAATTAACAACTTTTCTTAGATTCACTAGAGAACTGAGAGCACAGGGTAAACCACTGCCCTCAAAATTTCGAGACGCAGACAAGCAGATGCAGCAGAGAAGCCAACAAGCAGAAACTTTTGCAGGAACCAGTCCAGGGCAGGAAACCTAAGCTGTAATTGTCATATTATCAGATTCAGTGTAGATAAGTTTGAGAAATAAAAATACCTTGGAGGGGAGTGCAGTTTTAGGTTGGCTATCACATGTTTGCAAGTTTTACTTTTAGGAGTCTTACCAGGTTATCACAGTGACTATTGGATAAAAATCCCCTTGTGCTTCAGGCAGGGGGAGGGGGAAAGCGGCCACTTTGAAATATGGGCAGGACATTCTGCTCTTCTTAACAAAGCCTGCTCTCAAAATAAACAATTTTTCCAGAATTTGATTAATTTTCATTGTGTGCCTGTATCAAAAAATCACATGTACCTTATAAAGATATACAACTCTTATACTCACAAGAATTCAAAATAAAAAATTTAAAAATAAACATATTTTACCAGAGCCTAGCAGACTGAGGTTTTACCAGAGCCTAACCAATTTGAGAAAGGAAAATACACAATTGTAGCTTGCTCTGACATTCCTGTCTCAACTAAGGGGGTAGAAGAGGAAGGGCTTAAAACCATTCATAAGGTCACAGCCCAGAGGTCTAGGCTCCCTAAAATAATAATACCAAATCATACCACTTACAATCACTTCCCCTTTTCCACACATTACCAACAAATCACTAAAGGTCTACTACCATATTTCCTTTAGGCCAGTATATAATGTCTGAATTTGAATAAAAAAATTTACCAGACTTCAAACTATACTACAAGGCTGTGGTTATTAAAACGGCTTGGTATTGGCACAAGAACAGGGACACAGACCAGTGGAACAGAAATGAGAATCCAGATATAAAACCATCCTCTTATAGTCATCTAATCTTTGACAAAGCAGGCAAAAACATACTCTGGGGAAAATAATCCTTATTCAATAAATGGTGCTGGGAAAACTGGATAGCCACATGTAGAAGATTGAAACAAGACCCATACTTTTCACCTCTCACAAAAATCAAAGCAAGGTGGATAGCAGACTTAAAGCAAAGGGGTGAAACTATTAGAATTCTAGAAGAAAAAGTGGGAAAGACTCTTATAGACATTGGCCTAGGCAAAGAATTTATGAAGAAGACCCCAATGGCAATAACAACAAAAACAAAAATAAAAAGCTGACTAAATTAAAAAGCTTCTGCACAGCCAAAGAAACTATCACAAGAGAAAACAGACAGCATACAGAATGGCAAGAATTTTCACAAGCTACACATCCGATAAAGGACTGATAACTAGAATCTATTGAGAACTCAGGAAAATCAGCAAGAAAAAAATCAAACAACCCCATCAAAAAGTGGGCAAAGGACATGAATAGAAATTTTTCAAAAGAAGACAGAAGAATGGCCAACAAACTTATGAAAAAATGCTCAATATCTCTAATCATCAGGGAAATGCAAATCGAAACTACAATGAGATATCACTTAACTCCAGTGAGAATGGCCTTTATCAAAAAGTCCCATAACATTTCGATTTCTTTAGTGAATTTTTCTTCCAAATCCTGGACTTTTTGTGTGTGTGTGGTTTCTTTGTGTTGGTCATCCATTTTTTCTTGTATATTACTCAGCTGCTTTATAATCCATATTTGAAATTCTTCCTGTGACATGTTGGTATTTTGAATCTGGTTTGTGTCAATTGGTAGAGAGCTGGTATTCCTATTTGGGGTCAAGATTTCCATTTGATTCTTTATATTCCCCATGTTCTTTGGCTGAGCCCTTCCCATCTGGATCAATCGTTAGATCTCTTCTTACAGCTTTAGTCTGGATAGCGGCACACTTTGTACTCTGTTCTTAGGCTGTGAAGCAGTCTAGGTGTGTTGCTTCCTTTGTCACTAGGGGAAGCCTGTTGTGTATTGTTTAGAGTTTTTCTACCTCATTTGGGAGGCTGCTCCTGATGGGTCCAGCCCCAGAGGATTGATTTGACCTAAGACCGGTTTGACGAGTTAAGTCACTGTGCTGTCAACTTTCAGTTAGCAGCCAGGATTCACACTAATTGCAGGCAAAAAAGTGTCTCTCTGTTTGTTTGTTTGTTTGTTTGTTTGTTTTTTGGCCCTTCCTCTCAAAGGGTAGTTTCTGCCTCTTTCTGCATGAAAGACACTTGCTACAGGGAGGGGGCATTGCCCTCGCTCACCCAGTACCCCAGCTGCTGCAGCTCCCACAGGCAGTGGTCTGCCTTGCCCCAATGACTGCAAGGTCCATGCTCCACACTCTCGTGACTGGGGAAGCACTCAGTGTTCAAGCAAGGGCAGAGCTCCTAGCGAGGGTCCACGGACTTGGGGAGGGAGCCCCCCAGGGAGCTAACCAGCACCCTATGGCTCTGCAGCAGCTAGGCTGTGGACCCCAAAATGGTGACCGCCCGCCCACAGATTGCCAGCGCTGGGGATGAATGTTCAGGGTCTGGCAGGTGCCAGAGCTGGGGGACTGGCAAGCCCAGGAGTAGTACTGCAGGGTAAACGTATACCACATTTTATTAAACCACTCATGTGTTGATGGGCAATTGGGTTGTTTCCACATTTTCACAATTGTGAATTGTGCTAATATAAACATTCGGATGCAGACATCTTTGTTATAGAACGTCATTTTTTCTTTTGGGTATATGCCTGATAATGAGATTGCTGGATCAAATGGTAGGTCTACTTGCATCTGTTTAAGGTATCTCCATAATGCTTTCCACAGAGGTTGCACTAGTTTCAGTTCCACCAGCAGTGTATGAGTGTTCCTGTCTCTGCGTGCATCCGCGCCAACATTTGTTGTTATGGGACTCTTTGAAAAAGGCCATTCTCACTGGAGTTAAGTGATATCTCATTGTGGTTTTGATTTGTATTTCCCTGATGATTAGAGATGTTGAGCATTTTTTCATATGTTTGTTGGCCATTCTTCTGTCTTCTTTTGAAAAATTTCTATTCATGTCCTTTGCCCACTTTTTGATAGAGTTGTTTGATTTTTTTCTTGTTGATTTTCCTGAGTTCTAAATAGATTCTAATTATCAGTCCTTTATCGGATGTGTAGCATGCAAAAATTTTTTTCCCATTCTGTAGGTTCTCTATTTACTCTCGTGACGGTTTCTTTGGCTGTGCAGAAGCTTTTTAATTTGAGAGGGTCCCATTTATTTATTTTTGTTGTTGTTGTGATTGCCATTGGGGTCTTCTTCATAAATTCTTTGCCTAGGCCAATGTCTATAATAGTTTTTGCCACATTTTCTTCTAGAATACTAATAGTTTCACTCCTAAGGTTTGAGACAGTTATCCACTGTGATTTGATTTTTGTGAGAGGTGAAAGGTGTGGGTCCTGTTTCAGTCTTCTACATGTGGCTATCCAGTTTTCCCAGGACCATTTATTGAATAAGGATTATTTTCCCCAGAGTATGTTTTTGTCTGCTTTGTCAAAGATGAGATGGCTATATGATGATGGTTTTATATCTGGATTCTTGATTCTGTTCCACTGGTCTGTGCCCCTGTTCTTGTGCCAATACCAAGCTATTTTAATAACCACAGCCTTGTAGTATAGTTTGAAGTCTGGTAAATTAATACCTCCCATTTTGTTCTTATTGCTTAAAATTGCCTTTGCTAAATGGGGTCTTCTGTGCTTCCATACAAAGCGTAAAATTATTTTTTCTGTATCTGTGAAAAATGATGTTGGTAATATAGTAGACATTGCATTTAATCTGTAGATCACTTTTGGTAGTGTAGGCATTTTAACAATGTTGATTCTTCTGATCCATGAGCATGGTATGGTTTTACACCTGTTTACGTGCTCTGCAATTTCCTTCCTCAGTGTTTCATAGTTCTCCCTGTAGAGGTCTTTTACCTCCTTAGTTAAATGTATTCATAGGTACTTTATTTTCTTTGTTGCTATTGTGAAAAAGAGTGAGAATTTGATCTCTTCTGTCCGCATCTGGACATCCTTGATTCTGCTCTCTTGCCTGATTGCTCTCGCAAGGACTTCCAGCACTATGTTGAATAGCAGTGGGGACAGTGAGCAACCTTGTCTGGTTCCAGTTCTAAGTGGGAAGGCTTTCAATCTTTCCCCATTCAGTATGATGTTGGCTGTGGGTTTGTATATATGTATTGTATCATTTTTAGGTAGGCCATGTCTATGTCTATTTTGTTAAGCGTTCTTATGATAAAAGGATGTTGAATTTTGTCAAATGCTTTTTCTGCATCTATTGAGAGGATCACATGGTCTTTGTTTTTACTTCTATTTATGTGGTGAATTACATTTATAGGTTTGCGTATGTTGAACCATCCCTGCATCTCTGGGTTGAAGCCCACTTGTTCAGGATGGATTGTTTTCTTGATAAGCACCTGGATTCAATTTGCTAGGATTTTATTGAGTATTTTTGCATGTATATTCATGAGGGATATTGGTCAGTAGTTTTCTATTTTTGTTGGGTCCTTTCCTGGTTTTGGTATTAGAGTTATTTTGGCTTCATAAAATGTGTTGGGAGGAGTCTGTCTCTCTCGAAATTGTGGAATAACATTTGTAGGATAGGCACCAGTTCTTCTTTTTAGGTGTGGCAAAATTCGTGGGTGAAGCCATCTGGTCCTGGGCTTTTCTTTTTGGGAACATTTTTATTTCTGTTTTGATTTCAGTCCTTGATATTGGTCTGTTCAGGAATTCTATTTATTCCTGGTTGAGGCTGGGGAGGTTTTGTGTTTCTAAAAATTTGTCCATTTCCTCCACATTATCTAATTTGTGTGCATAAAGGTTTTT
Source organism: Eulemur rufifrons (assembly GCF_041146395.1). Taxonomy (NCBI): domain Eukaryota; kingdom Metazoa; phylum Chordata; class Mammalia; order Primates; family Lemuridae; genus Eulemur; species Eulemur rufifrons. Next base: position 84,664,099 of record NC_091012.1, on the reverse strand, counting down.
GTAGAATTCATAGATGATATCTTATATCTCTGTGGCATTAGTTCTAATTTCTCTTTTCATGTTCCTGATGGAGGTTATTAGAGATTTTTCTTTTCTGCTCTTAGTCTAGCCAAAGGCATGTCGATTTTGTTTATCTTTTCAAAGAACCAGCTTTTTCTTTTATTAATCTCCCATATACTTTTCCTGTTGTCCACTTCATTTAGTTCTGATTTGATCTTTATTAATTTCACTCCTTCTACTGGGTTTGGGATCAGTCTGTTCTTCTTTCTCCAGCTCTTTGAGTATATTCATTAGGTTGTCTATTTGTAAATTTTCTGACTTTTAGATATAAGCATTTATGGAAATAAATTTTCCTCTCAGTAGTGCTTTAGCTGTGTCCCACAGGTTTTGATAACTTGTGTCTCCTTTGTCATTTAGGTCAAAGAATCTTTTGATTTCCATCTTGATTTCCTTGTTTATGAAATGATCATTCAGGAGAAGGTTGTTTAGCTTCCATGACTTTGAGTAGAAATGAGAGTTTCTGTTAGGGTTGATTTCTACTTTTATTCCACTGTGATCTGAGAAGATGCATGGTAAACTTCTATTTCTTTAAATTTTTTATGACATGCTTTGTGTCCTAGGACATAGTCAATCTTAGAGAATGTCCCATGAGCTGATGAGAAAAACGTATATTCATTGGATTTTGGATAGAATGTCCTGTAAATGTCAGTCAGGCCCATTTATTCTAGCGTTCTGTTTAAGTCTATTATTTCTTTGTTTATTTTCTGTTTGGAGGATCTGTCCTGTGCTGTCAGCGGGGTGTTGAAGTCTCTGGTTAATATGGTGTTGCTGTTTATCATTTGGTTAGTTCAAGTAGGGTTTGCTTTATGAATCTGGGCACACCTAAGTTGGGTGCATACATATTAAGCATAGTTATGTCTTCTTGTTGAACTGTACCCTTCCCCATTATATAGTGACCATCTTTGTTTCTCATTACTTTTGTTGATTTAAAAACTAAATTATCTGAAATTAAAACTGCCACGCCAGCCTTCTTTTGGCTTCCATTTGCTTGAAATATCAATTTGCATCCTTTATTTTCAGTCTAGATGCATCTTTGCAAGTTAGATGAGTTTCCTGGAGGCAGTAGATACCTGGCTTGTATTTTTTTTATGCCTTGGGCCAGCCTATGTCTCTTGAGTGGGGAGTTCAAGCCATTCACATTTATTGAGAGAACTGATAGGTGGGACAGATTTGTGTTCATCCTGTTGGGTAGAACTTCATTGCTACATTTTCTCTCTTGGGCCATTGTGGTATCTGGTCTTTGATCTTTAGCTTTTGAGTAGTTTTACATTCATGAGTGTTTCTTGTGCTGGTCCATGTGTAACTCTGTCTTGAGTACTTCTTGGAGGGCTGGTCTTGTCTTGGTGCATTCCCTCAGTCTTTGTTTATTTGAGAATGTCTTAATTTCTCCTTTGTATAGAAAACTTAGCTTTGCTGGTTACAAGATTCTAGGCTGGGCATTATTCTGTTTTAGAAGAGTGAAGATGGGGCCCCAGTCTCTTCCTGCTTGTAAGGTTTCAGTTGAGAAATCTGGCGTTATTTGGATGGGCTTTCCTTTGTATATTACTTGCTTCTTTCACCTTACAGCTAGAAGAAGTGCCTCTTCAGTGGATATTTTGGTAAGTGTGATGACTGCATGATGTGGTATCTTCCTATTTGCAATGAATCTCTCAGGGGTCCTTTGGGCTTCTTGTACCTGGATATCTAGATTTTTAGCAAAGCCTGGGAAATTTTCCTCAAAAATATCTTCAAATAGCTTATTCAACCCTTGAGTATTTTTTTCTTCACCCTCAGGAATGCCCAGAACTCTCACGTTAGGCTTCTTCACATAATCTCACATTTCTTGCAGACTCTGGTCTTTTCTCTTATTTCTTTGCTCTATCTCTGTGACTGCGTTATTTAATTGAAAGGTGTTATCTTTGATCTCTGAGATTCTTTCTTCTGTTTGATCTACCCTGCTCTTGAGGCTTTCCACTGTGTTTTGTAGTTCCCTGAATAAATTCTTCATTTCCAGGAGTTTGGTTTGATTTTTCTTTAATATTTCAATTTTTTTAGTGAATTTTTCTTCCAAGTCCCGTATTTTTTGTGTGTGTGTGGTTTCTTTGTGTTGGTTATCCATTTTTTCTTGCATAGCATTCAGTTTTCTTATGATCCATGTTTGAAATTCTTCTTCTGTCATTTTGGTGTTCTGAGTTTGGTTAATGTCCATTGCTAGAGAGCTGGTGTTTCTCTTTGGGGGTGTGCTTTCTGTTTGATTCTTCATACTTGTGGAGTTCTTTCTATGATTCCTTTCCACCTGGATCAGCTGCTGCTTCTTGTCTTTAGATTTTTGTTTGTATTATGACACACCCTGTTTAGTCTCTGAGTCACTAGGTGGTGTTTGTGGGTGAGATTTGACCACACCCTTTATGATGAGTCAGTAGATGCAGTAGAGGTGTGAGCAGAATGACCTCCCTATCAGTAGGTGGTGCTTGCTGGGAGGGGCAGGCTGCAGTGTTGTTTTGGGGTGCTGTAACCAGCTCTCCTTCCTCTGGAGAGGGACCCTAGTGGCTCATGTGGTGAGTGGGACCCTGGGACTTCCAGGTGTGTCCTTATTCTGCACCTCAGTGGGGGCAGGTCAGGGAGTGAGTCTGGGCAGAGCTGGGTTGGGTGAGCCTGCCCTCAAGCTCCACAAATGCTGTTATCAGAGGTCAACATTCTATTCTTTGCCTCTGAGCAAAGCTGCTAGGGAGGGGCTGGAATGGCCCCTCTCAGCAGAAAAGTCTCCTTGTAGGGGATGGGGTTGTCTGAGACCTACAGTCTAGATCAGGCCTTGCTCCTTTCCACCTTCCCCTATTCCGCGGTTTCTCCAGGGCCTCTGTCAGCAGGCAGGACCTCAAGCCAGTGGATCTACCCTGGCTGTCATGCAGGCCAGGAGGTTCCTTGCCCGGGATTGCAGACCGGGCTTGGTGCACGGCCTTCCTGTGAGAGGAGGGTTGCCCCTCAGGCATGCTGATCTGCCCCTGAATGCACACACACTCAGTAGGCTCATTCACAAATAACCCTTCTGTGCCCCAGGGCAATGAGATTTAGGCCTGGGTGTGCAGGATCTGGTCTGCAGGCCTGTCCTCTGGGCCCTGGAGATCAATCCCTGACCCTTCCAGGGAGAGTAGTGCTGGTCTCAAGTCACCCATGGGGTGCCCAGGCTGGATCAGTGTCTCTCCACCTCAGGATCTGCCTTGCTCTCCTGGAGTCACCAGGCAAGCAGCACCTGGAAGGGCGGGTGTGTAGGGAGCTCACAATCTAATTACCTCTCACTTGGTCTGCTGTAGGTCCCCAAAAGGAGAGGTCCCATTCCCTGAAGATTCCTCCGAGTGGTGGCTAAATTGTCTCTCTCAGCAGTGGCCGGTAGGCAAAGGGGGAGGGGAGAATGAAGCAATATGGCACCTGCCGATCAGCTCGGGTCTGCCTACTGGGAGGTGCCCTGAGGGAGATAGGAGCCTGGTGCTCTGTCCACAAGAGGCTCACAGCTCACTGATGGTGGCTGTCTCTGGGTTGGTGTGGGCAGGTCTCTCTGCTCCAGAGCCCACCGGCAGTCTAAAATGCAAGGGAGGGGAAATGTAGCTTCTCCACCTACCCTTGTTGCTGGTCTCCAAGGCTCTCAGGGGCCTTTCTCCTTCCAGTTCTCTTCCGCAGCTTCTTCATGTGGAGTCTCCTATAGTTTCAGGCACTCTCCCTTCCGTCCCTCATCTGATCTATTTTCGCTTGCCTATTTTTTTCAGTTTCTTCTAACATCTTTCTTTCTTGCAGAGACACTCTGGCTGGCGGTTTTTCTCATCCACCATCTTGATTCTCTTGACCACCTTTGAAGCATTTGTGCCACATTTTTATTTCTGCTGCACTCATTGCATCATCTCCAAAAGCCTTCTGAATCATCTGAATAGTTTCTATAGAGGAATGTTCCAGATTAATGCAAAATTTGATGCAGATACGTTGCTCTACTCACACAGTCATTTTGAATGTGCTGGCCACACAGTAAATGTATTCACTCAATGGAATATATCATTCTACTGACTAGTACAGTGAAGTCATCACTGTTCATGCATGCACATTACTATTCACTCTCCTTGGGTGCTAGGTTACATTGATGTCATGAAAACTGTTCTTGTTATATTAGCCTAGATTGTCATCATCATCAAACCACCCATAAGCAAAGCCAAATGTTCTTACTCAACACATGCTGCAGACACACCCTATATATGGGGGTGGAAGCCCAATTTAAAGAAAATAAAATCCAAAAATAATAAGTGGCAGCTGATCTAGCTGAGAAGAAATCAGCAGAACTCCAGAAGTATGAAAAATCAGAGTGAAAGGACACCCCCAAAGGAGAACGCCAGCTCTCTAGCAATGAACAATGAAAGTGAAAATTTTGAAATGACAGATAAAGAATTCCAAATATGGATTTTAAGGAAGCACAAGGAAGTCCAAGAGAAAATGGAAGACCAACTCAAAGAAACCAGAAAAACAATCAGGAAAGTAATAAAAAATTCACTAAAAAGGTCAACATATTAAACAAATAAATAAAACTTATAGAAATACAAAATTCATTTAAGACAATACAAAACAGAGTAGAAAGTTTTAAGAATAGACTAGACCAGGCAGCAGAAAGAATGTCAGACCTTTAAGATAACTCTGCCAAATTAACTCAGTCAGTCACAAATATAGAACAAAGAATTAAGAGGAATGAACAAAGCCTAAAAGAAATATGGGATTATGTTAAAAGGTCAAATATAAGAATTATAGGCATCACTGAGGGTGAATAAGAAAACACACAAGGGGTGGAAAACATAGTGGAGGAAATAATTAAGGAAAATTTCCCTGGTCTTGCTGGAGATTTAGACATCCAGGTACAAGAAGTTCAACAAAAACCTGGAAGATTCATTGCAAAGAGGCAATCACCAGGACATATAATCATCAGACTGTCCAAAATCAACACAAAGAAGGAGCCATTAGGCAAAAACTTGGAGCCATGAGGCAAAAACATCAAGTAACCTACAAAGGAGAACCCATTAGGTGGCTAACTGCAGACTTCTCAACTGAGACCTTACGAGCCAGAAGGGATTGGGGTCCCATCTTCAGTCTTCTTAAACAGAACAACTGACAGCCTAGAAATTTGTGTCCTTCAAAATTTAGTTTCATATATGAAGGAAAAATAAAGACTTTTCCAGACAAGTAAATACTGAGTCAATTTGTCAAGACCAGAATAGCCCTGCAGGAAATACTCAGAACTGCATTATATAGAGATCAGAACAATACACACATACCAGAGTCAAATCACCCAATAAAGTTAAAGCTCAGAGGTTATATAAATCAATAGCACAAGAGGTAAAACATAGCAAAAAGTTTTTACCCAACAGGATGAACAGAATAGCGTCCCACATATAAATTCTATCTCTTAATGTGAACAGTTTGAATATCCCACTCAAGAGATATAAGTTGGCTCTATGGAAAAAAAAAAAAAAACAACAACAACAAAACTACAACCAAGTATCTGCAATGCTCAGGAAACACATCTCACACACAAGGATTCATACAGATTCAAGGTGAAGGGACGGAAAAAATATACCATGCAGATGGAAACCAAAGGAAAGCAGGTGTAGCCTTTCTCATATCAGATAAAATTGACTTTAAATCAGCAATAGAAAGGCAAAGAAGATCATTATGTAATGGTAAAGGAATAAATTCAACAAGAAGCATAATAATGCTAAATATTTATGAACCTAACACAGGAGCACCCAGATTCATAAAGGCCTACTTGATCTAACCAAAGAGATACATAACAGCATCATTATTTCCAGAGACTTCAACACAGTACAGAGAGCTGGACAGATCATCCAAGCAGAATATAAATAATGAAACCCTGGACTTAAAAAAGACTCTAGAACAAATGGGCCTGACATAAATTTAGAGAACATGTTAACCCAAAAACCACTGAATATACATTCTTCTTACCAGCACATGGATAATTTTCTAAGATTGATCATATCTTATGCCAAAAAACATTTCTCAACAAATTAAAAAAAAATAGAAATTATACCATATATCTTCTCAGACCACAGTGGAATAAAAATAGAAATCAACCCCAAGAGAAAAACTCACTTCTACACAAAATCTTGGAAATTAAACAACCTGCTGCGAAATGATTAATGAGTCACTAATAAAATTAAGATGGAAAAAAACATTCATCAAACTGGATGACAAGAACTATCAAAATATATGTGATTCAGAAAAAAAGGTCATAAGGGGGAAATTCATAGCCTTAAATGCCTACATGAAAAAGACAGAAAGATCACAAATTAACAATATAATGACTCACAAAGAAATAGAAAAGGAAGAGAAAGGACGCAAATAAGCTCAATCAGAAATGAAAAAGGTGATATTACAACTGATACCACAGAAATAAAAAATATCATCTGTAAGTACCATGAAAAACTCTATCCAAAAAACTCAAAAACATAGAGAAAATGGAAAAAAATCCTAGAAACACATAACCTCCAAAGACTCAATCCAGAAGAAATAGAACTTCATGAGCAGACTAATAATGAGCAACAAGATTAAACCAGCAATAAAAAAGGTTGGGAAAAACAACAACAACAACAAATCCCTGGACCAGATGGATTCACAGCTGAATTTTACCAGACCTACAAAGAAGAGCTGTTATCCATATTGCAGAAATTATTCCATAACATTGAGAAAGATGGAATCATACCCAACTCATTCTCTGAAGCCAATATCACCTTTATACCAAAGCCAGGAAAGGACACAACGACAACCACAAAAAAGAAAACTACAGACCAATATCCCTTATGAATATAAATGCAAAAAACATCAATAAAATACTAGCAAACTGATTTCAACAGCATATCAAAAAAAAATTGACAATGATCAAGTAGGCTTCACCCCAGGCATGCAAAGGTGGTTCGACATACATAAATCAATAAATATGATTCACCACATAAACAGAAGCAAAAACAAAATCCAAATGATCATCTCAATAGATGTAGAAAAAGTATTTGACAGAATTCACCAAACTTTCATGATAAAAACCCTTAAAATCTAGGCAAAGAAGAAACATATGTCAAAATAATAAAATCTATATATGACAAGCACATATCCAACATCTTAATGTATGGGTAAAGGACCAAAGCATTCCCAGTAAAAAACTGGAACAAGACAAGGATGTCCACTGTCACCACTTATATTCAACATAGTGCTGGAAATCCTATCCAGAGAAATCAGACAAGAAAAAGAAACAAAAATTATCCAAATCAGCAAAGAGGAGTTCAAAGTATTTCTTCTTCCTGATGATCTGATCTTATATCTAGAAAACTCCAGAGACTCCATCAACAGAGTCCTGGAATTGATAAAAAAAAATTCATCAAAGTGTCAGGTTATTGTTTTGGGACTTTTTGATAAAGGCCGTTCTCACTGGAGTTAAGTGATATCTCATTGTGGTTTTGATTTGCATTTCCCTGATGATTAGAGATGTTGAGCATTTTTTCATATGTTTGTTGGACATTCTTCTATCCTCTTTTGAAAAATTTCTATTCATGTCCTTTGCCCACTTTTTGATGGGATTGTTTGATTTTTTCTTGCTAATTTTCCTGAGTCCTAAATAGATTTTAGTTTTCAGATGTGTAGCATGCGAAAATTTTTTCCCATTCTGTAGGTTGTCTGCTCTTGTGACTGCTTCTTTGGCTGTGCAGAAACTTTTAAATTTAATCAGGTCCCATTTATTTTTTTTTTGTTGTTGTGATTGCCATTGAGGTCTTCTTCATAAATTCTTTGCCTAGGCCAATGTCTATAAGAGTCTTTCCCACTTTTTCTTCTATAATTCTAATAGTTTCACACCTAAGGTTTAAGTCTGTTATCCACCGTGATTTGATTTTTTTGAGAGGTGAAAGGTGTGGGTCCTCTTTCGGTCTTCTACATGTGGCTATCCAGTTTTCCCAGCACCATTTATTGAACAAAGATTCTTTTCCCCAGAGTATGTCTTTGTCTGCTTTGTCAAAGATTAGATGGCTATATGAGGGCGGTTTTATATCTGGATTGGCGTGGATGCGGAGAGAGAGGAACACTCATACACTTCTGGCAGGACTGCAAACTAGTGCTAAAACCTCTGTGGAAAGTAATATGGAGATACCTTAAACAGATACAAGTAGACCTACCATTTGATCCAGCAATTCCATTATTGGGCATCTACCCAAAAGAACAAAAGACATTCTATAAAAAGACAACTGCACCTGAATGTTTATAGCAGCACAATTTACAATTACAAAGATGTGGAAACAACCCAAGTGCCCTTCAATACATGAGTGGATTAATAAAATGTGGTATATGTATACCATGGAGTATTACTCAGCTATAAGAAATAGTGGGGATATAGAATCTCTTATGTTCTCCTGGATAGAGTTGGAACCCATTCTATTAAGTGAAGTATCCCAAGAATGGAAAAATAAGCACCACATGTACTCACCATCAAATTTGTTTCACTGATCATCACCTAAGAGCACATTCAGGAATAACATTAATCAGGTGTCGGGCAGATGTGGTGGGGAGGAGATGGGTGTATACATATATAATGAGTGTGATGTGCACTGTCTATGGGATGGACATGTTTGAAGCTCTGACTCAGGAGGGTGGGGTGGCAAGGGCAATATACGTAACCAAATTTTTTACCCCCACGATATGCTGAAATAATAATGATAAAAAAGAAAATAAAAAAATAAAAGATGGGCTACAAAAAAAGTGTCAGCTTATAAAATCAATGTACAAAAAATCAGCAGCATTCCTATACACCAAAAATAGTCAAGACGAGAGTCAAATCAGACTCAATATCATTCACGATAGCTACAAAGAAAATAAAAACTTAGGAATATACTTAATCAAAGAGGTGAAAGATCTGTACAAACATAACTATAAAACACCTAAGAAAGAATCTGAAGATGACACAAATAAATGGGAAACATATCCCCCTCATGGATAAGTAGAATCAGCAATGTTAAAATGTCCATACTATACAAAGTGATTTACAGATTGAATGCAATCCCCATCAAAATATCAATATCCTATTTCACAGATCTAGAAAAAAATAATCTACACTTTCTTTGGAACCAGAAAAGAACCTGAATAGCCACAGAAACCTTAAGCAAAAAGGACAAATGTAGAGGTGTCACATTACCAGACTTCAAACAATTCTACAGGGCCTTCGATAAAACAGTACATTGTTGGCATAAAATAGAGACATAGATCAATGGAACAAAAAAGCAAAACCAGATGTAAAGCCATCCACATTCAAGCAACTGATCTTTGACAAAGCATACAACAATATACCCTGGGGCAAAGAATCCCTATTCAATAAATGGTCCTGGGAAAATTGGATAGCCACATGCAAAAGGATGAAATAGGATCCATATCTGTCATCACTCACAAAAATTAATTTAAGATGGATAAAAGACTTAATGTAAGGTATGTAACCATAGAATTCTAGCAGCAAATGTTGGAAGAACTCTTCAAGGTATTGGCCTTGGCAAAGAAATCATGAAGAAGACCCCAACAGCAATCACAGCAACAACAAAAACAAATCAATGGGACTTGATTAAATTAAAAAGTTTCTGCAAAGCAAAGAAAATAACACAAAAAAACAGACAACATACAGAATGGAGTTAAATATTTGCAAGCCATAGATCCAATAGATCTAATAAACAGAATCTACAAAGAACTCAAGCAAATCAGCAAGAAAAAGAAACATTAAAAAGTGGCCAAAAGACATGAAGAGAAGGTTTTCAAAAGAAGATAAACAAATGTCCAATAAAAATTTGAAAAAAAGATCCACTTAAGCAATCGTCAGGGAAATGCAAATTAATACTGCAATGATAGAACACCTTACTTCCATTAGAATGGTGTTTACTAAAATGTCCCAAAACAATAGATGCTGGTGTGGATGCAGAAAGAAAGGAATGCTTATCCCACCTTTGGCAGGACTGCAAATTCATACAACCTCTATGAAAAACAGTATGGATGTTTAATCCAACTAGTGCATATTTACCCAAAGGAAAAGAAGTCATTTTATCAGAAACACACCTGCAGCCAAATGTTTATTGCAGCACAATTCAGAATTGAAAAGATGTGGAATCAACCCAAGTGCCCATCAATTCATGAGTGGATTAACAAAATATGGTACAGGTATATGATGGAATACTACTCAGCCATGAAGAAGGATGGATTAAGGTCTTTTTCAACAGTTTGGATGAAACTGGAGACTGTTATCCTAAGAAAAGTAACTAAAGAATGGAAAAAAAAACACCACATGTACTGGCTATTAAATTGGAACTAACTTATGACCACACATGTGCAGAGAGGGAAGTAAAACTCAGTAGAAATCATGCATGGGTGATGGGTGTAGACATACCCTTATAAATTTTAAAATAAAAAAAAATAGTAATGTGCAAGTCAAAGAAAACCTCACCTACTTGCACACACTTTTATTCACAAGTGCTATGTAAACAACTTCATACTTTTCTCCCATTCTGTAAGTTGTCTGTTTGCTCTTGTGATAGTTTCTGTGGCTGTGCAGAAGCTTTTTAATTTTCATCAGGTCCCATTTATTTATTTTTGTTGTTGCTGTGATTGCCTTTGGGGACTTCCTCATAAATTCTTTCCCTAAGCCAATGTCTGTAAGAGTTATTCCAACATTTTCTTCTAGAATTCTTATAGTTTCATGGCTTAGGTTTAAGTCTGTTATCAACCGTGGGTTGATTTTTGTGAGAGGTAAAAGGTGAAGATCCTGTTTCAGTCTTCTACATGTTGCTATCTGATTTTCCCAGCACTATTTATTGAATAAAGATTCTTTTCCCAGTGTGTGTTTTTGTCTGCTTTGTCAAAGGTTAGATGGCTATATGATGATGATTTTATATCTGGGTTCTCAGTCCTGTTCAATTGGTCTATGTCTCTGTTCTTGTGCCAGTACCATGTTGTTTTACTTACTATAGCTTTGTAGTATAGCTGGAAGCCTGGTGACCATCAATACATGAGTGGATTAATAAAATGTGGTATATGTATTATATGGAGTTCTACTCAGCCAGAAAAAAACAATGGTGTTCTACCACCTCTTCTATTGCCCTGAATGGAGATGGAGCCCACTGTACTAAGGGAAGTATCACAAGAATGGAAAAACAAGCACCACATGTACTCACCATCGAATTGGTATTAACTGATCAACACTTATGTTCACATATAATAGTAATATTCGTTGGGTGTTGGGTAGGTTGGGGCAGGAGGGGATGGGCATATTCACACCAAATGGGTGCAGTGCACACTGTCTGGGGGATTGACACACTTGAAGCTCTGCCCTTGGTGGGGCAAAGGCAATATATGTAACCTAAACATTTGTACATGCATAATATTCTGAAATAAAAAAGAGTAGATTCCAGAGCTGCTAGTACCAGAATCCTCCCAGGGAGGACTCTGAGAGAATAAACTGGAAAGAAAGAAACAGGGAGACTCTTGACACTCTACAAATCCCAGAATTCAGTTGCCCTGGATTAAGGATAGGCCTATGTTCAACTGCGCGTTACAAGAGCCCAGGTCCAGAGCATAGCTATAGAGGAGTTTATTTTTCTAGGTAGTAAATGATCAAGGGGCTAGCAGGCAAGATATGATATGCTGGCTCCATGATGTCATCAGTGACCATTTTGTTCCACAATCCTCATTACATGACTCCACTGATGCTCCTAAGATGATTGCTACATCTCCAGGAATCATAGCCACATTCCAGGTAGGAATGCAAAAAAGCACGTACTCAAGGAGTGCATCCCTTTTTTATGAAAAAATTATATATTTCCAGAAGGCTCACTGTCTATATTTCTGCTTACATCTAAGTGTCCAGAAAAGCATCACGTGGCCACCCCTAGCTGCAAGAAAGTCTGGTAAGCTGAGTGTTTTTAATGTGGCATATTGAGAAGACAGAGGAAATACATATCGGGTAGAAAACTAGTGGTGACTGCCACAACTCCTAAATTTCCTTGTTTGCCTGCATATACCCACACATACTTCTTTATGCTTAAGCTAGGTTGAGGCAGGTATTTATAGCTTACCTGATGAATGTTACTTCCGTGTGTGCACATAACTTTTGATCGATTAGTACCAATTTCATAGTAAGTACATGTGGCATTTGTTTTTCCATTCTTGTGGATACTTCACTTAGAAGAATGGGCTCCAGCTCCATCCAGGATAATACAACAGGTAGTTCACCATGATTTTTATGGCTGAGTAGTACTCCATGGTATATATACACCACATTTTATTAATCCACTCATGTATTGATGGGCACTTGGTTTTTTTCCATATCTTTGCAATTCTGAATTGTGCTGCTATAAAGATTTGAGTGCAGATGTCTTCTTTATAGAATGTCTTTTTTTTTGCCCTTGGATAAATACCCAGTAGTGAGATTGCTGGATCTATTTTTAGTTCTTGGAGGTATCTCCATACTATTTTCCACAGAGGTTGTACTAGTTTGCAGTCCCACCAGCAGTGTATGAGCATTCCTATCACCAATATTTGTCATTTTGAGACTTTTTGATAAAAGCCATTCTCACTGGAGTTAAGTGATAGCTCATTGTGGTTTTGATTTGCATTTCCCTGATGATTAGAGATGTTGATCATGTTTTCATTTTCTTGGCCATTAGTCTGTCTTCTTTTGAAAAGTTTCTGTTCATGTTTTTTGACCACTTTTTAATGGGATTGTTTGATTTTTTCCTGCTGATTTTCCTGAGTTCTATATAGATTCTATTAATAATTATCAGCCCTTTATCAGATATATAGCATACAAATATTCTCTCCCATTCTGTAGGTTGTCTATTTGCTCTAATGATAGTTTCCATGGCTGTGCAGAAGGCTTTTAATCTTTTTCAGGTCCCATTTATTTATTTTTGTTGTTGCTCTGATCGATTTTGGAGTCCTCTTCATCAGTTCTTTGCTTAGGCTAATGTCTATAACAGTTTTTCCAACATTTTCTTCTAGAATTCTTATGGTTTCCTATCTTAGGTTTAAGTCTGTTATCCATCCTCAATTATTTTTTGTGAGTGGTGAGAGGTGTGGATCTTGTTTCAATCTTCTGTGTGTGGCTATCCAATTTTCCCAGCACCATTTATTGAATAAGGATTCTTTTCCCCAGTGTATGTTTTTGTCTGCTTTGTCAAATATCAGATGGCAATATAAGGATGGTTTTATATCTGAGTTCTCAGTCCTTTTCTATTGGTCTATGTCTCTGTTCTTGTGCCAGTACCATGCTGTTTTGGTTACTATAGCCTTGTAGTATAGCTTGAGAGCTGGTAAAACAATGCCTCTCAATTTGCTCTTTTTTCCTAAATGTGCTCTTAGGTGATGATCAGTGAAACCAATTTAATGGTGAGTACATGTGGTGCTTATTTTTCCATTTTTGGGATACTTCATTTAGTAGAACATTAATCGGGTGTCTGGCAGATGTCAGAGAGGGGGAGGGGATGGGCGTATACATACATAATGAGTGCAATGCACACCGTCTAGGGGATGGACATACTTGAAGCTCTGATCTGACGGTGGGGGCGGCAAGGGCAATATACGTAACCTAAACTTTTGTGCCCTCAATATATGCTGAAATAAAAAAAAAATGCTCCTTTTTCTTAAGCTTGCTGAATGAATCCACTTCTTACCACCTCTACCACTAACACTAACCTGGTACAGTCACTATGATCGCTTCTTGGATTATTGCCAAAGCCCTCCAACTGGCCTTCTTTTCTCCACTCTTAACACTCTACAATTCACTTTCTTCCCAACAGCCAGTGAGCTCTTAAAATGTAAATTGGATCACATCTCTTTCCTGCTTAAATCACTCAATGGATTCCCATGCCTCTCCAATTAAAATTCAAACTTTTTACCATATACTTCAAGTACAAGATGTCAAGCTCTCAAATATCTCATGCCACTCTCCTAGTCACAGGGCTTCTTGCCGTGTTTCATACAGGATGCACTGGTTCCTGCCTCAAGGTATTTACTTTTGCTTTTATGTGTGAGTGGAAATGCCTCTCTCCTATTCCCTGCACATAATAGCATTAAATAACCATTGTTGCATAAATAAATCATTACATTTATAGGTTGATATTATATTCAAGCCTCTGTTACTTGATTTCAGTATCTATTGAATACTGTTAAAAAAATGAAAAGAACAGCATGCTCATAATTTTCTTTCATATTTTATCCTGTAACTCCCAATTTTTGTTTCTTCACAGTACTAAGTGTATATTTTCAGGTATATAATAGTAACATTTTGTTCTAAAACCATAATGCTGTTGCTTTTTGGCTTGGCCAAGGTTGTTTTAGGCCACAGATGGGGAAATGGACTTAAATGGATACTTTTCTTGTGCCTTTCCCAATAGTCTACTCATTCTCTGTGCAGTTATAATTACTCCCCCTTTTATCTTCCAATTTGCTAAATCTCTGCTTATTTTAGAGCTAATTACCTCTGCTCAATCATGACCTTCCTTCTGCTTTCTTTCTTTTATTTTTATTTGTTTATTTATTTTGTTTTTTGAGGCAAAGTCTCACTCTGTCGACTGGGGTAGAGTCCCATGGCATCATCATAGCTCACTGCAACTTCAAACTCCTGGGCTCTAGTGATCCTCTTGCCTCAGCCCCCCAAGTAGCTGGTTACCTCAGGTGCACACTACAGGGGCTGGATAATTTTTCTATTTTTAGTAGAGATGGGGTCTCCCTCTTGCTCAGGCTGGTCTGGAACTCCTAAGATCAAACAGTCCTCCCACCTCAGCCTCCCGGAGTGTTAGTATTACAGACATGAGCCACCATGCCTGGTCCCTCTTTCTTTTATTTTTATCCCAGAAACTTATCAGTTTTTCTTATCTCTGTGTCAATGTGGATGTATGGTGAGTGGATGAATATTCTATACCTTTCCTCCCAGAAACAATTAGTTGCCCTCCTCAGGCCATTTCCCTCTGGATTAGATATGAGAGAGATTTTGCAAATTGTGTCCACTTTATTCCCTGTCAATCCCATCCTCAACCACATAACTGAATAAATCCTTAGAAAATAAGGATAGAAGATATGTATCAATACATAAAGTTGTTTGTCTCTCAATCCTTGGATACCACTTTCTAGAGGGTGAGACCATGATGTTTTGTTTTTACAGTGCTAATGTATTTTTTCTCAGTTTTAAACTTATATTTGTTCATATTTCTTGTTTTTACAGATGGGTTTAAATCAGGTTTTACCACACAATCTTGGCCCAGAATTAGCCCATCTCAATTTAGATTGGAATTTTTTTTTTTTTTTGGCATTCTCTAATTTTATTATTTTGTCAGCTTCATTGAAATATAATTGCTATAAAAAGCTGCACAGAATTCATTCATGCACTTTGGTAAGTTTGGACATATGTATACATTCATGTTACTATCACCATAATCCAAGTAATAAACATATCCATCATCTCCAGAAGTTTCCTTGTGTCCCTTTGTTGCTGGTGGTGACTGTTTTTTTTTTTTGTTTTTTTTTTTTGTTTTTTGTTTGTTTTGGTAAGAACACTTAACATGAGATCCATACTCTTAACATATTTTTAAGGACACAATACCTTAGAATCACTTGCATGGATAGATAGAATATGTGGGTGGAAGTAGGGAGCAAAAATTGGAAGAGGGCAAGAATGTATCAGAAATACCACTTAGGAGACTGTACTAGTCATCCTGTGAGAAATGTTAGTGACTTTTACTCTAGTGGAGGTTGGGTAGGCATAGAGCTGTAGATACATTTTGCAGTATATTTTCGTCTAGAACTGACCAGACATGAGGTAGGCTGTGGAAATAAAGGAGAAATTTCAAAGATAAAGCTAATTACCAGGTCTCTGGCAGGAGTAACGACATATATGGAATTGACATACTCAGAGATAGGGGGTACAGAGAGGCTAGGCAGATTTGAGTAGATGATCAAAAGAACAAGTACAAGTTTAAGAAAGCTGTGAGATATCCAAATGGAGCTTAGAAGAGACATCTCTAATGGAAGATAATTTTGTAATCAGAGAGTAGCTGGATGGTATTTGAAGTCATGGAAGGAACTGGGGATAGTTTGTACTGAAACCCAGGACCACACTTAGACAAATTTTAAGGGAAAGTTTAGTTTAGCCTTTTCCCTTCTTTCTCTACCTATGTGAAACTAGATCCAGCAGGGGGCAAGCCACAGGGGTGTGATGATGACTTTAAGGCATTGTTCTCTCATTGCTGGCACAACAAAGATTCTGACACAGAGCTTCGTTGCCTAGTTACTACTAAAAACTGAGAAGCACTGAACTCTCATCCTCAGATCAGAGCAGCCTCTGCCAGACTCTGATGTTACTGGCAAGGCAGAAAAATTGAAGCCCAAGCAGGTCTAAGAAGAGTTGTGGATATTACGATGGGGTAAGACAGGGGTGTCTCCAAACTTCTGTATTGAAATAACACAAATCTAAAATGCCTTTAAATGAAGAAAAATATGAAGAGCATCCAAATCAACTAGCGATGCCCAGAGAAATTCAAGATGAGTTAATTAATGTAATCCATACATCTTTAAACAATATAGCTATACAAATAAATAATCTAAATAAATATGCTGAAGATCTACTTGGGGAACTATCCAAAGAGGTTGATAGAACCTCTTTCAGACTTAAAGCTTTACAAAAACGTGTAATTCAGTTAACTAATGGTATTAGCCACAAGGATCCAAAGGAAGAATTGTCCTTGGAAACTCCAATATCAAACAAGACTATTCAAAGTAAAACTATTCAAAAGCAGCAGGCATACTCCTCCAAGCCACTATCTCTTAAAATGTTTGAAACGCATGAAGCTTCTGTACAAACCTCACTTCTCAATATGCCTACTCCTTATTGCCAAGATGATACAAAAAGTTTAAAGATTTTTCCTGATACTTCTTATTGCTTTGAACTTTGTAAGAAAGGCATTACACGTCAGAGTAAAGAACAAAAGGGGGAAAAGCTCAAGCAAAAGAAAAAACACACAAATTATCCCAATGAACCAGAAGGTGAGTCTCAATGTCAACTTACAGAAGTGGATGTTTTAGTGGACCACATTTCAGCTGCTTGTGGTGAGGCCTCTCATTCATATGTGGATCAACCAGCTATAAACTCTTCATTTTCCACTTTCCAATTTAGTGAAATAAGTAAGCTGCTAACAAGAGTTGTAGGAAAGGTGCTATCCAGCCCTCTTCATTTGCCAATGCATGGAGCTGGAGACCTAAAAAATTCATTTACCTATGTCAATTATGGAACTGGAGTGGGAGAAGAGTTGCAACCCCAGCCTCGACGGTGTCTTAAAACAGAGGTGTTTGTCAGCCCTACAGCACCAAATTCACCGCCTCCATTACCACCTGATTGGGTATCTCTATCAAGAGCTTCAAGGAAGGCAAATCCTTCCCCAATGATACATTTCCCAAGTCAGCTTCCATCACCTGTTTTGAGAACTCCAGCAGCAACATCACCTCCTGATTGCCTACAGGCTACTCCTGAGGCTGCTCTTCCACTTACTCCACCTAAAGCAGACTTCTCTCCTCCGGTACCTGAACCTTTTCAATATTATGAATTGACACCAGATAATCTATTCTCACATGGTAAATATCAGGAGATGCCTCCACCTCTATCTCCTTTAGCAATATCTCCTAATATTCAATTAAAGACCACAGTTACACCACCAAGACCTTCAGTTTTTCAATCTGTGAAATCTTCGTTCACACAGTCACCAAGACCTTTAGCTGCAAAATCACCAAGATCTTCAATTCAATCAAAATCAGTATCTTCACTTCTAACACCATCAAGATTTTCAGTTTCACCATTACCAAGTTCTTCAATTGCACAAACATCACAAAGTTCATTCCCTCAATCACCAACATCTTCTTGTCCACAAACATCAAGATCTTTGATTACATCACCAAGACATTCAGTTGGCCAGGTGCCAAAATGTTCAGTTGCCCCCTCATCAAGATGTGTAGATGCATATTCATCAAAATATTCAGTTGGACAATTATCAAGATCTTCAGTTGCACAATCATCAGCATCTTCAGTTGCACAGTCAAGAAGATCTTCAGTTGCACAGTCAACAGCTTCAAGTTTGAAGTCACCAAAATCTTTTACCCTACAGTCATTGGTTTCCTCTGTACAATCACCATCATCTTGCATTTCAAGCCCTTGGGTTCTATCAGTGTCCAAGTCTTCACCATCTTCAGTTAGTCCTGGTTTAAATCAATCTCCATCAACTGCATCAATAATCACTAAAGCAAGGGGTGTCCTCATGGAAACAGCAAGAAAAGGGATTTTACCACACAAAACTAAAGATCAGTGTGTACCAAAAGCAAAAATAGAGATTCCTAAAAATGAGGTGAATTGCATCCCAATTAATTATAAAGCTATGGGATTTAGTTTTGGTAAAGAAGACAGTGAGGTTGATTGGATGGAGAAAAATAAGCAAATAAATAAGTCCAAATAAATTAAAAATAATTGTTCATTGTCTCATTCTTTGATGGTTAAGTCATTTCTAATGTTTTATCATTTTTTAAAAAGAATTAACCATTATTTTCCTACTTTTTTCCAAGAAAATTATTAGTATGTATTTCACACTGAATATTTTGCAGTTTTCTTAGAGGACCAAATTTGTTCAACTAAACTAAAGCTATTAAGTATTGATAATTGTTAAAGTAGATTTTTAAAATAATTTCTAAGACAATTTATATTGAAATGCTACAGGTATCCAGGACTTTATTCCATTTCAACTAATGTTTAACCCATGCTCCCAATATTTCTGCCTCAATTTCATGGGTGAATTAAAAAATTATATATAACTTATAGCTCTGAATACACCTAAAGGGACAGTTATTTTTTTTTTCTTTATTAGTTTTTGAGTTTTATGGCTGGGCAGGGGATTGGTGGCTTTATTGCCTGGAGTTATTGAGCTACTTCCATGAGTTTAAAGTTTTCTGAATGAAATATTCAGAATTAATAAAATTTATTCACTAATGTTAAAGAATATCAAGTTTTAATGAATTATTTAACAAAGTAAAGAGAAGTCATGGGACTAGGGGAGCTCACCTAAGAAAAATGTATAATGTAAGATGAGAGCCAATGTTTGAACCCTGAGAAAGTCTAAAATTTAATGATATGAAAGATCTAAAGAATTTCCAGAAAAGACTGAGGGTAAATGATCAGAAATATAGGAAAGAAACCAGGAAAATGGGGGCCATAGTCGGGTCAGAAGCCAGAAGATGATTTCAAAGAAAGAATTTTCAGCTACATCAAGTCCTGCAGAATAATAAAATGAGAACTATTGGTTTTGGTAGCACAGAGGTCTATTGACCTTGACGATAAGTTTCAGTGAGGAGGCAAGAGGAGGCAGTAGGAGGCAGAAATGACTTTGGGTAGTTTAAGTTAATGCAACATGGGGAAGTGTTTAGATACATCTTCCACTAGGCTGGGCTGTGAAGGGAAGGAAGAAAATACGGTAGCTGTATGGGCATGCAAGGTGATTGGCAGGATAAGAATTTGGAATCAGTATGTATTTTGCATTTTCTCATGAGATGGTCAATCAGGTATGGCCATAAAAGGAGACACTAGAGAGCCTTAGGAAAAAAACAAAGTTTATTATACTGATAGGTACTAGAGAAAGGAGGCATACCACACCATGCAGGGCCAAATGGGAAAGACACCAGAGTGGTAAAGAGGTAGAAGACAGGAGAAAGAAGGTTCAGGTCACTGCTTTAATTGGAATTTCAGCAGGAAAAGCAAGGAAATTCAGGGTGAACAGTTTAGGATTGGCTAGTTTGAATAATTTCTGCAGGCTGTGAGCTATAGGGCTGGTCTCTAGTTTCCTGGCACCTAGTCTTGGTATGATTAAGACAAAGGAGTATTATATCCTGCAGTGCATAGACCAGATAGAGTAGATAAGATTCTGGATTGGTTAGGCTGCATATCAAATATATGCTCTCACTGGGCCTTTTGTCATCCTTAAGAATTGGCCAGCCCAAAGAAGAATAGTCTCTCCCTATCCAAAAAGATTCTTTGAGATGTCGAAAGATTACAATATATAGAAAATTTAAAAATATTTACAATATAGTATGTGAGTATGGTATGAATTGGCAGAGGAAAAGGAAGAAAGCTAGGTTATTATATCTCACGATGAGAAGTCAATAAACAGGTCTAAAATTGAAATATTAAGATATATCAATGAAAGAATATTATTTAGGTACATGGATATAAATATCAAAATGAAGATCTAGTAGAAACAAATGTAAATGCCTCAGGGGGTGGGAAAATTGAGGAGAGACAGAAATGTCTGTTTTTGCAATAAACCTAATGGAAACATTTGAATCCTAAAATAATATGTTGCTATAACTAGAAAAAAAAATTAAAAATGAAATGAATTTTATCTAGAAGGGAAAATGTACTATTATGGTATATAATTAAAGAGGCATTTATTATCAATGTGGTATAGGGGAAGGAAAAGAATTTTTCCTTCTTTCCATCTTAAGTTCATTGGCTGGAGCCCCTTTGGCAAAAGACAGATTAACAAGAGAAAAACAGTTTATTAGCATGTATATTTCATATATACATAGGATATGCCCAGAGAATGAGTAAATCTCAAACAGGTGGCTTAGAAACCCAGCTTACATAGCATCTTCAACAAAGAACAATATGTTTTTTTTTTAGAAGTGATGAGATAAATGAAGAAAAAGGATCTTGAGTCTCCAGGGGTGGCAAATTGTGGAAAGGCAAATAAGTGGTAAAGGCCAGTTAGTAAAGCTTGTTATAAAGATCCTTCTGGTGACTTCACCAGGCTGCTGAGGGTCTAAAGTTGTTTTTAGTGATCAGCCTTTATCATTCCTAGTAGAGGGGGTGAGAGACACTTTTATAATTTAACGTCCTGCTTTTAGGCAAATAGGGGAAAGGCAGAACATTCTTCTTGTATTTGCTTTTTTCAAAAAATTACCTTCAGCTTAAAATAATCCTAATGTCAAATTGATATATTTTGGGGTGGCATGTTGTAGTTACCTACAGTGGAAAGAATGTACAATTCTATAAATAATGTCGGAAAAATAGTAAAATTCCTAAAAAAATCTTATATTTCAGAATTGCTAAAAGAATAGAATTTCAACACTCACCACACACACAAGAAATAAGTTGGTGAGGTGATGAGCTGTTACTATCATTTTTTCTTTTTTTGATTTATATATATTTTTATTTCAGAACATTATGAGGATACAAATGTTTAAGTTACATATATTGCCTTTGCCCCACCATAGTCAGAGCTACAAGCATGTCCATCCCCCAGATAGTGTATACTGCACCCATTAAGTGTGAATATACCCATCCCCTCCACCCCCTACCTGCCCAACACCTGATGAATGTTTCTACCATATGTGCATATAAGTGTTGATCAATTAATACCAATTTGATGGTGAGTACATGTAGTGCTTGTTTTTCCATTCTTGTGATACTTCACTTAGTAACATGGGCTCCAGCTCTATCCAGGATAATACAAGAGGTGCTAATCTTTCTACAATGTATAGTAGATCAAAACATCACATTGTATCCTAAGAGTACATTTTCTTTTCCAGATAAAATTTAATTATTCTGTCAATTAAAAATAAATACATTTATTTTTTTAAATGAGATTCTAACAATACCCCACACTCAAAAAAGTTCAACATGAAATACTGTTGAAACATATCTATCCAACTATTAGAAGAAAGAAAATATAAAGGATGTAAAGAATATATTGCTGAGTATATATAACTTGTAAGTAGCGATGTCCTTTCTAAGCAAAAACCAAAAGGTAGAATCAAAAAAGTAATATATCAACAGGTATGACAAAATTTTCTACATGAAAGAGAACATAAAACAAATTAAAAGATAAATAGCACAAAGGAGAAAATATTAGAAGCATGCACAATGATAATAAAATATACAAAATATTTCAATCATCAAGAAAATGACAAATAATCCAATATAAAAATGGTCAAATTATTTGAGCAGGCAATTCACAGAATAATCAGTAATGCACAAAAATATGCTCAATGTGGTTAGTGTAGGATATATGCAAATTCAAACAAAAAGATACTATGTTTTGACTGTAAGATTAAGAAAACTTAAAAACATGCCTCTATCTAGTGTTGGCTAGGGCATGGAATAAAGAGGACTCTCATCTGCTATTAATGGGACTATAAACCGATATGGTCTTTTTGATATGTAATTTGACAATATCTAATAAAATGTTAACATGCTTCTATGAGAAAAAGCAATTCCACTTCTGGGCATCTATCCTAAATAAACACAAAAATGTAGATACTCTGCATAAAAATATATTTTTCTAATATTATATGAAGTAGAAAAACTAAAGAAACATATATCCAATAATAGGGGAATGGTCAAATAGGTGTCATGACTCCTAGAGATCAGTATGCTAAAAATTAGTGAAATATACTGTAAGTTCTCACTTAATATCATCAACAGATCCTTGGAAACTACAACTTCAAGTGAAAAGACATACAGAAGGTCATTGAATAATGCAGTTTTGTTCAATGCCGCTTAGAAAATAAATAGTTTAGTTATAGGTCTTTTTGTTTAAAGTTTCAGTTTCCAAGAACCTATCAACAATGGTAAGTGAGGACTTACTGTATAATGAATATTTGTCAGCTGGGATACCAGAGCATTTGACTTTTCAAAGCCTGAATCCTCTTCCTATGTTTGAGATATTTTTTAACTGTGCAAGCTTATGTGGGAGGCAGGGCCCTATCTTCCTCTACAGAAATCCAAAAAGGTCATATATAATTGATTTCCTTTAATGTGGACAAATAGGCTCCAGGAATATACCTAAACATATCCAATTAGATGTTCTTACCTGGAATTTGAATCATGAGCAAGTGACACACTGTGGTAGATTCTGTGATATGCCACCCAGATCCCCCAACAGGAATAAGGGAGTATTTCCTCCTCCTTATGGAAGTGATGCTGGAATGCAGCCTTTAGCTGCCAGCCAGCTTGTGAAGTGTCTTGACAAAAGAAATATGCTTTGTCTAAGGTCACATGCTGTTTTCAGAACAGACCCCATATAATAACAATGTAGAATTATAAAGGCCTTATTCCCTTGCCTTCATATTAACTCTGGGTAACTCTACTAAGCCATCCCAGTGTGGTCAACTGAGGACTTCCCTGAAACTGTGTATCAGACCAGCTTATCTTTGCCCAATCCTGTTTCCTTCCCTTTCCTTCCACGTGTATTGATCACAAGAGTACTTCCTAATCAATTTCCTGCTTATTAATCTTCATCTCAGAGTCCACTTCTAGAAGAACACAACCTGCAAGAGAAACAAGCAGAGACAGTTTTGAATTCACCCTAAGGCAGAGATATATAATACACAGTCACAGTGTCATCAGTAATTTAGGCTATTTCTGTGGCATGACTTTGGCTATGTGGCCAGTCACTTTTCTTTAGTTCCTATTCATTTTCTTAAGCTTAGTTCTAGCCTTTGCATCAATTCTGTGAACTCCCCAATATTCTCCAAGTATCTTTTTCTCTTTAAGTATGCTAGAGTCAGTTTTATATTGTTTGCAATCAAATATCCTGTACCAATTAGTGTACTTACCTGGAAAGATTTCCAAGATACACTGTTAAGATAAAAAAGCAAATTCCACAGAAATACGTGTATTATAATTCCATGTATGTAAAAATGTATATGAAATAATATATCATAAGGACATATGTCTTTACATTCATGTAAAATATTTTAAATTATGTCCACCAAACTGGCAACAATATTTTTCCTGGAAAAAGTGTAAAAATAAGTGTGAGGGTGAAAGGAGACATTAATGGTTTACACTATATACTCCTCTAGTATTTGAATTTTTTAACAGAATATTCGTGTATTACCTGTGATGTTACTTTTTAATTAATCATTTAACTAATTAATACATAACTAATACTTATTTAATTTATTCATTATATAATTAATCCTTTAAAAGTGTTTTAAGAAACTCCTATAAGCCAGGCACTATAAAAATCCCATAGGTATAGCGATGAACAAAACAAAACAAAAACTTCTTCAAATCTTATATAGCTTACATTCTAGTGATAGGATGACTAACAATGAAAAAATAAGAAAAATATATAAAATATGAGATAGTTATAATCCACACAGGGGAAAAAATTAGAAGGATAAAGGAAAATAAAATTCTCAGGTAATCAGTTGCAATGAGAAATAAGGTGACCAGGGAAGGCCTCATTGAGAAGATGTTATGCAAGAAAAGGTCGAGAGGTAAAGGAGAAAGAAATTAGGATATCTGAGGGAAGAGAATTTTAGCTAGAAAAAAAAGAACATGCAAACTCTCTGAGACTGGAGCTAGTCTAGCATACTGGAAAAATAACAAAGAAGCCAATGTTTCTGCAGTACTGAGTGAATTGGGGAGAGAGTAGGAGAAGAATCATGAGAGGTAATGAGAGACACATTGTATGAAATAAAAACTGGAAATATATTCTAAATGAGATGGGAAGCTATTGGAATGTTTTGAACTGGACTATAACATGATCTGGGGTTTTAACAGGATCACCATGGCTGCACTACTAAAAATACTGTGAAGGGTGGCAAGTGCTGAAGTAGTGAGACCAATTGGGAATTTCATGTTAATTATTTAATCAAGAAATAATAGTGGCTTAGAATAGAGAAGCAGCAGTGGAGGCTATGAGAATTGTATAAATTCTGGAAGTATTTTAAATGTCATTCTAGAAGATTTGTTTTTGAATAGGAAGGATATTGGGAGATAAAAAGAGGAATCAGGGATTACATCAAGGTTTGGAACTTCAGAAAATGGTAGCAAAGAGTAGCCATTAATTAAGAAAATAAAACTGTGGGAAAACTAGCTATAGGGGGACATCTCAGAAATTCAATTTTGAACATAATTGAAGGATTTTTAATTTTTCTAAATTTTATTTTTCTCATTTAATTTTGGTAATATATGGTTAAAATGCTAAAATAAAATAACTTGTATATTGAGAAGTCATAGCCTTTGTAAATATATGTGTACAAAACATCATAATTGAATGTAGAAATATACAGACCTACATTAATAGTAGTAGACTTAAATTTCCCACTTTCAATAATGGATGGAAAAACCAGACAAAAGATCAATAAGGAAACAGAAGGTATGAACTGCACTATATACAAATTAGAACTAACAAACAAATAGAAAACACTTCATCCAACAGCAGCAGCATACACATTTTTCTCAAGTGCACATTGAATATTCTCCAGGATAGACTATATGTTAAGTCACAAAATGAATCTTAGCAAGTTTTAAAAAGATTGAATTGTACAGAGTATCTTTTAAAATAACAATATAATAAAATAAGATATCAGTAAGAGGAGAAAAAGTGGAAAATACACAAATATTTAGAAATCAGAAGCCAACTCATAAACAAGCAATGCATCAAAGAAGAAATCACAAGAAAAATTAGAAGTTGCCTTCAGAAAAAAATTAAACCATAAACACCACGTATCAAAATTAATAGGGCATAGCAAAAGTAGTGTTACATTGGAAATTTGTATCTATAAATGCTTACATTAAAAAAGAAGAAAGGGGGTCATGGCTGATTAGAGACATCTGGTGCCAGATTGCCCAAGAGGGAAGGAAGGGTTTTGGATAAAGGAGAGGGGGAATGAGCACAGCTCAGGTGTAGTTTGGAGGGAAAGGTGCCAGAGCCTGCTGGAGAATTCACGGAGAGATATTGTGAATCAAAACAGGAAGAAAAAATAAAAAAAGATATAAGCAAAGAATAACCCCGGAGAAGCTCAGACCCCAGTGAAGGGGTAGGTGGGGGTTTTGTTTCTCCTTCCCACACACCTCCCCTAATCACTGGGCTGCCGAGTTGCTTGGAAGCTTTTCTGCCATCAGGAGCCCAAGTGTGGCTGCAACCACTGAACTGGGACCTACTTGAAAATAAAGCATCAGGCTTTCAGCCCCTTCAGGATCCCCACCCCCATGACCACGGCCCACAGCAGAGAAAATGGTCACCATACTGCTTTTCCAACCACTCCAGGGAGCTCCAGGCTTCAGTTTTCATATCACGCATTCCCACACAGGTAGTTCCCAATGACTGCCCAAATTACAAGGGGCCCAAGAGAACTTGTATGATCCTAGAGCTTGGACATTCCATGTGGGCTTCCTTCCAGGGAGAGGGGCCAGAGAAGCCAGAGTGCCGGTTCTCTTCCATTCAGACTGTTTTCCTCCATGCCCCTCCCCGACCCACTGCAGCCAAGAGTACTATTTGAACCAAGACTTTAAAGGGTGGCTCGTGCGCCCTCCTGTCTGAGGTTTCCACATAGAGTGGGGCCCACACATTTCCCCTTGAGGACCTACAGTGAACCCAGAGGTGCTCAGTCTGGGCAGTCCCCTCCCACTGGCATTCCCCAGCGATTCCTGCCAGTGGGACAGATACCTGGGCCAGATCCTATGCCCCCGGGACTCAACTGGGTTGCTAGGGGGCACAAAGAAGAGATTTGGGAGCTGGACTCAGGAGGTGAGGAAGCCCATGTGGGTGGAACTGATGGGAAAGTGCAATGTGGGTCTGAGCCAAGGTATTCTGGTGGAGCACCCATTCCCCCACAGAAAAGCTGCACTTTGGGATTGGGGCAGGCCCTTGGGTGAAGAAGTTCCCAGCTTGTAGTGACATTGTTTGGTGAGTACTGGTACTCATTTGTGACCAGACACTGGAGGGAGATTCTGGCAAGGGTAGAGTGAGAGGGGTGGAGCTCACTTTTGATAGCCAGTTGGTGAATTGCAGATGGCCCCTCTCCCATGGAGCAGACTTTCAGTGAGGCTGCTTCTAGCCCCTCTCCAGCAGCTTCGCCTGGTGGTCTGGGAGCCAACCTTCAATCCCTGCTGAGACAGTTCTAGGACCTACATTTACAGATCCTGAAGGTGGGCTTGCATGACCTAACCCTGCCCATCTCACTCCACCCACCTCTGCTAAGGTGGAGATCAATCAATCCCTTGGGAGTTATAGGGCCCCTCCCACTTCCTGGGGCATTCAAGTGCTCCTCCTGAGGGGCTAGAGCCTATTACAGGCACAAAAGAACATCAATGTGATTAACTCATTCCTGCAAGCACCAACTACTGACAGGAAGAACAACTGTACAGCTCATTACAGCATCTACTAACTCAATCAAATAAAGCATGGCCAATTCTTACTCACAAGCACCACCCTCTATCTCAGAGATTAAGCTGGAGGTCCCAATATGGATAGAGTGCTGGGGCATTGTGCTCACCTCACAGGCACTATGGCCAAGTTGTGAGAAGTCTCCCTCTACTACCACAAGCCTCTGCCTGGATGGACCAGGGACTGGCCTGGAATCTGTGTGGAGTCACTGCACTGGACAACAGGTGTGGTGGGGATCAGGGGGCAGCTCATCCCAGGTTTCTGCAGCTGAAGCCATCCTGCACTTTTGGGTGCATAGTGCCAGGTCAGCATAAGACTTTGCTTTGTGGTGGTGGCTTTTACATTGCCCCCACCAGGCTGGGGAGGGAGTGGACTAAGTGGAGACTCCTCTGAGCCATACCCTGTGACAGGAAGCCAAGAACCCCCCCCCCTTACAGCACGATGGAATCTGAGCATGGGAGTTAACTGGGGCAGTGCAAGCTCTGACCTGGGAAGCTTTGAGTAACTGTTTCTGCAGGTCGGGGGTGGGGCGGAGAGAACTCTGTGGTTTTAGGGCTGCAGGAACCAACTTCTGCTCATGTGACTTGACATCCACGAGGTCCCCGAGTGTTGAGCCTAAGAATACTGAATTATAGAAATGCCCCCTGTATTTCTGGAGACAAGATTTGATTTCAGAAGTCAAATAAGTCTTTGCCTTAAGGAAAAGATAAATGTGTTAGTTCAAGAGCTGCCTCGTCTCAGGAGGGCGTCTTGCTGGTCAGTAGAAGCTGCATCTCAAGGAGACAGCTGTAAACTGGGCCTTTGGTTCTCACCTGTTTTGAAAGACAAGGCAGGCCTCCCTTAGGACCAAAGGTTGTTGGTGCTGCTGACTGGTGGACCCCCGGAGATGAGAGCTAATCAGATAGATATGCTAATGCCCAAGCCGGGCCCAGATGGAACCATGTGGTTAAAGTAATTAACACAAAGCACAGCCCATGTTGACTTCTGGGATCATCTCTGTCTCCAAGAACACAATCACCAGAGCCAAGATGTCTCTGTTTGTTGCTAAAGTAATAGCCTTATCATAAAACTTAGAAGTTTGCCCCAAGAAGATTTTATAACCCATTGTTCCCCTAGTTAGAGTTAAAGGATCTGTAGTAGACTTTTAGGAGACTTTGACCCTAAAGCAAACTGCCTGTTAGTATCAAAATCCCGTTGCCCTTGGCAACCGGAGCCTGTATGTACCCTATATAATACCTGTGTGGAGTTTCAGTCGGGGAAATATTTGATGCGGGTAAAATATTTCCATCCGGATACCCTCCTTTATCTATTTTCATAAACTTTCACTTTATAAACTGTATCTTTGGCTCTGTGTATTATTATTGGCATTACTTTATATTTTTATTTCTGTTTCCTACTATATTTTTCATCCTTTGCGATGACCCCTGCCTGAGAGACCTGATCGGAAGAAAAACCTCTTTGCAGGGAGCGTAGCTAACTCTCTGCAAACTGGCGTAGTCAACTTAGAGATCTGATCAGAACAAAGAGAAAAGGACCTCTTTGCGGGGAGCGTAGCTAACTCCCTGCACCCGAGCCTGAGGAGCACCCTGTCACATTTTCGGCCCTGACTCTGCCTGCCATTCAGGTCTGAACAGCCTGTTATCTGCTCAGTCCTGACTCTGCTCTCCAGGTTAAATCAGCCCTCCACCTGCTTGGCTTTTTTTCCAGCTACAAGGCCCTGCTCAGAAACCATGCCTCTGGCTCCTCCCCAGTCCCTGCTCTGAAGCTCTCATGCCAGAGCCTCAGGCTCTAACTCTGTGGCTCTAGAGCTCCCAACAGGCCTGGGACACTGCCCCTGAGATTCTGGAACTGCATTTGGACCCAAGACCCCACCACTGCCAAAGGGCCAGCAGAAATGCTCCAAGGTCCACTGCCCACCAAGGACCTCCCAGCCTCGACTGAGAGTACACTGGGAACTGATTTGAGCAAATGCCCACAGGCTGAGAACCCATGACTATTACCTAGATAGTTTCACCCTGCTGACACTGTCACTTTTTCAGGGAGACCCTGGGCAGAGCAATCCCCACAATGCCAGCCTCCGTGGAGAGGGTCTCACCCAGCTGCCAACTCAAACTTCATAGTACTATCTGGTGAGCAATCCAACACATGAAACAAAGATCACCCAGCACAGGCTTGGACAGTGGCAGTCATAAGTTAACAGGACAAATCAGAACAGCTGTATTACAGGCTTGTAGTGCACATACACCTTCCTTGCAACATCAACATTCCAGAGAAGGAATAAAAGCACCATCTAGGGATCTCCCCTTTTTCTGAATAAGCAGGAGAGTTTCCAGCAAAGAACAGGTGCCCTACAAACATATTATACCTGAGTCAAGAAAAGAAGTTTCAGAAGAGAAGAAATCAGCAAAAGAAACCTGAAAACATGAAAAAACAAAACCATTTGACACCCCAAGGGATCACAATGAAGCTACAATAGTGAACTGCAACCACAAAGAGATTGCCAAAATGACAGAAATGGAATTCATAATATTAATGGCAAATGATATGAATGGAACTGAAGAGAAAGTTGAAAACCAACAAAAAGAAGCCAGAAAATATTTCAGGAAATTAATGAAAAAGTCACAAAAGAGCTAGAAAACATAAGAAAGGACACAATAGAACTTAAAGAAATGAAAGTCACTTAGGAAATTCCAAAACACAGCAGAAAGCTTCAGCAATAGACTAAACCAAGGAGAAGAAAAAATCTCAGAGCTTGGAGACAAGGCTCTTAAGTTAACCCAGACATTTAAAGAGGCAGATAAGATAATAAAAAAGCTGGAGTATCACATAGAGAGATATGGGAATATGAGAAGCAAATTAACATATTAATTATTGGTATCCCTGAGGGAAAAGAAGATAAACTTAAAAGCATGGAAAATCTATTCTGGGAATTATTGAGGAAAACTTCCCTGGTATTGCCAGAGATCCAGACATCCAGACATAAGATGTTCATCGAACACCAGAAAGATTCAAGGAAAATAGGATACCTCCAAGACACATAGTAATCAAACTGGCCAAAATTAAAATGAAGGAGACAATTCTGTAAGCAGCAAGATCAAAGCAACGACTGACTTACAAAGGAAAACCCAAAAGGCTAACAGCAGATTTCTCAGTGGAAATCTTGCAAGCCAGAAGGGAGTGGGGCCCCATCTTTAATCTCCTTAAACAGAACAAAAAGCCAGCCTAAATTTTTGTATTCTGCAAAACTACATTTCATGATTGATGAAAAAATTAACTGTTTTCCAGACAAGCAAGCAATGAGGGAATTTGCCATGACAAGACCTGCCCTGCAGGAAATACTCAAAAGTGAAATATACAAAAATGAGAACAATAGGTACCTACAAGTGTAAAATCACCCTAAAAAACTAAAGCTCACAAATCTTAAAAAACAATAGCACAATGGGGAAAACAAAGCAATAAGGTGCTACCCAACATTATGACCAGGGCAGCAATCCACATATCAATTCTACCTCTTAACGTCAACATTTTAAATGTGCCATTCAACAGACATAGGCTGGCTGAATGGATGAAAAAACACAAACAAAATAAGACAGATATAAACCACAAGGATGCAGATTGGCTCAATGTGAAAGAATGGAAAGAAATATTACATACAAATAGAAACCAAAAGATAGCAGGTGTAGCCATTCTCAAATCAGCCAAAATCGACTTTAAATAAAAAATGGTCATAACATAATGGTAAAGGGAGCAATTCCCCAAGAAGACATAACAATCCTAAATACATATGGACCTAACACAGGGGAACTCAGATACATAAAATAAATTTTACTAGAGTTAAGAAAGGAAATAAATAGTAGCATCATAATTGCTAGGGACTTCAACAACCCACTTGCAGAGCTGGACAAATCAATGAGGCAGAAAATAAACAAAGAAACATTGGGCTTAAATGGGATTCTAATAAAATTGACCAAACAGACATTTACAGAACATTCTATCCCAAAACTACTAAATATCCATTTTTCTCATGAGCATATGGAACATTCTCCAAGATTGATCATATATTTGGCCACAAAAAATGTCTCAACAAATTTTTTACCCAATTTCCTGCTTTATTTGAATGTTCCATAGTTACTTTATATTCAATATGTCAAAGACTGAATTTATCATCTTGTTCTCATACTCCTGACTATTTCCTTCTCCATTGTTCTCCATCTAAGCTGCACACCAGAAACAAGTCCATCATTCATCATGCTTCCCTCTCTTAAATCTTCCACATTCAATAAACCACCAAGTCTGACTGTTTCTATATCTCTGGATCATCTACTTTTCTCCAGCCTCAATGACACTGATCTAGTACAGATAAGTCACTTTCATTTCTTGCTTGGAGTATGGTAACAGCCTCCTAACTGATTTCTCTGCCTGTCCTCTTCAATCCTCTCTTTCCCACCACCCAATGCAGCCTCCACACTATAGGAATTAATCCTTCTAAAATCTTATTATGTCATTATTTTGCTTAAAAACAACTAGAGATTGATTATAGAATAAAATTCAAATTCTTTTCCCAAGATCCTTCAAGATCTGGCCTCTGACTATCATCCAGCCTCATCTCTATCACACTACATTCACCTTCCCTGGCTGCCATAATACTCAAGGAACATTGAGTTCCTGCAGTTTCACAAACATGCTCTCTTAATATAAATTCCTTTGTCCTTACTCTTTCTTCTCTCTATAATCCCCTTATTTATTGTCTTTCATCACTCGGGTGAAGTGCTTTCATAACACCCTGCATTTACCTTTAGTAGTATATATCTTATTGCACTGTAAACATATTATGTCTTCTTTGTTAGACTGTGAGCTCCTTGAGTATGGTCTATGACATATTATAATTATCACAGCACCTAAATATACTAGGCATTCAACAAATGTTTACAGGAAAAAAATATAGAACAAATCTAACCTATAACCTTAGCTTTATTTGTAACATACTTTTGCAAACTACTGAGAAAGGACAAAATGAATGTATAAGCAGTTCAAAGACTTCCAGCCAACTATCAATTCCACTTCTAACTTAATGCATATATTAGTGTAGTATATGTTCATCTCAATCCATTGCTGCTCACCAATTAGCTACAGAGCGTTCAATTAACTTCATCTTCAAGTATCAAGAATACTAAAGATATGGTGATGTGGACTTTACCAAGCTTTTTTCAGTGTTGGAAAGTAGCAGAGTCTTGGCAATTGTTTACTTAAAGAATTCTGAACCTCTTTTAGTTTCTACTTTTATTTCTTTCTTCTGATTATAAAATGGAAAGGGCTTATTAGATTAGTATTACTTATATACAAAATATGTTAGATCTAACAATTTGTCTAATGACTTTCCTATTAATAAATATTGTTTTATTATGAAAACAAGATAAGAATTTTTACGTTAAGGAGGGAGAGAAAGGATGGGCAGGGACATCTAACCCTCTTGTTCCTGCTTTTCAATCTATTTATGCTGCTGCCATCTAGTGTTCTGTCTGTGTTATTTGCATTTATTTTTTGTATTAACTAGTGTATCTCTCAGTGCCACTGCAAGAAGCGATCTGGATATTCTGATTTCCCTGTCCAATGTTCTTTCTACTTCATCATATTTAAAATCAAATAATACATAATTATAACAACTGTACTTCTCATGTGGGATGGTCTTTGAAGTTTACAAAGTGCTTTCACACACTTGTCATCCCAGAAGATTGTTCCTAACAGCAGCTTTTTCAATGATCCAGCAACTACAAATTCTCTAAGACAAGTAATCATAGAATGTCAGAGCTAGAAATGCTATTTTAGCACCACTAGACAAGTGGTTTTCAAACCATTCTATTTTCTGTCTTGGAGGGTTCCAGGGAAGTAATTTGGGGGTAGGGATAAGGGTAATGGGACTTCCTTGTCACCACCCTCCCCCCACCTCACTATACATACGTATTTATCTCCTAATATCTAAGAGCACATTTTTGTTGTTTTTATATGTTTTATCTATTTGGGTTCTATGTAAGGGTGCTTTTTTTTCTGTATAAGATTTTGTCCAGAGCAAAGATTCTACTTCTTAAAAGCAAAAGCTGACAATCCATTTTACAGATGAGAAAATTGAAGCTCTGAAAGGTTCGGTCATTAGTCAGTCAGAGATGTCAGAGCAAGTAGCAAAACAAAGACTAGAACCCAGATCTGCCTGATTCTAAGGCCCAAGCTGGCTTCTAAGACTATGGAGTTGCTGACAATGAAAGAAATTAAATGCAGACAATTAAAACAAATGAATTATCAGACAAGAAAATAGATTTTAAAAATGTGGTAAAATGCATATAACATTAAATTTACCATTTTAACCATTTTAAGTGTACCATTCACTGTCATTAAGAACATTTACAACGTTTTATAACCGTCTCTACTATTTATTGTCAGAATGTTTTCATCATCCCAAATAGAAACTCCATACCCATTAAACAATAATTACCCATTCTCCCCTCCACCAGGCCTCTGTCAATCACCATTTTACTTTCAATCTCTATGAATTTGAATGCTCCAGTTACTTTATATAAGTGAAATCATAAAATATTTGGCCTTTGGTGACTGGTTTATTTCACTTAAATAATGCCTTCAGGGTTCATCCATGTTTTAACATGTATCAGAATTACCTTGCCTTTTATGGCTGAATAGTATTCATTGTA
The DNA here is from genome assembly GCF_041146395.1 of Eulemur rufifrons. Lineage (NCBI taxonomy): Eukaryota > Metazoa > Chordata > Mammalia > Primates > Lemuridae > Eulemur > Eulemur rufifrons. The sequence goes on along the minus strand of NC_091012.1, from coordinate 84,630,090 downwards.
TGTATATATCACACTTTGTTTATCCATTCATGGACATTTGGCTTGTTCCTACCTTTTGTCTGTTGTGAATAATGCTGCTATGAACATTGATGTACAAATACCCATTTGAATCCTTGCTTTCATTTCTTTTGGTTATATAACTCAGAATGGATTTTATGGATAATATAGTATTTCTACATTTAACTTTTTGAATAACCATCAAACTTCTTTCCATAGTGGAGAAGGATTTTTTAAAGCATTGGATTATAAATTCAGATAATATATTTCCATATAATGCATTTACCACTACCAAAAAGTTTCCATCTAAATCAAAATGTTTTTTCATAGAACATTGTTGTCTTTAATCAAGAAGACTTTATGAGGTTTTATCCCTGCTTATACTGAAGATTCTCTTGCTCTCCATATAGAGTTACAAGGAGTTGAAGTTCTTGATGACAGTTAATGCTGAAATTTAGAAGTCCTATGTTGTCTATGAAGCCATACTTTGGAATCTCTTCCTTTTTGTCTATCTTCCCTAACCTATTTTGACAAGGCCTTAATCTAATAGCACTCCTGAAATTTATTTAAGCACTTTGCCTCCAAAGGATGAAGAATAAAACTAGTTCATCCTGCAGTTTTCTTAGAGTTACTCCTGATAAATGCTGCTTCCTCTGTGTTAAGCCCTCAAGTTTCCTGAGGCATAATTTTCAACATCTAAAAATATTCACTTGATTAATTAATAAATTAAACCAAATGACCAACTTATGGTATCATACCAGATTGTCTCTTTTACCTAAAGTGACTCTGTGGTATAGATAAAATGTCCCCTTTATTTTCACCTCCAGCACAGAATATGAAAAGGATCCATCCAGCAGATGCATACAAGGCAACTAGGTTTATTCTCTTATTATTGTTCATATCAGTAAATTTGATAAAAATAAATTTGCTTGAAGGAAGTATTCTTAGATGTACTGGTTTCTAAAAGACAATGTTACCATCATATTGATAGGTTCAAGAATTTAATTAACCAAATATTTACCTGCGGATCTATTATGTGCCAACTAATCTTGTAGGTTAACAAGAGAAACAAGGTCCACATTTTCATGGGGCTTCCAGTCTAGTGCAGGGAGACAGACCACTAACAAATTAAAGATAATTTCAAGTATTGATGAATTCTAGGTGGGGAGGGCTGTTTTTCAGATATGATGGCCAGGGAAGATCTTTCTAAACAGATGATGATTGAGCTGACACATAAATGACAAGTAGAATACAACCATTCAGAGTATGATTAAGGTGGAGGGAACAAGTGCAAAGGCAATGAAGTAAAAGGCAAAAGGTAGGTAGATGCCAGATTATGTAGGATCTTGTAAGTCATGGTAAGGAGTTTAGATTTTTATCCTCAGTTCACTTTATGTCAATACAGTTAGACTATGACTGATTCTGAATCTCAATTCAGAATTTACAGAATTAAGTGACAATTTCCTCACTCCTGTGATGGAGAATGAGCCATTGGAAGTAAAGTCTATTGTAGTCAAATAAGTGGTCATATCTCTGTACCTTTTTTTCTACAAACTTATGGTTGGAATAACTTCAGATGTAAAGGAGGCAAAATGGTTTCTAATGCTTCCAAATGAAATATGTTGCAATAAAAGAAAAGAAGGAATTTGATTTTTAAAAATTTTAAAACCACATAGTTTTATGGCTTTAAGGGTCAAGACTTAGAAACTTTGGGCCAAGTGGAGGTAGTAAACCATTTATAAATTACACTACAAAGCCTAGAGGCCTCATCATGTTCCAGTGATCCTCATTTTTTGGAATGAATGACACTTGGAGTCAAAAAAAGGAATCTTGACAGTCATTAGAGTCTCGCCATCTTAGTGGCCACTTTCTCATTTCTCTACCCAAGTTAACTTTCTGTTCTGCCACAGGAGGAAGGAAGGAACAGTGGGTGTTGTCGGGTCAGATTGTGACCTTAGAAAAGGGCCAGAGTTTCTAATACCAAAAGCGATGATGGAAGTGTGCAGACTTTGAAGAACTGCCACTTCCACTGTTTGAAAAGGCTCATTAACAATCTCACATTGCTATATTACATGATGAATAATGAATGCCACCTACCGCCCCCTCCCCCCCAGGATATTAATTAAAGGTTACAACACAGGAACAACCCATCTAAGAAGGCCTTGGTGTTGCTGCAGGTGATGACCCTGCTGTACTGCCTGGGAAGCTAGAGATGGAAATGTTTCAGCTCTTGCCACAGCTCAGGGTAGCATTTTAGTCATGGGACTAGGCTTCTGCTATAGTGTGAATGTCCCTTCCAAGATTTATGTTGAAATTTAATCCCCAATGTGGCAGTATTGAGAGGTGGGTCCTTTAAGAGGTGACTGAGTCATTAGGGGAAGGGAACTTATGGCTTTTAAGAAAAATAAGAGCGACTTGAGCTAGCACAATAGCATTCTCAGCCCCTTTGTCATATGATACCCGACACCACCTTAAGATTCTTCAGAGAGTCCCCACCAGCAAGAAGGTTCTCACACCCTCAGCCTTGGACTTCTCAGCCCACAGAACTTAACAAATAAATTCCTTCCCTTTATAAATTACCCAGATTTGAATATTCTGGTCTAAGCAACAGAAAACAGACTAAGACAGCCTCTATCTTGTAACTAAATGATAATGATACTCCTAAGCTAATATCTCAAACCTCAAGTAATTTTGGCCTGGATTGGAATATTCTGGGGGTAAGTATCCTTCAGTAAATTATTTGCAGTGACCAGGTACCTATTACTATTTTCCACACCCCAATTTCTGGATACCATGCATATTTCTTTTACACTATTACTGGTGGTTGAATCAGATCTGGTGGAAAATGTGGGAAAGGGGTAATGGTGATAAATTATCAGCAGGAAAGGGAATTCCTCTAAACTGTCACTTTTGTTTTGAGTGTCTCAATTACAGGTGGGAGAGGAAAAAACAATATTAGGTCATTAAATATGAAATGTCCTATTTTGAATCAAAAATGTAATTTATTATATCTAAAACAAGAAGCAGTACTTAATTAATCAAAGTATGCACCTAAACTATTGAAACAGTTTTGCCATCTTAATGGTACTTTGTAAATTCCAGAAGTGAAGAAACCTGGAAAGCAAGTGTCAGTGAGATTGGAAAAGGTGTTTTCCATAGCTTGTTGATAATTGAATATTTTTCCTTGCAAGAAATGGTCCAAAGCCTGGAAGAAGTGGTTGTCAGTTGGTGCAAGTTATGGTGAATATGGTGAATGACAGAGTTTCCAGGTCCAGCTCCTTTTTTTTTTATAGTGGTTTTCTTTTTTATTTATTTCAGCTTATTATGGGGGTACAAAAGTTTAGGTTATGTGTATTGCCCATGCCACCCCGGAATCAGAGCTTCAAGTGTGTCCATTCCCCAGACAGTGCGCATCGCACTCATTATGCAGGTGTACACCCATCCCCTCCCCCCACCCCCCACATCTGCCCGACACCCACTTGGTGTTATTCCCAAATGTGCACTTAGGTGATGATCAGGGAAAGCAATTCACAGCTTCTGTAGTTTGAGCAGCGTTGTTTGTGCGACGTGGTTGAGCTTTGTCTTGCAAGAGGATTGGCCTGTCTCTATTGACCAATCTCAGCTGCTTAATTGCAAGCATCCTCATCATTTTGTCCAGCTGGTTGCAGTAGGCATCTCCTGTAATGGATTGACCAGGTTTCATGAAGCTGTAATAGATAATACCAGTGCTGGGCCACCAAACAGATACCATTAGTTTTTTGTATGAATTTTCTGTTTTGGACTGTGTTTTTGGCACTTCATCTTTATCTGAACATTGTGTCAAATTCTTGCAATTGTCAAAAAGAATCCATTTTTCATCACTCATAATAATATAGTGTAGAAATAGTTCAACTATTTTGTCATGACAGCAAAGAAAGGCAAGCTTCGAGATGAATTCTCTTCTGACACTTGTTTAATTCATGCGGAACACATCTATCCAGCCTCTTTACCTTGCAATTTGGTTTCAAATGATCCAATATCACTGGAATAGTAATGTCAAGCCTTCCTGCTAATTCATGCATAGGTTGAGATGGATTTACTTCCACTACAGCTTTCGGCTCATCATTATCCACCTTGGTCTCAGGTAACCCACAGGGCTCCTTTTCAAGTTTTAAATCACCAGAATGGAACTTCTCAAACCATCAACATACTGTGCATTCATTAGCCACATCCTTCTCAGAAACTTCATTGATATTTTGAGCTGTCGGCACTGCACTGGATCCACGATGGAACTCCTATTCGAAAATAACATAAATTTTTGACTTATCCATGGTTTCAGAGAAATTGCTCTAAAAAATTTTTTAAAGATAATCACAAGCCAAAACATGTGTTGAAAGACTGAAAATGTACCTTCACATTAAAAATGAAACAAGAAGTGTCAAAGTGAAATGTCAGAGATATCAACTGTCGAACTTAGTGCTAAAGAAATCAGACTCTTACAGACATTGGCCTAGGCAAAGAATTTATGAAGAAGACCCCTAAGGCAATCACAGCAACAACAAAAATAAGTAAATGGGACCTGGTTAAATTAAAAAGCTTCTGCACAGCCAAAGAAACAGTCACGAGAGTAAACAGACAACCTACAGAATGGGAAAAAATTTTCGCATACTACACACCAGATAAAGGACTGATAACAATAATCTATTTAGAACTCAGGAAAATCAGTAAGAAAAAATCGAACAACCCTATCAAAAAGTGGGCAAAGGACATGAATAGAAATTTTTCAAAAGAAGATATAAAAATGGCTAGCAAACATATGAAAAAATGTTCAACATCTCTAATCATCAGGGAAATGCAAATCAAAACCACAATGAGATATCATTTAACTCCAGTGAGAATGGTCTTTATCAAAAAGTCCCAAAACAATACATGTTGGCGTGGATGCGGAGAGACAGGAACACTCATACACTGCTGGTGGGACTGTAAACTAGTGCAACCCCTGTGGAAAACAATATGGAGATACCTTAAACAGATTCAAGTAGACCTACCATTCGATCCAGGAATCCCATTATTGGGCATCTATCCAAACGAACAAAGGTCATTCTATGACAAAGACACCTGTACCCGAATGTTTATAGCAGCACAATTCACAATCACAAAGATATGGAAACAACCCAAATGCCCATCAATTCATGAATGGATTAGTAAATTGTGGTATATGTATATACCATGGATCATTACTCAGCTATAAGAAATAACGGAGATACGACGTCTCTATGGTTCTCCTGGAGAGAGTTGGAACCCATTATATTAAGTGAAGTATCCCAAGAATGGAAAACAAGCAGCACATGTACTCACCAGAAAATTGGTTTCCCTGATCATCACCTAAATGCACATTTGGGAATGATACCAATTGAATATCAGACTGAGGTGGGGGAGTGGGGGGAGGGGATGGGTGTATGCCTACATGATGAGTGCGTTGCGCACCATCTGGGGAATGGTCACGCTTGAAGATGTTGACTGGGGGAGGGGAGGGTGGGAAGAGGGGATGGGTGTATACCTACATGATGAGTGCAGTGTGCACTGTCTGGGGAATGGACACGCTTGGAGCTTTGACTCGGGGGGGATAGGCGGTACATGGGCAACGTATGTAATTTGAACTTTTGTAGCCCCATAATAAGCTGAAATTAAAAAAAAAAGAAATCAGACATTTCATACTTAATAACATAATATGTAAAAGATGCTAGAATCATGCTTTAACTTAAAAAAATTTTATTAAATTTTAAAGGAACTCTGATTTTATTGGTTTGTCCTTATTCAAGTCACTACATATTTTTAAAAGCTTTATTGATATATAATTTACATACCATAATATTTACTGTTTTAAAATGCGCAATTCAATGGATTTCAGTACATTTAGAGTTGTACAAACATTACCATAATCTAATTATAGAACATGTTAATGACCCCCAAAAGAAATACAATACCTATTAGCCCACCCCCACCCCTACACCCTGGCCCTAGGCAATCATTAATCTACTTTCTGTCTCTATATAAATTTTCCTATTCTTCACACTTCATGTACAGTTGACACTTGAACAGCAAGGGTCTGCTTATACACGGATTTTTTTTCAACCAAATGGGGTTTGGAAATACAGTATTTATAGGATGTGAAACCAGCTTATTTGGAGGGCCAACTTTTTGTATACATAGGTTCCACAGTGCCGGCTGGAGGACTTAAGTATATGTGGATTTGGGTATATGCAGCAGTCCTGGAACCAATCCCCTGCATATACTGAGGGAGAACTGTAAATGGAATTATACAATATATATTCTTTTCTAACTGGCTTCTTTCACTTAGCATAATATTTTCAGGGTTCATACATGTAGTATGTATCCCTTTTTATTTCTTTTTTTAACATTTTTAAATTTAGAAATTTATTCTGTTTAATCCACAAGCTTTATATAGCTTTAGTTTAAAAAACACAAAAACAGTGAAACCAAGACACTATTTCAAAGTCTGGGCCCTTCCAGCCTTCCAAATACAAGAGCTCTGAAAGTTGTATATACCAACCTTTTTATTTCTTAATAATATTCCATTGTATAAGTGTACCGCATTTCTTTTATCCATTCACTAGTTGATGGACACTTGGGTTGTTTCTATTTTTGTGTTATTATGAATAATATTGCTGCGAAGTTATATGTACAGATTTTTCTTTGGATTTATGTTTTCAGTTTTCCTATGTATATAGTAACTGTTTAAGTTTTTGAGGAACTGCCAAAGTGTTTTCCAAGGTGGTTGCACCATTTTGCCTTCCATGAGCAAGGTATGAGGGTTGCAATTATTCTATGTCCTCATCAACCTTTGTCATGGTTGTCTTTTTTTTTTTATTTCAGAATATTATGGGGGTACAAACATTTTGGTTACCTGTAATGACTTTGCCTCACCCATGACAGAGCTAGAAGCATGCCCCTTCCCTATACAGTGCGCTCTGTCTCCATTAGTTGTGAGTTCACCCACCCCCACACCCCTCCCTCCTGACCAGCACCCAATGAATATTACTACCATGTGAGCAACTTAGTGTTGATCACTTAGTACCAATTTGATGGCAAGTACATGTGGTGCATGTTTTTCCATTCTAATGATACCTCACTTCAAAGGATGGGCTCAAGCTCTATTCAGGATAATATAAGAGGTGCTAGAGCACCATTGTTTTTTGTAGTATATATATGGTACATATATACCACATTTTAATAATCCACTCATGTATTGATGGGCACTTGGGTTGTTTCCGTATCTTTGAAATTGTGAACTGTGCTACCATAAACGTTCAAGTGCAGGTGTCTTTATTATAGAATGTCTTTTTTCCTTTGAGTAGAGATTTCTGGATCAAATGGTATTTCTATTTTTAGCTCTTTGAGGTATCTCCAAATTGTTTTCCACAAGGGGTGTACTAGTTTGCAGTCCCACAAGCAGTGTAAGAATTTTCCTATCTCTCCACATCCATGACAGCATTTGCTGTTTTGGGACTTTTTGATAAAGGCCATTCTCACTGAAATGAGGTAATATCTCATTATGGTGTTGACTTGCATTTCCCTAATGACTAGAGATGTTGATCACCTTTTTATATATTTGCTGGCCATTATTCTGTCTTCTTTTGAAAAGTTTCTGTTCATATCCTTTGCCCATTTATTAATGGAGTTGTTTTATTTTTTCTTGTTGATTTTCTTAAGTTCTATATAGATTATTGTTATCAGTCCTTTATTGGATGTGTAGAAAGCAAATATTTTCTCCCATTCTGTAGGTTGTCTATTAACTCTAATGATAGTTTCCTTGACTGTGAAGAAGCTTTTTAATTTGATCAGGTCCCATTTATTTATTTTTGTTGCTGCTCTGATTGCTTTGGAGGTCTTCTTTATAAATTCTTTGCCTAGGTCAATGTCTATAACAGTTTTCCAAACATTTTATTCTGGAATTCTTAAGGTTTCACACCTTAGGTTTAAGTCTATTATCCATTGTGAGTTGATTTTTGTGAGAGGTGAGAGGTAGGGATTCAGTTCAATCTTCTGCATGTAGCTATGCAGTTTTCCCAGCACCATTTATTGAATATTCTTTTCCCCACTGTATATTTTTGTCTGCTTTGTCAAAGATTATATGACAATAAGAGGATGGTTTTATGTCTAGGTTCTCAGTCCTATTCCAAAGATCTATATCCCTGTACTTGTGCCAGTATCATGCTGTTTTGGTTACTATAGCCTTTTAGTAAAGCTTGAAGTCTGGTAGACTGATACCTCCCAGTTTGTTCTTTGTGCTTAAGAACACTTTGTGCTTTGTTCTTTGGCTATACAAGGTCTTCTCTGGTTCCATAGAAGTGTAGAATTATTTTTTCTAGATCTGTAAAGAATGATATTGGTATTTTGATAGGGAATGCATTAATTCTGTATATCACTTTAGATAGTATGGGTATTTTAACAATATTGATTCTGCCAATCCATGAGCATGGTAGGGATTTCCATCTGTTTACATCTTCTACAATTTCCTTTCTCAGTGTTTTGTAGTTCTCCCTATATATGTCTCTTATTTCCTTTGTTAAATATATTCCTAAATATTTAATTTTCTTTGATGTTATTATGAAAGGTGCTGCATTTTTGAATTGTTGTTCAGCTTGCCTGTTATTGGCATATATGAATGCCTTTGATTTGTGTGCATTAATTTTGTATCCTGAGACTTTACTGAATTCATTTATAAATTCCAGGAGTCTCTTGGTTGAATCCTTGGGATTTTATAGATATAATATCAGCAAAGAGTGAGAGTTTGATCTCTTCTACCCCCATTTGGACACCCTGAATTCCCCTCTCTTGTTTGATTGCTCTGGCAAGGACTTCCAGCACATGTTGAATAGAAGTGGAGATAGTGGGTAACCTTGTCTGGTTCTAGTTCTAAGCAGGAATGCTTTCAATTTTTCCCCATTCAGTATGATATTAGCTGTGGGTTTATCATATATGGCCTTAATAACTTTAAGGTATATCCCATTGATGCCTATTTTGTTAAGAGTTTTATCATAAAGCTGTGCTGTATTTTGTCAAATACTTTTTCTGCATCTATTGATAGAATCATATGGTCTTTGTTCTTGCTTTTATTTATGTGGTGGATTGCATTTATAGATTTTCATATGTTGAACCAACCTTGCATCTCTTTTATATAGCCCACCTGGTATGATGAATTATTATTATTTTTTTTTTGATGTGCTGTTGGATTCAATTTGTTAAGATTTTGTTGAGGATTTTTGTATCTATATTCATGAGGGATATTGGTCTGTAGTTTCCTTTTTTTGTTGTGTCCTTTAATGGCTTCGGTATCAAGGTGATGTTGGATTTGTAGAATGAATTGAGGAGGATACCATTTTTCTCAATGTTGTGGAATAATTTCTGCAATATGGGAGTGAGCTCTTCTTTGTAAGTTTGGTAAAATTTGGATGTGAACCCATTTGATCCAGGACTTTTTCTTGTTGGAAGTTTTTAACTGCTGCTCCAGTTTCCGTGCTTAATATTGTTCTGTTCAGGAATTCTATTTCCTCTTGATTGAGCTTAAGGAGGTTGTATGTTTCCAAGAATTCGTCCATTTCCTCCATATTTTGTAGTTTTCAGGAATATAGATTTTTAGAGTATTCACACGTAATGTTTTGTATTTCTGTGATGTCTGTGGTGACCTCTTCTTTTTCGTTTCTGATTGAGTTTATTAGACTCTTCTCCTTTCTAGTTCTTCTCAATATAGCAAGAGGGCTGTCAATTTTGCTTATCTTTTCAAAAACCAACTTTTGGTTTTATTGATCTTCTGTATAGTTCTTTTATTCTTAATTTCACTTAGTTCTGCTCTGATCTTAGTTATTTCTTTTCTTCTGCTAGGTTTATAATTAATTTGCTCTTCCTTTTCCAGTTCCTTGAGATGGTTTATTAGTTTGTTGATTTTTGAGCTTGCTGTCTTTTGGATGTGAGTATTTAATGCTATTAGTTTTCCTCTCAGGAATGCTTGAGACCCCGTCTCTACTAAAAATAGAAAGAAATTATCTGGCCAACTAAAATATATATAGAAAAAAATTAGCCGGGCATGGTGGCGCATGCCTGTAGTCCCAGCTACTCGGGAGGCTGAGGCAGGAGGATTGCTTGAGCCCAGGAGTTTGAGGTTGCTGTGAGCTAGGCTGACGCCACGGCACTCACTCTAGCCAGGGCAACAAAGCGACACTCTGTCTCCAAAAAAAAAAAAAAAAAAAAAGGGAATGCTTTTGCTGTATCCACAGATTTTGATAGCTTGTGTTCCCATTATTATTTAGTTCAAACACTAGATGAAATAAGGTATCTCATCGTGGTTTTGATTTGAATTTTTCCAATAGCTAGTAATGTTAAGCAACTTTTCATGTGATTATGTTCTTTGGAAAAATGTTTTTTCAAATCCTTTGAACATTTCTTATTTGGGTTGTTTATATATTTTTGTTACTGAGATGTAAGAGTTCCTTGTATGTATTCTGGAAATTAGACTCTTATAAGATATATGATCTATAAATATTTTCTGCCATTCTGGGGGTTATATTTTTATTTTCTGGTTAGTGTCCTTTGATGTACAAAAGTGGTTAATTTTGATGAAGTCCAGTTTATCTGGTTTTTTTTCCTTTGGGTGCTTGTGTTTTGGATGTCATATCTAAGAAACCATTGCCTAATCTAAGGTTAACAAATATTTACATGTAGGTTTTCTTTTAGAGTTTTATAGTTTAGCTCTTAATGTCTTTGATCCTCTTTGAGTTAATTTTTGATTGTGGTGTGATATAGTGGTCCAACTTCATTCTTTTTCATGTGGATATCCAGTTGTCCTATAAATATTTATGAAACAACTATTCTTTTCTTTTTCTTTTTTTTTTCACCCCCCCCCCCCAAACAACTATTCTTTTTTCTTAAATTGTCTTGGCACCATTGTCAAAAATCAATTGATTGCAAATGTATGGGATAATGTCTGGATTCTTAATTCTATTCCATTGATTCTCGTGTTTGTCTTTATGTCAGTACCACATAGTCTTCCTTTTTAATTTTTTTGATTTAATAAGTTTAGTAGGTACAAGTTGAATTCTGTATATATATATATATATATATATATATATATAGTATAGTGGTGGAGTCTGGGCTTTCAGTGCTCCCATCGCCCAGGTACTGTCCATTATATCTCATAGGTAATTTTTAAACCATCACTCCCTCCTACCCTTCTCCATTTGAGTCTCTCATGTCCATTATACCACTCTGTGTGTCCTTGTGTAGCCATAGTTTAGCAACCACTTATAAGTGAAAACACATAACATTTATATTTCTGTTCCTGGGTCACTTCACTACTTCACTTAGGGTAATGGCCTCTAGTTCCGTCCAAGTTGCTTCAAAAGACATTGTCACATTCTTTTTTATGGCTGAGTAGTACTCCTTGGTGTGTGTGTGTGTGTGTGTGCGTGTGTATAACATTTTTTTTATCCACTTATCACTTGATGGGCACTTATGTTGATTACATACCTTTGCAATTGTGAATTGTGCTGTGATAAACATTCCAGTACAGGTATCTTCTTAATATAGTGATTTCTTTTTCTCTGGGTAGATATCCAGTGGTGAGATTGCAAGATTGAATGGTAGATCTTCTTTTAATTCTTTGAGAAATCTCAACAATGATCTCCATAGAGGTTGCACTAATTTACATGCCAAACAACAATGTATAAGTTTTCCCTTTTCACTGTCTCAGTGTAAAATTTTATTGTTTTTATTGATTTTTTAATAATGGTCATTCTGACAGGGATAAGTGGTATTTAATTGTGGTTTTAATTTGCATGTCCCTGATGATTAGTAATGTTGAGTATTTTTTCATATGTTTGTTGGTCATCTATATATCTTCTTTTTAAAAATGCCTGTTCATGTTATTTGCCCACTTTTATGGGGATTGTTTTTTCTTGATGAGTTGTTTGAGTTCCTTGTAGATTATGGATATTAATCCTTTGTCAGACACATAGTTTCCAAATATTTTCTCCCATGCTGTAAGTTGTCTATTTACTCTGCTGATTATTTATTTTGCTGTGTTGAAGCTTTTTAGCTTAATTAAGTTCCATTTGCCAATTTTTGATTTTATTTCATTTGCTTTTGAGGTCTTAGTCATAAATTTTTTGCTCAGATCAATGTCTAGAAGAGTTTTTACTGGGTTTTCTTCTAGGAATTTTATTGTTTCAGGTCTTACATTTAAGTCTTTAATCCATTTTGAGTTAAATTTTGTCATCTATGATTTCTTTCACCAGTGATATATAGTTCTCCTTGTAGAGATCTTTCACCTCTCTGGTTAAATTTATTCTTAGATATTTTATTTATTTATTTTTGAAGCTATTGGGAATGGGCTCTTGATTTGATTCTCAGCTTGGTTGTTGTTGGTTTATAGAAATGCTATTGATTTTAAACCTGAGACTGCTGAATTTATTTATCAAATATAGGAATCTTTTGGAGAAATCCTTAGAATTTTCTATGTATAAGATTATAGAGTCAGCAATCAGAGATAATTTGACTTTCTCTTTTCCAATTTGGATGACCTTTCTTTCTTTTGCATGAATGCTCTGGCTAGAACTTCAAGTACCATGTTGAACAGAAGTGGTGAAAGTGGGCAATCTTGTCTTTCAGTTCTCAGGGGGAATGCACTCAATATTTCCCCATTCAGTGTGATGTTGGCTGTGGGTTTATAAGATATGGTTTTTATTATTTTGAGACATGTTTCTTCTATGCTGAATTTTTTGAAAGTTTTTATCATGAAGGGATACTGGCTTTTATTGAATGCTTTTTCTGTAGCTATTAAGATGATGTTGTTTTTGATTATTTTTTTGTGGTGAATCACATTTATTGACTTGTATATGTTGAATCATTCTTGAATCCCTATGATAAAACCCACTTGATCCTGGTGAATTATTTCTTGATGTGCTCTTGCATCTATGTTCATTAGAGACATTTCTCTGTAGTTTGCTTTTTTTTTTTTTTTTTTTTTTTGCATCCTTTCCTGGCTTTGGTATCAGGGTGATACTGGCTTTGTAGAATGATTTAGGGAGAATTCCCTTCTTCTTGATCTTTTAGAAGAGTTTCAGTAGGATTGGCACAATTTCTTTGTACATCTGGTAGAATTCAGCTATGAATCCATCTGGTCCTGGGATTTTGTTGTTGTTGTTGTTGTTTTGGGGAGTTTTTATTACTGATTCAATCTGGCTACTTGCTATTAGTCTATTCAGGAGTTCTATTTCTTCCTGGTTCAATCTCGGGAGGTTGTATTTTTTCAGGAATTCATCCATTTCTTCTACATTTTCTAGTTTATGAGCATATGATTGTTCATAATAGTCTCTGATGATCTTTTGTATTTCTGTGATATCAGTTGTAATGTCTCTTTTTTCATTTCCAATTGTGTTTATTTGGATCTTCTCTCTTCCTTGGTTAGTCTAGCTAATGGTTTATCAATTTTTAATCCCTTTCAAAGAACCAACTTTTCATTTCATTGATCCTTTTTAATATTTTTATGTTCTTTATTTCATTTAGTTCTGCTCTGATTTTTGTTATTTCCTTTCTTCTACTAACTCTGGGTTTGGTTTGTTCTTGCTTTTCTAGTTCATTCAAGTACAATATTATTAAGTTGTTAATTTGTGATCTTTCTAATTTTTTGATGTAGGCATTTAATGCTATTAACTCCCCTCTTAGCATTGCTTTTTCTGTATCCCACAGATTTTGGAATGTTGTGTTTTCATTTTCATTTCTTTCATTTTCTTAAATTTCAAAATATTAAGGAGGTACAAATGTTTTTGTTACATGGATATCTAATTTTCATTTGTTTCAAAACATTTTTTAACTTTAGTCTTTATTTTGTTTGTTTACTCTGTGATCATTCAGGAGCATGTTGTTTAATTTCCATGAGTTTGTATAGTTTCTGAAGTTCCTCTTTGTATTGATTTCTACCTTTATTCCACTGTGGGCTGAGAAAATACATGGTATGATTTTGATTTTTAAAATTTTGTTGAGACTTGTTTTTTGCCCTAATGTGAGGTCTATCTGGGAGAATGTTCCATGGACTTATGAAAAGGTTGCATATTCTGTAGTTATTGGGTGGAATGTTATGTAAATGTCTGTTAAGTCCATTTGGCCTAAAGTCCAATGTATATTGAATGTTTCTTTGTTGGTTTCCTATCTTGATGATCTGTCTAGTGCTGTAACTGGGATATTAAGGTCCCATATTATTATTATGTTGCCATCTATCTCTTTTTTTAGATCTAGTAATATTTCTTTTAAGAATCTTGGTGTTCCAATACTGGATGCATATATATTTAAGGCCATTATATCCTCTTGCTGGATTGATCCCTTTGTCATTACATCATGGCCTTCTTTGTCTTTTTTTACCTTCTTTCGTTTAAAGTATGTTTTATTTTATATAAATACAGCTACTTCTGCTCACTTTTGGTTTCTGATTGCATAGAGTATATTTTTCCACCTCTTTACTTTCAGTCTATATGAGGTCTTTGTGCATAAGGTGAGTTTCTTATAAGCAGGATATAGTTGGATCTTTTTAAATCCATTCTGTCAATCTATGTCTTTTAAGTTGTGCATTTAGACTACATATGTTGAAGATTACTATTGATATATGAGGCTTTGTTTTGTCATATTTCTAATTAATTTCTAGTTGAAGTATAATTTCTTTATTTCTTTTTCTTTGTCCTTTTGTCTTTGCTGTCTGCTGAACATCTGTCATGTTACCATTTAATTCCTGTCTCTTACTCCACTGTGTGACTGTTTCATAAGACATGTGAGCTTTATAATTTTGTGTGTTTTCTTGATGGAGAATATTGTTCCTTTGCTTCTATGTTTAATACACTTTGGCTATTTCTTCTAGGACCAATATGCTGATGATGAATATTCTGTCAGTGTTTACTTGTCTAGGAAAGACTTTATTTCTCCTTCATTCATGATGCTTAGTCTGGCAGGATATAAAATTCTTGGCTGGAAGTTCTTTTTTTCCTCCTCCTCCTCCTCCTCCTCCTCCTCCTCCTCCTCCTCCTCCTCCTCCTCCTTCTTCTTCTTCTTCCTCTTCTTCTTCCAGCATTTTGAAAATGTCATCCCATTCTCTTCTGGCCTGCACAGTTTCTGCTGAGAGGTCGACTGTTAGTCTGATGAGGTTTCCTTTAGAGGCAACTAGACACTTTTCTCTTGCTAATTTTAATAAAATTATCTCTTTCACTTTGGCTTTAGTCATTCTGATTATAATAATGGCATGGTGAAGGCCTTGTTGCAATGTATTTGTTTGGGCATTATTGGGACATCTTTATCTGAATGTCTAAATTTCTTGGTAGTCCTGGGAAATTTTTATTGATTATTTCCTTAAATATGTTTTCTAAATTTTGTGATCTCTCTTCCCCCTAAGAATATCAATAATTTATAAATGTGATCACTTTATGTAGTCTCAGACATCTCAAAGGCTTTGCTTTTTTTTATTCTTTGTTTCTTATTTTGTTTGACTGGATTATTTCAAAGACTTGTCTTCAAGTTCTGAGATTTTTTTCCTTCTACTTTCTCTACTCTATTTTTGAAGTTTTTGGGTGTTTTCTTTTTCAGTAATTTTTTCAGCTCCAGTTTTTTTATGTTATCTGTCTCCTTGGTAGATTTCTCATTTATATTCTGAATTGATTTGTATTGGTTTCCAGATTTCTCTTCCATCTCATCGAGCTTCTTTAGAATCAATATTTGGAATTCTTTATCTGGTATTATGAGGAATTCTTTTTGATCATGATCCATTGTTGGACAACTGTTGTCATTTTTTCAGTGTCATATTTCCTTGCTTTTTCATGTTTCCTGTGTCTTTCTCTTGATATTTGTGCATCTAATTTGGCAGTTGCTTGTTCTGATTTTTTCAACTTGCTTTCAAAGGGGATAATTTTTTCCTGAAGGTGTATATATGTTGTTGGTTGAGTAGGACACTTTGGCTTTGATTTTGGGTGCCTGCAGCAGTGTGATGTTTATATGATTTCTTAGGTATCTGTGATTTCCTTGGTGGTTTAGGGAACACTTATTACTTGAGGCTGTGGTGAAGTTTTGCTGGAGACCTGAATAGAAGCCAAGTCAGTCTTTGGACCCCAGTGGTGGAAGTAATGGGCTGAGTATACCAGATTTTAAGCCCCAGAGCCACTTACACTGGCAGCAGTGTTAGTGTGTTTTGGGGGGCCAATTCTTGGGCCTTCAGGTGGCTTGATTAAAAGCTAGTAGTTGTAGCAGATGGCTGAGTCTGTGGATGGCTTCTCAGGATCCTGAGCAGCTGGTATAGTATGGGAGGTGGCAGTAGCAGTGGAGTGACCCACTAGGACCTAAGTGGTCCACGTGTATTATGGGTAGCTGCAAAGGATTGAGCAGACTAGTCTATAATCCCACAACTGCCTATTACAGGGAGGTAGGTATTGTCCTGAGTATGGTTAGTAGAGCTTGCTCTCCCTTGTCCTTTCTCAGCTAGGTGACAACTGCAGTCACTTTATCTTGAACTCATCCCAAGAGTGGGGTGCAGCCCAATGTTAGACTTTCAAAATGGTGCCAGGTGTAGGCCTGAAATGAAAGGCCATGTCCCCTTTCAGGCAAGTGGTATGGGCAAAAGACTGTGGAGAGTGCTGTATGCTCATATCTCAGTCTCACAGAAGCCCATAGCATGTTGGTGAGAATTGTCCTAGGTGTGTGTAGAAGAGCTTGTGCTCCCCTGTTCCACCTCAGCTGGATGGACTGCTGCTGCTTCAGCACAAGTTCAACCTGAGGGTGGGGTGCTTTCCAGCTTCAAATTCTCAAAATGGTGCCCTGGGCCTGTGAACAGAGAGGGTAGGGCCCTTCTCAGGCAGGTTGCTCTGGAAGAAAACTGTAGGGAATGTAGTTTTCTGGAGACTTGGTCCGATAGTAGCCAGCTTCAGGATGGTGGGCACCATCATAGATGCATGCTGGAAAGCCTGGTTATCTGCTCCTCCCCAGGCATACAGAGAAACTAAGCCTAATGGCAGAGTTTAGTTCATTGTCAAACTCTCAAGATGGCACCTTTCTGTGACCAGAAAGTCTAGGATCCCACAGAGGCAGGTAGCATGAGTGATAAACTGTGGAAAATTCTGTCCATTCATGTCTAAGTCTCAAAAGCAGCTCACAGAAGCATGGTGGGGACCTACCCAGGGGTATGTGGGAGTACCTGGGCTCCTCTACCTCTCCTTCTGGCCATGCAGTGGCTGCATGAATGCTTACATTTCCCTAATATCTGGGCTGTCATAATGGTGCCCAGGTGAAACTGCCCTAGGCTCAGGTGCCTGTGGGATTCTACATGAGTTCCCTTTCTGAAACAACATCTCTATTTAGTCTCTACATAAGTCCCTATGTTAGGCCAGAGACCTGCTTGGGTCAGGGGGGTCTCTTGTAGCCAAGATCATAAAAGGTCATCTTGGTCAATGGAGCTCTGGGGAGTACTCTCTTACTGTTTCTCTGCATCCAAGAGCTTCTCCCAGCTGTTAGCCAGGCCCTGGCTGGGAAAGTTGCCCTGAAACTTCTCCTTACCCACTTTTGGTGCTTTCCATCACTTCTCTGGTAAATACTGGTATTCTGTCCTCAATGACATGTTCAAAATGTGAGAATCTCATAACTATTCTGATTCCTTTCCATGGAGGAGGAACATACTACCTATGTCTAGTTGGACATCTTGATCCCATCTCCTAGTCCTCCCTATAGTAGTTTTTAGTAAGGATTGAACTTGGGGAATGTGAGTACTCCAATTTTGTCTTCTTTTCAGGATTGTTTTTGTTATTCTGGGTTCTTTGCATTTTCATATAAAGTTCTGAAGCTTCTGTGAGAAAAAAAAAAGCCAGATGGGATTTTGATAGAGATTGTGTTGAATCTGTAGATAAATTTGGGGTGTATTACCATTTGAATAATGTCATGTCTTCCAAACGATGAATATGGAATGCTGTTTCATTTATTTAGTTATTTTTTAAAAATTCATGCAATAATTTTTTTTTTTTTTAGTTTTCACTGTACAAATCTTGTAAGTATTTTGCCACATTTATTCCTGAGTATTTGATTCCTCTTGATGTTATTGTAAATGGAATTGCTTTCTTGATTTCATTTTTGGATTCTTCACTGCTAAGGTAAGAAACAACTTATTTTTCGATCTTGATCATGTAACTTGCATGCTTGTAATCGTTCATTTGTTCTAATTTTTTTTCATGTATTCATTAAGATTTTCACTATATAAGATCATGTAATCTGCAAATAGAGATAGATAGTTTTACTTCTTTTCCATTCTGGATGTTTTTTACTTCTTTTTCTTAACTAATTACTCATGTTAGTACCTCATAATATTTTGAATAGAAGTTGTGAGAGTAGAAATCCTGTGTTAAGTGGATTCCCCTCATCTTAAGGGGAAAGTATTTGGTACTTTATTACCAAATATGTTAGTAGCTATGGGCTTTTCATAGGTGTCCTTTATCAGGTTGAGGGTGTTACCTTTTATTCCTAGCTTGCTGTAAGTTTTTATCAAGAATGGTGTTAAATTTTCTCAAATGCTTTTTTTATTCTAATGACAAGATCATGTGGTTTTCATTTTATGATATTATTATGATGTAATACATTGATTGATTTTCAGATTTTAAACCAACCTGCTTGGCTAGGATAAATCTCAATTGGTCATTGTGCATATACCTTTTTATATGTTACCAGATTTGGTTTTCTAGTATTTTTGATGATTTTTGTGTCTATACTCATAAAGAATATTGGTCTGTAGTTTTCTAGTAATGCCTTTGTCAGATTTGATATCAGTGTAACACTGGATTCATGGAAAAGTTGGACTGTGTTCCTCTCTCTTTTATTTTTTGCAATAGTTTGTGAAGCATTAGTCTTAATTTTTCTTTAAATATTTGGTAGAATTTACAAGTAAAGCCATCTGAGACTGAGGTTTTCTTTGAAAGAAGTTGTAAAATTGCTAATTCAATCTCTACTTGTTATAGGTCTATCCATATTTTCTATTTGATTTTATTCACATTTGGAAGTTTCTGTTTTTCTAGGAATTTGTCCATTTTTTTATAAGGTATCTAATTTGTTGACATGCTATTTATTATAGACTGAACTGTGCTCCCCATAAATTCACATCTCGAAGTCCTAACTCCCCATAACTCTATTTGGAGATAAGGCCTTTAAGGAGGTAATTAGGGTTAAATGAAGTCATAAGTGTAGGGCCTTGAGCCCTATTCTATATGTCCTTATAAAAAGAGGAAGCGTCACCAGGTAGTGCTCACTCTATCCCCAGCCCCAGACAAAAGGCCATGTGAGAATACAACAATAAAGTGGCCATCAATAAGTGAAGGAGAGAGGCCTCAGAAGAAACCAACATTGTCAGCACTTTGATCTTGACTTCCAAGATCCAGAACTGTTAGAAAATAAAAATCTGTTGTTTAAGACACCCAGTCTGTGGTATGTTGTTATGGAAGCCCTATCCGACTAATGAACCACTTTTCTTAGTATTCCCTAATAATTCTTTTTATTTCTGTGACGTAGGTAGTGATGTTCTGTCTTACATTCCTAATTTTAAATAAATTGAGTCTCTTTGTGTTCTTTTTTTTTTTTTACATTTGGTGTAGTCAAAGGTTTGTCAATTTTGTTGATCTTTTTATAGAGCCAATGTTAGGTTCCATTAATATTCTCTATTACTTTTCTATTCTCTATTTCATTTCTTTCTTTTTAATTTTTATTTCAGCATATTACGGGGGTACAAATGTTTAGGTTACATATATTGCCCTCACCCCACCTAAGTCAGAGCTTCAAGCATGTCCATCCCCCAGATGGTGTGCACCGCACCCATTATGTGTGTATATACCGATCCTCTCCTCCCCCCTTCCATCTGCCCAACACCTGATGAATGTTATTACTATATATGCACTTAAGTATTGATCAGTTAATACCATAGAAATTTGATGGTGAGTACTTTCTGCCCCCCTTTTATATTATATGGTCTTTGTTTTTGCTTCTATTTATGTGGTGTATTACATTTATAGATTTGCATATGTTGAACCATCCCTGCATCTCTGGGATGAAGCCCACTTAGTCGTGATGGATTATTTTCTTGATAAGCACCTGGATTCGATTTGCTAGGATTTTATTGAGATTTTTTTGCATCTATATTCATGAGGGATACTGGTCTGTTAGTTTTCTATTTTTGTGACATCCTTTCCTGGTTTTGGTATCAGAGTTATGTTGGCTCCATAAAATATGTTGTGGAAGATTCTATCTTTCTAGATGTTGTGGAATAACTTTTGTAGCATAGGCACCAGTTCTTCTTTGTAGGTATGGTAAAATTTGGGTGTGAAACCATCTGGTCCTGGGCTTTTCTTTTTGGGGAGGTTTTTTATTGCTGTTTCGATTTCAGTTCTTGATATTGGTCTGTTCAGGAATTCCATTTCTTCCTGGTTGAGCCTAGGGAGGTTGTGTGTTTCTTAAAATTTGTCCATTTCCTCCACATTTTCCAGTTTGTGTGCATAAAGGTTTTTGTGGAATTCATAGATGATATCTTGTATCTCTGTGGCATCAGTTGTAATTTCTCCTTTCATGTTCCTGATGGAGGTTATTAGAGATTTTTCTTTTCTGGTCTTAGTTAGTCTAGCCAAAGGTGTGTTGATTTCATTTACCTCTTCAAATGACCAACTTTTTGTTTTATTAATCTTTCGTATGGTTTTCCTGTTGTCCATTTCATTTAGTTCTGATTTGATCTTGTTAATTTCACTCCTTCTTCTGGGTTTGGGGTCAGTCTGTTCTTCTTTCTCCAGCTCTTTGAGTCTATTCATTATGTTGTCTATTTATAATTTTTCTGTCTTTTTGATATAGGCATTTATGGAAATAAATTTTCCTCTCAGTAGTGCTTTAGCTGTGTCCCACAGGTTTTGATAACTTGTGTATCCTTTGTCATTTAGTTCAGAGAATCTTTTGATTTCCATCTTGATTTCCTCATTTATGAAATGATCATTCAGGAGAAGGTTGTAAGAAAACATAGTCTGCACTAGACTATGTTTTCTTGATCTGATAACTGAGACAGCTACTAAATGACTAGTAGGCAGGTAGCATATCATATACAGTGCATATACCATGGACAAAGGGATTATTATGTCCTGGGAAGGACACAGTGGAACATGCAAAATTTCATCACACTACTAATAATGGCATGCAATTTAAAACTTATGAATCTTTTATTTCTGGAATTTTCCACTTGATATTTTCAGACAACAGTTGACCATGGGTAAGTAAAACTGAGAAAAGCAAAACTGCAGATAAGTGGGACTACTGTATTTCTAATTTACCTTATAATTTCTTCATTGATCTATTGGTTATATAGGAATGTGTTGTTTAACTTCCACATATTTGTAAATTTTCCAATTTCCTCCTGTTTTGGTGTCTAATTTCATTTCACTTTGGTATTAGACATACTTTGCATGATTTCAATCCTTTTTAAATTTATCAAAGCTTGTTTTATGGCCTTGCATACTTTACCCCAAAATATACCATGTGCACTTCAGAAGAATGTGTATTCTGTTTTTGGGTGGACTGTTCTATATGTCCATTAGGTCTAGTTGGATTATAGTGATGTTCAAGCCTTTTATATCTTTCATGATTTTCTTCCCAGTTATTCTATCCATTATTAAAAGTGAGGGGTTGAGTCCACAAATATTATTGCTGAACTATCTATTTCTCTCTTCAATTTTTTCACTTTTTCCTTTATGTATTGGGAGCTCTGCTGTTAAGTGCATATATATTAATAATTGTTTTATCTCCATGATGGATTGACCCTTTTATTAGTATAAAATGAAACTCTTTTATTTCTTTTTTAAAAAATTATATTTAATTATTATGGGTACATAAAAGTTTTATATATTTATAGGGTACATATGATGCTTTGATACAGACATACAATGTACATTAATCAAGTCAGAATAATTGAAGTATCCATCACATCAGGCATTTGTGATTTCTATGTGTCAGGAACTTTCCAATTCCACTATTTTATGTATTTTAAAGCATACCCCAACTTACTGTTGATTATAGTCACAAATATTTTTCTGCCATTCTATGGTTTCTCTCTTTCCTTTGTTGATTTTTTTCCTTTGCAGTGCAGAAGGTTTTTAGTTTGATGTGATCCTGTTTGTCCAATTTTGCTTATGTTGCTTATGCTTTGGGTGTATTACTCAAAAAAAAAAAAAAAATCATTGCTCAGACCAATGTCCTGAAGCCTTTCCCCACTGTTTTCTTTTAGTACTTTCATAGATCCAGATCTTAGATTTAAGTCTTTATGTTTTGATTTGATTTTTGTATATGGTGAGATATAAGGGTTAGTTTCATTCTTCTGCATATGGATATTGAGCTTTCCCAGCACCAATTATTGAAGAGACTACCCTTTCTCCAATGTATGTTCTTGGCATCTTTGTTGAAAATAAGTTTACTGTAGAAGTGTAGATTTATTTCTGGGATCACCATTCTCTTCCATTGGTCTATGTGTTTATTTATTTATTTTTTTGTAATATATAAATTTATTTATTTATTTATTTATTTTTATTTCAGCTTATTATGGGGGTACAAAAGTTCAGGTTATGTATATTACCCATGCCCCCCCATCCCCTCGAGTCAGAGCTTCAAGCGTGTCCATCCCCCAGACAGTGTGCATCGCACTCATTATGTAGGTATACACCCATTCCATCCCCACATCTGCCCGACACCCAATTGGTGTTATTCCCAAATGTGGAGACAGGTACACTCATACACTCATACACTTCTGGTGGGACTGGAAACTAGTAAAATTCCTGTGGAAAGCAATATGGAGATACCTTAAACAGATTCAAGTGGACCTACCATTCGATCCAGCAACCCCATTATTGGGCATCTACCCA
Source organism: Eulemur rufifrons (assembly GCF_041146395.1). NCBI lineage: Eukaryota > Metazoa > Chordata > Mammalia > Primates > Lemuridae > Eulemur > Eulemur rufifrons. The sequence goes on along the minus strand of NC_091012.1, from coordinate 84,607,147 downwards.
AAAGAACAAAAGTCATTCTATAAAAAAGACACCTGCACCTGAATGTTTATAGCAGCACAATTCACAATTGCAAAGATGTGGAAACAACCCAAATGCCCATCAATACATGAGTGGATTAGTAAAATGTGGTATATGTATATCATGGAGTATTACTCAGCTATAAGAAATAATGGTGATATAGAATCTCTTTTGTTCTCCTGGAGAGAGTTGGAACCTATTCTATTAAGTGAAGTATCCCAAGAATGGAAAAATAAGCACCATATGTGTTTATTTTTATGCCAGTACCATGCTGTTTGGGTTACTATAGGTCTTTAGTATAATTTGAAGTGAGGTAATGTTATGTCTCCATTGTTATTCTTTTTGTTCAGGATGGCTTTGACTATCCTTGGTCTTTTGTGGTTCCATATAAATTTTAGAATTATTTTTTCTGTTTCTATGAAGAATGGCATTAGTGTTTTGAGGAGGATTTCATTGAATCTGTAGATTATAGTATGGATGTTTTAACAATATTTATTCTTCCAATCCATGAGCATGGAATATTGTTTTCTTTTTATGTGTGTACCCTTTAATTCTTTTTTCAATGTTTTATAGTTTTTAGTATAGAGATCTTTCACATCTTTGGTTAAGTTTATTCATAGATATTTTATTATATTTGTAGCTATTGTAAATGGAATTACTTTCTTGATTTCTTTTTGAGATTGTTTGCTGTTGGCATATAGAAATGGGATTGATTTTGTATCCTGCAACTTTACTGAATTTTTTATCAGTTCTAATGGATTTTTTTGTGTTTCTTTTAGATTTCTGTAGATATAAGATCATATTTTCTACAAACAATGATAATTTGACTTCTTCCTTTCCAATTTGGATGCCCTGTATTTCTTTCTCTTATGTGATTGCCCTAGCTGGAACTTTCAGTACCATGTTGAGTAACAGTGGTGAAAATGTGCATCCTTGATCTGTTCCAGATCTTACAGGAAAGGCTTTCAATTTTCCCCCATTCAGTATGATACTCACTGTGAGTCTGTCATATAGGGATTTTGTTGTGTTTAGTTCATTCTATATCCAGCTTTTTAAAAAATTGACACGTTTGAAGCTCTGACTCGGGGGTGGGGAAATGGGCAATATATGTAACCTAAATTTTTTACCCCCACAATATGCTGAAATAAGAATAAAAAAATTAAAAAAAAATTATCATAAAGTGATGCTGAATTTTATCAGATGCTTTTTAAGCATCAATTTAAATGATTACATGGTTTTGTCCTTTGTTTTGTTGATATGATGTATCACATTGATTGATTTGCATACATTGAACCATTCTTCCTTCCCTGGGATGAATCCCACTTGATCATGGTGAATAATGGTTTTATTGTGTTGTTGAATTCAGTTTCTATGGTTTTGTTGAGGATTTTTGCATCTAGGTTCATCAGAGATATTGGTCTATAGTTTTGGTTTTCTGTTTGTTTCTTTGTCTGGTTTTAGTATCAGTGTGATACAGGTATTATGGAATGAGTTTGAAAGTATCACTCCTCCTCAGCTTTCTGGAATGTTTAAGTAGGATTGGTATTGATTCTTCTTTGAATGACTGGTAGAATTCCATAGTGAAGCTCCTTGGTCCTAAGCTTTTCTTTGATGATAGACTTCTTGTTATTGATTCTATCTCATTACTTGTTATTTTTTTATTCAAGCTTTGGATTTTTTTCTGGTTCAATCTTGGTACATTGCATGTGCCTAGGAATTTATCCATTTCTTATAGGGTTTCCAATTTATTGGTGTACAGTTGCTCATAGTAGTCTCTAATGATCCTTTGAATTTCTGCATTATCACTTGTGATGTCTCCATTTTCCTCTGTGATTTTATTTAATTGGTTCTTCTTTCTTTTTTTCTTAGTTTGGCTAAATGTTTGTCAATTTTGTTTATCTTTTCAAAAGCTAACATTTTGTTTTGTTAATATTTTGTATTTTTTTCAATTTCATTCATTTATGCTATGATCTTTAGTATTTCTTTTCTTTTACTAATTTGGTATTTGGTTTGCTCTTGTTTTTCTTATTCTTTAGGATGTATTGTTAGTTTGCTTATTTGACGCTTTTCTACTTTTTGATGTAGGTACTTATTATTATAATCTTTCTTCTTATTACTGTTTTTGCTGCATCCCATAGGTTTTGATATGTTGTATTTTTGTTTTCATATCTTTTGAGAATATTTTTAATTTCCTTCCTCATCTCTTCCTTAACCCACTCATCATTCAGCAGCATATTGTTTAATTTCCATGAGTTTGCATAGTTTCCAATGTTATTAATTTCTAGTTTTATTCCATTGTGGTCAAAGAAAATACTTGATATGATTTTAATTTTTTTTTGAATTTTTTAAGACTTGTTTTGTGGCCTAACATATGATCTATCCTTGAGAAGGATCCATGAGCTGAGGAGAAGTACATGTATTCTTCAGCTGTTGGATAAAACCTTCTGTAAATATCTATTAGGTCAATTGTTTTATACTACAGATGAAGGCCAATGATTCTTTGTTGATTTTTCTGTCTGGATGATCTCTCCAATGCTGAAAATGGAGTGTTGAGGTCTCCAGTGATTTTTGTTGGCGTCTGTCTCTCTCTTTTTAGCTAGGATAATATTTGCTTTATATATCTGGGAGTTCTAGTGTTGGGTACATTTATGTTTAGAATTGTTATATCCTCTTGCTGAAGTGACACCTTTATCATTATATAATGATATTCTTTGTCTCTTTTTAGTTTTTTTTTTTTTTTGAAATTTATTTTATCTAATAGAAGGATAGCTACTTCTGCTCCTTTTTGGTTTTCATTTGTGTGGAATATCTTGTTCTATCTCTTTATTTTCAGTCTATGTGTGTCTTTGTAGGTGAAGTAAGTTTCTTGTAGACAACTTATAGTTGGGTGTTTTTTTTTTTTTTTTTTCCATTCAGCCACTCTATGTCTTCTGATTGGAGAGTGTAGTCCATTCTCATCCAATATTATTATTGATAGGCAAAGACTTACTACTGCCATGTTGTTATTTGATTTATAGTTGCTTTGTGGTCTTCTCTTTCTTTCTACCTTCCTGTGTTCCTTTGTTGAAAGTGATTTTCTCTGGTAGTGTGTTTCAATTTCTTGCTTTTTATTGTTGTGTATCTGTTGCAGGTTTTTTGATTTGAGGCTACTATCAGGCTTGTAAAAATCATTTTATAACTAATTATTTTAAATATATGACCACTCTGCTTACATAAAAAGAAATAAACAAGCAAAGGGAAATCTAAATGAAATTCTACACTTTACTCCCACCTCCCCTCAGCTTTTTAACTTTTTGTTGTTTCCATCTATATCTTTTTATACTATATAGCTCTCAAAAAGTTGTTGTAGTTATTTTTGATAGGTTTGTACTATAGTCTTCCTACTCGAGATATAAGTGGTTTATATATAGCAATTACAGCAATAGATTATTTTGTATTTGTGTACTTACTATTACCAGTGAGGTACATACCTTCAGATGATGACTTATTATTCTTTAATATCCTTTTCTTTCATACTGAGGAGCTCCTTTTAGTATTTTTTTTTTGTAGGACAGGCCTGGCGTTGATGAAATCCATCATTTTTTGTTTGTCTGGGAAGGTCTTTATTTCTTTTTCATGTTTGAAGGATATTTTCACAGGATATAATATTCTAGGATTAATTTTTTTTTCCTTCAGCACTTTGAATATGTCATGCCACTCTTTCCTGGCCTGTAAGGTTTCTACTGAGAAGTCTGCTGCCAGATGTATTGGAGCTCATTTTTATGTTATTTCTTTTCTTTTTTTCTTGCTTCTCTTAGGATCTTTGCTTTACTCTTGACCTTTGGGAACTTGATTATTAAATGCATTGAGGTAGTATTGTTTGGCTTAAATTAGCTTGGTGTTCTATGATCTTCTTGTACCTAAATATTGATATCTTTCTTTAGGTTTGAAAAGTTCCCTCTTATTATGTCTGTGAATAAACTTTGTATTAATACCACAATCTCTCTCTACCTCCACCTTGAGGTCACTAACTCTTGGATTTCCCTTTTTGAGGCTATTTTCTAGATCTTGTAGGTATGATTCATTCTTTTATATATTTTTTTCTTTTCTTCTGACTGTGTATTTTCAAATAGCCTGTCTTCAATCTCACTAATTTATTTTTCTGGTTGGTCAATTCTACTGTTCAGAGACACTGATACATTTCTAAGGGTATCAATTGAATTTTTCAGCTCCAAGATTTCTGCATTTTTATTATTTCAATCTCTTTGCTAAATTTCTCTGACAGGCTTCTATATTCCTTCCCTGTGTTGTCTTGAAGTTCACTGAGCTTCTTTGGGATAGCTATTTTGAATTCTTTGTCTGAAAGTCACATATCTCCATCACTCTTGGATTGGTCACTGGTACCTTATTTAGTACGTTTGGTGAGGTTATGTTTTCCTGGACATTCTTGATGCTTGCAGATATTCAATGATGTTTGGGCATTGAAAAGTTAGGTATTTATTCTAATCTTCACAGTCTGGGCTTGTTTGAACCCATCTTTTTTAAAGAAGGTTTTTAAGATATTCAAAGGGAATTGAGTGTTGTGATCTAAGTCTTTCATCACTACAGCCATATCAGCACTGGGGGTGACCCATGCCCAGTAATGCTGTATCTTTTTTAGACTCCTAGTGGTACCATCGTGGTGTACTTGTGTAAGACATGTGTGAATTCCCTAGATTATGAGGCAGTCTCTCACTCTTTTCCCTCATTTTCTGTGCTGAGCTATTGGAGTTGGAGGAGGAGTGATGTGAGTTCTCCCTCATGACCACCACAGCTAGGATTGTTCCAAGTCATACCTGAAGCTAGCCCAGTGCCCCCAAAGCCAGTGGTGACTATTGCCTGGCTACTTCTGATGTTTATTCATAGCCCAAGGGCTCTTTAGTCAGCAGATGGTGAATCCTGCTATGACTGGGTCATTCCCTTTAGGCCAATGTGCTTCTTTCTGGCCCAGGGTGGATCTAGTGAAGGGGGAAGCCTTGAAAAATTAACAGAAAAATATCAATATCTAATCCTGCAATTTCTTAGTAAAAGTTAAAGATCAATCCTATGAGTTCTCTCACTAACAGGCACCCTGTAGGAGTTCTGTTTTGCACAACTTCTGAAAAGAGTTGAACAGATAGAAAAGAGATGTATATCTTTCTCTTTTATAATTGCTTTTCAGGATTTGTTTTTACAGAGTTCCCGAGTGAAGAGCAGGGTGTGAGTTTCAGGCCTCAGCCATATTTCCAGGGCAGAGTCACATCTCCTGTGATAAGACCTTCTCCAAGGAAATGAAGGAGAGCCAACTCTTGGACTTTAATATCCTGTTGCCTCTTCTGCTGTCATCTTGCTGCTGAGAAGAAAGAAAGGAGCAGATTCAGCAGTTTCTCACAGCAATCACTATCATCTTTTTTCCTTTCTCTTTGTCCCTATAAAAACCGACCAGCCTCTTGGCCCCTGCACAAGTGCCTGCCTTTTCTTTTGAGCGCCTCACCATGCAACTCCCCTCTTTCTTTTCCCCCTTTTCTGGCCCAATTTCCACCTAGGAAAAAGTAAATAAACTTCTTCTTCCTATCCTAAACTTTGTCTGGAGAAATCTTTCTCAAAACCCATGTGCACTAGTTCTCCACCCTAGCATCTAGAAATACCATCCAATAACCAAGGCCTCGAATCAGGGGCTTCGGGATTTTGTTTGGTATTTTATTTTACTGGCACTGAGATGGTGTCCAAGTTACAAAACAAAGTCCTCTGAACTTTCCTTTTCCCAAGTGGAAGAAGACTCTCCTTGAGCTATACTGCCTGGAATTTGGTGAGGAACGACACAGGTACTGGCTTGGCTGCCACCACTTGTGTCTCACTGGGTCACATGTACCCCAAGTCCACTGGCTCCAAACCTGCACATCTGTAGGAATTGCCTAAGGACTTCAGCCTTTGTGGCCTAACTGCCTTATTAATTTATTCCAGGCCCCAGGCCACTTGTTGTAAGCCTATGGTGGGGCTATCCAGAACTCAGGTTTCAGGGCAGAGGATTTCCCTCTGGCTGGGCTAGTCTAAATGCTCCCTCCATGGGCCCTGGCAGAATTCTGCTCTGTGCTCTGTTCCCCTGTGACAGGGCAGCTCTGAGTTCCAGTGCAAATTCCCATAATCATGTCACTCTCCCTCCCTCAGTCACACAGATTCTCTCTCCACTAGCCATGCTGGTGCAGCTCAGCCAGGGGATGGGGAAGGGGTGGTGTAGGCAATGCAAGACTGTCTTTTCTGCCCTCTTCAGTGCCACTTTCCTTGACATAATATTAAAATTAGGTACTGTGATCACTAATCTGATTTTTAGTTTTTCTGAAGGTGCTTCTTTGCATGGATAGTTTTTGAATTTGGTGTTTGCATGGTGGGACGATCCCTGGAGGTTTTTATTTGGCCATCTTGCTCTGCCCCCCTCTCTAGACAAAAACAGAACTATTTTATTTCTAATAACAATTTTTAAAGTCTATTGCTTATGTTTAACCACATCTTCTCTGCCTTTCTTATGATTGCTTCTTGCATTGAATACCTTTTGTCATCTTTTTACATTTCACCTATTTGTATCTCTAAATCTAAAATGTCTCCTGTATATAACATATAGCTTTTTTTGTGTTTTTTATAAAAGATTTTGTTAAACATGTCTTTTGATTAGATTGTTTAATCCATTCATATTTAATGTTATTATTTATATGGTTGGATTTCACTTCTGCCATTTTTGCTTTTCATTTTCTGTATCTCATGACTATTTTCTTGAAAACTGGACTTTTAGATAATATATTGTAAAAACTCTGGGTACTGAAACCTTCTGCCTCCCATGGTTGGTATTGTTATTTGCTTGTTTATGTGTTTACTAATTGGCTGGATTATTTTACTGAAGTGTATTTTCCCTCCCAGGTGTTGTATCTAATGTTAATCCTCAGAGAGGCTCAGCTTCTAGTATGCCCACAGTCACCCTAGGATACCAGTGGTTTGTGAAGGGGTCTCTTTCTCTCTACCCACACTCAGCTGTTAGAATGCACTAATTACATGATGATTATTCAATTGTTTTCAATAATGTTCTTTAGCATAAATTACTCCATAAATGAATCCAGTTAATTTCTGATTCCCTTGAAGGAATAGTTTTTGAGGTGAGTGTTTGATATTTATTCTGACCCTAGGAGGACTCCTCCCAATTCTTACTCACCAATTCTCTCTGGCAAACTAACCTATCTACAGTTTAGCGTATAACTTGAGTCTCCTCACTTGTCTTTTCTCACAATCTCCACTAGTCTTAATAGTACTCTTAGGCCTGTTGCAAATAAAGTTACTTCCTTTCGGAAGAGGTTAGCTATCTGTTTTATGGCCTGCTTCTCCCTGCAGGCAAGAATCTCTTAAGCCAGGGCCCTGGAGCTGGTGATGGAGATGATGGCAAGCTTCTGAGTGACCCCCCCAGTCTAGAATTGGAGCATTTAGTGGGGACAGGGGAGCAGTCTGAGGTCTTTTCCAGGCATGGAACACCATCTCATGAGCTGGGGCAAGAGTGATTAGGGCCTGTCAGCTTGCAGCACCAAGGCACCTTCATTCCATGAGTGGGGGCTAGGCAGAAGAAGGGAGCCCCCACCTGTCAACCACAATCATTGGGACTTAGCCTCACCAACACTAGCTGGGGGCGGGACAAGGAATACTGATGTCCTGCTCTTACCAAGAAGAAAGTTCTTGGTCTATAAGGTGGGGAAACAGGGAACCCTGGGTTCTTGGCTACAACAGTCTAGAGTGGAGTCTGAAATTGGATGAGGAGTGAGTGGTCTTGCTTCAAATATCCTAGATTCTCACTTTTTTCTGAATTTTCACAGATTTTCTTGAATAAATGCTTACTCTATTTGTTGTTTGCCCTGCAGACCATTTCCAGAGGCTTATAAGTGTTTTATAAAATATAGTTTCTACCAGTTTCACTGACTAGTAAGTTATTGAACTCCACATACTGTCATGCCAGAAGTCAATCTTTCCAATTACTTTTTTACACTTCCTAAATTGAATTTGGTAAGGCTTTCATTATGAAAAGCGAAACCTCCTAAAGCATAGGATTTTGCTTCCAAATAAATAACTTTAACCAGCAAGATACAGGTTTTACCAAGATTCTAAGAATATCAAACCTCTAATAAAAGTATGTTTTGGAGATTAGGAAGATGCATTAAAAAAGGATAAGCAAGAAATAAGAAAGAATAGAAACATAAGGACCTTGGAAATCATTTTGTGATCAACCTCAGTTTTATATAGCTAAGGACAACTGAAACCAGGGAAAACAAGGGAGTTGACCAAAGCCACTCAGCAAATCTTTAACAGAGCTAGGGCTAAAATGAGCCTGATGGGAAGTGGCATGTACAATAGCTAAACACACAGGCTTTGGAAACATATATCTGAGTGTAAATCCTGCCATTTATTAGCAGTGTGATCTTTGGCAAATTTGTTTCTACACCTCAGTTTCCTCATCTGCAAAATGGAGCTAACAATAATACCTTCCTAATAGGGTTTAGACCTTGAGAAATATGACTATTCTTACTAATACAATAATTCTGACATTTAAATCACCACCAAAAATCCCTCTGTAAACTCCCTGACTCATGCACTTGCCCCCCTCCCCAAAAAAAAAAAAAAAAAAAAAAAAAAAACCTCAGGTGGGACTTCCCCAAACCAGTTTGCAGTGATCTGAGGCTGCTGTGCTTAAGTGACATCGAAACTCTGAACACTAGGGAATTTAATTTCTCATTAACCCTCTACCCCCCAGCCCCCTACTCTCCTCTAATTAAGATGGATCTTAGAAAAATCTCAAAGGTTTCTCACATCTTTCTTTTCTCCTCTTTTTCACCATAATCATAGTATCTGAATTCAGGTCAGGCTACTTCCATTTAAATACACATTGTCAAGAATACAGGGCAGGCTGCAGAATAGTGCCTAACTACAGAACGATGCTCTGACCTAGATTTCCAGGTTATACCCTCCTAATACAAACAAAGATTAGTGTAGGTGTAAGCAGCCAGCCAAACCTACTATACTTTATCTAACTCGAAAAATAAATCCTCCTATTTTGAGGCCCAAAATAAACCAGAACTGACTTACTAGAAATTAGGAAGTGAGCCCAGAGAAAATCAATATACTGTATTTTCTATTCCTTGATTGATTTTTACAGCAATCTTTGTTGACAGAAGAACTCAATAGTCTATGTGCTGGAAACCAATACTTATGTTCCTTGGATGAGGATCACAACTAGTGGAAGGTGTTTAGAAGAGGAGAAAAGGTGGCATTGTGGAGAATATTACTACCGAGTGAGCACCATAGTGTTGATCAGTTAGTGCCAATTTGATGGTGAGTACACGTGGGCCCTATTGTTCTGATCTTGTGATACCTCACTTCGGATAATGGGCTCAAGCTCTATCCAGGAAAATATAAGAGGTGCTAGATCACTGTTGTTTCTTATAATTGAGTAATATTCCATTGACATATACCAAATTTTAATAACCCATTCATGAATCGACAGGCACTTGGGTTGTTTCCACATCCTTGCAATAGTGAATTGTGTTGCCATAAACATTCGGGTGCAGATGTCTTTATCATAGAATGTCTTTTGCTCTTTTGGGTAGATGCCTAATAGTGCTATTGCTGGATCAAATGGTATTTATATTTTTAGTTCTTTGAGGTATCTCCAAATTCTTTTCCACAGAGGTTGCACTAATTTGCAGTCCCACCAGCAGTGTACTTCAAAACCTGGTAGCCTTAAAAATTTAGCCACTAACTACCACCTCCCAAAAGGACTATGTGGCTCAAAAAGCCACACCTCAAACTCCTCTATTAAATGATCTGAGCCAGAAGAAAAAGGAAACATGATCTTCAAGATACACATGCATGACTTAAGAATCTCCATTTCACTGAGATTGGGAAGGAGGAAAATAGAACAAAAAATCATCCCATTAATAAGATGAAAACTAAGACTAGAGACCTAGAAGCAGATATCCTGGATGAATCAAGGCTTTTCTATTTACCAGCCATGTGGGCTTACGCAAATTAGTTATTTTACTAAAATTGATCTTTCTGATCTGAATTTACTGATAGTATAGTTCTGATGATTGAAACTGTTAGAGAGATGGACTTTGTCAACTGTAAATCTCTTTATAACATTACCATGCTTGGCACATAGAAGGTATTCAGTAAATGTTGATGAATGAATCAATAAATTAAAAAGCCTGTGAAGAAATAGTCTAATTTTCTTTTGCCATTTCTTATCACTGATATAAAGAGAATGGGCTTATAATTTCTGCTGGTAAATATCTTCTAGGAAGGAGATCCCTATACATATTTAGAACACAATGTGACTCATTATCTCAGATAATTCTCTGACAATTTCTGCTTGAATAATTATAAGGAAATTGATAAAAGGTACTTTCATGTGAAAAACTTGTCATTGTATTCACCAGTCTTAAACTTTTGAGGCAACTGGGAAGCAAAAATGTATATACCACAAACTTGGCACTATTATCTTGTCTTAATAACTACTTTTATCATGAAAATGATTAACCACATTTAGAATAAAAATGAACACCAACCTCCAAAAGTGAAAGTATTACTTGGTAATTTAGTGACTATGAGAATGTCATGGGCCTATTTTCTGCTCTATAGGGTCATGTTAGACATTGATACTTATGTTTTTATATACAAGATTGGCTCTAATTTATAAATTAAAATTTAACATATGGAAATAATTCAGAATACTTCATTATTAACATTATTAGATGAATAATATCCAACAGTAACAAAATATTTCTCTAAAAATAATCTATTATACATACAATGTAGGATGCAAATCTCATTTTAACATATTGCAAATCTCAATTGTTTAAAAAGCATTACTGCCTTAAATTACTTGATGGGCTACACAAAATTGCTAACATAAATTAACATGTTGCTATACAAATTCTGATTAGAATTGCAACAAGACAAAAATCAACCACAAAAGCATCCCTAAAAGTGAATAAACTCCACCAATTAATATTAGTAAGTCAAATTCAGCAATTTTAAATGTTTTTATTTCTTCATATATTTACTATAAAACTTGTAAAATTGAAGAGAGCCATAAAGATGCTGAGCAGGCAAGTTGCAATTCAAACTTTACAAATTAATGAAAGAATACTAGCATCAGAAAGATTTTTAAAAGTCTTCAATATCAAATTAACTATTAATTTTTTCATAACTGTTAAAATTTTCTATAAGATATTATAATCTGCAGGTGAGAAGTAGCTTTAAGGCAATTGTCACAGCTGGCAATGGAAAACCTACTAAAGTTATACAGAAAAAAAAAGAAAAAAAAATGTTTCCCCAAAACTTTGGAGAAAAATTGACACTATAAAAACTTCATTTTATTTAATGTCTTATTTGGTCTACCAGTATTATGTAGCATAAAAAATCTCCTAAGTATCTACATAAAAGACTTGAGAAAACAACTATAAGTATATGGGCTTAAATATCTCACCAAATATCCCATTTAAAAAATCAACTCACAGGCTCAATATATTGGGTTCAATTTATTTTGTGCATTTTTGAAAAGTAGCTTTAAATCATCAGGGGCATACAATTGAGAAACAGGATAGAGAACACTTTTTCTCTAGACCTTCTCAACTAGGAAAAAATGGATCTTTTTCTGAATACTGCTATAATGTTTTATTGTAAAAAATCTTTAATTTTTCTAGCAAAATATCTATCGGGTCAGGTAAAAAAAAATCAAAGTCTACTAACAAAGAATTTTTAGTGTTAACACTTTTACATCTTTAAAGTGGGCTATCTTTAACCAATCAAGCAACTAAACAAAAACACCAAACACCTTATCTCTACCTCAGTCTCTGAATATTGTGAAAAATCAGGCTACTTTCACAACCATTGGATATGCCAGAATATAAGGGAGGTATTTTTCTAAATATCTTATTTCTTGATTCTAAATACAGAAAATAGACAGTATATGTATAGAAGATACAGTCTAGTATTTGGCCAGCTTTCTTATCTTGAATGTAGTAGAATTCTTGCCATTGGGAGAAAAATTCTGGGTAACTGTATAGATTCAGACCCAGGATGAATGAATGTTCCTGTTAGGGTATTCAGATTCTTGCTCAAAAGTCATCTCTCACCTCACTCCTCCCCCTCCTACACTTACATTGATTTAAAGCACTATTTTCAGTATATTTAAGCTTTGTAGGCAAGTTGACTATATATTAAAAATGCCAGGGATTCATAGCCCAGTTGTTAAAACTTATAAGAAATAAAAATATTAGATATATATTAATTTTGGAAAGCTATACAAAACAAAGTGTTGACTAATGCTTTGCAGGCTATTATTTAATGCACTAAGCAGCTCATATTTAAATATTAATCATATCTAATATATTTATAATCTCTATATCCAAAGAATATTTGCAATGACTAAGACAAAAACAAAAACCTTTTCTTTGAAAGGAAGAAGCACCCTAGTTTCTCATATTAAAAATTAATAGTAATAAAATATTCTATGACAAAGAAACAAGAAAGAAAAGAATGACCCAAGAGTTACGTGTTAAAATCTCTAAAGCTGATAATAGAAAGGTAACTTTGTATTTCTTTCTTCTTGTTAATTTATCTCTGCTACATGAGTTAAGGCATAAAGCAGCAAGAGTGCAATTGATTCCAAACAACTTGGAATTTTATTGTAAACATCCCATAAAGAATGGCAACAAATTAGTCCAGTTTTTTGTCTTTGAAGATAATTGCTTATAATGACTGACAACTGCCAAACAAAACATCTTTTATAAACCAAGCCAGTTTAGCTTACCTTTCTTTACTGAATTTTAGTTTAATGGACATTTTGCCCATATACAACATCACATCAACTATTAATCGAATGATTTTCCATCTTAAAATTTATGGATACTAAGAACATAAGGTACAGGTTTGTTAATACTGTGTAAGGGATTACAAAAGACAAGGATGATAAGTTACAGGACAAAGAAATAAATTACTGATTGCCATCACCACAGTATTGTTTAAAGAATTAACATTTGTAGTGCTGCCTAATGTGTACTTGGTGACATGTGTAAAAACACATTTTCCAACTGGATTTCTAAATAATTTTGCATGTGATTTTAAAAGTCAATTACCAATGGCAGTTTCAACATGTATCAATGGTTTTGTCTTTTTAGAAAATACTTATCATGTAAAGTCTCATATTCTAGATTTAATTAAGATAGGCATAAGAATAAGAAATGGGCATACATATAAATAAGGAAATACACCTTAACTCCAAACTGCAGGGCTTTTCTATAATTCTCCCATCAATGGTTCAGAAATTTCCAGTCTTGTTGAAGTGTGCTAAATTAGGTACAGTCTTCATTGCAGAAAGACAAGTGAGGATAAAATTAAGTAGGAAGATGAAAAAGGAAATAACGATAAGGCTAAGTAAAAATAAAATATCAAAAAACCTGAGTGTTACCCATATTCCATAAAATACAGCACCATGAAAAAAATTAAGTTTATACTGGAATTTAATCAAAACTTGATAAATTTGGTAATCAAAACTTGGTAAAGACAATTTTCTAAGAAATGAAAAGCAAAAAAGCATGGAAATATTTTCACACTAATTTTTAAAACAAGCCTTAAAAGTGACCTTAGAATATTCTATTTTTCAATAAAACTTTCATAAAGCCTTATATACCACAAAATGTTGGGGATTTAAATGTCAAAAGTTCCATCTCTTGCCCCAGAACACTAAACTATTCATTTCACACTCAAAATGTTATCATAATTGTTTAAAACGCTGGAAATCAAAGTATACTGAAAATTATACATAAAGCAAGTCTCCTTTTCATGGATGTGAAAATTCCAATTTTGAAGATAAGTACCAGTTGGTAAATGTGTATAAAATGGTTCCCAAGATATGTGAGTAATAAGGTGTTTAATTTACCAGAAACATACAAATTTTGAAAAATGTTCAAAAAAGTTTTATCAAAAAGTTAGAAGTGGCATTCACATTTTTCTCTTTCACTCTATTATTGTCTGATGACAATCTATGGGATTAAAACAATAAAAAAGACAAATCACTCAAATGTACCTCAAAGCATTAGGAAGGCTGAGTTTGATATCCGAACACACAGTTTTGCAGAACAAAATTTATAAATTTTACTCAGTTTCTTTGCCTCTCGTTGAAACAAAATGCTGTAGGGAAGAATTGTAGCATAAGCCTGATCTGTGGTGAGGGAAACAGAAAAATAAAGAAAAGGACAAATTAAAAGAATAGAGGAAAACAGGTACATGAAAAGACCTGGATTGGTTATCTAGAAGGTATAATGAAATGGATGGCCAAGCAGTAAATATACAGGTTAAGGTCCAGAGAGAGGCAAAGAATTGGTAGAGTGTCCTCCATATAAAATATCCTTTTATGTTTGAGATAAGGTGTGTCAAGTTGGAAAAAAAAACCTACATATACACAAGTGCACACACATACATATACAAAAACAAATTTAGTCATTAGGCTAAGAGGGTAGTGAATGTTTTGGAGAGCATCCTATTGCTGGAAGAGATATACACAGCAAGCCACAGAAGAAATATACAATTCAGGTTTTATAACTATATACACATGCTAAGATCTTAAAGCTGGGCATTTAAACATTATTAGCATTTATGAGAAATATAACAGCTCACTATTCATATCTAGCATAAGATTAGGCTTATACATGTGTATGCTCTCATGTATCTAAATATAACAGTGGTTTTTCTTAGCAACTTATTTAGACTTTTCTTAAAAATTCTTAGCTCATTTCCTACTTGCTTTGCTATGGTTGAACTCAGATCTTATTTAGGATTAAAGGGCCTTGAAAAACTTAAAATGATAAAGTATTCGAAGTGACACAAATTACAACACATTCACAGGAGGTGGTGTTACAAAAAAGCAAAGTATAAATTTGGGGAAAAAAAATTCCAGATAGAAAAGTAAAAATACTATCATCCAAACTTCTATTTTCACACTTATTAAAATAATTTGCATGCAAACAGAAAATTATTTGTTTGTTTTGTAATAAATGATAACTAAGCTCATCTAACATACTGTGGTGACTAACTCTTTAAATCTTAATAACTGAAATCAACAATACAGCAAAATGCTGTTCACTAGTATTTTCACAGTATTTCATTACATATATAATATGTTTAAAAATGTTTTCAGCCTTATTATTCTAATTATCTAAACCTAGAAAATCTTGACATTTGGGGAATAAATGTGGCATCTTTATTTTTCAAAATAAATTATAAATAAAGCTCCAGAAAGCTAAAATCACACAAATGGCAATTCTTCTATAAGAGGTCATCTCTTTATAGAAGAATATCAACAACAACAAAAAAATACACACTAAAATGATACATGTGATCCACATTTGGGTATATCTAGGAATTGAAGTAACTAGATTACTTTGATTAGGGTAGGCCTAATCCTTTGATTCCAGAAAAACACAGGCACAATTTAGTCTAAATGCCCAAGGGATGAATAAATGAAATAGAATATTTTAGTAAAAATCAAATGTAGTTTCAACTAGGAACATTCTGAATCTATACTATGGTTAAAAGTGGCAGCTGAGTTACAACCAGTAGTTTTGGTTTAGTGAAGAAAAGACTACAACAACAACAATAAAAAATCAGCTTGGTCTACTGTCCAGTAACAGAAGTTAGTGCCATTAATGATTCACAATAATACTTTCTTAAAGCCTGAACATCATTTCTACTGCAAGTGAAAATTGCTTAAAGATGTTAGTCTAACACCCACCCCGACACTTCCAAAAAAGCAAAGTTATGTGTGTACTCTTTCCTCTATGCTTAAGAATTTTCAGATGCATGAAATGACTGAAAGCATGAAACAAACATATTAACTTAAGAAATATCCTGGGATAACTAGGTATACATTAAGAAGTCTGTTTTATGCCACAAGTCTGATCTGAGTGTAACAAATTTGCTATTACAAAAACAGAGATCAATATTATTCCTCTCACATCAAAAATCTAAGTGTCTAACAAATTAGCAAATCAGCAATCTCAGGTTTGAGGAGTAAAATTGATCTTGGAACTCAAGCTCATTTATGGAACCATGTGCACTCTACTGCTGTAAACAAGACCGTAAGAGTTTTTGAAGATTTCTTCCTTCTATAAAATAATGATTCAAAATATCAGTGTGCAGTGCAGTGAGGTTCTTTTCTGAAAGACTAAAACAAAAGAACCCTTTGGAATGATATGAGAAGAACCTATTAAGCTTGACTCAAAATACTAGCTAGCCAAAACATTCCAACTCAAACTAGGTGCTTTGTTAAATTTTAAGATTCAAATGAAACCAGTAACTCACAGCTGTTGAATAGTAAATGGTGGCAGAAACATAAGCAGTAGCCCAAGTCTACTTAGACAAATATGTTCTAAGAAAGCCTAAGGTAGAGCATACTATACTTTTGAAAATTTGTTAATTACAATTAATGAGAGCCAATATGATTTTTAACCTCTCAGTTTATGAGTATTCATTCCTACTAAGATTGTTCTATTTCTCCTTAGTCAATAATGAATAACAGCATCTATTTTCCTTAACGTTTCCAGTAGTTGTACTTAAGAGGTAGCTGAGCTACTGTTCAAAGAAGTTATTCTTTGTGGATGAGGATTTTTCAAATGTTTAAGTTATTCTTTAAGCTACACAATTTCTATTAATGCAAGAAAATATAAAAGGAAAAAGAAAATGGATGCAAGAAACTTTTGCATTTGGCACCTTGTCTAGATTGATACCTCAAGTATTCTTTTTTAATAAAGTTAATGCACACATCAGGACATACCACAAAGATTTGCTACATATTTACAAGGCACCAACCCTTTCTCACCTTTAACGTGAATTAAGCAAATCAATGAAAAGCATATCAAGATCCCCCACCCCCCAAAAAAACTGTAGTATAAATATATACTTCAGTTCAGTACAATTCATGAAAGTTTGGCCTGGGAAAAGTAAAATAATCCAGATCATTCTTACAATATAGAAACTGTAAACATTTAATAGCTGCCTTTAGGATTGGTGTATTGTGCAAAAATTATTATTACTGGGAATAGGAATCAAAATGGCAAAAACAAACTATATAAAACTCTATAAGAAGGTGCTAAACTTCTGTGATACAAAAGCAAAAGAGGGATATTCTACTGAGATAAAAATGTCATGCAACTCTTAAGAAGCTGAATGCTCCTTTAATGTAGTAAATCTGTAGTGTGTGTGTGTGTGTGTTTGTGTGCACACGCATATGCACGCATGTGTGGGGGGGGGCAGAATTTCTTTTAATTTAAGGCCTAATGAGTAAGGCTTGTTAGAACAAATGAAGTGTGGAGATCAAAAGTCTTGAAACAAATGTATACTGGCATAAATGGAAAAGCACCAATGTGAAAGGAAGCATAAGTCCCCACACAATTTGCTTTGTAGATTTCCTGGTAAATTCCCTGCAGTAGAAGGCCTTTGAATTTTTTAAATTATTCTAAATTTATTAACTGTTAATAATTCCATCCCATGAGATGGCTAACCCTGGCTTTTTCTGTCATTTTACGCACTCTGCCTGATCTGGATGTACCAAGATTCAGAGGATCCTCAGTGGACACAAAATTGTCATTATCAGAATCATCATTATATAAAACAGTCCTCCTGCCTTGGTTTCTTGTTTTAATTCGAGGCAGTCTACTGAATCGTCCCGAAAAAATGGTGTCAAATTCATCTTCTGCAATACGTGCTCTTTTGGCTCTGGTGGCTCCTCTAGAAGCACCTCTTCCACCTCTCCCTCTCCCTCTTCCCCTAGTGCCACTTCCACCTCTTCCTCGACCCCCTCGTCCCCTGCCTCCTCTTCCTCTGCCTCCTCTACTCCATCTACCCCATCTTCCCCATCTGCCTCTTCCTCCTGTGCCTCTTGTCTTCCAGTTTCTTTTTCCATTGGTATGTTGCTTTCTGAGTTTTCTTTTAGGTCTGGTTTGTATGAATTTACTATAGTCATGGTCTCCATCTACGTAGTCTTGATCTGTTCTGGAAGTTGATTCAGAGTCAGAATCAGACCCACAGGTACTTTCAGAACTTAAACTGGATCCTAACTCTCCACTCTCTGAGGAGGATAAATGTGACTTCTCTTTTGTTTCTTTTTTCTCTTTCTCTTCTCCTCCCATACTTTCATCTTCTTCTGAAGCACTAAGTAATTTTCTCTTGATTCCTGTCCGGGGCTCTCTGCCATCACCATTTGTAAGAGGTCCATCAAGAGAGTGATCTAAAGCAAAATGAATGATTTTTAAAAGTTAAGCTTTGAAATTGATAAGATGGTTATTTATGCTCAAAAACAGTCTATAGTTACCCAAAACAGATGGGATAAAATCATGGAGGTTCTGGAATAATAAACTAAATTTGTTTGAAATGGAAGATACTAACATTTTTTGCCTGACTTCTTTTTATATGGACGTATGTATTGTAGGGGTAGAATAATGGGTGATTAGGTAGCTGCACAGAAATTTTAAGGGCTGAACTTTAGGAAGAATTATCTGGGAACATGAATCTAAGCAGTTTCATTCATTCATTCAATAAATATTAACTGATTAACTACTGTGGACCAGGTATTGCTAGGAGTTTGGAATATGGTGATAAACAAGACAAAGTCCTTGCTCTTGGGATTTATATTTTAGAAGGGATGGCTTAACAGATAATGAAGTGAATGAATGAATGATAAAATTCCACATAGTGAGACATGCTATAAAGAAAAAGAAAAGAGGGTAAAAAAGAGTGTGAGTATGTGAATAGAAGGAATATTTTAGATAGGGACGACTTCACTGCAGAGGTAGTATTTGAAGAAAGAACTGAATTAAGTGAGATCTGAGGAAAGTTAATATCCAGCAGAAGAAATAGAAAGAAAGTCAGCATAACCAGAGTGGAACAGAAAAATAGGGAGTGGTAGGAGATGACTGCCAGTGTGGAGTTTTAAGCTGGAGTAAAATGAGGATTTACATTTTTAGAAGAGCACTAGGGTTGTTGTATAGAAAACAGATTATATCCAATGGCAGGATTTCATGACAAAAAAGAGAAAATAGATTATAAAGGGGGAAAGACTGGAGGCAGAGAGCAGTTGGGAGTCCACTGCAGTAGTCTGAGTAAGATATGTTGAGGGATGCACCAATAGAGGTGATGACAAGTGATTAGATTTGGAATATTTCCTTTTAGAGGGGCTGTAAGAATTATCTTTAAATTTTGAAGGTTGAATTGATGGGACTTTCTGACAGATTAGATGTCAAGTGATAAGCACAGCTAATACTGTTGAAGGCTGACTCCTCGGTTTTATGGCCTGAGAAACTTGGTGAATGGATATTTTGCTAAGTTAGAGAATACTGAAGGAGGAGTAAGTTTGAGTAGGGTGCTGGAATAATTAAGACTCTAGTTTTAGATGCTAATAGAGATCCAAGGAAAGACATTTTTAAAAAAGAAAAAAAAAATAAAATAAAAACCAGGGGATATACCAGCCTGGAGCTCAGAGGAGAGGAGCAAGCTGGACATATAATTTTGGAAATTTTCAATAAAAAGATGATATTTAAGGTCATAAGAACTGGGACAGCTCACTGAGAGAGTAAGTAAAGAGAGAAAAGATAGCTGAGGACTGAGACCTGAGATGTTCCAAAATTTAAACATAAAGAAAAATCAGCAAAGATAATTAAGAAAGACCAACCAGTGAAGTAGGAAGAAAATAGGAGTGAACTGCAGGGATTAGAAGAAGGAAAAGACTCAGGTTGTGGGTGACTACAATAATAAGATTAATCTAATAGTCTAGGTGTTATGGACTGAACTGTGTACTGTCTAAATACATATGTTGAACCTGTAACCCACATGTGACTACATTTGGAGACTGGGGCCTTTAAGGAGGTAATTAGGGAAAATGAGGTCATAGGATAGGGTCATAATCCAATAGGACTAGTGTCCTTTAGGAAGAAATACCAGATCTCTATCTCTTTTTCTCTCTTTCTATCTCTGTGCAGAGTGAAAAGGCCATGTGAGAACACAGCAAAAAGGTGTCCATCTACAAGCCAGGGAAAAAAGCCCTCAGACACCAACCTGCATGGCACCTTGATCTTGAACTTTAAGCTTCCAGAACCAGGAGAAGATAAATGTTTGTTGTTTAAGCCACCCACTCTATCATTATTATGGCAGTCCAAGCTGACTTAGGCTAGAGACTAAGGTGATAGCAATAGAAACTGTAGACAAGAGATTTAAGTGCTATTAAAGAGTTGGAGAATTCATAAAACTTGGCAACTGACTGGATATGAAGGGTAAATAGAGAGTCAAAGAACACTGTGAGATTTTAAGTTGGGTGGTTAAGAAGATGGTGGTACCTACTAAAATAGTGAGCCAAGAAAAAGAAGTAAGCTTCAGATGCAAAGATGGTAAGTACTCAAAGATTTTTTTTTTAAGGAAGCACTTGGAAGTGAAACCAGTAAAATAAAGAGATATTTGAGCTACATATATAAATTTCGAGAGTCATCACTGATGTAGTCATAAGACTCCTTTACATGTAGAAGACAAAAAAGAACAAACAAAAAACAAAAAAGCATCAGGAAACTCTGCAAATAGAGAGTAAGTAAGGCTGAAGAAAGAAATAGAATTATAGGAGAAACAGAGATAGATATAGGAGAATCAGAAGAGTATAAAAGCCTGGAAGTAGAGTTCATAGAGAAGGTACTCAACAGTATGCAATGATACAGAGATCAAGAAGATAAGGACTAAGAAAAGGACACTGGTTGGCCACTGAAGAGTACTGGTGATGCTGGGGATAACAGCTTTTGAAGAGTGGTTGGGGAAGAAGCCAGACTATAAAGGATAAAACAGAGTGTGGATGGAAAGAAAATAGAGGCAGAAAGTATGGGTTATTTCTTCTGAAAACTAGGCAATTAAAGGAAGGGAAAAATGAGAGAAGGCAGCACATGAGTATGCAATGTGCAGCATTATCAGAGTTAAAAGTAAAGGTATAAATTGGGGAAAATAAAGGCACTAATTATTTTAATCAAATATGTTTTAATATTTCTCACATAACCAATATAAAATATATCTGTGGAAGTCTATTTTAAATTATTTGATGTAAAAATAACAATGGATAATCTACTTAATCTTTCACTAAAGATGCATATCAAATAAAATTTATATTCTAATAAAAATATTTGTAAAAACATACTAACGAGTCTTCACAAACTTCAAATAGCTGAACATGTTAGAACTTTCTGTGAACATATTCAGGGTTCATAACATAGGACTAAGTGTAGGAAGAAGGTTTGAATAACAATAACCTTAAAATATCTATGATATCTGATATCCTTGATATGGTCTAAGATGGATGCTCATGATAATGAATTGGGTCAGTGATTTCTTTTTAAGCAGTGAAATTTTTTCTCCAAATAAAAAGTTATGTAGAATATATGAAATAAAAAACAAAGACGTCTGGTTGAATGCAGAAGGCTCTACTCAGAATTCCTGAAATACCCCTGTGTATCCCCCAGAAATGGGCAGGGCACAGTCTGAAAACCACTGATTTAGTGATATAGTAGGCTCCTAAGTAAAGAATGAATTATATTAACTGAAAACCTCAGGAAGGTGGTAGAAGTGAGATTTGACTAAAAGAAGGCTCATTTCTCAACTGAGACCCATTTTCTTTATTGGAGGAACCCATAAAAATATGAACTCTATTTAAAGATGATCTTGCACATTTTTTTTCTTATTAATATGGTTTAATATATGAAAAATCGATAGGGAGTGGGAAGATGACTGACTAGAGACACCAACTGCCAGAGCACCTCAGTAGGAAGGAAAGGTTTTAGATGAAAGAGAAAAAAACCAAACAGATAGACACAGACCCGTTATAATTCCAAGGGAAGGGTGCCAGAACCTGTGGTGGACTCCATGGGAAGAAGTTGCTGAGCAGAACAAGGAGGAAGAAGATATGGGTAGAGATCAACCCCTTAGAGGCTTAGAGTCCAGTGAAAAGGGTAGGTGGAGCAGTTTGTTTCTCCCACCCTCACATCTCTGACAGCCAGCGAGCTTCTGAGCTGTTTCTACCCCCATGAGCCCAAAAACTACTGCAGTCAGAGAACTGGAAGCTTCTTGTGGACAAACTACCAGGCTCCCAGCCCCCCTGGAGTGCTTCGTGTAACTACAGACCAGAACCGAGATGGCAGCTGCCATATTGTTCCACAGCCCACCACGTGCTTCTGTCCTTCCCAGGGGGCTTCAGCCTCTCAGTTTTCAGCTTGCTCATTCCCATGCAAACATTTTCCAACTCTGTCCCAGACAGTGGGAGCCACAGGGGTCCAGTGGGTCCTGGGAGATCTGAATGACCCCAGAGCCAGGATATTCCAGGAGGGCTGCCTTATGGAGAGGGGGATGAAAATGACCAGAGTGCTAGCTCTCTTCCATACAGACTCGTTTACTCCTACTCCCCTCCCCAACCCACAACTGCTGAGAGAGACAACTGAGTGACCATCGAAGCTTCTACAGACAGTGGGGCTCAAACCGTTTCCTCTTAAAGTCCTGTAGCAGATTAATGATGCTCAGACTGTGAACTCCCTGCTCACTGACCCACAGGCAACTTGGGACTGGGACACTTCTCCCTGGCATGGTTAGGAATTGATCTTTGGAGACCTGGGGGCAGGCCTGCAGGCCAGATCTCATACCCCCAGGACTCAACTATGTTGCCTGGGGGGCACAGAGGGGAGATTTGTGAACTAATCTCAGGAGGCGAGGAAGCCCTCATCAAAGACAGACAGGGAATTTTCCCAGTCACATAGCTCACCATGACTACAGCCTACAAACAACTAGCAACTGAGAAAACAACCACACTAAGGGTATCTATGACCAAGGCATCCATCCAGAAACTAGAGCACCATCAAACACCCACAAGCAAATCTAAAGGTTCTTACTAAACATATGCTACAAACACACCCATACAAGTGAGAGGGGAGAAAAAGCCCCATCTACAAAAAAAGAAAATCCAAAAATAAGAAGGAACAGATGCTCCAAATGAGAAGGAATCAGTGGAAAACTCTGGAAGTATGAAAAATCAGAGCAAAAGGACACCCAAAAAAGGGAACACCAGCTCTCTAGCAATGGATATCAACCAAAACAAAAATATTGAAATGACAGATAAAGAATTCCAAATATGGATTATAAGGAAGCTCAGTGAAATCCAAGAGAAAATGGAAAACCAACTCAAAGAAACCAGAAAAACAACACAGGAAATGAATGAAAAATTCACTAAAGAGATCAAAAAATTAAAAAAAAAATGGAACTACTCAAAATGAAAAATTACTTTAAGGAAATGCAAAATACAGTGGAAAGTTTTAAGAATAGGCTAGACCACGCAGAAGAAAGACTATCAGAGCTTGAAGACAACTCTTTCAAATTAATTCAGTTAGTCAAAAATAAAGAACAGAGAATTAAGAGGAATGAACAAAGCCTACAAGAAATAGAGGATTGCGTAAAATGGCCAAATATAAGAATCATAAGCATCCCTGAGGGTGAAGAAGAAAACCCATAGGCTGGAAAAACTATTTGAGGGAATAATTGAGGAAAACTTCCCTAGTCTTACTACAGATTTAGATATCCAGGTACAAGAAGCTCAATAAAAACCATCTGGGTGACAATCATACTTATAAACCCTGACTCAAACAAACATTACAAAAGTAAACCTTGTAAACAAAACTATTTGCATACCTGTTATACTTTGAAATAAAAAAATATATATATGAGAAAAATCTTAAATGTGTCTAACTGTCTAGTTTTTATGTGTTTGGGGAAAGAACTCTTCATTTAGTTTTTCTTCCCTATTCACTTTATATTTTATTTTAAAACTAAAATATATTTGAAAAGTTATTGGAAATTTGCTAATGGCCTATTCATAGTTGTGGATATGAAACTCTAACTCAAATTTGACAATATTAAAATTAAAATTGCCATTAACTATAAGGATATACTAGGTTTTACTATGCCAATTCATTAGCTTTTAAATGATTCATCTTCCATCATAAGGAAATAAATAATAAATTCCCTATCCCATATTTATTTCCTACCTTGTTTAACTGGCAAAACTCTATTGCGAAATGATTTGGCTTTCCCTGGGTCATGGTTATTTCCACTTCGGCTATATCCACTGAAGCTTGCTGAAGAAAATGGCCCATCTAGTTCATCATCAAGAAGATATAGTGAAAGCCCTTCAGCAGCATCTGAAACTTGCATTTTAAAAGATTGTAATATTAACATAATTATCAAGTTTTTAGGAAAGTTAAATTGGCTGCTTTTCAAACTGTCCCAGTTAATTTACTCCAACATCCAATATTACAAGTTGCTCTAAGAAATAAATATGAGTATTTTGTGAATAAATGATTTAGTATCACTAAACTTTCAAGCACAAAATGTCAGAAAAATATGTCCAAAGAGCCCAACTCCACACAGAAGGGATCCTCAAATCTTATGTTGGCAAACATATTGTAGATGAGTGCTCTGAGATACAGACACTGAAAATCATTCAGTCACAAAATTTTAAAACTAAGATACTTTAAAATTCATCTAGTCTAAGGAAGAAATTGAAACATATGGCTTAATGTCATACTCAGGGCCACAGAGATAGCAAGCAGAATTGGGAATAAAACAACTTTTCTAAATCCAAATCTGTTGTTCTTTGCACTATAAACCATGCTACCTCTTCTACACCCTTAATATCAGTATTCAGCTGAGATACAGAACACCAGAAACAAAATACATATTTACCAGGAGACGAGAAAGGAGAGCTAGTCCTGGCATAAGACACTGAGGTATTCTGGTCATTTTTAGGCTGCAACTTCATTTGTTTTTGTTTCCCTTTTGGACTAGAAGTAAAAATATATAACAATGAGCATTTTTTTCTGTTAGTAATGTATTATGATAGACAGTATGATACAAAATGCTTAAGCTGACCAAAGAGGAAATGCCCTAAAATCCAAGTAAAATGCTTCAAACTGGTAATTTGATAAAGGTAAAACATCAATCGTTAAAAAAAGAAGTTTCTAGTATAGTAAAATCCACATAAACAATGCTGTTGGTCACTAATTCCATCTTTACACAGGCACAAGAGTTCTGGAGGAAAAAAAAGATCTCTTGGAATCCCCTCAAATTATTTATAAACTTTCAGAAATTGGGTAATACACACAAAATGCTTTCAAAACATAAAATGCTACATCAATGTTATATACCTAGGAGCTCGGCTACTAGATAACGAACTGCTGCTGCTTCTTAGACGTTTTCTGTACCGTGGCCTTCTCCTCTTCTGACTCTGGATTGCTGATTTATATTCAGAGATGATATTTTTAATATGACTTTCAAATAAGGCAGACAATCGCAGCGTCATGCTATAGATCTGAAAAGGTGGAAATTGTAGTCTTTTTACCAACTACTTTAATTATATGAAAAATAAAAGGTATAAACATGCCTGGACCGATATCAGCATCATCATTCCAGACTAAATATATGTACTATTTATTCACTTGAAAAAATTCTTCTCAAAGAATTAAAACAAGACATAATTTTTACTTAAAATTAATAAATATTATTAAAAGATAACATTCAGTGTTATGAAGGGAAGGAAAAAAAGAATCTCATACATTGCCAGAGGAATTTAAATTTGAACAACATTCTAAAGGACAATTCGAAAGTATGTAGCAAAAACCTTTTCAGTAGGTAAGAAAAGTGCCTCAAAATATGAAATCTATTGTTTTAAATAATATATAAACAGATGTAAGTATATATGTTAATGTAGGAAATCCTAGAAGTGGATACATAAAATATTAGCTGTAAATAAATATAGGTGATAGGCTTTATAGGTGATTTTTCTTTTTTTCGTTATACCTCTCTGTATTTCCCAAACTTTTTACAGAGAATAAATGTTACTCTTACAATCAGGATCAGGTAGGGAAAAGCATATATGAAAAAGTATGCTTGCAGAAACTAGTGAAAATGCGTTTTATATGAGGTGGACATGGGTAAATATATACCCACTATGCAACTGATTCAAAAGTAATCAGATACCAGTGATTCCAAAAAAAAAAAATTATTATTAGTATTTTTTTATGCTCAAGATATTTTAAGTTCTGAGAAAACATAAGGAAAATATTAAATGTGAGTATGAATAAACAGTTATAACATCCCAATATGGTTCACTATTTGTTATAAAAAAGGGAACATAAATATTCAGAGCTAACTGAAATACTGCATATACACTAATATCGTCAACTACATTTATATAGTTATCAAGTCATTTATTTGACATAGTAAAGGGTACTCAAATTACTACCTCTCCTTTCCTTTTCTTCTCTCTGGCAGATATAAGTATAACTAAAGAGTAAAGAAGAGGCAATTAAGAGACAGGAAAATGTGCTTAATTTCAGAATAACTATGTTAAATGTATCTTTATGCATGCCTAATATTTCATGCCTGTAATGATCCATATTTCAGAGAAGATATTGAGAATCAAACTTCAGTAACAATGTCAGAATTATAGTATATATTTGTTTAGCAAATTTAAAACTGGTGAAAGAAAACTGCCTGATATATATAACTAAATGCTTAGATAATTAAATCATCTAATTTTTTTTTCATACCCTTGACTTTTTATTAGATGTATAAGCTTTGGAGTTGCTGAATATTTGGCGAACATCCTTATAAAATTCCAGAGGACTACCATAGTTTCCTGCTTCCAAAGTTTCTTTCACAGTGCTGAAGTCCATAGGAGTATCTACAACATCTTGATAATCCTACAAAGAATAATGTGTTATTAACTACCCAAACTGCGTAACAATACTAAATAATATAATGGGACTGAGATTTGCATCACCTCCTGATACAATCCACCATAAAATATACACATTGGTTTTCAATCTGCCAACTACCTTTCCCCCAACCCCAAACCATCTTTTGGTGTCTCATAGATACAGCAAGGGGCTGTGGGAGTCTGTGGGAGAGCCTTAGCTCTCACACAGCCATCACTAACCATAAAGAGCTCTGAAAAGACAGAAGAGAAAATCTATAGTGACTGGCTTCATCTCTGCACAGTCCATAATATGGAATTCCATTTCTTGCTTAAAGGCTGATACAACCTCCAAAACCCTGACAAACCACTTAATGAGAGTAGAAAATTAGATAATTTACATATAATTAAATAGCTTCATTACACAAATTAGCTACATATTTCCAAGATTTCCAGCTATGAGCAAATTCTACTTAAAGTGTCATTTGAGGTCAAAGTCAAATTGGTTATGTTTGTGCTTCTCTCATTTTTGTGTTTTAATCAATGTGATACTTTTGCTTTGTGTAAGGTCTTCCATCTCATAGGTCCAGAATTAGATTTTAATTAGGAAAAAGGGAAGATTCCATTTTAACTTAAATCTTTCAAGTCTAATTAAAATTTCCCAGGGTTATCATATGGAATTATATTTAAAATTTATAACTATATATGCTATAACCCTCAATAAATAATATTCAGAGTGAAAAGTATATTCAATATTAGATCCCTTATATCTTATTTAGAATCATTAAAAAGTAAAATCTCTACATTTCCCTCAAAGACTAAGCCAAAAAGAAAACAGGAGAAGGGGCAGAGAAAAAGCATTACAAAAAGGGAAGAAATATTTTTGAAAATATGAGAAATCACCATTGCTCCTAATAGATCTTATTTTCTTAAATCAAAGAAAACCAAAAGTGTATTCTAACACAGTATAGCTTATGAAACATTAAAATTTTCATAGAGGAAACATGTTGAAATCTGTATAACATGATGTCCAAAACTCAAAAGACTCAGCCTGCCTACTGAATAAAGTCCTAGTAGGAATCATCTGCTGCAAGAGAGACATGATTATATTGTGTAACTGATATTTTCTAGTCTGCAGCAGCTTTAGATCTACATAAATAAATAAACATTTATGAGGATGCCACAAAGAACAATCCTGAGAATACATGTTGATTAAAAACTAAATGACCAAGAAAAATGAAATAAAGGTAAAAAGAAAGTGAGTAGAATTAGAAGGCAGTTTTAAGAAATTATGGAAGTTGATGTACAGTATTGAGATTTTTAAAAAGTAAAAACACAAAACCCAGTATGTCCTTTCAGTTAAAAAAATGGTGAACTACCTCTTGTGTTATCCTACATGAAGCTGGAGCCCATTCTTCTAAGTATCACAAGAATGGAAAAACAAACACCACATGTACTCACCATTAAATTGGTACTAATTGATCAACATATATGCACATACAGAGGTAACATTCATCGGGTATCAGGCAGGTGAGGGGGAAGAGGGGGTGTGTAAATTCACACCTAACAGGTGCGGTGCCTGCTGTCTGGGGGATGGGCACACTTGTAGCTGTGACTCTGGCAGTACAAAGGCAGTTTATGTAACCAGAGTGTTTGTTCCCCTGTAATATTCTGAAATTTAAAAAAAAGAGAGACTACCAGGCCTACCTCAGAAAGAGATGGATCTTGTCTATCTGCAACAACTGACTCTGAGGACTCCCCATCTTGCTCTTGATGGCCCTATTAGGGTAAAAAACATATATTGTGCTTCTAGACCACCACAACAAAATATCAAGACTTGCAATACAATTAAGACTTAAGGCTAAAAGATCCATAAGTAGGAATTATGCTTTTATTCGCTATACTTTAAGGTGAAAGAACTCTACATTCACCGTTCTCCTCTGCTACGAAAAACACAGGACTAACTTTTTCTACTCGAACTCCCTACAAACAAGCAAAACAAGCTCTGTTGAACACAATCTTTTTCCTTATTTGAATATTTTTCCTGACTGAGACCTGTGTATACAGAGATGAATATTGATGTATATTAAGCTCAGACGATGGTTTGATGTATTTCTGAAATACTGCTGTACCTTTTCTCTGAAAAAGTTAAAAGAGACTTGCTATCTATACTAAAGGGTAATTAAACATATAAATAGATATACTCCTAGAAAAGGAATCCTATAATCTAAGTTCTCATGCATTTATCTTTGTTGAAAAGAAAAGTAATACTGGTATGTTGGTTACTTTGTATGACCATATTGATAACATATTTAGTATAAATTAAATAGGACTGACATGTCACCAAGTGTCTACAATGTATAGAAGTACATTAGTAGTAAAATGTATTAAACAAATGCATGAAATAAAATCAAGAAGGAACAGCAAAGAAATTTTGATTAGAATTTGGTTTCCAACTGAATAATTTATATGCTAAGTACATGCCAAGCATTTTAAAAGGTCTTAACTAATCACGCCACTCTCACAATTCAAAGATTGGGGGAGGAGGGAGGGAGGAAGGGAGAAGAAAAAGTGCTCTTAACTAGACTTTAGTATGGACACTTATGGGAAATTATCATACTGGCAATTATTTAAACAACTGTGTGCTTACTGGGTAAGACAGAGTATCAGCTGGCTGTCGGAATGGCTCTGAGTCTTCACGTTCATAAATGAGGCTCAGCAGTTCTTTGCATTGTTTTTTCCAAGCATCAGGATTACACTTTGAAGATTGTCTTCTGCCTCGGCATTTGACCTATAGATTTTAATAGAATTATATCAAAAAGCTCTTCTCTGAAACTCTTTATTGATTTTCTCATGTATCCCTAATGTTAATATATCTGTATAAGATAGAGCGGCTGCTATTTTAAAGTGCTTTTTTCTTCTACAAGGTTAATATTTATATTGCCTTAATATTTGCTGGTAGTTAAGTATGCTTGACAATGGCACTATAATTTTCTCAAAACAACAGTTGAAAAAAAAATTTTTTATGAAATCCTTTGTGGTCATGATAAGTTCTGTTCTTTATCATGTGGTGTCTTTTGTTAGGGTCCCTTTCAGTATTTCAAAAGATATTGTTCCTTATATAAAACTATATGTCTAATTATTATAGAGGAAAAGTCTGCAGAAAAGAGTTAACAGGCCTGAGTCCTATCATTATCAGGGTTTTCTTACAAGGCTGGCCCTTGGCTGACATTTAGAAACTTTGAACTTGAATGGTTACCTAAATTATAAAGACAGTTTACTGTAACTAGACTTGTACCTAGATGGTATACATAATGTAATTTGTGCTGAATGCCTGCTTTCCTTCTGAGAGCCTGGAACCTTGGTATGCATGAATCAGAAGGTACCTACATAATCAACCTCCAATAAAATCCTTAATTGAGTCTCTACACACGTTTGCTACATTTTCATTGCTGGGGGAAGAGGGTGATATGTGACCCCTCACAAGAGAAAGAGCATAAGTAAGCCTATATGTGGATTCCTCCAGACTCTGCCTGTGCCTTTTCCCCTATGATCCAGCTGTGTACCCTCACTACATTGCTGTAATAAATCTTAGTCATGAGTATAACTATATACTTAGTTCCAAGAGTCCTTCTAGCAACTCTCCAAACATGGAATTGGTTTTAGGGATCCCCCAACACAGGAAACCTAAAAATGTTTCTTCTCAACAGTTCATTTATTTACTCACCCTTCTTCCAGAAGAAGTACCAGGACCATCTGAATCTAAATCAACCATTTCTGTATCCTAAATTAAAAGGCAAGAGTAGGAGAAGATGTTAAGTTACATTCAAAGTCTTTCAAGTTTGACAGACATTTACAAATAAACGACAAATAAAATCACAATTAACTTTCCCTCATTGGAGCAGGCAGCAGAACAAAGGCTGGAGAAAAACTCACTCCAAACTTTCCCAATATGCTGCGTACAAGCTGGAAAATATACTGGAAGAAGAAGAGTTAAACAAAGTTTCTCTTTAAATCAGAATAGGAAACTAAGGAAAGGGTGCAGTGATTGGTTTCTCCTAAAGTTGTACCTAAGTATTAGTATTTTTTAAAAAACCTTATTCTATATGACATGCTTATTTAATATACTATAATTATTAATTATTCATGATTAATCCTTTGCTATTTCAAAAAATAGAACTCTTTTCTAAAAGGAAAATATACATGTGTATTATAACCTAAGATAGAATTAAATCTCTCTCTGAGGGACAATTTTTTAATTCAAGGAATCAAGGCTCAGGCACCACCGATGATAGTGAAGTACCTAGATAATGCCTAGGAGAAAAGAAAAGTAGCTCATGAGCACTGGTACTCCTTTCTAATAAATCTGTTAAACTACATTTTTACTTAAATTTTCTATTTTAACCCAAATAATCCTACTCTGAGGAGAAATTCTTGCTACATTAAATCCTAAGTTAAAATACATTTATGTGAAAGGTCAGAGAAAATATAAAAGAAAATATAAGGAATATGAATTATAAATTTTTCTTAGGTTTCAAGAGGCTAATATCTAGTCGTTATACTATATTTATTATTATGTAAATAAAATTAACTCCAGCAATATCTAATATTTATTACACAGTCAGACACATTTTCATGAAAGAATAAAAACAACACTGAAGACTTACCATTCTGGAGATTATCAGTATAAATAATACGAATAGGTAAAATATCTTATGCGACTGCAAAAGAATCTAGCATATTTGATTCAATTATCCCTAGGATGAATTTTTTTCCAGTAAATATTTTTGAATTATCACTTTCCATTATTATTCCATACTGATATCTTGGTATTTGTTTCTATTATAACCTCCAGTGCAATATGGCTTTATGTAGATTAGAAACATAGATGGGTGGGGAAATCAGATATGTGAGAGCCTGCTGAGAGTACTAATTCCATTTTCATTCAGAAAAGACTGGTTTATCTTTGCAATTTCCATAAAGGAAATCAAGTAGCAATTGAAACTACTAAACCTGTAACTTTCAAACCTGTAATTTTAAAAATCTTTTTTTACATATAATGTATAGAAAGTTAAATACTTAATGAAATTTCCATCAACTAACCATTCTTTTAGTTATTTTTTGTTTTTTCCCCATTTATGTTTTATCTGTATTATGTATATTCATGGGGTACCAGTGCAATTCTGTTACATTGACATATTACACTGTGGTGAAATTGGGGCCCTCCATGCATATATCACTGAAGCAACGCACATTGTACATTCTACTAAAATATTGAGTGCTTTGTCTTATTTTTAAGGGCTAGAAAATAAAAGCATTGATTTCTCATTACTGAAACCCAGTGAGTAAAATAGGATGACTGGCCACCTGTCTCTGACTAAACCCTGTAACACTATTATATTGTTGGTATATACAATCTAAGGGCAGGTTAAAGAGTTTAATATAAACAGATGCAAGTATTCAACCAGCTTTCAAAAACCTGTTTTGCTGCTTACAGCCAATTACAACATTTATACATAACACTTACTGTACCTTCAAATAACAAAAAAGGAATTCATTCCTACTAATCATGCTGTGATTCTTACCTCCTCTCCATCAGTACTGTTTAGTTCTTCTGCTTTAATTTTATTATAAGTATCTAGTATATCAGTGCAGCTTTGATCCCTAAGAAACAAGATATGTCATTTCAATAATTTCAGTAATAATGTTTAAAAATATTTTTTTAAAAAATCAAAAGTTAGCCTCTGTGGAAGTTAAAACTGCTTCTTACCCAATAAATCGAAGTAAGACATCAGTTACAATTTTTGCTGCTTTAACTATAGGGCTGTCTGGCTCATTAAAAGTCCTGGCATTATGCTCAATGTAGCGTACCTCCCACATTAATGCTGATATTCTCCTATGAAAGAAAAAATACCCTATGTTAGCCTTGGCTGATACATTTAAAGTATATTCTAGGGTTATATAATATAGAACTACTAGGCACTTAATCATAGTATGTCAAAGGTGTTCAAATATACATACGTAATTCAATATATATGTGTGACTGATGTGCACTAAAATGGGATGATAGTTATAGTATTTGAAGCACAGGCAGGAATTCTGAACCACTGGACTGTACATTAAAACTTGGAATAGAACTGACTTAGGACATTATGGGTAGAATGATGACAGAAAACCAACCAAACAAAAATAAATAAACAAAAAAAGTATTTTGATAAAATCAAAAGAATGTATAATTTAGCTTTCAGGGGAAGAGCCAAGAAGCACAAGAAAAAAAGACTAGATTGTAGAAAATGACAGATTTTTATCTAGTTATTTTTTATATATATTATTTAATCAAATAATATACAATGTTACAAAAAATTCATCCAATTCTCAATTACAAGGGGCAGATTAACCAGTTCATGGGATACTGTGTTTAGTAGTAGACTCAGATGAGAGAGGGACCAAGAGGTGCCCTCCACACTCCTCCAATAATCATCCCCCTCCCAACCAAGGAAAAAAATAACTTAGCTCTTTTCCTATGTATATTTCAGGGCTGGCAATTAAATCTAATTAACTGCTGCCTAATTGCCAACAGAAGATTTAAATATGCTCCAAATCTGTCATACCTTAATCCTGATGAATCCACAAACCACTTAATCTGTCCTTAATAAACTAAACTGTAGTTTTTGTTTCACAAAGGATTTATGCTACCCATATTTTCCTCTATACCTTTCTTCCCTACCTCCTTTTTTACACTGGAAGAGTGAGAATCTTCTTAATAAAGGGAAATTAGTGCTTCAAATTTTTAGAAGAAATTTTGGTGTAGGTCTTTTGGATGGTAATTTTATACTATGAAAACACAGATTTCAAAAAGGAAAGCAAAAGCCATAAAACTATGAATTTTATAATAAATGATAAAACTAAACGGACCTGTAAAAGCGATTTTCAAGCCTCCGCCTGATGGTGTTGAGGTCAGTCGGATAAGCAACTACAGTACAATACAAGGGGTAGGCACTGAGATCCACTGGAACAGCAAAAGGGCTCGCAAAATCTAAAGAATTACCAAAATCAAAAAGGGAGAGCTATAAAGGATATTAACATTTCATGTTAACAAACAATAATTAACATATAAACAAGAAGGTAAGGCAATAGACTACATTTCTAAAATAATGATGATTCAATTATACAAACAGAACGTTCTTTTTATTTAGACATTATATCTATGAATCATGCATGATAAACTAGTTCAAATCAGGTAAAACAAAACAAAATTAAAGGAACACTGTGTTTAACTTCAGATGTCCATGTTTTTCCTTGAAAACTGCCAAACTTCTCAAGAGATATATTTTAGGAAATATAACTATTCGTGTGGGTAAAACACATTACTCACCCACTGTCCTTACCAAGGAACCCATCCAAAGCCTGGCTCAGGGAATAGCTAGAGAGCCAAAATGGCTCAAGAGAGAAAAAGACACTTATATACCTGCCTTAGCTCTTATCCCCCAGAGTGTTGAAAAAGTTTATCAGTTATTATAATACTTTGGCCAAGCATATAAAAATATTAATATTAAAACTAGAATCACTGTGCTTCTTGAGTTAAAAGTGAAGTGTACAGGGAGAAACTGCATTTTCTTTTGTAGAACTTAAAATTCTGCAGGTTTCCCTAGCTTCCTTCCACACTTCTAATATTTTTTCACATTCATCGTACCCAGGGAAAGAAGGTGGTTGATGCCCTGAATAACCCGTTCACATTCCTCATCTCTGGAATGAGCCCCCCACTCTCCTTCCTGGGGTTTGTATAGCAAAGCAGTCAGTTCCTCCTGGGACACAGGAACACCAGCACCAACTTCATCTGGAAAGGCAGCTAGGTATAAGATAAAAAATCAGAAATAATTAATTGCCAATATCATGCTATTGCCATTTTACTTTTAAAAAATTATAATTCATTTTAAAAAGCATATTTACTTCCTTCTGGAATTGGCTCCATATCCCAGGGGCTCATTTTTTCTCTCTCATTATTGTCCCAGCTATTAAAAAATAATAAGACGCAAATCAAATTTACATGGTACTTACTTTCATATACTAGCATAATTTGCATGACTTTTGGGGGTGAAATTTGGAAAAGGGCAACACAGTTTTCTTTAAAGTACAACTCTGCTTACATAAAGATAATAAATCTCTAACAGAGAAAACATGGTCCATCAATATGAAACTTAGGCCGGGCGTGGTGGCTCACGCCTGTAATCCTAGCACTCTGGGAGGCCGAGGTGGGCGGATCGTTTGAGCTCAGGAGTTCGAGACCAGCCTGAGCAAGAGCGAGACCCCATCTCTACTAAAAAATAGAAAGAAATTATATGGACAGCTAAAAATATATATAGAAAAAATTAGCCGGGCATGGTGGCGCATGCCTGTAGTCCCAGCTACTCGGGAGGCTGAGACAGGAGGATCGCTTGAGTTCAGGAGTTTGAGGTTGCTGTGAGCTAGGCTGACGCCACGGCACTCACTCTAGCCTGGGCAACAGAGTGAGACTCTGTCTCAAAAAAAAAAAAAAACAAACAAAAAAAAAAAAACATCAATATGAAACTTGGAGGACAGTAAGCCTACTCTTAATCAATATGGAGACCAGCACACTGTCTGGGGAATGGACATGCTTGAAGCTCTGACTAGGGGGTGTGCGGGGCATGGGCAATATACATAACCTAAACTTTTGTACCCCCATAATCTGCTGAAATAAAAAAAAATAAAAAATAAATAAAAATAAAAATAAATCAATCCTCACAGAATAAACATTTCTTCTATCATTCTTGAGGGCTTCATTCATTAGTAATCTTAAAACTTGGAATTTCAGGAAGAATTAAAGTAAATATTGTAGACAAATAGTACCTCCAAACATGGTACAGTCACCTTTGTCTAGAATTCATACCATTAAATAAAAGATTAGGTACTAATACTCATTGCTTTATTCTAGATTTAACAATTACTTTAAACATTAAATTAATTTCAGTATTCTCCACGAAAAAAATAGTTATAATTCTTATATAAACTAGAAATCCTGAAGAGAAAATGCAGACAATAAGGGAGGTAGAAATTAGTCTTTTGTTCTTCCTTTTAGCCAAAAGGTTTATATCATCAAATTTCTTCCTTACAGGTACAGGTATTGTGAGAATAGCTAAGTCAGATAAAAAGGTACTATTCCTGCTAGAGTTTATTGAAGTCAATATACTACCATAGTATTATGTCAGGCATAAAGGACCCTAACCGTACTTACTGAACACTGTAACACTGGAAAGAACTATCAGGATACTCTGGTTGAAAAGGCTGCTGACTCTCCACAGTCCCAAACCACCAGGCGTCATCTATTATACTGCGGAATCTATCACCTGTAATGTTTTAAAAAAATCTTAAAAGGGTGCTCTTGAGAATATTAGTGCTGTTCCTATTCGAAATTGCTACTTTTTATTGAATACAGAAGTATCATTGTATCTAGCATTATCAGAAGTTTAGATATGAGTTTTCCAGATAAGTGAATTTTACATTTTACCCTCTTCAAGTATTTTGATTTTAAAGTTGTAGAAATCTTTTTGAAATAAATCACATATATTCATGTCTTCTTAAATAAATGCTAACAAATACACTTTAACTTTTATCAATTACTTGGCATCATCATCAGGCATACTCCTTATTGTACTGTATATGTACGTTTATACAGTTGTTTTTTTCTTCTTTTGTGCCTTTAAAAATCTCTTCAGGTAGGCACAGTGTCACACATTAGAAGTACCAGCTACTTGGGAGGCTGAGGTAGGACTGCTTAAGTTCGGAGGAGTTTGAGGCCAGCCTAAGCAATATAGGTCTCTCTAAACTTAAAAAGATTTTCTTAATAAATAAATTTAAAAAAATCTCTTCATACTAGTTTGCTACCTTTACATAGCTAAAGATTACAGAACCAAACCATTGTGAACAAAAATATTTCTTATGCATAACAAAGGTGAATTTAAATATCCTAATAGCAAACATATATATAGTGTTGACTATTTACCATGTATCATTATAAGTGTTTTCTTTATATTAACTCATTTATTGCTCACATAAGCCTTACAAGGGTGTACTTATATGATTACCATTTTAAAGATAATGGAAGTAAAGTACAGAGATGTTAAAAATTTGCCCAAGATCACACAGCTAGTAAGTTACAGGGCCAAGATTCCAAGTCAGGCTGACAGGCCCTATCCTTCTAAAATTATGTATTTATTATAGTTACAAACACATTTTAAAAAATCAGGCACATACAAGTAAATGTGGAAAAAAAGCCAATAGTGTTAAAATCCTTATGTTCTGTATTATAATGATAGAGCTATAAGCAAATTTCTTTACCTTTAAAAATTTCTCCTTCACATCACTGTTATACTGTTTTTTATAATCAAAGAAGAAAAAAAAGGAAGGGAAAAAGAGAGACAGAAAGAGGAAGGGAGAAAGGGAGGGAGGGAGTAAGTGATGGAGGGAAGGAAGCAGAGAGAAAGGGAGAGACGCAGGAAGGCAGGAAGGAAACAAATCATAACCAGTAGTGATCTGTTTAAGAGCGCAAATGTAAAGGGTTCTATATTAGGGCAATTGACATTTGAGAATTTTCTTTTTATTCAGATTTGTATACTAATAGAGTAGGTACTTACAGAAGGTGTAGAGATTACACGTCACACATAATATGCATAGAGCTACCTAAACCTAACTGAAAAGGAAATTTTCGTGTGATTTTTCTAGTTTGGCTGACAGACTTTTCCAGCGTTAAACTAATTTATTTCTGTTAAATCACAGTTAAAAAGCTATTTACTCTAATTCAAGATTAATAATTATTAAATGACAATTCTACACTTACCAATCTGCCAGTTCCTTTCTTTGGCTTCATTATAAAACTGATATAGCACAAGGAAGTCAATGACATCTGGCATGTCATGATACCTGTACAGAAAATAAAGCACATGTGAATCAATATAGAGATAAACCAGTATTATGTTACTAAATATCCAAGGATGTATGTTTAATGTGGAGCCATTAAGCAAAATTTCAGAAACTTCACAGTAAGTTCCTAGAAACATCTTTACTTAAAACACCACCTGCTCTGATCTATTTGGGAGTACCCTGCATAGTACTGTATTACTTTAAAAATAAAAAGATGCCAATAAAAATTTTTAAAGTTTAATATGAGGTATTTTATGTCAAGAACTTTTTAAGAAGACTATGAAATGATGTTCCTTAATCTCTTTAGATTTTAAACTCAACTTTAAGAAATGGTCCACTGACTTATTATTCCTATTATCAACAGAAATAAAAACAAATAGCATGTTTCAAGTATACCATTAGTCACTCATAAAGGTTTTCTTTGATTCCTCGTAACAATCCTGAGGAAGATAATAGTATTTCCATTTTGCAAATGAAGATATAAATTCAGAGAGGTTAAATAACTTGCTCATGGATCTATCTATCTATCATCTATCTATCCATCTATATCATATATGTAGCAATTAAATGGAGAAACAAACTAAGAATTAAACACTGGTATTTGTAACTGTAAATCCTGTAGTAGTCCTACAGTGTTTCCTCTCTCATTGAGCCCTATATTATGCAGAATATGCCATATACAATAGGTATTAAAATAAACAGACACACACACACACATACACACGCACATACACACACACACACAGCTACTCACTTAATGGAAAAAGATTCTCCAGTCATTTTGCCTGAAATGGGGTCCAGAAATGCAAGCTTCAAGCAGCACAGTGTAGGTGGTCCAACCTCATATTTGATTCCTACAATCTTAACAAACTCTTGCTCCTATTCATGAGAATACCAATAAATTACTTTTAATATCAATAACTACTTAATATTCACATACTATTTCATTATTACTTGAGCAGTTTAAGAGTTATCTGAATACCTACCAAATTCTAGACATTACATTGAGTGTTAAAAGTAATAAGACATGGCTCTTGATACTTAATAGCAGGTTGTAATTTAGTACAGGGCTCTAAAGCAAGGAGAGGCAACAGAATGCCCTGAGGAAACTTTTCCAAATTCATGTTCCTAAACCCAACTCCTACAGAATCAAATTCTGTAAGTATGAAGTACAGGTCATCCACACATATTCTGAAAAAACTCCCCAGGGTATTACAGTGCTCTGTCTGATTAAAAATCACTCCCTTAGCAAAAATAAAGTAAGTATTATATTTTTTCACATGCATATATGTATGTGTATACGTTTGGAAAGAGGACTTACATTTTAGAATGCCTATCATACTATCTTACAACAACCTTACACGTTGATTATGAGTCATATTTAACATATGATAAAACTGATCCTAATGGGTACAGTGACTTGCTTAAAGTTATAAACTAGCCTATAGCAGAGCTGGGACTGAAATCTAGGTCTTATTCAAAAGCCCAGACTCTCACCACACATACAGGGTTAGGATTAAAAATAAGAAATTATAGATTTTATTCATTCCTCTGATTCTAAAAAAGAACTCAAGTATTACCTGATTCAGAATAGATGGTAGCCATCCCTATCACAGGAGAAGATTATGTAAAGCTAACTTGATAACATATTTTAGCACATTATAACATTAATAAAAATTTTCACAAATGTCTAAACTAAATATTTATTTCAGTAAAAATACAGATTATCTCTTAAATACTTCCTGCTAAGCATCATCACCCAACAACCCTTCATACCTGGAAAACAATAAAATTGCCCTTTAATCTCTTGTTCAGAAAAACAAAACACATATAAACCTAAGTAGAAATGATGGTATATATACCCATGTCTGTATGTATATATACATGTATGTATGAATGAATGAATGAAATCATATATTTTTACTGACATAAAATCCTTCTCCATAAAATATACATACATGTTTTACTCAGTCATGCAGCTATGTGGATACTATATCAAAAGAACTATTTCATGAAGCACCACAGGTTTATCAGTTTCTTCCTATTTATGACATTTAATGTATATCAAAGCTGCCAGAACCTTGAGAGTGTTTGTAGTTCACAAACTCAGTTTATAGAGCCTCCAGAATGTACAAAGTTGCCCCTAAAGAAAATATCCATAAAGGGGAACTCCTGTTTTACTCTAATTATGGAATGGTAGAGTAGAGGATCTGAAACTTGAAGGAAATTAAGTCAAATAATCAAGATAATAGATTGTATACAAATTTGGGGAAACATATAAAATGTGACCCATACCACTCAGTTCTACAAGAGTTTTGTACATCATCTTATCTTGAACACACAATCAACAGTGAAATATGCACGAAACCCAGGAAAAGCCTATGGATAACTAACTTAATTCCAAAGCTGCCTCAATTACATAACTTATAAATTTGGTAAACTTACCCTGAGATCCATTTTGTTCCATGGCTGTTTTTGTATATTAACACTGTATATTTTTGATTTCCTTACAGCCCGCACATAAGCTTCATGTCCTTGCCTAAAATAGATAAGCTAAAACAGAACACATAATGTATTAAACAGCAGCATCCTATTTGACAACTTTATATTTCTAATACACATCCTTAAAAAACTCTCTTCTGTTTGCAAAAAAACAAATAATTACAATTATTGGGATTTTTTATTTCAAAATATTAAGAGGGTATAAATGTTTTGGGTTACATGGATAGCTTTTGTAATGCTTGAGTCCCAGCTATAGGTGTGCCCATCACCCAAATAGTGTTCACTGTACCAATTAGGTGGGTTTTTGCCCTCTGATCCTCCCCTCTTCCCCCCTCCCTCCTGATTGATTTCCACTGAGTTTTACTCCCCCTGTGCACATGTATGCTTATTGGTTAGTTCCAATTAATTTATTATTTTTTATTTTTTTGTGTATTAATATTTTTTTTCCTTTTTTAATTCAGCATATTATGGGGGTACAAAAGTTTAGGTTATGTATATTGCCCTTCCCCCACCTCCCCGAGTCAGAGCTTCAAGCCTGTCCATTCCCCAGATGGTGCGCAACTCACTCATTATGTAGGTATACACCCATTCCCCCCTACATCTGCCCGACAGCCAAT
This sequence comes from Eulemur rufifrons, assembly GCF_041146395.1. Taxonomy (NCBI): domain Eukaryota; kingdom Metazoa; phylum Chordata; class Mammalia; order Primates; family Lemuridae; genus Eulemur; species Eulemur rufifrons. Next base: position 84,566,227 of record NC_091012.1, on the reverse strand, counting down.
TGGTGTTATTCCCAAATGTGCACTTAGGTGATGATCAGTGAAACCAATTTGATGGTGACTACATGTGGTGCTTATTTTTCCATTCTTGGGATACTTCACTTAGTAGAATGGGTTCCAACTCTATCCAGGAGAACATAAGAGATTCTATATCACCATTATTTCTTATAGCTGAGTAGTACCCCATGGTATACATGTACCACATTTTACTAATCCACTCATGTATTGATGGGCATTTGGGTTGTTTCCATATCTTTGCGATTGTGAATTTTGCTGCTATAAAAATTTAGGTGCAGATGTCTTTTTTATAGAATGTCTTTTGTTCTTTTGGGTAGATGCCCAGTAATGGGATTGCTGGATCAAATGGTAGGTCTACTTGTATCTGTTTAAGGTATCTCCATATTGCTTTCCACAGGGGTTGCACTAGTTTGCAGTCCCACCAGCAGTGTATGAGTGTTCCTGTCTCTCTGCATCCACACCAACATTTGTTGTTTTGGGACTTTTTGATAAAGGCCATTCTCACTGGAGTTAAGTGATTTCTCATTGTGGTTTTGATTTGCATTTCCCTGATGATTAGAGACGTTGAGAATTTTTTTCATATGTCTGTTGGCCAGTCTTCTATCTTCTTTTTATTTATTTATTTATTTATTTATTTTGAGACAGAGTCTCGCTCTGTTGCCCGGGCTAGAGTGAGTGCCATGGCGTCAGTCTAGCTCACAGCAACCTCAAACTCCTGGGCTTAAGCAATCCTACTGCCTCAGCCTCCCGAGTAGCTGGGACTACAGGCATGCGCCACCATGCCCGGCTAATTTTTTCTATATATATACTTAGCTGTCTGTATAATTTCTTTCTACTTTTAGTAGAGATGGGGTCTCGCCCTTGCTCAGGCTGGTCACGAACTCCTGAGCTCAAACGATCCGCCCACCTCGGCCTCCCAGAGTGCTAGGATTACAGGCGTGAGCCACCGCGCCCGGCCCAGTCTTCTATCTTCTTTTGAAAAATTTCTATTCATGTCCTTTGCCCACTTTTTGATAGGGTTGTTTGATTTTTTCTTGCTGATTTTCCTGAGTTCTAAATAGATTCTAGTTATCAGTCCTTTATTGGATGTGTAGCATGCGAAAATTAATAGTGGGTACATGTGGTGTTTGTTTTTACATTCTTGAGATACTTGAAAATCTTTGTAAAATAAAGGTGCTTTTCCCTATGAAATGATATTCATTCAGTTCTCGTGCCTATGTAGCTCTGTGACAACTAGCACACTACATGAACACTACAAATGCAGTACTTTTCCCCAAACAGCTTCATAAATCTTCTGAAGAAACAGACTCTTGACAAATATATACAAAGCTGGTCATATTTTAAAGTACAGTTGACAATCCACATCCATGGTTCCATATCTGTGGATTCAACCAACCTTGGTTCAAAATTATTTGGGGAAAAATAATAAAAAATAACAATACAACACTAAAAATGATAGAAATATAAAATAATATAACAATTATTTACATAGCATTTACATTGTATTAGAAATTATAAGTAATCTAGAAATCATTTAAAGTAGACAAGAGGATGTACATAGATGCAAATACTACATCATTTTATGTCAGGGTCTTGAGTATCTGTGGACTTTAGTATCTGAGGGGTTTCCTGGAACTAATCCCTCATGGATAGTGAAGAACGACTGTACTATATTTCAAATTGTAATTGACATTCTAAATATCAACATTTTAATACTCAGCCTACATATTTTATATAAATAGTACAAATCACAGGCTACTAAACTGAGTAATTTCAGAACAAAAGTAAGACATGTAAGAGTTCATGTCAGAACTGGCATAGTATGGAAGGAAAATGAATTCAAGTAAGATTCTTCGGGCCTTTAAGACAGCATTTACTATCATATTCTGAATTTATTGAAAAAGGTTTCTTAGTTTCTTTCCCTCAATAGTTTAAAAGTGGTGATAGAGACAAACAGAAAAAAGTAACATAAAAATATCATATTATGAGATTTTAAAAATACACTGAGATACTCTAACAATCAACGTTGTCTACATCAGAATTTCAAACAGCTAAAAATATGACTAGAAAATGAAAAAGGTTTAAATATTATTAAATATTAATAAAATAATTGTAGGAGTTAAAAGGCTAATAATAAGCATATTATTAAGATATCCTTTATTATATATTCATTTCCTATACTCAAGAAACCTTGATCATTGGACATTTATGTATAAGGTACTGAGTGCTGTGTGATAAGGCATAAAAGTAAAATCATTTCCCTCAAGGATATAGACACACATGTAGAAATGTAACTATAACACTTATATGAGAAGAGAGAAATAATTTAGGTAGAAAAACTCATGAGAAAGGAGAGACAGGTAAATAAAAACAGGGCTGACATCTAGAAGAAGTTGGCATTTGAGTTAGACCTTGAAAATGAGTATTTTGAGAGGCAATGATCGTGAGTAGGGGCATTCTATGCAAAATAATGAAGGCTTAATATTAAGGTGAAGTAAAAAGTAATGCTGTCATTAAGAAATCAATTATATAAATACCATATTTTTTTCCCCTTATGGGTTCCTTAAAAAGATTCTCTAACTGACATATTGTACTATCTGATTCACTTACACACCTTTCTTATTACCTGAAGAACTTTCTTCACCTAATACATATTAGTCTTGAAGCATATAAGGATGTAGTAACTTTAACAAAATAGATAGAAAGTGATCCCACCAAAGTATAAATTGAGAAAAATGGTCCTATAGAATAGAGGACTCTCATCAGATCTTAGAGTATATAGATTTCTTATTTTGTTCTGTAAAGTCTTCTAAGATTAAGTCAACAATTACTCCTCTTATGCCTCCGTAAAAAAGGCAATAAAAATAAGAAAAAGTGATTTTGGATATGCAAATAAATTAAAATTTCTCTAAATTTTTAATATAGCATTGATCAGAACATGTTTATTGATATAACAATGCAAACAAGCATTGCTAAGAAGTCCAATACCTATAAAAAGACATACTTGTAAAAATAAACATTTAAAATAATATCCAAAGATAATCAGCAAGTAACAGCTTATTCATAAGGCTATTTTATATCTATCTCTAAGACCTCCAAAATAGGCAATTACAGAAAAGTTTGGAAGAATTTTTATTTGTCTCCAAATTGTTATAACCTATTTGCAAGGTTTTGCTCCATTTTTTATCATGATAATAATACTACATTTCTACTATTGGTCTTGAATTAAAAACTGTGTAAATATTTAATCATTCAAAAATTAATGATTAGTCAATATATGAGAGACTATACAAGCCAAATAGATCTCTAACATGCCAATGTTACCATAATTTTCAGGAGAAAATGAAAAGTTTTTCACCAGGTAGAATCTTAATTAATTCTTTACTGACCAATCATAAATATGACTACACTGTTCAATCACAGGCTCAGTAAGAAGGCCCTGTTTGTGAAATGACACTGAAAGGGGTCATTACCCTCTGGTATATTTTCTATCACATTGTAATTTTTTAACTAAATTAGAACTTGAATGAGGACTCAAATTACCATTCAATTCTACTAAGCGACAATTCAGATGAAAATAAAGCCAATCATTTTCATGACTTCACAACCAAATCAATTTATCTCAATGTTCACTGAGTATCTAATATATTGAAGACATTGTGCCAGACCCTACAAAGGATGCAAAGATTAATAAGGTTCAGTCACCTTCCACAAGAAATACAGAATTGAGCAGAATAGCTAAGATAGTGTATATATAATAGAATTATGAACATAAATGTTCTAAGACCGATTAAAGTTAGTGCTCTTGAGGCTTCAAAAGAAAAAGGTTATAAAAGGTAGCAATTACCTCATCTCCCATTTGTGGGACAAATGGGGAACGTCGAGGTATGGTATCCAAGATCCACTGAGGGGCAAACCATTCTTCATTGGGCTCACCTGCCATAGAAACCAGCCCTCCTTTCTAAAACATAAATACATGAACAGTATACATATAAAACATAGTTTACAAATACAGAAACACATGAATAATAGTATTAATATAGCAGGTAGAGAACATTAAAAATATTAGGTCATAATAAAACCTAAAATATATAAATTTGAATAATTTTCCTTTAACAATTAATTATACACAACTTTTGTACTAATAAAAATATCAAGTTGCTCAATTTTGAGTGACAGACAATAACACAGTAAGTTGACACTAGATACTATCTAAAAAACATAACTTTTACTGTTCATGTCCCTTGAATACCACATAAATTCAAATACAAGTAATACAGTAACGTTTTGTCAATAAAAGTGATAATCAAGAAGATAATTATGTCTACTAAAGCAACAGACTATAGAATGCACATATAATAAATTTTTTAATTAAAATTCAAGGAGGCCGGGCGTGGTGGCTCACGCCTGTAATCCTAGCACTCTGGGAGGCCGAGGTGGGCGGATCGTTTGAGCTCAGGAGTTCGAGACCAGCCTGAGCAAGAGCGAGACCCCATCTCTACTAAGAATAGAAAGAAATTATATGGACAGCTAAAAATATATATAGAAAAAATTAGCCGGGCATGGTGGTGCATGCCTGTAGTCCCAGCTACTCGGGAGGCTGAGACAGGAGGATCACTTAAGCTCAGGAGTTTGAGGTTGCTGTGAGCTAGGCTGACGCCACGGCACTCACTCTAGCCTGGGCAACAGAGTGAGACTCTGTCTCAAAAAAAAAAAAAAAATTCAAGGAGTTATGTGGATTAAGTCTTTATATCATCTAAATGAATTTACAGTGGGGAAGAGAAAGTCATTGAGATAAAATAAAAACATGAAACAATGGGAGGAGAGTCCCACATAATTTATCATACTCTTCCATGTTATAAGTGAAAAATGTATAGAATTTATGACTGGTAACATGACAAGAATAATAATTTTATATTATAGTAGCTTATTATTTTAGAACATTGCTATATTTTAACAAATAGTGTTTTAATAACAAAGTATGATGATAAAAACATTCCAGCCTCTACCTTTAATAACAGAAAAATTTCAAAAATACTTTACATTTCGAAGTGAATTTAAACTGCTTTTATTTACTTAGTTTCTCACATAGAATGTTATCTTTAGAGAAAAGTCAAATGATACCTTTAAATATTCAAGTATAAAAGGCAAAAACAAAAAGTTAAAAAGCAACAAAAACAAAACAACCTATAAAATTACAAACCTTCTTTCTAGTCTGCTTGGGTTTCTTCTGCCTTTCTTCTAGTGACTTCAAATTCTCCTCCTCAGAGCTACTGCATATTTTCCGTGTTGCCTGTCTGGTTTGTCTTTTTGGAGGTTGCAAATTTATTCCAGCATCTGCTGTCCAATCAGAATATTCACTTGAAGAATCACTGTAAATAAATCAAAATTATGAATACCTAAGTATGGAAAAGGAACAGTTTTAACTCACAATTGAAATATGACCATTTTGTAATCAAACATCATAAAAGACAAGCTTGATTTTGTTCTAAACTAATAGAAAAAATATTACTACAGAATTTTGATTGTTCTCTGAGTGATTTTAATGAAATGCTTATTGGATAAAGTATAGTGCTTAGCTTCCTATAACAGGATTTAAAACCCCTGTTCAAAATCACATAAACATCTTTAAAATAAAGATTCACCTTATTCCTGGAAATAGTAAAATGGGGTTATTTAAAACTTAAATAAATATATATACAGTCATGTGTCACTTAACAAAGGTGAGACATTCTGAGAAACTGTTAGGTGATTTCATTGTCACGCAAACATCATAGAGTGTACTGACACAAACGTAGATGGCATAGCATACTAGTACACATCTACACTATATAGTATAGCCTCATAGGCTACAAACCTGTACAGCATGTTACTGTACTGAATACCGTAGAGAATTGTAACACAATGGTATTTGTGTATCTAAACATACCTAAACATTGCCCTCTATTACCTCTTCTATACAACATAGTGCTGGAAGTCCTAGCCAGAGCAATCAGACAAGAGAAGCAAATCAAGGGCATCCAAATGGGGGCAGAAGAGGTAACACTATCTCTCTTTGCTGATGATAAGATCTTATATCTAGAAAATCTCAAAGATTCTGCCATAAGATTACTGGAATTGATAAACAAATTGAGCAAAGTCTCAGGTTACAAAATCAACGTACAGAAATCAGTAGCATTTCTATACACCAGCAACAGTCAAACTGAGAACCAATCAAAGAATCAATACCCTTCACAACAGCATCAAAGAAAATAAAGTACCTAAAAATATATTTAGCTGAGGAGGAAAAAGACCTCCACAGGGAGAACTACAAAATACTGAAGAAAGTAATAGCAGAGGAGGTAAACAGGTAGAAAACCATAGCACACTCATGGGTCAACAGAATCAACATTGTTAAAATGTCTATACTATCCAAAGTGATATGCAGATTCAGTGTAATCCCCATTAAAATACCAACATCATTTTTCAAAGATCTAGACAAAATAATTCTACACTTCGTATAAAACCAGAGAAGACCCCATAGAGCAAAAGCAACTTTAAGCAAACAGAACAAATTGGGAGACACCAATTTACCTGACTTCAAGCTATACTACAAGGCTATAGTAACTAAAACAGAAAGGTACTGGCACGAAAACAGAGACATAGACCAATGGAACAGACCTGAGAACCCAGATATAGAACCATCCTCATACAGCCATCTAATCTTTGACAAAGAAGACAAAAACATACACTGGGGAAAAGAATTCTTATTCAATAAATGGTTCTGGGAAAATTGGATAGCCACATGTAGAAAAGTGAAACAGGATACCACCTTTCACCTCTCACAAAAATCAATTCACAGTGGGTAACAGACTTAAACTTAAGGCATCAAACTATAAGAATTCTAGAAGAAAATGTTGGAAAAACTCTTATAGACATTGGCTTAGGCAAAGAATATATGAAGAAGACCCCAAAGGCAATCACAGCAACAACAAAAATAAATAAATGGGACCTGATCAAATTCAAATGCTTTTGCACAGCCAAGGAAACTATCACGAGAGCAAACAGACAACTTACAGAATGGGACAAAATATTCGTATGTTACACATCCAATAAAGGGCTGATAACTAGAATCTATACAGAACTCAGGAAAATCAGCAAGAAAAAATCAAACAACCCTATCAAAAAGTGGGCAAAGGACATGAACAGAAACTTTTGTAAAGAAGATAGACTTATGGCCAACAAACATATGAAAAAATTCTCAACATCTCTAATCATCAGGAAAATGCAAATCAAAACCACAATGAGATATCACTTATCTCCAGTGAGAATAGACTTTATCAAAAAGCCCCAAAACAACAAATGTTGGTGTGGATGCAGAGAGACAAGAACACTCATACACTTCTGGACAGACTGCCAGCTAGTACAACCCTTGTAGAAAGCAATATGGAGATACCTCAAAGAGATACAAGTAGAACGACCATTTGATACAGCAATCCCATTACTGGGCATCTACCCAAAAGAACAAAAGATATTCTATAAAAGAGACATCTGCACTAGAATGTTCATAGCAGCACAATTCACAATTGAAAAGATGTGGAAACAACCCAAGTGCCCATCAATATATGAGTGAATTAATAAAATGTGGTATGTGTATACCATGGAGTTCTACTCAGCCACAAAAAACAATGGTGATCTAGCACCTCTCGTATTATCCTGAATAGAGCTGGCACCCATTCTACTAAGTGAAGTATCCCAAGAATGGAAAAACAAGCACCACATGTACTCACCATCAAATTGGTTTTAACTGATCAACACTTAAGTGCACATATAGTAATAACATTCATCGGGTGTCAGGCAGATGGGAGGGGGAGGAGGGGATGGGTATATACACACCTAATGGGTGCGGTGCGCACCGTCTGGGGGATGGACACGCTTGAAGCTCTGACTCGGGTAGGGCAAGGGCAATATACGTAACCTAAACATTTGTACCCCCGTAATATGCTGAAATAAAAAAAAAATTAAAAAAAAAATAAAAAAAAATAAACATACCTAAACAGAAAAGGTACAGTGAAAAATATGGTATAGAAGAGTAAAAGATGATATACCTATATAGGGCACTTACCATGAACAGAGATTGCAGGATTTTAAGTTGCTGTAGGTGAGTCAATGAGCGAGCAGCAAATGAATGTGAAGGTTTAGGAACATTACTGTACACTACTGTAGATTTTATAAAGACCATGTAGTGAGGCTACACTAAGTTTGTAATAAATATCTTTCTTTCTTCAATAATAAATTTATGTTAGCTTATTGTAACTTTTTTTTCCTTCCAAACAGATTTATTGAACATAACAAAACTCTATATACAAAGTGACCTGGAACTGCTGCTTCAAAGCATGATCCTTTCTCACTTGATAGGTCAGTGCATAGAGTGTTAAGAAGAAACTTATTCTAAAATAAATAGAAAAGTGCCCAATGTCCATTAAATGAATAGCCTAACTGCTAGAACTTTAGTAGTTCTGCAATATAATTAACATAGGTATGACAGAGTCCCTATGAAAGGCTGCTAGAAAACTCACATGAAATGTCAAGAGGCCATTTTGTGAACTACCAGTGTGATGGCATCATGTTTCTGGATCATAATGTTCCCATTATCTGACTCTAGGCACACCACAGGAATATCAGTGGAGTCAGAGGCTAGCTTAGCTTCTTTCTGGGCTAGAACAGATAGCACTCCAGCAGGTTCATCCAACAGGGTCCCACGGCAGCCGAGATTAAGTCTTTATGAATTTGTGCATGGGACTCAAAAACAATGGACAGATTCTTCATCGTGTCCTCCAAGGGCTGCTCCAAGGTCGCCTCCATCCTACCCGCCATCCACTTTGGCTCACAGCTAATTGTAACATTTTTACTTTATAGACTTTTTTTTTTTTTTACTTTTTGATTCTTCTGTAATAACACTTAGCTTAAAACACAAACACATTGTACAGCTGAACAGAAATATTTTTTCTTTACATCCTTATTCTATAAGCTTTCTTGTATTTCTAAAAAAATTAATTTATTTTTACTTTTTAAACTTTTTTTGTTAAAAACTAAAACACAAACACACACATTAGCCCAGGCCTACACAGGGTCAGGATCATCAACATCACTGTTTTGCACCTCCACATCTTGTACCTCCACATCTTGTACCTCCACATCTTGTACCATTAGAAGGGCTTCCGGAGCAATAACAGGCATGAAGCTGTCATCTCCTATAACAATGCCATCTTCTGAAATATCTTCTGAAAGACCTGCCTGAGGCTGTTTTACAGTTATCTTCTTTTTTATAAGTAGAAGGAGGACACGCTAAGTATGGTACAGTAAATACCTAAACTAGTAACATACTCATTTATTATCAAGTATTATGTACTATCAATATGTTATACTTTTATACAACTGGCAGCATATTAGGTTTACAACAGCATCAGCACAAACACATGATTAATGTTACAATGGCCGATGTCACTAGGTGATAAGAATTTTTCAGTTCTGTTATCATCATATGAGATTACAGTTGTATATAAGGTCTGTCCTTGACTGAAACGTCGTTACGCAAAGCATGACTGTAATTGCCAACATGTAGACTCTTGGATTTAAAAAGAAGTTTATCTTACAGATGAAGTAACCAAAAAGATATTGGGAGGGCTAGGATAAAACAAGTCTCTAGGCTTCTAGCCCAGTATTCTTTCTATGATAAAATACTATTTTAACTCTGGTTTTAACAAATTCCTATAAGAACACAATTTCATATTAAAACTGTTGAATAATTTAGACCAAATAAAAGCCATTAAAACTACCTGGAAGAACTTTCACTTTGCCATTCAATAACAGGATCCTCTACAGATGCATCACTTGTGCCAATAGTTTCATCTTCCTGCAACAAAGAACCAGTAATTGAAACATGTAGTTACATTGCCAGCATATTACTAATTAGCAAACTACTACCTGTTTTATAATACTTTTTATCCCCCCCAATAAAACATTCTAGTAAAAATGTACATAATTATTTTTCTATATATATCTATAACTCACAACTAAAGTCTACCAGGTATTTAAACATTTCTGGCATATATTATCATATATATCTTATTGATATCAAATATCTTTTTATTATTTCAAAGATTGAATAAAGTCCTTAAGCCCAAATATAACCTTCTTAAATGCTAAAAACATTGTTTTAAAAATACCTATATGTCTCTACCAAGTTAATACAATTACTCTATACATATTATTAAACTTAAAATTTAACAGTATTTTTATTATGTAAAATTCAAACATACCAAAGTAGAGAGACTAGATAACCTTTATGTACACTATCTCCAGTTTAGACAATAACTCATTGCCTATTTTATCTATATCCTCACCCACCACCTTATACCCTAGAGATTATTTTGAAGCAAATCCTAACCAAAAAATCATTTCACCATAAATATTTATTAAGATTAGCATTCTTTTTAAAAGCACAACCACAATGAAATTGTTACATTACATTAAAAGGTAGCATCAATCCTTGAATATTGATCATTCTTTTAATATCAAAATTTTCATGGGTAGGGAAGGAGAGGCATCTTTGATAAGAGTTAGTTTAAGAATTGTGACTGGCAGGAAAAGAATAGGAATACCATATATTGTCAATGCATGGTTAAACCCCCATTATGCACTTAACAGCTAAAGTTGTTAAGAAAACAAAAGGAAAGGACTGGAGAACAGAGGAATAGAAGAAAATAATTGTTATAAAAGTCATTACCATGAAAAAGGCAGGTCTGAGAAAAATCAACACTCTATGATCTCCATAAGGGGTGAACTCAATAATAAAAGAAAATGTGTATACTATATGTTGATCACACAGACAACAAGTTCTGTGTCTGTATAACTTATTATCACTGTTTATACTCCATTTCTTTCCATTTCCAGGCAGATTTCCTCTTAGTCTCTTCTCTCACTGTCTCAAAGCCAAACATTTGATGACATATTTGATACCCTCATCAAGATAACATCTGAGGTACAAATCAGAGACGACATCTAAAGGAATTCACAATTATGCTCAGATTTGCCTATGAAATGTCTTATTAATAAACCCATTATAAGAAAGTCATTAAATAATTTTCTATTAAAGAAGTGACTCTTAAAAGTGAACCCAAATGTTTGATACAAACTGGGAAACAAAAAATCACATTGAATAAATAAAGCAGATATCTAACCTCTGAGGAGCTTTCTGAGTCCTCCTGTACACCTGAATTTTGACATGATGCTTGCGAATTCTGCTCTATGTTGGACCGAGTTTGATAGGTATGCTGACGCTTGCGCTGTGTCCTTCGTAAAGACCGCCCACAGCTAGGCTGATAATCATTCTGTAAAAGAGAAGGAAAATAGATTAAAAAAAATAAAAAGCTCAGTTAACACACAGGAATGTATATAAAGCAAATCAATTAGGTACGGGTAGGGGTGGGGGGACAAGTAAGGGATGAGGATAAATTGCCAAAAAGAAAATGAATATGTAACTATATTTCAATTATTTAATCCACCTTCCACTAATATTGATTACTGTCATATGTTGAAAACTTTGTGATCAAATTAAAGAAAACGCTGAAAATTTGGGTTACAAGAATATGCCCATTCATAATTTATATATAATAGTATTCACAATTATTACAGGATAAAGCAAGACATCTATATCATATTTATGTATGTATAATTCTTAATATGTACTTTAGTTCTGTAAAAAAATCTAGGAAAACTTGTTACAGCATTAAAAGACATAATTATATTTGATCATCTATATTTTTGTTCATTCTAGATTAGCATTCTTAAGATTCTTAAGAATTGAAAAAGATCTTTAGAATAATTTGGTCCACTCTTTAGCATAGAAATATGAAACTAGGTCCAGGAGAGAACTGTTAAAAATTAAAATGAAGTAATAAAATAAATTTTAGATTATTTATAACAATTGAAGTGAAAGGACTCAAAGTAACCTACATATAAAAAGTAAAATACAATTTCATTTTTGGAACACAGCAAGGCACACAGACACACAAAAATTCATGCCATGCTTAATCCCTTATATCCCATTGAAGGTTACTCCTACTATTTGTGGACAATGTAGGAGAAAATAAATTCAGTTATTATGGATAATTCACTTGTGGTTACAACAAGAGTTCACAGTGTACTCATTTTGTAAACAGATCAAAATAAAGATTTAATTTTTAAAAACTAAAATTTAAAGTGAAAATTATTTTATTCTAACCTTTACAAATATAAAACATTATTACTGATATGGCTAAGCTGCAACCCTAATACAGCATTAAGAGTAAACAAGTTTAAAAGTCTTATAAATCAGTGTCACGGGCCATTTTATATTATATGTAAATGTGTCTCATTTTCAATATAAACAAAACATCTACAGACCTAAGTACTCTGCCTCCTAGGTTCAGGTAAGTCTGATTTTTGACAAATCAGCTTAGCAGGAAAAAAAGAATAAAAATCATAAATCTGAGTCATTTAAAATTTCTAAACAAAATAAGCTTACCAGAGAATACAAAATAAACTAGCAAAACCAAAAACAGAAATTAAGAAAGCAGACATCAAAGTGATCTAAGAATATTTGGAGATATTTATATAATAATCAGCTAAATTTGTGTTTATCAAGTCTAAAAAAAACATTTAAAATTCAGGGTCTATTGCCTAGATTTCTTTAACAAAATTAAAATTATCCTAGATTCTCCAAGTTACCACACTCTGCAAGAATTATGGTTAAATCTAGGAACAAAATTTTATATTCTTATGTTCCTAGTTTGGTGAACCTCAGAGTACTAATAAGGAGATTACCATGTGCCTAATGTAGTACGGGTATCCTACTCCCTGCTTAACAGTTTCTACTGGCAAACTGAATATAGTACCTCACAATGCATAGATCAGATTTTGCTCCTAAATGATTAGGTAGGCTAGGAATGCGCCTAGGGCAGGGGTCAGCACACTTGGAGGTCATACAACCTCTGCTGCAACTACTCAACTGTCTTTACAGCATGAAAACAGCTACAGACAACATATAAATGAATGAATGTTTTGTTCTAATAAAACTTATAGAAAGAGGCGGCAGACCTTATTTGGCCCATGGGCTATAGTTTGCCAGCCTCTAGCCTACGGTATCTGAGCATCTGTTTTACACTGTGATTAGTGGTCTGATAATATTTTAAGGTTCTACTTTAAGCATATGAAAATGTATTTTAATACAAATATACCTACAATGATCACATGTATTAGATTTTGGGGGGACAGTCTTGGTTTTACGCAACTTTATTTTTACTAATAATAACCATTTATCTCAATCTGTGCCTCAAAAACAGATTCCTTGCATGCAGACACCTATTAAAATAGTCCCTTACTACATAACTACTGTCTTTCAAAAACCTGGTATTTGTAAATATTTGCAAATATTCATCCCAAAAGTACTGTATAACTAAACTTACCCTTTGGGTATTATAAGATGGCTTTTTCTTCTTTTCAACTGTATAAAGACTGATTTCCATATCGCCTTTTGCAATTCGACATTCTTCCTGTACCCTAATAACAAATCAAAGATCAAAGTAAGAGAAAATCAGCAAAAAGGCAGCCAGTAGTTTAAGAATGAGATAACAAAATATTAATACTTTTAAATGTAACACTTGCCATTTAACCATTTTTAGGTATATACTTCAGTGGCATTAATTATATTCTGAATGTTGTGTAACCATTACCACTATTTCTAAAACTTTTTCATCACTCCAAAGATAAACTCCAAAATCATTAAGGAATAAATCCCCATTTTCTCCTTCCCCTCACTCCTGTTAATCTCTAATCTATTTTATGTCTCTATGAATTTACCTAGTCTAGATATTTCATATAAGTGGGATCATATAATATTTGTCTCTTTGTATCTGGTTTCTTAAACTCAGCATAATGTTTTCAATGTTTATCCATGTTGTAGCAAGTATCAAAACTTCATTCTTTTTTACAGCTGATTAATATTCCATTGTATGGATATACCACATTTTATTTATTTAGTTACTGTGAATAATGCTGCAATGAATAATGGTGCACAAATATCTATTTGAGTCCCTGCTTTCAATTCTACTTTAAAGTTTCAACTAAAGAATTATTTCAAATTGCTCTACTACCAGGGGTTAGCATTCAGTTCATAAATTAGCTATGTTCCTTTTTTTCTTATTACTGCTTTCTACTTATAGCAGAAAGCAAAAGAAAAGCAGAAACCAAATTAATTTTGCTACTTGTTGGTTTATCTGGTAAAAGGCTTGGTTAGGGAGATACTTGGTTAAAATGAGTTTTGCATGTTCTCCTTCAGTGTCCTTTCAATTTTCTAAATCTATTCCCAGACACTATGGATTATCTGAAGTTGTTATTATAGCAAATATTAGGGTTTACAAATAAGAATGGGGATTCTAAGTTTGAAATTCATACTAATGAAATCCTTTCACTGAATGAAATCTACTTACGTGACATTTCTAAACATACTGTAAGCACTAGGGTCGAGTACATAATTGCACTCCCAAACTGCTCCAGTATCTAGCGAATGGCCTTCTCCTCAGAACCACTGTTGAATTTAGGGTCCATATATCGCTCACATATTTAATCACATATTATCTCATATGAGTTCCTCTTTAATACTATTTGCATTCTTATCACCTAAACTAATCTATAAGCCATAGAACAGAGATCATGTTTTGCATTTTCAGTATTCCCCAAAACATTCATCACAAAGTTGAACAAATTGAAGATAATGATTAAATCTTTCTTCTGGAGTGAACTAATTGGGGATAATATGGAAAACCTAATGCATGACTCAACTAGATTAAAAAATATCTCGGTTACCAGATTAACATAGTATACTTTAATTTACTTCCTAAAAAATAAAGCTTTAAATTTGTTTTAATAAATGTTACCTCATTGACTCACCTACTAACCCCATTATTTAGTTCATTGACCACCACTCTTCTGCTCCATGCCATGAGATCTCTTTCTGTGGCCATCTGGCTCCGAGGAGCATTATTATGCATTTGTCGGACACCTTCAATTTGACCATTACGTCGGAGCCCAATGTTTGGGGAAGACAATATGTCCATATTTGGACTTCTCAGAGCTAAAGTAGAAACAAGGAAAAATACCACTTTCTGAGTAAAGGCACCAAAGTGTTCCAGATCAGAGCTCTAAATAAAACAGGCAATTGAAAGAATGCTGCTAGAAGAGTTGCTATCCCTTTGTTCTACATTTTCTGTACCCTTTTATGTTTTTCATACTTATGAATAAAGCAACCATTCATTAAATGTTTAAAGTTTCTACAGTTTTTTTTTATTATTATTTCAGCATATTACAGGGATACAAATGTTTAGGTTACATACCTTGCCTTTGCTCTGCTCAAGTCAGAGCTTCAAGTGTGTACATCCCCCAGACGGTGTGCACTGCACCCATCAGGTGTGAATATATCAATCTCCTCCCCCTTCCCACCTGCCCGACACTCAACAAATGTTACTGCTATATTTGCACATAAGTGTTGATGGTGAGTAAATGTGGTGCTTGTTTTTCCATTCTTGGGATACTTCACTTAGTAGAATAGGTCCCAGCTCTATCCAGGAGCTAGATCACCACTGTTTTTGTGGTTGAGAAGAACTCCATGGTATACATATACCACATTTTATTAACCCACTCATGTATTGAAGGGCACTTGGGTTGTTTCCACATCTTTGCAATTGTGAATTGTGCTGCTATAAGCATTCTCATGATGTTTTTTGTTTTGTCTTTGTCTTTTTCGTTTTGTTTTTTATAGAATGTCTTTTTTTTTTTTCCACTTTGCGTAGATACCCAGTAATGAGATTGCTGGGTCAAATGGTAGTTCTACTTTTAACTCTTCAAGGTATCGCCATATTACTTTTAATAGAGGTTTTACTAGTTTGCAGTCCCACCAGCAGTGTATGAGTGTTCCTATCTCTCCATATCCACGCCAACATTTATTGTTTTGGGACTTTTTGATAAAAGCCATTCTCACTGGAGTTAAGTGATATCTCATTGTGCTTTTGATTTGCATTTTCCTGATGATAAAAGATATTGAGCATTTTTTCATGTTTGTTGGCCATTAGTCTGTCTTCTTTTTAAAAGTTTCTGTTCATGTCCTTTGCCCACTTTTAATGGAGTTGTTTGATTTTTTTCTTGCTGATTTTTCTGAGTCCTATATAGATTCCAGCTCTTTATCGGATGTGTACCATGCAAATATTTTCTCCCATTCTGCAGGTTGTCTGTTTCCTCTCATGATAGTTTCCTTTGCTGTGCAGAAGCTTTTTAATTTGATTAGGTCCCATTTATTTATTTTTGTTGTTGCTGTGATTCCCTTTGGGGTCTTCTTCATATATCCTTTGCCTACGCCAATGTCTATAAGAGTTTTTCCAACATTTTGTTCTAGAGTTCTTATGGTTTCATGCCTTTCTTTTTAAGTCTGTTATCCACTGTGAATTGATTTTTGTAAGAGGTGAGAGGTGCGGATCCTGTTTCTCACTCTTCAACATGTGGCTATCCACTTTTCCCAGCACCATTTATTGAGTAAAGATTCTTTTCCCCAGTGTACGTTTTTGTCTGCTTTGTCAAAGATTAGATGGCTATATGAGGATGGTTCTATATCTGGGTTCTCAGTTGTGTTACATTGGTCTATGTCTCTGTTTTTGTGCCAGTACCATGCTGTTTTAGTTACTATAGTCTTGTAGTATAGCTTGAAGTCTGATAAATTGATGTCTCCCAATTTGTTCTTTTTGCTTAAGATTGCTTTTGCTGTGTGGAGTCTTCTCTGGTTCCATACAAAGCACAGAGGTCTTTTAATTTTTTTCAAAGCACTTTCACATCTGACATCTACTGAATGCTCACTGAATATAAAAAATGTATTCAACATTATTTTGGAGATTCACAAGTATTTATTAGTTCCAATTCACGAAGCAGCTTTTTGATCTAAATTCTACCTTTTTTACTTCATTAAAATGTTTCTGAATAAAGTTTCAATAAAGCTTTCAAAATTGCAATATAAAAGTATAAACAAAAAATTTTAAATCAAATTTTTATTTTCAAGGTTGATGAGCAATGAAAGAAAGGAAAAAAGTAACAGAACCTTTACTTTTTAATCCTCCAAAAAGGTTCCTATTAATTTATTTTTATTATATTTGCAAATAAAGCACAAATGAAAACTGAAATGTTCAACTTTTAAAATAAACATCATAAAAAATTCAAAACAAATGAACATTACAAATAGACGTCAGTGCAGTCTCTTACCAATGGCATTTCAAATCTATTCACAAATACCTAGTATTGTAGGTAGAACTGAATATCGGTTACATTAATGGATGTCTAAATCAGGGTTCTAAGGAAGTTTTCTGTCTTAGGAACAAAGGGCCTGAATATATAGGATTAACATCCCACTTCTCATTTTGTCCTAGGTTCAGGAAAGCTTATCTGATTTAGGTGTTCAAGTGACCAAAATGAAAAACCATCTTTATTTTAATTGTATGGGTTACTATAGAAATAAGGAATTGACTAAAATACCCTGTGAATCATCTCAAATTTAAATCACCTTATTCATTTCTGTGGAACCCAAAATACTATGTTGTCCAAATAAATGACCCCAATTACATAAATATAAAAATAAACAAATTTGCCAAAATTTCCATAAAAGGATCAATAGGCTATTGATAAAGGTAAAATTGAGACAAGCTAAGATTTATAAAAAACTCAGATCCATAGGCACATTTCATATAAAGTAAAAGAGTGGATATAATAGTTAGAATATTCATTTTAAGACAGAATAATTAATTATATTAATACACTATCTTCTGGTATTAAGATCAAACTGTTGTAAAAGTCAACTCAGAAGTTGCACCTGTATTCTCTAAGAGGGTTTCCTGTCTTCAGAGGGCTTCTTGTCTTCCAGTGTATTTTTATAAAATTCAAGAAAGGAGGGTAGTATTCTGCTTTCTTCTCAACAAAGGAGGGGTAGTAATTTTGGGGGGGTAGTAATTTCTAAACTTAAGGTGGTTTTAATTTTGAAAACTGTATAGGTTGATTTCCCCTACAAAACGGCTGGGCTTATTTCAAATTTTGCTTCTTCAAAATGTAAATATTGAAAATTATTAAGTAAGAAGAAAACAGCATATTAAAATATACCATCTGTATTTCTTAGGAGACACTAAGTTATTTTATCCACAGATGATAATGAGACTATGGCACTTTGGTATATCTGATATAACAATTGTAAATCAATAAAAATGTGTTCATTTATAAACATCAAAATATTTTTCACATGTAATTACTTGATTAAAGTAAAATAACTGAAGTGCATTCATCATATCCTTTACAAATATATAAATACTTACCACCATTAACAGAGTATGATCTATTAATTGGAAAATGTGCAACATCTCCTTCATTAATTAGTCTCAGATCTTGTTCTCTCTGTAGCTCTCTGATTATTCCATCAAGAATGCTCTCATCTTGGTCACTGGTTTGCTGCCCAATTACCTGTTCTACCACCTCACCATCACCTTAATGAGACCAAAGATAGAAAGCCACAAAATCACTTACATTTTAGTATATCCTCTAAATGTAGCAATTAACTTAATAATTTTCTAGACAAATAATTAAAAACAAGATGATAAATATGTATCAAATAAAACATTTTATTTAAAGCTTTTAAATTTTTGATATATTAGTCTGTATGTTTGATTTAACCAAAGTTCTCAAATTAGACATTATTATGAGGTCCTTCTCACCTTAAAGAATACAGTCATGTGCTACAAAAATGTTGCAGTCAATAACGGACCCCATATACAACAATGGTTCCATAAGATTACAATGAAGCTGAAAAATTTCTATCACCTAGTGATGTTAAAGCCATGGTAATGTTGTAGAGCAATGCATTACTCATGTGTTTATGGTGATGCTAGTATAAACAAAACTACTCCACTGCCAGTTGCATAAAAGTATTGCACATACAATTATTTACAATACATATTTGATAATGATAATAATTATGTTGCTGGTTTATGTGTTTGTTTACTGTACTATACTTTTCATCATTATTGTAGAGTATACTCCTACTTATTAAAAACATTAACTATAAAACAGCCTCAGGCAGGTCATTCAGAAGGTTTTTAAGATGATGGCATTATTATCATCGGAGATGATAGCTCCTTGCTTGTTACTGCCCCTGAAGACCTTCTACTGGTACAAAATATGGAGGTATAAGACAGTGACACTGATGATCCTGACCCTGTGTAGACCTAGGCTAATGTTTGTGGTGTTTGTGTCTTAGTTTTACACATTAAAAAGATTAGTCATCATGATCAAGTGGGATTCATCCCAGGGATACAAGGATGGTTCAACATACGCCAATCAATGTGATACATCATATCAACAGAACAAAGGACAAAAACCATATGATCATTTCAACTGATGCTGAAAAAGCATTGGATAAAATTCAACATCTCTTCCAAATAAAAATTCTCAAAAAACTGGGTATATAAGGATATTATCCCAACACAATAAAAGCCATATATGACAGAACTACAGCATGTATCATACTGAATGGGGGAAAACTGAAAGCTTTTCCTCTAAGATCTGGAACAAGACAAGGATGCCCATTTTCAACAGTTATTCAACATAGTACTAGAAGTTCTAGTTAGAGTAACTAGAAAAGAGAAAGAAATAAAGAGCATTCAAATTGGAGAGGAAGAAGCCAAATTATCCTTGTTTTAGGAGCATATGATCTTATACCCAGAGAAACCTAAAGACTCCACAAGAATACTATTAGAACTCATACACAAATTCAGTAAAATTGCAGGATACAAAATCAACATGTAAAAATCAGCTGCATTTCTATATGCCAACAATAGACAATCTGAAAAAGAAATCAAAAAAGTAATCCCACTTACATTAGCTACAAATAAAATAAAATATCTAGAAATAAATTTAACCAAAGAAATAAAAAATCTCTGTAATGAAAAGTATAAAACTTTGATGAAAGACATTAAAGAGGACACACAAAAATGTGAAACCGGAAGAACCAATATTGTTATTAATAAAATGGAACTGGAAGAAATCAGTATTGTTAAAATATCCATACTATCCAAATAAATTGACAGATTAAATGCAATATGTATCAAAATATCAATATTATTCACAGAAATAGAAAAAATAATCCTAAAATTTATATAAAACTAGAAAAAAACCCAGATTACCCAAAGACACACTGCGCAAAAAGAACAAAACTGGATGAATCACATGACTTGACTTCAAATTATACTATAGAGCTACAGTAACCAAAACAGCATGGTACTAGAATTAAAATACACACATAGATCACTGTAACAGAATAGAAAGCCCAAAACAAATCCACACATCCATCGTGAACTTATCATCAACAAAGGTGCCAAGAACATATATTGGGGAAAGGACAGTCTCTTCAATAAATGATGCTGGGAAAACTGTATATCCGTATGCAGAAGAATGAAACTAGACTCTCATCTCTCACCATATATAAAAATCAAATCAAAATGATTAAAGACTTAAATCTAAGATGAGGATCTATGAAACTATTAAAAGAAAACATTGGAGAAATGCTTCAGGACGTTGATCTGGACAATGATTTTTTTGAGTAATAATCCCAAAGCACAGGGAACCAAAGCAAAATTGGACAAATGGGATCACATAAAGCTAAAAAGCTTCTTCACAGCAAAGGAAACAATCAACAAAGGGAAGAGACAACCTACAGAATGGAAGAAAATATTTGTAAACTACCATTCTGATAAGGGATTAATAACTAGAAGATATAAAGAGCTCTAACAACTCAGTAGGAAAAAAAAAACAATCTGATTAAAAAATGGGTGAAGAATCAAATAGACATTTCTCAAAAGAAGACATACAAATGGCCAACAGGCATATGAAAATGTGCTCAACATCATTAGTCATCATAAAAATGCAAATCAACACTACAATCAGATATCATCTCACCACAATTAAAATGGCTTTTATCGAAAAGACAGGCAATAATGAATGTTAGCGGCGATGTGGAGAAAGGAGAACTCTCCCTTGTACACTGTTGGTGGGAATGTAAATCAGTGCAACCACTATGGACAACAGTATGGAGATTCCTCAAAAAACAAAACAAAACAAACAAAAAAAAAAAACCTGAAAATAGAACTACCATCTGAACCAGCAATTCCACTGCTGGGTATATATCAAAAGGAGGGGAAATCAATATATCGAAAAGATAGCTGTACTCCCATGTTTATTGCAGCATTATTCACAATACCCAAGATTTGAAATCAATCTAAGTGTCCATTAATGGATGAATGGATAAAGGAATGATAGTACATGGAATATTATGGAGCCATAAAAAAGAAATCCTGACATTTGCTACAACATTGATGGAACTGGAAAACATTATGTTAAGTGAAATAAGCCAAGCATAGAAAGACAAATATCACATGTTCTCACTCACATGTGGGAGTTAAATATTAAATACAATTGATCTCATGGAGACAGAGAGTAGTAGAATGACAGTTACCAGAGGCTGGCAAAGGGTAGTGGGGAGGGGGGCATAGAGTATAAATGGTTAATGAGTGCAAACATATAGTTAGATAATTAGACAGAATGAACAATATGTGATAGCACGGCAAAGTGACTATAAACAATAAGTTAGGGTATACTTTAAAATACTTTAAAATAACCAAAAAAATTGGAATTGGAATATTCCTAACACAAAGAAAAGATAAATTCCTGATGTGTTAGATATTCCAATTATTCTGATTTAATTCACATTGTATGCCCATATCAAAACATCACATTTACCCTATAAAGATTCAAGATATGTAACTCTTATGTATCCATATTTTAAATGTTTTTAAAAAAGAATAAATATTCAAAGTGATGGATGTGTAGATAAAAGCTTACAAAGTAAGTATTATAAAGAAAGAAAATACTTTTGCTCAGCTGCACAATGTGTTGGTGTTTTAAGCTAAGTATTATTATAAAAGAGTCAAAAAGCAAAACAAAAATTAAAATGCTTATAAAGTAAAAAAAATTATAGTAAGCTAAAGTTAATTCATTATCAAAGAAAGAAAAATATAAATTTAGTGTAGCCTAAGTGTACAGTATTTAAATGGTCTACAGTAGTGGATAGTAATGTACACTACTCACCACTTACTGACTCACCCAGAGAATCATCCAGTCCTGCAAGCTCCATTCATGGTAAGTGCCCTACACATGTATATCATTTTTTATCTTGTATACCATATTTTTACTGTATCTTTTCTATGTTTAGATACAAAAATACATACTACTGTTATTAATACAATTGCCTACAGTATTCAGTACAGTAACATCCTGTATAGGTTTGTAGCCTAGGAGCAATAGGTTATACCACATAGCCTAGGTGTATAGTAGGTTATAGCATCCAGGTTTGTGTAAGTACATTCTACGATGTTTGCACAATGACGAAATCACCTAACGACACATTTCTCAGAACATATCTCTGTCATCAAGAAATGTGTGCCTATGTGAAAGCCTAAGTTTCAACCTATTTAGAAGTGTGTACACACTCCTCACATACCCTGAGGAAGCTTAACTCACCCGTATGTTTCTAAAAGTTAATGTTCCCATTTTATTTTCAAGCAAGAAATAACTATGGCTCTAATTCTATAAAATGATAAAGATGTATCCTCATCATTAAGCAACCCTGACTGTAATTATTAAAATTAAATAATTTATCTGAAAATAAATTTTCTCCATGGTATATTTCAAGTTAAAAGTCAAGAATAGAGATTTGAGTAAGGTCTACACAAGTTTAACCACAAGTACCTAAAATGGTTTGCATCTTTCTTTTGTGAAAATTTCCTTTCCAAAATAAGTCAAAATTATGATCTTTCAAACATTCGCTTTTGTTAAGAGCTCAGTGTTTTAATAAGTAGAAAATATTTTTTATGATACACTGAAATTCAATGATTACCTCTGAATGAAAACTTTAAATATTTTTCTTTCATAAATATAGCCCTGGTTTTCATATTATCCTTTAGTCAGATTAAATGGTATCTGATAGAGTAAGAAAGTGATTATCTTTCAAGAAATGTACAGGAAATGAAGTGTGATAAATTACAGATTTTTTTTATTTGGATGTTTTCAATTTTATCTCCCACTTAATATTCACACGTTTTATCCTTGGTTGATAAATATGACATCATCAGAGTAACTATTGGCACATATGTAATACCATTTCATTACTCTACAAACTTTTACGACTGAGAACATAAAAGAATGTGTAGCAATTCACTCTATGAAGGTCAATTCAAGCCTTAATTCACTAGTAAAGATATAAAATGCCATGTGCGAATCAGTAACTCACTACCTTATACCTGAAGGAAACCTACAAGTACCAAACTAAGATACGAAGGCATTCTATGTGGGGGGGGGGGGGTGGAGAGGGCAGTATATACGATGGCTGTCTAGAAAGTATCCAGCCATGTAATATGAAAAATATATTATCAGTGGATACTTCCTGGACAGCCCTGGTATAGCGGAAATACGCTAACCAGAAGAGACCAAGTTGCTTTAATAGAGAATAATTTATTCCAAAGTTTTATTCTACTAGTCTCCCAACATGCATCACATTCATCTCTGCCTCTCTAATATCCTCTAAGATTTAGTGTTATTTAAATACTCACATCCCCCTCCTGAAGACCCAATAACTCTGCATTTAAAACATGAAGATAAGTAAACAGATACTTTCTGGTTCATGGTTTTTTAAATTTCTTCTTCTAAGTTCCATTAACTATGGACTCTCAAACTAAAATGCCAATACTATGAGTAATGAAATTTTACTAATTATATTATAAAACCTTGACACATTAGTTAGTACATTTAATCATTACTAGAATGCAATACTATAGAGGCATACATATGTAATTGTTTCTAAGGAGGTGTGTGAACACATTCTTTGCTTGTGTTTATTCTAATCCACTTGTCTGTGTCCAGGTGAGATAAATAATGAAAATGTACTCTGGTAAGGTAAAAAGTAGTATGCAACTGAAAATTAATAGAAGTAGTATGTAAAATATCTTATAACCTACTCCAAAGTTTAACAAGGGGTATACATCATGGAGAGAACAGCAGCAAGTATAATATTTTGCAAAATGTTTTAAATTTCCTTTTGGAGAAATAACATACCATTAGCCACATATCCCAGCTGTGGTATAAGTTGTTCATCTTTACAATTTTCCCGTCCTGGAACTAGCCGCTGGAATTTTGTGGGATGAGGATTTCCATCGACATCCACCAAAAATGGGGGAGGCATGAGGTGAGGAGCTTGTTGAGTTTGTTCATCCAATACATAGTTATTGGCATCACGGATAAGAGGTCGATAATCCGTGTGGAAGAACATCTGATCTGGAATCTTTATGATAGATTTTTAGTATTTAACACACACAGGGAATTTATAGATGAGCACTTTCATTCCTAGAGCACATGCGTTTTTCAAATCAGATAATGTTTACACTCTCTTGTAGTCATTTGTTGCCATATGTTCCCTCTAGATAGAAGCCAATTACCTAGATAGTTATTCTATCTTTTCTCCACAAAATCCTATATTCTGTATTACTTTTTGGTCCTCTGTCACCTTTCTGTAGTTATGATAGGAAGAAGTAAAGCAACAACCCAGCAGATAAAGTTAGGTATTTTTCCTTAAGTTGTAAAAACCATATAAACCTATATAACTATGTTTTTCTTATTTATTTTTATTCAAATGATAGATGAATTATAACATACCTATTGAGACAGGTAAATACCAATCACCTCAAAGACACTCAAAGGTGATACAAATATTGAGCTGACCTCAATGCTTCTGAGTTCTCTTCCAAATTTAAGATTCTATAATCTATCCCAAATTCACAACTGATAAAATATAAGGAGGCAATTAAGTCAGCTTCCAAAGTATTTTAACAGGATCAATAATAGGAAAAATAGCTAACCAAGAAAATAAACATTCAATCACCAGCTGCTCATTCCTACTTTATGATTACGTGGAAGACATGATCTGTTACTTTCTTATTACACGTGGAAGACATTAGAGAATATGTTCTAATCAGAAGCAAAAGGATTTCCGAACGAATTTTTATATCTCCATCACCCTGTATCTCAATAGTGATTCACATCACCAAGCTTGATGCTCTGGCAGTAATAAAAAAACTTACCAAGAAAGACAGCTGTCTTATTAACCCTTATTAACCGGAAGACTTCAAACAAAATTTATGAATGATACAATCCCAAATTACAGTTTACAACAATGAAATCTACTAACCTTTTCATAGTATTTACTGCATCCAAAACCAAAAAGCAACAAATGCCCATGAGAATCTGTACAGGCAAAATGGTTTCCATCTGGGGAAAATTTACAATCAAACACTGCACCATGACCTTGGCCTTCAATCTGAAATTCAGAAAAGCCTCTTTAAGTCATCTTAAAAGTAATTTTCAAGTAATAAGTAGGTGATAACATCTCCTTGCTAATACTTTGGATTCTGTGATGCATCAATATTCCAATGTACTCTCTGGCTTCTGTAGCCAGAACCCTATTGAAACAGTAAACCTCTGAAAAATATTAGGGACCGTCAAATTGCAATGGATGGAATCAATCATTGCTAGAAATGTCATATCTCATGAAATACTACATGGGTGACTGAGGAGATTAAAAAATACCTAAATGCAACCAAATTGACAAAGGTGCTATCTCAGCAAAGTCAAGATATTATCTTCACATTTTAAGTTGTAATGTAATTAAGCCTTAAAATAACCATCCTGAAATTAAAGCACACAATCAATTTTACTAACAAAAGACAGAGTATTATTAATGCTCTGGATCTGTATAATGCCTATAAAAGTGAGCTCAAAGGCTAACCAACAATTTAGAAATGTTTAGTCAGAACTATTCCTAAAAAAAGGACACTAAAAATGGAGGATATGAGGATTCCCATCACCACAGAAGGGTGTGTTCTACTGAGAGAATAGATAGCTCACCAAATTTTTCCATGGTTTGTATTAAGTACATCTTAAGATCATCCATTATCTCCAAATTCATGTTTGCTAAACAACTTTCTGATAACTAAGTCATGTGACATTTACGAGAGGAAGATGCAAGTATTAATATTACAGTCACTATTGTAATTCATAAATCAGCATTAGAGTTTAATCATTAATCATTTTGTGATTTTAGGTTAGGTGTTACCTCCAAAGCTTAATAAATTGAGTTTCTGAAGCTTAGAGTTGGAGACCAGAATTTGGAAAATGTTAACACCTAAAATAATAGAGTCAACCCTGAAAGGCCTAATTCTCACATAAGTTATTCTCTGAATTATTTTACTGATTTAAATACAGATAATAAGAGGTTCCTTTGCACTAGGTAAAAATGTGATTACCGTGTTATCACATAAGAGAAGTCAGTTTTAATATTAACTAAACACAGATTTCCCTTACCATGTTAAAGTAATTCCGAATTTTGGTCCCCCGGTCAAGGTCCCAAATAAAAATGTTCCCATCATGACCCGCTGAAAGTATGATCCTTTGATCAAATGGATGTGCTTCCAAAACAAATACTTCATCATCATGCCCCTATGATAAAATCAATGTAAAAATGAAAAGTAACGTCATGTAATCTGGCTTATTTGGTCAAAAGGTCTATGGGTGTCCTATCAATCTGGTTCAGATGAATTCATGCATACTAATTTAATGGCATTTACTATTACAGACACTACATGAACAATATAGTCAGAGTTCCTTATGTGTATTAACTGCTGATTTTATAAAGTATTCAGTAGACAGAAGAGCCAGAAATGTTTTTAAAATAAAGAGAGTCCAAACAATTACAGCTCTTTAACCAGGTCCCTAAAATAGGATTTGATATTTAGGATTGTGCTATTTAAAAGGCCACAGAAAATTTAACAAACAGAATCTTTCATTAACACCCAATTCTGCCACAGTGATAACAGACAAACTTTCATTGTTCTTCAGCACTCTCTATCACTGCTATTCAAATTGTACTTTGGGAGGCCCTAGGATACCTTCAAAGGACAGAGCATACTGGCTCTGCCCTAGATCTACTTTATACCAATATCTGAGGGTTCTGTTTAATATCTTTATCTGAGAAATAGATTTTCTGCAAAAAAAAGTTGAAAACCAATGCTCTATGTTATATGTTTCCCTTCCAGTAAATCATTTCATATCAGTATATAGAGATGTTAGATCAGGAGTCATCAAACTATAGCCTGCAGGCCAAATATGGCTCCCAAAAGTGTTTGTACATACAGCCTATGAACTAAAAATGTTTTTTTACATTTTTTGAAGCTTGCAAAAAAACACAAAACAAAATAAAATAAAGAAGATGGAACAAAAACTGTATGTGCAAAGTCTAAAAACATTTACTATCTAGCCCCTTAAAGAAAAAGTTTGCAGACACCTGCTTTAAGATTATTGTTGATTTTCCTTAGACTTAAATCTTGGCTATATATCACAGAGTATATAATTAATAACAGTCTCAAAGTCTTAGAAAAGCATAGAAAACATCCTGAAGCTGCATTTCACTTAGGAACATACTGGCACATTACACATCAGGAGCTCTAAAAATGACCATACACCGTGAATCACAAAAGTGCATTTTATCCTAAATCATGGTATTAATTGGAATAACAGAGTATCCTACCATACTACCATTATCAAAAAAAACATAGCTTATTAAAAAATAACTGGAGACTGGCTCAAAATGTAAAGTTAAGATGAGTAGGTAAAATCGCATTACAATAAATACCATCACAAATGAAAGTTTACTCAAACCCTTCCCAGTGAATACTGAAAAAGTTCTTTGCTGTAACAAAATCCCTTGCTCAATAATCAATTTGATAAGCAAGTATCTTCTCAGGTTCCTAACCAGAAAAAAAACAAAATTACTTTGTTAAATTTAAATGGTACAAATACTTCAGTGTACATTAGGGATTTTCATTTTTTGGTCATATGCCTTAAGATAGGGTACAGTCACTGGATCATGGGGAATGGTTATCTAGTAAAAATAAGTAATGTTTTAAGATATATCATCTGTCATAAGTTATATTTATTAAGCACATTTCTATTTCCACCACCACCACACAAATTTAAATCATCATCCTGGCTACCATAGTAGACTCTACCGTCTATCTGCAGTCACTCTTACCTCACTCCAATCTATTCCCTCTACTATGACCAGAATTACAAGGCATTTTTCAAAAGTAAAACTCACGTCATTCCTCTGCTTTAAAGCCTTTAATGGTTTCCTACTGATCATAGGATAAATCCTACAAGATTCTGAATGGTCTGGTCCCTCTCTACTTTTCCAGTCTTATCTGGTGAGACTGTTGCTGCTTTCTATGCTCTAACCAAACTAGCTTTTTTCCCAGCTCTCCTCCACCTCAGGACCTTTGCACATGCCATCCCTTCTTCTTGTAAGAACCTCCAAACCTCCTCACGTATGTGATTTACCAAATATTTGTTGACCCCCCCCATGTAGAGATACCAAACAAACAGGGCAAACAGGAAAATATAATAAGAAAATATCAAGTAAAGACCAGACGTGATGGCTCATGTCTGCAATCCCAGCACTTTCAGAGGTTGAGGCAGGAGGATCACTTGAGGCCAGGAATTTGAGAGCCGTCCTGGGCAATAGCAAGACCCCATCTCTACAAAAAACTTAAAAATTATTAATAGCTGGGCGTGGTGGTGCATGTCTATAGTCCCAGCTACTCAGGAGACTGAGACAGGAGGTTGGCTTCAGCCCAGAAGTTTGAGGTTGAAGTGAGCAATGACAATGCCACTGCACTCTAGCCCAGGCAACACAGAGAGACTCTGTCAAAGAAAAGAGAAGGGGAGGGGAGGGGAGGGGAGGGGAGGGGAGGGAAGGGAAGGGAACAGAACAAGAGGAAAAGGAAAAGGAAAGGTAAATAAAGAAAGAGAGAGGAAGGAAGGAAGAAAGGAAGGGAAGGGGAGGGGAGGGGAGGGGAGGGGAGGGGAAGGGGAAGGGGAAGGGAAAGGGGGAAAGAGAGAGAGAGACAGAGAAAGAGAAAGAAAGAAAGAAAGAAAGAAAGAAAGGAGGGAGGGAGGGAGGGAAGGAAGGAAGGAAGGAAATATCAGGTAATAATAAACACTGATGAAAACATATCAAGGTAATGTAATAAGACAAAGACTGAGAGGCTACCTTGGATTGTTTGATCAGGGAAGGGCTAATCAAGGAGGTGGCATTTAAGCTGAGAACTGGGTAATTCCTACTTATCTTTCAAAATTTAACCCAAACTTCACTTCCTCAGGAAGCTTTCTCTGATCCTACCAGATCAGATCTGGTCACTCCATTAGAATCTTCCACTCTATCTTCCCCTTTTCTTTCTCAGCACTTATCTGAATAAGTTTTTCTCTCTTAATAGGCTATAAACTTCAGCAGGACAGGGCTCTGTTGAATTTACCATTTATTCCTAACACCTCGGGTCTGGCACACAGTTGATGCTTAAAAAGCATTTGCTAAATGGAACTTTACACCCAAAGACCCCGATACATAAATTGGTAAAACTGAAATATAAGTACTATACCAAAACTAAGTAGATTTGACAGTTACAGGGACTAAATATAGTCTGTTCCAAAATTTATTCAGTAAAATTCACTGAAAACAGATGACCCATGAGTCAGACCAGGGGAAGAGTGCCACTAAACAGGATTCTAAATTAAGGTACTTATTATGACAGAATTTTACATGGATCTATAAAACTAACAGCTACAAGAAGGCCTTTTGAATTGTAATTTAAGAGATACAGAACTGTATTGTCTAATACTGTAACTGCTAGCCTCATGTGGCGATTAAGCATTTGAAATGTGGCTAAACAGTATTGAGATATTCAGTAAATGTAAAATACATACTAGATTTCAAAGATTTACTATGAAAAAGACTGTAAAATATTTCATTAATAATTTTTATATTAATACATGTTAAAATAAAGAGGACTTGGGAGGGATATGAAAGATAAATTGGAAATCCTCCCCAAATCAAACAAATCTTTAGAAGCCTCAGAGGCCCTAGGCTAAGATGACCTTACATAGGAGTCAAATAAGAATGATGCTATGGTATATTACAAAGAAAGTTGAGTCACAAGTATTTATTTCTAGTCTGAACCCTAACACTTACTACTGTGTAAACCATATGGCAATCTCCTTGCCTTGTCTCCTCAAAATGCTTATGAATTGATAATTTAAGCAGACAAGTAAAATAAGGCTTTTAAATTGAATTTAATCTGAAGTCAAGCAATATTATGATAAACTGACAAACATCAAAAATCAATAGTGATTTCTGCTATTAACCCTATCAACTTTTCAGCCCACAAATACTGCAGCCTTCTACTATGACAAATACATTTTTTAAAAGAATGAAGAAAAACCACCTTTTATCTCCTATTTCTTCTTACCTCTATTTCTTGCACAATCTAATCACTGAAGGTAGAATATACATATCCTTGTCAAAATAAGGTAAGCTCTTCCCTAAAACTATAACAATGAAAAATTCCAAACCCTGCTAAAAACAAAATAACGTTTACATTCTTGATTGGATACTATAACATAATAGATAAATGACTATTAGAAAGGATCTTGAAAAGATTTCACACCCGCTTTTAGCAAGTATACCATGTGTCATCCCTATTTTTAAGATATGTCAACAGTGATCCCTCAAATAACTCCTCAAAGGCCAGTAAGTCATAGAAAGAAAACTAGAACTTACATTTCCCGTCTCCTAGAATGATGTACTTTTTACATTTTAATTACTCTAAAAATAAAATACTTACAGATAAAGTATGAAGAAGCTGCCCTGTGATAGAATTCCATACTTTCAAAAGGAAATTGTTCACTGCCGTAATAACTGTGGTATCATAGCGATCCCATGCTACCATAGTCACTTTAAGTTTAGTGACCTTGTCTTCTCCAGATGGCAAATTATTCCTAAAGAAAACAATTTGCAGTATTCGTAGCTTATACATTTTTAACAAAGGTGCATGTAAAATAGCAAGTTTTGACAAAATTTTTCCAGGACACACAACTGTTTAGATTAAAAAATCCTAAACTATAGCTTTAAGTATTTGTGAAAAAAATAAATAAATGTATCTGCATAGGGTAATACCCATAAGCTTATCTCAGGAAGAAAAAACCCCAAAATGACAAAAAATTGTTAAAATAGTTACCTGAGAACAACAAAAATAGTGAAACTACAAGGAAATCTACAAATACCTTGAGAAATGAAATACAAGGTTATGTTGGTTATCAGAAAATATGAAAAATATAATGGCCAATTTATTCCTTTAAATATTAACTTTTATTTTTCTTTGGCCGGGCACGGTGGCTCATGCCTGAAATCCCAGCAGTCTGGGAGGCCAAGGCGGGTGGATTGCTGGCACTTAGGAGTTTGAGACCAGCCTGAGCAAGAGCAAGACCCCATCTCTACTAAAAATAGAAAAAATTAGCCAGGTGTGGTGGCTAAATA
This sequence comes from Eulemur rufifrons, assembly GCF_041146395.1. NCBI lineage: Eukaryota > Metazoa > Chordata > Mammalia > Primates > Lemuridae > Eulemur > Eulemur rufifrons. The sequence continues at coordinate 84,534,585 of NC_091012.1, read as the reverse complement.
TTAACTTTTTAGAAACCTAATAGGTCTTGTAAAAAAGTAGTAGAAAATTCAGTAACTTGTCATTTAATTTAATACAACATTATCAATAGCTGGCTATTATGACAAAGTCAGTTCCATATATTATTAATGGGAAGATAATTAATTTCAGGGCCACACTCTAAGGAAACTGTAGTGTCCCAAAGAGGTAATTATGTATCTTCCAATCAACAGTGAGAGTGATGAAACAGAATGTTGATTAAGTATACATATTATGTTGAGTAGGAATGGTAATGAGGTGAAATATTATAAAAGTATCCTTAGTAAATTAGACAAAAAGTTAAACATACAATGACATTTAATAGAGACAACCCTGAAAGTAGAAAGTAGTACAAATAGATATTTAAAAAATGACCTATAGAAAACTAAGGCAGAGAATGACTCTGTGGGCATCAGTAGAACATAGAGATCTTTGGGTCACAACAGACCACAATTTTGAATGAGTCAGCAATGTTCCTATCATCCAGTCTGTCGATCAACATCAAAAGGCAATCTGCTTAGAGACTGAATATAGATGTAAACTTCACATCTACCAATTATCTTCATTTATTTATTAATATAAAAATTTATTAATATAAAAATATTTTGTATGTTCATTGTTAAAAAATAACTCAATGTAAGAGATAATATACTATATGAGAATTACTGAAATATCCAACACAGATTCTTACCCAGTCATTTTAGTAGCCATATCTAAAACTATACTCTTCCATTCTTGTTGTTGATATTGCCAAATTCTTGCTGTTCCATCTCTACTTCCACTAACAAATCTTAAACTGGAAAGAAAATTAAAATAGCTTGTCAATTTTCTTCAAACTGGAAATCACCCTTTTTCTGATGATAAAAGTAATACGTTCACCCTCATGCACTACTGAGGGAATGTAAAATGGTACAGTCACTTTGGAAAACAGTTTGGCAGTTCCTCAAAATGTTAAACATAGTTACCACATGACCCAGCAATTCTATTCTCAGGTATATATCCAAGAGAAATGAAAGTGTAAGTCCACATAAAAATGTGTACATGAATATTCATGGAAGCATTATTCATAATAAGCCAAAAAGTAGAAACAACTCAAATGTCCATCAATGGATAAATAGATAAATAAAATGTGGCATATTCATATAATGAATTATTACTGTGGTGTGGATGAATCTTGAATAGGCAAATCTATAAAAATAAAAAGTAGATTAATGGTTGTCCAGAGCTAAAGATGGAGAGAGAGGATGATTGGAGGTTGATAGCTAAAGGGTATGGGCTTTCTTTCTGAGGTGATGAAAATGTTCTAAAATTGACTGTGGTGATTTATAGGGTGACAATCCTAGGAATATCCTGAAACCAATTGAATTTTATGGTATATGAATTATATCTCAATAATGATGTTATTAAAATAATATAATTCTGCAACTATTAGCACTTTAGTTTTTATTCTTTCAGAATTTATTAAATATATACATATATTTTATATATTTTCCTCTACAGGAAATACAATTGCACTAATGTTTTTCCCTAGCATAACTATAATTTATAGATCTATTTCTATGTTTACAGGTATAAAATTACCATCACTTTTAATAAGTATTCAACAATATAGATGTATCAAAATTTATTTAATTAAACCGCTAACGATCAATATTTATATTGTTTCTAGTCTTCATCATAATGAATAATGCTATGATGAACATTTTTCAATATATCTTTGTACAACCTTATACATGTTTTTTCTGAGTCAAAGAGTAGGCACATTTTTAAAGCTTTTAATACATGCTGCCAAATCGCTTCCCTGAAAAGTTTTTTTTAACAATTTATAATCTCATCAAAAGTTGCAGGAAAATGTCCATTTTTCCCAAAACCCTTGGCAATATTGGATATTATCATTGTCATTATCTTGTCATCCTGAAAGAAAAAAAATTGTTACTGCTATTTTAATTAACATTTATTTGACTATTAGTAAAATTGGACATCTTCTGATATGTTTATTGGACAAATAAATAATTAAGACAAAATAATGTGTTTCTCCTTAATGGAAAAAGGGAAGGAATTAAAAATTTAGATTCTTATAACATGAAATAGTAGCTGCACAAAACTTCAAATATGTAACTCAGCACTCAGTATAGTGCAGAATTAAGTCAATTTTAAAATTTATTTGAAGGTTTTGTCATCCCTAATATAGACCTAATATAGGTCACTCTTTGCAGACCATTATTATGTACTCTTGCATTTAACAAAAATGAACAAGTCCATCATTGCAATCACTCACTGTCCAAAAGCTATTTAAAAATAAAACATGATCATCCACATAAAGTCCTTACAGACATACAGGTTTAGCATCCTTAATCCAAAAATTCAAAATATGAAATGTTCCAAAATCTGAAAATTTTAAACACCAACATGATGCCGCAAGTCAAAAATTCCACAGATCTCATTCATGTGATAGGTCACAGTCAAAATTTTGTTTCATGCACAAAATTATTAAAAATATTATGTGAAATCACCTTCAGGCTATGTATATAAGGTGTATATGAAACATAAATGAATTTTGTATTTAGATTTGGGTTCCTTACCCAAGATATCTCATTATGTATATGCAAATATTCCAAAATCTGAAAAAAATCCAAAATCCAAAACACTTCTGGTCCCAAGCATAAAGGATAATCAACCTGTACATGGATATACATTTATGCTAAGTGGTTAAAATTTTAAATCTATTATTCTAGGTCAACTTTTAGGCCAAGGCCTTTTTGGCCATCACCTTTTTAGGAACAGACATTTTAGAGGGTGTGCAGATATTTGTATATAATTTCTGAGTTTACAGACATAGGAGATATGTATCATATGCATAGTATAGATAATAAGTGATGCAGATGTTCAGAAAAGGTCAAGATAGTTAAAAGTTGGAGCAGTCAGGAAAGGCTTCAGGTAGGGCATGAACCTTAAAAGGACGATAAGACTTAGATAAGAAGAGAAAAAGAAGGGAGGGTGAGGAAGGGAGGGTGAGGGATAAGGGAGGAAGACGAGAAGGGAGAGGTAGAAAGTAGGAGGGAAAGAAAAAGAGGTTACAGGAAGGTAGGGAATAGCCTATCTGGGTAGGAATGATGTGAGAAAAAGTATAAGCAAAGGAATGGATGAGATAATATACATCGCATGTACATCAGCTAAGGAACAATGTACATCCGCTAAGCTGGATTCATATGGACAATAGTAGATGAGAAAAGAATGTAAGTCTAAAGTTAAGCAGTAGACAGCTCTGAATGTCAAGCTAAGACGTTTGAATTCTATTCCATAGACAGAGAGGAGGAAACACTAAAGATTTATGAACAGAACAATATTGATCTGGCAGAGATGGCAGGTCAAATAATGGAATCCTAAGCTAAGGTGGGTACTAACAGAAATGAAAAGAACAGAATTAACAAAAAAGAAAGCACTCAGAAAGGAGGAACTGATAGACTATGATTACTACATGGATGAAAATTTGGTAGGGATGAGTAAGGATGTCATCAAAGACAGAACCTATGTGACTGGACAGAATTAAGATATCTATAGCAAAGGTGGCTGCTTCTGAGGGAACAGTAGTAAAACATGTCAAATATCTGTTTACATAAATATGTACTACATAATTACCTGTCTCCATTGTTACAGAACTGAACAGCAACAACTTTATCCTAAGACATAAAACAACAGATTTTTGGTTAAAACAAATTTATTTGTAAAACGAATAAAGTACTCTTCCCCTCAAATTCTCATGCAAAAGCATCATGGAATAGTTCTTTTTTTAAAAAAATTAGAGGTTAGGAAACCTCTAATTGAAAAAAAAAATAATGAAGCTTGAAACTATGTATTAACTAAGGAGGAATACTTATTGGCAGTAATTTGAAATGAACCAGACATAAGCAAATCTGCCTATAAACCATATCTCCAGAGGCAGATAGTTCTGAATATGAATTAATTTACTATGTTCCCCATAAGACAGCACACTAATCTAAGACACCACCTTAAAATAAGTGATTTAATAGTAGTTGAATTAAATTTTCCACTTAACTTTTTTTTTTAATTTCAGAAAACAAAGCAATCATTTCCTATTCCCCCACATGATTTAATTATGGATTCATCTGACAGTCTGTAGGTACTATAGTTTAGAGGCTGCTAATTAAATCTTCTTTTAGAACGATTAACCCATACTTTTACAAATATAGTATGTATAGTAGTGATAACAAGATTAAAGTGTAAACCAAAGTTTGCAATTTCCTTTACCTTATTCCTTGACGGTAAAGCTAAAATGTACCCGCAAATGTACACATTTTCACAAACCACTCAGCTATTGAGCTGAATTTAAACTTATTTTTTAAAGCCAATATTAAATATCTTCATATTTAATCATTTTTTTCACTTTATTCTGGATTTCCACTGCCAGTTGCAATAATTGATTTTAGATATTCTGAAGAAACATCTTATTTTAGTGACTACCAGCGGCCACTGATTCCAATGAGGAGTGTTTACTTATTTAGCTGAGTGTCTGCAAATACAACTCTATTAATAATCAATTTTCCTTCATCTTTTTCCTCCTCAATTCTTTTCTATTCATTTATTTCTTTCTCCTCTCTCAGCTATCAATCAACTTTACTATACTTATATATGTACCCAACTTGTGTGTTAACTGCAAAGATGCCTCTTTGGCATGCTCTGGCCCAGATGGATTTCTCCCACTTAATGGTCTCAGTCTGAGATCTTTAAATATTTCCTAAGTTTTTCTCTTTCACAATTTAAATCATATTCCATTATTTTAGTATCTAGAAATAAGTAAAAGTAAGGTAAGAGTTCAGTTTGGTTCAGTAAGTCCTCATAAGGAGAATGTCCAATTAGGTTTGTATATTAGGACAAAAAGCAAGACACTGTTTCCAAAAGCTCCAGGAGAAGGTTTCTAACAGGTGTCTATTTTACTACAAATTTCAGGAACACAATTGATTCTGCAACTCACAAAGAATCTTTTTTTTTAAGTGATCTTTCAGGGAAATTGTATGTATTTTATTAATGTACACTAATACTATTCCAAATGAGGTGTCAACAGTAGTATGAACATTAAGACCTACAAAGCTGAGTGCTCTCAACTGCTGATTATACAGCTTTGACAATGAGGTACATGAGCTGTACAGTGAGCTGAAACAAAAAGACTCTCACATTCCACAATAAATAATTATCCGAAAAAGAAAGTAAAAAAAAAAAAAAAGAAAGAGAAGGAAGAGATACATGAAAGGTGCACAGGGATATAACTAAACAACAGTGGCTCAAAGCTTCTTGAAAAGGAATAGACCAATAGGACAAGTACCAGCCACCAATGATTTTTACCCCAGGCATATACTTGTTCCCTATATGTAACTATTGTTGATAACTAAGTGGGACTAGATTCCACAAGTCTCTGATGGCATTCTAAAAACAACCATACTAAGATAAATGAGTTAATTCAGTAAAAATAATTTTATTCCTAAGACATAGTTAATGTCTTTTATTAACTGTATAGATTTTAAGTAACAAGCAGCTCATACAACTAGTAACACCTCAGGCTAAAAAGGATTTTCACAAGCTATTACTGTAGTGTGTGTGTGTGTGTGTGTGTGCGCATGCACATGAGTGTGTATATATAAAATATTAATACATTTTTATACATTGTTTTTCTTTTTCTATATAGTCAAGTGGAACTGACATTAAATACCACAACCATAGTAAATCCAGAATTTCATGCTTATCTTCATTACTAAAGTGAAACCTTTCCATAGAAGTTTTAGTACCAATCTATGTTAAAGTATAGTACAGATCATAAAAGAAAAAATGAAACCAATTTTCCAGGGGTGTTAAAAAATAAAGCAACATATTTAAATTTCTAATTTTGCTCTTACCGTATGTGATTCTAATTCAGCAATTTTCTCAGGGATATCAGAACCCAAATAATATATTCTAATCACATGATCAGTGCTACCTGTTGTAATGAACATACCACCTGGAAGATTAAAAAAAAAACAATCATAGTATCAAGGAACTTTTAAAACCTTTTGGTTGCTTCCTTTATTGTATGCTACCTTGTATCCGTAAAAACGCTTCAAGAAACACAAGATTGCATTCTAACCCTTAAAGACATACTAACACTTCAGAGAAAAAGTAAAATTCAAGAGAAACAAGGGAAATATATAGACAACTATGTCATTCACCCAACAAAATCTACCAACTACAAACTAAATGCAGGCCTATGGATCATGAACATTAAAGGACACAGCCTTGAGGAATTCGTTTCTTTATATTTTATGTAAAATCATAATATTCTAAAACTATTTATAAAACAACTTATATCTGCAGTTCTCTTTATAGTGGCTATAGTGGTTGAGTAAGATTATGAAAAAGTTATAGAGATGGATGGTGGTGGTAGATGGAGAATAATGTGAATATACTTAAGGCCACAAACTGCACACTTAAAAATGGTTGAAATGATAAATTTTATGTTAGTATGTCTTACCACAATCTTAAAAGGTAAGAAAAAAGGTTAATATAGGATTCTTAGCAATAGAAAAAGCACTGTTTATGCCCTATAAAAGTGTCTTCAATATCGAGCCATAAAATGTGTTTTCTGTAAAATCAGGGAAGCAGTTTTGAATTGATTGGGGAAGGAATGCTATACTTTTTTGTTAGTGGGTATTTGGAGTAGAAGACTTTGTTTTTCACCACGTAAAATCTGCATTATAAAAAATATATTAAATAGTGAAGAAAAAAAAACAATCACTATTTCATGTTAATCAGAGTCTAAAAAGGTTCCTCTATCATAATAAACAGTTCACGCTTTTGGTGTGCTTCCATTAAGACTCAAATATACACATTTTTTCTTCATAAAACTAAAAACTCTATTTCTAAAACTGGACCAACTAATATTAAAGGTACTCAAAACATTCCATTTTCATACATACCAGAACTGAAAGATGAACAAGATATCTGAACTCCAGGTCTGGATCTCTCAGTAAATTTCACTGGGCGATCTCTAAAGAGAAAAAGTAAAAATTTTTAATTTTTCATCATGTTCATCTAATGGGCAAGAATCCTAGTACACTTCTGGTTATTGATTTATTTAGCATCAATATTACAGAAAAACCTACTACTTCCATGGTGAAAAGTTCAAAGTCTTCTTACCAATGTAAGAAATGATACAAATAAAACTCCTTACCAAAATTTTCTATATAAATTAAATAGCCTCTTCAACATTGACATCAGAAAAATTTTATTCTAAAATCTCTAACATCTAATTGAAGTAGGTATGGATATGTGTACAAACACACATATATATTAATATATGTATATATATATTTAAATACATGGACTATTAAGAATCAACAAATAAAAATGAACATTATTGATTTTTCACAAAAATTTTAAACTGCTTCTAAACTTACCTAAACTTCATTGTTTTCACGTGCCATTGCCAGAAACAGATTGTTCCATCAGCACCAGTAGAAGTGAGGTATCTGGTTGTGCCTTTAGTTGATGGACAAAACTTAAAAAAAAAAAAATCTGATTCAAATAGAAAGTTTTCATGTTCAAACTAAACTTCAAACACAGCATGTTTTAAAATTATAATCACTCTAATAAATGTAATTTAAATAAATTCACTTATGAATTTCAGTTTCAAGGGATTATTTAAATGTCCTAGATTAATGAATATCTTATAAAAATTTAAAATATAAAAAATATAGAAAAATAGCATTTCAATTTAGGATAAAATATTTTAGTCCTAAAAAATAATTATTTTAAAATCATTTAACATCACACTTTAAGATTAATAATTTTGATCATTTACAATGGAGAATAAACTCACAAATGCATTTCTAGTTAAACCATTACACATGTACTAAATATATGTTTATATAGCAAAACTATGGAATTTTTATACTCCATATGGCTAGAGCATCAGAAGTAAATCTAGAAACAACAATTATGAAGTTAAGATCTAAGAGTTTGGGTTTTAACACTTTACTTAAAAGTCCAACTTCAATAAAGTATATTAATTTTGTCCTTTTAAATTAAGAAATTATTTGTTTTCATGGATAATGTAAAATAGGTCAAATCTTTGTTCCTATCATTGTGGAAAAAATACATTAGGAAAAAAATATACTTAAGTGCTCAATTTAAAGAACTACTACTACACCAGATGGACCATGGCCTTTATCATGAAGGCTTCTCAGGCTCTTACTCTCAGTATTTTACATGACCTTAGAAGAGAATCACAGAGAAGGGGAGAGCCATTGGGCTCCTGATGCATAGGACATTGGAAAAAGTTGCAAATCAGACAAGATTCTCTAACATATCCATGAATTTTGAAAATCCTAAATGGAGATAATAAACAATTTTCATTGAGATAACTATTAAGAATCAAGATATATATGACTGGAATACATTTTGAATGCAAATCAAAAGTAAATGATCATTATAGATATTAGAAGTCTCTTACTTAGTTTCCTTGTTTGGAAGCAGAGAACCTCTAAAGACTATAGACTTTAATTTAGATAAAAATTACCACTCAACATTATCTATTAATAATGGATATATAGTAAAGAAACCAAGACTAAGTTAGCATGCCGATACAGTCGTTCCTCAGTATCCTTGGGGGATTGGTTCCATGACCTCCTGTGGATACCAAACTCCACGGACACTTACGTTGCTGATATAAAATGGTGTGGTATTTGCATATAACATATACACACCCTCCTGTATACTTTAAATCATCTCTTACTTATAATACCTAATACAATGTAAATTCTATGTAAATAGTTGTTATGCTATAGTGTTTTGGGAATAATTATAAGAAAATAAGTCTGTACTGAACACGTCCAGACTTACTTTCTTCCTAACATTTTCAACCCGCGGTTGGTTGAATCCACAAATGCAGAACCCATAAATATGATGGGCCAATTGTATTTTCATTTCTGAGATAAAGAACCTGGCGTTAGAAAGCTTAATATATAATAAATAGCAAAAGTTGACAAATTATGGCTCACGCACCGTTTCTGCAAATTAAGTTTTATTAGAACAGTCACATTGTACTTGTCTACGTAGGGCTGCTTTTGTGCTGTAAGAACAGAGAGGAGTAGTTGCAACAGAGACCGTATGGCCTGCAAAGCCTAAATGTTTACTATCTGACCTATAAATTTGCTGATCTCTGATCTATAGGAATGAGACAACTAAATATGAAATAGTATAATGTTATTAAGTTTGAAGAAACATTGAAACCTTTATCCCATTACATTTAAATTTATCAATCCCAAAGGGGGATCTGGCCATTAATATGCCTCAATTTGATTGTTTTTAAATGAGAAATCATGTGAGACAGTTTTTAAAAAAACATTTATTTATTTCTGACATGCAAATTAATACACACCTATTGTAGAAAGTTTAGAAAATATAAAAAAGCAGAATAAAAGTAACTTATTATTAATATAATTCTACCATCCAGAGGCAACTGCTATTAGTATTATACCTTTTTATCTCAATTTTGTTTAAAAAAAGAAAGGAAAAAATGTTGAAGAATAATACAACAGATGTTAACAAAGACAGTCAATACACAAATAATAAAGAAAGTGTACAGAATGCCAAATGATGATCATTACTATGGACAAAAATGAAACAAAGAAGGGAAGACATAGTTTCATGGAGTAGGGGGAGTTACAATTTTAAACAGAGTGGTAAGGTGGTCAGAGAAGGCCTCCCTGAGAAGGTGACATCTGCACAAAGCACTTATAAAGTGAAGAAACAAACCATCCAGAAAAGAACACTCCAGAGACAGGAAACAGCAAGAGAAGGCAGAAGTATACCTAGAGTGTTCAAGAAAAGCAAAGAGGCCAGCAGCTTAAGCAGAGTAAGAAAGGGAAACAAACAAATAGTAAGATATGAGGTCAAAGAGAACAAGGGGGCTGAGAATATATGGCCTGTGGGTCACTTTAAACACTTTGGCTTTAATTCTGTGATTGGAAACTACTGAGGGTTCTGAGCACCGTGACATCATTTAATTTGCATTTTAAAATCACTCTGCTGTGCAGAGGCTAAACTGGGGCAGGGAAAAGGGAGTGGAAGAAGCAGGAAGATCAATTAGAAGTCTATTTCAATAAACTTAGGACATAGATGATGGTTGCTTAAAACAGGATAGTAATCAGGGAAGTCATGAGAATTTTTCAGATTCTGGATATGTTTTGAGGGTAGAGCCAACAAGATTTGCTGACAAGTTAGATACGGAGTATAAGAGAAAGATAAAAGTTAAGGATGACTATCCTAAGCAACTGAAAACATGAAATTGCCATTTATTTACATGGGAAAAGTTTTGGGAGGAGTAGACTGAGGAAGGAAAATGAGTTCAATTTTGAATATGTTCAGTTTGAGATGCCTAGTAGACATCTATGTGAAGATGTCAAGCAGGTAGTTGAATAAACAAGTATGGACTAAAAAACAGGTCCAAGATGGGGATATAAGTTGAGAGTCATCAGTTTACAGATGAAATTCAAAGCCATCATGAGATCATTAAGGGATAGAATATGATAGAGAAGAGATCTACGGATCTGTAGGGCACTCCAATATGTAAATGAAATGAGAAAAAAAAAACCAGCAAATGAAACCATGGAACAAAACAAACAGTATCATAAACATTTTTCAGTATACAGTTATTCCTCTTTATCCACAGGGAATACATTCCAAGATGTGGATGCCTGAAACCTCGGATAGTACTGAGTCCTATATATACTAGTTTTTTCCTATACTTACATATCTATGATAAAGTTTAATTTATAAATTAGGCACAGTAAGAGATTAATAAATAATAACTAATAATAAAATAGAACAATTATAACAATATACTCTAATAAAATTTATGTGATTGTGAGCTCTCTCTCAAAATACCTTACTACACTGTACTCACCTATTTTCCAAACCATGGCTGACCATGGGTAATTTAAACCATGGAAAGTGAAAGTGCAGATAAGGGGAGGACTACTATAATCAAATATTCATTTTTTAATGTTATATGAGAATATCTCCAAATTCTAGAAATAAATCAGTCAGATATTATAGTGAGAACACAAGTAACTGATAATCTTCCAAATCAAAATCCATGAACTAATTTCAACCGATTAAAATTTTGACATGAAAACTTTCAAATCCAGTACACACTGAACTCAATTCTTGCTAGCTCGTCATAAATAGATGATATATTATTTAAACAATACACACAAAATGACATACTTATTAGCGACTAAAGAACAAAGGAAAGTAAATGAGAGTAATTATCTCCTCTAAAAGCAGTCTCCTTGACCAAAGTGTATAAGTCTCAAGATTCTTCCGTTTTGCTCTCAACACAAAAAGAGGACAAAAGTTTGGCTTAGTTAGTTTTATTAAATAAAAAGTATTTTGGCGTATCCAGGACTTTCACTACCAACATCTGATAAAAACACTACATGGACAAGTATTTAAAATAAGCCAATTTATTTTATTTTATACATCAAATTGAAATAACAAATCACTGAAATGAAGAATAAAAATTCCCCTAACATTAAACTACACACAGACACACATACTAAATCTGTCTGAACATCTTACATGTGTTAAATATTAACACAAAGTATGCCAATATTCAGGTTAGAACCTATTTATAAATCCTGACTAACAAGTATTAGTGTGCTCTTAAGGGATTTACAAGTATTTTCCCATCTTCACGAACACAAGTGAGATAAATAAGTTGTCTTACACTGCATTTGAAAAACTTTTACAATCATCTTTTTTACTTGTTTCTAAAGAGAACAGAATTATATGAAAAGGGAACTTAAAAAATATCTATCGGCAAAGTAGGAGCAAAACATTTAATATAGGGTATTTTTCCTGTTGCCATTATTTGTGCTATCATCCATACAATGTAACAAAAAATGATTCTCACCTTTATTATATGTTAGAGCTATCTTATAATTTTTCTTACCTGTATGGAAGTAATAGAAGCTGAATGTCCCTGAAGGACTGCAACCGGTGCACAAGTTCGAAGACACCATACCCTTACAACTTTATCACAGCTGCCTGCGGCAATAAGAGTGTTTTCATAGTTAACAGCCATGTCAGAAATTTCAGCAGAGTGCCCTCGAAGGGTGGCAAGGAGGCGTCCATCATCTGTAGCCCAAATTTTTACCAAACAGTCATCTGAACCCTATAGTAACATAAAAGGATAGAAGATTTATAATGAAGCAGAAATTCACTGCCCCCTTCAAGAAAAGGCCAAAAAGACAGAGAGGATTTTATTAAATTGCTTCTAAGTCTTTTCTTTTAGTCTCTTCTTTCTATATAATACATATCCAATAGCAAATATAAATGACATACAAATGATAGCACTAACAAGGCATTGTCCAAATTGACAATGGCATTTGTGAAGAACTCCTCAAAACTATTACCAATCCTGATAAATCAAAATATTTTAAGCTGACTTTTAAGTGATTAGCATTAAGTATTTCTACCCTTATTTCTTTCCTTAGGCCTGATAGCCTTTTTTCTTACTTAAATATTTTTTTCTACAAATACTTCAAAATTTAACCTAAAGTCTACATGCATTTCTCAGTAAACATGAGGCAGGCTGTTAATAATAATCTCTGGTAAAAAATATTATGTTGAATTTCCTATTGAGAATTTCAAAAGAGCTTTAAAAATAGTAAAAAGCAATTCTACTTCAATATGGTAAATAAGTTATTTAATAATTAACTGTTTATTAAAAGATGGCATTCATCATCCTCGTCATGATCATTAACATCCAAATACTTACGTGTCACATTTAGAGTCATAATGTCATCAATGGAAGAGTCAGTAACAAATTCTAAGAAGTCATAACTTCATTTCCTTTGTTGTAGCATACAAATATAAAAAAATGCTATAATCCACATTTCTATGTTAATTTAGTACTAAAGTAATGAGACTAAATCCTTTCTTGGAAATATTGGTGTGCTACAATTTTGTGTTCAAAAGCTTACAGGATGATCTGACTATTAAAAACCCAATTTTAAAAATAATCAATACTATAATCAAAGAAATATATATATATAAAATAATTATAATCTTCATTATTAACTGCATAGTTCAACTATTCAATCATAAGGGTGATGTAATCATTAATTAAACAAAACTGGCAGCAATTACACTAAGTGACACACAGAAAGTGCACTTTAATAAATGTTTATTGCTAGGCACAATGATTCATGCCTATAATCCTAGCACTTTGGGAGGCCAAGGAGGGAGGATCGCTTGAGCCCAGGAGTTCAAGAGCAGCCTGGGCAACATAATAAAACCTTGTCTCTAAAAAAAAAACCAAAACAGTTAGCCAGGTGTGGTAGCCTGTGCCTATTAGTCCCAGCTACTTAGGAGGCTGAAACAGGAGGATTGCTTGAGGCCAGGAATTCAAGGTAGCAGTAAGCCATAAGCGTGCCACTGCACTTCAGCCTGGGCAACAGAGTGAGACCTTGTCTCTAAAAAAATGAAAAATAAAAGTAATAAAGTTTGCTAAAATAAAATGAAATTGAGTACATTTGTTTCACATAAATTAACCACCTCTAGAATATAAGGCCTTCTGAAGGTTTATTTTTTAATTAAGTTTCCCAAAAGATAATGGAGATTATAGTTCACCTATTTACTAATATAAAATGAAAAAAAGACTTTCAATTTCCACTCATCTTTTTTTGCATTCATTATGTCCATTACAAAGCACAATGCAATGCCATGAAGTCTAGCTTCTTCAATTGTTATATTTGTATATATATTACTATATCATAAATTTTAAACTCACTGTAAAAATTCTTCTCCCACTTCTGTCAAATGCTACACAGTAGACAGATGACAAATGCCCCAGAATTCTCTTATGCATCTTAATGTGCTGGTAAGCAGATGAAGGGAAAATATGGCTGAAGCGACTACATCCGGTTAGTTGCCTGGCAGAGGTGATAGTCACTGAAAGAAAAAAAATAGAAGAGATTTACTTCTTACAATCTAAAAGTGAAACCTACTTCATGAAATTAAGTCATGAATATTAAGATGAGACAAAACAAAGTACACACACCATAGCAATTCTACCCTATAAGAAGTGTAAATTCCCTTACACATTTCAGGATTTTATGAGCTCAAGTTGACTACAAGAAAGCACTAAGAATACTCTTCTGTTAAATCCCAGGGGTCTGATATTCTGTTTGGCTTACTGTGGTTTATCAAGGACATTCCCATTTTGCCTTTTTTGGTACACTATAGTCAAAGACACTGTCACTTTAAATATATAGGTGAATCTTTCTATTACATGAAGGAATTTTAGAATAAAAAGTTTAGTTACGTCTATACACTTAAAACATTATACAGGGAATTTTACAAACTTCTGTCCTTTCTCCTCACACCTATCTACTCCATATATGACTTCCCCTAAAACTTCAAGAGTAATACAAGAGATCTGTACAGTGAAAAGATGAGGAAAGCTATGACACTATACCAGTTTTAAGTAGCAAACAATCTAGGTTTGTCTATGGGTTCTCCTATTTTTGGTTTGTGAATCTAGAGGCTGTCCTAGTTACCAATGAACTTTTAAAGCTTCAGATCCTGTGAGGTAATTTTAGATCCTGTCTCATTTATTTCTTGTTTACTTGCTTTGCTCTTAATTTTCTTAAAAAATAGCCAAAATAAAGTATAATTCTACACAATTCTCCTCGAAATACTACCTGGATTCTGCTCACTTTTGAAAAAGAATCTGGATCCCCATGTAAAAATTTATAACCATCCACTTTCCCTGTGAAATTCTTCGTCTTCTCTTACACACTGAAAATACTTAACACTCCACATTTTATTTTAATCAAAACACAGGATCCCTATAACTTCAAAGTCACTTTGAGGCAAGGTGACATTTGACCATACTGCATAAATAATATAGTACAAGTGATGATAGCTTTATGGGTAAGCAAGGCAAACTTAAGGCAAGAACTCAGCGCTAGCTAGATTAGTATAATTACCACCATGCCAGAATCAACAATAGGAAATCATTCAACATCTCTCAATCTTAAGAGCAATGAAGTCTTTCTTTTCAGGCAAAGGTAGATCTACTGGCTATTTTAAACTGACAAAATGACCAAAAAAATGATGAATGACTAGCAAAATTGACGAAATGTCAAATGTAATTTATAAGAACACATTAGATAGAGATCTGAGAATTTATGTAAAACTGCAAGATGCTGAGTAAATAATAATAGAAAATGCATTAGCATTAGTACCAGGCAAGAGGATTTCTTTTTGGCAACTGCTCCCCATCTCAACCAAAAGAAAATTCCACAACTCTAAGATAGGAATAGGAGGCACCCTAACTTTGGGACTTTAGTAAATCCTCCTTCTCCAAACATTTCTTACTGCTTTGAGTTCTTTGCAACAATCAACCACTACTTCTGCTTGACTTTGTTCTGTCCATATGTTATAGGTAGATGGAAAGGGAAAAAAAAATGTTTAGGCAATCATAAACTATTGATTCTTTGGAATGGATAATTATTCATTATTGGGGGCTGTCTGTCCACTGTAGGGTGTTTAACAGCATCCCTGGCCTCTATGCATTAGATGCTAGTTGCATCCCCCCAGCCCTAAGTTGTGACAAACAAGAAATATCTCCAGACATTGCCAAATGTTCCCAGGGAGCAGGGGGTGGGCGGAAACTGCTATAGTTGAAAATCACTGCTTACAGTATAAAGACAAAAAGCATCATCATCAACAGGGAGGAGAAAAAAAAGAAAAACGAAAAGCAACTTTGAGAAGGGAGCCAAAGGAGAGAGACAGAGAAAGAGCCAATACCATGAACATGGGATATCCAATTTATTTGTGCCTTCTTCAATTTCTTTCATATTTTATAGTCTTAACTGTACAGATCTTTTATCTCTCCTTGGTTAAATTTACTTATAAGTACTTTTTTGATGCTATTATAAATGGGATTGTTTTCCTGATTTCCTTGGATAGTTCATTGTTACTGTATAGAAACACCACTGATTTTTGTATGTTGTTTTTGTAACCTGCAATTTGACTGAATTTATTTATCAGTTCTACCAGGTTTTTTTTTTTTTTAATTTTGGTGGAGTTTTAGGACTTTCCATATACAAGGTCATGTCATCAGAGACAACTTCACTTCTTTCTTTCCTATATGGGTACATTTTCTTTCTTTCTCTTTTCTTTTCATTCATTCATTCATTCATTCATTCAGCTAGCTAGCTATCCAGCCAGCCAGCCAGCCAGCCTAATTGTTCTCTGGCTAGGAATTCCAATACTATGTTGAATAAAAGTAGCAACAGTGGTCATCCTTCTCTTGTTCCTAATCTTAGAGGAACAGCTTTGAACTTTCACCACTGAATATGATGTTAGCTGTGGGCTTGTCATATGTGACCTTTATTGTGTGGTGGTACATTCCTTCTATACTATTTTGTTGAGAGTTTTCATCATAAACGGATGCTGAATTTTTGTCAAATCTTCTTTTTTCTGCATCTATTGAGATGACAGTGTGGTTTTTGTACTTCACTGTATTATGGTGTATCACATTTATTGAGTTATGTATGTTGAGTCGTTGTCCTTGCATCCCAGGGATAAATCCAACTTGGTCCTAGTGAATGATCTTTTTAATGTGCTTTTAAATTTGGTTTGCTAATATTTTGTTGAGGATTTTTGCATCTATTTTCTATAGAGATATTGGCCTGTAGTGTTATTTTCTTGTAGTATCCTTGTCTTGCTTTCCTATCAGGGTGATTCCAGCTTCATAAAATGACTTTGAAAGTAATCCCTCCTCTTCAATTTTTTGGAAGAGTCTGATGAAGACTGGTATTAGTTCTGCTTCAAATGTTTGGTAGAATTCAGCAGTGAAGCCATTGGCTTTTATTGATGGGAAACTCATTACTGATTAAATATCATTACTCATTATTGGTTTGTCCAGATTTTCTATTCCTTCTTGATTCAGTCTTGGCATATTACATATTTCTAAGAATTATCCATTTCTTCTAGGTTGCCCAATTTATTGATCTATAGTTGTTCATAGTAGTCTCTTATGATCTTTTTTATATTTCTGTGGTACCAGTTATAATGTTTCCACTTTCACTTATGATTTACAGTCTTTTCTCTTTTTTTCTTGGTCCATCTAAAGTTTTGTTGATTTTATTTAAAAAAAACAACTTTTAAATTCATTGATATTTTCTTTTATTTTTCAGGTCTCTATTTTGTTTATTTCTGCTCTAATCTTTGTTATTTCCTTCTGCTAAAGTTGGGCTTTGTTCATCTTTTTTCCAGTTCCTTGAAGTATAATGTTAGGTTGTTTATTTGAGATCTTTCTTCCTTTTGATGAAAACGTTTATTGCTATAAACTTCCCCCTCAGGACTGCTTTTGCTGCATCTCATAAGTTTTGGTGTGTTGCATTTCCATTTTCATTTGCCCCAAGGTATTTTTTACTTTCTTATAATTTCTTCCTTGACCCATTGGTTATTCATAAGTATGTTATTTAATTTGCACATATTTGTGAATTCTCCAAGATTTCTCATTATTCATTTCTAGTTTATTGTCACTGTGATCAGAAAAGATACGATATTATTTCAATCTTTTTAAATTTATTAAGACTTGTTTTATGGCCTACTATATGATCTATTCTGGAGAATATTCCATGTACATTTGATATGGAATGTTCTATAAATATCTCTTAGGTCGAATTAGTCTGAAGTGTGGTTCAAGTCCAATGTTTCCTTATTGATCTTCTGTCTAGATGATCTCTCCAATATTGAAAGTAGAGTACAGAAGTCTCCTACTATTATCGTATTGCAGTCTTTCTCTACATTCAGATCTATTAATATTTGCTTTATATCTTTAGGTCTTCCAATGTTGGGTGTATATATATTTACAACTATTGTAACTTCTTGATGCATTGACCCCTTTATCATTATATCATGAACTTCTATGTCTCTTTTCACAATCCTAAAATTCCTATGGAACCAGAAATGACCCTGAATAGCCAAATCAAACGTGAGCAAAAAGAACAAAGCTAGAGGAACATCACATTCCTTGATTTAAAAATATATAATAAAGCTTTTGCAATCAAAACAGTATGATACTGGTATAAAAACAGATACAACAACCAATGGAAGAGGACAGAAAGTCCAGAAAAATTAGCCTAAGCATTTATGGCCAATTGATTTCCTTTTCCATTTTTTTTTTTTTTTTTTGAGACTTGGTCTTGTTCTGTTTCCCAGGCTGGAGTGCAGATGTGTCATCATAGCTCACTGCAATCTCGAACTCTTAGACTCAAGCATTCTTCCTGTATCAGCCTCTTGAGTAGATGGGTGCATGCCACCATGCCCCACTAATTTTTGTATTTTTTTGTAGAGACAGTGTCTTGCTATGTTGTTCAGGCTGTTCTTGAACTCCTGGGCTCAAACAATCCTCCTTGCTTGGCCTGCCAAAGTGCTAGGATTACAGGCCTGAACCACCATGCCCAGCCTACAATCAACTAATTTTTGACAAAGGTTCTAAACGCACAATGGGGAAAGAACACCCTCTTTAATAAGTAGTGCTGGGAAACTGGATATCCATCTGCATAAAAATGAAACTGAAACCTTATTTCATACCCTATACATTTCAAAACGGATAAGAGACTTAAACATAAGGCTTGAAATGATATAGCTACTAGCAGAAAACAGGGGGAATGCTTCACAACTTTGGTCTGGGTAATGATTTCTTGGCTAGAACTCCAAAAGCATAGGCAACAAAAGCAAAAATAGACAAATGGGATTGCATCAAGCTAATAAGCTTCTGCACAGCAAATGAAACAATTAACATTGTGACGAGAAAACCCACAAACTGGGAAACAGTATTTGTGAACCATACATCTGATAAGGGGCTAATATCTAAAATATATAAGAGATTCAACTCGATAGCAACAAAACAAATAATGCAATTTAAAAAATGGACAAAGAATCTGAACAGACATTACCCAAATGAAGACACACAAATGGTCAATAGATATATTAAAAAATGTTCAACATCTCTAATCATTAGGGAAATGCAAATTAAAGCCACAGTGAGATATCACCTCACACACATTAGAATGACTATTATAAAAAAGGCAAATGATAAAAAGTGTTAGGATGTAGATAAAAGTGAACCTTTGTACACTGTTGGCAGGAATGTAAATTAGTATAGCCATTTTGGAAAATAGCATGGAGCGTACTCAAAAAATTAAAATTAGAATTACCATATGATCCAGAAATCCCACTGCTGGGTATACATCCAAAGGAATTGAAATTGGTATGTCAAAGAGGTATCTGCACTCCCATCTTCACCATGTTCACTGCAACATTATTCACAATAGCCAAGATATGGAAGCACCCTAAGTGCCATCTATGGATAAATGGATAAAGAAAATGTGGTGTGGGTGTGGATGCGTGATTGTGTGTGTGTGTATTTATATGTATATATACATATATATATATATATATATATATATGTATATACACACACAATGAATGGCATACCATTCAGCCTTAAAGAAAACAAAGTATTCTGTCATTCACAACAATTCAGATGGAATTAAAGGACATGATGCTAAGTGAAATAAGCCAAGTACAGAAAGACAAACACTGTATGATTCACTTAAATGTATAATCTAAAAAAATTTGATCTCATAGAAACAGAGAAGAAAGGTAGCTACCAAAGATGACAGCTATGTTAATTAGTTTGACAGAATCTTTCTACAATGTATACATTCATCAAAACATCACATGTGTACCCCATAAATATACACAATTATTATTTGTGAATTAAAAATAAATGAATGAAGGAATGAATGAAAGAGACAGAGAAAGAAAGAGACAGAGAGGAGAGGCAAACAGCTAACAGAAAGGAAATCCATACATTCATCCAACAAATATCTGAGTTCCTCAACTGCTGAAGAACACAACTAAACATATAAACAAAATACTCTGAATCCTGTTAGTGTTAGTATCTCAGGCCTAAATTGTTAAATCAGGAGCAATTACTGAAAACTTTATGCATGTATATTATTTATGGTATATACAAATCAACTTTTGCTTTTTAAAAAACTCCTATACAGAAAATAACTGAAAAGAAAAAAGTGGAAATATAACAAAGATGACAAAGTCTTAATATTTTAAAATACATATAAAACTAATCACCTATAAGAATACCATCTAGACCCAACAGATGAGTGGGTAAAAAAAATTACAGAATTATATATAATAAGATATGGCGCAAGATGGCGGTCAAGAAATAGCTCCAGCCAGAGTGGTTCTGCAAGAAGAGATTTTAGATGAAAGTGAAAAGAACAAACAGACAAACATATATCGGATGAGGGTCAAAAGAAAGAGTGCCTGAACCTACAGGAGACTCCACAGGAAGAGGTTGTGGAGCAGAACTGGAAGGAAAAAGGCATTGGGCGGGGTCTAAACCCGACAGGCTTGGAGACCAGTGACAAGGGTACGTGAAGTGATTAAATTTCCCCTCCCTTGCATCTAGGACTGCTGGTGGGCTCCTGAGCTGCTAGAGAGACCTGATGACACAAGCCCAGAGACAGCTACTGCCAGTGAGCAGTGAGTAAGCCTCTTGCAGACAGAGCACCAGGCTCCCAGCTCCCTTGTGATACCTTCCACCCCACAGACCTGAGCTGATAGGCAAGCACCAAATTGCTTCATTCTCCCCTTGCCTTCCCCTACACATGACTGCCAAGAGAGACAATTTACCCAACACCCAGAGGCATCCACAGGGAATGAGACCTTTCCTATTGGGGCCCTGCAGCTGACCGAAGGGTATTCGGACTGTGAGCTCCCTGCCTGCCAGCCCACCCTGGTGCTGCTTATCTGGTCCAGCAGAGCGGGGCAAACCCCAAGACAGAAGAGACATTGATCCAGCTTTGGCATCCTGTGGGTGACTGGAAAATAGCATTCTTATTCCAGGAAAGGTCAGGGATTGATCTCCGGGGTCCAGGGGACAGGCCTGTAGCCTAGATCCGGTTACCCAGATATCAATCACATTGCCCAGGGGCACAGAAGGCATATTTGTGAACTAATATACTGAGGTGTGTGTGCCTTCGGGGGCAGATCAGGGTGGCTCCTAGCCGCAGTGTGATACAGGGGCAACCTTACTCTCATGGGAGGGCCGCACTCCAAACTCAGGTTGTGATCTTGGACAGGGAACCGCCCAGCCAGTAATACAGTCAGGGGAGCTCCACTGGCTTGGGGTCATGCCTGCCAGCAGAGGCCTCAGCGAAACTGCAGACTAGGGGAAAGTGGATAGGAGCAAGGCCTGCTCCAGACTGCCAGACTGTAGGGCTCATACAGCCCGACCTACACATGCAGAATTTTTGGCTGAGTGGGGCCATTTCACCCACTCCCTGGTAGCTTTGAAAAGAAGCAGAGAATATACCTTAGGACCCTACTAACAGCATTTGTGGAGCTTGAGGGCAGTATCACCCAACCTGGCACTGCCCAGCCTCACTCCCCAACCTGCCCCCGCTGAGGTGGAGAATAAGGACACACAAGGAAGTCCCAGGGCCCCCCCACTACCACCTGAGACACTGGAGTGCCTCTCCAGAGGAACGGAGAGCTGGTGACAGGACCCAAAAACAACATTGCAGCTTGCTCTTCCCAGCAAGTGTGACCTACTGACATGGAAGTCAATCTGCATGACCTTTTACTACATGTACATAATCATCACACAGGGTGTGGTTGAATCTCACCCACAAGCACCACCTACTGGCTCAGAGATTAAACTGGGTGTGGCATTATCTAAATGAAAAACCAAAGGTAAGAAGCAACAGCTGCTCCAGATGGGAAGGAATCAGTAAAAGAACTCTGGAAGTATGAGGAATTAAACTGAAAGGATATCCCCGAAGGGGAACAACAGCTCTTTAGAAATGGATTTCAACGATATTCAGAACAGTAAAATGATAGAAGAAGATTTTTGAACATGGATTATAAGAAAACTCAATGTTATGCAAGAAAAAATGGATAACCAACACACACACACACACACACACACACACACACACAATAAAATTCCAAGACATGGAAGAAAAAATCACTAAAAGAAATTGAAATATTACATAAAAATCAAACAGAACTTCTGGAAATGAAGAATTTATTCGAGAAATTACAAAACACAGTAGAAAGCCTCAAGAATAGGGTAGATCAAACAGAATAAAGAATCCCAGGGATTGAACAAAACACCTTTTAATTAAACAAGTCAGTCGCAAAGACAGAGCAGAGAAATAAGAGAAAAGAGAAAAACCTATAAGAAATGTGGGATTATGTGAAGAGGCCAAACATGAGAATTATACAGGCACCCCCAAGGGTGAAGAATGAAATACACAAGGGTTGGATAAACTATATGAGGATATAATGGAAGAAAATTTCCCTGGCCTTGCTAAAAATGTAGATATCTGGGTACATGAAGCTCAAAGGACTCCTGGGAGATTCACTGCAAACAGGAAGACACCACAATACACAGTCATCAGACTGGCCAAAAGAAACATGAAAGTGTCCCTCCTATGAGCTATAAGGTTAAAGAAGCAGGTAATCTACAAAGGAAAACCCATCAGACTAACTACAGACTTCTCAACTGAGACCTTACAAGACAGAAGAGACTGGGACCCCATTCTCTCTCTTCTCAAACAGAATAATGCCCAGCCTAGAATCTTGTATCCTGCAAAACTAAGTTTCTTATGTGAATGAGAAATAAAGACCTCGGACAAGCAAAGATTGAGAGAATTCATCAAGACAAGACCTGCCCTCCAGGCAGTCCTCAGAGCAGCATTACACATGGATCAGCACAATAAAAACTCACCAGTTTAAAATCATTCAAGAGCTAAAGGTCAAAGGCTAGATAACAAAATGGCTCAAGAGAGAAAACAAAGCAACAAAATTCAACTCAACAGGATGAACAGAAATCTGCCCCACATATCATTTCTCTCAATAAATGTGAATGGCATGAACTGCCCACTAAAGAGACATACAGTGGCCAAATGGATAAATATACATAAGCCAAGTATATGCTGTCTTCAGGAAATACATCTAACCTGCAAGGATCCATTCAGACTCAAGGTGAAGGGATGCAAAACAATATTTCAAGCAAATGGAAGTCAAAAGAAGGCTGGCATGGCAGTTTTTATTTGAGATAACTTAGTCTTTAAATCAACAAAAGTAATGAAAGACAAAGATGGTCACTATATAATGGTGAAGGGTAAAATTCAACAAGAAGACAACAACTGTAAATATTTATGGATCTAACTCAGGTGCACCCAGATTCATAAAGTAAAACCTACTTGATCTAAACAAAATGACAAACAGCAGCACTGTATAGGTGGGCACTTCAACACACCTCTCACAGAACAGGACAGATCTTCCAATCAGAAAATAAAAGAGGAAACAATGGACTTAAACAGAACTCTAGAACAAATGGTCCTGACTGACATTCACCGAATATTCTAACCCCAAAACACTGAATATACATTTTTCTCATCAGCTCATGGGACATACTCTAAGATAGACGATATCCTAGACCACAAAGCATGTCTCAACAAATTTAAAAAAAAGTAGAAATTATACCATGCATCTTCTCAGACCACAGTGAAATAAAGTTAAAAATCAACTCCAACAGAAACTCTCATCTCTACACAAAGTCATAGAAACTAAACCAACCTTCTGCTGAATGATTATTGGGTTAAGGAGGAAATTAAGAGGGAAATCAAAACATTCCTTGCACTAAATGATAAAGCAGACACAAGTTATCAAAATCAGTGGGACACAGATAAAGCAGTCTTGAGAGGAAAATTTATATCCATAAATGTCTACACCCAAAAGACAGAAAGATCACAAATTAACAATCTAATGAATCATCTCAAAGAACTGGAAAACGATGAGCAATCCAACCCAAAACACAGCAGAAGGAAATAAATAACAAAGATCAGAGCACAAGTAAATGAAATCAATAACAAAAAAACCTATATGGAAGATTAACGAAACAAAATTTTGGTTCTATGAAAAGATAAACAAAATGGGAACACCTCTTGCTAAATTAACCAGAAGCAGAAAAGAGAGGACTCTAATAAGATCCATCAGGAATGAAAATAGAGAAATTACAACTGATACCATGGAAAGGCAAAATATCATCTATAAGTACTATAAAAACCTCTATGCACATAAACTTGAAAACATGGAGGAAATGTACAAATACTTAGAAACACACAGCCTCCCTAGGCTAAATCAGGAAGAAACAGAATTTCTGAACAGACCAATATCAAGTATCGAAATTGAAGCAGCAATAAAAAACCTTCCAAAAAGGAAATGCCCCAGACCTGATGGTTTCATACCTGAATTTTACCAGACCTACAAAGAAGAACTGGTGCCTATCCTGCAGAAATTATTCCACAACATCAAGAAGGAAGGAATCCTCCCAAACACATTTTTATGAAACCAACATCACCTTGACACCAAAACCAGAAAAGGACACAACAACAACAAAAAAAAAGAAATCTCCAGACCAATATCCCTTATGAATATAGATGCAAAGATTTTCAACAAAATCCTACCAAACCAAATTCAGGTGCTTATCAAAAAAATAATCCATCATGACCAAGTAGGCTTCATCCCTAACATGCAGGGATGGTTCAACACATGCAAATCTATATATAACAACACATAAATAGGAGTAAAAATTAAGACTATATGATTCTCTCAATAGACACAGAAAAAGCATTCAACAAAATTCAGCACCCTGTTATAAGAACAGTTAACAAAATAGGCATACACAGGTATTACATAAAAATGATAAAAAGCCATATATGACAAACCCACAGAAAACACCATACTGAACAGGGAAAAACTGAAAGCATTCCTGCTTAGAACTGGAACCAGACAAGGTTGTGCTCTGTCACCACTTCTATTCAAGATAGTGCTGGAAGTCCTAGCCAGAGCAATCGGACAAGAGAAAGAAATCAAGGGCATCCAAATGGGGGCAGAAAAGGTCAAAGTATCACTCTTTGCTGACAATATGATGTTATGCCTAGATAACCCCAAAGATTCTGCCACAAGACTACTAGAATTGATAAACAAATTCAGCAAAGTCTCAGGTTACAAAATCAATGTACAGAAATGAGTAACATTTCTATACGCCAACCAACAGTCAAACTGAGAAGCAAAGTGAAGACTCAGTACCCTTCACAACAGCAACAACAAAAATAAAATACCTAGGAATATTTTTAACTAAGGAGGTTAACTACCTCTATAGGGAGAACTAGAAACACTGAGGAAGAGCAAAGGATGTAAACACGTGGAAAACCATACCAAGCTCAGGGGTTGGCAGAATCAACATTGTTAAAATGTCTATACTACCCAAAGTGATCTACAGATTCAATGCAATCCCTATTAAAATACCATCATCATTTTTTGCATATCTAGAAAAAATAATTCTATGCTTCGTGTGGAACTGGTGAAGACCTCGTATAGCAAAAGCAATCTTAAGCAAACAGAACGAGTTGGGAGGCATCAATTTACCAGACTTCCAACTATACCAGAAAGCTATAGTAACTAAAATAGCATGATACTGGCACAAGAATAGAGACACAGACCAATGGAATAGAACTGAGAACCCAGATATAGAATCATCCTCATATCCCATCGAATCTTTGACAAAGCAGACAAGAACATACACTGAGGAAAAGAATCCTTATTCAATAAATGGTGCTGGGAAAACTGGATAGCGACATGTAGAAGAGTGAAACAGGATCCACATCTCTCACCTCTCACAAAAATCAACTCATGGTAGATAAAAGACTTAAACCTAAGGCATGAAACTATAAGAACTCTAGAAGAGTTTTCAGGAAAATCAACAGGAAAAAATAAAACAACCCCATGAAAAAGTAGGCAAAGGGCATGAACAGAAACTTTTCAAAAGAAAACACATTAATGGTCAACAAACATGAAAAAATACTCAGCATCTCCAATCATCGCGGAAATGCAAATCAAAAGCACAATGAGTTATTACTTAATTCCAGTGAGAATGGCTTTTATTAAAATGTCCCCAAACAATAAATGTTGGCAGGGATGTGGAACGATAGGGACACTCATACACTGCTGGTGGGACTGCAAACTAGTACGACCTCTATGGAACATAATATGGAGATATCACAAAGAGCTGTAAGTAGAACTACTATTTAATCCAGCAATCCCATTACTGTGCATCTACCCAAAGGAAAAAAAAGACATTCTATATAAAAGACATCTGTACTCGAATGTTTACTGCAGCACAATTCACGATTGCAAAGATGTGGAAACAACCCAAGTGTTCATCAATACATGAGTGCATTAATAAAATGTGGTATATGTATACTATACAGTTTTACTCAGCCACAAAAAACAATGGTGATCTAGCACCTCTTGGAGTATCCTGGATAGAGCTGGAGCAAAATCTACTAAATGAAGTATCCCAAGAATGGAAAAACAAGTACCATATGTACTCACCATCAAATTAGTAGTAACTTATCAACACTTATGTGCACATATAGTAATAACATTCATCAGGGTGGGGAAGGCGGGAGAGGAGAGGAAGGGATGGGTATATTCACACCTAATGGGTGCAGTGCACACCATCTGGGGGATGGACATGCCTGAAGCTCTGACTTGGGTGGGGCAAAGGCAATATATGTAACCTAAACATTTCTACCCCCATAATATGCTGAAATAAAAAAAAATCCAAAAAAAAGAATTATAAATAATAAACTAAATCACAGAAAAGGTTCAAATTTTATGAAAGAAATACAAATGAAAATGAGGCACAATTTTACACCTAATAAATTAGCATTTTAAAATATTCTAAAACTTAATGCCAGCAATTACTACTTGAAACTGGTGTACACTTTCATCTGTAGAAACACCATCCAGTGAGACATGATCTATTAGAAAATAATTTGGTAATACATTTCAAGAATCATGAAAATATGCACATCTAATACCCTACCCCCTGGGAAACTATTCTGGGAACATAACTAATTAATAGAAAAGAGTTAGATGTACAAAATGTTTAATGGAGTGCTATTTGTAATACCAAAGAATGAAAAATAACTTAAAATTCCAGTATCAGGAAAATGGTTAATTAAATTATGGAATATTTTCTAGACTATCATGTAGGATTAATAATTAAAATATGAAAACAGCAGTGTTAAAAAATTTAGAAACTACAAAGCAAAAAATATGTAAAACAAAAGTTTATATGTACATTATTTAAATTACATAAAAAATATGCATATATATCTAAATAAAGACTACAAAGAAACAGAAGGAATGAAACCAACTGCTTTGTGTTAAAAGTATAGGCAAATTTTAAATTTTCACGTGGTCTTAAAAAACATCTTTATCTTAAACATAAGGTTTCTATTAGGTTCTTCCTAGTCATCACTTAACAGCTATTCAAAAAAAAAAATTCTGATATAAGGTATGCTGTATATCATCAACTGTTCTTTCTCCCAGCTCAGCATTTTAAGTTTATTCATCTAACACCTGAGATGACAATGTCTACACATTTTTCTCAGTCATTTGGTAATGTAAATAGGCCTTAGGCTCTACATTAAGGAATTCTGCCAACATTCTCTTTTGCGTATATTCTCCATTTAGCCATTATTTTTTCTAGTGCTGATTCTTGCTTTATTTACATAGCTACAGACCACTCTATCATGAACATTTTCCCAAAATGTTAATGGCTGATAACTGACAATTAAAACAGATTCACTTTTGACCAACCCTTGAATATTTTACTAGGAAGAAGTGGGTCTCATTCTTTTAGCATGAATATCATATAGTTTCCTAGAGAAGTGTAATACTCCAAGCTGTTTTTCCTTTCTTCAAAAGTAACAATAAAAAAAGAACACACAAACCCACAAACAAAACTACTACTGTACTCTAATTGAATGTCTCTATCAAATGCACTGAGTAAATGGTTTCTTCTAAATTCTATTTATTATAAGCATAATGCAAGTTTAGAGATGAGTAATTTAACTTCCACTATAACAAAGTGTAATGAAGCATTGATATATATTCACTATAATGGCATTATTACATTTCTACTATCAAGCCTTTGAAATTGATAAGACTTCAAAATTTTAGTATGTGTATAATCAATTATTTTGAATAATTAACTATTTCAAAAGCAACATAAAGGTTAAGTAACATTGTCTCAAGCTCTATTTACTACAAAATTTGGCCTCACTGTGTCACAAAAGTAAAATACCAATACAGCTCTAAAAACTCTGGTTAAAACAAGGCAAGAGGCCATACATGGTGGCTCACACCTGTAATCCCAGCACTTTGGGAGTTCGAGGCAGGAGGACTGCTTGAGTCCAGGAGTTCGAGACCAACCTGGGCAACTTAGTAAGACCTCCATCTCTACAAAAAGTAAATAAATAAATAAATAAAATAGCTGGATGTGGTGGCATGCACTTGTAGTCCTAGCTACTTGGGAGGTTGAGGAAGGAGGATCTCTTGAGCCCAGGAGTTCAAGGCTGCAGTGAGCTAAGATAGTACCACTGCACTCCAGCCTAGAGTGACAGAATGAGACCTTATCTTAAAAAAAAAATCAACATAATTGTAGTAAAAAAAATAATGTCTGCTTCTTCACCCACTGTTGTACAAGATTTGCAACCTCTGAAAATCAGTACACTATGGTTATGACTCCTTTCTATTTGGGGAGCTGAGATTATTATGGTCAGGTTCTAACCATCAACCATAGAATATTTTCTCTTGAATGGTGATGTAAACATGTCAACTTTGTCTTAAAATACTTGAACTTTCCTTTTGACAGGAACATTTTTTTTTATATTTAGCAACATTGAAAAATTCAACTAATAAAGTCAAATATAGATACATATAAAATATTTTTAAATATAAAATATTCAGAATCCATTATATCTCAATATTTTTATTTTAAAATTTTAAGGAATAAGCTTCTAAATTGTTCTCTAACAAAAGTCAAAATGAACTAACTCAGTGATATACCATAATTCTTAAACATTCATGGAAGAACAGGATAATAGGTTTATTGTATTTTACAACTCAATAAGGTCACAGAGATCAGTAAACAGCAATCAATGGACTTACTGCTTTCTTTCTTTAAAATGTAATATTGTTTGATTACCTACTATGAGCTAAGACACTAGACACTACATGTAACAGCCCCTGGAGATACAGCTTATAAACAAGTCAATCAAGATCTCTGTCTCATGGAATTTACAATCTACTGTGTAAAGCTTGTAGCACCCAATTTCAGGAATGAATAAGATACTTCAATGGGGCAAATGTGATTTCCATAAATATGCAAAGCCCTCAAAGTAGGTTTTTCTAATAAGCTCTGCAGTGATGCTGATACTCAGCCAAATTTGGCAACCACCAATTCCAATCCAAACTCCTGTCCCTCTAAATTATCCTTTCTATAGCATATCTGGCAGATGGACATTCAGCCTCCGCCTAAACACTTCTAGTAAAGAGAAGGTTATTGTTTCTCAAGAAGGGCCAATTCATTTGTTGAGCTGCTCTAATTTGGGGGAGACTTTATCTTAAAGTGAGCTCAATCTCTCTCCCTATAATTTCCAAAGAGTCTTTATTGGGAGCTACATCAAAAAAAAAAAAAAAAAGAAAGTTCCATGAGTTAAAGATAGTATCTGGATACTATTTCATGGAACTTTTTTCTTAAAAAGCTTCTGCACAGTCAAGGAAATAATCAACAGAGCAAATAGACAACCTATAGAATGGGAGAAAATATTTGCATGCTATATATCCGATAAAGGGTTAATAATCAGAATCTATAAAGAACTCAAGCAAGTCAGCGAGAAAAAAAAATCAAACAACCCCATTAAAAAGTGTGCAAAAGACATGAACAGAAGCTTTTCAAAAGAAGATAAACTAATGGTCAATAATCATGAAAAATGTTCAATGTCAATAATCATCAGAGAAATGCAAATCAAAACCACAGTGAGATATGACCTAACTCCAGTAAAAATGGCTTTTATCAAAAAGTCACAAAACAATAGATGCTGGCATGGATGCGGAGAGAAAGGAACACTTATACGTTGTTTCTGGGACTGCAAACTAGTGCAATCTCTATGGAAAATAATATGGTGATTCCTCAAAGAACCATTTGATCCAGCAATCCCACTACTGGGTATTTAGCCAAAAGAAAAAAAGTCATTTTATCAAAAAGATAGTTGCATTAGAATATTTATTGCAGCACAATTCACAGTCACAAAGATGTGGAATCAATCAAATTGCCCATCAATTCATGAGTGGATTAATGAAATGTGGTATATGTATACTATAGAGTACTACTCACTCATAAAAATGAATTAATACCTTTTTCAACAATCTGGATGGAACTGGAGACCATCCTCCTAAATGAAATATCGCAAGAATGGAAAAACAAACACCAATGTACTCACTATTAAATTGGAACTAATCAATCAGCACTCATGTGCACAGATGGAAGTAAAACTCAACAGAAATCATGCAGGAGGGAGGGGGGAAGAGGGGATGGGTGAAATCATACTTAACCAGTACAATGTACATCATCTGGGTGATGGGCACACTTATAATTTTGACTCAAGCAGTACAAAAGCAATCCATGTAACCAAAATATTTGCACCCCCATAATATTCTGAAATAAAAATAACAAAAGAAAACTTTTTAAAAAGATAGCTATCATTTGTACCTTAAGTCTTCTCTCAACATATGAGATCCCCTCTACATTACTCACAACGTAATTTACAGATAACTCTCTTTCCTACCATCTCCTCAAGAAAAATACTCCTTCACAATAAATACCATTGTGATTGCTTTCTTCTGGGAAGTCTCTAGTCCATCAATGTCTGAGCCTCTTAAAATAACAATAACTGAACAAAATATTCCAGAGGTCCAATCAGCACAGAGTACAGTAGATTATTTCCCTTCATCAGAAAACTATACTTCTATGAATGCAGCTCAAGATTGCAAAGACTACATTAGGTTCTAAAAATAGCTGCCTTACAGTATCTAGTAATCAGATTAAAGAAGAAATAAAGTTAGTTATGACTCTTTCTTAGTAAACCTATGCAAGTTCCTAGTGATCATCTTTTTATTTTTATTTTCTAAAAGTACACAAATCCCCTGTTGAATAAATCTTTCTATAATTTTATCTAGAGTTAAAGCTTAATTCACCAATCCACAGTTTCTAGCATCCATCTTTTGTTCCCTTTTATACACTTGACCACTGAGTCATTTCCATTTCTTCTGTCCACTTTCATTTCATAAAGAACATCTGCCAGTGAAAACTACTTCAGTATACTTCAGGCTTTAATTTGTTTGAGCCTCTTAAAACAGCTAGATACTCATTTATCTTGGGTCTTCTTTTCTTTAATCATGCTTGTTCTACCCTTTATAATTTATAGATCATTCTCTTTGACAGAGAAAACTAAAGCAAAATATGATTATCTCCAACTCTTACATTTTATCTATAAATATTATACCATCCATTCCTATATAATAAATAAATCCATGGGTTCCTTCCCCATACGCTAATTAGAACTTTAAAAGTCCTTTTAGGTTTTACCCTTTATGGGTCAAACCATAAGAAAATGCTGGTATTCAATCATTTTCTACATACAAAAACAGCTATTTTATATGGCTCAACATAATAGCTATAATTGGAGTGTGGAAGGGAAGGGAGGGTGTCAAGCATTAGTTTGATCTGGGTATCCTGCTTTTTTTACCTCTCCATTATGAAAGCATCATCCATACTGTCTAGTCTATAGTGTAATCCCACATATATTTTTCACCTCCTTTTATCCCTAACCACTGTTTTTCAGAGTCCAGCCACATTTTGCTCTATGAATTTCTAAATACACTTAACATGCACTGCTACTCCTCACCTTCCAATCAGATCTGTGTGTTTAGGACCAAGTACAGCTACTGTTACCACATTTTAAGCACTAATTCAACTTTAAGTTTCTATATCTCTTCATGATAAAGTTTCTAGTTTGCTTGGTTACATTATAGCTAATATTTATAAATATTCTGACCAACCCTTAATGTTTTCTCATGTGAATTACTTTTCACTTCCTCCTTTATGGATCATTTTCCTATGTTACACTTGCTATCCTTCATCATATATTTTAAACTGGGTATTTTTATCAGTTTCCCTAAGAAACAGCAAAACTAACTCATTTAGGTTTAATTTTGTATGTTTTCTCAATACTAATTATAAGTAATAATTAACAATAAAAGGGAGACAAGTTAAAGGTCATAGTTATCCTATAATAAGCCTTCAATTATATCAATAACATATTAAAGAATTATTACAACTGAATAAAATTCATATACAGGTTCTCCTGAAATTGGTCAATTTTTTCTACTAATATTTTTAAATGCCACTGAATTAACTTTAGAAATTAAGAATATGGAATGGTCTTTGAAAAAAGTCACAAAAAACTCATAACTTGAAATGTCTGATAGTCTAATATACAATGGATATTATTTAATATACCATTTCACATATTCAAACTCCTTTTCTTTCAAAATTATTATAATATGGAATAGTGTAACTAAAATTAACGAAATTCAAACCAGACAGAGACTTTCTTCACATAGTCTTCAATAACATATTTTCCCTCCTTACTCTGTGGCATACTAAATCTATATTAACAATGTGATTTTTTTCCTTACTTCACTCCTTTCTTCATTGTCTTATCCATTAGCAATCCATCTCATTATTTTAGCAAAAAAAATTGCCAATATCCTGTTAAAATCCTAGTTTTAGAGAAATGTTTATCTATTATAAAACATTTGTCCAGTGTAACACAAGATGTACTAATTTACCATCATAACTTAAAAGCTTAGTACTAGACCCCTAAATATTAATTAATGATAAAGAAACCTTTAAAAAGATACTTAATAACAAAGATGCTTAATGACAATAAATCAAAATCAAGGATTTATCACACAATTGTTGTGCTAAGAATACTTTGTTAGTACATCAGCTTATTCCTACAGTAGTTCAAGACCACAGTTTGTTCTCCTAAATTCAGTCAGTCATATCAAAACACTTAGGACAGTAAGCAAGAAGAAATAGAAGGATCACTGCAAATGCACAATTTCTGTGAAAAATACCTCAAAGCCCACTCCCTTCTATTATCTTCACACATGAAAGACAGAACTTTATTAGAGTGAAAAACTTAGGAAGCCTATGCTGAAACATGCTAAAGTAATTATATGACCGGTAAAGAGGCCAAAAATTCTTTTTTTTTTTTTTTTTTTGAGACAGAGTCTCACTTTGTTGCCCAGGCTAGAGTGAGTGCCGTGGCGTCAGCCTAGCTCACAGCAACCTCAAACTCCTGGGCTCAAGCGATCCTCCTGCCTCAGCCTCCCGAGTAGCTGGGACTACAGGCATGCGCCACTATGCCCGGCTAATTTTTCTATATATATATTTTTAGTTGTCCATATAATTTCTTTCTATTTTTAGTAGAGACGGGGTCTCGCTCTTGCTCAGGCTGGTCTCGAACTCCTGACCTTGAGCTATCTGCCCGCCTCGGCCTCCCAGAGTGCTAGGATTACAGGCGTGAGCCACCGCGCCCGGCCCAAAAATTCTTAACATATTAAATAATTTAAATATTGAGGAAAGTTGAAAAGTGGTAATCAAATATAAAACATTTGTCATTTTATACTAAATTTAAGGTTTTATGTTTTATATATTTAATGAAGAAAATTTTGCGCACTGCCTGGGGAATGGACATGCTTGAAGTTCTGACTGGGGGGGGGACACAGGTGGGGGGAGGGGATGGGTGCATACCTACATGATGAGTGCGATGTGCACTGTCTAGGGAATGGACATGCTTGAAGCTCAGACTCAGGGGGATGGGGAGGCATGGGCAATATATATAACCTAAACTTTTGTATCCCCATAATGAGCTGAAATAAAAAAAAATAAATTAAAAAAAAAGAAAAAGAAAA
This sequence comes from Eulemur rufifrons, assembly GCF_041146395.1. NCBI lineage: Eukaryota > Metazoa > Chordata > Mammalia > Primates > Lemuridae > Eulemur > Eulemur rufifrons. Next base: position 84,500,492 of record NC_091012.1, on the reverse strand, counting down.
TTTTGAATTATATTTCTTAAGTATCATAAGAGTCTTCTTTGTCTATTTGTTAATCTATCCAAAAGTAGTTTCATCTTAGAATTAAAATGAGTATTTTATATCAAATCTCATACTCCACATCACATCATTTCTTATTGGGACACAGCTATCAATAGCAGATGGATTCAAATTTAAAGTGCATTAGAAAGGCCCATTTTTGTAGAAATCATAGGTTCAAATAAGCAGTTGACTCAACCACATGAAGAAACACTTGCCCACAGGTACAATTAGAAATTTAATATTTCTACTCATTTTCTATGTCCTTATAAAATTTTCATTGGGGTTTACTTTTATTTTTTTTAATTGAAAAGTAATTTTATTATTCTATGTTGATGTTTGTTTGAGTTTAATGTAACAGATTAACATTTTTTTGTAATAATACAAGGATGCTTTATAATCAAAGTAATACAAAGTACTTAGTATAGACAGAATGTCAGGATTAGATCGGACTAAAAGTAAAATTTTTTTTTCCTGTTCAGGACATATAATTTATTATTTTTTTTTGGATGGGCGGTATATGGGCAATATATATAACCTGAACTTTTGTACCCACATAATAAGCTGGGATTTACTTTTAAAATGTAACTGAGGAACCAGTGCAGTCGTTCATACTTGTAATCCCAGCCACTTTGGGAGGCTGAGGCATGAGGACCACTTGAAGCCCAGGAGTTTGAGACCAGCCTGGGCAACTTGGCAAGACCCTGTCTCTACAAAAAACAAACAATGAGCATTTAGAAAACAGAATTAAAAACACACTATCATTTACAATTACTCCATAGAAAAAGGATATACTTAGCTCTACCCTTAACAGAACATATACAATATTGTATGCTGAAAATTACAAAATAGTGATGATATACATCAAAGATCTCAATAAATGGAGAGGCATACCATGTTTACGGATTAGAAGTCTTGCCATAGTAAATACATCAATTCTCCCAAATTAATTTATAAGTTTAGCATAATTCGTGTCAAAAGAAATTTGTAGATATAAGAAGCTTATTCTAAAATTTACAGCAAAAGGTACTGGCCCTAGAATGTAGAAAACAATGTTTATAAAAACTTAAGTGACAGGAACTATTATTCCCAAATATTAAAGTTTACTACACAGGTAGAGTCATCAAAATGGCATGGTATTGGTGAGGAGATAAACACATAGATCAATGGAACAGAACAGAGGGCCAAGAAGTATAACCAAACAAATTTTCTTTGATTTGGTTCTCAGTTTGACTGGTTTTGGTGTATAGGAATGCTACTGATTTCTGTACATTGATTTTGTAACCTGAGACTTTGCTCAATTTGTTTATCAATTCCAGTAGTCTTTTGGCAGAATCTTTGGGGTTTTCTAGATATAAGGTTGTATCATCAGCAAAAAGCGATACTTTGACCTTTTCTGCCCCTATATGGATGCCCTTGATTTCTTTATTTTGTCTGATTGCTCTGGCTAAGACTTCCAGCACTGTGTTGAATAGAAGCAGTGATAAAGGGCCACCTTGTTCGGTTCCAGTTCTAAGTGGGAATGCTTTCAATTTTTCCCCATTCACTATGATGTTGGCTGTGGGATTGTCATATATGGCTTGTAACATTTTTAGGTAAGTATCCTTTACAATAGCAACAAACAAAGTAAAATACCTAGGAATATATTTAACTAAGGAGGTAAAAGACCTCTACAGGGAAAACTAGGAAACACCGAGGAAGGAAATACCAGAAGACATAAACATGTGGAAAACCATACCATGCTCATGGGTCGGCAGAATCAACATTGTTAAAATATCTATACTACCCAAAGTGATCTACAGATTCAATGCAATCCCTATTAAAATACCAACATGATTTTTCACAGATCTAAAAAAAAAATGATTCTACGCTTTGTATGGAACGAGAGAAGACCCCATATAGCAAAAACAATCTTAAGCAAAAATAACAAATTGGGAGACATCATTTACCAGACTTCAAGCTATACTACAAGGCTATAGCAAATAAAACAGCATGGTACTGGAATAAGAATAGAGACACAAACCAATGGAACAGAACTGAGAACGAAGATATAAAACCATCCTCATACAGCCATCTAATCTTTGACAAAGCAGACAAAAACATACACTGGGGAAAAGAACCCTTATTCAATAAATGGTGCTGGGATAAATGGTGCTGGGATAAATGGTGGATAGCCACATGTAGAAGATTGAAACTGGTTCTGCACCTTTCACCTCTCACAAAAATCAATTCACAGTGGATAACAGACTGAAACCTAAGGTGTAAAACTATAAGAATTCTAGAAGAAAATGTTGGAAAAACTCATATAGACATTGACCTAGGCAAAGAATTTATGAAGAAGACCCCAAAGGCAATCACAGCAACAACAAAAATAAAGAAATGGGACCTGATCAAACTAAAAAGCTTCTGCACACCCAAGTAAACTATCATTAGAGTGAATAGACAACCTACAGAATGGGACATATTTGCTCTCTACACATCCGATTAAGGGCTGATAACAAGAATCTATCTAGAACTAAAAAAAAAAAAAATCAAACAACCCCATCAATAAATGGACACGGTGAGCATTGTGGGGGGGGGGGGGGGGAAACGGCACACCTCAAATCATGGTTTCGATGTGGCAAAGTCATAACATGTAACCAAAATGTTTGTACCCTGTAATATCCTGAAATAAAAAAAAAAGTGGGCAAAGGACACGAACAGAAACTTTTCAAAAGAAGACAGAATAATGGCCAGCAAACAGAAAAAAATGCTCAACATCTCTAATCATTAGGGAAATGCAAACCAAAACCACAATGAGATATCACCTAACCTCAGTGTGATTGGCCTTTATCAAAACATCCCAAAGCAACAAATTATGGCAAGGATGTGGAGAGATAGGAACACTCTTACACTGCTGGTGGGACTGCAAATTAGTGCAACCTCTGTGGGAAAGAATTTGGAGATACCTCAAAGAGCTAAAAATAGAAATATCATTTGATTCATCAATAGCACTATTAGGCATCTCCCCAGAGGAACAAAAGTCATTCTATAATAAAGACATCTGCACTTGAATGTTCATGGCAGCACAATTCACTATAGCAAGGATGTGGAAACAACCCAAGTTCCACCCGTCAATCCATGAGTGCATTAATAAAATGTGGTATATGTATACCATAGAGTTCTACTCAGCCACAAAAAACAATGGTGATCCAGCACCTCTGGTATTATCCTGGATAGTGCTGGCACCCATTCTACTAAGTCAAGTATCCCAAGAATGGAAAACCAAGCACCATATGTACTCGCCATCAAATTGATATTAACTGATCAACACTTAAGTGCACATATAGTAATAACATTCACTGGGTGTCTGGCAGATGGGAGGGGGGAGAAGGGAATAGGTATATACACACCTAATGGGTGCAGTGTGCACCATCTGGGGGATGGACATGCTTGAAGCTCTGACTTAGGTGGGGCAAGGGCAATATACGTAACATATACATTTGTACCCCCATACTATGCTGAAATAAAAAAATAAAATAAAAATTTTCTTAACTGATTTTACAAAGCTACAAATCAAATTCAATGGAGGTAGAAAAGCCTTTTCAATAAATATTGCTAAAGAAATTAGACATTCATAAGTATAAAACAACGATCTTTGACATAAATCTCATTGTTGGTAGAATTAACTCAAAATGAATCATAGAATTAAATGTAAAACATAAAACTATCAAACATTTAGAGAAAAGACACAGGAGAAAAATCTTTAAAATCTGGGGCTAGGCAAAAGATTCTTAGACATGACAACAAAAGCATCATACATAAAAGGGAAAATTGGAGACTGGATGACATCAAAAGTAACAATTTTAGCATGTGAAAGCCCATGTGAAGAGGATGAAAAAATAAGCTACAGACTAGAAGAAAATATTTGCAAATGACATACACAACAAAGAAGTGATTGGTATCTAGAATATATGAAGAACTCTTAAAGCTAAACAATAAAATTAAAAATAATCCAAATTAGAAAATGGGCAATAGATATAGACATTTCACCAAAAAGGATATATAAATACACACACACACACACACACACACACATGATATATACACACATATATACACACAGTGAATAAATATGCAACAATATATTCAACATCAGCAGCTGTGATGATTAATTTTATCTGTCAATTTGATTGGGGCATCAGCATCCAATATACATTACTGTTTCTCTCAGAGCCAGGATTCATGGGTCCAGGATCAAGGGCTAGAAATGGGAGTGGTACTACCTACTATTCCTCCTAGTGACCCACTAGCAAAATTTTTGCTTCCTGTTTTAGTAACCTTTTGCTCTGCTGGCCTAGAAGTCTTAGTTCCAAAGGGAAGAATGTTTTACACCACAGTGACTCCACTGAACTGGAAGTTAAGACTGCCATCCAGCCACTTTAAGCATCCAATGCCTCTGAATCAATAGACAAAGAAGAGAGTTACCATATTGACTGATCCTGTGGAAATCAGACTGCTACTTCACAATGGAGATAAGAAAGAATATGTCTGGAATACAGGAGTTATCTTAAGGTGGTCTCTTATTATTACTATGCCCTGTGATTAAGGTCGCTGGAAAACTACAACAATCCAACCCAGGCAGGACTACTAATGGCCCAGACAGTTCAAGAATGAAAGTTTGGGTCATTTTACCCTACTTTAACCATTCTTGGTAGTGAATAAACGGAGTTACTAAATACCAACTATAACCTCATGACCATTTATAGAACTAAGGACTACAATTGTTATGATTCTTCCTCCTTATTTTGTTATGCTGCTTGTGTATATGTGCATAAATTTCTTTGCTTTAATTTATCATGTAATATTAAGATTTACTTAATTATAACATTTAATTTTAATTAAATATTTTGATAATATTATTTGATGTTAATTTTACATTATAATATTTAAGTTATAGGCTATCAATACCACTCAGGGACTTTATCTTCTCTTCTGGGAAAGGGGTTAATGTATTTCACTTGTAAGCAAAATAGCTGTATCATGTTAGGTGGAATTGTGACCTTGTTATTTTCTTTATTTGGAGATTAAGTATGGCTTAAGGAAAAGCATAGAGGTGCCAAGCTGATAAGGGACGAACTTTGATGGTTTTGTGTGTCAACTACACTGTCCCACAGGATGTCCCAATATTTAGTTAAACATTTTTCTGGGTGTGTCTGTGAGGGTGTTTCTAGATGAAACTAATACATGAATTGGTAGACTGAGCAAAGCAGATTGCCCTCCCCAATGAATGAGGTGGGCCTCATTCAATCCCTTGGAGGGCTGAATAGGATGAAAGGTAGGTTAAGAGAGGAGTCATTATATCTGCCTATTTTCAAACTGAGATATCTGTCTTCTCCTTCATCTGGGCTGGAACTTACACCACCACAGGTCTCCTAGGTCTTCAGCTTGTGGATGGCAGATCATGGGAATTCTCAGCCTCCATAATCACATGAGCCAATTCCTTATATATATCTGTCTGTCCATATATCCTATCGCTTCTGCTTCTCTGAATAACCTTGACTAATACAGTAGCCATCAAGGAAATGCAAATTAAAATCACAGTGAGATATTACACTATATACCCACAAGAAAAGTTAAAATAAAAAATCTTGACAACACCAAATGCTGCCAAGGATTTGGAGAAACTGTATCACTCATGCATTGCTAGTAGGAACATAAAATGCTACTACCACTCGGGATAACAATCTGGAAGTTTCTTAAAACATTAAACATTCAATTACCATATGATACATAATTGTACTCTTGGGCATTTATCCCAGAAAAATGAAAGCTTATGTTCACAAAAAACCTGTATGTATATGAATGTTCATAGCAGCTTTATTTATAATAGCAAAAAAGTGGAATCATCCCAGATATCCTTCAACTGTTGAATGGTCAAACTGTGGTATATCCATATCATGGAATATTACTCATCAATAAAAAGGAATGAATATTGACACATGCAACAGCTTGGATGAATGTCCAGGGAATTATGATGAGCAAAATTATACTATATAATTCCATTTATAGAACATTCTTGAAATGAAAAAACTATAGAAATGGAATATAGATTAGTGATTGACAAGACTAGAGGAGAGAGGTTAAGCAGGAGGGAAGTAGATGTGGTTATAAAAGGACAACATGACTAATCCTTGTGGACATGAAACTCTTTATGTTGACTGTGGTGGTAGATACACAAGTAATACAACTGTATAGAACTTAGTATACACACAAATGCACACAAAAATGAGTACAAGTACAACTGAAGACATGTGGCATGACCATAAGCAATTTTCTGAGTCTTAAACTTATACCAAACTTCTCCCAGTTTACCTCTCTGGAATCTTTGTCTGCTATTCCTTTAGCATTATGCCCTCCTCTGCTATCAGTATTTCTTTTTATTTATTTATTTATTTATTTTTATTTCAGCTCATTATGGGGGTACAAAAGTTCAGGTTATATATATTGCCCATGCCTCCCCATCCCCCCGAGTCTGAGCTTCAAGCGTGTCCATTCCCTAGACAGTGTTTCCTTAGAGGCACAGCCTAAAGTCACCACCTTTTTCATGAAATCTTTCTCAATTACTTCAGCCAAAAGTGAACTCTCCTGCTTCAATTCTGGACCTTACAGTATACCTTGTATTAGTTACTTGTGTGTATCTCTGATCTAAGATTATAAGCACTTTAAGGGTAAGGATTAATGTCTTACCTATCACACACTGACCTAACTTAGTATCTTGGAAACAAAAGGCACTCAGGTATTTGTTTACTTAATCTAGTCCTACCCCTCCCAAAATATCCAACTATAATTCCTATTCTTCCAGGGCATAAATTCTCCACTTGAAATCAGACAGGCCTCCTTCTCTGTCCTATGCAGATCATCTTCTTACCTGGAATGTTCCATGTCTCAAATTATAATTAACTCTTCAAAGTGAATCTCAAAGGTCATTTATTCCTTAAAGTCTTTCCTTGTTTCTCTTAATCAGTTTCATCTCTCCCTCCTGTAATTACCATTACACTTTGCATTTCCCTTAAATCACTTAGTCTATATCTTGTACTATAATCATATTCTGCCACCTGCTACCTTCCCAATCAAAGAGTAAATTCCTTGTCAATAACAACTGCCTTTTTACGGACACGCCTGGAGCTCTGACTTGGGGGAAAAGGCGGTACATGGGCAACGTATGTAACCTGCAATTCTGTATCCCCCATAACAATAAGATGAAATTTAAAAAAAAAATAACAACTGCCCTGAACTTTGGAACATTATTTGCATGTATTTGGTGTTCAAGTATTTGCTGAATCAAATAAACCCTATTTCTAGAAAGTTAATTAATATTGATTATCATTTAATCTTCTAATACCATTGAGAATATAAATTCCATAGAGTAAGTTTCATAGGGAATGTTGATCAAATCTGTAATTCTCTTCTTATAATTTACTAGATATCATTTCTGATTTTGTCCTGCCTCTAAATCTTGCCTTCTTAGTTTCTTATATTGTTTCTTCTACCCTGACACACACTTGTTAAAATCCTGATGGTTCCTTCAAATTTTATCCAAAGCTCTATTCTCCATCTTCCCGCTGTCCCTAAATGACCTTGCCTAACCACAAACTAAATACTGCCAAATCTTTATATCTAACATTTATCTTTCACCTTAGCTCCAGGTCTATATTTTCAACTACCTAATGGACAACCACCCCTTTCTAACTGAATGTACCACAGACGGAGATTTCCCAAATCAAGTTCATTAGCCTTCTATCACAAGTTTTCTATAGTTTTCCCTTTCCTCAACTTTGTGACTAACAGATTATTTTTATTCTTTTTTATGCCCCATACTCAACCAAACGGAGTTATTAATTCTACCTCCAAGATCTTGCTTAAATCAATCCAGTTATCTCAATTTCTATTGCTAGCATCCCCATATTCACCATTTTGCCATCTCCATCTATATCGCCCCTGATTTCCCCACCTGCCTTCTCTACTTCCCCCCTCCAATTTATCCTATATTCTATCACCTGAGTTATCTTTTCAAAATAAAATTATAATCATATAATTTTACTATTAAAAAACATCCACTGGTTCTTCCATACCTATAGGATAAAATCTAAACTCATTGTGTAGAGCAGGGGTTGGCAAATGAAGGTCCATGGGCCAAATGTAATCCACCACCTCTTTTTATAAATACAGTTTTATTGGAGAACAGTCATGCTTATTCATTTACATAATATCTATGACTGGTTTCACACGAACAAGAGTTGAGTAGTTGCAACAGAGACCAAATAGCCCAGACGATCAAAAACATTTACTATCTGGCCCTTGACATGAAAAGTTTGCAGACCCCTGGCATGGAGGGTACAGAATAATTGGACCCCTACCTCCCTTTCCAGTTTCAACTCCCATTACAAACTCTAGGTTCTTATTATATCAAACAGGCTACTCTCTTCTTAATAAAACCATTACTCATTTTTCAAGTGGCTGTACTTGATTCAGTTGGGGCTCAAAGTATATTGAATAAAATGACAGCTTTTACTAATTCCTATCATATTCTCTCATGTCGTATTTAAAACACACACAACACAGTGAAGGCTATGATTCCAAACATAAATCAGAGGCTGGAAACTGCTTGGGAAAGTGATAGCAAGTATGTGTATTACAGATATCTCAGAGCACCTAAAGTAGTTGACAAGAGGTTCTATTATAGCAACTAGGAAATACATATTATTTACTGCTGAGCTAATTTTGTGGGAAGAGCACTGGATTTGGAGTCCAAGGACTTAGGTCTGATACTTAAGTTTGCATATTAAAGTAGAGCCCCACTATAGCTGCATGTGAACTACATAGGCTTTTTATGAGGATAACTCAAACACGGAATTTTTAATCTGAGTCATTATTATCATTACCCACATTATCATCAGCATGTGTGATCCAGTATCATAATTACAAATTACATTTGCATAACATTTTAAAGCTTACAAAGTAATTCCACAGACATCTCATTTGAATTCACAGTAATCCTGTGAGATCGGAAGGCGAGTATTTTCTTCACTTAGTAAATGAGTAAATTAAGGCCCAGAGAAAGTAAATGTTTTGCCTAACATCATAGAGCCAATAAATGGCAGGGCCTAGGCTCAATCCAGGTCTTCTTATTCTAGTTTATAGTCCTCCCATTTTTCAATGCTATTTAATGAAATTTTAGAAAATATAATCTGCTATGAGTCTGAAATAGGAAATAACGTTAACAGAAAAAAATTCCACATTATACCCCTCAACCTTACCTCTACCTGCAAGATACTTAACACAATCAGCAGAGACTCTGGTTTCTACTAATTTGGGTTCTACTGAAAAGCTCATCAAGATCCAAAGAGTATTCCAAGATGGCCATATCAGTTTTTAGACCACTAGACCACTGGCAAATTCTCTATTTACACTAGAAAAAAAATCTGTATTGAAACTATTTCAACAGGCAGAGAACTTTGGTGTTAAACAAAAATGTTTCTATTAATCCACTCATGAATTGATGGGCACTTGGGTTGTTTCCACATCCTTGCAATAGTGAATTGTGCTGCCATAAATATTCGGGTGCAGATGGATTAATGAAATTTGGTATATGTATACAATGGAATATTACTCAATTATAAGAAATGACAGTGATCTAGTGCCTCTAACATTTCCCTAGATAGAACTTGAGCCCATCCTCCGAAGTGAGGTATCACAAGAACAGAAGAATAGGCTCCACTTGTACTTGCCATCAAATTGGCACTAACTGATCAACACTATGGTGCTCACACGGTAGTAATATTCTTCAGGGATTGGGGGATTGGGGGTAGGTAAACTCACAACTAATGAACACAGTGAGCGTTGTAGGGGGGAAAAGGCATGCCTCAATTCATGGTTCGGGTGTGGCAAACTCATAACGTGTAACCAAAATGTTTGCACCCCATAATATCCTGAAATAAATAAAAAAAAATGTTTCTAGGCCAAAATAAAGGATTTTCAACTCAAAAAACTAAGACCATCAAGAAAAATTCTTAAGTAAAATTAATAACAAATTGTTATATGCTGACCATGTGCTTTTAACAAGATTTATAAGACTACACGTTGAAAGAGTCAAAACCTATCTGGGAATGAAAGGGCAAATATCAGTTAGGATTCAAAAAAGACAAAAAGCAGCCCTGTAATTAATCAGGCTTGGGAGGAGAGACACAGAAAAAACCAGCTTCAAAGTTAATAGGAAACATTGCTTTACCCAAGGTCATGCAGCACTTGTAAAATATCATAACGACCCCTCTTGAGTGATGACTGCTTTCTTACCAATGATGCCCCCAGACCCACTTTGCTATTTTCATGTATTACCAGAGGGAGATACCAAACTCCTAAACCGCCCTTGCTTCATGACAGCACCCAACCCCTAGTTAATCCCTGCTTTTCCCAATTTGCCTAAGAAACAGCCACCAATCCAGAACTGATCCTGGCTTCCTTTAGATCCTCCTCAGAATTCTTTAATGTAAACCAAACCTTACAAAAGACACTTCCCTCATTCTTCTTATGCAGAGGCCTTTCATGGTTCCTCAGCAGTTTACTCCCTCACTGTGAGTCAATAATCTGATTTTGTCAGACTACAGGTGAATTCTTGGTGGTCTTTGGTTGATTATGCTTTAACAAGGAAATTTATTTTGAATTGTCCTATAGATTCAGGAGTTTAGCACTGACAAAAGCCCCCTCTAGAAACTCCCCCCAAAAAACCTTCTGAACTTAAACCAGAAAATCACTGACCACAAGAGACTTTAACACCAAGATATATAAGGTAACTCACTGAATTCTGCTTGTATCATAAGAAATATTATGATTAATAATGCTAGGAGATATAGAACTTAACCAAAGCCAGGTAACTTTCATATCTGCCAGGAAAGAAAGTTTATCATCAACTTGGTAACAAGCTCTACATAAACCCAGAAGTGTACAAATTAGTGATATTATCTGATTTTTAATATAAATGAGTCACATAATTCTTGAGCAATTTTATCTGTCACCTATAATCTAATAATATATACAGTGTTAATAAAATCCTTGTATAATTTTCTATTTTTTAAATTTTAATATAAATTATATAAAAATGAAATGTGTCCAATTTTTCAGTAAATGGTATTAAAAGACAAACCAAATTAATTGTTTTAGCCATAGGTCAAGCTAATTTAATGTACATAGAAGCTACATTTCATGTGTCACATGATAAAAAATGACTGTATTGTGTTTTAAACTTTAACCCAGAAAGTTTAAAAGCACTGTGCTACCAATAAGGCTTTGGAAAATACAAATCTAGCTATGATAAAGAATAATCTCAAACCAACTTTGTTAGGCTAGCCTTATGAGGGGAATGAAGGACAAAGGACATTACTACCAAAATAATATTCTATTAGGATGTCTATAGGATCAAGAAGAAATGTTTTTAAAATCCTGTAAACCAACTTCAAAACAATACAGCAAAGTTTTAACTTCTAAGAAATAGTTGCTGCACACTTATCTCAATTACAAGTCAGGAATGTGGGGATATGGTGGGGGATAAAGCAGGGAGAGCTGCTTTCAGCAAAAGCTTAAGACAAAATCAAAAATAGTACCAGGCTCAGCCAATAACTGTTGATCAAAAGCAGTCTTAAAGCTTTATATACATAGGGCAGAAAGAACTATTGTTTACAGATCAGGCTTTTTGCACCACACCCACCATCATCAATATCCTCATCTTCAAATACAAAGAGTTTTTCAGAATAAGCTATATTTAAGCAAGGCTGAAATAATCTTGAATTAGTATTTTCTCTGTTACAAAAAAAGTCAGTCAACATTAGTTTTATTCTTTTTAAAATTTAGTCAGAAAATACAATGTATATATGCAACCTTCTGACTGGTTACAATGCAGTAAGTAAGTATATCAGCTGCTTTAAGTAGAAAGGACAATAATAGACTAAGAAAATACTCTGTAAAAAACACTGGAAAGTGACTCATAAAATTCATTGTCAATTCTAGATTTGCAATGCCTAGTAGCATTTTCTGTGAAGCTTGGTTGGTTGGGGATGTCCCAAAAAAAGCTCTAACAACTAAACAAATTAATATAAAGTCTTGAAAAAAGCCAGGAAAGGTACAAAAATGAATTTGAATAAAATGTGAAAACTATAGTATAAGTGAAAAAAAATCACAGAATTATTTCTTTCATGGATTTGATGCTACTATGAATCAAATTATGCCTCTAAAATTTTAACCAACCATAGAAAAAGCTTAGAATCTTCAAGGCTGATGTCAATCCCATCCCATAACACCCATCCAAAGTATAACTTAAATAACACTAGTAAGTCCTATAGGCTATTGATATTCATGGCCATTAACTGTCTTATTGCTAGAATAACATTAAGTGAAATATGGCAAAAAAAACCACTTTCCAATTCCATTCAGACTTTCTGCAGATTTTACTTAATATAATTTGGGATGATAAACCCACAGGATATTGTCATCCTCTTCCAAGCCTTTTAACCTGATTTGGTTATTATACACAGAAGTTTTAGACAGCCTTTTCCTCCAACTAAATAAACCTGGCACTGTTTTACAGCTTCCCTTTGTGAAGTATAAAGTTCTATTTCTATAAGGTACTGAGTTAAATACACATAAAAAATACCAAAAGATTGTTTTAGAATACTTTAGTGTATATTGAAAGAAAAAGTTATAGGTATGATAAGAAATAATAAGGAAAGGAGAAAAATGTTTATAATAAGAGCAAACAGAATTTTTTCATTATATTTTATATGATGAAAATAAGCCCCCATATAAAATGCTTTCTTTAAAATAAATCTACTAAAATTATTAATCCTAACATTACTATAATATTGATTCCAGAAATGGATATACAGGACTAGAAACTCATATGAGCTTGTATAAAACTGTATAAACACATTTAAAAGGGATGCTTCAGTTTCCATGTGGTAGCAATTATAGCACTTACAACCATTTAATATTTAGTGAGCACTCACAGTGTAGCACATACAAAAAATTCTGAGTTTATATTCCAGTGTAATTACTTACAGGTGTGACTAGCATCCCTTGCTCTTTTCCAGATACATTTTAGAAGCAACTTGCTTCATGCGCAATTATGTAAGTACAAAAAGAAGAAAGGTAGTTAAGTGGAGAGAGGCAAGCAACAAAAAGCCTGGGTTGTCAAAAGTATGTTTCATGGGCAAGAGATAAGAACTATGTAAAATTAGGGAGGGTGACAAATATTCCTAGCAGAAACCCAATCACCTCAGCCAGATAAAAACAGTTTAAATTAGACTACTTTCTTTCAATTTACCTTTACATATTTAGAAGAGACAGATTTCCCACCTCCAAGTGAACTGTGGCATTAAGTGTGATATATAATGATACAATGGTCCATAAGAGTCAATCAATGCTAAATGAAAGCTTATGGCAACACGTAGGTATTAATTTGGCTTTAGAATTAAATGCAAGCCTCCTAAGCTATATACAGTATAATTACAGGCCTACTACATAAATTACACGACATTACTATATGTCAATTGCACTAAAGATAAAAGGGAAAACAAAGGTTTAAAGGTAGAGTCTTACTGCATCACGCCCTTGACTCAGTTTAGAAATATATGTATGTACATTAGTTCCTTGGATATGTCAGTTTTGAACTAAATGAATAAGCCATCCTTCTGCCAATTCTACAGATAATTTTATAAAAATTGTTTAGGATATGATAACCAGGAAAATTTATGACATTTTTATCATGATGGATAATACAAATACTAGTTCTTCAAATAAACATGAAACACACTTTTAAAACTACTTCTGTACTGTCAAATTAGCTCAGCAGCAGAGTTATGTTTATGTGAAATTTTAATTTCAAATTCTAATAAAACTACTACAAAGTTTCTAAAATAAATATTAATCTTTAAAAGGATGAAGAAATAACAATACTTAGTGGTGATACTGCAAGACCTCAAGCAATACCACAAATATTAATTATATATTCCCCAGAATTTCTTTGCGTGGCATTAAGTATTAATACTATTTTGAATTTAGTTCAATTTTCTTCCTCTGATTTAATTTTGGCACAACGCAAAACCAATTTGATTAGTCAAGCATCAGCTAATGAAATGGCATGACTGGAGCTTAGACCTGTGATAATGTAAATATCATAGGCATCTTTGCTTTTCCCTAGAGAAATTTAGAAATTCACCCTTGGTAAATGTAAGTACATATATATTTAAATTGTTACAATAGTTAGTGTGGAGAATAGAATCTGGAAATTAACTCTCAAATTCCTTCCCCATGCTCCCTCACCTCCATTTCATTAAATTACTAAATAACATTGTTGATTAACTACACAAAGGATGGGAATATTTGAATAAATAATCCAACATAGTACAGAGTCCAGATAAGGTCAGAATTTTATTATTTTTGGCCAAAGACTGTTATAAAACTTTCATAGGAAAGAACTGGCATAGTGTGATCTTTAAAGTGAGTTACTAAAATCAAAATACAAAAAGATAAAGATAGTTTCTAACCATAAAACAGGACACTTAAAAATCAAATTTGTAAAATGAGTAATTAGTCAATTCATTATTACCAAATTATGGAACTATTCAGAGAGCAGCTTACCAGTTCCCAGATTATTCTAGATCTGCACTGTAGAATACAGTAGCCACTGTCACATGTAGTTGCTGAATGTCAAATTACTTAAAATTAAAATAAGATTAAACATTTAATTCCTCAGTTGCAACAGCCATTATCTCCATTGTTACAGAAAGTTCTATTGGATAGCACTGTCCTACATAAAATACCAGTTAAAATATGCCCCCCAAGATTCCTGACGTAATTCCAAATATAAAGGATAAAGAGGGACATGTCCATTTATGATAAAAATTCTATGCAAAGTAGGAATAGAAGGGAACATCCTCAAACTGATAAAGGACATCTATGATCATATTTAATAGTGAAAGATTACCTACTTTCCTCCTAAGATCAGGAACAAGGCAAGGATGTACACTCTCACCACTTCAACTCCCCATTGTACTAGAGGCACTAGCAGTTCAACAAGGCAAGAAAAAAATATATATATAAGGCATACAAGATTGAAAATGAAAAAGTAAACCTGTCTTTATTTGCAGACAACATGGTCATCTAGATAGAGAATCCCAAAGAATTTCAAGACAAAAAGAAAGCCACTAAATCTAGTAAGTAAATTTAGCAAGGTCAATAGACAGAAAACAAAAAACACTTTTTATTTACTAGCAACAAACAACTAGAAATTGAAATTTTTTAAAATACAATTTGAAACAACATCAAAAGCCATGGAATCCTTAGGGAAAATTTTCACGATAGATGTGTCAGACCTCTACACTGAAAACTACAAAACACTACTATGAGAGAATAAAGACCTAAATAAATGGAGAGATACAATATGTTCCTGGATTAGAAGACTCAATGTTGTTAAGACATCAGTTCTTCCAAAACTGATCTATAGATTCAATGTAATCCCAAGCAAAAATCCAGTACCCTTTTTTTTCTGTAGAAACTGATTCTAAAGTTTACATGGAAATTCTAAGGACTAGAAAAGCCAAAACAATTCTGAAGAAAATGAGAGCAAAGTTGGAGAACTCACACAGTAGAGAGTTCCACATACCTGATATAAAAATTAACTCAAAATGGATCAAAGATCTAAACATAAAAAAACTATAAAACTTCTAATAGAAAATATAGGAGAAACTCTTTTTGACCTTGAGTTAGGCAAAGATTTCTTAGATAGGATACAAAATCTCAAACTTTAAGACAAAACTGATAAATTGGACTTCGCAGGAAATACAAATAACAGTGGGATATTTTGAGCTGCATTATATATATAATCAGTAAAATTTAGATTTTGGGAAACTCTACAATTCAAATACTCCAGAACTAAATTATAGTGTTGGGATAATAAGCTGTAAAGAAATACTTGGGTAATAAAATGGTAAAGAAAAAAATTCTGTTCTTTGAAAGACATGGTTAAAAAATAAAAAGACAACAACAGAATGGAAGAAAATATTTGCAAAATACAAAGGACTTATATCCAAATTATATAAAGAACTCTCAAAAATCAACAATAAGAAAAAACCAAACAACCCAATTTAAAAAAATGGGCAAAAGATATAAATAGACACTTCACTAAAGAAGATATATAAAATGGTAAATATGCACATGAAAATATATCAACTGACAGTACCAGAAGCTGGTGAGAATGTGGCACAACTGGAAATCTCATATATTGCTGGTAGGAATACAAATGCGATAGCCACTTTCAAAGTAGTTTGGCAGTTTCTTACAAAGTTAAAACTGTACTTACCATATGATCCAACAATCCCACTACCTAAATATTTACCCCAAACCAATGAAGAGAGATGTTCATGCAAAAACCTGTACATGAATATTTATAATAGCTTTATTCATAATAGCCAAAATCTGGCAACAATTCAAATGTCCACCAACTGATGAATGAGTGGAATACTATTTGGTAATAAAAAGGAATAAAACTAATGACACATGAAAAGACATGCATGAATCTCAAAAGCACTGATCTAAACAAAATCAGACAGACACAAAAGGCTACATACTGTACGATTTAATTTCGATGACATTCTAAATAAGGCAAAAGTACAGTCACAGAAAGCTTAGTGGTTTCCAGGGGTTGAAGGAGGAGTATTGAGGGAGGTGATAAAAAATTCTATATTTTTATTGTGCTGCTGCTTATACAAATGTTATATTTGTCAAAACTCACTGGACTACACACTTAAAAATGGAGAATTTTATTTTATGTCAATTATACTTTAATATACTTGAATTTAAACATAAAAGTAATGACACTAATCCTCTATCTTCAGATCTCTGTTAGTGTAAATCTGTTACACCAAGGAAACATGGTGATATCCGACCATGAACGTGATATACCAATAGACTATTTTGAAGATAAGCAGTGTGATTTTAGCTAGTCTCAGCTTTGGATTTCTCTGCTGTAAACAGAGGAGTTTACAACCCAGTTTTCCAAATTTGTTCCCAGGAAACTTTGAGAATCTTAAAAGTATTCTAGGAAAAGGGTTTCCTTGGTCAAATTACTTGGGAAATGTTCCCTATAAGGTGATTTACAATGCATTTAGCTTGAAAAGTTCTGAATAGCCCTACATTCATTCAAATTTTTCTCCTCCCCACCACCTCCCTGCTCCACGGGGTCTTGCTCTGTCACCCAGGCTAGAGTGCAGTGGTGCAATGCTAACTCACTGCAGCCTCCAACTCCTGAGCTAAAGTGATCCTCCTGCCTCAGCCTCCCTAGTTGTGGGGACTACAGGCATGAGCTACTGTGCCCGGCTGCTCGTTACCTTTTTTTTTTTTAATTCACTGTTTCCCACATTTACTTGACCGTAGAACTCTTTTTTTTTTTTTTTTTTTTTTGAGAAATAGTGTGGCTAAAATTCTTTCTAGTTCTAAGATTCTTTGATAAAACTTTCAAGAAGATTTACCTTCATGATAAGTGTTGTTTAGATTGGCAAACTATAAAACTGATTGATCTTAAAGTCATTATGGAGACCTGTGCCCCAAAATGAGAAAACTGCTACAAATCACAACTTGAAAAGATTTCATGTTCATCTTGCTTACTTTCTTAGTCAAATACTCTGGAGTTTTTGTCACGTTCTGAATTCTAAATATTTTAAACTTAAGTATCTTGACTAGTATGTGTTACATGAAAATACATCATGATTGAATTGTCTCTATTCTAAAAGCTCCTCCCCAAATAACATAGCAGATTTAAGATGAATTGGAAAAAAATTCTATGGCATGTATAAATCAATCAATCAAACAAGCAAGCAATGCCAGGGGCACTACAATTCCCAAGCAGTTACTAAAAGAATAACAAACTGCTTCATGTGAGTGTAAAGAGTTTACTATACAAAACCAGCAGAAGTTTGAAAATGTATGCTCAGTTAAAAGGAAAAAAAAGAAAGAGAAGGGAAGAGAGGATAAAGAAAACCTGAGTATCTAACACTCTAAAGGCTGCTTTTCAACATTTCACACATGACCAATGAAGTATAAAGCATTACAAAATAATGTTAACAGTACAGCTAAAAATATTTTATCTTTGAACATAAATGTATGAATAACAAAAGCTATCTCAATTCAATTAGTTAATTAAATTCTGATAGATAAACTACCTCTGAAAGTGAAAAAAAATTATTAGCAGTGTCATATCTAATTAGACCCGATCCAGTAGCCAACTTTTCCAAGTAACATCCAGGCTATGGAAGAGTATTATTAGCAATATACTCCAGAGTATCCAATTTCTCTTAATAAGCTTTATGAACATTTAATCAGTGACTTTGTCTAAATATCTTTTAAAATTATTTGTAGCGTCAATTTATTTAACTGCTGGGGGTAAGTAAGCTCTATAAGCTGTTGTATAAAACAGTACTCCTTTTTAAAAAGTATTCTTATTTTTCTATTTGAAATTCATCTCTTTCAAATTTTAAGGTATATTCTGTAGGCACTAGGCACTATATAAAATAATTTTTAGAAGATTGAGAATATAGGGGAGTAGAGGAGGACCTTTGTTTTGCACATACTTTGTGAGAGCTAACTTTGATATAAATGATTTTGTACCTAGATCTCTTTGGGAATTAACATTTCTTCATAATAGTCTGGCCATAGATGTCCCAAGAATAATCTGAATGGGACATTTGACTTTCAGTAAACTAGAACCAGAATGATGACTTTTTGTCTTAATAAAGACATACAAAAATGTATAACATCATTATAATTTTGGCAAACAGATATAAGCAGGATGTACTTTTGTTTCCTTCTGAAAGCTATCTTTACATAGTTCCCTGTAAAATCTTTGAGAAACTCAGCACATACACATGTAAATAGACAACCATATGGCTAAAAAACACCTGTACTATATAAAAAAAGAAATGCTTCTGCTAAGAAAGAAAGAAATGAAAAAGAAAAAAAGGTCAACTTTTACAAAACCATGATTATATTTGCATTAAGTAAAAATGTTTTAAAAATCTGGGCCAACTACGAAACTCCTCAAGAATATAACAGCTTGTTTATATTTCAAATTTAATTCTAGTACATATTTTTGGGTACTAATGAGTTCAGGAAGGAAGGAATAAAGAATATGTTTATATAGGCCAGGCGCGGTAGCTAATGCCTGTAATCCTAGCACTCTGGGAGGCCAAGGCGGGAGGATCGCTTGAGGTCAGGAGTTCGAGACCAACCTGAGCAAGAGCAAGATCCCATCTCTACTAAAAATAGAAAGAAATTAGCTGGACAGCTAAAAATATATAGAAAAAAAAAATTAGCCAGGCATGGTGGCACATGCTTGTAGTCCCAGCTACTTGGGAGGCAGAGGAAGAAGGATTGCTTAAGCCTAGAAGTTTGAGGTTGCTGTGAGCTTGACGCCACGGCACTCTAGCCCAGGCAACAGAGCTCAAAAAAAAATTAAAAAATTAAAAAAAAAAAGAATATGTTTATAAGTCACACTGGATTTTACTCACCCACATTTGGAGGTTTCACATAATTTACAGGTAGTTCTGGAGGTCTGCCTCTATGTAGAGCTGCAAAAGCAGACCCATTCCATAGTGTACTCTTACAGTCTATATAAAAAGACCAAAAAAGTTAGTTAAGGAATAGAGTAGTGTTATTCAACTGTGTCTCAGAGGCAAATATCAGATTTCAATTTCATTTGTTGGAATATATTTTTAACTATTAAAACCACAACAAAATAATTGTATATATTTAAACATGTTATAAACTAAATTATGACTAGTAAACACCAACACCCTAACATATCATCAGGATATTTTATTTCTGTGCTGGCCTTGAACTAAACCTTTTATTACACACGTTTGAATCTTATGTAAATATGTCACAGGTTAATATGGTTTTAAGTTTAAATCAGTCCTTCTTGATAGGCTTATGCATGTCTACTCATATAAAACTGTATAAGAAAGGACACAACCATAGCACAAGCATGCCAGGGAAAAAAATTCAGGCACATTTATATTTCGGTGTATGCTCATGTTGTGGAGTATTTGCCAGCTATGCCATAATAGGTAACAACACTGCATATCAGATGATAACTAAGTATAAATTGTTTTTTGTCTCACTTTTATGTTTAGGTCAAAAAATTCAAGCAAATATTAAATATTATTAATAATTTGGCTTTGAAACAAAAAGATTCTACTATCCTATTGAAAGCTTACAAATTAACTAAATTGAAAACTTTCCATAAATTATAAAATGAGATGCTTAAAACCTGGTATCATCATTTATACAACTATTTATCTTTGTGCATTACGGTTTTTGAAAATACTATGTTAATAAAAAAATGGGTTGCTATACCTGAAGCATTTATTAATTCAAGAGGCATTCCTAATGCCTAATTTCACATTTTTATGTTTACAAAACACTACTTTATATGTTTTACATATTGGGGTTCCATGTAAAACTTGGGAAAAATATCTGTTAAGCAAACTGAAAACTAGTTGAGTAAACTATTATTTAATAGTCACTGACAGGTTGATATTTTTGTTTAAATATTTTCAATTATAAAAAGTTTACATATAATTTTTATTTACCTATTATGAAATGTACAATATTAGGATGATATTATCAAGACCAACAGAGTAAGAACATTATAATGTAATGACAGAATCTTTTAAGTGTGTATACTGTATTAATCAAAGCAGCAATCTTTCAGATCTCTATTCCATGATTACAAAGGGATTTTTTATTCTTCACCTCTATGATGGCCACTGTTTTACCAAAAAACGGCTGCTTTTTAAGTCTTTAAAAATTTACTTGTACACTAAGAAAATAAAAACCACAGTGGTAAGATTAAAAAACTAGAAAAAAATTAGTATTTAGAAAAGCATGGGAACATTTACTCAACTTAAAAATAAGCTGCTCTCTACTCCTTCCTCTGATATCACAGTTCTAAAATCTGAAAATCTCACCTTTGGCATCCCGTAACAGAGACTGCCGACCGACACCTAGTAATGTCTGTACCCCAGGAACACTCTGAGGGATCTCCTTATCAAGTAAGGGACCAATCCGCTCACAAATTTTAAGGAGGTAGTCTGGAGGAATGTGTGCATTGGCTGCCACCTAAAAAGCATAAATAAAACACAGGGAAAAAACTATTTATTTTGTTTAAAAAATCTATCCCATCGCAAACTGTTCCACCATGGAACAAAATACAATTTTAAAATATGGAATCAGAAAAATAATTTTCTTTTTGAGATAGGGGTCTCACTCTGTTGCCCTGGGCTAGAGTGCAGTGGTGTCATCATAGCTCACTGCAATCTCAAACTCCGGAGCTCAATCAATCCTTTAATTTCAGCCTCCTGAGTAGCTGGGACTATGGCATGCACCACCACACTCAGCTAAATTTTGTATTTTCCGTAAAGACAGGATCTCCCTATACTGTTCAGACTGATCTTGAACTCCTGGTCTCAAGAGATCATCCCACCTTGGCTCTTAAAGTGCTAGGATTACAGGTGTGAGCCAGCACGCCCAGCAGAAAAATAAAATTTTAAATATTTAATAACCGAACAAAACGTAAGAAACAGTCACAAAATAAGCACATTTAAATGATATAACACCTAACATTTAAATGGCATGGCAATCTAACTTACTTTTACATGTCTTGATTAAATCATATGCTTAGGCATTAATCTTATAAGTGCTACAAAGTAGCAAAAGTAAGCATGCCAAAATCAAAAGCACACAGGTGACAGGTAAACTCTCTACCGCTTGATTTATTCAGTAGTGATGATGAACTGATCAAAAATCAGAAGACTAGATTTTATACAAATAGTAAGAATACAAATGAAAGGTACTACTTGCACCAAACTCTCACCCAATAAAACAGAATTGTTTTTCCTATAAAAGTTAACTTGTTTTCAAAAGGGTATCAGATTAACAATTTTATAAATACAACACACTAAATAACTGAGCCCTGCAGCCAAAATTCCTTGAAACATAAGGCGTTTTTAAAAAGAAACACAAGTAAATTTCTGGACTTGAGCTAACATAAGAATGAGACAATAAAACAACAAAAACAAAAACTGTGTTCTATTTTTTAATCTAAGCTAATGTTCAAATCCCTGATGTATTTTATAAATACCTAATTATTAAAAGAGTAAACAGAGAATTCCAGAATATTAAAAATCCTTAGGCAAAAAGAATATAATAATACGTATGTCTACATCAAAGTAGACACACATCAATAGTATTAGTATTTCTAAGTGCTACAATTTTACACACACACACACACACACACATATATGTATATCTGTACCATCAAATAGGACACACATTAATAACAGTATTACCACCAGGTCAATAATAACAATACAACACAAAAGAATAATTTTATAAATCAACCCTGGTCATCAACATGAAAGAAGAGATTTTGTGTATTTCCTTCACTGCTATATTCCTAACACCAAAAAAAAAAAAATACCTGGAATAAGGCGGGACTAGATAAATATTTGTAGAATGAATAAATAAAAATCAAAGTAAAGTCTAACTATAATTAATGTTATTATAAGAATTCTTGGAGGAAAAATCTCAGATTCTCATATCAGGGTACCTTTTTTATTTTCCTAAGAAACGCAAGTCAAAGAACTACAGTCTAACTTATATTTAGAATTGTAGGAATATAAGTGATTCTACTGTAATTATTATTTTTTAAAAATCATTTCTCACCAATTATATTTTGTAAGCTCCTTCAAAAAACAATTTTAACCTACCAAACTAACTGAGGCCTGGGCAACTGTCATGATGCTCAGGAAGAATGGCAACTGGATTATTTCAGATTTGCATCTAAAAGGTTTAGTTTCTAGATCAGGACAAAGGATTAGGCAAATTCTTTCAATTATTTTGTACATCTTTCGTTTATTTCCCCAAGCAAATAACTATGTAGAACTATATTTCAGTAAAATATAGAGGTTCTACTAAAGTTAAAAGCAGCTGATAATTCAATCTAAAAAACATATCTTATTATCAGAAACTGATATCCAAAAATACTAGTTTATAATTCATACCTGCCACATTAGAGCATTTCTGAAATTTGCCTACATGCAAATTTAGTTAGTATCCTCAAAAATATGTATCTGAAAGAAAAAAAACCTTTAAGGTACTTCACATTAACATCTATAACAGCTTATGCCTTTTTGCCCCAACACTGTCTTGGATATATGGGACTTTTTAATACCAGCCATTACTTTTTCATCAAGTAAATGCTATATGAGGAGCTTTACATAGGGTGGTGGTTGTCTTTACTGGCAAGTTTCTTTTCTTCATCCCCTGACCAACTCAATAGTTATTCACTTGTTATAAAAACTGACCGACTACCCTAGAAATGCAACATACCTAGCATATATAATCCAGAAAATGGGAGTTTCCCTAATTACAACTTTTATAATTACTCTCTTATAGAAAATCTGTGAGAATTACATTTTAAACTGACATCTTAAGCCCCTTGGCTACATCATTTTACAGAAACAATGATGTCTTACTTTCAGCAAATTATATAAAATTTTTTTATCAATTCCTCAATAATAATTCAAAAACACAGAATCACTAGTGGTTATAAATGAGTCTGTATATTCATCAACTAAAACAAGACTTATCTACTCCTAACTTCTCCCCCTTGAAGTTTTGTATGATAAGTAAATAAATTCCAGAAGTTTGATTTTCACCCTATACAACAAAAATAGCTCAGTTTCCAAGTGGTCCCCTTCAAAAAGTCTTTTTATCTAAAACCAATAAATGATTACTACAAAGTACTAGAGATACATACATTCTATCAAAATAATGGCAAAAACAATCTTTTGAGTATAAACATACTACCTTCTCCTTTAAACATTAGCAGGCTTCCAGTCTACATTGGTATAGTTCTTATTAAAAAAAGTTTCTTCTAAATCAAACTTTAGGTCTTGTAAGTGATAGTTAAATGTTTACTTGAATCCATGTGCTTTTGATTAAAGCTGGAACTTATTAAAGGTGATCTTTTTAGATACAAGAACTCTTATTATCTACCCTGGGTAGTTACTTTTTTAAATATTTTTTAATAATTCTATATTAAAGTTATGTGTAAATGTAACAGTTCATAAAATGTAATTTTAAAGTATGTACTTTAAAATATTCTACAAAATTCATAACGTAATATAATAAATCACTCTTTTTGATTAAAGTTCAAACATTCTAATCTCAGTCATTTAACTACAATTCTCTCTCTGGAATATAATGGCTAACTACTAACACTTAAATGCTTTAAGATCTACAGAAGAAAAGCATTCTCTAAAAACAAAATTTAAGAGTATAATACAAATTTACATATTATTCTGTAAAACAGCTCTAAGGAGTTAAATTATAGAATCTTTGAATCAAAAGGATCTTTATGTATAATCAACCTAACTCTACAGCTTACAGAAAGGAAAACAGATCCAGACAAATGAAATGCCTTGTCCAATTGTCACAATGAACAGAAAGGAATCTGGGTCTCTCTGCCCACTGCTCTTTCTACTACTGTCCTATTAAGGCAGTTGAAAAATTATAAAGATAGAGATAATTAACACAAAGGCTGCAAAGAGATGAAAACTATAAATCTGAATAAACTGAAATAAATTAAATGAACTCTAGAATATAAACCTTCGTGATATGAAGATTGGCTAACCTAAAGAGCAAATCTAACAACCAAATTACCACACTTCAGAATCATTATGACAACTGAGAAGAAGAGAGAGCTCACTGGGATGATCCTACTCATCATAATTAGTTAAAAGGAATCCAGCTGGGCACTGAATAAAATGTAAAAGGTAGCTAATCTCAGGAGGCCAGGCCTGCACCAAGAGCTACATTTGAAATACTAATTTTCAGATGGCAAGAATATTCTTTTTACCCTGGCTTTTAGAGATAATAGGATCTGACAAGCAACTCTAAAAAACAAACATAACAGAATTGCGTGTGTTTGTTTTCTAACTAACACCATGGCTTCAGAGGTAAAATGAAGAATCAAACTGAGATCACATGCTCAAGAAGTAAAATGAAACATTTTGCCAGGGATTTTTAATTTTTTTTGGAGGGGGAAGATGAAATAGGCACATACAAAAGTTAGTCACGTAATCTTTTGATCCTTAAGGACAGAAAATAAAATGGATTTTGAAAAATAGTGCAGTGCTTTCAATATATCAATATAAATGTAGTATAGAGATAAGCATGGTACTTTGAAGTCTGACAGCCTAGATCAGTCAGGCTCTAAAATGTACTAGCTGTTACTCTTTCCTGGTAGTATGATACAGTAGAAAGACTTAAATTTGAACCTTTCCAGAATCCCCAGTTGCTGCTTAACGTGACCTTGGGCAAAGTTACTTAGCCTCTCCAAACCTGAGCTTCCTCATCTGTAAAAAAGGGAGTAATAATAACTATCTCATATGATTTGGTTAGGACAAAAACAAAATCATTCACTCAAGCATGTAAGAGACATTTAAAGTATAGGGATGCAATGGAAAGAAGATTAAACTGCTGCCCTAAGGGAACCCATAGTCTCAGTGGAGGAAACTAATAAATACAAACAAATCAAAGCTGCAAGTGCCCAGAGGCTAGTACAGACAGCTAAGGAAGCAAAGAAGTACAGTTCCTAATTTTGCCTGGAGGTAAGGGTTCATGTCCAATTTCACACTTGAAGGACAAGTGAAAAGTTCACAAGACAGACAAACGGGAACAGAGGGTGTTCCAAGTAAAAAGAAAGGCACCCTAACCCAGTAAACACTTTACACAGTGACTAAGCACATAATAGCTCCTCAATGCTTAAATGCTCCCCCATAATGCTGTTTAAAAAAATGAAAAACTCTGTCCAGAACATCATCTGATTTTGAAGGAAAAAAAAAATACAAATATTTGCACAAAAAAACAAGATGGAAGAAAACACAAATATTTATCAGTAGTTTTTCTTCTTGATACTGTTCAGTAAAATATAAATTTCTACAATAATCTGATACTACACCTTTATAATTTAAGTGTTGGGTTTTAATGTCTGCTGAATTTAAAGGAGGAAAGGGGGAAAATGTGGCAGAAAGGGAAAGAGAATAAGCAGGCCTTTCTCTAGTCACAGCACTGGTTAGCAGAGTGGGCTACAAAATGTTAAGATTTCTTATCACTCTTCTTTGAACAAGTTAATCATTATGCAGAGAATTTCTTTTTCTGTTCATTAGTTTTAAGATTGCCTCAGGAAAGAGCCAGAGCAACCCTCCTAGGCTCAAGTATTCTCTGGTTTATACTACCTCAAGAAAGCACTAAAAAGTATTATAAACCTGAGGGCAGATGAAATCAAGACAAGGACAGAGCACCCAGCCACATTCCAGAAGTTGCTCAGTAGAGAGAGTTCCAATAAGAGAACTTATTACCATCTAGTAGATTAAATAAATCTGCATCATGCTTCTAACAAAAGTTAAAAAAAATGAAAAAATAATTGAAGGGCACCTAACTAAAAAGCACCATGACAGATACTAAAGGGCATGAGAAAATATCTTAAACAAGGTAACTTAAAATACAAGGAAATAATTATCAATAATACATAGAAAATAAATTCAGTGTAAGATAAATCATAAGGGTTGAAAATCCCTGAAATAAGACATCTGAAAGAATCACACTATATCTCCCAGTTTTAAAAAAGTGTAAATACTACACCAGTATCATACTGAATTACTTGTCTGGCATTCATAAAAATGCGAATGACACTAAATATCTTTTGGCATACATTCCTTTTTTGTGTGAGTTAACACAGACACATTTCAAAACACTCCTTTTAGGTTTGATTCTGACACTCACATTTTAAATACCCTTTTTTTAATACAACTGTTTTATATGCCCCTTATCTCATAAAAATGTTAGGAAAATTAGGAGGTGATAATTAGATAGCTAAGAAAACATAAATTCTAGAGTCATGGTTCTCCAGATTTCCATGCTAGTCATTCAGCCTCTCTGTCCTAATTTTAAAATGTAGTAAACAATTCAGTTGCACAGCATTTACAACCAACAAATTGTACTGTTTCACATTTAACTCATTTGGTCCACACCACAACAGGTAGGGATTTTCATTTTATAAATGAAGAAATTGAATCTCTGAGAGATTAAGTAACTTGCCTAGTGTCACTGAGCTAGTAAAGGCTATCTTTCACACTAAATCTCGGGTCGTTTCTATTATCCACAAAATTCCATGTAAGAAATGTCAAACAAGGGCATCTCTAAATTATGACACAAACACTAAATTGTCTTTAGATTACTATTTTGTCCCAACCAAAAAGAAAATGTTTATTAATCAATAAGTAATCAATATCAGTAGCAAAACAAAAACAAAGCAAACTAAAACTAATATTCAAATGTGACAAAGATGCTTTGGGAACAAAATTTTGTAAGGCAAATTCACCAAATCCAAATTCTTACTCCCTAATGGCAGCTCTCTTCACATTTATAGTATCATCTCATTTGTACTGAGATACGAGTATTCCTAAGATTAATGATAAATATCCAAAAGGATCTTAATCATTGAAAGTATGTTCCTAGAGCCACAAGTGTGGGGGAATAAAAAGGCCAAGGATCTAGACAAATAGCTGAAGCCAATATGTTTCAAAGAGCAAGAGTATACACGCAGCTCAAGCAAGTTCAGCAGTCAAGAATACTGGCTTCTGGATACTGACTGCTCTCTATCATAAGACCTTTCAGCTAGCATTATATGCATACTACACTGCACTGGAGTTGGGCAGCACATGCTTTTTGGTTTCTCATGATGCATTCTGTTGCATCTATGGCTGTGTGGCCACATGGCAGTTAACAAATCACACATGCTTCAACTGCTTCCACACTTAGAGATGCAGTAACTATCCTACTAGTACTCAAAGCATTAAGCTATTACTAGTAATTAGAGAACAACAGCTAAAGTAAGAAAAGAATACAGGTATATCAGGTATTCAAATACAGTGTTTTAAAGTAGTTGGTGAGAATAAAATGAGATGATGTGAAAACACTTTTAAACCTGAATGTGTTATATGCAGACGCAAGTTCTTGTAATAACATGTATCATCATAGATGCATGTTTCTTTTTAAAGACATAATCTGCATAGAATTTTTTTTTTAAAAATAGCATAAAATTACTTCAAGTATTTTGTGTATAAAATGAGGGGAATATTATCTATGTCATTCCAAATGTAAGCACTAACTGGTGCTTTCAGTTCTATGGATGAAAAATGTTGAATAAATGTAAAAGTATATACCACACCTAAAGATATTTATGGCTTTGGTTCAGTCTTATGAAAAAAGTCCCCTTAAAGTGATTTAAAAAGCTTATAATGTGCCTTTTAAAAAGTTTCCAAATCATCATTTCAATATATAAAATTTATATATTAACAAAAACTGTTTATTTAATCACACACATGCACATACATTGCTGTGTGTGTTGACCACAATAAAGCTTCAAGAAGCAAGCAATAAAATATCCAACAATTCAATAGGATCACCACAAATGAAAGGACACCTGTAATCATTTAAATTATCTACCTTAAGATGAAAATTTAATTCTACTATGCTGTCCATAACAGTTAACTAGGAAGCAGAAAATAAAGAGAAATGACCAGATCAAATTTCAGAAACAATCACAACTTCAAAATTCTCCCTCTATCATTAGTTAAAATTCTGAAAAATTAATTCAGAATGTTTTATTTTGAATGCCATATTAAAAAGCAACCTTATAGTTCAACATAAATTGACAAAAAAATTTCATGTACAGACATATTTCATTTAAAGACACTTCAGATTTAGAGATGTCAATACTTGCCCGCCAGTAGCTTTAACAAACAAGCATCTTCCCTTCTGTTCCAAATTACAAGTAAAACACTAAATCATATGTCCATTTCAGAAAAAAAGGGGGAATTTCTAGAATCTGTAATATCAACAATAGTAATAAGGTGTTGAAGAAATCCGATTTATCGTTACCTTAATATTCTTCTAGATAAATCAAGTTAAGCATTACAGATGATCAATTCAAATGAAAGTAAACATACAAACAGAAAGGCAGGATTTTTGTTTCAAATATGCAATATATGTAGCTATGCAACCCAATTCAGTACGTTGATATCCTTGTTTATAGTCCTGTACTTCATTATACATTTGTATTCTTTCCTTTTCATACCCCAGTATACCTTAAGTTTGAAGCACTGTTATACAACTTAATAAGCCAGATAAATCAAGATTATACTATTTATTGATACTTTACTAATACTTTATTAATACTAAATTTCAACTCAAAATATGTACCTAAGTCAAAGACCACTGTATAAATCAATTTTTCTAATAGCACTTTAAAAAGTACCTACCCCAAGAAAAAACATCCCATCTCTTCCACAATGAAGCCACTCAAAATCAGAGATCAGATGTGAAATAATTTTAACCAACAATACAACTGATGAGTCTAGCAATCAATCTAACACTACACACTCAGTTCTCAGCTAACTACAGTCTGTTCAAATTCTCACTCAACCCTGCTCCATCTTCCCTTACAAAGAAATCCATAGGTAGAAAACAGACATTTGACTTCACATACCATGGTATCAAAAAGTATTATCCCTAGAAAATCTGGATCCCAGTATGGAAAATAAAAGGAGTCTCCTTTTCTAGTATGGAAAATATAAAAAGTAAATGAAAAACAAAAAAGGTACACTACTACTTATCTACAGATAATGTTCACACAATAGAACAAATTATCTTTGTACATAAAA
This sequence comes from Eulemur rufifrons, assembly GCF_041146395.1. NCBI lineage: Eukaryota > Metazoa > Chordata > Mammalia > Primates > Lemuridae > Eulemur > Eulemur rufifrons. Next base: position 84,470,580 of record NC_091012.1, on the reverse strand, counting down.
CAATGTCTAAGGCCGGGCACGGTGGCTCACGTCTGTAATCCTAGCACTCTGGGAGGCCGAGGCAGGAGGATCGCTTGAGGTCAGGAGTTCGAGACCAGCCTGAGCAAGAGCGAGACCCATCTCTACTAAAAATAGAAATTATATGGACAGCTAAAAATATATATAGAAAAAATTAGCCGGGCATGGTGGCACATGCCTGTAGTCCCAGCTACTCGGGAGGCTGAGGCAGGAGGATTGCTTGAGCCCAGGAGTTTGAGGTTGCTGTGAGCTAGGCTGATGCCACAGCACTCACTCTAGCCTGGGCAACAGAGTAAGACTTTGTCTCAAAAAAAAATAAAAACAAAAAAGCAATGTCTAAGAAAATATAAAACAGAAAACAGTCAATTAAAAAGATAAAAGGTTAAAATCAAGTACATGAAAGGATATATAAATGGATTAACAATTTAAAAAATTGTTAAAAGGTTAAGCCTCACTAATAAAAAAGCTACTTAACTAGGAACTATTCTCACCTATTAACGCCACCAAAAGATTTAAACTATAAAAAAACTCATTCTAAGTACCTAGATAGTGACATTATAAATTAGTACAATCTTCTGGAAAGCAATCTTACAATATATGAGAAGAGCTATAAAATTCATGAGCCCCTTTGATCTGATAACTCCACTTTAGGGAATAAAGTCCAGGAAAATAACAGGGGAGCGGGGGTGTAAGAAAACAGAAAAAGAAAACCTAACCATGCAAAGATATTAGTGAAAAACTGGAAGTTGTTTTCAATCACAGCATCTTAAATACGACTGAATTTTTTCTTACCATTAAAAAAATGATGACTATTCAAATACACAGGTAAGTATATGTAAAAGTGTTAAGAAAAATATAATGTGCAAAATAGAAACTCATAACAATTATGTAAAAATATGCCTTCACAAAATAAGGCGGGGAGTATAAAGTCCATTAAACTGAGGTTTCTGGGTTTATTTGTGGTAAGGAGACTTTTAATTACTATAATATTCATGTATTGTTTATCACTGTCAAGTTAGTTTCAGAAAAGCTTTTTCCTTTAAGTCTCCTTTTGCTACTTGCTAAAAAATGGTCCTCCTTGCAGAGATGCATATAGGCTGTGAAAGGAAAAATGTAACACAAAACATTTCAACATACCTCAGTATCAAAACTATATCTACAAAATCCTATCAGTCATTCATTAAGTGTTAAAACATATATTAGTAGGCACTGTTGTTTTTGCCTTTTTTGGAGGGGAGGGAAGGACTTGAGTCCAACAAAAAGTCTGACTATAAATTAAATAACCTATTAATACATGCAGTTTTTCAAAAATAATTTTTATCCACCTGAAAAATTGTTACCATTAATAGTACAAATGGTCAAATTTACCTTTATCACAATTATTGTACTATCTTCTGTGATTCACAAAATTTAAGGAAAAAATTTAGTCAGTAGATTCGATAATAATTAATGTGGCATCACTGTTGTAATTTAATAAAAAGAATATCAAACACTAAAGCAATTTAAATATAGTGTTATTGCAAGCAAATTTTAAATCATTTTATTTATATTTAGAGTCTACCATACTGCTCCAACTTTAACTTTGTCTGATTTTCCTCCACTTGGATCTTATTTAAAGGAAAGGAAGCTGAATTCTGATTTTAGTAACATCCCTTTCTCCTTTCATTACCCTCCAGTGCACCATGGCAGTGGCTAACACAAGGGAATATATCCCCCTCAAAATAAAAAGGATCACCTTTTTTGTGTGTCAATGCTGAACAGAAGGTACATTTATACTATGAATTACATTTGCAGGAGAAACAACACAGCCAACACAATACCTTTGGTCCTTTACTAAAGTATGTTCTATTCTAAAATGTCCATTGTTGTCTCCTTGTAAACCCAAAATTGTGATTCAACAATTCTCAAAAAGGTCATTATTCATAGTTTTTTTTAGTGATAATGCATATATACAAATGAGATGTACTGATGATGAGATATTTTCTAAAATCTGAAATATATAACAATTATCCTTTTATTCCGTAGTACACAATGTAAAACTGGCAAATTTTGGAATTGGCTCGATGGTCCTTATTATTTTTAATTATGGGGTTTTTCCCGGTCCCAGGTCCCTTAACTCCCCTCCAGAGCCCCTTCTCTACCCGCCCCCCCCTCCACCCCGCACCGAAGGAAAAAAAAAAAAAAAAAAAAAGCCTGGCCCCAGTTCCCGTATTTCAGGCCAGGACCAACCAGAAACCAGTTTTCTTCCACTAATCCGGAACTCCGGGCTGTTACCAACGCTGTCATTGGCCAGCGTCAGTCCTTGGTACGTGCCCCAAGATAACCTCCTGGTTCCTCTCCCTTTTCCCTGTACAATGGGCCTTCCCCGATGTTTGTAACATATTCATAATCCACAACACGGCACCTCTGATAACCAACTCACATTCTTCAAAGTTTTCGGGTGGAAACAAGCTAGGCCATGGGGAGGGAAGGTACCCTTTCTCCGACTGGCAGGGAGGGGGGAAGCAGCAGTCGTTCTTTGGCTCCGCACTGAGCTCTAGAGCCGAGCTGGCTGAGAGGTCGAGGGCGAGTTGGGGGTACAAGGTGGGGAGGGAGTGGAGAAAGAGTTGGGTTAAGTTGAAATTAAAACTTTACTCACCAGATCCTCAAAGCTTCTTCGGTGCTCTTTCCCCTCCCAATCTAAGCGGCGCGGAATCAGCTGGGGGCCAGAGGAAAATAAAGGGGAAGGGGGGACAAATGATGAAGGTAAAGCCTCAGCTCCCCATCAACAGAACCCAGCCTGGATCCTGGTCCTCGACCCTTTGGCGTCTTTATTTCTCTTGGCCCGATAGCTATTGCCTCAGAGCTAGTGGGGGGGCGGGGGGCGGGGAGGGCGGCAGAGGAGGAGGAAATACTGAAAAAACGCTTCCACAAGCATAAAGAGGGGGCGAGTTAAGACCCCAGCGTTGTCCGCCCCTTTTGAGGGAAGAAACCGGTTCACCCCGGTGACAACAGCTATGGGTTCCCAGATCGAAGCCTCCCTCCCCGGCCCCTGTCCTCCGCCCCTGACTTGCCCTCCCCTTCCTCCAGTCTCACCCCAACCCTCCCCACCCCTTCCCAAAGGGGCTCCGTACCTGATGCTCCTCGAGCTCCTGCACTAGCACCTGAGCAAAAGGGAAACACGAATATGAGGAGCAGCTCGGGCCATCAACCCATTCCTCCCTCCCCACTTAAAACCCAGCCGCTGACGGTAGGACTAGTCAAGGCCGGCCTTTCCCTCACCCTCAGAGGAACTGCTCACCCCACTGCCTCGATTTCCCCATTGGGACCCACGACTCCCAGATCTCCTTCTCTCCCTCACCTGAGCGGATTTGTTGCAGGGTCCGGACTGCAAGAACCTAGCGATCAGGTAATACAGCTCTGAGGAAGAGGGGGGGAAAAAGAGGTTGAGAAGGAGGCAAAGAAGAGAAATAGAAGCTTTTTCAAAAGAAACTGACAGCAGTCGCGCTAAGCCCCCACACCCTTAACCCCCTGGACACAGCTACCCACCGGCTTCGATCTGGGTAGGTGCTGCCGCCATCCTTTTCCCGAGTGGGTTTGGGGGTTTCGCTCCAGAGGGGCTGGCGGGGGCGGGTGGGGGCGCTGCCTCTATTGTGGTGAAGCCCCCATGCCCAGGAGTCCCGCCGCTTCCGCCGCACTCCTCGTCCCAGTTTCGGTCTCTCTCGGATTCATCGCATCACGTTTCGACCCATAGATATTCTAGCCCTAGAGCTGAGAAGGCTGAGGAGGCGGAGGAGGAAGAGAGAGAGAGTGAGAGAGAGAGAGACAGAGAGAGGAGAGAGAGAAGAGGGAGGAGCCGAAGTGGCGAAGGGGTGGGCGGGGGGAGAAGGGGGTGGAGAGAGGGGAGGGCAAAAACCGTGAGAGGGTCCTGCAGCGCTTGCTGTTCGCCGCCAGAGGCACTAACGCAGTGGCTGGGCCTCAGCTCTCCCAGGGGGCCAACGGTTGCCTAGCTACCGCTAGGAAGGAGGGGGAGGAGCTAACTGACGGCCGACACTCTGGCAACCGTTTTAGAACTCTGTGGTGGCATTCGCGTCCGGGAGCTCCAGAGTGGCTTGCCCTTCCTGTGAGGGCAATCCGACTCTTTCCGGTCGGGGATCCTTCCCTCTGGGGTGATCTTGAGGAACTTGTGAGGTGCTTACTGGACTCAGCTACTTTCTTTGTTTTCCTACGGGTACCAAAGCAATTTTGTTTTTTGTTTGTTTTGTGTCTCCCACACGGAATGGAAGCTACCCGGTTAAAGGGTTTTATGCATGAAGGAGGAAAAGGAGCTCCTACTTGTTTCTCTTTAAAATGATTTTCTGTACCAAATGAAAATGCTGTACTTACTCCGGACTGTTACTCCAGACTGTTAAGGGGTTTATATAATTATAGAAGAAGACGACTTAAAATATCCCTCATTCCGGTAAATATTGCATGAGAACTTTGCAGTCAGCCATGAAGCATTTTCCCCCTCCTGAAGTTTAATGTGTGCTGTATCTGTCCCATTCCATTCCTACAGGATAATTTTCTATTGCTTTTTTTAATACTGCCAAAGTGCTTTACATTAACCAAGGATTTTTATATATTATTGCTTATGTCTATACAAGGCAATTTTCTACAGGTTTGAGACTACATTTCATTTGTTTAATATATAACTCTAACTCAGTACATGACTGACTTTCTATACTTAGTTATGGAAATCTTAAGTGCTCAAAGGGTTAGTATAATAACTGACCACAGATATAGTAAACTGGGTCCTTTCCTAGCCTACCTTCCCTTAACATCCTGTTCCCATCCCATGCCTTGACCAAAAGAATTAGTAGAAGCTGAACCTGATAAGACTATAAATGCTAGTTACATTGCATGTATTATTAACATTGAAATATTTAAGTTTGAAGGTTCCCCTTATAAATTTAGGGCTGTATTCTTAGGAATTTGGTTTCCTCACTCAGAGCTTGGCCATTGACCACAGTAAGCCTAGAATTGCATTAAGCTGACATAAACTTAGCCTAAAATTGATTAGCTCTTACTCTGGTCCTTTTTTTTTTTTTTTTTGCCTCAGAAAGCAATAACCACACAAAGTGTGAAATGATAGATTTATCTTTGGTTGGTATGCTGTGGTACTTGACAAAACAAATACCGTTAGTTAAAAAAAAATTAGATATTGAAAAAATACGTAAGACCCAGATAACTCCTTGTGAGTAGTTTAGTAGGAAGATACCAGACTATCTGGTATATATACCAGACTATCTGAATAATTTTTACAGTTCAAATATAATACACAGGTCAAATATCCCTTATCTGAAGTGCTTAGGAACAAAAATGTTTCGGATTTGGGATGTTTTTGGGTTTTGGAATATTTGTGTCTACGTTAATGAGATATCCTGGGTATAGGACCCAAATCTAAACACAATGCTCTTTTATGTTTCATATACACCTTATACACATAGCTTAAAGATAATTTTAGTCAATATTTTTAAATTTTGTGTATAAAACAAAGTTTTGCCTGCTACCCTTCACATGAGGGTAGATGTGGAATTTTCCACTTGCACCATCTCATGTTGGCCCTCAAAAAGTTACAGATTTCAGAGCACTTTGGATTTCGGATTTTCGGATTAGGGATGCTCATCTTGTATATAACAGTTAAAATTTATCAAACCAGTATCATGTAGTAAGCTCTTTATGTGCTTTATGTCGTTTTATCTTTACAATGACCCTAGGACATAATTTCTATTGTTATCCCCATTTTACAGATGATAAAAATGACTATGATTTTGGACTACTCACAATCTGTGAAACTTATTCCTTACCTGTAAAATGTGAGTAATAAATAGTACTTGCCATGCCTACTTCACAGGAATTGTGACAGTCATGTGAGAATATATTTGTGTACTATTTCAAAATTTATGTGGCACCATTATTCCATGATTACTTCTGTATCAGTCTAGTCACAATCAGGAGAGAAAAATCACACAATCATTTGAATAAGGAATGTTTAAGATAAATAATTATTAATGTTAAGAGGAGATTGGAGTAATGAGAGATTAGCTAGTAAGTAGTAAGGAGAACTCTAGGCCAGATGCGATGGCTCATGCCAATCATCCTAGCACTTCAAGAGACTAAAGTGGGAGAATTGCTTGAGGCCAGGAGTTTGAGACCAGCCTGAGCAAGAGCAAGACCCCATCTCTACAAAAAATAGAAAAATTAGCCCGGCATGGTGACATGTGCTTATAGTCCCAGCTATTCAGGAGGCTTAAACAGGAGGATCACTTTAGCCCAAGAGTTTGAGGTTGCTGTAAGCTGTGATGACGTCACTGCACTCTAGCCCGGGGAACAGATGGAGACCCTGTCTCAAAAAAGAAAAAAAAAAAAAAAAAAAAAAAAAGGATCACTCAAGCCTGGTCACACACCAGGAGGTTAGCACCAAGCTTCATCTGTATTTATAGCTGCTACCCATTACTTCCATCACTGTATAAGCTCCGCCTCCTGTCAGATCAGCGGCTGCATTAGATTCTCATAGGAGCGCAAACTCTACTGTAAAATGCACTTGTAAGGGATCTAGGTTGCTTATGCCTTATGAGAATCTAATATCTGATTATCTGAGGTGGAGCTGAGGCGGAGATGCTAATGCTGGGAAGCAGCTGCAAATACAGATTATCATTAGTAGAGAGATTTGACTGCACAATAAATGTAATGTGCTTGAATCATCCCAAAACCTTTCCTCTCCAGCATCCTGGTCCATGGAAAAGTTGTTTTCCGTGAAACCGGTCCCTAGTGCCAAAATATTTGCGGGCTGCTACTCTAAAGGATATAGGAATAACAGATACATAATAGTAGCCACTCCCCCTAGAACTGAAATTAAACACTCTTCACCCCTCTTCTCTGCCCAGAGCTAAGATCCAGACATTACTGGACAGGACACAGCCAGTAGAGATTCACTCAGTGGCAGGAAAGATGCTGTGGTGCCTTTACCAGCAGAACTTGCTGAAACTCCAACCTCTGGGAATTACTGGAACTCTGTCTTCTGGAACTTGCTAGAAACCCACCCTCTGGAACTCGCCTTCTGTGCTGCCTGAGAAAGATGTTCATGGGGAAATGCTTCACCAGAGGCATTTTACTACGAAACTACAAGAGAAATGGTGCCAGGGGAAGCTGCTTGGTGCTACACAAACTGTGCACAACAGAAGCCAGGCACTGAAGAGAGCTGCACAAGCCCAATGAGCCTGCCAGAAACAGGGAGCAAAACCTTTTCTTGCTGCACCATCTTTCCACTGCCCTCTACTTATGAAGCTTCAGTGCCAGCTGACAAAAGGAAAAATATTTAAATGGCTCAGATGTATTTTCACAGAGCATGCAGTAAGGGTGAATTTGGAGATGACAGGCAACAAATTGATGAACTGGTGCCACTTCCCTGCTGTTTTCTTGACTGTAATGGCTAGGGAAATAACAGGGAAGTTATTGATATCCATATGCTCTCATAAAATTATTTGTTGTTCAGGATCAATGCTAATTAATCAGGACTAATGCTTTGAAGTATTTCCTAACAATTAGAATCACCAGTCTTAACCCCATGGTTAAATTTTAATTAATTTTTACAAACTAAAGCAAAAATGCATTTATATAGAAAAAAAATCTAGAATGCTTACTTGGTAGGTATATTAGTTTCCCAGGGTTGCCATAACAAGTTATCACAAACAGGTGGCTTAAAACTATTGGTATCTCTTCTGTCACAGTTCTGAAGGCTAAAAGGACAAAATCAAGGTGTTGCCAGGACTCAATCCTTTTTTGCTTCTTCCAGCTTCTGGAGGCTCCTGGAATTCCTTGTTTTGGGGCAGCATAACTCCAATCTCTGCCTCCACCTTCATATGGCCTTCTTTCTTGTGTGTCCTTGTGTCAAATTATCCCCTGCTTTTTCTTAAAAGGACACTTGCCATTGGATTTCTGTCCTACCCCAAATCCAGGATGATCTCATCTTCAGAACTTTAATTACATCTTCAAAGACTATTTCCAAGTAATATGTTGACAGGTACTAGGGTTAGGATGTGGAAGTATCTTTTGGGCGACCATAATTCAAGCCATAAAATTATCCTTTATTTTATTCAATTCTTTGAAAGTCACAATTTAATGGAATATCAATGTTGATAACAGTTAGGTAACAGTTCTCCCTAGGAAAGCAAATAACGGGAAAAAAAGGTAGGAAATCCTTAGATGGAAAAACAGAAGTTGGTAAATAAATAAGATTAATATAACAAACTATAAATAGTTGCTCCTCTTTTCTTATCTCAGCTTCTTTTAAAACCAAAATTATATAGAGGAAAAATTAAAATAATGTATTCTTAGGTCTAAAACATATATGATATGTTAAAATGCTATTTTAACATAGTACATGGGTATAATATGCATATCAATAATAGGAAAAAAGAGGGAAAGGGAAATAGAGCTATACAGGAGTAACATTTGTATAGTTCAAAAGAATTACATTAATATAAACCTGAAGTATAGTCTGATAAGCTAAGAGTTATATGATAAGCCCTAGAGCAGTCACTAAGAAAATTCAAAATTATCAAAAAATATAGTGAAAAAATCATTAAAAGTTCCACTACAAAATATTTACTTAATGCAAAAGAAAGCAAGAAAGAAGCAATAGAACAAAAAAAGACATGAGACATATCAAAAACAAAATTAAAATGTCACACATAAATCCAGCTACATCAATAATAACATTACATGTAAATGGATATTGGCACAAGTGCAGGGACACAGACCAGTGGAACACAACAGAAAATCCAAATATAGAACCATCCTCATATAGTCACCTAATTTTTGACAAAGCGGGAAAGAATATACTCTGGGGACAAGAATCCCTATTCAATAAATGGTGCTGCGAGAATTGGTTAGCCACTTGTAGAAGACTGAAACAGGACCCACAGCTTTCACCTCTCACAAAAATCAAATCACGGTGGATAACAGACTTAAACCTTAGGCATGATACAATCAGAATTCTAGAAGAAAATGTAGGAAAGACTCTTACAGACATTGGCCTAGGCAAAGAATTTATGAAGAAGACCCCCAAGGCAATCACAGCAGCAACAAAAATAAATGAATGGGACATGATTAAATTAAAAAGCTTCTGCACAGCCAAAGAAACAGTCCAGAGAATAAACAGACCACCTACAGAATGGGAAAAAATTTTTGCATACTACACATCAGATAAAGGACTGATAACAAGAATCTATTTAGAACTCAGGAAAATCAGCAAGAAAAAATCAAGCAACCCTATCAAAAAGTGGGCAAATGACATGAATAGAAACTTCTCGAAAGAAGATATAAGAATGGCTAACAAACATATGAAAAAATGCTCAACATCCCTAATCATCAGAGAAATGCAAATCAAAACCACAATGAGATATCACTTAACTCCAATGAGAATGGCCTTTATCAAAAAAACCCAAAATAACACATGTTGGCGTGGGTGTGGAGAGACAGGAACACTCATACACTGCTGGTGGGACTGCAAACTAGTGCAACCCCTGTGGAAAGCATTATGGAGGTATCTTAAACAGATTCAAGTAGACCTGCCATTTGACCCAGCAATCCCATTACTGGACATATACCCAAAGGAAAAAAGGTCATTCTGTAACAAAGACACATGTACCCGAATGTTTATAGCAGCAGAATTCACAATAGCAAAGATGTGGAAACAACCCAAATGCCCATCAATACATGATTGGATTAGTAAGCTGTGGTATATGTATACCATGGAATGTTACTCAGCTATAAGGAATGATGAAGATACGACATCTCTATGGTTCTCCTGGAGAGAGTTGGAACCCATTATATTAAGTGAAGTATCCCAAGAATGGAAAAACAAGCATCACATGTACTCACCAGAAAATTGGTTTCCCTGATCATCACCTAAATACACATCTGGGAACGACACCAATTGGATATCAGACTGAGGTGGGGGGTGGGGGAGGGGATGGGGGTATGCCTACACAATGAGTGCATTGCGCACCGTTTGGGGAGTGGTAACACTTGAAGGTGCTGACTCGAGAAGGGGGGGTGGGGAAGGGAGGGATATATACCTCATGATGGGTGCAATGCGCACGACCTGGGGAACAGACACGCCTGGAGCTCTGACTTGGGGGGAAAGGCGGTACAGGAGCAACATATGTAACCTGCAATTCTGTATCCCCCATAACAAGATAAAATAAAAAAATAAATAAATAAATAAATGGATACATACTACTTCTAGCATTACAGCATGGGAGCTTTGTAGGACAGCTCCCCAGTGAAACTAATAAAAATCATGACATGTAAACAGCCATCTAAAGTCTCTGGAAATAGTCCTAATGACATAAAACAAATGAAAAAAAAAAACATTTACTTAAGAAAATCTACTGAAAATTTAAGATCAGTGAAAGTCTGTGGTATTTGAACAAAGACATGCTTCTTCCCAAACCACTCCCCCAGCCCCGGTGGAGCAGGAAACTCTGCTCCAGACCGAAACATCCAAGAATACAGGACTCCCTCTCCCCACTAGTTCCCAGTAGGTCTGTCTTCCTGGGAGTGGAAGGACATCAAAATTTTTCATGCTTCCTCCAATCACCTGTTGCTCAGGCCATATTCTGGTCCAGTATAGCCAAGAGGTGGGGAATCTTTTCTTCCACCCAGCCCTTAATCATGGAACACAGCTAGATCTTGGACATGGTGCTACTGAGTACACCGGGACCTTAATCACCCTCACCCTGGATTAAGGAGCAGTAGATACATTCTAAGAGAGGCAAACCAAAGAGACAGGGCTACTTCCCCCTTACTCTACCAAGCACTTATTTATCTCCTCAAGAAGGGATTCAGAGAGAAGTGTGCCATTGTCTGGGCCCCCAGTATTAGAGTTGTAGTTTAGAAATTTTGCCCTATCAGAAAAGCAGGCCTTAGAAGAGAGAGCTCTGAATCTCTCCCCAAAGGAACTGACTTTATCTACAACAGAATGTGGAAAAATCCAAGCCTAAGAGTACTCTAAAAAGCAATGAAGGTGATGGTAAAAAGAAATTAGGAGAAAATTGGTAGATGTATTGGAATTATAGGGTAAAGTGCCAGCTGGCCAGTTTGCTGGACAGAAACAGAGGAAAGAGAGAACAGCAAAAAGCCCCCAGATGTCAGAGCAAATTTCAAACACTGACCTAGGGAAATATTCCTACTAAGGAGCCCAAATTTGACTGGATCAGTCTGTGAAGCAATTTACACACTGGGGTTTGTTGAAAACATTAGAGTAATCAGCAGCCAATTAGTAGGGTATAAGAGTTGGGTGTGGTTAGAGAAAGAGACAGTCGAAGAGAGCCCTGCCAAAACCAGTGTCTTTTAATGGTGACTATGTGCATACTCAAGGCTGTACCTCCTGAAGAGCAACATCAATAGACACTTTACCCAACAACAGCAGAGTATCCATTCTTCTCAAGTACACATGGGACATTCTCCAGGATATACCATAAAACAAACTTTGATAATTTTAAAAGGATAAAAGTATCACAAAAAAATTTTAAAAACAGATGTAGTAGTAAGCAACTATAGTTCCAGCTACTTGGAAGGCTGAAACAGGAGGATCACTTGAGCTCAGGAATTAGAATTCAGCCTGAGCAACATAACGAGTCCCTGTCTCTAAGACATAATAATAATAATTTTAAAAGAAATAATACAAAGTATTTTATCTGTCCATGATGAAATGAAATTAGAAATCAATAACAGAAAGCAAATTGAAAAACTCACAAATATATATAAATTAAGTAGCGTACTCCTAAATAACCAGAGTCAAAGACAAAATCAAAAGGGAAATTGGAAAATACTTTGAGATGAGTGATAATGAAGGTTTACCAAGGAAAAAAAATGAGAAGATTCAAATCACTAAAATTAGAGGTAAAAGAAGAGACATACTGCCAAGCTTACAGAAACAAAAAGGGTTATAAGATAACATAAAGATTTTATGCCAAAAAATTTGATAACCTAAATGAAATGGAAAAATTTCTAGTAATATACAATCTACCAAAACTGACTCAAGTAAAAAATAGATATTCTGAATAAATTTATAACAAAGAGGTTGTATTAATAAAAAAAAAAAAAACTTCCAAAACATAAAGCCTTGAATTATGTGGCTTCACTGGTGAATTCTAGCACACATTTAAAGAAGAGTTAATGGAAATTCTTTACAAACTCTTCCAAAAAATGGAAGAGGAGGGAACATTGTCTAACTCATTTTATGAGGCCAGTATTACCCTGATATCAAGAGCAGACAAAAACATCACAAGAAATGACAATGATAGATGGTATCTTTTATGAATATAGATGCAAAAAATCTTTAACAAAATACTAGTAATCTAAACCCAAACATATAAAAAGGATTATAAACCATTACCAAGTGGAGTTTATGCCAGGAATGCAAGGTAAGTTTAACATGTGAAAACCAATGAATGTAATGTATGTATCAACAGAATATAAGACAAAAACCACATGACTATCTTAATAGTTGCAGAGAAAGCATCTGACAAAATCCAACACTCCTTCATGATTAAAAAAAAACCATTCAACAATCTAGGAATAAAAAGAAACTTCTTCAACTTGATAAAGGGCATCTATAAAATACCTCACAGCTAACATAATGGAGGAAAGACCTATCTTAGTCGTAACTGATCATACAAATCAGACACAAAAGAATGTCTCTTTTCACATTTTTACTGCAGTTTATAGCAATGGCAATTATGCAAAAAATAAAAAGAAAAAGAATGAAAGAAAGAAATGCCATCTTGTTTGGAAGGGAAAGAGTTTTACTCTCTATGGACGGCATGATCTTATGTATAGAAAATCCTAAAGGGTCCATTAAAAAGCTATTAGAACTAATAAATGAGTTCTGTAAAACTGCAAGATAAAAGATCAATGTTTAAAAATCAATTGTATTTCTATATACTTTCAATGCACAATCTGAAAATAAAATTAAGAAAATTCCATTTACAATAGCATCAAACAATATCAATATCAAATAGTTGGGAATAAATTTAACCAAGGGCATTCAAGACATATACACTGAAACTATAAAACTGTTGAAAGCAATTAAAGAAGACCTAGGTAAATGGAAAGACATCCCATGTTTATGTATCAGAAGACTCACTATTGTTAAGATTTAAATGTTTTCCAAATTGGTCTACAAATTTAATATAATCTTTATAAAAATCCCATTTGGCCTTTTTTTCCCAGAAATGACAAACCGTTACTAAAATTCATATGTAAATGAAAGGGGCCAGAATAGCCACAGCATACTTGAAAAAGAACAAATTTGGAGGACAAATTTCTCTATTTCAAAACTTATTACAAAGTTACAGTAATTAAGACAGCATGGCACTGGCATACAGATAAACATAGATCAATAGAAACCAATTGAGAGTGTAGAAGTAAACCCTCACATTTCCAATCAATTGATTTTTACATAGATGCCAAAAGAATGCAATGGGAGAAGGAATAGTCTCTTCCACAAATGGTGCTAGGACAACTGTATATTCATAAGATAAAGTATGAATTTGGAACTCCACTTCACATGATATGAAAAATGAACTCAAACTGGATCAAAGACATAAATGTAAGACAAAACTATGAAATCACTAGAAGAAAGCATAGGCATAAGTTTTCATGGTTTTTATTCTGGCAATGGTTTCTTAGATTATATATGATACCGAAAGAACAAGTGATAAAAGAAAAGATATATAAATTGGACTTAATCAAAATCAAAAACTTTTGTGCATCAAAAGACACTATCAAGAAAGAAAGAAAACCTACATAATGGGAAAAATATTGGGAAATCATATATCTGATATAAGGACTTAAATATATAAAGAATTCTCAGAACTCAAAAATAAAAGGCAAATAACCCAATTAGAAAATAGGGGAAGGATTTTGAATAATTTCATGAAAAAATCGTTAACATCTTTAGCCAAAAGGGAAATGCAAATCAAAACTACTTCATATCCACTAGGATGGCTGTTATCAAATAAACAGACAATAATTAGTGTTGGTGAGGGTGTGAAGAAATTGGAAGCCTCATATGCTGCTTTGGAAAACTATTTGGCAGTTCCTCAATCTAAACATAGAGTTACCCAACAATTCCATCCCTAGATATTCACTCAAGAGAACTGAAAACATATTTCCACCCAAAAATTATACATGAATATTCACAACAGCATTCATAATACCCAAAAAGTGGAGACAACCTAAATATTCATCAACTGATGAATGGATAAACAAACTGTGGTTTATCCCCACAATGAAATACTATTCCACAATTAAAAGGGAGGAAGTGCTGATATATGGAACAAACATGGATGAACTTTTCAAAAACATTATACTAAGTGCAAAAATCTATTCACAAAACACCATGTATTACATATTCAGAGTAGAACGATTTTTGAAATATTAATAGACAGTATATAATTGATTGCCTAGGACTGGGAAACTTAGGGGTAAATGGGGAGTGACTGCTAATGGATTTGGGGTATTTTGGGGGGAGTAATGAAATGTTCTAAAATTGATCATGGTAAGACATGAAAAGAGTAGAGCCAGATGGTAGGATAGGACTCTCCAGCAATTGTCCCTCCACAAAAACATCAGTTTGAACAACTATTCATACATTAAAATACTTTCACAAAAGCTAAGGGAACCAGGTGAAAGATAATAGTACCTGATTATAGCATAATAATAAAAGACTTATTTAAGAGGGCTGTAAGGATAATTTTACATTACCTGCATTACACCCCCTCCTCCAACACTAGGCAGCACAAAATGAAGAGAGATACAATCCTCTTGGGGAAAAGAGAGGGAATTAAGTGTAAGACTTTGCCTTGGACCCAATATTGGGCCTGCCACAGTAGTACTCAACACTGGGCAGACTCTCATGGCCGCTAACTCCAGGAGAAAACCCTTAGTCCCTGTGAGATAGACTCAAGTTCCAGCCCACATTACTTCCAGCCAACTACAGCTGTAAAAAGAGACAAAGAACATCATTATATACTGATAAGGGGTCAACTTACCAAGAGAATATAGCTATTGTAAGTTATATATGCACACAATGTCGACACACATACATATAAATGCAAATAATAATAGATCTGAAGAGAGAAATAGACTGCAATACAATAATATTAGAGGACTTCAATACCCTAATTTTACTGATGGATAGATAATCTTGACACAAAATCAACAAAGA
The DNA here is from genome assembly GCF_041146395.1 of Eulemur rufifrons. Taxonomy (NCBI): domain Eukaryota; kingdom Metazoa; phylum Chordata; class Mammalia; order Primates; family Lemuridae; genus Eulemur; species Eulemur rufifrons. Next base: position 84,455,300 of record NC_091012.1, on the reverse strand, counting down.
AACATTGGATTTAAACTGCACTCTAAACTAAATGGACCTAACAGACATTTACACAATAGCCCATCCAACAGCTGTAGAATACACATTCTTCTCACCTGCGCATGTAACATCCTCTAGGATAGATCATATATTAAGCCACAAAACAAGTCTTAACAAACTGAAGAAAAATGAAATTATATCATATATCTTTTTTAACCACAATGATATAAAACTAGATTCAATAACAACAGGAACTTCCAAAAAACATAATTATATGTAAATTAAACAACATACTTCTGAACAACCAATAGGTTAATGAAGAAGTTAAAAGGGAAATTAAAAAACTGTTTCAGACAAATGAAAATGGAAACACAATGTGTCAAAACCTATGAGATATAACAAGCAGTTCTAATCGGGAAGTTTATAGCAATAAACACATCAAAAAAGAAGAAATATCTCAAATAAAAAACCTAACATTGAACCACAAGGAACTAGAAAAACAAGATCAAATTAAACCTAAAATTAGTAGAATAGGGAAATAATAAAGATCACAGCAAAAATAAATAAAATAAAGACTAGAAAAGTAATGCAAAAGATCAATAAAATGAAGAGTTGATTTTTTGGAGAGATAAACAAAATAGACAGACTTTTAACAAGACTAAGAAAAAAGAGAAGTTTCAAATAAATATAATCAGAGATGAAAAACAAGACATTATAGCTGATGCAACAGAAATACATAGGATCATAAAAGACTATCATCAATAATTACATACCAACAAATTGGATAACCTAGAAGAAATGAATAATTTCCTGGACATGTACACTACCAAGATTGAATTATGAAGAAATAGAAAATCTGAACAGACTAATTAAGAGTAAGGAAATTGAATCAGTATTAAAAAGTCTGTCATCAAAAAAAGGCCCAGACCTGATGGCTTTACTGCTGAATTCTACCAAAGATTAAAAGAACTAATACCAATTTCCCTCAAACTCTTCCAAAAAAATTGAAGAGGAGGGAATATTTCCAAATTCATTCTATGAGGCCACCATTAACCTAATACCAAAATGAGACAAAAAAATAGGAAAGAAAGAATGAGAAAGAAAGAAAGAAGGGAAGGATGGAGGGAGGGATGGAAAGAAGAAAGAAAAAGGAAAGAAAGAAGGAAATAAAGAAAAAAAGAGAAAGAAAAAGAAAGGAAGGAAGAAAGAAAGAGAGAGAGAGAGAGAGAGAGAAAGCAAGCTAGCTAGCTACAGGCCAATATCCTTGATGAACATGAATGCAAAAACTCTCAACAAAATGTTAACAAACCAAATTCAGCAGCATATTAAAAACATGATTCACCATGATCAAGTGGGATTCATCCCAGGGCTGGAAGTATGGTTTAATATATGCAAATAAGTAAATATAATACATCACATTAACAGAATGAAGGGCAAAAAACATATGATCATTTCAATAGATGCAAAAAACCATTTGACAAAATTCAACAACACTTCATTATAAAAGTTCTCAACAAATTGGGTATAGAAGGTATAGACCTCAACAAAATAAAGGCCATATATGATAAATCCACAGCTAGCATCATACTGAATGGAAAAAGTTGAAAGTTTTTTCTGAGATCTGAAATAAGACAAGGTTACCCACTTTTTCTACTTACATTAAGCATAGTCCTGGAAGTCCTAGCCAAAGCAATTAGAAAGAGAAAGAAATAAAAGGCAGTGAACTACCTGAAAAAGAAATCAAGAAAACAATCTCATTTATAATAGCCACAGAAAAATACTTAGGAATACATTTAACAAAGAAGGTAAAATATCTCTACACTGAAAGCTATAAAGCATGGATGAAAGTAAGTGAAGAAGATAGAAATAAATGAAAAGATATCCTATGTTCATGAATTGGAAGAATTAATATTGTTAAAATGTCCATACTACCCAAAGTGATCTATAGATTTAATGCAATCTCTATCAAACACTTGTGGAATTCTTTTGGTTTTGGGGTTTTTTTGTTTGTTTTTGTTGATTTTTGAGACAGGGTCTCTATCATCTGGGCTAGAGTGGAATGGTGTCATAATAGCTCACTGAAACCTCAAACTCCTGGGCTCAAGCAATCGTCCTGCCTCAGCCTCCTGAGTAGCTGGGACTACAGGCATGTGCCACCTCATCCAGCTAATTAGTCTAGTTTTTTGTAGAGATGGGGTCTTACTCTTGCTCAGGCTGGTCTCAAACTCCTGGCCTCAAACAATCCTCCTGCCTCGGCCTCCCTAAGCACTAGGAGTACAGTCATGAACCACCATGCCAGGCTGATTTATGGCATGTTTTACAGAAATGAATACATGCATTTATGTCTACCTGATTTTTGAAAATTGTTCCAGGAGCACAAAATGGGGAAAGGACATTTTCTTTAATAATTGGTGGTGGGAAAACTGTATATACACATACAAAAGAATGAAATTAGACCCTTATCTATCACCATATACAAAAATACCTAAAAATGGATTAAACACTTAAATGTAAGACCCCAAATTACTACCTGAAACTATGAAACAATTAGAATTAAGCAAAGGGAAAAAGCTCCATGACACTGGTCTGGAGAATGATTTTTTTTTTTTTGATAGAAACTCAAAAGCACAGGTGACACAAGCAAAGATAGAAAAATGGGATTACATCAAACTTAAAGGCTTCTGCGCAGCAAAGGAAACAATCAACAGAGTGAAGAGACAACCTACAAAATGGGAGAAAATATGTGTAAAGCATACATCTGAGAAGGGTTAATATTCAAAATATATAAGGAACTCAATAGCAAGAAAATGAATAACCAAATTTAAAAATAAACAAAAAGGTTAGGTGTGATGGCTCACACCTGCAATCCTAGCACTTTGGAAGGCTGAGGAAGGAGGGTCACTTGAGGCCAGGAGTTCAGGATGAGCCTGAGCAAGAAAGAGCAAGACCCTATCTCTACAGAAAAAAAAAATACTAATAAGCTAGTAAGAAAATAAAATAATAAAATGAACAAAAGACCTGAATAGACATTTTTCAAAAGAAGACATAAAAATGGCCAACAGGTATGTGAAAAATGCTCAATATCACTAATCATCAAGGAAATGCAAATCAAAACCACAATGAGATATCACCTCACTTATATTAAAATGGCTGTGCTATGGTTTGGATGTTTCTCCCCTCTGAAACTCATGTTGAAACTTAAAATGAATAGAATAGAAACTCTGTGGTATTTGGGTGGGGAACTCATGGCTTTATAAGATGAGAAAGAAAGACCTGAGCTAGCATGCTTAGCCCTCTTGCCAAGTGATGCCCTGCACTGCCTAAGGATTCTGTAGAGACTCCTGACCAGCAAGAATGCCCTCACAAGATGAAGCCCCCCAAACTTAGACTTCCCAGTTCCAGAACCATGAGTTAAATAAATCTCTATTCTTTATAAATTACTCAGTGTCAGGTATTTAGTCATAGCAACATTAAGCAGATTAAGGCTATTATCAAAAAAACAAAAGGAAACAAATGTTGACAAGAAGATGTAGAAAAAAGAGCCCTTACACACTGTTGGTGGGAATGTAAATTAGCACAGCCATATGGAAAAGAGTATGGAGGTTCTTCAAAAACTCAAAAATAGGACTACTATATTATCTAGCAATGTCACCACTGGCTATATATACAAAGGAAATGAAATGAGTATGTTGAAGACATATCTTCATTGCCATATTTATTGCATCACTACTCACAATACCCAAGATGTGGAATCAATCCAAGGGTCCATCAACAGATAAATAAATAAAAGGTATTACATATATACAATGTAATATTATTTAGACATAAAAAGAATAAAATCTTGTAATTTGTGAAAACATAAATGAGCATGGAAGACATTATGTTAAGTTAAATACTCCAGGCATAGAAAGACAAATACAACATTATCTCACTCACATATGCAATCTAGAAAAGTTGATCTTATGGGAGTAGTGAGTAGAAAGGTAGATCCCAGGGCTGGGATGGCTACTGGGGAGAAGAGTTGGGAAGAAGCTGATAAAAAGACACATAATTACAGTTAGATAGGAGGAATAAGTTTAAGAGATCTATTTTACAGCGTGGTAACTATAATGATCGTATACTGTATTCACAGAAAATGCAAAGAGAGTGGATGTTAAGTGTACTCACCACAAAAATGATAACTATATGAGGCAATACATTTTCTAATTAGCTAAATGTAATCATTCTACAATGTATATGTACTTCAGAACATCATGTTGTACACAATAAATACATACATTTTTATCTGTCAAATTAAAAATATAGTAGAGGAGACAAAAAATGGTGGAGTGCAGGTAACCTCCTGGATTCCTGCCCCCAGATAGGGAGGCATAGATCTCGGTCTGCTACACGTGAGTGGATCACTCCCCTGCAAGAACAGCGTTGTGAATTGGCAGAGAATCACCATGGGACACAAAAAGCAGGAAAAAGGAAAGGTGAATGGGAGATAAGATCATGAAATCTGGAGACTGCGAGACAAACGATAGAGAGTAGAGTGTGAGATGGTTGTGCCCTCCTGGTCAGTGAGTGAGCATCTACTGGAACAGAGCTTACACATGGCATGTCACTTTCCAAACAAAAACTCAAAGGTGGGAAGCAACAGCTGATCCAGAAGGGAAGGACTCAGAGAAAGAACTCTCTACAAGTATGAAGAATCAAGTGGAAAGCACACTCCCAGAGAGAAACACCAGCTCTCTAGCAATGGGGATTAACCAAATTCAGAACACTAAAATGATAGAAGAAGAATATCAAACATGGATCGTAATAAAACTCAACGATATGCAATAAAAAATGGATAACCAACACAAAGAAACCACAAAAGAAATCTAGGACTTGGAAGAAAAATTCACTAAAGTAATTGAAAAATTAAAGAAAAATCAAACTGAACTCCTGGAATTGAAGAATTTATTGAGGGAACTACAACACAGTGGAAAACATCAAGAACAGTGTCCATCAAACAGAATAAATAATCTCAGAGATTGAAGATAACCCCTTCCAATTAAATAAGTCAGTCACAGAGATAGAGCAGAGAAATAAGAGAAAATAGCAAAGCCTCCAAGAAATGTGGAATTATGTTAAGAAGCCTAATGTGAGAGTTATGGGCATTGCTGAGGATGAAGAAGATAATACTCAAGGGTTGGATAAGCTATTTGAAAATATAATGAGGAAAATTTTCCAGGCCTTACTAAAAATCTAGATATACAGGTACAAGAAGCCCAAAGGACACCTTGGAGATTCATTGCAAATAGGAAGGCACCAAGACAAGAAGTCATCACACTGACCAATGTATCCACTAAAGAGGTCCTTCTTCAAGATGTAAGGCAAAATAAACAAGTAACATACAAAGGAAAGCCCATCAAAATAATGCTAGACTTCTCAACCAAAACCTTACAACCAAAAAGAGACTGGGGCCCCATTCTTACTCTTCTCAAACAGAATAATGCCCAGCCTAGAATCTTGTAGCCTGCAAAACTTAGTTTTGTATACGAAGGAGAGATAAAGACATTCTCAGATGAGCAAAGACTGAGGGAATTCACCAAGAGAATACCAGCACTCCAAGAAGTACTCAGAACTCAGTTACACACAGATCAGCACAGTAAACACTCATGAATGTAAAACTACTCAAAAACTAAAGATCAAAGATCAGATACCACAATGGCTCAAGAGAGAAAAAAAAAATAAATGACATTCAACCCAACAGGATGAACAGAAATTTGCCCCACCTATCAGTTCTCTCAATGTGAATGGCTTGAACTCCCTACTCAAGAGACACAGGATGGCCGAATTGATAAAAAAAAAAAAAAATACAAGCCAAGTATCTGCTGTCTTCAGGAAACATATCTAACAGGCAAGGATGCATTTAGACTGAAGGGAAAACGGTGGAAAAAATATTTCAAGAAAACGGAAGCCAAAGGAAGGCTGGCATGGATTTCAGATAACTTAGTCTTTAAATCAACAAAAGTAATGAAAGAAAAATATGGTCACTACATAATCATGAAGGGTACAGTTCAATAAGAAGACATAACAATTCTAAATATGTATGCTCCCAACTTAGGTGCACCCAGATTCATAAAGCAAATCCTGGCTGGGCGTGGTGGCTCACGCCTGTAATCCTAGCACTCTGGGAGGCCGAGGCGGGTGGATCGCTCAAGGTCAGGAGTTCGAGACCAGCCTGAGCAAAAGTGAGACCCCGTCTCTACTAAAAATAGAAAGAAATTATATGGACAACTAAAAATATATATAGAAAAAATTAGCCGGGCATGGTGGCGCATGCCTGTAGTCCCAGCTACTCGGGAGGCTGAGGCAGAAGGATCGCTTAAGCCCAGGAGTTTGAGGTTGCTGTGAGCTAGGCTGATGCCACGGCACTCACTCTAGCCCGGGCAACAGAGCGAGACTCTGTCTCAAAAAAAAAAAAAAAAGCAAATCCTACTTGATCTGAACAAAATGATAAACAGCAACACCATAATACCTGGAGACTTCAACACCCCACTGACAGCACAGGACAGATCTTCCAAACAGAAAATGGACTTAAACAGAACTCTAGAACAAATGGGCCTCACTGATATTTACAGGACATTCTACCCCAAAACCACTGAATATCCATTCTTCTCATCAGCTCATGGGACATTCTCTAAGATTCACCATATCTTAGGACACAAACCATGTCTGAAAAAATTAAAAAAAAATAGAAATTATACCATGCATCTTCTCAGATCACAGTGGATTAAAAGTATAAATCAACCCTAACAAAAACTCTAATTTCTACACAAAGTCATGGAAAGTAAACAGCCTTCTACTGAATGATTATTTCATAAATAAGGAAATTAAGATGGAAATCAAAAGAGTCTTTGAACTAAATGACAAAGGAGACACAAATTATAAAAATCTGTGGGACAAACCTAAAGTAGTCCTTTGAGGAAAGTTTATATCCATAAGTGCCTATATTCAAAAGACAGAAAGATCACAAATAAACAACCTAATGAATTGACTCAAAGAGCTGTAAAAAGAAGAACAGACTGTCCCAAACCAAACAGAAGAAGTGAAATTAATAAGATCAAATCAGAACTAAATGAAATTGACAAGAAAACTATACGGAAGTTTAATAAAACAAAAAAGTTTGTTCTTTCAAAAAATAAACAAAAATGACACTCCTTTGGCTAGACTAAGAACAGAAAAGAAAATCTCTAATAAGCTCCATCAGGGAAAAAAAGAAATTACAACTGATGCCACAGAGATACAAGATATCATCTATGAATACTACAAAAACCTTTATGCATGAAAACTGGAAAATGTGGAGGAAATGGACAAATTTTTAGAAACACACAGCCTCCCTAGACTCAAACAGGAAGAAATAGAATTCCTGAACAGACCAATATCAAGTACTGAAATTGAAACAGCAATAAAAAACCTTCCTAAAAAGAAAAGTCCCAGACCAGATGGTGTCACACCGAATTTTACCACACCTACAAAGAACTGTTGCCTGTCCCGAAGAAATTATTCCATAACATTGAAAAGGATGGAATCCTCCCAAACACATTTTATGAAGCCAACATAATCCTAATACCAAAACCAGGAAAAGACACAACAACAAGAACAAGAGCAACAAAACAACAAAAAACTACAGACCAATATCCCTTATGAATATAGATGCAAAAATTCTCAACAAAGTCCTACCAAACCAAACCCAGGTGCTTATGAATGAAATAATCAATCATGAGCAAGTGGGCTTCATCCCAGAGATGCAGGGATGGTTCAACATATGCAAATCTATAAATGTAATTCACCACATAAATAGAAGCAAAAACAAAGACCATATGACCCTATCAATAGATGCATAAAAAGCATTTCACAAAATTCAACACCCTTTTATGATAAGAACACTTAACAAAATAGGCATAGATAGGGCTTACCTAAAAACGATACAACCCATATATGACAAACCCACAGCCAACATCATACTGAATGAGGAAAAATTGAAAGCCTTCCCACTTAGAGCTGGAACCATACAAGGTTGCCCACTTTCTCCACTGTTAGTCAACATAGTGCTGGAAGTCCTTGCAAGAGCAATCAGGCAAGAGAGCACAATTAAGGGCATCCAAATGGGGGCAGAAGAGATCAAACTCTCAGTCTTTGCTGATGATATGATATTATATATAGAAAACCCCAAGGATTCAACCGAGACGCCTGGAAGTGATAAATGAATTCAGTAAAGTCTCAGGATACAAAATCAATATGCACAAATCAGAGGAATTCATATATGGCAATAACAGTCAAACTGAGATCCAAATCAAAGACTCAATACCCTTCACAATAGCAACAAAGAAAATAAAGTATCTAGGAATATATTTAACTAAAGAGGTAAAAGACCTCTACAGGGAGAACCATGAAACACTGAGGAAGGAAATAGTGGAGGATATAAACAGGTGGAAAAATATACCATGTTCGTGGGTTGGCAGAATCAACATTGTTAAAATGTCTATACTACCCAAAGTGATCTACAGATGCAATACAATCCATATTAAAATACCAACATCATTTTTCACAGATATACAAAATATAATTTTACGGTTCATATGGAACCAGAGAAGAGCCCATTTAGAAAAATCAATCCTAGGCAATAAGAACAAAATGAGAGGTATAAATTTACCAGGCTTCAAACTATAGTACAAGGCTATAGTAAGTAAAATAGGTTGGTATTGACACAAGAACAGACACATTGATTGACCAGTGGAACAGAACTGAGAACCCAGCTATTAAACCATCCTCATATAGCCATCTAATCTTTGACAAAGAAGACAAAAACTTAAACTGGGGAAAAGAAATCTTATTAAATAAATGGTGCTTGGAAAACTGGATAGCCACATATAGAAGACTGAAACAGGACCCACACCATCAACTCCCACAAAAATCAACTCACGGTGGGTAACAGAGTTAAACCTAAGGTGTAAACTTGTTAGAATTCTTGAAGAAAATGTTGGAAAAACTCTTATAGACATTGGCATCGGCAAAGAATTTATGATGAAGACCCCAAAGTCAATCACAGCAACAACAAAAATAAACAAATGGGACCTGATCAAATTAAAAAGCTTCTGCACAGCCAAAGAAACTGTCACGAGAGCAAACAGACAATCTACAGAATGGGAAAAAATTTTTGCATGCTACACATTCAATAAAGGGCTGACAACTAGAATCCATATAGAACTCAGGAAAATCAGCAAGAAAAAATCAAACAACCCTATCAAAAAGTGGGCAAAGGACATGAACAGAAACTTTTCTAAAGAAGACAGAACAATGGAGAACAAACATATGAAAAAATGCTCAACATCTCTAATCATCAGGGAAATGCAAATCAAAACCACAATATGATATCAATTATCTCCAGTGAGAATGGCCTTTATCAAAAAGTCAAAAAACAATAAATGTTGCCATTGATGCAGAGAGATAGGAACACTCATACACTGCTGGTCGGACAGCAAACTAGTGCAACCTCTGTGGAAAGTAATATGGAGATGCCTTAAAGAGATACAAGTAGATCTACCATTTGATCCAGCAATCCCATTACTGGGTATCTACCCAAAAGAACAAAAGACATTCTATAAAAAAGACATCTGCACTTGAATGTTTATAGCAGCACAATTCACAATTGCAAAGATGTGGAAACAACTCAAGTTCCCATCAATACGTGGGTGGATTAATAAAATGTGGTATATGTATACTATGGAGCACTACTCAGCTATAAGAAACAATGATGATATAGCACCTCGTATTTTCCTGGATAGAGCTGAAACCCGTTCTACTATATGAAGTGTCCCAAGAATGGAAAAATAAGCACCACATATACTCACCATAAAATTCGTTTCACTGATCAACACCTAAGTGCACATATAGGAATAACATTAATTGGGTGTTGGGCAGATAGGAGGGGGAAGGAGGGGATGGGTATATTTGTATATAGTGAGTGTGATGTGCACCGTCTGGGGGATGGACATACATGAAGGTCTGACTTCGGGGGGGGGTGGACAGGAGGGGCAGGGACAGTATACATAACCTAAACATTTGTACCCCCATAATATGCTGAAATAAAATAAATAAAAATATATTAAAAATAAAAGTGATCATGGTTGCATAACTCGGTGAATGCACTAAATGTCATTGTATTGTTTATTTTAAATAAGTGAAGTATATGGTATTGAATTATATCTCAATAAAGATTAAAAATAAATAGCTAAAAAATTATTTATTTATTTATTTATTTGGTTGGTTGGTTTTTGAGACAGGGTCTCACTTTGTCACCCAGGCTAGAGTGCAGTGGTGTCAGTATAGCTCACTGCAACGTGAAACTCCTGGACTTGGGTCATCATCCTACCTCAGCCTCTCAAGTAGCTGGGACTACAGGCACATGTCACAATGCCTGGCTAATTTTTCTATTTTTTGTATAGATGAGGTCTTTCTCTTGCTCAGGCTGTTCTCAAACTGCTGGCCTCAAGCAATCCTCTGTCCTCAGCCTCCCAAAGTGTTAGGATTACAGGCATGAGCCACGATACCAAACCTTAAATATTTATATAAGGAAGATATTTTCTGCAGTATGTGGAGGGAAGTGGTTAATAAGGGAAACAGGATATGGTAACATCTTCAGAAGGGAACGATATTTTACTAGTTTTAACACAATAACTTGGGAAATTAATCACACTCTCTTTAATGTAATGGTAAAATTAAGCTTAATAATTAAGAGGTATTAGTATTACCCTGCTATTTCCATTTTCTGGTAGTTATATTCTAGTTTGTTCCAACAGTATAAACATATTTGAGCAGACATTCATAATCATAGAATACATAATGCAAAGACAATATAATTCTTACAACTCTTCTCTTCCCAAAGGAAAATGGTTTCATTCAGGGGCATCTTTGTTAATTGGCCATACTGAGTAAACATTCTACTTCAGTCTTTTATTGCTATAATTATTTATATGTGAGTGTGCCAAATTGAAATTATTTTTAAAAATAACATTTTAACTACCTTCTGTAGTATACCTCTTCTTTCTCTAGATTCATTGCATTTTGTTACCCTGCAGCACTTACTACCTACTGTTCTATTTATAAAACCTAATGTTAAATGAAGCATAACCCCTTAAAACCAATCAACTGTTTTATAGGCATTAGCATTACCACCGCCCTAACAAATTAAAAGATTGAGGACACTCAAATGCCAGATAGGCACAAAGTAGCACCAGTGTAGGGAGGTTATCCATAGCTAGGTTATGTTCCCAAAAGGGCTCTACTTCCACCTAAAGCCTCCAGGGTATTTTTGGAGGCTACAATCATGGCAAAAGTCTGCGAGAAATCTGTATGCTTTCTGGTTTACTCACAAACTCATTCTCTTTGCTTAGGCTATTTCAAGCCTTTATGTTTTTGAGATTAGGGGACTCATCTTATTCATGTTTATATTCCTCTATTTATTCAATGAGTGAGACAGAGACTCCAGTTCCATCAGAGTCCCTCAGACAACTAGGGCAAATCTAAATAGGAAGTGGACCTTTACTCTCCCTGCCTTCTCCAGCAGAAGTAAGCCATAGTGAGTTTTCTAAACCTAATGCTCCAAGTGATCATTCCTCAGTGATATAACTGGAGTTAATTTCACTCAGATTTTTTCCCCATTTTATTTTTCCGGATATACATTTTACTTAATTCCTTTTGTACAACAGAACACTGATATACTAAGGGCCTGTGTCTACCTTCATCACTTTACAATGATAAAAACCAATCAGTGCCAAATTGGAATAATCAGTGAAGTATACTGTCTTGTTTACCTACTCTGAACATTAATTTTTCAAAAATAATAGATAAAAGTAATGTTATTCATACCACTTGTCTTCACCCATGCACTAGAAGATAGTGAAGTTGGAAGGATGTACAGTATTGTATTTTTTACATGAGCCTATAAACTTCCTCATGCTTTCTTATTTGACATGCCTTTGGCTAGACAAATGAAGAGCAGAAAAGAAAAAATCTCTAATAACCTTCATCAGGAACATGAAAGGAGAAATCACAACTCATGCCACAGAGATACAAGCTATCACCTATGAATTCTATAAAATCCTTTATGCACACAAACTGGAAAATATAGAGGATATGGACAATTTTTTAGAAACACACAGCCTCCCTAGGCTCAGCCAGGAAGAAATAGAATTCATGAACAGACCAATATCAAGAACTGAAATCAAAACAGCAATAAAAAACCTTCCCAAAAAGAAAAGCCCAGAACCAGATGGTTTCACACCAAAATTTTACCACAACTACAAACAAGAACTGATGCCTATCCTACAAAAGTTATTCTATAACATCAAGAAGTACAGAATTCTCCCCAACACATTTTATGAAGCCAACATAACATTGATACCGAAACCAGGAAAGGATGCAACAAAAAAAGAAAACTACAGACCAATATCCCTTATGAATATAGATGCAAAAATTCTCAACAAAGTCCTACCAAACCAAACCCAGGTGCTTATCAAGAAAATAATCCATCACGATCAAGTGGGCTTCATCCCAGAGATGCAGGGATGGTTCAACATATGCAAATCTATAAATGTAATTCACCACATACATAGAAGCAAAAACAAAGACCATATGACCCTCTCAATAGACGTAGAAAAGCATTTCACAAAATTCAACACCCTTTTATGATAAGAATGCTTAACAAAATAGGCACAGCTGGGGCCTATCTAAAAATGATACAAGCCATATATGACAAACCCACAGCCAACATCATACTGAATGGGGAAAAATTGAAAGCATTCCCACTTAAAACTGGAACCAGACAAGGTTGCTCACTGCTTTTAAACATAGTGCTGGAAGTCCTTGCAAGAGCAATCAGGCAAGAGAGCAGAATTAAGGATGTCCAAATAGGGACAGAAGAGATCAAACTCTCACTCTTTGCTGATGATATAATATTATATCTACAAAACTCCAAGGATTCAACCAAGAGATTCCTGGAATTGATAAATGAATTCAGTAAAGTCTCAGGATACAAAATCAATACACACAAATCAGAGGCATTCATATATGCCAATAAGAGTCAAACGGAGAACCAAATTAAGAACTCAATACCCTTCACAATAGCAACAAAGAAAATAAAGTACCTAGGAATATATTTAACTAAGGAGGTAAAAGATCTCTACAGGTAGAACTGCGAAACACTGAGGAAGGAAATCGCAGAGCATGTAAACAGGTGGAAAACCATACCATGCTCATGGATCCGAAGAATCAACATTGTTAAAATGTCTATACTGCCCAAAGTGATCTACAGATTCAATGCAATCCCTATTAAATTACCAACATCATTTTTTCGCAGATATAGAAAAAATAATTTTATGCTTTGTATGGAACCAGAGAAGACCCCGTTTAGCAAAAGCAATTTTAGGCACTAAGAACAAAATGGGAGGTATTAATTTACCAGACTTCAAACTATACTACAAGGCTGTGGTTACTAAATCAGCTTGGTATTGGCATAAGAACAGAGGCACAGACCAGTGGAACAGACCTGAGAATCCAGATATAAAACCATCCTCATATAGCCATCTAATCTTTGACAAAGCAGACAAGAACATACTCTGGGGAAAAGAGTCCTTATTAAATAAATGGTGCTGGGAAAACTGGATAGCCACATGTGGAAGACTGAAACAGGACCCACACCTCTCACCTCTCACAAAAATCAAATCACAGTGGATAACAGTCTTAAACCTTACGTGTGAAACTATTAGAATTCTAGAAGAAAATGTGGGAAAGACTCTTATAGACATTGGCCTAGGCAAACAATTTATGAAGAAGACCCCCAAAGGGAATCACAGTAACAAAAAAAATAATAAATGGGACCTGTTTAAATTAAAAAGCTTCTGTACAGCCAAAGAAACTATCACGAGATTAAACAGACAACCTACAGAATGGGAAAATATTTTCACATGCTACACATCTGTCTTCCATTGCTACTTTGAAAGGTAATGGCATATAAACAATTTAGAGCTTATTTTGGGGCATCATATTTTTTACAGGAGCACTTTATCCTGGAATGCCAGCTTGTTGATGAAGAAATTGGATTTTTTGACTAAATTCTATATACTTCTCTGAGTAGCTGGTATCTAGTGGCTCCTCAGGTATTACAAAAATGTATTAGGTCCTGAAAATGTTTAGTAATTACCTTCTGTTTCTTAATGATAACAGTCAAGCAGAGTGAAGAGTGCTGAGGTGAGAAAGGGACACACAAAACCGTAAATAACCTACAGCCCTCAGTTCACTGGAGCCTCCATATATCTTCACAATTTCAAAGAGGAAAACAAAATATTTTAAAAGGCAAAAAGGAAGAATAAATGCAAACCAAAATAAGGAATGACAACAGATGCCTTCATCTGAACATTTCTCACTTGTTACTTTACCCTTTAAAAGTAGTCCATTATTTAAGAATCGATCCCATTTATCTGTGCCTCATCTCCCCTTTTTATTATGCGTCTCCTCAGGGCATGGGATGATATTGACTACATTCCTTTTAACTCCAGAGAACATCAAACAATGTTATGTATCAAGTAGGAGCAATTTATAAGTCCTCTTTATGCTTTCCTGGGAATTAGATGGAAGTGTTCTAAGTAAGTGGATAGCTTTTTAAAACTGGTAAACTTGTCTATTTCTCTACACAGTTGAGCTGCCCCTGGGTACAATCTCTGCCCTGCCATCCCTACAAACCTCCTGCTTTGGCATCTTCCCTCACCCTAGCCTACCCTGAGGAAACTCTGACCCTGGAAGCTGAGTTCTCCTGTTTCAATGCATTTCTACTCTCCCTGCAGCCTGAGAGAGGCCAGACTTAAGTCCTGAGGGATGCTGCTTGCAAATTGATAATGCCAAGAGGGGCTTGCCCTACTTGTGGCCTCACTGAAGACCCTTCTGTGGGAAGAACATGTGTCTGTATAATTCTGATGATTTTTACAAATCAAATTTCTACATTTCAATTTTTTCATCTCTTCTCAGATTCCTCTTTATATGATTTAATATTAATTTCATAATAAAAAGGGCAAACTAGCATATTGCTTTTTGTACCTTAATGTCTCTTCTAGTAAAACTACTTGTCCTCATTCTTCATTCTCACTGATTTGTCCTTGGGAACAAGTACCAAACTTTTGGTAACAGTACTATTATCTATATTTTCTAGAATAAGATAATGAATTTATAAATGAATTAATATATAATTCAGGTTTTAGGATTAGGAAGATGATCATAAAAGGTAATATTAAATTGACAGCCTTTTTTATGCCCTTCCTTTTGCTTTCCCTTTGCTGTGACAGTGGGTCCCA
The DNA here is from genome assembly GCF_041146395.1 of Eulemur rufifrons. Lineage (NCBI taxonomy): Eukaryota > Metazoa > Chordata > Mammalia > Primates > Lemuridae > Eulemur > Eulemur rufifrons. The sequence goes on along the minus strand of NC_091012.1, from coordinate 84,439,944 downwards.
TCATCATCTATGGCATATGTATCATGCTCTGTAAGTCTATTATCTGGTTCTTGCTCTATAATCCTATCTTTCTCTCCTCAATAAACCTCATTTTTATGCTTGCAAAAAATAAATTGTCATTCACTTTGAAAATAGTTTATTGATATTTTAGACTTTAATAATAGTGATTATGAAAATGCAAGTTTAAACTTGGGAAGTAATAGTAAATTTAGTGTGACCAAGTGCGCAATTTGTGAATCAGTCTTAAAGAGAAGACCTCCATTTACAAGTTAATTACTGTAGACTAAGCCAGGCCCAGCCTTTAAAATCCCTTTAAAAATCAACAAAATGACAAAATCAATTCCCCTCTGTTGCCAATGATAGATATCTCTCAGAAATCAAAAGTACCAGGGAAGATCCAAGATTCAGAAAAGCAAAAATGGAATGTAACATAGAAATTATTTACATTGGATTTTATGACTTTGAGTCACAGTCAGCCAAGTGAAGTATAAACATGCTCACATTGACACATATTTCCTCTGCACTCTACCTTTAAGTTCTCACTTAGACCCCTCTTCACTATTGTTGCTTTGGGTCCCAACTGAATAAAGAAAGGAATAAGGCTAGAGGAAGCACACAGAGTACAAAAGCAAGAAGAACTTTTGTACCCCCATAATATGCTGAAATAAAATAAAAAAAAATTCCCTTTATTCTGTTTGATAATCAAGCATCTAAGGATATAAGATTCCCTCTGAAGACATAAAAAATTAAATAAATACAATTGAATAATTTAAACAAAATTATATTCTTTTAATGCACCAAGTTCCTATGTTCATGAAAAACAAACATAAATTGTTGCTACCTTTTGATTCATAAAATCAAAGAAATGTAAACCTAGAGGTCACATTAGAAATAATCTAATCCAAACCCCTCATATGAAGGAAATGAGGTCAAAATTCTTAAATGCTTAAAAATCACAGATATAATTATTAATTTTGGCAGAAGCTAGACAAATCAGGTTTCTTGTCTAGGCAAAGTTAATTCAATAAACTTTCGTTTTTGTCAGTAATAACTGGTTTTATAGGTCTTGCTCTAAAAATAATTAAATACTGTACCCTGAGGCAATAAAAAACAGATTATAAACTTTGGAACAGTGATGACCAATGCTAATCTGTCTAAATGATAATATTCTAACAATCTAGAATAGTTCAAAGGTATACCAAAATATTTCATGAAAATAGTATTATAGTTATAAGTTTCCTTGAAAATATAAACAAAAGTGTCATAGTTGCAATATAAATTTATGGTGAGGTGATGATCTTTTTCATCCTTAATTTTAGGGTCATATATTTGCATAATTACTCTTTTGTTTTAATTATTATTAAAAAATATATTTTATAAATATATTTAAAATGCTTGGAAGCATATACAGGAAGCCTTATAGTAAGAACCTCTGAGAAGTAGTAAGGCTGGGATATGGGAAACTTTTCCTTTTCAATTTTATTTTCTGAACTGTTTAAAATATTTTTTGACAGTAAGCATGTTTTCTCTTTTAATATGAAAATAAATATTTCAGAACTATTTGGAACACAGAAAAGTTCCACGACTCAGAAGCAACCACTCCTAATATCTTGTCATATTTCTTTCCAACCTAACATTTTGCCATATGTGTTTCCACAGGCATCTGATGCCTGTTTTTTTTTTTTTTCATTTAACATTATACTGTAAATGTTTTCTCATGTCATTAAAAAGTATTCATTTAACATCTTAATAGCTGTATAGAATTACATTGTTTAGACATATAATTACTTTAACTTAATATTCTATATTTGGTTACTCTCCCCTTCTTTATTATCATAACTAAAGCACCATTAAACATATTTGTTCATTAATATTTGTCTATATTTTAAAATAGGTCCTTAGGATAGATTCATAAAAATGAAATTACTGGGTGAAAGAGTATGAACATTTTTAAAGGCTTCCCCAAAATAATGCCAAATTACTTTTCAGAAATATAGTAATTTATACTCCCACTAATTTTTTTAAGAGGTGGGGGGTCTCACTATTTTTCCCAGGCTTGAGTGTAGTAGCTATTCACAGGAGCTATCATAATGCACTACAACCTTCAACTCCTGGGTTCAAGTGATCCTTTTGCCTTAGCCTCCACAGTATCTGGGTCTACAGGGGCACATCACTATGCCTGGCACCGACTCATTTTAATATTCTCTCCAGCAGTGTTTGAAAGTACCTGTATCACCAAATTGTCATATATATATCATATATATATGATATATATATAGAGAGAGAGAGAGAAAGAGAGAGCGAGCACGCGTGAGCAGGCGCTAATCGGTTGAAATTGTTACTGTTTATTTTTAGTTGAAATTCTTTGGTTTTGTAAAATTAGACATATGTTACTTGTTTATTTAGCTATTAATATTTATGTTTCATCTTCTGTGAAATGTCTGAATTGCCTATGTCTTAGTCCATTTATCCACTGGAACTTTCATATTTTTCTTAGCAATTTGTATGAACTATTTATATATTAAGACTATGACCACTTTTCTGTCGTATTTATTGCAAGTATTTTTTCCCACTTTTGTTCTTTTTTTTTTTTTAATTTGATTCATGCTGTTTCTAATGGTGGACAGTTTAAAATTCAATCTTATCCATTTTTTTCTTTTATGATTTATTTCCTATTGTTACTATCCTTAGAAAGTAATCCCTTATCCTGATATTTATTGCATAATCAACTTATCTTTTCTACTATTTTGTTTTTTTATAATTTGTTATTTTTGCATTTAAAAATTTTAATTTTTTCCAGCTGTAACTTATTTTATATGGTGTGAGAGGACTGTTTACAAAATAGCTAACCAATTGTTCCAGCATTATTTATTAAATACCTTGACATTCACAATTGTTGCATTATACTGACTTTGCCATCTATTAAAGTGCTATACTAAGGTCTATTTCTTCACTGTTGTGTTCCATTGATCTGTGCCAATGTCATGTTAAATTAATTGGTGTTGTTTACATTAAATTTTAATATATGACAAGAATAGCTTACACACACATTATTTTTTCTGTTTTCCGTTATTCAGTTACTATCTCCTTATTTTTTTAAAGAAACTTCAATTTTTTTTTCACATTTTCCTTCTTCACTTCCAAATTTTACAATGGGTATTGACTGCAATTGTTATGCTAGGTATGTCATGTTTCTTGATTCACTCAATTACACATTCATATCTTTCAGTAAAGTTTCTTTATAAAGATTCTACATATTCCTTGTTAAAATTACTATTTGCTCCATAATCTTAATTCCTCTGGAATCCAGATAGACAGATTTTGTTTTGTACCTATTATACGCTAAGCATTGGGCTAGACCCTTGCCTCTATTGTTTGTAGTCCTCATCATAACCCAGAATAGCAGGCATTTATCGCCCTCATTTTAGAGAAAAGGAAATGAAGACTCCAAGAGATTAAATGGCTTGCCCAAGGCCACAAAGCTGGTAAATATCAGGGCTCCCTTGATGAAGTATTTAATTTTCTTATTGTGAAAGAGGTCTTCCTCTTCTGCCACTTTATATTAATTGTTTATTGCTGGGCATTAGGATATCTATTTAAAATTTATATCTTTCATCCAGTTACTTATCCATCTGCCTGTATTTATTTATTTTTGGTAGAAAAAAGAAGCTTTATTGTTTCCAGTTGGTGAATGGACTGAGCGAAAGCTCTAGGGTGGCTTAAAAGCTGTCTTGTGCTGCATAGGTTGGTTAGGAGGTCATCCATCTTCTTGATGAGTTTTACCTACTACTGGGAAGCATTTTTTTGTTGTTGTTGTTAAGAAACTCACAGAGATGGCAATCTGTGCTGCTCAAGAACCTAAATCCATCAGGGGCTGGTTTAGGTTCTTTTCCAGGGCCATGGAAGCCTCCTTAGCAACCCCACTCATCTTGGGATGGCTTCTGTATGTCCTGGAAGAGGATTTGGCCATAGTGCTGGTTTTGCATCTTCAGGAGATGAGCAGAGTTCTCATGCTTCTCCACCAACTTGCAGAAGAAGTGGTGCATGCCCTTCTGTGCCACATCTTTGCAGTCAAAATAGAAGCACAGAGGGAGATAAGTGTAGTAAACCCTATGCAGGTTGACTAGAGAGATGACGGAAGCTTTGACCTCAGAACTTTGACAGAATAATTTTGGAGGATTCTAGGAAGTCAATGTTGGTCCGTGACACAAAGCTAACCACAAGAAATGGTGTTAGCTGCTCTGGAAGCAGGAGATTGGCAAAGAAGAGATCCCAAAGGCTGCAGCTGGGGAGGAGGTTGGAGTGTTCTGAGGCTGAAGAGGGGAATCCTCCAGTCTGTTTCTACCAGACAGGGTTGAAGCTACAGACAGATCTGAAGGCCAGCTAGTTTGCACTATCTAAATATTCCTTTAATTATAACTTATTTATTAATTCTGTGGCCATATAAGAGAACTTGTGGTAGAATCAAACTATCTTGAAACAAACTGTTTGAATCTAGGCTCAGACACTTACGTGATCTAGAAGCAGGTTATTTAATCTCTGATCCTCAATTCCTTCCTCTGTTCATTGGGGATAATAATGGTATCTACCTATAGGATTATTTTGAGGACTAAATGAGATGAAGTGTAACATTCTTAGGACAGTACCTGGCACATGATAAGCACTGAAAATATGTTATCCATTATTATTAATATTCTAGTAATTTTGCAATTAATAGGTTTTGTAGGTAGACAGGTCCTCTATTAATAGTAATTTAATCTCTCCAATGTTTATACTTATTTCTAATTCATGTCTTATCACATTGGTCAGAGCTTTACAAACTATGCTTAAGAAGAATGGTTATAACATTTATAATTGTTATAACATTTATAATTTTTATAACTTAAAAATTCATTGTTTTAGTGGGGATAGTTTAGTATTCAGTTTAATATTGACTATTGATTTAAGATTGATATTTGTCAGAAGAAAAAAAGCATACTTTTTCCTAGCTTTCTAAGAATTAAAAAAAATTTAATTTAAAATTTATTTGGTTTTAAATAGATTTAATTTTTATTAAATAATGTGAAAGGTTTTCTTGGCACCATGTACATACTTTTGTATTTATGCATAAAGTAAACCATGTTAATTTGCATCTGTAGCAGAGAAAAAAAAGCTACTGGAGCAAATGCTGAGGGAATGGATTCATATTCCAAGAGCTTCCTCATTCTCTGGCTTTTGTCAGCCTTCCTCTTGTCTGTAGAATCCAACAGGCTGCCCTTCCCCGCCAGGCTCTGTCCCTTGCTGCAGTCAGGTCCTTCTGCACAGACAGCAGCTATGCTTGATCATGTGGAGGAGCTATGCTATTTACTCAGACAGGCGTCTTGACAGGTGATGTCTCCATTTCTCACCATGATGCGTGTCCTCCTCTTCTTCCTGCGGTGCATTGTCCCATCATCTTCAGACCCAGACACTATGAATCTGAGTCAGACGAACTGGACCTGGAGGAACTAGAGGAGTCACTGGAGCTGTTAGAGGCGATTGCTATGGACTCCGAAAGGTCAACCAAATCTTCCAGGGCCACCATCTCTGGGTGCTCTCTTGCTTCAAGATCCTAAACTATCTCCTTGATACCTTTGGTCTCCCTCTTACCATCTTGTATCATATAACAGGGACATTGCTGCTGGTAAAATTCTGGGTGATGGCAATGGTGCTGTCAAGATTGATGGCAATGTACCACCAGCCTCCAGAAATGACATTTTTTTTAAAAAATCAAATACCTTTTTGGTACCTATTAGCACCATTTTATATTTCTTGTTTTTCTTTTATCTATTTTTATTCTTCATTTACCCTACAACTCTGTTTTACGTACTGTTTTAAGCCACATTAAAATCATTCTAGAGCATACTACTGTATGAATAATATAGATTTGATATATTAACAAATTTCCTAATATAAAATAATCCTTCCATCCTTGGATTAAACCATATTTGTAGATGGTACTAGTAGTTTTACTTCTCTCAAAATAGCTCTTTCCAGCATGATGCAGTAAAAAGAAAAATAGTGTGGGGGTCATACAAATTTTTTTCTAATTCTGTCTCCTTCATTAACTGTTTAACCCTGAAAAATATCATATAACTTATTTAGGTCTTTTTAAAAAGTATTTATACAATGAGCATACTCCTTCTAGCTCTAAAATTCTGTGACTATAATTTTTACTTCCATCTCCTTACTTCCTCCATTTCCATTTTTAATATCCATTCAAAGAAGATGCAAGTCTCTTACTTCTGTTACCTTCCTCAAGATACTAGTACTCACCCAACACATCCCTACTCCATTTTCTCTCAATTTTCCTACATTTTCTCAGTTTCTTCTTTGTAGGGCGCTTTTTGGAGTCTCTGATTCTTTGTATGCAAATTCTGCTTTATCCCAAAACCTGTTTATGAATCCAACAAAATCTGGCTCTCACGTGAAAATACCAGTTTCTCTACAGTCTTCCTCACTGGAGATTTCACCTGCATACTCCTGAAGTGCCTGTGGCTTCCCCATTGCCCAGCTTTTGCAACATGGGTAGCTTCTCCAATGTTTGGCTTCTATAGTACAAGTGCCTAGGTCCTGAAGCACAAATGGCTTCTCTAGCGCTCACCTCTGGCTTCTCTAGTGCTCACCTCCTGCAATATCCCTTGACACCTCTTTACTCTCAGGCATCATTCTAACAGAGTGCCTCCAAGTGAGAGACATCACCATGATCAGCTTTCCTAGGCATTCTAGAGGGTTATTTTCTGGTAAGTCCTGGAGGACAAATTTCCAGCAAGTTCTACCAGTATGACACCCCACTGTCTTCTCTTTCACTGTAGCGTCCACTCCAACAAGATCTGGATCTTAGCTCTGGGCTCGGTGGGATGGGGATACTCTTCCTATCTCATCCCTAGGGGTAATAGCTACTCTTTATTCCTGCTATCTCTATATTTTTAAAGGTCTTCTTACTTCTTATTAGCAAATCCCTCATTATTTCCATCTGCTGTTATAGAGAACATTCTTTATCTTGAACTTTCCCTATTTAAAATACCATATGGTCTCTCTCTCTCCTAATTGGTCCTAAACTGATACAGAAGACTCTATTTCTTTTCAGCTTAATTTGCTCCTTAATTCCTTGCAATCAGTCTTCTACTCCTACTGCTAGTGAAAAAATTGTGAAATCCAACCACCTTTCTCCACCCTGTGTTTTTGCTACTTGTGGCAGAAATTTTATGAAACTGCTATTAATACTTAGGGCTTCTATGATACTATACTATTCCATTTATCTTCCTGAATCTCCAACTGTTCCTTCTGTTTTCTTTATGAACTCTAATTTCCCCTCACGGTTCTTAACTGTTATTACCAATGTCTAAATATTTAACCCTTGGCTATTTTTTGTTTATTTCTCTTTCTAGATAACTAATGATCTCTTGGCTTTAGCTGCCATCTCTGATATAATGACTTCTGATCTATGTTTATAGTCCTATCATCTCTCCTAACCTCTTAGTTCTATATTATTCATTCTTATATCCAACACATGTTTACTGAACACGTACTATGTGCCAGACAATGTGGTGGATATTTGAAATACAAAGGTGAGCAATGCACATTTCCTGCACATGGAAAACTTATTGACTAGTAGTGAACACTGGTAAGTAAACAGAATATTACTATAACTAGTGGCAAGTGCTGCAGTTGAAGTAGAGGGTATTATGGAAACATTAAAAAAGGATATATAACCTAATCTTGGAAGAGATCAGGGAGGATTTCCCAGAGATTGTGATATGTAAACAGAGACCTGCAGGATGAGTGGGACTTAACCAGGTGAAGGGGGATTGAATGGGAGAACTAGGTTGAAAAAATAGTTCCAGGCAAAGGGAACAATATACGCAAAAGCCTAGGTGTCATAGAGAACATGATGTTTTGGGGAAAACTTGAATTAGTTCAGACCATAGAGTTTCAGATCAATTAGCCAGACCATAGAGTTAAAGGGGAGAGTGATTAAGGTTAATCAGGAGCCAGATCTTCAAATTGTCTACTACTTAGACATTTCTTCTTTGATGTTCTGCCAACCTTAAACTCAATATGTACAAGTGAGTAAAAACACATTTCAACATCTTTCTATTCCTTAAAAGTTCCTCTTCCTGACTTTTAACATTTTGTTTATCTGTGCCTATATACAAATCAAATGGTTTTATTCGCATTTTTCTACCATCATGATCATTGCTACTCTTTTACCTTTGATTATATTGCTTCCACTCTGGAACACCAGCCCTGATCCTCTCTAGCAACTCAATTTTATTTTTTTTATTTGATATATATCTCTTTAAAGGAAACTTTCCCGACTTATTTTCAGTACTGTAATTATACTCATTTTCCCCTTCTCTCAATCCCATATGATTAGTCATTTATTTCACTTGACCATTACTCTCAAACCTTGTTCACTGTTTTATTAACGTATTAAAAATATTTAGTGACTACTTTCTATTGTTGGCTGCTGTGCTGAGCACAAGAGATACAGGGGTGAATAAGGTAGATCGGACTCTTGCTCTCAGGGAACTTACAATATAATAGTTTCTTGAATGCTTGTTTTACGTTTTCAGTTAAACTATAAGCTCCTTGAGGTCAGGGGCTGTGAGCTAAAGTTTTATGATAAATGTGTTTCAATTTAGAAAAAACAGAACTGAAAATTTCAAGATTAAGAGTAGAAAGGCTTAGGCTAATAGGGTTCTCACAAATACTAGGTGGTATGCATATATTGTCTAGTAAATGGGACATTTATCTAAGGCATAATATATTCTGATTTTTAATAATTCACAGATGAACAGTTTTTAATTTTTAAAGTGTTTACCACAGCAAATACTTTAAACATTTATCAATTAAACATATATTCATCCTTAATTTCTGATAAACTGTAACTCCCATACATTAATCCAAGGTTTCTCAACCTTGTCACTGTTAACGTTTTGGGGTGCATAATTCTTTGTTATGTATGTGTATGTTGGGTGGGGGCTGTTCTGTGCCCTGTAGGATGTTTAGCAGCATTCCTGGCCTCTTCTGACTAAATATCTATAGCACGCCCCATCCAAGTTGGGATAACCAAAAATGTCTTCAGACATTGCCAAATGCCCCCTGGGGAGAAAATTACCCTGATTGAGAGCCACTGCAACCCTCTTCTGAGATTCCTGGTACAAAATTGTATGTTAAAAATAACCCTGATGACCTCTACTCCAATATTCAAAACAAGATCCCCACATTTGCATTTTAACAGAGTTATGAGGATCCCCCTGACTGAAGACACAGTTACTTTTTCTGAAAGGAACATTGTACTCAAGAAATCTTCATATTTTAAAAATTAATGTGAAATTTTATTCTTGGCATAACTTCTCTTTTAGTTAAAAATTATTATTTATCAGCCACACATTGTGCTGTGTTCTGGATGCAGTATCTCACGTTAATTCCTATAATAACCTTGAGAAGTTGGTATTATATCTGCATATAAAGAACCTGAGGTTTAGGACACTTAATTAATTGTAAAACTTTATGCAATTTGTGGTGTAAATGGGTTTCAAATAAAGGTCTCTGACAACAAAACCAGTATACATTCTACTAACCACACTGACCTTTCTTTCATCTCAATAATTCTCCAGTAGGAATGAGTTATAGAGTAAATTTTATTATTAATACTAGCAGAGGCTGATGGATCAAAAAATTCTCATTCTTACTTCAGAGAAACAATCATTAACTTCATCCATTTTATGCCCCACCATCTCAATTTTTATGTTGTTTAATGATATAACTTACCAAAATCTCATCAGTTCCTGAAGGCAAAAAGAGCTTGATTTTCATTACATACAAATAAATGTGTTTTAAAAATGTATTAGAAGGATGAAGGTACAGTTAGTTTGCGGTAAACATTTCAGTGGGATTACAGAAGTTTCAGTAGTCTTGTTGATCTTTAGTCAAAAGTAATGTCTGTTTCCTTAGCATGATACAGTTTAAAGGATAGCGTGCAGAATGGGAAACTACTATTCTGGGAATCAGAAGATTCCAGAGATTTTTAGTTCTGGTTCTATCATCAATGTAACTAAGACCTGAGAAAATTATTTCTCTACTCTGGGCCTCATGTTCCTCAACTATAAAGGAAGGAGTGGTATACATGATTTCTAAGGTCCTTTTCAGTTCTGACATTCTAAAAAGACCTGTGTTGTAGAAAACTCCTCAGAAAGAAATAGAAACCATAAATAAAACATCATATACTACACTATTAAGATTTCACTTTTTTTTATTTCAGCATATTATGGGGGTACAAAAGTTTAGATTGCATACATTGCCCTTGCCCCTCCCCTCCCCCTCTGAATCAGAGCCTCAAGCATGTCTATCCCCTAGACAATGCTCATCGCACTCATTATGTATGTATACAACCATCCCCCCCCATCTGCCCAACACCCAATTAATGTTATTCCTAAATGTGCTCTTAGGTGATAATCAGTGGAACCAATTTGATGGTGAATACATGTGGTGCTTATTTTTCCATTTTTGGGATACTTCACTTAGTAGAATGTGTTCCAGCTCTATCCAGGAAAATACAGGAAGTGCTATATGCCCATTGTTTCTTATAGCTGAATAGTACTCCATGGTATACATATACCACATATTATGAATTCAATCATGTACTGATGGGCACTTGGGATGTTTCCACATCTTTGCAATTGTGCTGCTATAAGCATTCAGGTACAGGTGTCTTTTTTATGGAATGACTTTTGTTCTTTTGGGTAGATGCCCAATAATGGGATTGCTGGATTGAATGGTAGGTCTACTTGAATCTGTATAAAGTATCTCCATAATGCTTTCCACAGGGGTTGCACTAGTTTGCAGTCTCACCAGCAGTGTATGAATGTTCCTATCTCTCTGCATCCACGCCAACATTTATTGTTTTGGGACTTTTTGATAAAGGCCATTCTCACTAGAGATAAGTGATACCTCATTTTGGTTTTGATTTGCATTTCTCTGATAATTACAGATGTTGAGAATTTTTTCATATGTTTGTTGGCCATTCTTCTGTCTTCTTTTGAAAAATTTCTACTCATATCCTTTGCCCAATTTTTGATAGGGTTGTTTGATTTTTTCTTGCTGATATTCCTAAGTTCTAAATAGACTCTTAGTTATCAGCCCTTTATAGGATTTGTAGCATGTGAATTTTTTTTCCCATTCTGTAGGTTGTACGTTTTCTCTCATGAGAGTTTCTTTAGTTAGGCAGAAGCTTTTAAATTTGATCAGGTCCCATTTATTTATTTTTGTTGTTGCTGTGATTGCCTTTGAGTTCTTGTTCATAAATTCTTTGCCTAGGCCAATATCTATAAAATTTTTTCCCATATTTTCTTATAGAATTCTAATAGTTTCACGCCTTAGGTTTAAGTCTGTTATCCACTGTGATTTGATTTTTGTGAGAGGTGAAAAGCGTGGGTTCTGTTTGAGTCTTCTACATGTGGCTATCCAGTTTTCCCAGCACCATTTATTAAACAAGGATTATTTTCACCAGAGTATGTTTTTGTCTGCTTTGTCAAAGATTAGATGGCTATATGAGGATGGTTTTATATCTGGATTTTCAGTTCTGTTCCACTGGTCTGTGTCTCTGTTCTTGTGCCAATACCAAGCTGATTTAGTAACCACAACCTTGTAGTATAGTCTGAAGTCTGATAAATTAATACCTCCCATTTTGTTCTTATTGCTTAAATTGCTTTTGGTAAATGGAGTCTTCTGTGGTCCCATACAAAGCATAAAATTAATTTTTCTATATCTGTGAAAAATGATGTTGGTAATTTAATGGGGATTGCATTGAATCTGTTGATCACTTTGGGTAGTATACACATTTTAATAATGTTGATTCTTCCGATCCACGAGCATGGTATTGTTTTTCACCTATTTACATGCTCTGCAATTTCCTTCCTCAGTGTTTCATAGTTCTCCCTGTAGAGATATTTTACCTCCTTAGTTAAATATATTCCTAAGTACTTTATTTTCTTTGTTGCTATTGTGAAGGGTATTGAATCCTTAATTTGGCTCTCCGTTTGACTCTTATTGGCATATATGAATGCCTCTGATTTGTGTGTATTGATTTTGTAACCTGAGACTTTACTGAATTCATTTATCAATTCCAGGAGTCTCTTGGTTGAATCCTTGGGGTTTTGTAGATATAATATCATATCATCAGCAAAGAGTGAGAGTTTGATCTCTTCTGTCCCCATTTGGACACCCTTGATTCTGCTCTCTTGCCTGATTGCTCTCACAAGGACTTCCAGCACTATGTTGAATAGCAGTGGGGACAGTGGGCAACCTTGTCTGGTTCCAGTTTTAAGTGGGAATGCTTTCAATTTTTCCCCATTCAGTATGATGTTGGCTGTGGGTTTGTCATATATGACTTGTATCATTTTTAGATAGACCCCATCTATGCCTATTTTGTTAAGCGTTCTTATCATAAAGGGTGTTAAATTTTGTGAAATGCTTTTTCTGCATCTATTGAGAAGATCATATGGTCTTTGTTTTTGCTTCTATTTATGTGGTGAATTACATTTATAGATTTGCATATGTTGAACCTTCCCTGCATCTGTGGAATGAAGCCCATTGGTCTTGATGGATTATTTTCTTGATAAGCACCTGCATTTGATTTGCTAGGATTTGTTTGAGAATTTTTACGTCTATATTCATAAGAGATAATGGTCTGTAATTTTCCTTTTTTTGTTGTATCCTTTGTTGGTTTTGGTATCAGGGTTAAGTTGGCTTCATAAAATGTGTTGGGGAGGATTTCGTCCTTCTCACTATTGTGGAATAGCTCAGTTCTTCTTTGTAGATGTGGTAAAATTCGGGTGTGAAACCATCGGGTCTGGGGCTTTTCTTTTTGGGAAAGTTTTTTATTGCTGTTTCGATTTCAGTCTTGATATTGGTATGTTGATGAATTTTATTTCTTCTTGGCTGAGCCTAGGGAGGCTGTGTGTTTCTAAAAATTTGTCCATTTCCTCCACATTTTCCAGTTTGTGTGCATAATGGTTTTTGTAGAATTCATAGATGATTATCTTGTATCTCCGTGGCATCGCTTGTAATTTCTCCTTTCATGTTCCTGATGGAGCTTATTAGAGATTTTTCTTTTCTGCTCTTAGTCTACCCAAAGGCATGTCAATTTTATTTACCTTTTCAAAGAACCAACTCTTTGTTTTATTAATCTCCCATGTTGTTTTCCTGTTGTCCATTTCATTTAGTTCTGATTTGATCTTATTAATTTCACTCCTTCTGCTGCATTTGGATTCAATCTGTTCTTCTTTCTCCACGTCTTTGAGTCTATTCATTAGGTTGTCTATTTGTAAATTTTCTGTCTTTCGAATATAGGCATTTATGGAAATAAACTTTCCTCTGGGGACTGCTTTAGCTCTGTCCCACAGATTTTGATAACTTTAGTCTCCTTTGTCATTTAGTTCAAAGAATCTTTTGATTTCCATCTTGATTTCCTCATTTATAAAATAATCATTCAGGAGAAGGTTGTTTACCTTCCACAACTTTGAGTAGAAATGAGAATTTCTGTTAGGGTTGATTTCTACCGTTATTCCACTGTGATCTGAGAAGATGCATGCTATAATTTCTATTTTTATTAATTTTTTGAGACATGCTTTGTGTCCTAGGATATGGTCAATCTTAGAGAATGTCCCAGGAGCTTATCAGAACAATGTATATTCAGTGGATTTTGGATAGAATGTCCTGTTAATGTCAAGTCAGGCCCATTTGTTCTAGACTTATGTTTAGGTCCATTATTTGTTTGTTTATTTTCTGTTTGGAGGATCTCTCCTGTACTATCAGTGGTGTGTTAAAGTCTCCGGCTATTACAGTATTGTGATGTATCATTTGGTTCAGATCAAGTAGGGTTTGCTTTATAAATCTAGGTGTACCTAAGTTGGGTGTATATATATTAAGTATAGTTATGTCTTCTTGTTGAACTGTACCCTTTACCATTATATAGTGAACATCTTTCTCTTTTGTTAGTTTTTTTGATTTAAAAACTAAGTTGTCTGAAATTAAAACTGCCATGCCTGCCTTCTTTTGGCTTCTGTTTGCTTATATATCAATTTCCACCCCTTTATTTTCAATCTAAATTCATCTTTGCAAGTTAGATGAGTTTCCTGGGGACAGTAGATACTTGGCTTGTATTTTTTTATCCACTGGGCCAGCCTATGTCTCTTCAGTGGGGAGTTCAAGCCATTCACATTTATTGAGAGAAGTGACAGGTTGGGCAGATTTCTGTTCATTGTGTTGGTTAGAACTTCATTGCTAGGTTTTCTCTCTTGAGCCATTGTGGTACCTGGCCATTGATCTTTAGCTTTTGAGTAGGTTTACATTCCTGAGTGTTTCTTGTGCTGTTCCATGTGCAACTCTCTTTGAGTACTTCTTGGAGGGCTGGTCTTGTCTTGGTGAATTTCCTCAGTCTTTGTTTATCTGAGAATGTCTTAATCTCTCCTTCATATAAAAAACTTAGTTTTTCTGGGTACAGTATTCTAGGATGGGCATTATTCTGTTTGAGAAGAGTGAGAATGGGCCCCAGTCTCTTCTTGCTTATAAGGTTTCAGTTGAGAAATCTGGTGTTATTCACACGGGCTTTTCTTTGTATGTTACTTATTTATTTTGCCTTACAGCTCAAAGAAGGGGCTCTTTAGTGGATATTTCGGTCAGTCTGATGACTGCATGGTGGTGTCTTCCTATTTGCAATGAATTTCCCAGGGGTCCTTTGGGCTTCTTGTACCTGGATATCTATATTTTTAGCAAGGCCTGGGAAATATTTCTCAATTATGTCTTCAAATAGCTTATACAACCCTTGTGTATTATCTTCTTCACCCTAAGGAATGCCTATAACTCTCACGTTAGGCTTCTTCACATAATCCCACATTTCTTAGAAACTCTGGTCTTTTCTCTTATTTCTCTGCTCTATCTCTGTGACTGACTTATTCAATTAGAAGGTGTTATCTTCAATCTCTGAAATTTTTTCTTCTGTTTGATCTACCCCGCTCTTGAGGCTTTCCACTGTGTTTTGTAGTTCCCTGAATAAATTCTTCATTTCCAGGAGTTTGGTTTGATTTTTCGTTAATATTTAAATTTCTTTAGTGAATTTTTCTTCCAAGTCCTGGATTTTCTTTTGTGGTTTCTTTGTGTTGGTTATCCTTTTTTTTTTCTTTTTTTTTTTTTGCATATCGTTGAGTTTTATTATGATACATTTTTAAAATTCTTCTTCTGTCATTTTAGTGTCCTTAATTTGGATAATGTCCCTTGCTAGAGAGCTTGTGTTCCTCTTTAGGGGTCTGCTTTCCATTTGATTTTTCATACTTCCAGAGTTCTTTCACTTTTTCCTTCCCATCTCGATCAGCTGTTGTTTCTTACCTTTAGATTTTCATTTGGATAATGATACACCATTTAGTCTCTGAGCCCGTTGGTGGTATTTGTACGAGAGATTTGACCACACCTATATAATGAGTCAGTGGATGCAGTAAAAGTGTGTGCAGAATGACCTCCCTGTCAGTAGGTGGCACTTGTTGGGAAGAACAGCCTGCAGTGTTGTTTTTGGGTCCTGTAACCAGCTCTTGTTCCTCTGGAGAGGCACTCTGGTGCCTCTCATGGTGGGTGGGGCCCTGGGACTTCCAGGTGTGTCCTTATTCTGCATCTCAGTGGGGTCAGGTCGGAGAATGAGCCTGGGAAGAGCTGGGTTGAGTGAGCCTGCCTTCAAGCTCTACAAATGCTGTTAGCAGGGGTTAAAGGTCGTTCTTTGCCTCTGGGCAAAGCTGCCAGGGAGGGGCTGGAATGGCCCCACTCAGCAGGAAAGTCTGTGTGGGGGTGGGGCTGTCTGAGACCTACAGTCTAGATCAGGACTTATTCCTTTCCACCCTCCCCTATTCTGCAGTTTCTCCTGGGCCTCTGCCAGAAGGCAGGACCTCAAGCCAGTGGATCTACCCTGGCTGTCATGCAGGCCAGGAGGTTCCCTGCCCAGCTTCGCAGGCTCGGCTGGGTGCATGGCCTTCCTGTGAGAGGAGGGTTGCTCCTCAAGCATGCTTACCTGCCCCTGAAAGCACACACACTCAGTAGGGTTGTTCACAAATATCACTTCTGTGCCCCAGGGCAATGCAATTGAGATCTGGGTGTATGGGATCTGGTCTCCAGTCCTGTCCCCTGTTCCCTGGAGATCAATCCCTGACCCTTCTGGGTAGAGGAGTGCTGGTCTCAAGTCACCCACGGGGTGCCCAAGCTGGATCGGTGTCTCTCCACCTCAGGATTCGACCCACTCTCCTGGAGTCACTAGGCAAGCAGCACCTGGGAGGGCTGGCGGGTAGGGAGCTCACAATCTGAGTACCCCTCAGTCTGCTGTAGGTCCCCAAAAGGAAAGGTACCATTCCCTGAAGATTCCTCCGGGTGGTGGCTAAACTGTCTCCCTCAGCAGCTGCTGGTAGGGAAAGGAGAGGGGAGAATGAAGCGATATGGCGCCTGCCGATCCGCTTGTGTCTGTGGACTGGGAGGTGTCCTGAGGGAGCTGGGAGCCTGGTGCCCTGTCCGCAAGAGGCTCACAGCCCACTGGCAGTGGCCATCTCTGGGCTGGTGTGGACAAGTCTCTCCACTCAGAAGCCCACCCGCAGTCCAAAACGCAAGGGAGGGGAAATGTAGCAGCTCCACCTACCCTTGTTGCTGGTCTCCAAGCCTCTCGGGGGCCTTTCTCCTTCCAGTTCTCCTCTGCAACTTCTTCCTGTGGAGTCTCCTGTGGTTTCAGGCACCCTTCCTTCTGACCCTCATCTGATTTATGTTTGTCTGCTTGTTTATTTTTTTTTTTCACTTTCTTCTAAAATCTGTCTTTCTTGCCGAGACACTCTGGCTGACGGTTTTTCTCATATACCATCTTGCCCCTCCCTTCCTCCTCCCTTAAGACTTCACTTTTTAAGTAAAAAATAATTGCATTTAGGTGATGGTAGAACTTCAAAATTATATATAATACTGAAGTTTTTGGTCCTTAGGATTTTTTACTTGTTTTTAATTTGATTTTTATTTTCCTCCTTTCTTGCTTAAGGACTTTTTCTCATATTTCCTCTAGATGGTGCTCCATAACCAAATATTGCTTTTTAGTCTAGCAGTTATCAAAAAATAGTCAAGGAGACACTCCGCTTTGTCTCCAAATTCTGTATTAGTGTATATTTTATCTATGTCATAATTCATAGGATACTGGCACTGTAAATTATAAATATATGTTTCTGAGTTTTAAAATTTTTTAATATAGCAAAAAAGCACCATCTGTATGGAATAATACCATCTGTTATGCCATGTACCCATCCCATTTCTCATATCTGTGCTATGGCAGCCAGCCATTAATTGGTGTTAGATGTTCAGAATCCTGTTGATCTACTGGATGGTGTGTACATCATTTATAAAATGAAGCTTTCAAGAATACAGGGCACCTACAGTTAAATTCTCTTTATTCATATCACACAGTTGTGTCATGAATATTTTAAAGACAAAATTTTTACTTATATATTATATATTTTGTTGTAGTATCTATTATTTCACAGAAGTATTAAAACTTGAATTCATGCATAAGAATTATCCTAAACCAAAAAAGGTGAGTTTTTTGTTTGTTTGTTTTGTTTTGTATTTAAAATGGGCATGGATTTCATTCAATTTTAAAAATTTACTATTGCATTTAATCTCTTTATTCTTATATGTTCCGTCATTCCCTAGTTCTCTAGTCTTCTTAAGGAACTGATTACTTCTACAAATCTAACACCTTATTGTTACTCTGCTTCCCACTCTAACCCTAAAGGACACTGATGCCAAATCCTTGGTATCTCAACATTCAACTTTTTCAACTTAAGTAGCAACTTGTAAGATAAGATGAACTATCTTTGGAGTTTTTATCTATGGGTTCTATTAGATAACATCTAGTATTTAGATGCCATTTTAAAAGAATTATTCACCCAGGAAATGTTTAAATGTAACCAACATTGAGCATTTTATTTTTTTTGTATCAATTGCTAGTACTGATAATTTTAAATCTAATATTTAATAGTAAATGATATAGTACCTATTTTTAAAAATAGATGAACCATCTCCATCAATGGGCAATAATTAGAGGTGAATTTGGCATAAGGTTAAGGTTAACATTTGATACTTCTGAGGCTCTTTTTGTCCTGAAATGTTGCTAACTTAATGACAATATTTACAACTTTTTACATTGTGCATTTTATTTCTTGAACTAAAAACATATGTGTGAGAGAATGCATATGGCCATTAAAAAATAGTCTCAAACCCTTATTACTTTAATGTTCTAAGGTATTTCAGACTGCAGACGTTTTTTAGTATTTCACAGTTAGTTAGTATTTCACAATATCATTTAATCAAAGGGTATACTTAAAGTTGTGGTGTCATGATATCCCTTTGGGAAGATAACCAAGATATCAGAATTCTAATATTCTCAGGACATTAGAAAGGAATTTTGGTCAATTATAGTGCTAATTGCTTTTAAAAAGTGCCCTACTTTTTTTCTTTCAGACTCTTGTACATCATTTTATTAAACTTTGCAAAACAATTAAGTTTACTACCATCTTGTATAGAGAGCAATTGAATTTTCTATTGAATAAGGACTACGGCAAACTGATCCAGCTGTTAAATTCAAGATTGTTTTCATATTATCAATTTGTTTCATGGACGTATTACCCCTTCCAGGGAAATAATACTTTTTTAAAACATAAAGAGCCTCACAATAATTAAAGGTCACTGGACCAGGAATCTAGAGACAAGTTCGAAGCTTGGCTCATGTCTACAAATTAGACCATAGCTGTGTATCCATGGGCAATTGATCTGATCTTTGTATTTTACTTTTCTTGCCTGACCAACCACAAAGCATAAAACACTAAACAAATGCAAGGTATCTTTATTATAGGAAAATATTTACCCTGATCATCCCCCATAAATTCAAAACTTGCAACAATGTACCTACCATAACTGCCAAAGGCAGGCAAATTCTTTTTCTACAATGTACTCCATGAGATTCTCTACTCCAACTGGGCTTTTTCCCAACTGAAGTACACAACCTCTCAGCAGGAGTTGGCACTTTTCCAGGTTGCTCTAGCAGTTGCCACATTAGGCACTGAAAGGTGACAGCTGTGCACTTGGGAGACTACCTGAACACAGATGCTACTAGATTTTCACCTCAAAAAAGGAGTAGTAGAACTCCATTTTCATTGATATTGAGCATATACATTGCTCATAAGCAGAGACCAAGAGAAAGAGAAAAGGAAAAGGGACAGAAAAACATGAAAACATGATAAAAAATTCTGCTTTTCATAGATGTCTAGAATTTCAACAATGGAAGGGACCTTAACGGTCATCTTGTGTAATCACCTATTCTTTTTCTTCATTCTACCCCAGCACCCTTGAAGACCTAAGGAGAATTCCCCCTATGTTTTATAAATTTCATAGTGACCAAAAAAGAAAGTATGTATGACTCAGTTGTCCATGAAAAAGATACTATTCATGGATTTTCTAAAATGTGCATCCACCATATCAGAAATCAATGCTGGAAACCTAAAATATAAATACAATTAAAATGTTTTTATTGTATCTCATAAAAACAAATAGGTAAAATATGGAAGTGAGTAGAAAAATGAAATAAAATCTGGACCCCATGGGATCTCTGCAATTGGTTTATTACTGATTTCAGTAGCTGTATTAGTTATCTATTGCTGTGTAATAAATTGCCCCCTATAAACTTAGAGGCTTAAACAACAAACATTTGTCTTACAGTTTCTGTGAGTCTGGAGTCTGAGCACAGCTTAGCTGGGTGCCTCTGGCTCAGGGATTTTCACAAGGTGGCATTAAAAATGTTGGCTGGGACTGTCATCTTAAGGCTTAACTGGGGGAGGATTTGCTTCCAATCTCTCTCACATGGTTCTTGGCAAACATCAGATTCTCACTGGCTGTTGGCTAGAGATATCAGCTTATTGCTATGTGGGCCTCAACATGGGCCTACTTACAATATGATAGTTGGCTTTCTTCAGAGCAGGTGAGCAAGACAGAAAAGAGGGTGCACAAGATGGAAGCCACAGTATCTTTGTAACCTAATTTCATTAAGTGACATTCCATTACTTTTGTTGTATCCTGTTTATTGCAAGCAAGTGAGTAAGTCCAGCCCACACTCAAGGTGAGGAGAATACACACAAAGACATGTATACCAGGAATTAAGAATAATTTAGGGCCTTCTTACAGGCTGCCTACCATAGTAGTTTGTTTGTTTGTTTGTTTGTTTGTTTGTTTTTTGTGACACAATCTTACTCTTTGCCCTGGCTGGAGTGCAGTGGTGCAATTATAGCTCACTGTAACCTTGAATTCCTGGGCTCAAGTAATCCTCCTGCCTCAGCCTCCCTAGTAGCTGGGACTATGGGTGCACACTACTACATATGGCAGATTTTTCTTATTTTTCTTGCTATGTTGCCCAGGCTGGTATTGAACTCCTGGAAACAAGTGATCCTCCAGTCTCCACCTCCCAAAGTGCTGGGATTATGTACCTGAACCACCATGCTCCACCTCATAGTAGTTTTTTTAATTGTATCATTTTAAAAGAGGAGGAATAGCAATTTGAAAATGTTTTATTATCACTAATTCAACATAGTAAACTCTAGTATATACAGAATAGTTGGAAATAAGCATATTCTAATTAATTATCTGAATAGGTTTTATTTTTGTATTCCCATGTAATCCATATAGATTATTAAAATTAAATGTTGAGACTTCCAGTTGCAGCCAAGATGGAGTAGCACCACTTTTTACTAGACCTCCCTCTTACAACTAAAAGACCAAAATTAGGACTTGAGGAAAAACTCATGGTGAGCTAATGAGTACTTCCAGTGCTTTAAAATGAATACATGAACACCAGACCTCATTACATCCAAAGTACAGAAATTTGGAATGTGTCACTCTATTGGCCCAAGTGTCATTTCTTAGGAAATGGATTTTTTAAACAAGTATAGCTCTGGTATGATATTGTTTACTGGTTATCTCTCTCTCTTTCTTTAAAATGTAACTAGTACCTTGAATGGAGTGAGGGCACTTTCTGTTTAATTGAGCCTGCTAGTTACTTGATTTGAGTAAACAAGAGCTTATTCTATCACTGTAATTTTCCTTTAATTCTCTCTCCTATATAGTAAGCATTTAATTAGTTACATTGAAAAAACAAACTGTCATAATCTGAGACATAAAATTTTGTAATTATCCAAGAGTGGGAGGCTACCTTCAAAAACATTTTTTTTCAGATTAATGTTCTTTTAAGTGGGAAATGATATCTTATTTATAAAATATTTTTAGGATATAGTAAAATCTCACCATCTTAGTAGTTATATTTATATTTTATTGAGAATGGTGCAAAAGTTCTTGTTTGAAATAAAAACGACAATGTCTCTAATTTATCAAAAGCATATTTATACAAAGTGTATAACTCATTTGTAGGTCAATAAGTTTATTACAAATAACAGTATAGAATAATCCATGTGCAAAAATAGTCATACTAGCTTTCTATTATGTTAATATTTTACAAAAGAAGCTCATATCATCTTTTAAACCTGCCATATATCAAGTGCTTACCATATGCCAAACACTAGACCAAGAAATTTAAATGCATTATCTCATTAAATCTTTACATTGCCCTATGAGGCAAGACCTATTTTTATCCCTATTTACTGATGAAGAAATTCAGGCTAATAAAGATGGCAGAGCTAGGATTCAAACTCAGGTCTTTCTGATTTGAAAATCTCTGCTCTTAGCCATCATATAATACTGATTTCTTCATTAATATAAATGAGTTTCTATGTTGTGGAGCAGAACAACTCAATTTGGGTTGGTTCTATAACAAGTATTTGCCAAGCTGTTCATGCTTTGGTTATGATATGGCCAGCGGTTTGTTTGTTTGTTTAATTATTCAATTTGTGATTGGTTACACCATATGTAATTTTCCAGGTATTCATGCTTAGTCTCCAGCAGTTTTTTCCCACTTAGTGTAGAAATAAATGCCTAGAGTTTGTATGACAATTTATCTCCAAGTATATTAATTCTTTCTGTATTCATAAAAGACTAATAATCTATGCAACACCCAAAATTAAAATGAAAACTGGAAAAAATCATTAAAAAAATCTAGATATTGTAGGGGAAGGGGATGGGTGTATACATACATAATGAGTGCGATGCGCACTGTCTAAGGGATGGACACGTTTGAAGCTCTGACTCAGGGGGGTGGGGGGCAAGGGCAATATACCTAACCTAAACTTTTGTACCCCCACAATATGCTGAAATAATAAAAAAATCTAGATATTTCTAAACATCTAGAAATATGATGTTGGTTAGCCAAATATCTGGATGTTTGAGTTTTTTAGATTCCAACAAGATGCCTGGCAATATCCAGACATAGCTTGAAGCTGGTCAGGTTTAGAACATTTAAGTCAGGCTTATTTAGTACCATATGGTTTCCTCCAATTTTAGGTTGAAAAGTCTAAAATTAGAAAATTCAGAAGATTGTTAAATCCATTTGAATTACATGCAGAATTTTATTCCTTTTCTTACAATTTAAAATGAAAATAATTATCAGTCCAGTTTTGTTTCTTCTATTAAAATCTCCTGTGGACTGAACATGCCTATTCTATGAAGAACCAATTTACCTCAGCAGCTTTTATACAGTTTAATTAGCATTGGGCTCTTCTTCACAAGTTATAATTACTTTTATAATTGCTAAAGTAAAATACAAGTATCATAACTGTATATTATGCCAACATTGCACCAACTTTAAATATTTTTAAATAGTGTTAAAATAACATCAGGACATGACAACATAGTATGTATGTGAATGAAAGCAATATTGGCACTGCAAAATAACTTGGACATTTGTTAAAAAGGAAAGGATGTGTTGCAACTGATTTGTTATATAAATTGATAACCACAAAAAAGCTTTGTTGAAAGTACATTATTAATTAAGTGGGGGATTATATGCAATGAAATAATATAACTAATGTTATTTAATTCATCTTCATGAATTCAGATGCCTGACTTTATAAAAGATTATAAATGATCTATTCTTTTTTTTTCTACCCATAGTCTCTTCAATGTAAGAGCATTTTTAAAAACATTTTTTTATTCTCTATATATTTTTTTTATTTCAGCTTATTATGGGGGTACAAAAGTTCAGGTTATATATATTACCCATGTCCTACCCATCCCCTTGAGTCAGAACTTCAGGCATGTCCATTCCCCAGACAGTGCGTATTGCACTCATCATGTAGTTATAGACCCATCCCCTCCCCCCACCCCCATCCCCCCAAGTGAGAACATTCAAGCGTACCATTCCGCAAACGGTGCGCAATGCACTCATCATGTAGGTATACACCTATACCCTCCCCTCTCCCCCCACCTCAGTCCGATACCCAATTGGTGTTATTCCCAAATGTGCACTTAGGTGATGATCAGGGAAACCAATTTGCTGGTGAGTACATGTGGTGCTTATTTTTCCATTCTTGGGATACTTCACTTAATAGAATGGGTTCCAACTCACTCCAGGAGAACAAAAGAGATGCCACACCACCGTTATTTCTTATAGCTGAGTAACACTCCATGGTATATATATACCACAATTTACTAATCCACTCATGAATTGATGGGCATTTGGGTTGTTTCCACATCTTTGCAATTGTGAATTGTGCTGCTGTAAACATTCGGGTACAGATGTCTTTGTCATAGAATGACTTTCGTTCCTTTGGGTAGATGCCCAATAATGGGAATGCTGGATCGAATGGTAGGTCTACTTGAATCTGTTTACGGTATCTCCATAATGCTTTCCACAGGGGTTGCACTAGTATGCAGTCCCACCAGCAGTGTATGAGTGTTCCTGTCTCTCCACATCCACGCCAACATGTGTTGTTTTTGATAAAGGCTATTCTCACTGGAGTTAAGTGATATCTCATTGTGATTTTGATTTGCATTTCTCTGATGATTAGGGATGATTAGGGATGTTGAGCATTTTTTCATATGTTTGTTGGCCATTCTTCTGTCTTCTTTTGAAAAATTTCTATTCATGTCCTTTGCCCACTTTTTGATAGGGTTGTTTGCTATTTTCTTACTGATTTTCCTGAGTTCTAAATAGATTCTTGTTATCAGTCCTTTATCTGATGTGTAGCATGCGAAAATTTTTTCCCAGTCTGTAGGTTGTCTGTTTATTCTTGTGACTCTTTCTTTGGCTGTGCAGAAGCTTTTAAATTTGATCAGGTCCATTTATTTATTTTTGTTGTTGCTGTGATTGCCTTAGGGGTCTTCTTCATAAATTCTTTGCCTAGGCCAATGTCTGTAAGAGTCTTTCCTACATTCTCTTCTAGAATTCCAATTATTTCACAGCTAAGGTTTAAGTCTGTTATCCACTGTGATTTAGTTTTTGTGAGAGGTGAAAGCTGTGGGTCCTGTTTTAGTCTTCTACATGTGACTATCCAATATTCGCAGCACCATTTATTGAATAAGGATTCTTGTCCCCAGAGTATGTTTTTATCTGCTTTGTCAAAGATAAGATGGCTATATGAGGATGGTTTTATATTTGGCTTTTCTGTTCTGTTCCACTGGTTTGTGTTCCTGCACTTGTGCCAATATCAAGCAGTTTTTATAACCACAGCCTTGTAGTATAGTTTGAAGTCTGGCAAATTAATACCTCCCATTTTGTTTTTATTACTTAAAATTGCTTTTTGTACACAGGGTCTTCTCTGATTACATACAAAGTGTAAAATTATTTTTTTCTATATCTGTGAAAAATGACGTTGATAATTTAATAGGGATTGCATTGAATCTGTAGATCACTTTGGGTAGTATAGACATTTTAATAATGTTGATTCTTCCGATCCATGAGCATGGTATTGTTTTTCACCTATTTACATGTTCTGCAATTTCCTTCCTCAGTGTTTCATAGTTCTCCCTATAGAGGTCCTTTAACTCCTTAGTTAAATATATTCCTAGGTACTTTATTTTCTTTGTTGCTATTTTGAAAGGTATCGAGTCCTTAATTGGGTTCTCCATTTGACTATTATTGGCATATATGAATGCCTCTGATTTGTGTGTATTGATTTTGTAACCTGAGACTTTACTGAATTCATTGATCAGTTCCAGGAGTCTCTTGGTTGAATCCTTGGGGTTTTCCAGATATAACATCATATCATCAGCAAAGAGTTAGAGTTTGATCTCTTCTTTCCCTATTTGGACTCCCTTGATTCTGCTCTCTTGCCTGATAGCTCTCACAAAGACTTCCAATACTATGTTGAAAAGTAATGGTGACAGTGGGTAACTTTGTCTGGTTGCAGTTCTAAGTGGGAAGGCTTTCAATTTTTGCCTATTCAGTATGATGTTGACTGTGGGTTTGTCATATATGGTTTGTATCATCTTTGGATAAATCCCATCTATGCCTATTTTGTTAAGCATTCTTATCATAAAAGGGTGTTTAATTTTGTCAAATGCTTTTTCTGTATCTATTGAGAGGATCATATGGTCTTTATTTTTGCTTCTATTTATGTGGTGAATTACATTTGTAGATTTGTGTATGTTGAACCATCCCTGCATCTCTGGGATGAAGCCCACTTGGTCATGATGGATTATTTTTTTGATAAGCACTTGGATTCGATTTGCTAGGATTTTATTGATAATTTTTGCATCTATATTCATAAGAGATATTGGTGTGTAGTATTCTTTTTTTGTTGCATCCTTTCCTGGTTTTAGTATCAATGTTATGTTTGTTTTGTAAAACCTATTGGGGAGAATTCCATCCTTCTCGATATTGGAGAATAGTTTATGTAAGATGGGCACCAGTTCTTGTTTGTAGGTGTGGTAAAATTCAGGTGTGAACCCATCTGGTCCAGGGCTTTTTTGGGGGGGAAGGTTTTTTATTGCTGTTTCTATTTCAGTTCTTGACATTGGTCTATTCAGGAATTCTATTTGTTCTGGGGTGAGCTTGGGAGGGCTGTGTGTTTCTAAAAATTTGTCCATTTCCTCCACATTTTCCAGTTTGTTTGTATAAAGATTTTTGTAGAATTCATAGATTATATCATGTATCTCTGTGGCATCAGTTGAGATTTCTCCTTTCATGTTCCTGATGGAGCTTATTAGAGATTTTTCTTTTCTACTCTTGGTTAGTCTAGCCAGAGATGTGTCTATTTTGCTTATCTTTTCAAAGAACCAACTTTTTGTTTTATTAATCTCCCTTATGGTTTTTTTGTTGTCCTTTTCATTTAGTTCTGATTTGATCTTAATAATTTCTCACCTTCTGCTGGGTTTGGAATCGGTCTGTTCTTCTTTCTCTAGCTCTTTGAGTCTATTCATTAGGTTGTCTATTTGTAGGTTTTCTGTCTTTTTGATACAGGCATTTATGGAAATAAATTTTCCTCTCAGGACTGCTTTAGCTGTGTCCCATGGATAAGTTGTGTCTCCTTTGTCATTTAATTCAAAGAATCTTTTGATTTCCATCTTGATTTCTTCATTTATAAAGTAATCATTCAGGAGAAGGTTGTTTAGCTTCCATGACTTTGAGTAGGAATGAGAATTTCTATTAGGGTTAATTTCTACCTTCATTCCTCTGTGATCTGAGAAGATACATCGTGTAATTTCTATTTTTTTTAAATTTTTTAATACATGCTTTATGTCCCAGGATATGGTCAATCTTAGAGAATGTCCCATGAGCTAATGAGTATAATGTACATTCAGTGGATTTGGGGTAGAATGTCCTGTAGATGTCAGTCAGACCCATTTGTTCTAGCATTCTATTTATGTCCATTATTTCTTTGTTTATTTTCTGTTTGGAGGATCTGCCCTGTACTGTCAGTGGTGTGTTAAAGTCTCCGGCTATTACAGTATTGTTATGTATCATTTGGTTCAGATCAAGTAGGGTTTGCTTTAAGAATCTAGGTGTACCTAAGTTGGGTGCATATATATTAAGTATAGTTATGTCTTCTTGTTGAATTGTGCCTTTCACCAGTATATAGTAACCATCTTTGTCTTTCATTACTTTTTTTGGTTTAAAAAATAAGTTATTAGAAATTAAAACTGCCATGCCAGCTTTCTTTTGGCTACCGTTTGCTTGAAATATTGATTTCCATCCTTTTATTTTCAGTCTAAATGCATCTTTGCAGGTTAGATGAGTTTCCTGAAGACAGCAGATACTTGGTTTGTGTGGTTTTTTTTTTTTTTTTTTTTCCATTGGGCCAGTCTATGTCTCTTGAGTGGGGAATCAAGCCATTCACATTTATTGAGAGAACTGATAAGTGGGACAGAATTCTGTTCATCTTGTTGGGTAGAACTTCATTGCTATGTTTTCTCTCTTGAGCCATTGAGGTAACTGGGATTTGATCTTTAGCTCTTGAGTAGTTTTACATTCGTGGGTCTTTCTTGTACTTGACTGTGTGTAACTCTGTTTTGAGTACTTCTTGGAGGGCTGGTCTTGTCTTGGTGAATCCCCTCATTCCTTGTTTATCTGAGAATGTCTTAATTTCTCCTTCATATAGACAACTTAGCGTAGCTGAGTACAAGATTCTAGGCTGGGCATTAATCTGTTTCAGAAGAGTGAGAATGGGGCCCCAACCTCTTCTTGCTTGTAAGGTTTCAGTTGAGAAATCTGGCATAATTCTAATGGGCTTTCCTTTGTATGTTCCTTGTTTCTTTCTCCTTACAGCTCAAAGAAGGGTCTCTTTAGTGGATATTTTGGTCAGTCTGATGACTGCGTGACGTGGTGTCTTCCTATTTGCTATGAATCTCCCCGGGGTTCTTTGAGCTTTTTGAACCTGTATGTCTAGATTTTTAGCAAGGCCTGGGAAATTTTCCTCAATTATGTCTTAAAATAGCTTAGCCAACCCTTGCTTATTATCTTCTTCACCCCCAGGAGTGCTGATAACTCTCACATTAGGCTTCTTCACATAATCCCACATTTCTTGTAGACTCTGATCTTTTCTCTTATTTCTTTGCTCTATCTCTGTGACCGACTTATTATTTGGAAAGTGGTATCTTCAATCTCAGAGAATCTTTCTTCTGTTTGATCTACCCTGCTCTTGAGACTTTCCACTGTGTTTTGTAGCTCCCTGAATAAATTCTTCATTTCCAGGAGTTCAGTTTGATTTTTCTTCAATATTTTGATTTCTTTAGTGAATTTTTCTTCCAAATTCTGGATTTTTATGTGTTTTCTTTGTGTTGGTTATCCATTTTTTCTTATATATTATTCAGCTTGTTTATAATCCATATTTGAAATTCTTCCTGTGACATGGTAATGTTTTCTATCTGGTTTGTGCCCTTTATTAGGAGCTGGTATTCCTCCTTGGGGGAGAGATTTCCATTTGATTCTTTATACTCCCCATGTTCTTTCACTGAGCCCTCTCCATCTGGATCAATTGTTAGATCTCTTCTTACAGCTTTAGTCTGGATAGTGGCACACCTTGTCCTCTGTTCTTAGGCTGTGAAGCAGTCTAGGTGTGTTGCTTCCTTTGTCACTAGGGGGAGCCTGTTGTGTATTGTTTAGAATTTTTCTACCTCAGTTGGGCGTTGTTCCTGATGGGTCCAGCCCCAGAGGAGTGATTTGACCTAAGACCAGTTTGACGAGTTAAGTCGCTGTCCTGTTGACTTTCAGTTGGCAGCCAGGATTCACACTAGTTGCAGGCAAAAAGTGTCTTTTTTTTTTTTGTCTCTTCCTCTCAAGGATTGGTTTCTGCCTCTTTTTGCAGGAAAGACACTGGCTAGGGGGAAGGGGTGGTGCCCTCGCTCGCCCAGCACCCCAGCTGCTGCAGCTCCTGTGGGCAATGGTCTGCCCCGCCCCAATGTCTGCAAGCTCCAGGCTCCACACTCTCTATTTGGGAAGCACTCAGTGTTCATGCAAGGGCGGAGCTCCTAGTGAGGGTCCATGGACTAGGGGAGGGAGCTGCCTAGGGAGTCGCATGGCTCCCTATGGCTCTGCAGCAGCTAGACTGTGGATCCCAAAATGGTGAATGCCCGCCCACAGATTGCCGGTGCTGGGGGTGAATGTTCAGGGTCCGGCAGGCACCAGAGCTGGGAGCCTGGAGAGCCTAGGAGCCCACAGTAGCCCCCAGGCTAGAGAGCTGCTGAGTGAAAGCTGTAATTTGGCCGTTTCCTCACTGCCTTTTGCCTTAGTGCAGATCTGACACTCCCCTGCCAAGCGCCCTCTCGGTGCAGAGCTCCTGGAGTCCAAGCTGCTTTCCGCTAATGTCTCCTCTCCACAGAGTTCACACAAGGCCAGAGCTCTTAGCGAGGGTCCACGGACTAAGGGAGGGAGCCGCCCAGGGAGCCGTCCAGCACCCTATGGCTCCACAGAGGCTAGGCTGTGGACCCGAAAATGGCAAATGCCCACCTGCAGATCACCGGCACTGGGGGTGAATGTTCAGGGACTGGCAGGCACCAGATCTGGGGTCTTGGCAAGCCCAGGAGCCCACAGTAGCCCCCAGGCTAGAGAGCTGCCAAGTGAAAGCTGTAATTCGGCCGGCTCCTTACTGCCTTTCGCCTTAGTGCAGATCCGACCCTCCCCCGCCAAGTGCCATCGGAGAGCAGAGCTCCTGGAGTCCAAGCTGCTTCCTGCTAATGTCTCCTCTCCACAGAGCCCCATGTCTCCTGCAGTGATTCTGCACCGACTTCAGGCAGTGGGTGTGGAGGTCAGTGGGAAAACAAGCTGCTTTCCTGTGGGGCTGAACACACCTCACTCGCTGGTGAGGTGGGTACAGCCATCCTGTGCTCCACTCTCTGTTGTTCGTCCCGCACTTTCCAGATTTTCGTGATCTTATTTCCCGTTCACCTCATTCTTTTCTTGCTCTCTGTGTCCCACGCTGATTCTCCATGGATTCACACCATTGTTCTTAAGGGGGAGCGATCCTCTTGCGTTGGGGTAGGCCAAGATTCATGCCTTCCTCTCCGGGAGCACGAATCCAGGAGGTCACCTCCACCCTGCCATCACAGGAACCCCCAGGATTTATTAATAATATGTAGATACCTCAAAGAGTAAAAGTAGAACTACCATTTGATCTGGCAATCCCATTACTGGGCATCTACCCAATGGAAAAAGGAAAAAAAAAGGAAATTCTACAAAAAAGACATCTGCACTAGAATGTTTATCACAGCACAATTCACAATTTCAAAGATGTGGAAACAATCCAAGTGCCCATCAATACATGAGTGAATTAATGAAACATGGTGTATGCATACCATGGAGTTCTACTCAGCCACAAAAACCAATGGTGATGTGACACCTCTTGCATTATCCTGGATAGAGCTAGAGCCCATTCTACTAAGTAAAGTATCACAAGAATGGAAAAACATGCACCACATGTAGTCACCAGAAAATTGGTATTAACTGATCAACACTTATGTGCACATATGGTAGGAGCATTTATTGGTTGTCAGGCAGGTGGGGGGGGGAGGAGGGGATGGATGTATTCACACCTAATGGATGCAGTGCTCACCATCTGGGGTATGGACGCCCTTGAAGCTCTGACTCGGGTGAGACAAAGGCAATATATGTAACCTAAACATTTGTACCCTCATAATATGCTTAAATAAAAAAAAGATAAATGAAAAAATACCTCTGCAACAATCTGGAAAGAACTGGAGACCATTCACCTAAGTGAAGTATTTCAGGAATGGAAATACAAATGCCAGATGAACTCACTATTAAATTGGAACTAACCAATGAGCACATGAGCACAGAGAGAAGTAAAACTCAGTGGAAATCAAGCAAGGGGGAGGGGACAGGTTTGGAAGGGCAATAACTGACCTAATGGGTACAATGAACAGTATTAGTGTGACGGGCACACCTATAGCCAGAACTCAAGCTTTACAAAAGCAATCTATGTAACCTGATATATTTTTAATTATTGTTTTTTTGTATTTATTATCTTTCCATATTCTGATATTAATGCTCATACTATAATAGGGAATATCTAAAAATCTTGCTACATTGTAGATTAACATTGTACTTGTATAATTATAGAGGTGGAAGGAAGCTTGAGTGGTGAGACCCTTATGGTCTTCTGTGGGAGGTTTGCTAAAGCCAGAACCACATTAGAAGCTGGAATTGTGTGCATTGAAAGATCTTTCCCATTTGCTGAGCTGGCCCTGAAAAAGGCACTTGATCAGTTTATTTTGATCAAAAGGAATAGGAAAATTTGGGGGCGTTATTTAGTCGATTTTCACCACCAGGAGGTCCAGTCTTTTGCACAGAGAACAGTGCTGTGCAATTTTTAGTAATAATCTTATGAAGAAGTCAATTGCCTATTGAGAGCATCTGACATGCAAAGATCAGTCTATATACAGCAGGTCTCTGTGATAGTGAGCGTGGATGGTGGTGTTAGGGGGAGTTGGCGGGGTACAACATATTGGAAACAATATCTAGAAAGAAGCTAGACTGGAGCCAGTTGTGGTGGTTCACATCTGTAATTCCAGCACTTTGGGAACCTGAGGCAGGAAGATTGCTTGAGGCCAGGGGTTTGAGACCAGTCTGGGCAACATAGTGAGACTCTGTCTCTCCAAAAAAGAAAAAGAAAAAAAAAATAGGTAGGCATGGTGGCTTGCACCTGTAGTCCTAGCTACTTGGGAGGCTGAAGCAGGGGATCGTTTGAGCCCAGGAATTCAAGGCTACATACAGTGGGCTATGATAATGCTACTGCACTCCAGCCTGGGCAACAAAGTCAGAACCTGTCTCTTAAAAAAAGAAATAATAAGCTAGTTAGACAGAGTACCAAAGTTTTCAATGCACTGCTCCTAAAGAAAGAAGAAAGAAAAGATGCATTAGGTAGGGTAATCAGACAAAAAAATGTAGAAGGAGATGTCATGTAAATCCCAGCCAAATGGCATGCTTGAACAAGGGGGAAGAGAGTGCTTCAGCTTATACTCAATCCTTGCCTTATCTTGATGTGAATGTTTTATTCAGTGATATAATTTCCATCCTTACACAGACTTTTAGATTTGAAGACAATTCCCTGAAATTTGTTCTGATTCACCACCCTAGCAACACTGCCTTAAGTAACACCC
Organism: Eulemur rufifrons; assembly: GCF_041146395.1. NCBI lineage: Eukaryota > Metazoa > Chordata > Mammalia > Primates > Lemuridae > Eulemur > Eulemur rufifrons. The sequence goes on along the minus strand of NC_091012.1, from coordinate 84,407,859 downwards.
TTCTGCTACCCCATCACTCCCTCCTATCCTATCAACATGCTCAATTTCTCCATGATTCTCAGGCAGGGCCTGTATACTCAAGGTACCACGTGGACACTAAAGGACTCACATCAGATTGTAAAATGGCAAATTTAGTAGCAAATGAGGGCCTAGGGAAAACACAGAAGTTAAAGCAAGGCCACCAGATCCTTGGTCTGAGTAGGTTAGCATAATTTAAACTCCACTGGATGATAGAATTAAGTTTACAAAGTTATTTCCTGCCATAGATAGTGTTGCTCTAGGGACTAGGACTTCCTCATCAGAAGAAAGGCAAAGTAGATGGCTTTTGAAAAAAAAAAGCAAAAAAAAAAAAAAAAAAAAAAAGGCAAGGTCCATCCAGTTCAAGGCTATCATTTATTTTTTATTTTTTCAGGCTTTATAGAGATTATAATTGAAAAATAAAAATTGTATATGTTTAAGGTGTACAATTTGATGTTTTGATACACATATACATTGTGAAACAATTACCACAATTAAGCTAACATATCCATACCTGTCATAGTTACCTGTTGGGTTGTGTGGTGTGGTGAGAATACTTAAGATCTACTGTCTTAGAAAATTTCAAGCATACAATATCTTAATATTTACTATTATCTCCATGCTGTACATTGGATCTCCAGAATGTATTCATCTTATAACTTAAAGTTTGTACCTTTTGACCAGTATCTTCAGATTTTCCTCACCTCCTGACTCATGGAAACCACAATTCTACTCTGTCTCTATCAATTTGATTCCACATATAAGTGATTCCACATATAAGTGAGATTATTCTGTATTTGTTTTTCTGTGTCTGGCTTGTTTCACTTAGCATAATGTTCTCCAGTTTCATCCATGTTGTCACAAATGGCAGAATTTCCTTCTTTTTCAAGACTGAATAATATTTAGTTGTGTGTGTATATGTGTGTGTATGTATATATATACACATGTGCCATATTTTCTTTATCCATTTATCTATCAATGGACACTTAGGTTGTTTCTGTATCTGGGCTATTATGAAGAATGCTGGAATGAACATGAGAGTGCTGATATCCCTTTGATATATTGATTTCAGTACCCTTGGATATATACCCAGAGTGGGATTACTGGGTCATTTGATAGTTCTATTTTTAGTTTTTTGAGTAACTTCCATACTGTTTTCCATAATGGCTGTGTTAACTCACCTTACTACCAATAATAAATGAGGTCCCTTTTCTTTGAATACACTGCAACACCAGTTATCTCTCATCTTTATGATGAAAGGCATTCTAACAGGTGTGAGGTGGTTTTAATTTGCATTTTCCTAATGATTAGTGATGTTAAACCTTTATTTCATGTGCTATTGTCCATTTGCATGTCTTTTTTGAGGTCTTTTGCTTGTTTTTTTTTAAATTATTTGTTTCCTTCCTATTGAGTCATTTGTGTTTCGCATATATTTTGGATATTAACCCTTTCTTAGATGTATGGTTTGCAAAAGGTTTCTCCCATTCCATGGGGTGTATCTTCACATTGTTAATTGTTTTCTTTGCTGTGCAGAGGCATTTTAGTTTGATGCCACCTCACTTGTCTATTTTTCATTTTGCTGCCTGTGCTTTTGGTGTCATCTTAAAAAAATTATTGAACAGGCCAGTGTAATGGAGCTTTTCCCTTATGTTTTCTTCCAGTAGTTTTACAGTTATAGTTATTAATGTTGTGAAAATGCCCATTCTACACAAAGCAATATACAGATTCATTGCTATCAAAAAATTTTTTTGTCATTTTTTAATGTCATTTTTCACAGAAATAGGAAAAACAATCCTTATATACATATGGAACCAAAAAAGATCCCAAATAGCCAAAAATAACCTTGAGCAAAAGGAACAGAGCTGGAGGTATCACACCCCCTGTTTTTGAAATATAGTAAAAAGTGACTGTAATCAAAACAGCATGATACTGACATAAAAACAGATACATGAATCAATGGAACAAGGAAGAAAACCCAGAAAAAAACCTATACAATTATGATCAACTGATATTTGACAGGAGAGCCAAGGAAACACAATGGGGAAAGGAGAGTTTCTTCAATAAATGGTGTTGGGAAAAATGAATATCCATATGAAGAAGAATAAAATTAGATCCTTATCTTATATCTTATACAAAATTCAACTCAAAATGGTTTGATTTTTTGATAATAGCCATCCTAACAGGTATGAGGTGATATCTCATTGTGGTATTGATTTTCATTTTTCTGATAATTAGTACTAAACAAATTTTCATATACCTGTTTGCCATTTGTATGTTTTCTTTGATAAAATGTCTATTCAAGTTTTTTGCCCATTTTTAAAAATGGTTATTTTTAACTATTATGGGTACATAATATGTGTAGGGTACAAGAGATGTTTTGATATAGGCATACAATGTGTATTAATCAAATCAGAGTAATTAGGATATCCATCACCTGAAGCATTTATAATTTCTCTGTGTTAGGAACATTATAATTCCCTTCTTTTAGTTATTTTAAATTGTACCACAATTTATCATTGATTATAGTCACTTTGCTGTGCTGTCAAATATTGTTCATTCTGTCTAACTATATTTTTGCACACATTACTATCACTGCTTTATACCCCCCTCCCTACTACCTTTCCCAGATTCAGATAACCATCATTCTACTCTGTCTCCACGAAATTGATTGTTTTAATATTTAGCTCCCACATATCAGTAGGAACGTGTGACATTTGTCTTTCTGTGCTTCATTTATTTCACTTAACATTAATATTCACCAGTTCCATTCATGTTGCTGCAAATGACAATACTAAATTCTTTTTTGTGGCTATATTATATTCTATTGTGTATATGTCCCAAAATTTCTTTATCCAATCATCCATTGATGGACACTTAGGCTGATTCCAAATCTTGACTAGTGAATATTGAATAGTGCTGCAATAAACATGGGAATGCAGATATCTTTTCTGTACACTGATTTTCTTTCTTTTGGATATATAACTATTAATAACAGTGGGATTGCTCGATCATATGGTAGATCTATTTTTAGTTTTTCCATATTGTTCTCCACAGTGGTTGTGATAAGTTACATTCCCACCAAAAATGTATGAGGATTCCCCTTTCTCCACGTCCTCACCAAAACTTGCTATTGCCTGTCTCTTTGATAAAAGCCATTTTAACTGGGATGACATGATATCTTATTGTAGTTTTGGTTTGCATTTCACTGATGACTTATGATGTTGTATATTTTTACATATACCTGCTGGCAATTTGTATGTCTTCTTTTGAGAAATGCCTACTGATATTTTTCTCCATTTTTAAATTAGTTTATTCATGTTTCCCCTATTGAATTACTGGAGCTCCTTATATATTCCAGTCATTAATTCCTTGTAAAAAGGATAGTTTGCAAATAATTTTTCACATTCTGTGGCTTATCCCTTTCCTTTGTTGATTGTTTCTTTTGCTGTACAGAAGTTTTTTAGTTGATGTGATCCTATTTGTCCAATTTTGGTTTTGTTGCCTATGCTTTGGGGGTATTACTCAAGAAGTCCTTCCAAGACCAATGCCCTGAGGCATTTCTCCAATGTTTTCTTTTAGTATTTTCATAGTTTCAGATCTTAAATAAGTCTTCAATTATTTTTATTTGGTTTATGTAAATGGTGAGAGAAAAGGATATAGTTTCATTCTTCTGCATATGGATATCCATTATTCCCAGCAAAATTTGTTGTAGAGACTGTCCTTTCCCCAATGTGTATTCTTTGCATCTTTGTCAAAGATAAGTTAACTATAGATGTGTGGATTTATTTCTGGGTTCTCTATTCTGTTACACTGGTCTTTGTGTGTGTTTTTATTCCAGTACCATGTTGTTTTGGTTACTACACAAATGTAGTATAATTTGAAGTCAGGTAATGTGATGCCTCCAGTTCCCCCCCCTCCCAGGATGGCTTTGGCTATTCTGGGTCTTTTGTGGATCCATATAAATTTTAGGATTATTTTCTTTCTATTTCTGTGAAGAGCGTCATTGGTATTTCTATGGGCATTGCATTGAATCTGTAGATTCTTTTGGGTAGTATAGACATATTAACAATATTGATTCTTCCAATCCATGATCATGAAATATATTTCCATTTTTTGTGTCCTCTTTAATTTATTTCATCACTGTTTTGTAGTTTTCACTGTAGAGATCTTTCACTTCTTGGGTCAAGATTATTCCTGGGTATTTTATTTTATTTGTAGCTATTGCAAATGGGATTATATTCTTGGTTTCTTTTTCAGATTGTTTGTTGCTGGTATATATATATGCTACTGTTTATTGTATGGCAATATGTATCCTACAACTTTACTGAATTTGCTTATTAGTTCTAATAGGTTTTCTTATAGAATCTTTAGGTTTCACTAGATAACACATCATATCATCTCTAAACAAGGATAACTTGATTACTTCCTTTCCAATTTGGATGTCCTTTATTTCTTTCTCTTGTCTGATTGCTATCGTCAGAACTTCCAGTGCTATGTTGAATAACTGTGGTGAAACTCAGCATCCTTTCCTTGTTCCATGTCTTAGAAGAATGGCTTTCAGTTTTTCCTCATTCAGTATGATAATATCTGTGGGTCTGTCATGTATAATTTTTATCATGTTGAGGTGTGTTCCTTCTATACAAATTTTTTGACAGTTTTTATCATGAGGGGTTGTTGATTTTTATCAAATGCTTTTTCAGCATCAACTGAATGATCATATAGTTTTTGCCCTTTGTTCTGTTGATATAATGTATCACATTGATTGATTTGCACATGTTGAAATATACTTTCCTTCCTAAGATGAACCCCACTTGATCATGATGAATAATCTTTTAAATATGTTGTTGAATTTAGTTTGATAGGATTTTGTTGAGAATTTTGGCATCCGTGTTCATCATAAATGTTTGCCTGTGGTTTTCTTTTCTTGTTGTGTCATTGTCTTGTTTGGTATCAGGGTGATACAGGCCTCACAGAATGAGTTTGAGAGTAGTACCTTCTCCTCAAATTTTTTGGGGACCATTTAAGTAGGAATAGTATCAATCTTCCTTGAATACTTGGCAGAATTCAGCAGTGAAGCCATCATGTCCTGGGCTTTTCTTTGGTGAGAGACTTTTTTTTTTTAATTTCAGCATATTATGGGGGTACAAAAGTTTAGGTTATGTATATTGTCCTTGCCCCGCCCCCTGAGTCACAGCTTCAAGCGTGTCCATCCCCTAGACAGTGTGCATCGTACTCATTATGTATGTATACACCTATCTCCTCCCCCCGACATCTGCCCGACACCCGATTAATGTCATTCCTAAATGTGCTCCTAGGTGATGATCAGTGAAACCAATTTGATGGTGAGTACATGTGGTGCTTATTTTTCCATTCTTGGGATACTTCACTTAGTAGAATGGGTTCCAGCTCTATTCAGGAAAATACAGGAGGTGCTATATCCCCATTGTTTCTTATAGCTGAGTAGTACTCCATGGTATACATATACCACATTTCATTAATCCACTCATGTATTGATGGGCACTTGAGTTGTTTCCACATCTTTGCAACTGTGAATTGTGCTGCTATAAACATTTGAGTGCAGATGTCTTTTTATAGAATGTCTTTTGTTCTTTTGGGTAGATGTCCAATAATGGGATTGCTGGATCAAATAGTAGGTCTACTTGTATCTGCTTAAGGTTATCTCCATATTGCTTTCCATAGAGGTTGCACTAGTTTGCAGTCCTACCAGCAGTGTATGAGTGTTCCTATCTCTCCCCATCCACGCCAATGTTTATTTGTTTTGGGACTTTTTGATAAAGGCCATTCTCACTGGAGATAAGTGATATCTCATTGTGATTTTGATTTGCATCTCTCTGATGATTAGAGATGTTGAGCATTTTTTCGTATGTTTGTTGGCCATTCTTCTGTCTTCTTTTGAAAAATTTCTATTCATGTCCTTTGCCCACTTTTTGATAGGGTTGTTTGATTTTTTCTTGCTGATTTTCCTGAGTTCTAAATAGATTCTAGTTCTCAGCCCTTTATTGGATGCGTAGCATGTGAAAATTTTTTCCCATTCTGTAGGTTGTCTGTTTGCTCTCGTGATAGTTTCCTTGGCTGTGCAGAAGCTTTTAAATTTGATCAGGTCCCATTTATTTATTTTTGTTGTTGTTGTGATTCCCTTGGGGGTTTCTTCATAAATTCTTTACCTAGGCCAATGTCTATAAGAGTTTTCCCCACATTTTTTTCTAGAATTCTAATAGTTGCACACCTTAGGTTGCAACTATTATCCTGTTTCTGTTTCCAACTATTTCTGTTATCCACCGTGATTTGATTTTTGTGAGAGGTGAAAGGTGTTGGTCTTGTTTCAGTCTTCTACATGTGGCTATGCAGTTTTCCCAGCACCATTTATTGAATAAGGAATCTTTTCCCCAGGCTATGCTTTTGTCTGCTTTGTCAAAGATTAGATGGCTATATGAGAATTGTTTTATATCTGGATTCAGTGAGAGACTTTTTTTATTACTGCTTCTAGCTCATTATTTGTTATTGGTTTATTCAGGATTTTGATTTCTTCCTGGTTCAATATTGGCAGGTTGTATGTGTCTAGGAAGTTATCCATTTCTTCTAGGTTTTCCTATTTATTGGTATATAATTGCTCATAGTACTCTCTAATGATCCTTTGAATTTCTGCATTATCACTTGTAATGTCTCCTTTTTCATCTCTGATTTAATTTATTTGGATCTCCTTTATTTTTTTCTTACTTATTCTGGCTAAAAGTTTGTCAATTTTATTTTCTTTCATGAAACCAACTTTTTTTGTTGATCTTCTGCATTTTTTGTTTCAATTTTATTTATTTATTCCCTGATCTTCATTTTTCTTCTGTTACTTATTTTGTGTTTTGTTTGGTCTTATTCTTCTAGTTATTTAAGATGCATTGTTAGGTTATTTATTTGAAGGTTTTCTACTTTTTCATATGGGCACTTATTGCTGTAAACCTGCCTCTTATCATTCCTTTTACTGTATACCATATGTTTTAAATGTTGTGTTTTCATTTTCATTTGTTTTGATCAATTTGTAAAATTTCCTTCTTAATGTCTTCCTTGACCCACTGGGCCATGAGTTGATCTTTGGATATTGTAAGGGTCCAGTATCATTGTTTTGCATGTGGGTATTCAATTTTCTGAACACTATTTATTCATTGAAAAGAATATTATTTCCTTATTGTGTATTCTTGGCACCTTTGTCCATGGTTCATTGACACTCTATGCATTGGTTTATTTCTGGACTTTCTTTTCTATTCCATTTTTATGTGTCTATTTTTATGCCATTACCATAATGTTTTGTTTACTACCAAGGCTATCTCTTTAAATGTTCTTTTATTGACATAAACAATAAGCATAAGTATTCATTGTTGACATTATTTCTTCTGTTTATTTTTGCTCTCCTATTTAGCCTCTAGCTCATTGTAAGACATTTACTCTGAGACACTTGTATTCACTTCCCTAGACATTGAAGTTGTCATAAGAAAATAGCAAACACAGAAAATTTACAAAATCTTAATTTACTGTGGGTGCCACAATTTGAAAAATTATATTAGTATCTTGGAATATAAGAATTAGAACAGACCTTGGAGATTATCAAGCCTGGTACTTCTCTAAGTATCATGCCTAAAATACTGGTGATGCCCAAGATTCTTTTATGGAGTACACAAGGTCCAAAATATTTTCTTAATAGTCCTTAGATTCTGTTAACCTTTTTACTGTGTTGACATTCACACTGATAATGCAAAACAACGATGAATAAAACCGCCAACATCTTAGCACTAATCAAGGCCATAGCTTCCACTGCACTAGCAGTCATTGTATTTCTCACTGTCATTCCTTCTTAGGGCACAAAAAGTCAGTTTCCCTTAAGAATGTCATTGACAAAGCAGTAAAATTTATCAGTTTCTTAAAACCTAAAACCTTGAGTACTCATTGTTCTATGTAATAAAATGAAAAATAGAGGCATAAAGCAATTCTGATACATACCAAATTACTATGGTTTAATGAAGGAAAAGTACTTGTGGAATTATTTGAGTTATGAGCTGAACTACTCACTTTTTTCATAGGACATCATTTTTATTCAAGGAAAAACTGATGGACAAATCATTGTCATTCAGATTTGGGCATATTGCAAAAATTTTCTCAAAAAATGAATGAAGGGAGCCTGTCACTTCAAGGACAACTGAAAGTATTAGTTGTTAATGATAAACTTTAAACCTTGAAGCAGTTAGAATTCAAAAACTTGTATGCATTACTGTTGGTTGATAGCCTACCAATACTTAAAGATTTTCCTAATGATATCAGTGATAATATTAATGACTGAAATTATTTTATTTTGTATAAAAAAGTCTATCAACATTTGGAGGTTCTGTATAATTGAGTTAACCAATGTTTTCACAATGACTGATGCATAATGTTGCAAAATCAGATATTCAAAATGCAAAATAGATCAATAGATTTTAGTGTAACAGAGTACTCAAAGTTCCCTGATATCATTTAAAATTCCAATTTGAAATTCAACTTTAAGAAAACATTGCTTGTTGGGTTTTGGTGTAGTATCAAATTGTACCCATAATTACCTAAGAAGACCATTAAATACTTTTTCCTTTTACAACTACATGTCTGCATGAGATTTTATTCCAATACCTCAACAAAAACAACATATTGCACCAGATTTCTTTTTTGAGACACAATCTCACTCTGTCACCCAGGCTAGAGTGCCATGGCATCAGCCTAGCTTACAGCAACCTCAAACTCCTAGGCTTAAGTGATTCTCTTGCCTCAGCCTCCTGAGTATCTGGGACTATAGGCATGCACCATCACATATGGCTAATTTTTACTATTTTTAGTAGAGACAGGGTCTCACTCTTGCTCAGGCTGCTCTGAAACTCCTAAGCTCAAGCAATCCTCCTGCCTTAGCCTCCCAGAGTGCTAGGATTACAGGTGTGAGACACTCCTCCTGGCCCACACTAGACTGAATGTAGAAATAAATACAAGAAACCAATTACTAGTCATTAAAGAGATTTGCAAAAATGTAAAATAGGGTTACTTTTCTCATTGATTTGTTTTGTTTTGGAAAATATAATTACTTTTCATAAAATATTTATATTAACATGTGATGGATTTATTTTTACTCTAATCTCCTTGCTTTGCAAATGTGAAAACTGAGATCCTGGAAGAGATTTCAAATCTTTATTTTCTTACATTAGTCCAGAAATGGAGGGGGAGGCAAAGAAGGCACAGAAGAGGTCTCCCAGAGAGCAGAAAACATATATTTCAGTATGGCAACTATAACTCTTGTAAAGAAATTTAGCAGTACCTTTTGAAGCTTTGGGTATTGATCCTCTTGTCAGTTGAAAATAGAACTATATAATAGTCTAGTACTTCCTGAGCCAAATCTTTAGAATATGACTTCTTTATTTTGCTTGTGAATATGTTAACTTGAAAACCATTAATTCTAAAGGATTTGAATAGGCAATTCATGGAAAAGGAAGTATAACTTGTTTAATTGTTAATAATATATGTAAAGATGTATAACCTCTCAGATAGTGAAGGGAATCAAAGTGAAGGCAGCAAATACATGATATTTCTTCCATCAAACTGACAAAAATTTAAATAAATTGATAATACCTAGGGATGGAAAGAATATGGAAAAACTCACACTCATACAATGCTGGTTGTAGTTAGAATTCCACTGACCATATCCAGAATAATTAAAATTATTATACTTTTTGATAGAGCAAATCCATTTGGAAATTACATCCTACAGAAATAAAAGCCCCAATACATAAGTAAATACACATGAGGATGTTTAGTGGAGTTCTGTTTGTAGTATGTGTGTGTTAGGAAGAAATGAAAATATTGGAATATCAATTAATAGGGGAAAATAAATACAATATAGTAAATTCTGTGGATTAGTATGGAATATTTAGAATTCCATGGAATATAATATAGAATATATAGAATATATTATATATATTATATATATATATTATATATATAGAATATATTCTACATAGAATATATAGAATATAAAAAGAATAAGTTGGAGGTATAAGATGTTGAACTTGAATAAATTGAGGGGTGTCTATGATTTATTACTAGGTGGGAAGACTAAATTGCAAAATAATTGTAGAAGATGATCCTATTTTTTGTAAAATTGAGGAAAAACACCCATAAATATGTAAAAGAAATCCTAATCCCATCAGACATAGTCATATTACAGTTAGGAGTCAAAATGCATTATTATGTTGCCTATAAATGTTATTAGATTCACTGCTTTGCATCCATGTAGCAGTGAAAATAATGAAAAGTTGATTGTTATTTTCTGGAATTAAGGCTGCTATTCATTTTATTAACAATTTATTTTTGGCCGGGCGCGGTGGCTCACGCCTGTAATCCTAGCTCTCTGGGAGGCCGAGGTGGGCGGATCGTTTGAGCTCAGGAGTTCGAGACCAGCCTGAGCAAGAGCGAGACCCCATCTCTACTAAAAATAGAAAGAAATTATATGGACAGCTAAAAATATATACAGAAAAAATTAGCCGGGCATGGTGGTGCATGCCTGTAGTCCCAGCTACTCGGGAGGCTGAGACAGGAGGATCGCTTGAGCCCAGGAGTTTGAGGTTGCTGTGAGCTAGGCTGACGCCACAGCACTCACTCTAGCCCGGGCAACAGAGTGAGACTCTGTCTCAAAAAAAAAAAAAAAAAAAAAAACAATTTATTTTTGAACTGATACATAGATTTTGCAAACCATTCTAAAATGTAATTCCACATTGTAAAAGGAGTGAAGGACCACTGGATCCATTTCCTTGAATTATTGTACAAACATCTTTTCTAAACCCCCCTAATGGTACAATGCAGAAAATTACAAGACAAGCCTTAGTTTCTCTTCAGATAATGAAAATGGTGGTCAAACATACTGTAAATCTGTATCAGATAGTTTAGTGAGAAAATGACTTAGCTACAGATTTTGTATGTATTCACACATCAGTAAGGAAAAAGCTGCTGTCTATTTCCAAGTGTGTCTGATTCTGTGAGATAAAAAAAATTTCTTATACAAACAGGTACCCTCACCCATTATCCAGGACACTACCACAAACTGGAGAAACAAATTTTCGGCTATAGAAACTATAAAATTTGCTAGGAAAATACCATCATAAAACCTTGGCTATTGATCACCCAATCACTTGCAAATATAGCAACTAGATTGGGGTTGTGGGGCCTTAGTGCATTTATAAGTTTAAACTGGAAGAATCAGACAGAGCCAAGATGGCCAACCAGAGACATTTCTTTTCAGATTGTCCCAGCTGGAAGGTAAAATATTGGACTGAAGAAAGCAGAGAGCAGTTTCAGCTCAAGTGTGGATCACAGGGAGAGACAACAGAGACATCTAGGGACTTAACTGAGAAAAACTGTGAAGCTGAGAAAGAAGAAGATAGAGAAGACAGTGGTGTGGTCCAAACCCAGAGAGTCTTGAAGCCCAGTGAAAGGGTAAGAGGGCTTTCCCCTCCTCACATAGGTACCTTCAGTGAGCATTGAGACATAAAACATTTCAAGGGTGCTTCAACCCTTCATAAGCCCAGCCATGGTGGATAAATAGGAATAGCAGGGTGAACCAGCAATCCACAAGAGTTTGGGTGTTTGTAAGGGGAATTCCACAGTAAAGTTCCATGAGAGATCAGAGTACCAGCTTTCTTACACCTAGACTCTTTCTCCTCTGCCTCCCCTATGATCATGGCATTAGAGAGAGTAGTTTTAGCCCTCAGGACAGCTGAGAGTTGTAGCCCCTCTCCCTATTGCAATCACCAGAATACTCTGAACAGAGTAGCACACAAACGGCTGTGTCTCCACAGAAGGTGCTCATTCCTGGCCAAACGCATCACTGAGAGCAGGGATGCTGCCATTTGTGAACTTCTTGCCTGGAGGCATTTCACGGGATCTCAAGCTGGTGGCTTAGACAGCCAGGCCAGAACCAGTGCCCCCACCCGCAGACACAAGAACAATGCAGGGAGATTCAGGGGAGAGGCCTTGGTCCTGGATTCAGGTGGCAGGAAGTCCTCACGCCCTCACAGATATATCCAAGGGGAGAGTGTGGAGGGGAACTGAGGAACGGGGATCTGTGAGTGTGCCCATCCCCCACCCCCACTGGAGAACCACCATATTGAATAAGGGTATGGCACTTGGAGTGAATTAGCATATTCCCTCATTCCAATGACAGCTGAATGCCTTGGGTGTGCCAGCTGAACAGGAACAGCAGCCCCTCCCCCACTAATTACAATAGGAAGTACAGCCTGAGCCAAGAAACAGATGAGTGACCACTTCTCCCAGGTTGGAGCATGCCCCTGGGAGAGGTCCCTGCAGACAGATAGGCCTAACTCTCTCCTTGGGGTCTTGTGGTGGAACAAGCATGAACAATTAAGAATCCTACCCTCCTGACAAAATGCCACTAAGATGCACACTATTGGATCAGACACACGGATTGAGGGGTAGTTCTATAGCTGCTTTCAGGCAGTGAGAGAGCGCATGTGAATTGATCTGATGGGAGAATGCTGTGAAGTTACAGGGAGTGAATAGGGAGGGTTCCCATGCCCACTCCACAGAGAAACTGCAGTGGTAGACAAAAGCAGAAAGAGTCTGGCCCAAAGCCTTAGCTCTCAAAAGATTAGGCCCCTGCCTCAGGAATAGCCTACCCGGCTTACAGAGATTGCCCTGAACTTTATGCCAGCAGCTCCCCCTGGTGGCCAGAAAAGCAACCTCTGAGACTCACTGAGGCCTTGCCAAAGCCTCTCAGGCTCTCCCAATCCAGCCATGATTTATCTTGCTTCTCCCCCCACCTCAGAAGAGTAGAGACCAAGTAAACTCCTGAGAGCTACAGGGTCCCTTCCAAAGATTAGGGCATTTGTATGCCCCACTTGGGGGACCATGTCTAACCACAGGCAAAAAAGACCATCTTGGCAACTGACTTTTCCATGCAAACTTTAATTAATGATGGGGGAACAACCCCATAACTATACATAGCATCTCCCAACTCAAGCAAACAGAGCAGCTAATTCGTACTCACAAGTACCACCCATATACCACCTAACATCAATGAGATTAAACTGGGAGAACTAACTCACAAAACACAGTTCGGAAGAGGTGAAGACAGCAGGTCAGAGGTAACTTGAGAGGTACACCTAAGCTGCTAGAACACCCTATAGGCAACTGAGGACCAGCACTCGCCTCCATGGCATGCTCAGGGATTGATTTTGGAAATCCAAAGATAGGCCCGTAAGCCAGGCCTAGTACCCCAGGTCTCAACTGAGAGGCAAGATGAGAACGAATCAGTAAAAGAACTTGGGAAACATGAAAAATCATAGCAAAATGATACCCCCAAAAGAAAACAATAACTTCTTACCGATGGATACCAATCAAAACAAACAGATGGAAATGACACATGAAGAATTTCGAATATGGATTGTAAGGAAGCTCAATGAAACACAAGAGAAAATGGAAACACAACACAAAGAAACCACAAAAACAATGAAGGAAAGGAATGAAAAATCTACTAAGAAAATCAAATTATTTTTAAAAATCAATCAGAACTTCTGAAAATAAAAAATTCATTCAAGGAAATACAAAACACAGTGGAAACCTTAAGAATAGGCTACATCAGGCATAAGAAAGAATCTCAGAGCTTGAACACAACACGTTTGACTTAAAGAAGTCAGTCAAAGAGAAAGAAATAAGAAAAAAGAGAAATGAATAAAACCTACAGGAAATATGGGATTATGTATGTAAAGAGGCCTGATATAAAAAGCATAGGCATCACTGAGGGTGAAGAAGAAAACACATAATGGTTGGCAAACATATTGGGGTGAGCAACTGAGGAAAATTTCCCTTGCTAGCAATTGAGATAAGCAGGTACAAAAAGCTCAATGGACTCCTGGGATATTCATCACAAAGAGGAAATCACCATGACACATAGTCATCAGATTGCCCAAAGTAAACATGAAAGGGGCACTCCTATGAGCTATAAGGTGAAAGCATCAGGTATCTTACCAAGGAAAACCCATGAGATTAATTGCAGACTTCTCAACTGAGACCTTACATGTCAGAAGGGATTGGGACTCCATTCTCAGTCCTCTCAAACAGAATAATGGCCAGCCCAGAATTTTGTATGCTGCAATATTAAGTTTCTTATATGAGGGAGAAATAAAGCCTTTCTTAGACAAATACACACTGAGGAAATTTGTCAAGACGAGACCTGCCCTACAGGAAGTATGCAGAATAGCACTAAACGTGGATCAGAATAATAGACAACCACCAGTGTAAAATTATCCAAAAGGTAAAGATCAGAGCCTGGATAGCATAATGGGCAAGAGGTAAGATAGAGCACTAAAGCTCTACTCAACAGGATGAAGAAATATCCACCCCACCTACCAATTCTTTCAATAAATGTGAATAGCTTGAACTCCCCACTCAACAGATATAGGCTGGCTGAATGGATAAAAAAATACAAGCCAAGTATCTGCTGTCTCCAAGAAATAAACCTAACCCAAAAGGGCTGATTCAGACTCAAGGTGAAGTGATAGAAAACAATATTCTATGCAAATGGAAAGCAAAAGAAAGCTGGGGTAGCCATTCTCATATCAGATAAGACAGACTCAAAATCAGTAAAAGTAAGGAAAGACAAAGAAGGCCGTTGTATAATGGTGAAGGGAACAATTCAACAAGAAGACATAACAATCCTGAATATTTATGCACCTAACACAGGTACACTCAGATTCATAACGCAAATCCTACTTAATCTAAACAAAATGATAAACAGCAACACTGAATTACCCGAGGGTATCAACACCCCACGACAGAAGAGTACAGATCTTCAATGAAGAAAATAAGCAAAAAATGATGGATTTAATCAGAACTATGGAACAAATGGGTCTAACAGACATTTATAGAACATTGTACCCCCAAAACACTGAATCTACATTCTTTTCATCAGCTCATTGAATACTCTCTAATTCTCCAATATTCTCTAGATTGATCACATCCTAGGCCACGAAACATGTCTCAACAAATTTAAAAAAAAATAGAAATTATACCATATATCTTCTCAGACCACAGTGAAATAAAATTAAAAATCAATTGCAACAGAAACACCCAACTCTATACAAAGTCATGGAAAATAAACAACCTGTTGCACAATGATTATTTTGTCAAGGACAAAGTTAAAATGGAAATCAAAAGATTCTTCAAACTAAATGACAAAGGGGACACAAGTTATCAAAATTGGTGGAATTCAGCAGAAGCAATCATAACAGGAAAAGTTGTAATCTTAAATGCCTACATCCAAAAGACAGAAAGATCACAAATAAACAATCTAATTAATCCCCTTAAGGAATTGGAAAAGGATAGAAAATCAATCCCAAATGCAGCATAAGAAAAGAAATAACTAAGGTCAGAGAAGAACTAAATGAACTCAATAACAAAAGAATTATACAGAAGATTAATGAAACGAAAAATGGTTCTTTGCAAAGATAAACAAAATCCACAGGTCCCTTGCTAGATTAACCAGAAACAGAAAGGAAAGGACCTTAAAAGGATCAATTAGAAATGAAAAATGAGCTATTTAAACTGATATCACAGAAATACAAAATATCATCTCTGAATACTATGAAAAACTCTATGCACATAAACTTTAAAATTTTGAGGAAATGGACAAATTCTTGTGAACACACCATCTCTCTAGGCTCAATTAGGAAGAAATATAACTCCTGAGCAGACCAATACCAAGTAACAAAATTGAAGGAGCAATAGAAAATCTTTCAACAAAATATCCCAGACCAGATAGTGTCACAGCTGAATTTTACCAGACCTACAAATAAGAACTCATAACAATATTGAAGAAATTATTTCATTACATACAAAAGGAAGGAATCCTCCCTAACTTGTTCTACAAAGCTAATATCACTTTGACACCAAAGCCAGGAAAGGACACAACAAAAAAGAAAACTACAGACCAATATCCCTTATTAATATAGATGCAAAAATTCTCAATAAAATCCTGGCAAACTGAATTCAGCTGCACATAAAAACAATAATCCACCACGATCAAGTGGGTTTCATCCCAGGGATGCAAGGATGTTTCAATATATGTAAAACTATAAATGTGATTCATCACATAAATAAAAGCAAAAACAAAGACCATATGATCCTCTCAATAGATTCAGAAAAAGCATTTGACAAAATTCATTCTTTTATGATAATAACTCTTAAGAAAATAGGCATATATGGCCCATACCTCAGTATTATAAATGCCATGTGTGACAAACACAGAGCCAATATCATAGTGACTGGGGAAAAATTGAAAGCATTCCTGCTTAGAACCAGAACCAGACAAGGTGGCTCATTGTCACCACTTCTGTTCAACATAGTGCTGGAAGTGATAGCCAGAGCAATAATGCAAGAGAAGGAAATCAAGGGTATTCACATGGAGAAAGAGGAGGTCAAACTATCTCTCTTTACTGATGGTATGGTCTTATATCTATAAAACCCCAAAGAATCCACCAAGAGACTCCTGGAACTGATTAATAAATTCAGCAAAATTTCAGGTTACAAGATCAATGTACACAAACTTTTCAAAAGAATACGAACTAATGGCCAAAAAGCATATGAAAAATGCTCAACATCTCCAATCATAAGGCAAATGCAAATAAAACCACAATGAGATATCACTTAACTCCAGTGAGAATGGCTTTTATCAAAATGTCCCAAAACAACAAATGTTGACATGAATGTGGAGAGACAGGAACACTCATACACTGCTGGGGGGACTGCAAACTAGTACCACCTCTGTGGAAAGTAACATGGAAATACCTCAAAGAGCTAAAAGTATAACTACTTACTATTTGATACAGCAATCCCATTACTGTGCATCTACCCAAAGGGAAAAAAGATATTTTATAAAAAAGACATCTGCAGTAGAATGTTTATAGCAGCACAATTCACAATTGCAAAGATGTTGAAACCCAAGTGCCCATCAATACATGAGTGGATTAATAAAATGTGGTATATGTATACCATGGAGTACTACGCAGCCACAAAAAAACAGTGGTGATCTGGCACCTCTTGTTTTAGCCTGGATGGAACTGGAGTCCATTCTACTAAGTGAAGTATCACAAGAATAGAAAAACAAGCACCACGTGTACTCACTATCAAATTGGCATTAGTTGATCAACACGCATCTGCACATATATTAGTAACATTCATCGATTGTCAGGCAGGTGGGAAGGGGGAGGGGAGGGGTATATTCACATCTAATAGTGTAGTGTGCACTCTCTGGGGGAAGGACACGCTTGTAGCTCTGACTTGGGCAGGGAAGGACAATATATGTAACCCAAACATTTTTACCCTGGTGATATGCTAAAAGAAAAAAAAAAAAAAAAGAAAAGAAAACACACCTGGAAACTGATACAAAACTCAAGCTTCCTATTTTGATAACCATTTCCAAAACAGAGATGAAACAAATGCACAATAAATGCAATTTCATCTTTATTAATAATACTATTCCAAATTTGTTATCTTAAAAAGTAGATTATTCAGATAAAACCCATACGTAATATAATCTTTTAATGTATGGGCCTTTCTGCTGCTGTCACAAACCCTGTTGTTGGTTGCAAGACAGGTATGGATGCTAAGGAGGTGTGGGAATGCATTTTTGACATATTGTGACATATTACACACTAGGTAATCTGTGTAAGTGCAGAGAAAGCATTCAGTCTCTTTTTGCCCCAGATTTTTAATAGGAGTATCTTCCATTTTGTCCTGCTTTCAAGTCACCTGGCCCTGCCTCAGCACCTGCTGCCTACATGACCACCATCCCACTGTCCTTGTCTTCTTGGTTGACCTTTGCAGGGGCACTGTCCTGACCCCAGACATGGATACACTATGCTGTTTTTCACTTCATTCGTCCAGCACACATTTACTAAGCTACCATTGTGTGCCAACCACGGATTTCTCAAAGCTTCTGATACTTCTGTGCCAGGCCCCTCCTTTCTTTAATCCTTGCTGCTAAGAGCACAGCTAGCTAAGGGATTGACCCAAAGCCCATAACTCATAATTGACAGGTGAAGAATTTCAAGCAAAACTGAAACTCTTAACCAAACATGATACTATTTGTATACCAACATGTTTGAAATTAAATTCGATATACAACTGACTACCTCGGTGTACCCAAATATTTTAATTCTTCCACTGTTTTTCTCTAGAGCACAGCAGAAACTCTCTTATCTGATGCAGGGAGAGGACCAATAGATAGTTGGTAAACTCATTGAAAAATTGAGTTAGAGTGGGAAATAATGAAAAGAAAATGCCTTAAATATTTTATTTAAACTTAAAACATATAACTGCATATTGAATAAATGACCTGTTGTTCTAGCACCAAGATATTTTCCTTGAGTATGTATCCTGAAGGAAGTCCTTGTTAATTTTTTTACATAAAATATATGTATTCTAGTTTAAATTTCCTTAACATGAATCAAGAAATTGAAGATGTTTGCCAAGTAATCCGAGTACAGAATCCTGTAATGATTTTTTTCCAATCATTTGCACTTCTATCATCCATACATAATTAGAGAGTAAATATATTTATTAACATTTAATAAGCATTTTAAAGTTTTAAATTAGTTTGCATAGAAGCTTCTTTCTGCCCTCATTTCATCAGTTTACATGATATTTAAGTAAATTATATAATTATATGTACATATATATTATGTATAAATTATATAATTGCAACAAGTGTAATTGGTATAAACATGTTTAAAACAAACACAGTTGACTCATGGTAAGCATGCAACTCACCTAGTGAGAACAGACATACTCAAGCATTCTAGAGCTGTGTTGTACAATATGGTAGCCATTAGTAACATAAGGCAATATAAGTTTAAGTTGAATTAAATTAAAAATTCAGTTATTCAGTCAAACCAGCCACATTTCAAGTGTCCAAAAACCACATGTGACTATTGGCTTCTGTATTAAACAGGATAGGTATAGAACATTTCCATCATCACAAAGAGTTATTAGACTTCCCTCTTCTGGAGACTAATCAAAAGTTGTGTACTTTCACTGTGCTATATATATAATTTAAAAATTTTTATAGAGTAAATAAGGATAATTAATTAATCAGGCAAGTTGGTTAAGTGAAAGTTGTTGAAACTTCAAATCTACTATGATTCTTTCCAAGACACTAAAGTCTACTGTATGAAAATGAATTGAAATAGTACTACATAATGGAAACTTAATAGTTAACACAAATACAATTGGAGACACTGAACTTTCCTAGTTTTACTCAGTTAAAAATACTGTTCTAGATTTTCCTTTAAATAATCTCTTAAAGAAGCTACAGGGCCTATGAGTATGCCTGTAGAGCTCCAGGGTTTTCTGATAAAGGAAACAATGTCCAAGTGATAGAGAGTCATTGAAGAGTTTTAATCTGGAGAATAATATGGTAAGGTTTGCACTGGAAAAAGAAAACACAAGAAGCAATGGAAAACTTTGAAAATGATAAAGGTAAGAAAGAAGATAAGAAGATACATTAGAGAAATATTTTTCATGTGAAAATAGCAGTTTTAGATGTGAAAAGAAACAAAAAGAGAAGAATTTCAAATGATTCCTAGGCTTGAAATTTGGGTGATGCAGTGGATAATTTATCAGAATCAAAACACAAAAGGAAGGAAAATATGTGCAGAAAACTTGTTCAGAAAAAAATAGTTCAGATGATAAATCATGGGGCCCAAGATAATATGGAAAAAAGAGAAATCAAATTATTACTTATAATTGCAAAAAATAATGGAACAAAGGAAGGACTGTTTGAGTTCAAAAAGCAGGTTTTCAGAGAAGACCCCACTTTAGCAAAAGCAATTTTAGGCAATAGGAACAAAATGGGAGGTATTAATTTACCAGACTTCAAACCATACTACAAGGCTGTGGTCATTAAATCAGCTTGGTATTGGCACAAGAACAGAGACACAGACCAGTGGAACAGAACTCAGAATCCAGATACAAAACCAATCTCATATAGTCATCTAAACTTTGACAAAGAAGACAAAAACATACACTGGGGAAAAGAATCTTTATTCAATAAATGGTGCTGGGAAAACTGGATAGCCACATGTAAAATACTGAAACATGACCCACACCTTTCACCTCTCACAAAAATCAAATCACGGTGGATAACAGACTTGAACTTAAGGTGTGAAAATATTAGAATTGTAGAAGAAAATGTGAGAAAAACATTTATAGACATTGGCCTAGGCAAAGAATTTATGAAGAAGACACCCAAAGGCAATCACAGCAACAATAAAAATAAATAAATGGGACCTGATAAAATTAAAAAGCTTCTGCACAGCCAAAGAAACTGTCATGAGAGCAAACAGACAACCTACAGAATGAGAAAAAAATTTTCGCATGCTACATATCAGATAAAGGGCTGAGAACTAGAATCTATTTAGAACTCAGGAAATCAGCAAGAAAAAATTAAACAACCCTATCAAAAAGTGGGTAAAGGACATGAACAGAAACTTTTCAAAAGAAGACAGAAGAATGGCCAACAAACATATGAAAAAATGCTCAACATCTCTAATTATCAGGGAGATGCAAATCAAAACCACAATGAGATATCACTTATCTCCAGTGAGAATGGCCTTTATCAAAAATTCCCAAAACAATAAACATTGGCATGGATGGGGAGAGACAGGAACACTCATACACTGCTGGTGGGACTGCAAACTAGTGCAACCTCTGTGGAAAGCAATATGGAGATATCTTAAACAGATACAAGTAGACCTACCATGTGATCCAGCAATCCCATTATTGGACATCTACCCAAAAGAACAAAAGACATTCTATAAAAAAATACATCTGCACTCAAATGTTTATAGCAGCACAATTCATAATTGCAAAGACATAGAAAGAACCCAGGTGCCCATCAATACATGAGCGGATTAATAAAATGTGGTATATGTATACCACGGAGTACTACTCAGCTGTAAGAAAAAATGGTGATATAGCACCTCTTATATTTTCCTGGATGGAGCTGGAGCCCATTCTACTAAGTGAAGTATCCCAAGAATGGAAAAATAAGCACCACATGTACTCACCATCAAATTGGTTTCACTGATCATCACCTAGGAGCACATTTAGGAATGACATTAATCGGGTGTCGGACAGATGTGGGGGGGAGGGGATGGGTGTATACATACATGATGAGTGTGGTGCACACTGTCTGGGGGATGGACATGCTTGAAGCTCTGACTTGGGTGGGGGGAGAGGGGCAAGGGCAATATACATAACCTAAACTTTTGTATCCCCATAATATG
Organism: Eulemur rufifrons; assembly: GCF_041146395.1. Lineage (NCBI taxonomy): Eukaryota > Metazoa > Chordata > Mammalia > Primates > Lemuridae > Eulemur > Eulemur rufifrons. The sequence goes on along the minus strand of NC_091012.1, from coordinate 84,386,464 downwards.
CTGAAATAAAAAAAATAAATAAAGTATGCAAATATTATTAAAAGAATATCAAAAATCAGGTTTTTAAGGAAGTAAGATCATAAGAGAACTTGTAGAAGAGGAATTGTGGACATAGTGAAATATTAAAGTTTAGGTTTTCTAAAATGGAGCAGTTATGAAATATAGGGTATAACCATGTGGATGGGGTGTTTAAAGTGGTGTGGTTCATCTATACCACAAGGACACAAACATAGTCAATATGAAAGGATGGGAAAATATATTGCAGGCAAATGGAAATCAAAACAGAGCAGGTGTAGCTATTCTCATATCAGATAAAATTGAGTTTCAGCCAACAAAGGTAAAAAAAGACAAAAGAGGGTCCTTATGTAATGGTGAACAGAGCAATTGAACAAGAAGACATAATGATCCTAAATATATATGTGCTCAAAACAGGAGCCCCCACATACATAAAGCAAATTTTACTAGAGCTAAGCAAAGAAATAAATAGCACCATCATAGTTGCTGGGGACCTCAACACGCAACTGCCAGAGCTTGACAAATCATCAAAACATAAAATAAATAAAGAATCAATGGACTTAAACCAAACTCTAAATCAAATGGACCTAACAGATATTTACAGAACATTCCACCAAAAAAACTGCAGAATGCAAATACTTCTCAGCAGAAAATGGAACATTCTCCAAGATTGATCATATCTTAGGCCACACAACAGATCTCAACAAATTAAGAAAAAATGAAATGATATGATGTACATTCTCAGTCTACAGTGAAATAAAACTAAAAAGCAATAACAAGAGAAACACTCATACCTACACAAAGTCAGGGAAATTAGACAAGCTGATGTTGAAATGATTATTAGTTCAATAATTAAATTAAGATAGAGATAAAAATTCTTTGAACTGAATGACAAAGAGGACAGAAATATGAAAGTCTATGGGACTCAGCCAAAGCATTCCTCAGGGGAAAATTCATAGTCCTAAATGCCCACACCAAAAAGATAGAAGAAAGATAACAAATTAACAATCTAATTTCACACCTCAAGGAACTAGAAAAGGAAGAGAAAACCGAATTCAAAGCCAGCAGAAGAAAAGAAATAACAAAAGTCAGAGTACAACTAAATGAATCAGAAAACAATAAAACAATACAGAGGATTAATGAGACAAAAAGTTGGTTCGTTGAAAAGGTAAACAAAATCATGAGACCTCTCACTAGATTAAGCAGGAATACAGAGAAAAGATCCAAATAAGTTCAATCAGAAATGAAAAAGTGACATTACAAATGATACTACAAAAACATAAAACATCATTCATGAAAACTACATAAATTTCTATGTGCATAAAGTAGAGTGCATAGAGGAAATCGGTGAGTTCCTGGAAAGACAACCTCCCAAGACTCAACCATGAAGAAATAGAATTCCTGACCATACCAATTATAAACAGTGAGATAAAAACAGTAATAAAAACCTATCAATAAAAAAGAAAGCCCTAGACCAGATGGATTCACAGCCAAATTTTATCAGCCCTACAAAGAAGACCTGGTACTCATAATACAGAAATTATTCCATAATATTGAGAAGGAGTGAATCCTCCCCTACTCATTTTACAAAGCCAGTATCATCTTGATACCAAATCCAGGAAAGGATGCAAGAACAAGAAAAAAAACAAAACAAAACTATAGAACAATATCCCTTATAAATATAGATGCAAAGATCCTCAATAAAATGCTAGCAAACTGAATTCAATAACACATCAAAAACTAATCCACTAGGACTAGGTGGGCTTCATCCCATGGAAGAAAGTATGCTTCAACGTAGGTAAATCAAGAAATGTGACTCCCCACATAAAGAAAAGCAAAAACAAAAACCATATGATCATCTCGATAGAAGTAGAAAGAAACATTTGACAAAATCCAGCACCTTTCATGAGAAAAACCCTCAACAAACTAGGTATAGAAGAAACATATCTCAGAATTATAAAAGGCATAGATGACAAACCCACAGCCAACATCATACTAAATGGGGACAAGTTGAAATCATTCCTGCTAAGAACTGGAATAATACATGGATGCTCACTGTCACCAATTCTATTCAACATAGTCCTAAAATTCCTAGCCAGAGCAATTAGGCAAGAGAAAGAAATAAAGGGTATTCAAGTCAGGAAAGAGGAGGTCAAACTATCACCCTTCACTGATGATATGATCATTTATCTAGAAAACCCCAAAGATTCCACAAGAATCTCTTGGAATTGATAACTTCAACAAAGTCTCAATATACAAAATCAATGTACAGAAATCAGCAGCATTTCTATATACCAGTAACAGTCAAATCAAAGACTCTATACCATTCACAATAGCCACAAAGAAAATAAAATACCAAGGAATATACTTAACCGAGGTGAAAGATCTCTACAAGGAGAACAATGAAAATCCGAGGAAAGAAATTGCAGAGGATACAAACAAATGGAAAAACCTATCATGCTCAAGGATAGGTAGAAATGAAATTGTTAATATGTCCATAGTACCCAAAGTCATTTTCAAATTCAATGCAATCCCCACCAAATTACCAACATAATTCTTCACAGATCTAAAAACAAATAATTCTATGCTTTGTTTGGAACTATAAAAGAGACTGAATATCCAAAGCAATCTTAAGCAAAAATCACAAATCTGGAAGCATCACATTACCAGACTTCAAACTATACTGTAAGGCTATGCAACCAAAACAGAATTATAGTGGTACAAAAATAGAGACATAGACCAATGGAGCAAAACAGAGAACCCAGATATAAAACCATCCACCTACAATCAACTGATCTTTGACAAAACAGACAACAATGTACAGTGGGAAAAAAGGGCCCATTCAAAATATGGTGCTGGGAAAATTGGATAGCCATATGCAGAAGAATGAAACGGTACCCCTATCTCTCACCATTCACAAAAATTAATTCAGGATGAATAAAAGACTTAGATCTAAGGTATGAAATCATGAGGAAAAATGTAGGAAACACTGTTCTTGGTGGAACTGCAAATTAGTATAGCCCTTATGGAAATCAGTATGAAAATTTCTCAAAGAACTAAAAGTAGACCTACTATTCAATATAGGAATCCTACTTGTGGGTATCTACCCGAAGGAAAAGAAGGCTTTTTATAAGAAAGACATATATACTCAAATGCTTATTGTAGCACAATTAACAATTACAAAGATGTGGAATCAACCCAAGTGCCCATCAATTCATGAGTGGATTAATAAAATGTGGTGTATGTATACTATGAAGTACTATGCAGCCATAACGATGATGAATTAATACCTTTTGCAACAATCTGGATGGAGTGGAGGTCATTCTCCTGAGTGAAGTATCTCAAGAATGGAACAACAAACACCACAAGTACTCACTATTAAATTGGAACTAACCAACGAGCACAGGTGTACACAGAGGGAAGTAAAACCCATGAGAAATCAACCAGGCAGTAGAGGGGAGGAGGGGAGAGGGTACAGTGAACACTATTTGGCTGATGGCCACATCTATGGCTGGGACTTAAGCATTACAAAAGTGATCCGTGTAACCTAAAACATTTGTACCCCCTTAATATTTTGAAATAAAAAAATAAAGTGAAGTGGCAAAGATCCAGTAATTGAAAGGCTGGATTTGTAGGTGGTCCCTTGCACAGATGTTTAAATAACAATAACAACAATTACAATAATAAATTGTGAGCTGCCATACATTGAGCATTTACTATGGACCAGACATTTTGCTATGTTGTCTTATTTTATTCTTCCAGCAATCTTATAAGATACTTTTACTATCCCACTTTATATACGAGGATACCGAGAATCAGACAGGTTAAATCTCTTGCCAGATTTTATACTATTAGCAAGTATTTAAACCTGGATGTAAATCAGGTCTGTTAAAGTCTAAGATTTATACTCTTTCCAGTATATCATGGTGTCTCTCATGATGTAAGATTGTGAGGTTATGACAAAAGTTACAAAAGATAAAAAGAATGTAGCAGATTTGAGTCATTAATTTACTAATAACAGTATGAAATATTGAAACTGACTATATGACAGGCACTCTTTATATGAATTTTTCATCAAACTTTTATAATTTCAAGATAATGGTATCATTATTACTGTTTTATAAATGAAGAGACTGAGTGAAAGAACAGTTATGGGCCTTGCTTTAGGTTGTACAACTAGTAAATAATGATAGGAGGGATTTAAACCTAGGCTTGATAGAATCTAAAGATTATATTTTGTTGAAAAAAACATTGTGCTTCAGTGGAAAACTATGCATTATCTAGACTCTAGAGAAAAGCTTTCTAATTTATCTAATTCTAGAAGCTATTTTATAACTCTGTGAATTTCAAATAACTGATAACAATGGAAAATAATTCTTGTTTATGGACTTTCAAATTCTGTCCTGTCCAGAAGTCCAAATGATTTCCCTTTTCCATTTTCCCATTCCCCCACTGAAAAAGAAGTTTTGCCTCCATTTTCACATTCCTTTTAATATTCCTGGTATATAAATGTATTTGTTCTTCAGAGTCTCTTTTGAACCAGTAGTCACATTCGTCTTATTCCCTCATTATTAAATAAAATCTGTAATGCGTTTTTTTTATATCTGTATGTGAGTATACTTTTTTTTCTGAAAATTATCTTTTAACAATTTTCCACAGAGATGGTCAGTGGATTCATCTAATAGAGTCAGGTAAATTTCTTGACCATAGAAGTGCACATTATGGGTGGTTTAAGCCCAGACAGATCTTTCTTGGCTCCTCGAAGTGGTTCCAAATTGGCAATATAGCACTGCTGACTTTGTGTTTCATTAATTTTAGTTTTCCTCTTTATCAATTTTGTTTTGCTTTTGGTTTATTTTTATTTTTTTTTACAACTAATAAGTTATTCACTGTAGGTGGCTGCAATTATTGGGAATTTGGTTTAATAGTCTTATCAATGATCTCTTTAAGTGGATTAATTATTAATATTTATAGACATCTGTTCTCTATTGAGTGAGAGACAACAGAGTATCATATTTGTTAGTTTTTAATTTTTTTTCTCATTTGCCTATTGAGCTCAAATCAATAAGAATTTTGTGCCCAATAGGAAGGAAAACAGCTCTTTGATGTCTGGACTGGTCACTTTTTGTGTTTTTGTTTTTATTCTTGACCCATGGCTGAAATTTTAGAATTAAAGCTATAAACTCTCTCTGTGTCTTCATATCTGTGTGCCTGTAATTCATAAATACCTTGACCTCACCTCTCATTATGTGTGTGATGTTTTTATACCTTCAGATGACATTAATAAATTATAACATTTCTAACACAATAAATAAAAGCAACAAATTTTTACCTCAGAAAATAAATTATTTCATAAAGTACCTTAAATGAAATGACCTCTATTCTGTGTGGCTTATATAGATAAATAAATTGTTATATAAACTGAATTTTCCTAAAACTTCAAGAAACTAAGAAAATTGAGCATTTAAGATTTGCAATGTGTTAGGGAAAATGTATTCTTGAAGAAACCAACTTAGAAACATTTTACAAATTCAAGTTTACATAATTTAGGTAAAATTTTGGCAAACTAGAGCAATTTAACAATTTTTTCTTTATAGAAATAGCCATGTCATTATGATTTATCAGCGTTAAGAAGCATACATTTTTATTCTACTTGGGTATGTTTTTCCTAGACTTACACAGGTTTATTGATCAATTAAAACAGCATTATTTAAAGCTTAAGGTAATGAAAAATGTAAATTTTCATTTATCCAAATTGAATCATTATTCTGATAAACTATTTCAACAGTATTTATGCTTTGCAGTATGTCAGTTTCAAGATAATTTTCAAGATCTTTAGATAACTTGAAACCTTAGAATGATACTGAATTGAGTTAATTAATGGATTCATTGGATGTCTACATAATTTCTGAATCAAAGAAAACTATAGTTTCTAAGCATAAATTTATAATTATATGCTTTTGCTTCTTATTTTTTATATATGAAACTGTATCTTTAGGTAATAGTAATATGTTCATTTTTGCCACTTTAAAAGGTCGTATATTGGATGTGTATGGCTGCAAAAATTGTGGTATGTGTGTTCATGAGCTCTCCTAGTCTGCTAAATGCTGGTATGTGGCAGGAAATTCTCAATTACCCATCCCTTGGTTTTCTTTGTGAAATAAAAGTTACTTTGGTTAAAAATTATAATTAATATAAACATTTGAGACTATAATTAATAACAATAGTTTTAGAGAAATATAATTGTGTGCATATTTCTGTTTCTCAAAGATAAGAATAGTTTTACCCTAAAGCAGCACTTCTCAGAGAGTTTTTGTTTTGTTTTGTTTTTGTCTCTAAATATTTTTATACTCTTCAAATGTATTGAGGACTCCAGGGAACAATTTGGGGCTATAACTACAGTTATTTACCATATTAAAAAATGAAACTAAGAAAGTTTTAAATGTCTCTTTGTTGATTTATTTGAAGATACCTATGATGAATGTATTACATGTTAATAACATCTTAGTAATGTGAATGAATTAATCCTGACCTCAAATACCCCTGATATAAAGTAAATAATACTGTTACAAAATATGAAAGAACATAATGAAAGTCAAAAAGTGAAAGGAAACTTTGTTTCCCTTGTTATGCATGAGTCTGAAAAGATATGAAATGTGTTACTATCTTGGCAAAGTTTTCTTTATTTTGATGGGCTTGTTCGCTTGTTTTACAATTTATTGCCTTTAACCAAGGTAGCAAAGATTTTGTGTCTAACTAGAATAATTTTCTGTGCTTTATATTTATTTTATTACATCCTTGGATATTTAAGAAGACAAAGTTTTCTCCCATAGGAAAGAGCTAAGGTTCTGTATAATCAATCACGTTACCTCCTAATTTTTCAAATTGTTATTGTCACTTTCAAATGAGGAGACAAGTATCATTTCTTAGTCATCCATGATCCTATCTTAAGTGTTCAAATTTCCTGACAATTTTTTACTTTTGCCTTCCAAATATTGAATCCTAAATGTGAACTAAAATAAAATGAACTTTTTGGATATGTTTTGCATCTAAAACTATCTTTGAGATTTTCCAGAGGACAAACTCACAAAGGATGTGTTTTTTGCAACTTGTAAAAAGAGAAGAGCTAGAAATAATTAAATCTGTTTAATATGTCACCATTGATGAGTTATATTGGAAGCGTTGTCAAATAAAAATAAAAAGGTCTGCCTTTCCCTAAGTTAAATTTGTATAGATAAAATACTATTAATATGAGTATTTTGGAAATTGTGTGCTTCATGGAAAGTCCTAGGGGATTTGTTAATGCCTTTACTTTTCATAATGCTTTAATCTCAGAGAAAACACTAAAATAGTATTTAAAAGTTCTGTTGAGTTTTCCTATATTTATCAGATTTCTGAGAGTTCTTTGATGTTAGGCAAAACCAGTATAGATAGAGTATTATTTAAAATGTTTATTTGGGCTCAATCTTACTTCATTAATGTGAATCTAGGATCTTCTAGGCAGCAGTTTCCAACTGGGGCTTCACATTACTTACCTATGGAGTTTTATTAAAAACCAAATATTTAGGTCCTACTCTAGGTTACTGAATCTCCTTACTTTATATTCTGGATATAGTCTTATAATTCTTATTATGTTTGAGATATCTATGATATTTTATATATATTATGTGTCAGGATTATATATATCTCTAATTTTTTCCTCTTTAAAAATTACATTCACCTATTTTTATAAACCATATGCAGCATTCACTGTATTCTTTGAAACTAGACTCTGGAATTATCTGTATAGGTATTTTGTCTAAAGCTTTTAGGATTGGCTTAATTATCTTGTTTTGTGTACCACAAAAACAACCAAATTTCCTGGTCAGTTACATTATTCTTATTATAAGCTTTCATCAGATATTTCACTTTTGAAAATTATCAGTAATAAATTAGCCACAGCCACTTTTAGTCACTGTCAATCATAGGTAGTTTTTGTTTTGCTCTGATGCTTTCCTGAAGATTCTGCAATTGGCTAGAGTTCGGAGTTCCTATGTTCAACCAAGAAGGAGCGTTTCAGAGTCCAGTGGAAAAGGACTGCACCAGAAACTTCAAAGTGTTGACACTTCAAAGAATACTCTTGGGTACTTATGATGATGCCCCTTAAACAATTTTAAAACCATATCAGTATGTTAAGATTTCCAGAACTCTTTAGTTGAGAAGCAGATGGGTTCATAAGACTGCTAATCCAAGATCCAGAGGAACAGAAATAAATTACATGGAACAGAAGAAACTGATGAAAGAACGGCAGGAAATGTGAGAGAGTGCTGCATGGTTAAATATAAGAGGATAGCTCAATTTTAGGGGCTGTGAGAAACTGGAGTTTGTGGTAGCACCAATTTTCATGCTTATATGAGTTTCTCCAGGGGCTCTGAGAGTAGGACCGAGGAAGGGGAAAAGTTGAATTGATTCCAGATTAAGGTTTTTTGTTTGTTTGTTTGTTTGTTTTTTGCCTAGATTAGGTCTTGACCAAGTGTAGCCTTAGAAGAAAGATGAAGAGGAAAAGAAGTTGAAGGAGCTGGTAAGAGAGTGGTTGACTTCATGCACTATGGGGTCTAGCTTCATCTATTCCCCTACTTCCACGCCTACCTTTGATTATTTTGAAGCAAATATCAGAATTATGTATCACCTGTAAATATTTCATTATTTTCCTCTAAAAGATAAGAACTACATTTAATGTACCAAAATAAAATATTATTGTCATATCTAAAAAAAGTTAATAACTCCTTAAAATCACCAAATATCCAGTGTCAAATTTCCAATTATCTTATAAATATCATCCTATAATTTTAGCTGTTTGTTTGAATCAGGATTCAAATAAGGTACATACATTGGGCTTGGTTAATATATCACTTGTCCCTTTTAAATAGTAGATTTCTGCTCCATTTCTTCTTTTCTCTTCATAATATATTTATTGAAGAACTAGGTCGTTTGTCTCATAGAATTTCCTAAGATCTGAATTTTGATAATTTAATCTCACAAGTGTCATTTAATATGTTCTTCTTCCCTCTGCATTTCCAGTAAACAGGTAGTTGGATCCAAAGTCTTGATCAGATTCAGGTATGATTTTTTTTTTCAGTAGGGGCAGGAATATGTCATAGGTGATACTGCATTCTTCCACCATGGCATACATTATATGTCTCTGGCTGTCTCTTTTTGAGGTTTAGTAACTGTTGATGTTAAATGTCTAGATACATTAATCAATTAGAGTTGCAAAATGGTGATATCCAATTGTAACATTCCTTTTCTATTTATTATCTGGACTACTTCTATGAAGAGAAACTTCATCTCATCTAGTATATTGTTACCCTGAGATACATTTTATTGAGGAGAGGCAGGACAAATCTTGATTCTTTGTGTTTACCAACTTTGGAAATGGGGTTGTTTACTAGCACCTTCTAATGGTGACCAATTCATTTTTTTAAAATTTCATTATGATCTAATTGATTGATGTGTTTCAGTCCATGACAGTTATTATCCTTAAGGGTACTCAAATTGTCCTTCTTTGACCTGTGGGCATCTGTTCAAATTGGCTTGTGAGTCCTTTTGACACAGCCCCCAGTAACCTAATAATAGCTTCCTTATTTCTGGTATGACAAGATGTTCCAGGGTCATCTTGTACATTTTCTCCCCCAAACCTTGAATTTCTTCAAGTAACAATGCTTCACTTTAGAAGTAATGTTTTTTTCAAGACCACAATCTGAGTACTAGGAGTGCTCCTTGTTCCTGGGTTGGTCATTATTTCTGGGTATTTTCAGTAGACAGAGTTAGGATTTATTTTAAAGATAAAATACTTCATGAGTTTATAGTGATACTTAAAATTCAAATCCCAGACCACAAGTTTTAAATTAACTTCTTTGATCTTACATGTGTATCTGTTTTCTCTAATGGGGTTATGAATCCCAGTTCTCAATGTCACCAGACATGACAGAATTAAGAGCTGTTTGCATTTCTTTTCCAGTGACCTGACTGTTGATTTCTTTAGTTCATATTTCTAAGGGTGGTTGGTCTTTCTTCCCATTAGTAAAAGCACTTTTCTATATTAGAAATGTTGCACCTCTGTGATATGAATTGAAATTTTTTTCTAATTTTGCCATCTGTCTTTTTTTGTTTGTTTGCTTATAGAGTGTCTTTTGTCATGCAAATTAAAAAATATATGATAAAATTTATCTATCATTTCTCTTATTTCTTCTGGATTTCAATTCATGGATAGGAAAGTTTTCTTCACTTTCAAATTATAATGTAATTTACTCATATTTCTTCTAATATATGTAGGGTTTCAGTTTTTACACTTAAGTCTTTGATCTATGTAGTTTGCCTTATTGTATAGTTTGAGGAAGAGATCCAATTTTTTCTTTTCCTCTAAGATTTTATAGTTACCTTATGCCAATTATTAATGTCTATATTTTCTTTACTGACTTGATCTGCCACCTGAAGAGAAGTCATAGGTGCCCTGTCTATATCCCCTTTCCCTTACCACTTTAGCACATTCCTACAGGACTTCCAATTACCATTAACCGCCTTTCTTTACCTGAGAGGTTTTCTCTGGCTACCAGAACCCACTTTTCCCACACATGGCAGGCTAAAAGTACTTAGGAATTAACATCTACAATCAATGACTAATAAAAATCACTGACAAAATAAGCCTTAGGAGGGATAACTCTGAGGCACATGTTCTTCCCAGAATTACCTATCAGAAGTAAGCTCTAGATACACACAGGTAATTTGCTTGATAACAAACCACTTATTGGCTGCCTTCCCTAGCCTTTTTCACTTTCCCACTCCCTTCTTATTTCCTAGGATCACTGTGCAGATAAACTCTACTCTAAATCCTTGTCTCAGGATCTCCTTCTGGAGGATCCTAAATTAAGACACTTTCTTTATCATATACTAAATTTGCATATTGTAATTGCATTTTCTACTCTGCTCCATTAATCTGTTTATTCATGCTCCAATACCACATTATTTTAATTATAGAGGCTTTATAGTGAATGTTAAAATCTGGCATCAACAGCTCCTCCTTGCTTTTTTGTCTCAGGATTTAGCTAGCTATGCTTGATTGGTATTCTCTATGAACTTTGTAATTACCTTGTCTATCTTCAGGAAAAATAAACCTTATAGCATTTGTATTGAGATTGCATTAAATTAATGATTTATAGGGCTAACTGAAATTATCATGATTTCCTTTCTTCCTATCTGTATTTGTCATCTCAGGCTGCTATAAAAACATACCATAGACTAGGTGGCATAAACAGATATTTTTTTCTCACAGTTCTGCAGGCTGGGACATCCAAAATCAAAGTACCAGCTGATTCAGTTATCAGTGAGGTCCCTCTTTCTGTCCTGCAGTGACAGCCTTCACTCTGTGTTCTAACATGGTGCAGAGAGAGAGAGAGAGAGATCTCTTCTTATAAAGCTGCTAATTTCATAATGAGGGCCCTACTGTCATGACATCATCTTACCCTAATTACCTCTGAAAGGCCCCATCTCCAAATACTGTCACTTGGGGGTTTGGGCTTTGACATATGAATTTAGGGGGCACACAATTTGGTCTACAGCATTCTGCCCTTGGACACCCAAATTTATGGCCTTCTCAAATGCAAAATGCATTCATTCCTTTTCAACAGCCCCAGAAGTCTTAACTCATTCCAGTATCAGCTCTAAAGTCTAAAGTCAAAAGTCTCATCTAAATTATTATCTAAATCATATATGGGTAAAACTTGATGTACAATTGATTCTGAGGCAAAATTCCTCTCCAGCTGTGAACCTGTGAAACCAGGTAAATTATGTGCTTCCAAAATACAATGGTGGGATAAGCATAGGATAGAAATTCTCAAATAAATAAATAAATAAGAAAGAAGGAAGGCACGATGGTTCTCAGGCAAGTCCAAATTTTATCAATGTAAATTCCATTAGTTCTTAAGGCTTGAGAATAATCCTCCTTGGTTTGATGTTCTGCCTTCCAGACCCAATAGGGTTGTGATCCTGTCTCTAAGGCTCTGCTCAGTAGTGGTCATACCACCAAGGTTCTGGGCTACCAGAACCCCCAAAGCTCCACAGTGTGGTCCTGCCACAGTGTGGTCCTACTTCCAAGCCTCTGCAGGCTGGTGGCTTTGATCATCTTTGAATCAACTTGGGGTCCTTCTTCCCTTTTCTTGAAGAATAGCACTTATTTGCAGTTGAATGGTTTTATGGTCTGATTCTGAAGGATGTAAGAAATCTGACAGCCTTCCTTTATTTTATCTCATTTTTTCTGTCCCCTTTAGTTCAAACTGGAAGTGTCTTTGCTGGTATAATTCCATCTCTATTCCTCATTTCTGTTGAAATGGCTGATTAAGTTCCTGAGTGCTCCAGTGATTAGCTTATCAAATGGCTGTTCAGCCACACTTTTAGTGTTCTCTTCAGAACAAGCCTTCTCATTTTTTGCAGTATAGATTGGCTGAGACTATTCCAAATCTTCAAGTTCTGGTTCCTTTTTCCTTAATAATCCCTTCTTCAATTCATCTCTCTTCCATCACATTTTACTATAAGTAGTCAGGACAAACCAAACTGCTTTTTTAACACTTTGTTTAGAAATACCCAGTTCTCTCACTGTCAAGTTCTACTTTTCACAAAACACTAGAACACAGTTCAGCCGAATTCTTTGCCACTTATAACTAAGATTGAATTTCCTCCAGTTTCTAATAACATGTTTCTTTTTTTCTCTATTTTAAAATTTTTATTAAGGGCTACAAAAATATCCAGAAACATAAATAAATGTGATACAATAATATCTGTTCTAATATGAAGAACTTTCTTTCATTGCATTGTTTTCTGTCACAATGGCCTTCAAATCATAGGAGGCAGTGATTCCACAACATTTCCTCTTCTTTTATTACATGCTGCAGGATTTTTGAGTCAGTATCCCTGCCTTCAGTCTTCTCATTTATAAATCAAATTTATTTTCAATACATTGTATAAAGGGAATGTATTTTTTTTTTCTGTTCCATGAAGAGGACTTTTTGTTTCACAATTGGATCATAATGCAAAAGAGTCCATTTTTCCTATGAGCAGCTTCTCTTGGTGTTGAAGGAATAAACTGCCACAGCTTAGCTCATCATTTTCATCAGAATGTTTTTTGACTTGCTCTTGGCAAAGAAGACTTCAGAGAGAAACATGGTGACTGCCCCTGTGCCAATGTGTTTCTCAATTCCAGCAGAAACCCCACCAGAATCCCCCTTAACATCCATATATCTAGCATGTACCTTAAAACTCTTCTAGCCTCTACCTATTACCCAGTTCTACAGCTACTTTCACATGTTTAGGTATTGTTACAGCACAACCCCACTTCTCAGTACCAATATCTGCATTACTCTACTCAGGTTACTATAGCAAAATACCATAGACTGGGTGGCTTAAACAAAAGATATTTATTTTCACAGTTCTAGAGGTTGGAAAGTCCAAAATTAATGTGCCAGCCAATTTGGTTCCTGACAAGGGCCCTCTTCCTGGCTTGAAGACAATTGCCTTCTCATTGTATTCTCATGTGGTGGAGAGAGATATCTCTCTCTTTCTCTTCTTATGAAGCTGCTAATCCTATCATGGGGGCTCCATCCCTAAGAACTTATCTGACACTAACTACCTCCCAAAGGCCCCATATTTAAAAATCATTGCATTGGAAGTTGGCCTTCAACATGAATTTTGCAAGGACTCAATTCAGTCCATAGCACTATGCAAGACTATGTCTTTCCATTTGTTCAAGTTTACTTTTATGTCTTTCTGGATTGTTTTATAGTTTCTTAATACAGGTTTTTGATATTTCTAGGTAAGAATATGTCTACATATCTAAGTTTCTTTTATGCTATGATAAATGGGGACTCCTCTCCCATTATATCTTCTAATTTTTGTTTATATATAGGAAAGCTATTAATTTCATGTTAATTTTATAACTTGCTAATTAACTAAGTTCTCTCATCTTTTGTAGAGTTTTTCACATCAGTTCTTTTGGGTTTTCTAGATATAAAAACATAACTTCTACGAATATAGATAGTTTTACTTTTTTCCTTCCAATTCTTATGCATCTAAGGCATTTTTTAAATTGTATCATCATAAGGAAGTATTCATAGATTTCTTTTTAGCGTTTTTCTGTTAACATGATTTGGTGCTAAATTTTGTATAAAGGCTTTTCTGCATACATAGACATTATCTGATGATTTTTTTCTTTAGTTATATCAATAGTGTGAATATTATTCATGGATCTACTAATATCAAGCCACCCTTGCTTTCTTGGAATGAACCATATTGGTTGTGAGATCTCTCTCCCCCCCCCCATATATATATATATATATATATATATATATATATATATGAGAGGGGTGTGTGTGTGTGTGTGTGTGTGTGTATGAAGTTGGACTGTAGGGTTTCATTTGCCAATATTTTATTTAAAGTTTCTGCTTCACATCTCAACATTCAGGAATAAGATTGATTTATGAATTCCTTTTTTGGTATAATTTTTATCAGGTTATGGCATCAATGTTTTACTTTCTAAAATAAACTTGGCAGTTTTCTTTCTTTTTTATGCTCTGAATAGTTTCATTTACTTTGGAATGATCTCATTTTATAAAGTTTACTAGAATTCCTAGAGTCCCTCTTGTGAAACATCTGGGCTACTTTGCTACTTTGTTTTTTGTTCATTTATTTGTTTTTAGGGGGTACTGTTTAATTTCTTAGTTCTTTTTTTTTGTTTGTTTGTTTGTTTTTGTTTTTTTTTGTTGAGACAGAGTCTCACTTTGTTGCCCAGGCTAGAGTGAGTGCCGTGGCGTCAGCTTAGCTCACAGCAACCTCAAACTCCTGAGCTCAAGCGATCCTACTGCCTCAGCCTCCCGAGTAGCTGGGACTACAGGCATGCGCCACTATGCCCGGCTAATTTTTTCTATATAAATTTTTAGGTGTCCATATAATGTCTTTCTATTTTTAGTAGAGACGGGGTCTCGCTCAGGCTGGTCTCGAACTCCTGACCTTGAGCAATCCACCCGCCTCGGCCTCCCAGAGTGCTAGGATTACAGGCGTGAGCCACCGCGCCCGGCCGAATTTCTTAGTTCTATAGTAATTGGACTATGCAGACTTTTTCCACTGGGGTCAATTTTGTTAAACTGCATTTTTTCTTATAATTTTATCTCAGTTCCCAAAACTACTTGCACAGAGTTATTTAATGTAGGCATGTGATTTAAAAACAATTCCTATATTTTAATGTTTATTTTCTCTTTGTCATTTCTAATTTTGTATATTTGAGCTTTCTCCCTTTTATTTTTGATTAGGTTAACTGTGGAATGTACTAACATTTTAAGAATTTTTTAAAAGAGTTCCTTTTTGGACTTATTAATTCTACTCTTTTTATTCTAACTCATTGATTTCTGTTTCTGTAATACATTTGTTAATTGTTTCATTCTATTTCTTTTTTTACATTGTTCTTTTCTAGCTTTTAAAAATATGTTTAATTATTGATGTAGGTGTCTTTTACATAGGTATTTAACATGATGAAGTTTCATCTAGTATTGATTTAGACATATACCATAGATTCTGATATTTCATATCTTCTTTATCATTACATTTAACAAAGTATGTCATTTTTCTTCCTATTTCCCATTTGAAAAAATGATTGTCTGGTACCATGTTTTCTCTTAATTTTTCAGGTGGAAAAAATTTTTTTGGTAGGAGGGGCACTGGTAATTTCTAGTTTTATTGCATTATAGTAAAAACTGCAGTTTGTATTATTTTTATTCTTTGAAATTTATTGAGATTTTATTTGGGGCTAAGATATGAGTAGTATTTGTGAGTGTTCTATGGACATTTGAAAAGAAGGTGTGATCTATTCAGTGCATTTTATTGATTATGCTCTTTAGTTCTTTTATGTTGTTACCATTTTTTTATCTACTTGACTTGTATTGAACAGAATGAGTTAGGTTGAAATCTCCTATTATTCATATGTTTTTTTCCCATTATTCCTTGAATAGTCCATAGTTTTATTGAAATTCTGTTATTATGCACACAGGTGATATTAATACTGATGACAACTACTATAACTTTGTTGTGAATTTTAGTAACTTACATTATAAAACATCTTTTTCCTTTTTGAGGAATTTTATTCTCAAATGTATGTTAGCCAGCATCAAAATTATGAGTCTTACTTTCTTGTTATTTTATGTTCATTCACCTGAATATAACTCTATTCATCCATTTTTTTGTTCCACCTTCCCCCCTCTATCCTCTCCTAATGGTATTCCAATTATATGTATATTAGATCAATTAAAATTATCCCACAGCTCATTGAAACTTTGTTCATTTTTAAAGATATTTTTTTTGTCTGTGTTTCATTTTTATAGCTTCTATAGCTATTAATTAAGGTTTTTACTGGATTTTCTCTCCCTGAACTGCAGCTTGGAAACACTATCAAGGCTGTGTGCTACATTTGTTTAAACTCATAGAACTCTACACCAAAAAGAAAGAATATTTGTGTATATAAATTATAGGGGAAATTATAGGGCTCACCTTAATTGTTTCCCTTCTTTCAGGGATCACTGTCTTTTATTGCCTCATGCCCCAGATCTTGGAAACTATTGCTTCATGTATTTTGATCATTCTTTTAATTGTTTCATGTAGGATGGTAAATCAAGTTTCTGTTACTTCATTTTGGCCCAGAGTGAAATTCTCCATGAAACTTACTTAATTAGCTTGATGATATCTAAAAAGGCTTACTGGGACTTTGATTAATTACATTGAATCTAATGATCACGTTTGGAAAATTTACATCTTACCAGTATAGAGTCTTTCAATTTATGAACATGGTATACTTCTCCCTTTATTTAGGTCTTTTAAAATTTCTTTCAAGTATTTTGTAGTTTTCAACATGCATATCCTGTATGCATTATTTTATTTTCTTATTTTATTTCATTTTTTAATTTTTAATTTTTAATTGTTATAAATACATAATAGTTGTACATATTTAGAGGGCACATGAGATATTTTGGTATAAGTATACAATGTGCAATTATCAAATCAGGGTAATTGGGCTATCCATCACTCAAATATTTATCATTTCTTTGTGTTGGGAATACTCTAATTCTACTCTTTAGTTATTTTCAAATATACAATGAATTATTTTAAGCTATAGTCACCATGTTGTGCTACTAAACACTAGATCTTATTCTGTCTATCTAACTGCATTTTTGTACCCACTAGCCATCCCTCTTTATTCCTCCCTCCCCACTACCCTTCTCAGCATATGGTAAATATCATTCTACTCTTTATCTCCATGAGTGTAATTTTTTTTTGGCTCCCACATATAAGTGAGAACATGGGATATTTGCTTTTCTGTGCCTAACTTATTTCATTTTTGTTAAATTTTAGGATATTACAGGGGTACTCATGTTTTGGTCACAATTTGCTTTTGTACAGTTTGAGTCAAAGTTGTAAGTGTGCCCTTCACCCAGATAGTGTGCATTGTACCTGTTGGATGTGAATTTACCTGTAGCCTCCTCACCTCTCCCACCTGCTTGATTTCCATTGAGTTTTATTTCCAGATGTGCACATAAGTGTTGATCGACTAGTTCCAATTTAGTATTGAGTACATGTGGTGGTAGTACCATAGAGTACTACTCAGCCATAAAAAATGGTGATCTAGTACCTTTTGTAATAACTTGGATGGAACTGGAGACCATTCTTCTAAGTGAAGTATGGCAAGAATGGCTTATTTTATTTAACATAATATCCTCCAGTTCCATCCCTGTTGTTGCAAATCATTCTTTTTATGGCTAAATAATATTCCATTATGTATACATATGACATTTTCTTTATCCATTTAACCATTGACGGACACTTAGGTTGATTCCATATTTTAGCTATTGTATATAGTGCTTTAATAAAAATGGGAGTACAGACTTTTCTTTAATATTCTGATTTCTTTTCTTTTAGATGTATAACTGGCAGTAGGATTGCTGGATCATATGGTAGTTCTATTTTTAGTTTTTGAGAAGCCTCCATCCTGTTCTTACTAGTGGCTATACTAATTTACATTTCCACCAACAATGCATGAGAGTTCTCCTTTCACCACATCCTCACCAGCATTTGTTATTGCCTGTCTTTTGGATAAAAGCCATTTTAACTGGGGTGAGATGATATCTCATTGTAGTTTTGATTTTATTTTTCCTATAATATATATACACAACATTTTGATAATCCACTCATGAATTGATGGGCACTTGGGTTGATTCCACATCTTTGCAATTGTGAATTGTGTTACAATAAACATTTGAGCACAGTTTTATTTATTTATTTAATTTAATTTTTGGTAACATGACTTATTTTCCTTTGGGTAGATACCGAGTAGTAGGATTGCTGGATTGAATTGTAGTTCTACTTTTAGTTCCTTGAGAAATCTCCATACTGTTTTCCATAAAAGTTGTACTAATTTCCAGTCCCACCAATAGTATATAAGTATTCCTATCTCTCTGCATCCATGCCAGTACCTATTGTTTTTGGACTTTTAATAACAGACTATCTAACTGAGGTAAAGTGACATCTCATTGTGGTTTTACTTTGCATTTTCCTGATGATTAAATATGTTGAGCATTTTTTTTCATGTTTGTTGGCCATTTGTTTATCTTCTTTAGAAAAGCTTCTGTTCATGTCTTTTGCCTACTTTTTAATGAGGCTGTTTATCTTTTTCTTGCTGATTTGTTTGAGTTTTTTGTACATTCTGGATATTACCCCTATATCAGATGTGTTGCTTTTTTGTGTGTGAAGATTTCTCCCATTCTGTAGCGATATATTTGCTATATTGATTATTTACATGCCTGTGCAAATGTATTTAATTTAATCAAGTCTCATTTGTTCACTTTTGTTGCTGTAATTGCCTTTGTGGTCTCAGTTATAAATTCATTGGCTAGGCTGATATCTAGAAGAATTTTTCCTACACGTTCTTCTAGAATTCTTATGGTTTCATGCCTTACATTTAAGTCTTTTACCTTCTTCAATTAACTTTTTTTAGTGGTGAGAGATGGGAGTCCTGTTCATTCTTCCACATGTGACTATACAATTTTTCCAGCACAATTGATTGACTGAGCTTCTTTTCTGCAATGTACGTTGTTGACTGCTTTGTCAAAGATCAGTTGGTTGCAGGTAGATGGTTTTAAACCTGGGTTCTCTGTTCTGTTTCATTGGTATATGTCTCTATTTTTATGCAAATACCATGCCGTTTTGTTTACTATAAACTTATAGTATATTTTGAAGTCTTGTAATGTGATGACTTCAGATTTGTTCTTTTTGCTTAGGGTTGCTTTGGCTATTCAGGCTATTTTCTGGTTCTAAATGAAGTGCAGAAGTATTTTTTTCTAGATCTCTGAAATATGATGTTGATATTTTGATGGGGATTGAATTGAATCTGTAAAACACTTTGGGTAGCATCGGCACTTTAACAATGTTGATTCTACTAATGCATCAGCATCATATATTTTTCCACTTGTTTATGTCATCTGTGATTTCTTTCCTCGGTGTTTTGTAGTTCTTGTGGAGATCCTTCCCCCTCTTGGTTAAGTATATTCCTAGATATTTTATTTTCTTTATAGCTATTGTGAATGGTATTGAGTTTTTTATTTGAATCTCAGCTTGACTATTATTGGTGTATAGAAATGCACTGACTTGTGTACATTGATTTGGCAACTTGAGACTATGTTGAATTTATTCCTCAATTCCAGGAGTCTCTTAGTAGAGTCTTTGGGGTTTTCTAGGTACAAGATCACATTATCATCAAAAGTGATAGTTTGACCTCCTCTTTCCTGATTTGGATACACTTTATTTCCTTCTATTGCCTGTTTGCTCTTGCTAAGATTGCCACCTTACCTTGAACAGAAGTGGTGACAGTGTACAGTCTTGTCTTGTTCCATTTCTTAGGAGGAATGCTTTCAACTTATCCCCATTCAGTATGATGTTGGCTGTGAGCTTGTCAGATATGGTTTTTAAAATTTTGATATATGTCTCTTCTATGCTTAATTTTTTGAGGGTTTTTATCTTGAAAGGGTGCTGGATTTGTTGAATGCTTTTTCTGCATCTATTGAGATGATCAAATAGTCTTTATATTTGGCTCTGTTTATGTGGTAAATCTCATTTATTAATTTATGTATGTTGAACCATCCTTGCATCCCTGGGATGAAACCCACTTGATCATGGTGGATTATTATTATTTTTTTTTGATGTGCTGTTAGATTCAGTTAGCTAGTATTTTATTAAGGATTTTTATATATTTATAAGAAATATTGATCTGTAGTTTTGTTTTTTGTTGTGTCCTTACCTGGATTTGGTATTAAGGTGAAATTGGGTTTTCAGAATGATTTGGGGAAGGTGCCCTACTTCTCAACGTTTTAGAATATCTTCTGCAGTATGGGTTCTAGCTCTTCTTTGTAGGTCAGGTAGAATTCAGCTGTCAATACTTCTGGCCATGACTTTTTTTGATTGGAAGACTTTTTATTACTGTTTTGATCTCACTGCTCATTATTCGTCTGTTAAGTTGTTCTATTTTTTCCTGATTGAGCCTTGGGACGTTGTTTGTTTCCAGGAATTTTTCCATTTCCTCAACTTTTAATAGTTTATGTGCATAGAGATTTTCATAGTACTCAGATGATATTTTGTATTTCCGTGGTATCAGTTTTAATATCTTCTTTTTCATTTCCAATTGAGCTTATTTGAGTTCTTTCTCTTCTATTCCTGGTTAATGTAGCAAGAGGTATATCAATTCTGTTTATCTTTTCACAGAACCAGGTTTTTATTTCATTTATCATTTGTATTTTTTTTGTTTATTTGTTTTCCATTTTGTTTGGTTCTGCTGTGACTGTAGTTATTTTTTTTCCTTTGATTTCTTTGGCTTTACTTTGTCCTTCCTTTTCTAGTTCCTAGAGATGTGTTATTAGGTTGTGATCATTCTGTCTGTTTTATGTAGGCATTTAAGGCTATTAATTTTTCCCCTTAGGACTGCTTTTGCTGAATCCCTTAGATTTTTATAGTTTGTGTCCCCTTTATTGTTCAGTTGATGAATCTTTGTATTTCTATATTAATTTTATTATTGCTCCAATAATCGTTCAGCAGACGGTTGTTTAATTTCCATGACTTTGTGTATATTTGAGAATTTCTCTTTGAACTGATTTCTGATTTTATTTCTCTACAGTCTGAGAGGATATATGATATGATTTTAATTTTTTTGAATTTTTTGAGGCATGTTTGGTGGCCTAAGATATGCTCAATCTTGGAGAATGTTCCTTGTGCTGATGTGAAGAATGCCTATTCCATAGTTTTGGGGTAGAATTCTGTAAATGTATGTTAGGTCCTCTTGTTCTAGAGTCCCTTTTAAATCCAGTGTTTCTTTATTTATTTTCTGCTTCCATGATCTCTCCAGGTCTGTGGGTGCTGTGTTGAAGTCTCTAGCAATTATGATGCTGGTGTTTATCTCTTTGCTTAGATATAGTAGAATTTGATTTTTGAGTATGGGAGCTCCTCTGTTAGGTGCATATATATTTAGGATTGTTATATCTTCTTGTTAAATTACTCCCTTTACTATTATAGTAATATAATGACCATCTTTGTCTCTTTTTTACCACTGTTGATTTAAAGTCGATTTTATCTGAAATGAGAATGTCTACACCTGCTCTCGTTTTGTTTGCATTTGCATGGATTTTTTTCCCCATCCATTCACTTTGTGCCTGTATGGGTCCTTTTTGGTTAGATGTGTTTCCTGGAGACGGAAGATACTTGGCTTGTATTTTTTCCCATCTATTCAGCCAGCCTATGTCTATTGAGTGTAGTATGAAGTCTGTTTACATTGAGTGATAGATTTGATATGTGGGATCCTATTCTGTTCATCATGTTGGGTAGTGCCTTATTTCTTTATTTTCCCTCTTGTGCTGTTGTTTTATATGAGCTGACAGTCTTAGTTTTGGGGTGATTTTGCACGGTGGGTGTCTATTATGGTGATCCATGTATAATGCAGTTCTGAGTATTTCCTACATGTTGGGTTTGGTTATGACAAATTCCCTCAGTGTTTGCTTGTCTGGAAAATCTTTATTTCTCCTTCATATATTCAACTTAGTTTTTCAGGACAGAAAACTCTATGCTGGCAGTTGTTCTGTTTAAGAACACTAAAGATGAGGCCCCAATCCCTTCTGGCTTATAAAGTTTCTTCTGAGATTTTGTGGTTAGCCTGACGGGTTTTCCTTTGTAAATTACTTTATGTTTTCACCTTATGGCTCACAGTAGTTCCTTCTTCTTGTTGACTTTGGCCAGTCTGATGACTATATGTCTTGGTAATTTCCTCTTTGCAATGAATCTCCCAGGTGTTCATTGAGATTCTTGTATCTGAATGTCTAAATCTCTAGCAACACCAGGAAACTTTTCCTCAGTTATTCCCTCAAACAGGTTTTCCAACCCTTGTGAAATTTTCCTTCACCCTCAGGGATGCCTATAATTCTCATATTTGGCTATTTTACATAATCACATATTTCTCATAGGCTTTGTTCATGCCTCTTGATTCTTTGTTCTTTATTTTTGACTGACTGGGTTAATTTGAAAGAGTTGTCTTCAATCTCTGAAATTCTATCTTCTGCCTGGTCTAGTCTGTTCTTAAAGCTTTCCATTGTATTTTGTATTTCCTTCAATGAATTTTTCATTTCCAGAAGTTCTACTTTTTTTTTTTTTTTTTACTGTTTCTCTCTCTTTAGTAAATTTTTCGTTCCATTTCTGAATTATTTTTCTGCTTTATTTGAGTTGGTTTTTCATTTTCTCTTGGATTTCATTGAGCTTCCTTACAATCCATATTTGGAAATTTTTCTGTCATTTCAACATTTTCATTTTGGTTGGGATCCATTGATAGCAAGCTGGTGTGCCTTTTGGAAGTGTCCTTTAGCTCTAATTTTTTCATGCTTCCAGAGTTCTTGATCTGATTACTTTTCATTTGGAGCAACTGTTGCTTCTTGTTTTTGGATTTTTTTTTCTTTTTAGATGGGGCTTTTACCCGCCCCACCCCCCCCACTGTTAAGGGTATGTCTGTAGCATATGTTGGGTAAAGAATTTTCGCTTTGCTTATGGATTCTTTGATGGGGTCTAGATTCTGGATGGATGCCTTGATGATTGATATCCTTTGTGTGGTGGTTTTGTTGGTTGCTAGTGGTTTGTAGGCTGTAGCAGTGGTGAGCTATGTGTGTGGGCAGATTCCCAATTCTTGTTGATGAAGGAAGATGGAGGTCTTTGAAATACTTTCTCTTTCCTTAGCTGTGTGTTCTTAATAGCATGAATTATATTGGGATTCCCAGTTTAATATCTGAGAAAGTAGGTGGTTCTTGTGGGTAAGAAGCAGGCATGCCTTGTATATTTGAATCAGTACATGGTGTAAAGGACTGTACAAGTTGTCCTCTCTGCCAGTAGGTAGGACTTGCCAGAACAACCAGATGCTGGTTTTGTTTGTTTCTTTTATCTTTTTTTGGAAGCTGTTATCAGGTCTGGTCCCTCCAGAGAATCACTTCAATGCCCCTGGACTTTCCTGGTGAGTCCTATTATCCACCACAGGAGAGGTGGGTGGAGGAGTCACCCTGAGCAGCTCAGTTGGGTGAGCTTGCCTTCAGGCTCCACAAAGGCTGGTAAATGAGCTGTCTTGGCAGGGGTTGAGTGTCTACTCCCAGACTGCTGGGGAAAGCCACCAGGGAGGGGCTAAAGCATCCTCACCAAGCCAAAATGTCTGCTTCATAGTCTGGTTGTCAGGCATGGGTTTAGCTCTTCTCCTCCCTCCTTTGCCCTAAAGTCTCCTTCCATTGTCTGGCTATAGGCAGGAGATCTAACTAGCTGAGCTCACCAACAATGGTGCTGCAGGCTGGAATCTTCCCTGTCCAGGATCTCACCCCTCGTCTAGAGAATGGCTTTCCTGTCAGTGGAGGAGTGCTCCCTGAGTGCGCTGTGGCTGGGACCCACACTGCACACTCCTCTCAGTTCTACCTACATGGGCTCCCTTGCCTCCTGATATTAGTTCACAAATTTCCCCTGTGTGTTCCCAAAAAACACAATCCAGTCTTGGGGGTATGGGATCTGGCCTGCTGGCCTGTCTCCAGGTCCCCCAAATTCAATCACTGACCATGCCAAGGAGAAGCATGCTGGTTCTGAGTTGTTCATGGAGTGCTTTAACAGGTTAGATGTCCCTCTGCTTTGGGGTAGTCCCTGCTCTGCTGTAGCAGCCAGGCAAGCAGCACCTGGGAGGGCCAGCAGGAAAGGAGCTCACAGTCCAAGAACCCCTTAGTCCACTGCAGATCTTTAAGAGGAGAAGTGTAAGTCCCACTCTCTGTGGAAGCCTCAGTGTGGTAGGTGCACCAACAGAAGGAAAACAGCCATGTCTGAAAGTCTCAGCACAATCATATCTCTTGACAATAGCAGGCATGGGAGGGATGAGGGAGAAAAAGAGTCTGAATGGAGGACAGCTAGCACTCTGGTTGCCTCTGTCCCTCTCTCTGAAAGGCTGCCCACCAGAATGTCCAAGCTCTGGAGTCATGGAGATTCCTTGGGACCCACTGGACCCTGTGGTTCCCACAATCTGGGCCATAATTGGGAAATGTTTTTGTGTGAATAAGTGAGACAAAAACTAAGGGGCTGAATTTCCCTGGGAAGGACAAAGGTTCACAGCGGGTGGAGATGCAAACATGGCACCTGCTGACTCATCTCGGGTCTGTGGTGATGGGAAGTGACCCTGGTGGGGCTGGCAGCCTGATGCTTTGTCCTCAAGAAGCTCCCAGTTCACTGGTGGCAGCAGTTGTTAGGCTTGTGAGGGTAGAAAGGCTCTGCAGCAGTTTAAGAGCATGCTGACTTCCAGAGGTGTGAGGGAAACAAAACCCCTACCTACCCTTTTCACCATGCTCCAAGACTCTTAGGGATTGATCTCTACTGATATCTTTCTCTTTCTTGTTTTGCTCCACAACTTCTTCCTTTGGAATAGCTGGTAGGTTCTAGCACTTTTCCCTCAGAATTACACCCAATCTATGTTTTCATTTTTTTTCATATAAATGTTTTCCTTCTTTCTGAGACAATCTGGTAACCGATGTCTCTGGTCAGGCACCATCCCTCTATATCAAGAAAGAAATTTTCAAGTACTAGTTAAGTGTTCACGGCCAATGGTACTTCTCAAATGACATTCAATGTCATGGGTATTTGTTGGTTTTGTCTGACAGCATAATTTCTCTTTCCTAATTAGTGCTTTAATTTCATTGTGAGTAATTGCCTCTTTCCCATTGCATAAAGTCTAGGGGGGTCTGTAATCATGCTCCACCTCTTCTCCTAACCAAGGGATGAAACAAGTGACCCAAATGAAATCAACTGAAGGCTTCCTTCATGAATTTGAAAATGAAAAGAAATGGCAAAGAGACAAACAATTTATATTCTATCCTATTCTATTAAAGGCTCCAGTGTATAGTCTTTTGCTATAAGAATACCCCTGTTTTTATAGTTGCTTCTTTCCAGCCCTCCAAGAGCTGCCTTGTTATTGCCGATTTCTAAACCTAGTTCTCCAGGCTTGCAGTAATTTCTATGATGAAATAATATCCTTCCATCATTTCCACCTTGCCTAAATTGGACAGATTTGATTTCTGTGGCTCATGACCACAGGACTCCAAATGACATATTTCCTGAGAGAGAAGGACAGGAAAACGAGTTTTGGGGGAAGAAGATTATGTCAAGGAAGATCAGCATTTTGGAGGGCTTGTGGGGGCCCAGGATTTAGTATATAAGAATACTAGCTATAGGACTGAGAATAAGAAAACTAGTTCTAGATTATACCTGTGATAATGGGTTACTACTAATAATATATTGAACAGGGTTGAGCCTACAGTTTAAAGTTCTTTTGTACCTGTAGAGAGAAGTAGCTTGGAACAGGCAGAAAAAGACAGGACCTGATACACCCTGATGATCAGCTCTAGTTCTAACTCTGATACCTTGTAATTATTTTCACCCACTTCTAGAAACCAAGCTATTCCTGACTGTGTACTGAAATATGACTCTAGGAACAATAAAAAGAATGTGGAGATAAATAAATTACTGGCTTAGTTTTATAATCTATTCCTTTCTACATACAGATGTCACATTTAATAATTTTTATTGGTGGGGCGGGGGTGAGTATAGAGAATGAACAGATGTTGAAATTATATTTATATTTATATCTTGCAAATAAAATTCATTGACATTGCCTAGGGTAGCATCTTTTTATGGTAGGAAGAAAAGAAAGATCTAGAGATCGATGGGTCTTCATGTATGATTTTGTTTTATCAGAGATGAATAATTCCCACATGTACAGATAAAAAAGTTCAAGAGAAATGTTAAATGATTCAGCATTGGGAGGTACAAAAAATTCTATAACTGATTCTAGAATTCATATACCACTCTTCTTTTTATTAAAAGAATGGAAAAACAAGAACCACATGTACTCATCATTAAATTGGTACTAATTAACAAACACTTATGTGCACATATGTAAGTAACATTCATAGGGCATCAGGAAGGTGGGTGGGGAGGAGAGGATGGGTAAATTCACACCTAATGGGTGTGGTGGGTGATGGCTGGAGGTTGGGCACACTTGTAGCTCTGACTTGTGTGGTGCAAAGTCAATATATGTAACCAAAGTGTTTGTACCCCTGTAATATTCTGAAATTTTAAAAAGTATATGTATATAGTACACTATTTTATCTTAAGCTATTTTATTTTACAGGTGGTTTACAGTAAATGTATATATGGGTTACAAATGTTAATGTGGTTTTTCTCCCTCATTGAATTATAAGAATGAAAAAAGATAGTCCAGAAAATTTTTTTCCACCTATAGTAGTTGTGTGATATAAAAGACCTAAGCATTGCTTGTTTTCTAAATACAGCCTGTGCTCCAAGGACAAGTCATTCACGTGCACAAAGCCACAGATATTGAAGCACAGGAAACAAGATGTAGATCTTTGGCACTTCAGAATCTGAGGGGTTTGATGTATAAAGTGGTTTGAATGGTGCTTTCTACTCATTGAGGAAAAGTCATAATTTGCCTTACCTTCAGTTTAATTTCACTGCTTCTGACCCAGGTGATACTCTGATTAAGCCTGGAATCAGAAACTGAAATAATATAAAAATGTTTCAGAACCTGACCCTTGCCTTTACATTATTTGCCCTTCCATGGCTTTGGTCTATCCAGAGATTTATTAGATACACATGACAATAGGACTGCCTGCATTTCTCTCTCTCTTCCCCCTACAGGAAAAATGACCCAAAAGTCCTTTGAGCAATTTTTTCTTTTTATAACTTTTAAGCAGGTAGTTTTCTGTAATTAAAGGAAACTTTTCTTGAACAAAAGTAAAAGATAAATAGAATGAAATCTGGCCTTATTTAATACACACACACACACACGATCATACAACATAGTCAGCTGCAGAGAATTTTTGCTCCAAATGGGTGATGTAATGAGTTTTGTCAGCCAATGCTATACTGAATAAAATTCTAGATCCTAAAATCATCCAGACTTTGGATGAAATTCATTAGATTTCAGGTTAAGGCAATTATAAAACTGAGCCAGATTTGAAATTTTACAGTACAAGGCATGACTTATATAAAAGGAGATTAGTATGCCTTAGTTGGAAATTGCTAAGTCTTCAAATGTCTTTCTGTTTAAATTCAGTAAATGAAAAAAATGATGCAATAATGCCTAGTATCCCAAATATTACTCTGAAGTTTATTCTTGCTTTCTGATATTTTTGTTTGGTTTGGTTTGACGGAAAATATTTTCCAAAGATTTTGGTAAGGAGAGCGCAGTTCCATTAGCTTTTGGAATTGTCGTGCAAAGACATGGCAGGATAGGTCAATGCCTTGCAGTTATAGGTGTTTTGATTCACACTGTCTAAAGTAAGCAACTTTATCCAGGAGTTATGTTAATGTTAAAACCACACACGGCATTGTGCTGATCAAGGTGTGTGTGTGACAACTGTTATATATTTTTATTTGGTGAATTTGGCTGTTTCTAAAAAGCTGTATGTGCATTATTATTTTTGTTCATAAAATAAGGATAATTTTCTTGTCTATACTTTCCTTCTATGAAACTTTATATTGATAGAAAGTAACCAGATTTGACTTCTTGTTTCATTTGGTTTTAGCCATTATTTTTTTTCACCTACAGTTTATAGAACCACTTAAAATTTGACCCCATGCCTCCTGGCGTCAAAGGTTAACAGCACACTTCCCTGGTTCAATGCCAAGCTTTTTTTCATTACAGTTCCCTTTCTTTTTCTTATATGGAGTAAACCAGATTCAGAAAGCTAGAGTTGGTCTTTGAACCAATATATGGCTCTGTCATAAGAGTGTGTGCTATAGGCCAGAGTAGTGTATATCTGATAAGGATATGTAAAATCAGTCATCAAGGAAATGGTTGAGATTATCTTATTCTGGTGTCTTCAGCAATCAGGAAAAGGATGGTCAAAAAGCCCTATTCAAAACTGAAAGGTAAAATTGAAAACATGAGTTTCTCCTGGTCTTAAGTAGGGTATTTGAGAAAGGAATCAACCCAATTAGTATAACATTACACCATTCTACTTGCCACATGATTGCCAGACAAATGAATTTTATAATAAGTATGCCTCAGTTACATCACTTTTTACATTTTTCAGTGTACTGTAACAAACATTCCATTTGTAAACTTTGCTAGGGAATTTTAGATACTCAAATTTCAAAGGCAATGATTTAGTGACAAGTATATGGGGAAAGAGTTAAACTGTTAATGAAAGTAAAAACTGTATGTTATTCATATTCATATCCATGACATCTATTGCAAGGCTGGCATGTAGCAGGCACCAAATAAAAAAAAAAAATACGTCAGTAACATCCAATAAATACCTCACTTTTTCTGTGCCTCAATTTCCTCATCTGTAAAATAAGAGAATTGGATGAGTTACCTTCCCGTTAACTTTAATAATCCATTCTAAACAGATGTAATAAAACCTCTTCTCCAATTTTTCTTTAAGATGTTCAGAAATTTTCTTCTACCTGATCAGAGCTATGAGCAGATATCATGATCTGCAGCAGTACAAAGCAATGGAACAGATTCTCTCCAGGATGAAATATAATCTAGAGTGAGAGACTTGGAGACTTTTGGGGAAAAAAGAATTGATTATCAAGTTAACGAGTTGAAGTATAAAAACGTGATTTGATAATAAAAGATTCTGCTATGGGCTGAATGAGGGCCCTTGCCAGAACCTGACCATGTGGACACCATGATCTTGGATATCAGAACATCCATAACTGTGACAAATAAATATTTGTTGTTTAAGCCACCCATTCTATAGTGTTCTTGTTACATCAGCCTGAACTAAGACAGATTCATTTACTGAATGCCTGCTATATTCCAAATATTATAGTAGGCACTGGGAATAAAATGATAGTCACCATGCCTGCTCTTATGAAACTTACACACTTGTGCAGAAGAAATCCAAAACAAACAAATAAGTTTGCAAAATAATTACAAATGCTACTAGTGTGATGAAGGATACAAAATAGAGACAGATAATTCAAAATGGTGACACCTAGCTTGACCAAAGTGGCTTGGGAAAACATAACTGAGAAGTGGATCTGAAGGAGGTGGAGCCAAACTTGTGAAGAGTAAGTAGAGAGAAACAGTTTTCTAGGAATAGCAGGTGCAGAGGCCCTGAGGAAGTGGGAGGTATGGGAATCTTTTTGGCTTACTGCAGGAAATGCCATGAGTATCACTGGAGAAGGAAGAGAGGTATATAGGATAAGGATAAAAGGTCATGGTTATACCTCCATGTTGGAGGAGCACTCATTTTGGTATTTAAAATATTATAAGGCTGGCACGACACATAAATCAACTAATCAGAATGAGCTTGGGGCATAGCCTTGGTTCAGTGCCCCAAAGGGCTCCTGCTTCTGCATTGAGACTTTAGTTGATGGCTTGGGGGTATTTCTGAGGTGGGGTTAGCATGGCTAGGATGAGAGCAGAAGTGAGGAGGGCATTTAGGAGGCTCAGTGCAGCGGTTATTTACTAATCAATATAGACATATTACAGAAATATTTCAATATTTTAACAACTGGCATAGCTGTACTGGTACATACCTGCTAAAAATCAGCCCTGGTAGTTCAAGTTCCTTATATCAGGGACTTTGAGCCAAAAAGGATGATTATCTATACCATCACTTGATGGACCATCCTGTCGCCTAAGTGATTTGGTTTCAGCAGTTTTCCCATTGGTCCTGTCAGCATGTGGAAAAAAATCTGCTATAATCAAATTTTTATCCTTTGAAAAAATATTTGTATTCTTTACATCTACAAAATCCTGCCATACTCATTATATTTTATGTTCCTCACTCTAGCCATGTCCTGGCTAACAAGACCTGCATTATATGGCCCCTACCTCTTGACAGTCAGTTATCTACCCAGCAGTTGGATAGACCCTTTTAAGACATTAATCATATCCTATTATTCTGCTACTTAAAATTCTTCAATAGGTTCTCATCTCACTTAGTATACAACCCAAACTCTGCACCATAGTCAGGAAGGAACTAACCATAAAGTGGCCTACAGAACTCAGTATTTTATTCTTCTTTTTGTTTACATGTTAACCATCAATAAATTCACAAAAGCAGGAATATTATTTTATTCAGTACTGCAAATGCCTGAAATGTAAGTGTTCAATAAATGCTTTAGGAATGAATAAGAAAATAAACATAACCTTGTGAAGTTGACAACACATATTATTTTCCTCATTTTATGTATGAGAAACTGAGTTTTAAAAAGAAATTAGTGATTACTGAAGGTTAGCACCTTTCCGATATTCTCTTTTAAAATGGAAACACATCCAAGTAATAATGGATACTGATTTTTGAGCACATACTCTATTCCAGGTGGCTCTGTTCTAAGTTATTTACATGAACTTGATCTATTTGATCCTCACAAAACACTATAGGGAAAAGAAGGTACTCTGTCCCCATAGCCTATACTCTTAAGTATTAGAATACTGCCTCCCATAGTAGATGTGATAATGAGGTATGATAAATAAATTGACTCTGGAACCAAACAGATTTTGATTGAAATTTAAGCTCTGGTACTTGTTAGTTATGTAGCCTTGGATAATTTAAACTCTCTATGCTTCTGTTTCTTCATTTATAAAGAGGATATTATAATCTGTTTTGTAGGGCTGTTGTGATGATAATGTATGCAAAGTATCTGGATAATGGTAGCTGTTCAATGAAATAATAGCTGTTATTATTAGTGAATAAATATATCAAAGGCTTTTCTTTCTGACTGAATGGGGCCAACACTGATTCTCTTAATCTGAGGATGCAGATAGAGAAAGAAAAGGTTTGCAATAAATTTGTTATGGTCCAATTCCAGACCTT
Source organism: Eulemur rufifrons (assembly GCF_041146395.1). Classification (NCBI taxonomy): domain Eukaryota; kingdom Metazoa; phylum Chordata; class Mammalia; order Primates; family Lemuridae; genus Eulemur; species Eulemur rufifrons. The sequence continues at coordinate 84,354,986 of NC_091012.1, read as the reverse complement.
TCTGGGAGAGTAGCAAAAGGTAGTTGAGACTTGTGATAGAAGAGTATTCTTGCTTTACAGGTTTTCTTAGTGTTGGTCCTGGCTCCATATGGATCTTATTTGTTTTGTTTTGTTGTTTTGTTACTGTTGTTGTTTTGACAGCAAAGAAGCATTTGTGTTAGACAAAGCCTCTTAGATATTATACCAGAAGCATAGATAAGAAAAGAAAAAAATAGATAAATTGGATATCACCAGAATTAAAATGTTTGTGCTTCAAAGAACACCATAATAATAGTAAAAACAGAACCATAGAATGGGAGAAAATATTTGCAAATTGTGTATCTGATAAGGGAGTTGTGTCTATAATATATAAAGAACTCTTAAAACTCAACAATACAAAGACTTTAACTCATTTTAAAAATGGGCAAATAATTTAAATAGACCTTTTGTTCCATAGAAGTTATACAAATGTCTAACAAGCACATGAAAAGATACTCAACATCATTAGTCATTAGGGAAATGCAAGTCGAAACCACAGTGAGACACCACTTCATATCCACTAACATGGCTATAACAACTTCAAAAAAATGGAAAATAACCTATGTTAACAAGTATATGGAGAAATTGGAATCCATATATTATATCCATATATAATATATATATATATAATCCATATATAATAAATTGAAATTTATTTTTTTGTGGGAATGTAAAATGGCACAGTTTCTGTAAAAAACAGATTGGCAGTTCCTCACAATATGAGACATAGAATTACTGTATGACCCAACAATCCCACTCCCAGCTATATATGACAAAATAAATGAAAACATATGCCCAAAAAAACCTTGTACACTTGTGTTCATAGAAATATTCTTAATAGCTAAAAGTTGGAAAAAACACAAATGTCCATCAAACGATGAATGGATAAACAAAATGTGGTGTATCCATATAATGGAACATTATTTGACCATAAAAAGGAATGAAGTACTGATACATGCTACCACATGAATGAAACTTGAAAATATTATGCTAAGTGAGTGGAGTCAGTCACAAAAGACCACACATTTTATATTTTAATTTGTATGAAATGTCCAAAATATGTAAATCTATACAGATAGAAAGATTAGTGATTGCCTAGGACTGGGTGGGGGTATTTGGAGAGAAATGAGGAATGACTGCTAATGGTTACTGATTTTCTTTTTAAGTTGACAAAAATTTTCTAAAATTACTGCGGTGATGATTACACAACCATGCTTGCTAAAAATCACTGAATTCTATAATTTAAATGGGTGAATTGTGTGACATGAATTTTATCTCAATAATGATACAGACACATGCAAAGGATTTGATTATGTAATAGGTCTCTGATTAATACCTTCTATTGAATGTTTCTTATCCTGAGCTGTTTTGTTTTGATTTACTCTACTGTTGTACTGTAACTCTTCTTAATTCTGAAGCCACCTTGAGTGTCTGGGAATTCAATATATAAGAATTTTGAATTTCTTCAGAACATTTGTCATAGAACCTCAGTCACAGCCAACATTAAGCCTCTTAATAGAAATTACTGCTTTTTGAAAGGTAACATTTCAAGAGAGAGAGGGCAGGAGGAAAATTTTAAGTATGGGCTCCTAAAAAGTACTCTAGGCAGAAACATTTTGCTCCTGGTTTTAAGGTGATAACTAGGAGATAATACTCTTGGTAAATACTCTGAGACCATATTTTCACCTCTTCCACACTACATTACTCAGAGCAATACTCTTTGTATACTCTAGTATAGGTACTTTATAGTTTTTTAGGCACTGCCATAGAAAACAAGTTAAAATTTGGGGAAAAAAAGCCTTTCCAGAACTATATCAGATGCAAAGTAGAATTGACAAACACCCTAATGTGTAGTCATTATATGAGTGGGTGAGGAAGTTTAGGAACACCCAAATCCAATCAAGATGACAGATGCAGTTTTAGCAAGGCATGATTGTATCAGTGTCCTTAAATTAGGACACAAAGACAAAAATGATTTATGCATTGCACTCTGGCTGAACAAAAAGTTTGGACTAAATGGAGATGGTGTGCAAGGAGTCTAGGGAAGACTGTAACCTAAGAGGCCAAGGATTTGGCATTAATTTTCCCTCCAGAACTCCAGGGGAAAGGATGCTCCAGCCAGCTGTCTTGGGTATCATAGTCCTTCTCAGGTCTATTTCTTCAGTGGAAATGGGCCAATCACATTATTCCAGCTTAGTGTATGGCTTAGTCACTCAAATCATCCAACTCCAGCTCCCTATCCTTACCCTGATACTGGGTTTGCCAGAAAAACTTCTGGAAATAACGACTAAAAGCTTAACATTTGGAGTAAAAAATACCAGGTTTTGAATATCAGTTATATTATCTACTAGTTGTGCAATCGTAGAAAATGTATTTAATCTCTCTGAACTTCAGATGTTTTGTTTTTGCTTTTTATTATTAAAATAGCTATAATAATACCTCATAATGTTGTTTACAATAAAGGAGAAAATATACATAAAGCATCTAGCACAGTACCTGGAACTTAGTAAGTAGTAAATATATTAGTATTATAGTAGCAAGCAGTAGTTGTAGTAATAAAGTGAGAGACTATGCCACTTTGCCAGCATGATAATCTGTCTTTGGGGGAAGATTATTCTTGATGTAAATAATAAAAAAATTCTTGCTTAAATATCCATCTATTTTTTAGTTTGGTCAATTCAGGTCAGTTTCCTAGGAGATTGATTGCATCAACATATCAACTGTCAACAAATATAGAGTCTCTGGACTCAACCAAGCAAGGGAGTGTCCTAGGAGCTTCTGATGGAGCATCCAGCTGATATCTGGGAAATTTTTGTAATTGCGTTACTTAAAAAGGAAAGTCATTATAATGCAGGTTTTTTATTTAATGCAAAATTATATTTGGCAACATTGAACTTTTCAAATTTGGGGTTAATTTAATAGACTCATTATTTAAATCAGGTCACCTAGGGAAACCTGCTCCTGTGAGTGAATTGCTGGTTAGAAAAAAATTTCTGCTACTGATGCTCAAGTGGCCAACTTTCCTCCAAGAGAAATGATTGACTTATTTGGCTTTCAGCCTTGAAGTCTGAATCCAAGAATCAGCACAGTCTGACATGAAAAGGGCTGAATAATGACAGATTAAGGGAATATTTGGCTAACATTTCAGTTCACACAAGATGTATTTTATCCCTGTGTTTACACAAGGACTTTGGGACAAATTGAGACTATAGAATTCAATACCACATATAACAATGCCAAGTATACCAAGTTAAAGCAAAGCTTTTTCCATAATTCACAAAATAAAAGAAAAAATAAGTTATAAGTAGAGGAGATAGTGAATAAGTGTGGCTTATCTCTTGGAATAGTTGCTTCAGCTATTGAATTAACCAACAGCAAGTTGTGTTCTCTTTCTTTTTTATTTCCGAAGATGATGGGGGTGCACACATTTTGGTTACATGTATTGCTTTTGTACAATTTCAGTCAATGTCATAAGGGTGCCCATCACTCAGATAATGCCCACTGTGCCAGTTAGGTGTGAATTTACCAATCCCATGATCCCCCCTCCTACCTACTTGATCTCCATCTAGTTTTATTTCCATATGTGCATATAAATGTGGATCAGTTAATTCTATTTTAATAGTGAGTACACATGGTGTTGGTTTTTCCATTCTTCTGATATCTCACTTAGAAGAATGGTCTCCAGTTTCATCCAGGTAGTTACAAAAAGGTGTCATTTCCCAATTTTCTTATGGCTGAATAGTACTCCATGCTATACATATATCACATTTTATTAATCCACTCATGTATTGATGGGCACTTGGGTAGATTCCACATCATTGTGATTGTGAATTGTGCTGCAATAAACATTCAGATGCAAGTATCTCTTTTATAAAATGATTTTTTTTCCTTTGGATAAATACCCAACAGTGGAATTTCTGGATTAAGTGATAGACCTAAATTTAGTTCTTGGAGATAACCTCCATACTGCTTTCCATAGAGGGTGTACTAATTTGCAGTCTTACCAACAGTGAATAAGTGTTCCTTTTCTCCACATACACAGCAGCATCTGTTGTTTTGGGACTTTTGGATAAAAGCCATTCTCACTGGAGTTAGGTGATATCTCATTGTGATTTTGATTTGCATATCCCCAATGATTAGAGATGTTGAGCATTTTTTCATGTATTTATTGGCCATTAGTGAATCTTCTTTTGAAAAGCTTCTGTTTATGTCTTTTTCTCACTTTAAAATGTGGTTGTTTGATTAGCTGGGCATGGTGGTGCATGCCTGTAGTCCAAGCTACTTGGGAGGCTGAGGCACTAGGATCGCTTAAGCCCAGGAGTTTGAGGTTGCTATGAGTGAGGCTGACGCCACGACACTCACTCTAGCCCGGCCAACAGAGCGAGACTCTGTCTCAAAAAAAAAAAAAAAATGTGGTTGTTTGTTTTTTCCTGCTATTCTGCTTGAGTTCTTTATAGATTCTGGATATTAGCACTTTATCAGATGTATAGCATGTAAATATTTTCTCCCATTCTGTAGGTTCTCTGTTCACTCTATTGATTGTATCCTTGGCTATACAGAAGCTTTCTTAATTTGATCAGATCCCATTTATTTATTTATTTATTTTGTTGCTATGATTGCCTTTGGGGTTTTCTTCATAAATTATTTGCCTAGGCTGATGTCTATAAGAGTTCTTCCAACATTTTCTTCTAGAATTCTTATAGTTTCATGTCTTAGGTTTAAGTCTATTATCCATCATGAATTAAATTTTGTCAGTGGTGAGAGGAGTGGATCCAGTTTCAGTCTTCTACATGAAGCTATCCAGTTTTCCCAGGATCATTTATGGAATAGCGATTCTTTTCCCCATTGTATGTTTTTGTCTGTTTTGCAAAAGATCATGGCAATATCAGTATGGTTTTATATGTGGGTTGCCTGCTCTGATCCATTGCTCCAGGTCTCTGTTCTTGTACCAGTACCATACTGTTTTAGTTACTATAGCCTGGTGGTATAGCTTGAAGTCTGGTAGAGGAATGCCTCCCAATTTCTTCTTTTAGCTTAAGATTGCTCTGGCTATGTGAGGTCTTTTCTGGTTCTATAAGAAGCATAGAATTATTTTTCCTAGATCTGTGAAAAATGACACTGATATTTTAATGGGATTGCATTGAATCTGTAAATCACATTGGGTATCATAAACATTTTAACAAAGTTGACCATACCAATCCATGGGCATGGTATGTTTTTCCCTTTGTTTATATACCCTGCAATTTCCTTCCTCAGTGTAGTTACCACTGTAGATGTCTTTCACTTACTTGGTTAAATATATTCCTAGGTATTTTATTTTCTTTGTTGCTACTGTGAAAGATATTGATACTTTTATTTGATTCTCAGTTTGACTATTGTTTGTGTATAAGAATGCTACTGATTTGTGTATATTGAATTTGTAACCTGAGAGTTTGCTGAATTTATCAGATCCAGGAGTCTCTTTACAGAATCTTTGTGGTTTTCTAGATATAAGATCATATGATTGGCAAAGAATGATAGTTTGACCACTTCTCCCACCGTTTGGATGCCATTGATTCCCTTCTCTTGTGTGATTGTTCTGGCTAAGACTTCCAGCAGTATGTTGAATAGAAGTGGTGATAGAGGGCAGCCTTGACTGGTACAAGTTTTAAGTGGCATTGCTTTCATATTTTCGCCATTCAGTATGATGTTGACTGTGGGTTTGTCTTATATGGCTTTTATCATTGTGTGGGATAGCCTACTTTATTACATGCTCTTATCATAAAAGGGTGCTGAATTTTGTTGAATACTTTTTCTGCATCTATTGAGAGCATCATATGGTCTTTGTTTTTACTTCTATTTATGTGGTGAATTACATCCATAGATTTGCATATTTTGAACCATCAGTGCTCCTCTGGGATGAATCCCACTTGGTTGTGATGACTTACTTTTTTTATGAGCAGCTGAATTCAATTTGATAGAACTTTATTGAGATTTTTGACATCAAAATTCGTAAGGGATATTGGTCTGTAGTTTTCTTTTTTTGTTGAGTCCTTTCCTGGCTTTGGTATTATGGTGATGTTGGTTTTATAAAATGTGTTGGGGAGGTTTCCTTCTTTTATGCTGTTGTGGAATAATTTCTTCAGGATAGGCACCAGTTTTTCCTTGTACGTCTGGTAAAATTCAGGGGTGAAAACATCTGGATGGTGCCTTTTTTTAGGTAGGAGGCCTTTTATTGCTGCTTCAATTTTGGTGTTTGATATTGATCTATTCAGGAATTATATTTCTTCCTGATGGAGCCTAGGGATGCCTTGCAATTCTAAAAATTTGTCCATTTCCTCCACGTTTTCAAGTTTATGTGCATGGAGATTTTTGTAGCATTCAGAGATAATATTTTGTATTTTGTGGTATCATTCATAATTTCTTCTTTTTTATTCCTTATTGAGCATATTAGAGTCCTTTCTTTTCTGCTTCTTGCTAATTTATCAAGAGACAAGTCAATGTTGTTTATCTTTTCAAAGAAACAATTTTTTATTTCAATAATCTTCCATATAGTTTTTTATTATTTATTTCATTTAGTTCTGCTCTGAGCTTTGTTATTTCTTTTTGTCTGCTGTGTTTGAGGTTGGTTTGCTCATCCTTTTCCAGTTATTTGAGACAATTCATTAGATTTTTGATTTGTGATCCTTCTGTATTTGGGATGTAGGCATTCATGGCTATGGATTTTTCTCTCATGACTGCTTTAGCTATTTCCCATAGATTTTTTTTTTTATAATTTGTGTCTCCTTCTCATTTATTTGAAAGAATCTTTTGATTTCCATCTTAATTTCCTCCTTGACCCATCATTCACCAGTAGGTTGTTTAGTGTCCATGACTTTGTGAAGAGATGATTGTTTGTGCTGGAGTTTATTTCTAGTTTTATTCTACTATGGTCTGAGAAGATGCATGATATAATTTCTATTTTTAAAAATTTGTTGGAACATATTTTGTGGCTTATGATGTAGTCAATCTTAGAGAATGTCCCATGAGCTGATGAGAAGAATGTATATTGAGTGGTTTTTTTTTTTTTTTTTTTGTGAGACAGAGTCTCACTTTGTTGCCCAGGCTAGAGTGAGTGCCGTGGCGTCAGCTTAGCTCACAGCAACCTCAGACTCCTCGGCTTAAGCGATCCTACTGCCTCAGCCTCCCGAGTAGCTGGGACTACAGGCATGCGCCACTATGCCCGGCTAATTTTTTTCTATATAGATTTTTAGTTGTCCATATAATGTCTTTCTATTTTTAGTAGAGACGGGGTCTCGCTCAGGCTGGTCTCGAACTCCTGACCTTGAGCAATCCACCCGCCTCGGCCTCCCAGAGTGCTAGGATTACAGGCGTGAGCCACCGCGCCCGGCCTATTGAGTGGTTTTGAGGTAGAATGTTCTGTAAATGTCTGTTAGGCCCATCTGTTCTAGAGTTCTGTTTAAGTCCATTGTGTCGTGTTTGTTTGTTTGTTTGTTTTATTTATTTTTGGAAGATCTGTCCTGTCCAGTGAAACGTGTATTGAAGTCCCTAGCTTTTATGGTGCTGCTGTTTATCATTTTGTTCAGATAAAATGGGATTTACTTTATGAATCTCAGTGCTCCTGTGTTGGGTGCATAAATATTTAGAATTATTATGTCTTCTTGTTGAATTTCTCCCTTTTCTGTTATATAATGACCATCTTTGTCTTTCATTACTTTTGTTGCTTTGAAGATGACTTTATCTCATATGAGAACTGCCCCACCAGCTTTCTTTTTGTTTCCATTTGCATGGAATATTGTTTTTCATCCCTTCACCTTGAGTCTGAATGAGTCCTTGTGGGTGAGATGTGTTTCCCGAAGGCAGCAGATGCTTGGCTTGTGTATATATTTCCATTTGGCCAGCCTATGTCTCTTCAGTGGGCAGTTCATCCATTCACATTTATTAAAAAAATGATAAGTGGGGTGAATTTCTTTTCATCCTTTTTGGTTGAAGTTTGTTGCTTTGTTTTCTCTCTTGAGCCATTGTAGTATCTGGCCCTTGACCTTTAGCTTTTGGGTGATTTTACACTCGTGAGTGTCTATTGTGCTGATCCATGTATAACACAGTTCTGACAGTTCTCAGTACTTTCTGCAAGGCAGGTCTTGTCTTGACACATTCCCTCTGTGTTTGCTTGACTGAGAAAGATTTTATTTCCCCCTCATATATGAATCTCAGTTTTGCAGGATACAAAATTCTAGGCTTATCATTATTGTGTTTCAGAAGACTGAGAATGGGGCCCCAATCCCTTCTGTCTTGTAAGGCCTCGTTGAGAAGTCTGCAGTTAGTCTGATGAGTTTTCCTTTGTAAGTTACTTGCTGCTTTCACCTTTTGGCTCATAGGCATGCCTCTTCTGTGTTTATTTTGGCCAATCTGATGACTATGTGTCCTGGTGTTTTCTTCTTTGTGATGAATCTCCCAGGATTCCTTCAAGCTTCTTGTACCTAGATATCTAGATTTCAAGCAAGGCCATTGAAATTTTCCTCAATTATCCCCTCAAATATATTATACAACCCTTGTGTATTTTCTTCTTCACCCTTCACTCTTATTCAGGAATGCCTATGATTCTTACATTAGGCCTCTTCACATAAACCAGTATTTCTTGTACGATTTGCTTGTTTCTCTTATTTCTCTGCTCTATCTCTGTGAATGACTTGTTTAATTGAAAGGCATTGTATTAAAGCTCCAAGATTCTTTTTCTTCTTGATCTAGCCATTATTATGGCTTTCAACTGTGTTTTGTAATTATTTTAATGTATTTTTCATTTCCAGAAGTTTTATTTGATTTTTCATTTATATTTGAATTTTTTAGTGAATTTTTAATTGATTTCCTTCATTGTTTTTTTGTGGTTTCTATGTATTGGGTTTCCATTTTATCTTCTTTTTCATTGAGTTTCCTTATAATCCATGTGAAAAATTATTCATCTCTCATTTCAATATTCTGATTTTGGTTTGTATCCATTGCTAGAGAGCTGTTGTTAACTTTTGTGGGTTTCCTTTCAATTTGATTATTCATACCTCTGTATTTCTTTCACTGATTCCTTCTCATCTGGCACAGCTGTTGCTTCTTACTTTTGGATTTTCTTTTGTCTATATAATGACACTCCCAGTTTAATCTCTGAGCCAGTAGATGGTGCTTGTGGGTAAGAATGAACCCCACCTGGTATGATGATTCAGTAAATGCTGTGAAAAGGAGTGCAAATTGACCTCCCTGTCACTAGGTGGTGCTTACTGGAACAACAAACTTCAGTGTTGTTTTTGGGTCCTGTGACCTGCTCTAGTTTCTCAGGAGAAGCACTTGAATGTCCTAGGTTATGGATGGGGCCCTGGAACTTCCAGATGTGTCCTTATTCTCCACCTAAGCAGGGGCAGGTGTGGGAGTGAGGCTGGGCATGGCTGTGTTGGGTGAGCCTGCTCTAAAGGTCTACAAATGCTTGTAGTAGGGGTCAAAGGTTTTTTCCCCACCTCCGGGTAAAGCTGCCAGGGAAGAGCTGAAGTGGCCCCACTCAACCAGAAAATCTGCATGTGGTGGTAGGGATGTCTGGGACCCTCAATCAGGCAGACTGGATCAGGTCTTGCTCATTTCCACCTTCCCCTATTCTGCAGTTTATCCTGGGCCTTTGCCATCAGGCAGGACCTCAAGACAGCGAGCACACCTATGACTGTGACCCAGGTCAGGAATTTCCTTACCCAGGGTCCCAGCCTGAGCTGGGAGCATGGCCCACCCATGGGAGTAGGGGTGCCTCACGAGCACACCACAGCTAGGGCCTACACTAATCTCTCACTCCTGATCTGCCCATGCAGGCACCCACACCTCATGAGGCTACTTCACAAATATCCCATCTGTGCATTCTGGTGAAGTAATAAATACCTGAGTGTATGTGATTTGGCCTGCTGGTCCATCTCCTGGGCCCCAGGGATGAATTCCTGATCATTCCAGGGAAAAGGGTGCTAGTTCCAAGTTACCCATCCAGTGCAAAGCTGGTTTTATGTCCCTCCACCCCTAGTTGTGTCCTACTCAGCTGGAGTTACTGCACAAGCAGTACCAGGGAGGGCCAGCAGGCCCCTCAGTCTGCTGCAGGGCCTGAAAGGGAAAGATATGAGCCCCATTTCCTGTGGAAGCCTCTGTGTGGTGGCTCATTTGTCTCTCTTGGCAGCTGCAGGTAAGGCAAGGAAAGGGGAGTAAAAGAGTCTAAGTGGAGTAAAACCTGCTCTCTGGTCATCTCCAACCCTCTCTCCAGGCGGCAGTCTGCCCAGCATGATGGAGCTCTGGAGTCATGCAGATCACCTGGGCCAGAGTTGCAAAATCTCTGTGTTGGGATGAGCAAGATAGAACCTGAGGAGTTGAGGCCCCCTGGGGAGGACAAATGCACCTGGTGTGTAGAGAAGCAAGGTGGCACCTTCCGACTGGTTTGGGTCTGTGGTGTGGTAGGTACCTGGGTTTGGCTTGGAGCCTGGTGCCCTGTCTGTAAGAAGCTCTATGCTCAGTGGCAGCAGCAGTATCTGTGCTGGTGTCAGCAGAAGGTCTCTCTAACAGCTTGGGAGCCCACCAACAATCTGAGATGTGAGTCAGGAAAAAGTTAACTGAGCCACACACCCTTCTCGCTGGTGTTCAATCCTCTCAGGGCTTAATCCCCACTGATGCCTTTCTCCTTCTAGATCTGCTCCACAACCTCTTCCCGTGGAGTCTCCTGTAGGTTCAGGCACCCTTCCTTCAGACCTTCTTCCAATATATGCTTGCTAGTCTTTTGTTTTTTCTCTTTCATGTAAAATTTCTCCTTCTTACAGACGCTCTGGCTAGCAGTATCTTTGATCAGCCATCTCGTATATACCATGTTTTCTTTATTCACTCATATATTCATGAACATTTAGGTGGATGTCATAAATTTGCAGTTGTGAATTGTGTTGCAATAAACATTCAAGTGCAGGTGTCTTTTTGATAAAATGATTTATTTTCCTTTGGGTAGCTACCCAGTAGTGGGATTGCTTGATTGAAGGGTACATATACTTTTAGCCCTTTTAATAGTCTCCATTTTGTTTTCCATAGAGCTTGTACTAATTTGTAGTCCCATCAACACTATATAAGCATATCTTTGTCTCTGCATCCATGCCAGCATCTGCTGTTTTTTGACCTTTTAGTAATGACCATTCTGACGGATATGGTGATATCTCATTGTGGTTTTAATTTGCATTTCCCTGATGATTAGTGATATTGAACATTATTTTCTATGTCAATTGGAAATTTGTATAACTTCTTTTGAAGAAAACTTATGTTTATATCTTTTTTTCTCTTTCTTACGTATTTTTGTCTTTCTGTTTTGTTGGAGTTCTTTGTGTATTTGGTAGAACAGCCCTTTTCAGATGTATACTTTCTGAATATTTTGTCCCATTCTGAAGGCTACCTGCTTACTCTGTTAATTATTTCCTTTGCTGTGCAGAAGCTTTTAATTTAACTAAGTTCCATTTATTTATTTATTTATTTATTTTTGTGGCTATATTTGCTTTTGGGGTCTTAATCATAAATTCTTTGCCTAGGCCAATGTCCATAATAGTTTTTCCTAAGTTTTGTTCTAGGATTTTTATGGTTTTAGGTCTTACTTTAAATTTTTTAATACATCTTGAGTTAATTTTTGTATATGGTGCTAGATAGGGAGCCAGTTTCAGTCTTCTGCACGTGGCTATCCAGTTTTATCAGCTCCATTTATTGAATAGGGAATCCTTTCTCCATTGTATGTTTTTGTCTGCTTTTTGAAGCTGTATGGTTTTATTTCTGGGTACACTATCCTGTTTCATTGATCTCTGTCTCTACTTTTATACCATTATCATGTGTTTTTTATTACTATGGCCTGTAGAATAATTTGAAGTGCAGTAATGTGATGCCTCCAGATTTCTTCTTTTTGCTTAAGATTGCTTTGGTCATTGGGGATCTTTTTTGGTTCCAAGTGAAGCTTAGGATTATTTTTTTCTAGATCTGTGAAATAAGACTTTGGTGTTTTGATGGGAATTGTGTTGAAATGCTTTGGGAAGAATTGACATTTTAATGATCACGATTCTACTAATTCATGAGCATGGTAGGTTTTTCCATTTGTCATGTCATTTGTGAGTTCTTTCATCAGTGCTTTGTAGTTGTCCTTGTAGATATCTTTCACTTCCCTGGTTAAATATATCCTAAGCATTTTATTCTTTTCATAGCTATTGAAAATGTTATTGAGTCCTTGATTTGATTATCAGCTAGAATATTATTAGTATAGAAGAATGCTACTGATTTGTGTACATTGATTTTGTAACCAGAGACTTAACTGAATTCATTTATAAATTCTAGAAGTCTTTTGGTAGAGTTTTATAAATACAGGATCATATTTCCAGCAAGCAGGGTTAGTTTGATTTCCTCTTTCCTGATTTTGTCTCTTGGCTCTGGTTAGGACTTCAAGTACCATGTTGAATAATAGTGGTGACAGTGTGTATAGTTGTCTTTTTCCAGTTCTTAGTAGTAGGAAAGCTTTCAACTTTTCTCCATTCAGTATGATGTTGGCTATGAGTTTGTCATGTATGACTTTTATAATTTTGAGATATGTTCCTTCTATGCCTAGTTTGTTGACTTTTTTTTTTTTTATCATGAAAGCATGCTGGATTTAAGTGAAGGTTCTTTATGCCTCTATTGAGATGATTATATGGCCTTTGTTTTTGATTTTTTTATTTTATTCATTTATTTTTATTTCAGAATATTATGGGGCTACAAAATTTTAGGTTACATAAATTGCTTTTCTACCATTTGAGTCAAAGTTATAAATGTTCCCATCCCCAAAATAGTGTGAATTATACCTGTTAGGTGTGAATATAACCTTTACCTCTTCCCCCATTCCGCCTGCTTGATTTCCAATGAATGTTATTTCCATATGGACACTTAAGTGTTGATCCATTAGTTCTAATTTAATGGTGAGTGCATGTGGAGTTTGTTTTTACATTCTTGTGATACTTTACTTAGAAGAATGGTCTTCTGCTTCAACCAGTATAATGCAAGAGGTATTGGTTCACCATTTTTTGTGGCTGAGTAGTACTCCATTGCATACATATGCCACATTTTATTAATCCATTCATGTATTGTTGGGCACTTGGGTTGTTTCCACATCTTTGCAATTGGGAATTGTGCTGCTATTAATATTTCAGTGCAGGTGTGTTTTTTATAGAATGTTTTTTTTCCCTTTGTGTAAATACCTAGTAGTAGGATTGCTGAATCAATTGATAGTACTACTTTTAATTCTTTGTGGTATCTCCATGCTGCTTTCCATGGAGGTTGTACTATTTTACAGTCCCTCCAGCAGTGTATCAGTGTTCCTATCTCTCTGCATCCATGCTAACATTTGTGGTTTTGAGACTTCTTGATAAAAGCCATTCTCATTGAAGTTCAGTGATATTTCATTGTGGTTTTGGTTTGCATTTCACTGATGATTAGAAATGTTTAGCATCTTTTCATATGTTTCTTGGCCATTAGTTTATCTTCTTTCAAAAAGTTTCTATTCATGTCATTTTCCCAAATTTTAATGTGATCCTTTTATTTTTTCCTTGCTGATTTGCTTGAGTTCTTAGGAATATATTTACCTACAGTAGTGAAAGACCACTACAGGGTAAACTATTAACACTGAGGAAGAAACAGCAGAGGGCATAAACAGATGGAAAGACATACCATGCTCATGGATTGGCAAAATCAACATTGCTACAATGTCTACACTACCTACAATTATCTACGAATTCAATGCAATCCCTATTAAAATACCATCACTTTTCGAAAATTCAAAAAAAAAAAAAATAATTCTACACTTCCTATGGAACCAGACAAGACCCTATATAGCCAAAGCAACCTTAAGCAAAAATAACAAATTAGGAGGCATCAATGTACCAGAGTTCAAGCTATACTACAAGGCTACTGTAACCTAAACAGCTTGGTACTGGCAAAAGAACAGATACATAGACCGATGGATAAGGAATGAGAATACAGATATAAAAACATTCTCATATTGCCATCTGATCTTGGACAAAGGAGAAAATTACATACATTGAGGAAAAGGGTCCCTATTCAATAAATGTACTGAGAGAATTAAATAGCCACATTTAGAAGACAGAAACAGAATCCATACCTCCCAACAATCACAAATGATCAACCCATGATGGATAACAGACTTAAACCTAAGGCAGGAAGCCCTAAGAATTCTAGAAGAAACTGTTGCAAAAAGTCTTATAGATATTGCCTTAGGCAAAGAATTTATGAAAAAGAGCCCAACAGGAATCACAGCAACAAAAATAATAAATAAATGGGACCTGATCAAATTAAAAAGCTTTTGCAGAGCCAAGAAAACAATCATTAGAGTGAATAGACAACCTAAAGAACGTGAGAAAATATTTGCTTGCTATACATACAATAAATGGCTGATAACTAAAATCTATAAGAACCTGAAGCAAATCACAGGATAAAATCAAAGAGCCCCATTAGAAATGTCTTTGCTTTGGTTTATGTGGTGAATCACATTTATTTATTTACATATGATGAACTATCTTGCATTCCTGGGATGAAACCAACTTTATTATGGTGAATTTTCTTTTTGATGTGCTCCTGAATTTAATTTGTTAGTGTGTTATAGGGGATTTTTGCATCAATGTTCGTAACAGATATGCATCTGTAATCTTTTTTTTTTTTTTTTTTTTTTGATATGTCCCTTCCTGGCTTAGGTATCAGGGTGACACTATCTTTGTACTATAGAGAAGAATATCTTTGTAATTAGAGAAGAGTCTCTGTTTTTTGATGTTATGGAATTCTTGTAGGATTCTTTGTAGGTCTGGTAGAATTCTTGCCAGTTCTTCTTTGTAGGTCTGGTAGAATGTGGCTATGAATCCATCTGGACTAAGGCTTTTGTTTGTTGAGAGATTTTTTTTTTTTACTGTCTCAATTTTGCTGCTAGTAATTGGTCTATTCAAGATTTCTATTTCTTCCTGATTCAGACTTGGGAGTTTGGTGTTTCCAGGAATTTACCCATTTCTTCTAGGTTTTCTGGTTTATGTGTGTAGAGATTTGTTTTAGGATTCATGGATGATATTTTATATTTCTGTTGTATCAGTTGTAATGTCTCATTTTTATTTATTTATTTTTAATTAAGGGTATTATGGGGGTATAAACATTTTGGTTACATAAAATGCATTTGCCTCACCCACACCAGGGCTACAAGCATGTCCTTCCGCCATACAGTGTGCCCTATTTCCATTAGCTGTGGGCTTAGCCCCAACCCCCTCAACCTCCAACCCCCACCCTCCCTACCTGACTGGCACCCAATGAGTATTAATACCATGTGAGCACTTTAGTGTTGATCAGTTAGTACCAATTTGATGACGATTACATGTGGTGCATGGTTTTCCATCCTTGTGATATCTCAGTTCAAAGGATGGGCTCTATCTCTATCCAGGATAATATAAGAGGTGTTAGATCACCATTTTTTTTTGTAGGTGAGTAGTATTCAATGGTATATATATATATATGATATTTTATTAATCCACTGATGTATTGATGGGCATTTGAGTTGTTTCCATGTCTTTGCAATTGTGAATTGTGCTGCTACAAACATTTGAGTGCAGATGTCTTTATTATAGAATGTCTTTTATTCCTTTGCATAGATGTCTAGTAGTGCAATTAATTGCAATTAATGCAATCCCTATCAAAATTCCATCATCATTCTTTACAGATTTATAAAAAATAATTCTACACTTCTTATGTAACCAGAGAAGACCTCATATAATCAAAGCAATCTTAACCAAAAAGAACAAATTTGGAGGAATCAGCATACCACACTTCAAACTTTACTACAAGGCTATAGTAACCAAAAGAGCATGGTACTGGCACAAGAATAGAGATATAGACCTCTGCAATAGGACACAGATCCCAGATATAAGACCATCCTCATATTGTCATCTAATCTTCAACAAAGTAGACAAAAGTATACATTGGGGAAAAGAATCTCTATTCAGTAAGAAGTGCTGGCAAAACTGTATATCCACATGCAGAAGACTGAAACTGGATACCCATCTCTCACCTCTCACAAAAATCAACTCACGTTGGATAACAGAGTTAAATGTAAGGCATGAAACCATAAGAATTCTGGAAGAAAATGTTGGGAAGACTCTTTTAGACATTGGCCTAGGTAAAGAATTTATGAAGAATACCCCCAAAGCAATCACAGCAGCAACAAAAATAAGCAAATGGGACCTGATCAAATTAAAAAGCTTCTGCCCATCCAAGGAAATTATCATTAGAGCAAATAGACAACCTACAGAATGGGAGAAAATATTTGCTTTGTACATATCCCATAAAGGGCTAATAACAAGAATCTATATAGAACTTAAGAAAATCAACAAGAAAAAATCAAACAACCCCATCAATAAATGAGCAAAGGACATGAAAAGAAACTTTTCAAAAGAAGACAGACGAATGGCCAGCAAACACATAAAAGACGTGCTCAATATCTCAAGACTACAATGAGATATCACCTAACTCCGGTGAGAATGGCGCCTATCAAAAAATCCCAAAATAACAAATGCTGGCGTGGATGTGGAGAGATTGGAACACTCTTACACTGTTGGTGGGACTGAAAATTAGTACAACCCCTGTGGAAATTAATCTGGAGATACCTCAAAGAGCTAAAAATAGAAATACCATTTGATTCAGCAATCCCACTGCTGGACATCTACCCAAAGGAAAAAAAGACACTCTATAATAAAGACAGCTGCACTCAAATATTTATAGCAGCATAATTCACAATTACAAAGATGTGGGAACAACCCAAGTGCCCATCAATACACGAGTGTATTAATAAAATGTGGTATATGTATACCATGGAATGCTTCTCAACTACAGAAAACAATGGTGATCCAGCATAGTTGATATTATCCTGGACAGAGACTGAGCCCATCCTTCAAAGTGAGGTATCGTAAGAATGGAAAAACATTCACCACATGTACTTGGCATGAAATTGGTACTAACTAAGCAACACTAAGGTGTTTACATGCTAGTAATACTCATTGGGTGCCGGTCAGGTGGGGGGGGGTTGGGGAATAAACCCACAATTAATGGAAGCAGAGGACACAGTATGGGGGAAGGACATGCTTTTAGCCCTGGCTTGGGCGAGGCAAACACATTACTTGTAACCAAAATGTTTGTACCCCCATAATAAACCTGAATTAAAAAAATAAAACAAATTAAAAAAATAAAACCATAGTGACATACGACTTCACACCAGTTAAAATTAAAGAACTGTCAAGACCAACTGTTGACAAGGAGTAGAGTAACTGGAATTCTAATACAGTGATTGTGGGAATATAAAATGGTATAACCACTTTGGAAGACTTTGGCAGTTTATTTAAAAGTTAAGCATATGCCTACCATATGACACAGCCATTCTATTTCTAGCTATTTACCCCAGGTAAATGAAATAATATGTCCATGCAAAAACTTACACTTGAATATTCATAGTAGCTTTATTTGAAATAACCAATACCTGGAAACAACCCACATGTCTTTCAATAGGCATACTGTTGTTATATAGGAATACCATAGAATACTACTGACAAATTAAAAAATATATTGTTATGTTTATATAGGCAACATGAATGAATATCAAAAATATTCTGATTGAATGAAGCTTGACAAAATAGAGTACCCATTGTGTGATCCCATTTATTTACAGTTCTAAAGATTTTGAACTAAACTATAGTGAAAGAAAGTTTAGTGGTTGCTTGGGGATGTGGGAGATGAGGAAGGGGAGGAGATAAGGATGATAAAGCAGCACGAAGGAAGTTTTGGGGATTATGAGAAATCGTTATTACCTTGATTATGATGATGGTTTCATCGGTTTATACGTATATCAACACATATCCCATTTTCCATTTAAAATATGTACAATTTATTGTATGTCAATTGTTCTTCAATAAAGCTGTTAAAAGAAAAAGTAGGTCATAGTTGAAACAGCAAACATTGATTTAAGTTGTTTCAGTAAAAGAATCATTTATGCTAAGGGAAAGAGTAATCTAAATGTTTCATAAGTTACTATTCTTCATATAATTTTCTCCCCATCCAAAATAATTCCCTTCCTTCAAGTTTTACTATTGTCCAAAATTAGTATGCCATTTCAGTGACTGTCTGATGAAGATGTTGACCACACATTTGTGCAGTTGGAAATGTCCAAGAATTATCTAAAATATGTGCTTTGTTAAAAAAAAAATGCTGGATTCCAAGATATACTTGGGACAAGAGCATTGAAATCATAGACTCTACCCTGCAATGTAACAAATATATCCTTCTCAGTATAGCCAGGATTATTCCCTAGAGGAAGGTAGAACTTACAGAAAATCATAAGGAACTTTCCAACATTTGTATCCAGGTGGAATTTAATGAAAGTACAAAGGCAAAATTAAATGTGGAAAACAAATTATAAAAGAGCATAGTGCAGCATTAGAGAGTGTTGTGACAAATTGACAGAGCAAACTCACACCAATTTAACTTTAGGGAAAATATTACTAACCGGAAACTCTAAGTGCTTTTTACATATTATCTCATTTAATCATCACAACAATCCTATGAGCAACCCTGTTATTATCCCCATTTTACACATGAGGAAACTGAGGCTTATAAAGGTTAAACCACTTGATTATGGTTTCACCACTAGTTGCTGGCAGAGCCAGTGAGGCAGATACATTTTAATGTGTCACAACATTTTCTAATATCTTGCCTTGAATGTAGGATGAATCTGTGACTGGTTTCAATCAACAGAATATGGCAAAGGTGAAGGGAATTTGCAAATGGAAATAATGTCCCAAGCCAGTTGATTTTCAGTTAATCAAAGGGAGATTATCCTGGGTACAGCTGACTTAATCATGTAAAAGCCCTTAAAAGAGAGGCAGGAACCCTCCCTGAGACTCTCTCTCCTGCTGGCCTGCAAGAAGAAAACCAACATGAGTTCTAAAGCCACAAGAAAATAATTTTGCCCATGACCTGAAGAAGCTTGGAAGTGGATCTTTCCACCATCAAGCTTCTGATGAAAATGAAGCCTGGACAACAACGTGATTGCAGTCTTGTGAGGCCTTGAGCAAGTCTAGCTAAACTGTGCCTGGATTTCTGATCTATGGAAACTGCGAGATATTAAATGCATGTGGCTTGAAGCTACTGTATTTGTAGTTTTTATAATGAAGAAATAGAACACCAATACAGACAATATTGGGAATGTGACTGGTGTATGAACATTGAGCTGTTTTGTTTTATAAGCACTAACTAGCAGGCCTGTGCTCTTTCCCAACAGGCAACTTTTCTTGGTTGATTGTCACAGCTTGATAGTCCCACAGCAGTGGACAAGGGGTCCAGATTCCCTGTACTCTTGACAGAGCTTTGGGCAGAGCCACTAAAAGGCCATGGCATAATAAACCTATACCACAAAGTCTTAGATCCAGTACTCTGTTACTGGATTTAGAAATCAGGGAAGAAAACAGTTCAGGAATTCACTAACAATGACAAAACTCACAAAAGAGACTCTAAATAAAGAATTGGATAGGGGAGAAAGTCATTGTTATTACTAAAATTAAAAAAGATCAATACACTAACTTAGAAGCCCTGATGGGACAATAGAGTTTCATAATTTTTTCTCAAGGAACTTATAATTTTCACTCTTATTCAGTAGGGTGATCAATTTCTACACTCTAGCTCAGGGGTATTCTAAGTTTAATCTGCACATAGTGATATCAAAGTAAGCAAAGTCTCAATTGGTATGTATTTGGTGAATTTCTGCAAGTTTCTTTCCTAGGACGAACATACTTCTATGTTACATTTTCTTCTCCTTATCTTGAACATATAATCAGAAACAGACTGTAACTGGGCAGATCCCTACTGGCTTGGATTGTTAAAGTCTTTTCCATCTCTGAAAAATGTTACAAAGAAATGCTTTTATGGCACCATTTTAGAAAAAAAATTAAAGTAAATGTTAGAAGAAGCAGCTGTGTTCTAGCTTATAATTGAGAGACTGTGGTTCACATTGTAATGTACTGTACTTGTATACAAATACCATGTTACTGACCCATTAATCTCTGTTTTTTGTTTTCTGACTTGTTTTTAGAATAGCAGGTATAAATTCTGCAGAGCCATTGACTCTGTCTCCACTGACTCACCCTACTCCCCAGCCCCGAATATCCATAACAGCTAGACCAAATGCATCTTAGAGAAAACTGATCTATGTAGGTTAAGAGCTCAGTCATGCCTCAGTATCAAAACAAGGTTAACTTATCCAGTCATGGATGGAGCCAAAGTCTTTGGCCTTGTTTACACTGAGGTTGGTCTACTTTCAGTTCTGACCCACTGAACTGACCATTACATTACTTAATTTTATTTTTTTGTTACCTTATAATAATAAGCTGTAACTCTTTTGTTATTTTATTCATTGTAGAGTTTATAGTATGAATCCTGAATTTACCAAAATCTCCCTTCAAGTGACATTACATTCCTTCATATAGAAGAATTTTACAACCGTATACTTCTATTTTTCCTTCTCAGCTTTTGTGTTATTATAATTACACAGGGTATATTTACATATACATACATTTGCATATACATATGTTTACATGAAATATTACATATATATTTATATATGTTATAAAGCCCTACTACGTTGTCATTATTTTTGTTTAATGGCATCCATCTGTTAGTCATTTCTGTTGCTCTTTGCTTCTTTGTGTAGATCCAGGTTTCCCTCTGGTATCATTTTTCTTCTGCCTGAAAGGCAGCATCCTTTGATTTGTCATGTGTTGTGGCTCTGCTGATGATAAATTATTTTGCTTTCTATGTGTCTGCAAATCTCTATTTTGCAGTCATATTTAACATATATATTAAGATATAAATCATATACCATAATTTTCCCAATTTAAACTGTACAATGATTTTTAGTATTCACTGAATTGTACAACTATCATCACAATCAATTTTAGAATATTTTAATTACCTCAGAAGTAAAGCCCACACATGCAAGCAATCATTCTCCTTTTCCCCCAACTCCCCTAGGCTTGGCAAACACTAATCCAGTTTCTATATCTCTATATTTGCCTATTCTGAACATTTCATACAAATGAAATTATAGAATATGTGGTCTTTTGTGGTGGACTTTTTTTTTTTTTTTTTTTGCCTAGCAAAATTATATTCAGTTACATTCAAGTTTAGTGTATATCAGCACTTCATTATTTTATGGCCAATGATATTTCATTATATAGATATACTACATTTCTTTTTTATTTCAGAATATTATGGGAGTACAAACATTTTGGATACATGAATTACTTTTGTACAGATTGAGTAAAAGTCATAAGCGTGTCCACCACCTCTGGGTGCATTGTACTTGTTAGGTGTGAATTCACCCATCTCCTCCTCCTCCCTTCCACCTGCTTGATTTCCATTGAATGTTACTACCATATGTGCACATAAGTAGTGTTGATCTATTAGTTCCAATTTAGTAGCGAGTTCATATGGTTTTTGTTTTTCCATTCTTGCCATACTTCACTTAAAAGGAGGGTCTTCAGTTCCATCCAGGCTGTTAAAAAAGCATTTCACATTTCTTTATGGCTGAGTAATACTCCATTGTATACATGTACCACATTTCGTTAATCCACCCATATATCAGTGGGCACTTGGTTTGTTTCCACATCTTTGAAATTGTGAATTGAACTGCTATAAATATTTGAGTGCAAGTGTCTTTTTTAAAATAAAATGTCTTTTTTTCCTATGGGTAAATACTCAGTAGTGGGATTGCTGGATCAAATGCTAGGCCTACTTTCAGCTCTTTGATGTGTCTGCATACTCCTTTCCATAGAGGTTGTACTAGTTTGCAGTCCCATCAACAGTGTATAAGTATTCCTTTCTCTCCACATCCACACAGTATTCCTTTTTCTGTGAATCTGTTGTGTTGATACATTTGGATAAAAGCCATTCTCACTGGAGTTAGGTGATACCTCAATGTAGTTTTGATTTACCTTTCCCTGATGATTAGAGATGTTGAGCATTTTTCACGTTTATTGGCTTTGGAAAAGCTTCTGTTCATATCTTTTGCCCACTTTTTAATGGGGTTGTTTGATATTTTCTTGCTGATTCACTTGAGTTCTTTGTATTGATTCTGGTTATTAGCCCTCTATCAGATATATAGCATGCAAATATTTTCTTCTATTTGGTAGGTTATCTGTTTGTTCTATTGACTGTCTCCTTGTCTGTGCAGAATCTTTGTAATTTTTTTTTTTACATTTATAATGATCTCTTTAATATTGGGGAAAAAATCTATATAATTTCTTATTTCAATGGTTGTTTGCTTTCAAAAATATTTACAATGTCTTAGGACAGAAGTTAAAATGTTATACAAGAAATTAGGCCTATGATATTCATTTCAGGCTAGTGGTTAGCATGTCCAGAGACCCTCAGGAAAGATTTGTAGGTGGCCAATTTACTGGTTTCGTGTGGTCCAGCTACTATTTGTGGCAAATAGTAAATCCAATCCAACTTGTCAATGATGATAAGTAGAAAGTCAATGATGGTAAGTAGAAAACTTTACATTAAGATAAAGTTTTCCAGCTTCAATCTGTGAATGGATGGCATTTCAAGTACCTATACAGAGAAGTACCAACTGACCCAGACAGAACCAGAGCTGGGTATAGTGTCAAATTCTATTTGCACTCAGCCATCAAAGAGCTTTGGGACCTCTAGTCCTGGTAGAGCTGGAATTAAAACCAAAACATCGTGTGTGGAGCTGTCAAAGAGCACGTCATCATCCCACTCATCATCCTGAATTTAAGTTTAGGGCCTTGGCCGGGCACGGTGGCTCACGCCTATAATCCTAACACTCTGGGAGGCTGAGGCAGAAGGATCGATTGAGCTGAGGAATGTGAGACCAGCCTGAGCAAGAGTGAGACCCCGTCTCTACTTAAAATAGAAAAAATTAGCCAGGTGTGGTGGTGCAGTCCTGTAGTCCCAGCTACCTGGGAGGCTGAAGCGGGAGGTTGCTTGAGCCCAGGAGTTGGAGGTTGCAGTGAGCTACGATGACACCACGGCACTCTAGCCAGGGTGACAGAGCAAGACTCTGTCTCAAAAATAAAAATAAGTTTAGGGCCTTACCAAACTGTCCAACAAAACTAATACTTCTTAAGTTAGTAGCTCAGAAGCTACCTAGAAGTTAAAGAAATACCAATTAAAGGTGCCCCAGGGAGCAAACAGCTAACTACCCTACAAAAATACTTCAAAGTTTTTGAGAGAGCTAGCACTGTGCTATTAAAATTTACTGTGTAAACTGATGGCTTTAGCAGAAAAGTAGGGACCCCCTGTTGCTTTTTTGTTCTTTGCTCCCTGTGGTATTTCTTTTTTTTTTTTATTTTATCTTGTTATGGGGGATACAGAATTGCAGGTTACATATGTTGCTCCTGTACCGCCTTTCCCCCCAAGTCAGAGCTCCAGGGGTGTCTGTTCCCCAGGTCGTGCGCATTGCACCCATCATGAGGTACATATCCCTGCCTTCCCCAACCCCCCTTCCCGAGTCAGCACCTTCAAGTGTTACCACTCCCCAAACGGTGCGCAATGCACTCATTGTGTAGGCATACCCCCATCCCCTCCCCCACCCCCCACCTCAGTCTGATATCCAATTGGTGTCGTTCCCAGATTTGTATTTAGGTGATGATCAGGGAAACCAATTTTCTGGTGAGTACATGTGATGCTTGTTTTTCCATTCTTGGGATACTTCACTTAATATAATGGGTTCCAACTCTCTCCAGGAGAACCATAGAGATGTCGTATCTTCATCATTCCTTATAGCTGAGTAATATTCCATGGTATACATATACCACAGCCTACTAATCCAATCATGTATTGATGGGCATTTGGGTTGTTTCAGTAGAATCTTTGTAATTTAATCAGGCCCTGTTTAGTTATTTTTGTCATTGCTGTGATTACCTTTGCGATATTCTTCATAAATTCTTTGCCTAGGCCAATATCTATAAGAGTTTTTCCTACCTCTTCTTCTATAACTGTTAGAGTTTCATGCTTTAGGTTTAAGTCTATTTCCATTGTGAATTAATTTTTGTGATTTGTGAGAGGTGCAGAACCTGTTTCAGTCTTCTACATATGGCTATTCAATTTTCCCAGCATGATTTATTGAATAGGGATTCTTCTCCCCAGTGTATGTTTTTGTCTGCTTTGTCAAAGATCAAAGGGAAATATGATGATAGTTTTATATCTGAGCTCTCTGTTATGATCCATTGGTCTAGGTGTCTGTTTTTGTGCCAGTACCATGCTGTTTTGTTTACTATGGCCTTGTAGTATAGCTTGAAGTATGTTAAATTGATGCCTCACAATTTGTTCTTTTTGCCTCTGATTGCTTTCGCTATGTGAGCTCTTTCTGGTTCAATACAAAGCATAGAATTATTTTTTCTAGATCTGCAAAAAATGGCATTGGTATTTTAATGGGGATTGTGTTGAATCTGTAATTCAATTCAGGTAGTATGGACATTTTAACCATGTCAATTCTGCCAATACAATAATAGTAATTCACTTTGGGTAGTATAGACATTTTAATAATGTCAATTCTGCTGAGCATGATGTTTTCCCATTTGTTTACATCCTCTGAAATTTCTTTCCTCAGTGTTTCATAATTCTATCTATAGAGGTCTTTGACCTTCTTGGTTAAATATATTCATAGGTATTTTGTTGCTGTTGTGAAAAATACTGAGTCTTCGATCTGATTCTTAGCTTGATTGTTGTTGGTGTATAGGAATGCTACTAATTTGTGTACATTGATTTTGTAGCCTGAGACTTTGCTGAATTTACTCTTCAATTCCAGATGTCTCTTGGCAAAGTCTTTGGGTTTTCTAGATGTAATATTGTATGATCAGCAAAGAACAATAGTTTAACCTGTTCATTCCCCACTTGAATACACTTTATTTTCTTCTCTTGCCTGATTGCTCTGGCTAGGACTTCCAGAACTATGTTGAATACAAGTGTGACAGTGGGCAACCTTGTCTCTTTCCAGTTCTAAGAGGGAATACTTTCAATTTTTCCCCATTAAGTACAATGTTGGCTCTGAGTTTATTGTACATTGCTTTTATAACATTGAGGTATATTCCATCTATGCCTATTTTCTTAAGAGTTCTTATCATAAAAGGGTGCTGAATTTTCTTAAATGCATTTTCTGTGTCTATTGAGAGGATCATATGGTCTTTGTTTTTGCTTCTATTTATGTGGTCAATCACGTTTATAGATGTGTATATGTTGAACCATCCTTGCATCCCTGGGATGAAGCTAACTTGATCATTTTGGATTATTGTTTTGATGTGCAGGTGAATTAAGTTTCCAAGGATTTTATTGAGAAGTTTTACATCTATATTCATAAGGAGTATCAATATGTAGTTTTCTTTTTTTGTTGTGTCCTTTCTTGGTTTTGGTATAAGGTGATATTGGCTTTGTAGAATGAGTTGTGGAGGATTTCTTCATTCTCTATGTTATGAAATAACTTCTGCAGTATAGGTACCAGTTCTTCTTTGTAGGTATAATAAAATTTGGTTGTGAGACCATCTGGTCTGGGACTTATTTTGGGGGAAGAATTTTTAGTGCTGCTTCAATTTTGTTCCTTGACATTGGTCTGTTCAGAAGTTCTATTTCTTCCTGAACACACAACTAGGGAAGTTGTGTGTTTCCAAGAATTTGCCCATTTCCTCAACATTTTCATGTTTTATGTACATAGATATTTTATGGTATTCAGAGATTATATTTTGTATTTCTTTGGTGTCAATTTTAATATCTCCTTTTTCATTTCTGATTGAGCTTATTAGGTTCTTTTCTGTTTCTAGTTTATCTAGCTAGAGGCCTGACAATTTTGTTCATCTTGTCAGAGAATCAACTTTTGTTTTCATTAATCTTCTGTATAATTTTTTGATATCAATTTCATTTAGTTCTTCTCTGACTTTAGTTATTTTTTTTTTCTCCTCTGGGTTTGGGATTGGTTTGCTCTTCTTTTTCCAGTTCCATGAGATGATTCATTAAGCTGTTGATTGTTTGCTCTTCCTTTTCCAATTCCTTGAGACAATTCATTAGATAGTTGATTCATTAGATTGTTGATAGCCTTATTTTTGATCTTTCTGTCTTTTGGATGTAGGCATTTAAGACTATAAATTTTCCTCTTATGACTGCTTTTGCAGAATCCCACAAATTTTGGTAAGGTGTGTCCCATTTGTCATTTATTTCAAAGATTCTTCTGATTTCCATGTTAATTTCACCTTAACCTAATAACTATTCAGCAGTTGGTTGTTTATTTTCTATGACTTTGTGTAGGATTGAGTGTTTCTGTTGGAACTGATTTCTAATTTTATTCAACTGTGGTCTGAGAAGATATATGGTATAATTTCTATTTTTGTTTTTAAATTTGTTTAGGATTATTTTTTGGCCTAGCACATGATTAGTCTTAGAGTGTTCTATGAGCTCATGACAAAAATGTATATTCAGTGGTTTTGCAGTAGAATGTTCTGTAAATGTCTTTTAGGGCCACGTGTTATAGAGTTCCATTTAAGTCCATCCTTTCTTTTTGCTTATTTTCTGCTTGGAGGATCTAGTGCCATTCTGTTAGTGGGGTGTTAGAGTCTCTGGCTATTATGATGGTTCTTCTTATCATTTTATTTAGATCAAGTAGGGTTTGCTTTATGAATCTGGGCACAGCTGTATTAGGTGCATAAATATTTAGGATTGTTATGTCTTCTTGTTGAATTTTTCCCTTCACCATTATATGATGATCATCTTTGTCTTTATTTACTTTTGCTGATTTGAAATCTATGTTACGTGATATGAAAATGGGTATGCCAGCTTTCTTTTGGTTTCCATTTGTGTGGAATATTATTTTACAACCCTTCACCTTGAGTCTGAATGAGTCCTCATGACTTAGATATGTTTTCTGGAGACAGCAGATACTTAACTTGTACTTTTTTTTATCCATTCCACCAGCCTATATCTGTTGAGGGGGAAGTTCAAGCCATTTACATTTATTGGAATAATTGATAGGTGGGATGGTTTTCTGTTCATCCTGTTGAATACAATTTTATTGCTTTGTGGTACCTCTTGAGTGCCTGTTGTAGTTGGCCTCTGACCTTTAGCTTTTCAGTGGTTTTTAGTCAGTGGGTGTCTATTTTGTTAGTCTGTATATAATGCAGTTCTGAATACTTCCTTTAGGACAGGTCTGACCTTGACAAATTCCCTCAGTGTTTGCTTGTCTGAGAAAGTCTTATTTTCCCCCCATATAAGAAGCTTAGTTTTGTAGGATACAAAATTCTAGGCTGGCCATTATTCTGTTTGAGAAGGCTGAGAATGTGGCCCCAATCTCTTCTGGCTTGTATGGTCTCAGAGGAGAAATTTGCAGTTAGTCTGATGGGTTTTCCTTTGTAGGTTACCTGCTGCTTTCACCTATGGCTTATAGGAGTAACTCTTTTGTGTTTACTCTGCCCAGTTTAATGAGTATGTGTTGTGATTGCCTCTTTGCAATGATTTTCCCAGGGGTCCTTTGAGCTTCTTGAACCTGGATATCTAGATTTCTAGTAAGGCCAGGGAAATTTTCCTCAATTATTCCCCCAAATAGATTTTTCAACCGTTGTGTATTTTTTTCTTCACCCTTAGGTATTCATATGATTCTTATGTTAGGCCTCTTTATATAGTCTCATATATCTTGTAGGTTTCATTCCTTCCTCTTGTTTCTCAGTTCTTTCTCTTTGACTGTCTTGTTTAACTCAAAGTTGTTTTCTTCAAGCTCTGAGATTCTTTCTTCTGCATGATCTAACCTATTCTCAAGGCTTTCACCTGTGTTTTGTATTTACTTGAACAAATTTCTCATTTCTAGATTTTCTGTTTGATTTTTTTTAATAATTCAATTTCCTTAGCAAATTTGTCATTAATTTCCTGCATTGTTTTTATGGTTTGTTTGTGTTGGGTTTCTATTTTCTCTTGTATTTCATTGAGATTCCTTACAGTCTATATTTGAGTTTCTTCATCTTTCCTTTCTATCTTTTCATTTTGTTTGGTACCCATTGGTAAGGAGTTATTATTTTGTTTTGGTGGTGTCCTTTTGCTCTGATTTTTCATGCTTCTGGAGTTATTTTGCTGGTTCCTTCTCATCTGGCCTCTGGGTTGAGATCTTGGGCTGCTAAGGCTTGCTACGGGCCTGTCTCTGAGTCCCAGAGTATTGATCCCTGTGCCTGCTATGGAGAGGACTGCTGATCCTGAGTTGCCTATGGGGTATTCTAGCAGGTTTGGCATACCTCTCGAGTAACCTCTGACCTACTGTCTTAACCTCTTCCCAACAATGTGCAGTGAGTTAGTTCCCCAGGGTTACTATTGGTCATGGTGGGTGGTTCTTTTGATTGTGAATCACCCACACCGACACCCTGTTTATATGAGTTGGAAGTCCCTACGATGGAGTATTTTGTTGTTCTCCCTGTCATTGGTTGATATTTGTATGATAGAGCCAGATGCTGATGTGTTCTTTTGTGTCCGTTGTAGACTCTGGTCCCCCAGGTGGAGTACTTGAAAGCCCCAAGCTTTAGGAGGTACCCTGTAGCTCCAAGGGAGTTTCATGATCTCCATCATCACTGAGTTGGGGAGAGGAGCAAGGCAGTTTGTGGCTAGATAATGGGAGCCTGAAAGGCTTTGCATAGCCTCTATGGGGCTCAGTAGTTGCTTTTCCAGCCACTAAGGGGAGCGTCCAGTAACAGAGTGGGGACAAGCTCTCCATACCTGGAGGCCTGCTCAAGGGCGGGGGGGCGGGGTACTAAATGCTTGTATGCTAAGGCATCAGGCTGGGTTCTTTCCACCCTTATCCAGTAATGTAGTTTTCTGTGGGGAGTTATAGGTGCTCCCCCAAATGGCCACTCCTTGGACCCCCACATAGTTTGTAAAATTGAGTCAGTAAATGCTGTAAATGGTGTATAAATTGATCTCCCTCTCAGTAGGTGGCACTTGCCAGAAGGGATGAGCTATAATGTTGTTTTGGGGTTCTGTGACTGTCTCTAGTCCCTCAGGAGACACATTCAAATGCCCTGAGTGGTGGGTTGGGCCCTGGAACTTCTAGGTGAGTCCTTATTCTCTGTAGCATCAGAGGGAAATGGGGTGGGGGAGTGGAAATGGGTTGGGTGAGCTTGCCCTCAGGCTCTAAAGAAGCTGACAAGTTAGCTGTTATGGGGTCAAAAGTCTGCTCCCACCTTCTGGGCACAGATGCCAAGGAGGGGCTGAAGTTGGCCCACCTAACCAGAGAGTCTGCCTGTGAAGGCAGGTCCATCTAAGGTTAACAAGCTGCCAGTTTGCAGTCTGCAATGGGCCTCACTCCTCTGCCCCCCTCCTCTGCTCCACAGTCCCTTTTTGACGTCTGCTGATAGGCAGGAGCCTAAAACAGCTGAGCTTCCCACCAACTGTGCTGTGGGCTGGGATGTTCCCCACCAAGGATCCTGGCCTAAGTGGATAGTGAGGCCCTTTCATGGGGGAAGGAGTGTCCTGGGAGCACACTGCAGCTAGGACTCACACTGCACTTTCCCCACTGATCTGCCCACATGGGCTCCCTTACCTCCCAGGATCAAAAAGTTCAATCCTTGACCATGCCAGGGAGAAGTGCACTGGTCCCAGATCACCCACAGAGTGCCTGAGCAGGATCGATGTCCCTTTGCCTTGGAGCATGCCCTCCTCTGATGGAGGTCCTAGGCAAGTGGCACCGGGGGTTGGGGGGAGGTGGCTGGCAATCATGGAGTTCACAGTCTGAGCACTGCTTGGGCCACTGCAGGACCCTAAGAGGTAAGGCCTGAGTCCTAAGAGGTAAGGCTCTCTGTAGAAACTTCTTTATGGTGGTTCAATAGCCTCTCTCAGCAGTTGTGGATGGGAGAAGGGAGGGGGATGAAAAGAGTCTATATGGAGGAGTGCTAGCACTCTTGTTGTCTCTGACCCTCTCTCTGGGAGGCAGTCCACCCAGAATGTCAAGGCTCTGGTGTCACACAGATCATTCAGGACACACTGGACACCTTTGGCTCCTTCAGACTGGGCCAGAGTTGGGAAATGTCTGTGTAGAAATGAGCAGAACAATACCTGAGGAGTTGAAGCCCCCCATGGAGGACAGAGGCACATGGTGGGTGGAGAAGCAGTATGGCAACTGCCATCCCAGCTCAGGTATGTGGGGGTGAGAAGTGGCCCAGGAGAGCTGAGAGCCTGGTGCCCTGTCCACAAGCAGCTCCCAGCTCACAAGTGGCAGCAATCTCTGGGCTCATGTGGGCAGAAATTCTCTCCGGCAGCTTGGGAGCCCACTGACTGTCAGAGGTGCAAGGGAAGGAGGAACAAAATGCTCCACCTACAATTATCACTGGACTCCAAGCTTCTCAGGAGTTGACCTTTGCTGAAATCTTGCTCCTTCTTGTTCTGCACCACAACTTCTTCCCATGGAGTCTTCTGAAGGCTTTGGAACCCTTCCTTCAGACCCACATCTGATCTATGTCTGTCTGTTCATTTTTCCATTGTCATCTGGAACTTCTCCTTCTTACTGGGATTCTCTGGCAGCTCGTGTCTCCAGGAGGCCATCTTGTCCCTCTCACTGAATTGTTTCATATGTACTACATTTCATTGAATCATTAGCTGATGGCTTTT
This sequence comes from Eulemur rufifrons, assembly GCF_041146395.1. Classification (NCBI taxonomy): domain Eukaryota; kingdom Metazoa; phylum Chordata; class Mammalia; order Primates; family Lemuridae; genus Eulemur; species Eulemur rufifrons. The sequence goes on along the minus strand of NC_091012.1, from coordinate 84,324,254 downwards.
TGGGTTGTTAATATTTTGGCTATTTGAATAACTCTGCTATGAACATTCATGTATAAGTGTTTTTGTGAACATATGTTTTTTTTTAGAGGCAACATAATTTTATTTTGATAAGAAGTCAGCATATGCTACCATAATGATTATTATTCTAAATCAAGAATAAATTGTTTTCACATCAGTTGCAATTCGATATCAGGAATCATACAAAACTCTCCCACCTGCTCCAACATTGAATTGGAGTGTATTCTCTAATGATGGCTTTACACCTCAGAGTAGAATTGCCAAATCATATGATAACTCTGTGTTTAACATTTTGAGGAAATGCAAAACTATTTTCCAACATGGATGTACTATTTTACAGAAGTCTGAGAATTCCAATTTCTCCACATCTTTGTCAAAACTTTTAATTGTCTATCTTTTTTATTATTATAGCCATCCTAGTGGGTATGAAGTGATATCTTCTTCTTGTCTTGATTTGCATTTCCCTAAGGATAACACTGTTGAGCACATTTCATATGCCTGTTTGGCTATTTGTGTATCTTTTTTGAGAAATATCTATTCAGTTCTTTATCTCATTTTAAAACTGAGTTGTATTCACTATTATTAGTACATTGCCATACTTTTTGAAAGCTGTTTTCACTGCATATAGAGTCTGGGCAGATGGATTTTTTCTTTCAGTATGGTTTTCCTTTCACTATGGTTTTCCTTTCAGATGTTGCTCTGAAAACTGTCTTCTAGATTGCATTGTTTCAAGAAATCTACTGTAATACTTAACTATGTTCCTCTGGATGTAAAGTGTCTTTTTGTCAAACTGCTTTGAAATACTTTTTTTTATTGCTGGTTCTAAGCAATTTGATTATAATATGCATTGGTGCATTTTTTTCATTTTTCTTAAGTTTGGTATTTGTTGAGTTTTTTGGATCTGTGATTTATATTAATAGTTTCTGCCAAATTTTGGAAATTTTAACCATTATTTCTTCAAATATTTTTCTACCATCTCTTCTGGTTTTCCTGAATTATAGGTATATTAGGCCAAATGAAGTAGCCCAAAGCTCACTGTAACTATATTCATTTTTAAAAAACTTTTTATTTTGGAATATAGATTCATAGGAAGTTGCAAAGATGGTACAGAGAAGTCCCATGTACCCTTCACCCAGTTTTCCCAATGATTACATCTATTTCCACCCATTTATATCTTATTGTAAAATAAAAATGGATACTAATAAAAATGCAATAAGTTAACACATTACAAATTTTACTAGTCTTATATTATTCAATACTACCAATTAAGTATAAAACTCCTTTACACAGAGAGATAGGTTGGTGGATTCAGCTGATCTTTGTATTGCAAAACTTTACTGTGTTAAAATGTTTCCCTGTCTCTCAATCAAGATCCTTAAAATTTTTAAAAGAGGAAATTATGTCAAATATGGGACTGGAGAATTACATATAATATTGACTAAATGAGTGAAAATTTATCATTAGTGAGATTTGACAGTAGTTTGTTCTCAATGAAGGGAATGCTGGTTGTATACTGATAGCATTTATTAATATGTAATTTGAACTCCAATTTGTTATTGCCTATTAAAAATATTATATCATTTAAATCTCTTCCAATCTACATTTCCAGTTAATCCCTTTCTTGTCCTTACAATTTGTCTATTGAAGAACTTGGACTATTTGACATGTAGAATTTTCCAGTCTGATGCAGTTCTACATGCCCTTCTCTATATATTTTACAAATATTAGCTGAATCCAGCTAGGTTCTTTTGGTAAGACCATAGGTGGTGTTGGATTCTTTTACTAGAATGCATATATAGTTGTCTCTCTTCTTGTGATGTTAGCAGCTGTTGAGACTCAATGCCTAGATTCGTTAAGTCATCGTGACTACAAAATTGTGTATTCTAATTCTATAATTTCTTCATTTAGTTCATTGAATGCTTTTATGTAAATGCTTACTTTAATCTACTACTTAGTTACACAGTGGTATACTTCATATAGGAAATACAGGAGAGATGCTGAATTTTTTTTCTTTTATTTAATAGTTTCAAGATAATTGATTCCCTATCATTCTCTGAAGGTGAAAAATTAGTTTTTAAATATCATCATGACTTATGAATCTTCTTTTATCTGCACCAATAATCCATTCTTTTTCTCTTAAAAATATCTGTACTATAGCAACACTGCTTGAGCAGATAGCGATTCGATTCTATATTCTCCTCATTTTAACTTTCATTTGGTATTAATTCTACAAGTAACTATGTTGTCCTATATGTTTTTGGTTTGTTTGTTTGTTTGTTTTGTAGAAATAGGGTCTCACTCTGTCACCCAGGCTGGAGTGCGGTGACATGATCATAGTTTATCGTAACCTCTAAGTCCTGCCTCAAGCAATCCTCCTGTCTCAGCCACTCAAAGTGATGGAATTACAGGCGTGAGACACTGTGCCTGGCTCTTGTTCTATATGTTTAGTGCTCACCGCCAGTCTTGACATCACTGTCTTTCTAGATATTTTGGTTGTCTAAAGATTTTTCTCTTATAGATCCCACCAGAGGATATCATAGAAATAAGATACTGAGTTTTTGCCTGTTGATAAGCGTTTATGCCCTTTATACTTCCAAATTAATTTTGCTGGATGTAAAATACTGGGATCACATTTTTGCATATATTAAATATGTTTCTTTATTTTCTTCTGGGTCAAAAATGGTGTTGTTGGAAAGTTAGATGATTATGGAAAGCTAAATGATTATATATATTTTTTCCTTTATAAGTCACTTACTGTTTTTTTCCTAGATCAGAGTTTTTAAATGTCTGCACTACTGACATTTTGGGCTGGATAATTTGTGTGTGTGTGTGGGGGGGGGGGCTTGTTCTTCTTGTACATTGTAAGATTTTTAGAAGAATTTATGGTCTCTGCCCACTAGATGCCAGTAGTATACCAGTTGTGACAACCAAAAATGTCTCCAGACATTTCCAAATATCCCCTGGGGGGGAAAATGACACTGATTAAAAATCACTGTAGTCTAGACATTCATAGATACATTTATTTTTATAATAGTCCAATAATTCTACTAGAATATATTTTGATATTGATCAATTTGGGTTTATATTTTCAGTTATGTGATATTAGTTAATTATATAGTTTGGAACATTTTTGATTTCAGAAAAGGTTTCTTGAATTATAGTTTTTTTGTATTTGTTCTTTGCTTTGCTTCTCAATGGATTCCTATTATCTGCATGCTGGTTGATATTTTAAATTTTTTCTTATGTCAGCATGCTATGGGAATACAAAGGTTTTGGTTACATATATTGCCTCCGACCGACCCGAGTCAGAGATTCAAGCATGTCCATCCCCCAGACAGTGCATACTGCACCTATTAGATGTGTGTATACCAATCCCCTCCTGCCCCCTCCCACCTGCTGGACACCTGATGAATATTATCACTATATGTGCACTTAAGTGGTGATCACTTAAAAACAATTTGATAGTGACTACATGTGGTGCTTGTTTTTCCATTCTGGAGATCGTTCACTTAGAATAATGGGTTCTGCCTCTATCCAGGCTAATACAAAAGGTGCTATATCACCATTGTTGTTTGTGGCTGAGTAGAAATACATGGTATACATATACCACATTTTATTAATCCACTCATGTATTGATGGGCACTTAGATTGTTTCCACATCTTTTCAATTGTGAATTGTGCTGCTATAAATATTCAAGTGCACATGTCTTCTTCATAGAATGTTTTTTATTCTTTTAGGTAGATGCCCAATAATGGGATTGCCAGATCAAATGGTAGTTCTACTTGTAGCTCTTTGAGGTATCTCCATATTACTTTCCACAGGGGTTGAACTAACTTGCAGTCCCAAAAACAGTGTATGAATTTTCCTATCTCTCCGAAACCACACCAACATTTATTGTTTTGGGACTTCTTGATAAAGGCCATTCTCCCTGGGGATAAGTGTATCTCATTGTGGTTTTGATTTGCATTTCCCTGATGATTAGAGATGTTGAGCATATTTTCATGTTTCTTGGCCATTAGTCTATCTTCTTTTGAAAAGTTTCTGTTCATATCCTTTGCCCACTTTTTGATAGGGTTGTTTGATTTTTTTCTTGCTGATTTTCCTGAGTTCTATAGAGATTCTAGCAATCAGCTCTTTATTGGATATGTCACATGCAAATATTTTCTCCCATATGTCTGTTTGCTCTAGTGATAATTTCCTTGGATGTGCAGAAGCTTTTTAATTTCATCAGGTACCATTTATTTGTTTTTCTTGTTGCTGTGATCACCTTTGGGGACTTCTTCATAAATTCTTTACCTATGCCAATGTCAATAAGAGTTTTTCCAACATTTTCTTCCAGAATTCTTATACTTTCATGCCTCAGGTGTAAGATTGTTATCCACCAGGAGTTGATTTTTCTGCAGGTGAAAGGTGCAGATCCTGTTTCAGTCTTCTACATGTGGGTATCCAATTTTCCCAGAACCATTTATTGAATAAGAATTCTTTTCCCCAGTGTATGCATTTGTCTGCTTTGTCAAAGATTAGATGGCTATATGAGGATGGTTTTATATCTGGGTTCTCATTTCTGTTCCATTGGTCTATGTCTCTGTTTTTGTGCCAGTACCATGCTGTTTTAGTTGCTATACCCTTGTAGTATAGCTTGAAGACTGGTAAATTGATGCTTCCCAATTTGTTCTTTTTGCTTAAAATTGCTTTTGCTATACAGTCCTCTCTGGTTCTATATGAAGTGTAGAATTATATTTTCTAGATCTGTGAAAAATGATGTTGGTATTTTAATAGGGATTACACTGAATCTGTAGATTACTTTTTGTAGTATAGACATTTTACCTATGTTGATTCTGCCAACCCATGAGCATGATATGGTTTTCCAACTGTTTACATCCTCTTCTATTTCCTTCCTCAGTGTTTCATAGTTCTCCCTGTAGAGGTCTCCCCTTCCTTAGTTAAATATCTTCCTAGGAACTTTATTTTCTTTGTAACTATTGTGAATGGCATTGAATGTTTGATTTGGTTCTCAGTTTGATTGTTGTTGGCATATAAGAATGCTACCAATTTCTGCATTAATTTTTTTAACCTGAGACTTTGCTAAAATTCTTTCTCAATTCCAGTGGTCTCATGGCAGAATCTTTGTAGTTTTCTAGATATTAGATCATATTGTCAAAAAAAAGTGATAATTTGACCTCTTCTTACCCCTTTTGGATGCCCTTGATTTGCTTTTCTTGTGTGATTGCTCTGACTAGGATTTCCAGCACTCTGTTGAATAGAAGCTATGATAGAGAGCCACCTTTTCTGGCTCCAGTTCCAAGTGGGAATGCTTTAAATTTTACCCATTCAGCATGATGTTGCCTGTGGATTTGTCATATATGACTTGTATTATTTTTAGGTAAGTCCCATCGATCCCTATTTGGTTAAGCGTTCTATCATAAAATGGTGTTGAATTTTGTTGAATGCTTTTTCGGCATCTGTTGAGATAGTCAATACGGTCTTTCTTTGCTTCTATTTATGTGGTGAATTACATTTATAGATTTGCAGATGTTGAGCCATCCCTGCATCTCTGGGATAAAGCCCACTTGGTTGTGATGGATTATTTTATTCTGTTTGCCACTACTTTGTTAAAAATTTTTGGATTTATGTTCATAAGGGATATTGGTCTGTAGTTTTCTTTTCTTGTTGCATCCTTTCTAGGTTTTGGTATCAGGGTGATGTTGGCTTCATAAAATGTGTTGGGGAGAATTCCTTCCTTCTCAATATTGTGGAATAATTTCTACAGGATAAGCATCAGTTCTTCTTTGTAGATTTGGTAAAATTCAGGTGTGAAACGATCTGGTCTCGTAATTTTCTTTTTAGTAATAATTTTTACTGCTGCTTCAATTTTGGTATGTGACATTGGTCTGTTCAGGTAATCTATTTCTTACTGATTGAGCCTAGGGAAGCTGTGTGTTTCTAAGAATTTGTCCATTTCCTTTACATTTTCAAGTTTATGTGCATAGAGCTTTTTATAGTATTCATAGATGATACTTTGTGTTTCCGTGGCATCAGTTGTAATTTCTCCTTTTTCATTACTGATGGAACTTATTACAGTCCTTTCTTTTCTGCTTGTCATTAGTCTACCAAGAGGTGTGTCAAATTTGTTTATTTTTTTCAAAGAGCCAACTTTTTGTTTTATTTATCCTCTGTATAGTTTTCTTATCAAATTCATTTAGTTCTGCTCTTATCTCTGTTTTGTCTTTTCTTCTTCTGGGTTTGGGGTTGGTTTGCTCATTCTTTGCCAGTTCTTTGACACGATTCATTAGACTGTTGATTTGTGCTCTTTCTGTCTTTTGGATGTAGGCATTTATGGATATAACTTTTCCTCTCAGGACTGCTTTTGCTGTGTCCCACACATTTTGACAACTTATGTCTCCTTTATTATTTAGTTTAAAAAATCTTTTTATTTCCATCTTAGCTTTTTCCTTAATTCAAGAATCATTCAGCAGAAGACAGTTTAGTTGCTATGATCTTGTGTAAAGATGAGAGTTTCTATTCGAGTTGATTTCCAATTTTATTCCACCATGGTCTGAGAAGATGCACAGTATAATTTCTATTTTTTAAAAGTTTTTGACACATCCTTTGTGGCCTAGGATATGGTCAATAATAGAGAATGTCCCATAAGCTGATGAGAAAAACATATATTCAGTGGGTTTTGAGTAGAATGTCCTCTAAATGTCAATCAGGAGTATTTGTTATAGAGTTCTGTCTAAGTCCATTGTTTTTTCATTTTCTGTTTGGAGAATTTGCCCTGTTCTGTCAGTGAGGTGTTGAAGTCCCTGGCTATTACGGTGTTGCTCTTTATTATTATTGTGTAGATCAAGTAGGATTTGCTTTATGAATCTGTGTGTACCAGAGTTGGGTTCATAAATATTTAGAATTGTTGTATCTTCCTGTTGAACTGTACCCTTCACCATTATATAGTGACCATCTTTATCTTTCATTACTTTTGTTGATTTAAAGACTATGTTATCTGAAATCAAAACCACCATGCCAGCCTTCTTTGGGCTTCCCTTTGCTTGAAATATTGTTTTCCATCACTTCACCTTGAGTCTGAATGCATCCTTGCAGGTTATATTTATTTCCTGAAGACAGCAGATTCTTGGCTTACATACATTTATGTTTTGGGCCAGCCTATGTCTCTTTAGTGGGCAGTTCATGCCATTCACATTTATTGAGAGAAATGACATGTGGGGCAGATTTCTGTTCATCCTGTTGAGTTGAACTTTGTTGCTTTGTTTCCTCTCTTGAGCCTTTGTGGTATCTGGCCTTTCACCTTTAGCTTTTGGATGATTTTACATTGGTGAGTGTTTATTGTGCTGATTTGTGTGTAACAATGTTTTGAGTACTTCCTAAAGGCCAGGTCTTGTCTTGATGAATTCTCTCAATCTTTGCTTGTCCGAGGCCTTTATTTCTCATTCACATAAGAAATTTAGTTTTGCAGGATACAAGATTCTAGGCTAGGCATTATTCTGTTTGAGACCAGTGATAATGGTGTCCCAGTCTCTTCTGGCTTGCAAAGTCTCAGTTGAGAAGTATGCTGTAATTCTGATGGGTTTTTATTTGTAAGTTACCTGCTTCTTTTGCCTTACAACTCATAGGGGGGCCTCTTTGGTGGTTGTTTTTGTCAGTCTGATGACTGTGTGTCATCATGTCTTCCTGTTTGCATTGAATCTTCCAGGAGTCCTTTGAGCTTCTTGTACCTGGATATCTAGATTTTTAGCAAGGCCTGGGAAATTTTCCTCTAGTATATCCTCAAATATCTTATCAAACCCTTGTGTATTTTCTTCTTCACCCTCAGAGATGCCTATGATTCTCAAATTAGGCCTCTTCACATAATCCCACATTTCTTTTAGGCTCTGCTTTTTTCTCTTATTTCTTTGCTCTATCTCTGTGACTGGCTTATTTAATTGAAAGGTATTATCTCCATTCCCTGAGATTCTTTCTTCTGTTTGATATACCCTGTTCTTGAGGCTTTCCTCTATGTTTTGTAATTCCTTGAATAAATTCTTCCTTTCCAGAAGTTTGGTTTGATTTTTCTTTAATATTTTGATTTCTTTAGAGAATTTTTCTTCCAAGTCCCGGATTTTTTTGTGAGTTTTTCTTTTTTGTTGTTGTTGTTGTTGTTTTTTTTTGTGTGTGTGTTGGTTATCCATTTTTTCTTGTGTATCATTGAGATTTCTTACAATCCATGTTTGAAATTCTTCTTCTGTTATTTTAGTGTTCTGAATTTGGTTGATGTCCATTGCTAGAGAGCTGGTGTTCCCCTTTGGGAGTGTGATTTCCATTTGATTCTTCATACTTCCAGAGTTTTTTCACTGATTCCTTCCTATCTGGATCATCTGTTGCTTCTTACCTTTAGTTTTAATTTGAATGATGACACAGCCTATTTAGTCTCTGTGCCAGTAGGTGATGTCTGTTGGTGGGATTGGACCACACCCTTTATGATGACTCAGTAGATGCACTTAAAGTGCGTGCAGAATGAATTCCCTGTCAGTAGGTGGCACTTGCTTGGAGGAGCAGGCTGCAGTATTGTTTTTGGGTCCTGTAACCAGCTCTTGTTCCTCTGAAGTGGCACTCTAGTGCCTCTGGTCATGGGTGGTGCCCTGGGACTTCCAGATGTGTCCTTATTCTCCACTTCATTAGAGGCAGATGGGGGAGTGATTCTGGGCCGACCTGGGTTGGGTGAGCCTGCCCTCAAGCTACACAAATGCTTTTCACAGGTGTCAAACATCTGTTTCTGAGACCTGCAGTCTGGCTCAGGCCTCTCTCCTTTCCTCCTTTCACTATTCCGCAGTCTATCCCAGGCTTCTGCCAGCAGGCAGGACCTCAAGCCAGTGGTTCTCCCCTGGATGTGATGCGGGCTGGGAGGTTCCCTGCCCAGGACCACAGCCTGAGCTGGGAGCATGGCCCTCCTGTGGGAGAAGTTCTGCCTCTCAAGCACGCTGATCTTCCCCTGAAGGAACACGCGCTTCAGCAAGCTCATTCACAAATATCCATTCTGTGCCCTGGAGCAATGTGATTGAGACTTGGGTGTATGGAATCTGGTCTGCAGGCCTGTCCCCTGGGCCCCAGAGATCAATCTCTGACCCTGCTAGGGAGAAGAGTGCTGGACTGAAGTCACCCATGGGGTGCCAAAGCTGGATCAATGTCTCTCCACCTTGGGATTTGCCCTGCTCTCCTGGAGCCACCAGGCAAGCACTACCTGGGAAGGCTGGCAGTTAGGGAGCTCACAGTCAGAGTACTCCTCAGTCCACTGTAGGGCCCCAAAAGGAAAGGTCCCATTCCTTGCAGATGTCTCCATGTGGTGGCTAAATTGTTTCTCTCAGCAGCTGCAGGTAGGGAAGGAGAAGGGGAGAATGAAGCAATATGGCACCTGCAGATCGGCTTGGGTCTGTGGGCCAGGGGGTGCCCCAAGTGAGCTGGAAGCCTGGGGCCCTGTCCACAAGAGGCTCACTGCTCACTGGGGGCAGCCACCTCTGGGCTGATGTTAACAGGTCTCTCCAACTGCTCAGGAGCCCACCAGCAGTCCAAAATGCAAGGGAGGGGAAATTTAACTGTTCCACCCACCCTTGTGGCTGGTCTCCAAGCCTCTTGGGGGCCTTTCTCCTTCCAGTTCTCCTCCACAACTTCTGCCTGTGGAGTCTTCTGTAGTTTCAGGCACCCTTCCTTCTGACCCTCATCCAATCTATGTTTGTCTGGCTGTTTATTTTATTTTATTTTTTCACTTTCTTCTAAAATCTATCTTTCTTTCAGAGACACTCTGGGTGGTGGTTTTTCTTGTCCACCATCTTGCCCCTCCCTGTGTATGCTGGTTCTTCTTTAACTATCTTTAACTTTTATTACTAACTGTTAATTCTTTTTATCTCTTTTCACTTCTTTTTACTTTAAATATTTCCCAAATTTTTGCTTTCTATTTCTCTTAAAACATAATCTATTATCTTTATTGAATATCATGTTCCTGCTAGTTTAACCTCTTATTCTCAAGTAATTCTTTTCTTTTATCTCTAATTCTTTCCTGAATTCTGTCACCTAATTTCTCAGATTTTTGTAATTCTGATTTATATAATAGTTTATTATTTTCTATGCCTTGTATCATGTTCTCAATGTTGTTTTCTTCCTTTTGAAATAGAAATTTACAGTTTTGATTTGTTCTATGAGCATGAGTTTCATAATCTAGAGGCATGTTATTCAGCTCCTTTCTCTCCTTTTTCTTATACTGACTTTTAATGAAACTTTTTATAATAACTTTTATGTAAAATTTGTTTTTCTAAACGCTTCAAAGGAGGTTTGTTTCCATGTAGCTTTTCTAACTTTATGGAACTCTTCTTCTGTTGTTTATGTGTAGTGTTTAAAAGTTTATTGTCTTGCTTTCTAAGATTTTCTGGCTCTGTATCCCTATTTCACTTTTATCTGAACATTATCTTTCCTTCTTTTTTATTTTTTTCCCTGACATATTTTGATTCCATCCCCAGTCATATCTTTTTGATGTGGAAACCTGTACCATAAGGTGTCCCTAGTTGTTTAATTTGAAAAATTCATGGGATCTTCAATACTCCTCCCATTCAGAACCCATCATGGGCCTCTCAGTTGCTGTTGGATTGGGGAAAATTGCTCCTCCTTTCAGCTGCTGGTCTTAACCTGACCCACTGTACTTTCTCCTAAACACCTGTGAGTTATTTTGGTATTTTCTCATTTCACAATTGTGAGATGCCCTGATGTTTATCTCTGCTTTCTCATATACCAACACTGATACCATTCAGGTCATGTGGTTGTTGGTGAATTATTCTCTCCTACTGGTATTTTGGGATTCTTAGGGCTATGTTGTCACCTGGTTTAATGACAAATATTGTTCTTGGGTTTTGGATTTACTAGGTAATTGCCTGTGCATTATGGTGGAATTTAGAGACATACAAGAAAACATGATGCTATTATAATATTTCAAGGATCCTCTCATGGAGCTTGTTTTTGTAATATTCTTTATTTTGTCTAAAACATTTATGACATTTTCTTCATTCATTCATTGAATAAATATTCTCTCTCTTTTCCTCTTCTCAAACCGTGTGAGTTTTTTTCAACATGAGTGACACTGCCATCTTCCTAATTACCCAGGCAGAATCACATAGTAATCCTAGATGGCTCTCTTTACTTTATATCTCATATTAAAATAATCTTCAAATCTTATTGCTTTTCTTAGCATTTCTCCTTCATGACAGAAGGAGTCTTTTGTTCATTGATATATGCTCAGTACCTAGAATATTATTTAGAAGACAATGTCTAAATTCCTTATTTAGCACATACAAGGTCCTTCATGATTTGGCCCCTCCCAACATCTTTAGCCTCATTTCATAGATTCTACAGGAGAATGATAGTAACATTCTATACAATTTATTACATGTTTAATATGTATCCGATGATGTACACTCTCTTTCACATAACCCCAGATTGGTATTAAGAGCTTCATTTTATGTATGAGGAAACTGACGCTGGCATCATTTCAGTGTTGCTCAATTTACATAGCTAGTAATAGGCAAAGCTACCATTTATATACTTTCTTGTTCTCAACATTACACTGCTGTATACATTTTTGAACAGGCACTATTACATTTATCTGGAAGGTGATCCCTACTTTATCTTAGGGTACAACTCTGATTCATATTTTAACTCTCATTTTAAGCTTCCCTTTCCCTTTTCCACTTCTCCTTTTTCCTAGTTTGGGCCATGGTTGTTCATTTGTTATCCAGTATCCTGGACATACTTGTGTCAAAACATATAAAACTCTTTAGAGTAATTGTTAATTTATTTGTGTGCCTTACCCACTAAATAAGAGGTCAGCCAAGTCTAGTTCATGGACTGTTTTTGTACAGCCCAGGAACCAAGAATGTTTTTTTTATAATAGTCCATGTCTGTAAAAACAAATAACAATTTGTGCAACAGAGACCATATATGGTTCACAACATATATAAATATTTACTATCTGACCCTTTACAGAAAAAAATTGCTGACACCTTAACTATAGGATAAACTTCATGAGAAAGAGAAATATGTCTGATTTATTTTTCTTTGCTAAATATCTATCCCAGGGCCTGACAAGGTGTAGGCTTGACATACATGTACAAGATGGACATCAAACACCAGGAAGATTGTAAGATTCGTAGCAAATTGGTCCTCTCCAAGACACATTGTAATAAACCTGGGCAAAGTCAAAATTAAGGAGAAAATTCTGCAAGCAGCAAGACAAAAGCAACAAATAACCTACAAAGGAAAATCCATCAGGCTAACTGCAGATTTCTCAGTGTCGACCTTACAAGCCAGAAAGGATTAGGGACCCATCTTCAATCAACAAAAAAACAAACAAACAAACAAAAAAAAACCTATCAACCTAGAATTCTGTATGCTGCAAAACTAAATTTCACAATACATGGATTCACAATACATGGAGAAATTAAATCATTTACAGACAAGCAAACACTGAGGGAATTTGCTATGACCACACCTTCCCTGCATGAAATAACTGGAACAGGTCTATACACAAATCAGCACAACAGATACCCAACAGTGTAAATACACTCAAAAAACCCCCAAAGCTCACAACTTTTATAAAGCAATAAAGCAAGAGGTAAAACAAAGCAAAAAGGGACTATCCAACAAGATGAATAGAACAACATCCCACATATCAATGCTATTAATTAACATTAATGGATTGAATCCTCCTCTCAAATGACAAGGCTGGCTGAATGAATGAGAAAACCAAACCCAAGTATATGCCATCCCCAGGAAAGACATTGAAACCACAAGGATGCACACAGACTCAACATGAAAGGGTGGAATAAAATATTCCATGCAAATGGAAATAAAAAGAGAGCAGGTATAGTCATTCTTGTTTCAGATAAAATTGACTTTAAGCCAACAAAGGTAAAGAAAGACAAAGAAGGTCATTATATAATTGTAAAGAGAGCAATTAAACAGGAAGACATAACAATCCTAAATATATATGCACCCAACAGAGGAACCCCTAGTTACATAAAGCAAATTTTACCAGAGCTAAGCAAAGAAATAAATACCACCACTTTAACTGCCAGGGACCTCAATACCCCACTGTCAGAGATCAACAAATCATCATAACAAAATAAATAAGGAAACAATGATCTGAAACCAACCCCTAAATCAAATGGATGTAACTGACATTTACAGAACATTGTACCAAAAATCTACAGAATACACATTCTTCTCAGGAGCACATTGAGCATTCTCAAAGACTGATCATATCTTACGAGGTCACAAAATAGGTCTCAGCAAATTAAAAAAAAATAAAAAGAATACCATGTACCTTCTCAGATCACAGTGGAACAAAACTAGAAATTAAATACAAGAGAAACACTCAAACCACCACAAAATCATGGAAATTAAACAATCTGCTGCTGAACAATTATTGGGTCAAGAATTAAATTGAGATAGAAATGAAAACATTCTTCGAATTGAAGAAAAAATGGCACATAAGATATCAAAATCTATAACACACAGCAAAAGCATTTCTCAGGGGAAATTTTATAGCCTCAAATACTTAAATCAAAAAGACAGAAAGATCACAAATTAACAACCTAATGTTACACCTCGTGGAACTAGAAAAGGAAGAGCAAACCAAACCAAAGCCAACAGAAGAAAAGAAATAACAAATGTCAGAGCAGAACTGAATGAATTGGAAAACAAACAAAAAGTACAAAGGATTAATGAAACAAAAAGTTGATCTTGTGAAAAGATAAAGAAAATTGTGAGAACTCTTGCTAGATTAACCAAAAACAGAAGAGAAAGAACCCAAAAAAACTCAATCAGAAATGAAAAAAGTGAAATTGCAACTGATACCACAGAAATACAAAACATAATTGATGAATATTACATAAATCTCCATGCACATAAACTAGAGAACGTAGAGGAAACGGAAAACTTCCAGGAAACAACAACCTTCCAAGACTCAACCAGGAAGAAATACAACTCCTGAACAAATCAATGACAAGCACTGAAACTGAAACAGTAATAAAAACAAAAACCTCCCAATGGAAAAAGAAAAAAGCACTAGAACAGATGGATTCCCAGCCAAACTCTCTCAGGCCTGCAAAGAAGACCTGATACCCGTAACACAGAAATTATTCTATAACGTTGAATAGGACGGAATCCTCTCCAACTCATTCTATGAGGGCAGTATCATCTTGATAACAAAACCAGGAAAAGACATTACAAAAAGTCAATAGTTCAAACCAATATCACTGATGAATATAGATGCAAAAACCCTCAATAAAATACTAGCAATCTCAGTTCAAGAGCATATCAAAAAAATAATCCACCAGGGCCAAGTGGGAAGCAAAATGACTTAACATATATAAATCAATAAATGTGATTCACCCCATAAACAAAAGCAAAAACAAAGACCATATGATAATCTCAATATATGCAGGAAAAGCATTCATCAAAATCCAGCACCCTTTCATGATAAAAACCCTCAACAAACTAAGCATAGAAAGAATGTATCTTAGAATTACAAAAGCCATATATGACAAACCCATAGCCAATATCATACTGAATGGGGAAAATTGAAAGGATTCCCCCTAAGAACTGGAACAAGAGAAGAATACCCACTGCCACCCCTTCTATTCAACATACTGCTGCAAGTACTAGCCAGAGCAATCCAGCAAGAGAAGAATAGTAAGGTTATTCAAATTGGGAAAGAGGAGGTCAAGCTATCATTTTTTTGTTAACTTAATTATATTTTTTATTTCTCAAAGTTTTATTTGTTCTTTTATAAAATGTACTTGGTCACTGATAAGGTCTCCTTTTTTATAATGAAAATATGATTATATATTTATCTAGAAAACCCCAAAGATTCCACCAAGAGTCTTATGGAATTGATTAATTTTAGCAAAGTCTCAGGATACAAAATCAATGTACAGAAATCAGTACCATTTCTATATACAAATAATAGTCAGTTCAAGAATCAAATTAAAGACTCAGTACCATTCACAATAGTTCCCAAGAAAATAAAATACCTAGGAATATACTCAACCAAGGAGGTGAAAGATTGCCACAAGGCAAACTATGAAACTCTGAGGAATGAAATAATAGAGGATACAAACAAATGAAAAAAGATGTGCTCATGGATAGGCAAAATCAACATTGTTAAAATGTCCCTACTACCAAATGTCATTTAAAAATTCAATGCAATCCTGATTAAATTACCATAGTCATAGTCCACATATCTAGAAAAAATAATTCTATGCTTTGTTTGGAATCAGAAAAGATCACGAAAAGCCAAAGCAATATTAGGCAGAAAGGACAAATCTGGAAGCATTACATCACCAGACTTCAAAATATATTATAAGGCTATAGTAATTAAAACAGCATGTTATTGGTGCAAAAATAGAGACAAAGACCAATGGAACAGAACTGAGAACCCAGATGCAAAACCATCTATTTACAACCAACTCATCTTTGACAAAGCAGACCACAACATACACTGGGGAAAAGAAGCCCTATTAAATAGATAGTGCTAGAAAAATTGGATAGCAACACGCAAAAGAAAGAAACAGGACCCCTACCTCCCACCACTCACAAAAATTATTTCAAGATGGATAAAAAGACTTAAATTTAAGGCATGAAGTCATTAAAATTCTAGAAGAAAATGCAGGAAAAACTCTTCTAGATATTAGCCTAGGCAAAAATTTATGACTAATACCCCAATTGCAATCATGGCAACAACAAAAATTAATAAATTGGATTTTATTAGATGAAAAAGTTTCTGTTCTGTAAGGAAACAATCAACAGAGAAAATAGACAACCTACAGAATGGGAGAAAATGTTCACCAGCTACACATCCCTTAAAGAGCTAATGACTAGAATTTACAAAGAACTCAAAGAAATCAGCAAGAAAAAAACAAACAACCGTATTAAAAAGTGGGCAAAGAAGATGAAGAGAAGCCTCTCAAAAGAAGACAGGCAAGTGGCCAATAATCATATAAAATTTCTCAATGTCACTAATCATCAGAGAAATGAAAATTAAACCCACAATGAGATATCACCTTATCCCAATCAGAATGGCTTTTATTAAAAGTCAAAAAACAATAGGTGGTGGCATGGATGCAGAGAGAAAGAAATGCTTATTAACTGTTGGTAGGACTGCAAATTAGTACAACCTTATTGGAAAACAGTATGGATAGTCCTCAAAAAACTAAAAGTAGACCTACCATTTGATCAAGGAATCTCATTATTGGGTATTTACACAAAGGAAAAGAAGACATTTATCAAAAAGAAACATGCACTTGGATGTTTATTGTAGCACAATTCACAATTGCAAAGATGTGAAATCAACACAAGTGCCCAACAATTCATGAGTGGATTAATAAAATGTGGTATTAATATATGTATATCATGGAGTACTACTCAGCCATAAAAAGATGAATTAATACCTTTTTCAACAATCTGTATGGAATTGGAGACCATTCTTCTAACTGAAGCATCTGAAGAAACAAAAACACAAGCGCCACATGTACTCAGTGTTAAATTGGAGCTAACCAATGCATCCACGTGTTCACAGAGGAAAGCAAAACTCAGTGGAAATCAACCAGGAGAAAGGGGGGAACAGGTGAGGGGGAAAATACTACCTAATTGGACAATGAACACTATTTGCGTGACAGGCTCACCTATAGCCAGCACTGAAACATTACAGCAGTGATCCATGTAACCTAAAATATTTATATCTCCTTAAAATTTTGGTATAAAAAAGACAATATACATATCAAATATTCCCAAAAGTTTCCTCATACCTCTTTATAGCTCTCTTTCCTTTTTCTCCCTTTCCACATGCAACCAATGATCTGATTTTTGTTCCTATAAATTAGTTTTGATATTTTAGAAATTTTTATAAATAGAACCAATCATTATGTACTCACTTTTACTTGGCTTCATTAACTCAGCATAATTGCTATGTACTTTCATGTTTTATTAGCTCACTCATTTTGATTGTGAAATAGTATTCCATTGTATGAATGTATCTAGCACTGACTTCATGGGCATGGAACCTGTGCAGTTGCACCAGACACTGTGATTAGAAGGGCCCCATACTTGGCTTAATGCTATAAAGTTGCTTGCAATCTTGAAATTCTTAATTTCAAATACAGCCCTGCATTTTCATTTTATATTAGGCCCTGCAAGTTACGTAGCTGATCCTGGATATATCACAATATTTCATCTATTTTTCTCTTGATAGTCATTTGGTTATTTCCAGTTTGGGTTATTAAAAATAAATCTACTATGAATATTTATGTATAAGTTTTAGCATGAACAAATGCTTTCATTTTCTTTGGGTAAATACTTAGGCATAGAATGAATGTATCTATAAGACAGATGTATGTTTAAGTTTTTAGGAACCTTCAAACTGCTTTCCAAAGTGGTTGTACCATTTTACATTGGCATCACCAATGTATAAGGGTTCTGATTTCTCCACTTCCTCACTAACACTTGCTGTTTTCGATTTTGTTTTGTTATAGGCATCCTAGTGAATATGAAGTGGTATCACATTTAGGTGCTTATCTGCATTTCCCTAATGAATAATAATATTGAACATCTTTTCATGTGTTTATTGACCACTTGTATATATCCTTGGGAAGAACGTCTATTAAAATCCTTTGCTTATTTTTAAATTAGGTTATCTGTCTTATTACTGAGTTATGTTCTTTATATACTCTGGACACAAGTCCCTTATCTGATGTGTGATTTGTAAATATTTTCAGTCTCTGGTTTGTCTTTTTATTTTCTTAAGAGTGTCTTTCCATAATATACATATACCGTATTTTATTAATCCACCCAAAAGCAAGGTATCACAAGAATGGAAAAATAAGCACCACATGTATTCACCATCAAATCGGTACTAACTGATGAACACTAAGGTGCTCACGTGGTAGTAATATTCATTGGGTGTTGGGGGATTAGAGGTAGGTAAACTCACAGCTAATGGATGTGGTGAGCATTGTATGGGTGAAGGGCACGCCTGTAGCCCTGGCTTGGGTGAGGCAAAGTCATTACTTGTAACCAAAATATTTGTACCCCTATAAGATACTGAAATAAAAAAAAAAACAAAGAGTGTCTTTCAAAATTCAAAAAGTCTTTAATTTTATTGAAGCCCAAATTATCATTTTTGTATAAATTGTACTTTTAATGTTTTATCTAATAAATCTTCACATAATTCAGGGTCAAAAAGATTTTCTATAATGTTAACTTTGAGAACATTTTGTTTTAAGTTTTACCTTTAAGTCTATAATCTCCTTTTAGATAATTTTTTTGTTATTTGACAAGGTACGTCTCAAAGATAATTTCTTATCAATATTGATATCCAATTGTTCTAGTACCATTTGTTGAAAAAAATATTTATTTTCCATGAATTGTTTTTGTGTCTTTGTCAAAAATCAATTGATCATATGTGGGTTGATATATGTCTGGAATCTCTATTCTGTTTCTTTTTTATTTTATTTTAACATTGTCTTTATTTCAGATTACATTCCTTTATAGAGAGCATTGCTTTTTTATTTCAGAATATTATAGGGGTACAAACACTTTGGTTACATATATTGTAGATTCTGTTCTGTTTAATTGATCTCTTTGTCTAGATTGAAACCAATACAGTGACTAAATTACAGCCGCTTTATCATAAACCCTTTAATCAAGTAGTGTAAGTATGCATAGTTATATTTTCCCCATGATATTTTAGATATGCTAGGCTCTTTTAACTTCCATATGAATTATAGAATGTGCTTGTCAATTTGTACAAGAATTCTGCTGGGATTTTTATTCTAAATTAGTTAAATTTATGTATCAATTTGGGGAAAATTGATAATCTTAACAATATTGAGTTTCCTGATCCATGTTTATTTAGGTCTTTTTTCACTTCTTTAAGCAATGTTTTTTACTTTTTACTGCATAGATGTATTACATCTTTTGTCATATTTATCCCAATATATGCCACATTGTTTTTTTTATTACTGTAAATTGTATTTTTAAATTTAATTTTGGATTATTTTTGCTAGTATATAGAAATACAACTGATTATTACATATCTATCTTATATTCTACTCCCTTGCTAAACTCACTTTTTCATTCTAGTAGTTTATGGTAGATTCCATACACATTTGTAAATAGATAATCATGACATGTTCAAATAAAGTCAGTTTTATCTCTTCATTTTCAATCTGACTGTCTTTTATTTTTCTTAACTCATTGCACCAGCAAGAATCTCCAGTATATTGTTGAATGGAAGTGGTGAGAATGGACATTTTTGTCATGTTTCTGATATTAGGGGGAAAGTCGTCAATCCTTTATCATTAAGTATGTTGTTAGATGCAAGTTTTCTCATATCTTCTCTTAAGTTGTTTAAGGAAATTCCTTTCTGTTATTACTTTAGTGGGATTTTTTTTTTCAGCCAGGAATGGATTTTGGAAATATTCAAAAGTTTTCTTTGCATGTATTGAGGTTACATATAACATTAGATTTTTAATCTCTTAGTATGATTAATTACATTGACTTTCAAATGTTAAACCATTATTGAATTTCTGAGATAAACCCAAATTGGTCATGATGATCCATTTTATTATATTGTCAAATATTATTTGCTAAAATTTTATAATTTTTATACTTATTTTCTTTTTTTATTTTTAATTATAATGGATATATAACAGTTGTATATATTTATGAGGTACATGTGATATTTTAATTTAAGCATACAATGTACAATGATCACATCAGGGTAATTGGGGTATCCATTACTTCAAGCATTTATAATTTCTTTGTGTTAGGAACATTCTGATTTCACTCTTTTATTTAATTTAAATATATAATAATTTATTGTTAATTATAGTTACCGCATTGTGCTGTAAAATACTAGGTCATATTCATTTTATCTAATATATTTTTGTACTAATTAAGCATTGCCACTTTAATCCCCTCTCCCTGCTACTCTTCCCAGTCTCTGGTAGCCATCATTCTACTCTCTGTCTCCACAAGCTCAATTTTTTTAAAAGTTTTAGCTCCCACTTATGCGTGAAAACATACAAATTTGTCTTCTCTGCCTGGCTTATTTCACTTAACATAATGTCCTCCAGTTCCATCCTTGTAGTTGCAAAGGACAGGATTTCCTTTTTTTTCTTTTCTGGTGTTTTTGTTTTTGTTTTTGTTTTTCTTTTCTTTTTTTTTTTTTTTTTTTTTTGCAGGTGCATATTTTGGCAAAGATTTCTTTATTTTTACAACTGAATAATATTCCATTGTGGATATGTACCACACATTTTCTTTATTCATCTGTTCATGAACAAATAGGTTGATTCCATATTTTAAAAATTGTGAATAGTGCTGAAATAAACATAAAAGTGCAGATATCTCTTCAATACATTTGGTAGGATTTCTCTTCTTTTGGATATATACCAAGCAGTGGTATTGATGGATCATATAATAGTTCTACTTTTAGTTTTTTTAGGAACCTCCTTAGTGTTTTCCATAGTGAATTTACTAATTTACATTCCCACCAAAAATGTACAAGTGTTCTCCTTTCTCCACATCCTTGCCAGCATTTGTTATTGTCTGTATTTTGGATAAAAGCCATTTTATAATAACTGGAGTGAGATGATATGTCATTGTAGCTTTGATTTTTATTTCTCTATATATTGCTGATGTTGAGCATGTTTTCATATATCTGCTGGCCATTTATATGCCTTCTTCTGAAGAAGGCATACATTTGTATGCCTTCTATTCAGATCTTTTGCCCATTTCTAAATCAAATTGTTTGTTTTTCTCTTATTCTGTTGTTTGGGTTCCTTATATACTCTGATTATTAATCCCTTGTCACAGGGGTAGTCTGATATTTTCTCCAATTCTGTGACTTGTCTCTTCACTTTGTTAATTGTATCCTTTGCTGTGCAGAAGCTTTTTAGCTTGATGTGATTCCATTTGTCCATTTGTGCTTTGGTTGCCTGTCCTTTTGAAGTATTACTCAAGAAATCCTTGCCAAGATCAATATCCTGGAGTGTTTCTCTAATGTTTTATTCTAGTAGTTTCATAGTTTCAGGTCTTATATTTAAGTCTTTAATCCATTTTGATTTGTTTTTTGAATATGGCAAGAGATAGTGATCTAGTTTTATTCTTCTGCATGTTGATATCCAGTTTTCCCAGTGTTGAAAAAATTGTTCTTTCCCCAATGTATGTTCTTGGCACCTTTGTTAAAAATGAGTGCACTGTAAATTGTGTGGATTTATTTCAGGTTTTCTGTTCTGTTCAACTGGTCTATGTAGCTGTTTTTATGTCAGTACCAAGTTATTTTGGTTACTATAGCTTTGTAATATAATTTGAAGTCAAGTAATGTAATTCCTCCAGTTTTTTATTCTTTTGATCCGGATGACATTGGCTATTTTAGGTCTTTTGTGGTTCCATATAAATTTTTGGATTGCCTTTTCTGTTTCTGTGAAGAATTCATTGATATTTTGATAGGGATTGCATTGAATCTGTAGATTGCTTTGGGTAATATAGTCATTTTAAGGATATTTATTCATTTGATTCATTTGTATGGAATGTCTTTCCACCTTTTTATGTCTTCTTCAATTTCTTTAATCAATTTTTTTTCTTGTAGACATCCTTTACATATTTGACTAAGTTTATTCCTAGGTATTTTATTTGTACCTATTGTATATGGGATTACTTTCTTGGTTTCTTTTACAGATTGTTCACTGTGGGCATATAGAAATGCCACCAATTTTTGTATGTTGATTTTGTGTCCTGTAACTTTACTGAATTCACTTATTAGTTCTAATAGTTTTGTGGTGGAATCTTTGGATTTTTCTAAATATAATATTATACCATATGCAAACAAGGAAAATTTCATTGCTTCCTTTCCAGTTTGGATGCCCTTTATTTCTTTCTCTTGTCTAATTTCTGTAGCTAGGACTTACAGTATTATGTTAAATAATAGTAATGAAAGTGGCATTCTTGTCCCGTTTCAGATCTTAGAGAAAAGACTTTCAGTTTTTCCTCATTCGGTATGATACTAGCTATGGGTTTGTTATATATGGCTTTTATTGTGTTGAATTATGTTCCTTCTTTTCCTAGTTTTTTGAGAAACTTTATCATAAAGAGATTTTGAATTTTATCCTGTTCTTTTTTGGCATCAATTGAAATAATAATATGGTTTCTGCCCTCCATTCTGTTAATAGGATACCACATTTATTGATTTGGGTATATTGACCCATTCTTGAAACCCTGGGATGAATCCCACTGGATCATGATGAATGATGTTTTTAATGTGTTGTTGAATTTGGTTTGCTAGTATTTTTTTGAAGATTTTTAATCTATGCTCATCAGAAATATTGGCTGGTAGTTTCCTTTTTTTGATGTTGTGTCTTTGTCTGGTTTTGATGTCAAGGTAATACTGGCCTCATCAAATAAGCTTGGAAGTTTTCTGTCCTTGATTTTTAAAATAGTTTGTGTAGTATTGGTATTATTTCTTCTTTAAATGTTTGGTGGAATTCAGCAGTGAAACAATAAGGTTTTGTATTTTTCCTTGATGGGAGACATTGTATTACTGCTTCTATGTCGTTACTTGTTATTGGTCTATTTGGATTTTGAATTTCTTCACAGTGCAATCTTAGTTTGTACATATCTAGGACTTTATCCATTTATTCTAGTATATCTATTTTTTGAAGGATATTTTTCCGTGGGTTTCCTTTATTTAAAATGTTCATGAAATATTTCCTCCTCCTCAATTTTTGTGAAAAAATTTTTTGTAGAATTGGTATTATATTTCCTAGAGTTATGTTTGATAGAATTCCCCAGGGAAGCCATGTTGCTTTGACTTTTTTATGTGGGTATGTAATTAATTAAAATTTATTTTCTTTAACAGATACATAGGTTTTAATAATACAGAAATATATATCATCTATAGGTACACTAGTTAGATATAAATATTATATAGAAGATATTCTATAGATCTATATCTATCTATGAAATACGATACATATTTTTTTCTAGAGTAAGTTTCTGTTTTTTAATGAATGTGTCCATATTTAAATTGTCCAATTAATTGACATAAAGTTGTTCATATTTGTCACTTATTTTCCATGTAATATTTGTAGAATCTTTAGCAATGTTACCTCTTTCATTCTTGATATTGGTAATTTGTGTCTTGTCTACTTATATCCTGATCATTCTGGATAGAGGTTTATCAATTATATGTATCTTCTCAAAGAATCTAGCTTTGGTTTTATTGATTTTTCTCTATTATTATTGTTTTCCATTTCATTGATTTCCACTCTGATCTTCATTGTTTCCTTTCTTCTGCTTAATTTATTCTTATTTTATTCTAGTTTAAGTTGGAAGCTGAGAGCATTTATTTCAGACCTTTCTTCTTTACTAATATAGGCATTTACTATTATAATTTCTCTAAATTTTGGTATAATAAATTTCTTCCTAACTATGAATTTTATGGCATTCTACAAATTTTGATATGTTGTATCTTGTTATTCACTTCAAATTACTTGCTAATTTTCCATATGATTTTTTTTATTTTGAACATGGATTATTTAGAAGTGCATTATTTATATTTTCAATATATTTGTAGGTTTTCTAAATTTTTAAAAATTATTGACTTCTGTGGTAAGAGAACATACTTTGTATGATGTAAATATCTTTAAATGTACTAAGACTTATTTCATTGCCCCAAATATGGTATATCATGATAAATGTTCTGTGTGTTCTTCAAAAGAATGTGTATTCTCCTTTCGTGGTGGAGTTGTCTATAAACATCAATTAGATCAAGTTGGCTTACACTGATTTTGGAGTATTCTGTATTCTTATTAACTTTTAAAAATGTTTTTGAATTAATAGACAGTAAAATTGACTTATTTAATTTTTAGTTATATAAATTTTAACAACATATTGGTCCATGTAACTACCATTATGATCAGATTACAGAACATTTTCATTACCCCCTAAATACCTTCTTGCTCTTCCTTTATAGTCACTCTTTCCCCTCACTGTGTACTTCCAGCAACCTGTGATCTATTCTTCATCACTATATTTCTATCTTTCTGAGAATTTTATATAAATTAGATCATGCAATAAGTAACCTTTGAGACTGGCTTCTGTAATTCACCATAATGACACTGAGATTCATACAAGTTTTGTGTATTAGTAGTTAATTTGTTTTTGCTTGTCTGTTTTTTTTGTTTGTTTGTTTGTTTTCTTTCAGCATATTACAGGGATACAAATGTTTAGGTTACATATATTGCCTTTGCCCCACCCGAGTCAGAGCCTTGAGCATGTTCATCCCCTTGCTGGTGAGCACTGCACCCATTAGGTGTGAATATACGCATCCCCTCCTCCCCACTCCCACCTTCCTGACACCCAATGAATGTTACTACTATAGGTGCATTTAATTTTTGGTCAGTTAAGTCAGTTAATACCAATTTGATGGTGAGTACATATGGTGCTTGTTTTTCCATTTCTTTCTACTGTTTTACATATTTTATTTTTTATTTATATAGATTTAGAAATTATATGTACAGATTTGTTATATGACTATATTGCATAGTGGTAAAGTTTGGGCTTTTTGTGTAACACTTCCCCAAGTAGTGTACATAGTACTTATTAGGTAACTACTCATCCCACATCTACTTCCTGTCCTCTGAGTCTCCAATGTCTATTATTCCACTCTCTAGGTGCATATGTAGTCATTATTTAGTTCCCACTTATAAGTGAAAACGTGGTATTTGACTTTCTGTTTCTGAGTTATTTCACTTAAGACAGTCACCCCCAGTTCCATCCATGTTGAATAGTATTTTACTGTATGGGTGTCCCACTGTTTATTCATTCACACACAGAAGGAAATTGGATTGTTTTCATTTCTTGACAATTATGAATATAGCTGCCCTAAACACTAGTGGATATGTTTATGTATAAACATAATTTTTATTTATTTAGTTTAAATACCTAGGAGTAGGACTTTTGAGCCATATGGTAAGTATATAATTAGCTATTTAAGAAACTGCTAAACTGGGCAAAAATAGTGGATTAAGAACTTCAAAAGTTTAGTCCTCCAAAAAAGCAATGAAAAGACTGGCAATATCTATCAGAATTAACTGCTTATGAATACTGGTAAATATCTAAAAATTTATATCCACCAGGAGAATGCTTAATGAAGAAAAAAACAACTGAATCTTAGTAAAAAGAGCAAGCTTTCAGGTGCTTTAACATACCCTGGTCCCATTCTCAATTCCCCGTCTCAGCAATAGCCTTGAAAATAACAGCTCACATTCCCAGTACAGGAGAAAGCAGAACAGATCTTAATTACAAAGAATTTTAAATATCTGTTTTCTCCAGTCTAGTGAAAACCAGCTCAAAATCCTGCCTTTGCCACATGAAACTCTCTCAGCACTACAGCAGCTGCTTAGGGGATGTTCATTGAAAACTTTTACAGGAAGATGTTTTAGTTGCTGCCGCCTGAGGTGATAAAGAAAACTGTTGGTTCTCACACCTATAATCTCAGGACTTTGGCAGGCTGAGCCTGGAAGATTGCTTGAGGCTAGGAGTTCAAGACCAGCCTGGTCAACATAGTGAGACTCCATCTGTACAAAAAATAATAAAAAAAAAAAAATTAACTGAGCATGGTGGCACGTGACTAGGTACTTGGATGTCTGAATAAAAAAGAAAACTGGTAAAGGTAACTACATAGGTAAACATATAAATTTAGTATTAATGTATTTTTTTTGCTTGTTATTCCTTTAATTCTTCTTTTTTTATTTTTATTTTTTGGAGACAGAGTGTTGCTCTGTTGACTGGGCTAGAGTGCTGTGGCATCAGTCTAGCTCACAGCAACCTCAAACTCCTGGGCTTAAGCAATCCTTCTGCCTCAGCCTCCCAAGTAGCTGGGACTACAGGCATGTACCACCATGCCTGGCTAATTTTTTCTATATATTGTCGCGCCGCAGTTGCCAGCAAGTACGACACGACCAGTTGGAGTTCTTCCAGCAGTAGTTTAATGAGGCATCTACAAACGTTACATGGCGAGAGACCTCGAACAGGAAATGCAAGCTGCTTTTATAGCCCCGGATAGGTGTGTCCCACAAGCGTGTCCCACAGGGATAGGTGGAGGGCCTGACTATGCATGTCCTGGGCGGATACACTAGGAGGCCTAGACCGCTCCCCACAGCTCCCCCTTTTGTTTTTGCCTCATGGTGAACGGAAGCCCCAGTCCGGATCTAGGGTCACAGTTCACCAAGGGGCGTATGGTCACCACTCTTCAGTGCAATGAGCGAGAGCTCATGAAGGTGCAAGGGCTGACTACAAAACAGGGGTCTCGCGCCCTTCCCGGTGCAATGGGGACAAGCCCTCGGGGTGCAAGGGCCACGCCATGCTGTCAAGGGGAAAAGCGGTAGTTGCCGTCCGTATGTAACATGCTTATCCACACTCCAGGAGGAGAGCCCTCATGAAGGGCAGCAAAGGCTTGAGCCATGACCACTCAATCCCTTTGTTGCTGCCAACGGACATGCATGAGCATCCAGAACACGAGGCCAAAAGCAAGACATCCCAGCAGGCCCAGGGATCCAAGACCTGCCCATTCCCGAACCCCGTGTAGAA
The DNA here is from genome assembly GCF_041146395.1 of Eulemur rufifrons. NCBI lineage: Eukaryota > Metazoa > Chordata > Mammalia > Primates > Lemuridae > Eulemur > Eulemur rufifrons. The sequence goes on along the minus strand of NC_091012.1, from coordinate 84,297,553 downwards.
GCGACAAAAAGGTGGGGAGGAGGCCATCAGTAAGCATAGGATCTAACCGGGTAGAATTAATATGGGTGATTTCTAGTTGTAACTGAGTGGCTAGCTTGGAGAAATTGGCAGACCAAGAGCCCTGTAACAGCCGAGAAAGCTCTTTAGAGAGATTGGCCGCCTGGGAAAGGTTAGAATATGGGATCGAAGTAATACACAATCCCGGCAGTCGTCGCTCGCAACCAAGCTGGGCGAGCTGTACCAAACTGTCCACCTGTTCTTGAACCAAGTCCACACGTTGATTTAGGAGCATAATCCCTCCCGCCAGGTGTGAGTTGATAGAGCTTTGTGTGTCCAAGGCAGTTGCTACCGTTGCTGACAGGTTATTTAGGACCTGTGCCGTTTGTACGGCGCCCGCCGCCGCGATCGAAGCGGCGGTAAGGGCCGCAGCGGAGGCCGCTGCAATAGCAAAGACAAGAGCTGTCACGCCAAAGTCCCTACGATGTCGAAAGAGAACCAACGAATCCGGTGCGTCAACCGGCCAGGGGACGTACCGGGGCATGCGTGCAACCACGGCCATCCTGTGTTCTGAGGCATTCCAGCAACGTGTATACGTGCAGTTTACAGTTGAGCAGTTAAGGGTGGCCGTATGGTTTTCCAGGCGGGCCACAATCCAGATGAATGGAGGCCAGAGACAAACAGGCGTGGGACCGAAGGTCACGTTGGAAAACTGAGCGCCTGACGCAGCGGTCTCAAATGTTCACAGTTTTGTGTAACGCAGGCCACATCCCTGTCACAAAAGTCCCATTAGCAAAGGTCCCGTTGCGGGGACGCGGCCGGTCCACCCAAGCACCCGTCTGGTTGGCAAGAAGTATACAGGACAGGTTGCCGTTAGTCGGGATAATGGTAGTAAAGCACAAGGACCCAGCAAGGATATAGGATTCATTGCCGGGAACCGCTCCAGACTCGTTGGACCACGGGAGGTAGGGAAGTCCTAGGGAAGCATTGGTAATAAAGAACCGGGGGAGTATCTGCGAATCATGAGACACCGGCAGGGGTCTCGGGAATACAGGCAGGATGGTCCAACGACGTTTCGCCCTGGACAGCACTCCCAGGGCGAGGAGGGTCATGGTCAGGGAAAGCAGAATCCGCCACAACAGCATCGTCGTCAGGAGCCGGCGAGGAAGCAGCAGGATGACTGAGGCGTCGCGTGAGGCGTGTCGGAACCCAGATAGGGTCCGGGGCGTCCTGTGGAAAAACACAAACAGCTCCCCTGGATCTGCTGAGAATCAGATCCGGTCCTTTCCATTGATTACAAAGCACATCTTTCCACATCACCCGCTCGGAAAGGGGGGGGCCAGGATCCACATGGCGATCTGCCGCCGAGCGACCACGGTCATCCAGCAGCAAAAAATTTAAAGTATATAGAGTAAGAGATAGGGCAGATTTGGGAGACCTACCACCGCCCAAAGCCCCAGCCTCCCCCTTTTGTTTTTGTAAGTAGACTTTGATTGTGCCATGGGCGCGTTCTACAATGCCCTGGGCCTGGGGGTTATAGGGCAAGCCAGTGCGATGGGTAACGCTGAGATGGCGGCAAAATTGTTGAAAGGCCCGGGAAGTATAGGCCGGGCCGTTATCAGTCTTAAGGACCTCAGGCTTGCCCCAGGCAGCCCATGCTTCTAGACAGTGCGTGACGACATGACAGGCGCGCTCTCCAGCTAAAGGAGTGGCGTGGATAACCCCAGAACAGGTGTCTACGGACACATGAACATAAGACAACTTACCAAACATGGGAATGTGAGTGACGTCCATCTGCCACACCTGGAGAGGCCGAAGGCCCCGCGGGTTGACGCCCACGGAAGGTTGTGAGCGGAAAGGTGCACAGTCCGCACACTGGAGGACCACTTCCCGCGCAGAGGCGCGGGGGAGACCAAATTTAAGGCGTAAAGTACAAGCTGGGACATGGTACAACGAATGGAAGTTGCGGGCACTTTCCAAAGGAGAAGCAAGCCAACATAATTTCGTGGCCCGATCCGCCAGGGCATTGCCAGCAGCCATAGGTCCAGGCAAGAGCGAGTGGGCCCGAATATGAGTGATAAAGAACCTCGCACTGCGCGAGTGGATGGCTGACCGGACAGCACAGAATAAAGAGAATACCGTGCTCCGTGGGTTCAAGGCGTGAGACACCTCCAACAACCGAACAGCCTGAACGACATAGACAGAATCAGAGACAATGTTGAGTGGTCCTGGGAAAGTACGGAGGACCAACTCAACGATGGCACATTCCACATGCTGAGGGGAAGAGTAAGGAAAAGAAGCGGTGAAGTCCTGGCCATTGACAACATAACTACCTGTACTATTAGAGGACCCATCAGTATAAACTGTAGTAGCATTGGGAAGAGGGTCAGAAGACGTGACACGGGGGAAGATAATCTGATGTCGCAGAGCAAACTGAAGAAGAGGGTGCTTGGGGAAATGATTGTCTATAACACCAGAAAAAGAGCATCGAAGGACTGCCCAACTGTCTACCGAGGCACAGAGAATCTGTACTAGAGCTCTAGTATAGGGGCAATGGAGAACAGAAGGATGGGCCCCAAAATGAGTTAAGGAGAGTTTAAGCGCAGACAACGCGAGATCAGCAACCGCGGTAGGATAGTGCTCAATGGCCCGTCGCGGAGAGGTATGCGCGTGAATCCAGAGCAGAGGGCCCTCCTGCCAAAGAACTGCAGTAGGTGTCTCCAAAGAGGGCAAAAGGCAAAGAGAAAAAGGCTGATCAGGCTGGATCCGAACCAACTGGGCGTGCTGTATCGCCTCCTCGACCAGCCGAAGGGCCTGTCGTGCGTACCTCCCCCGCCATCAACTGGTGGGGGAGGGGCGGAGTCATACGGAGGCGGGCGATAACGCTCCGCCTCATACGCCGCCGCCGCCTCCTCCAAGTCCACCTTATCGGCCGGAGAAAGCTCCGCCTCCCTCTCGCGAGACGAGGAAGAAGAGCGGGACAAAGAAGAGGAAGAAGAAGAAGAAGAAGAAGAAGACAGACGGAGGGCGGCCATTTTACAAGCCACGTCCTCCCTAGATAACGGGCTGGGCAACGGGCATCCCCGTCGCCTTCCTGAGCGCCCTCCCTTGCGGGCGGCTCCCCGCTTTTCTTCCGACCGGGTTCTCGAACGCCCCGGCCGGTCCGGACCACCCTTATCCCTTTCTGACATACTATCTTGATAGTCACTCAGAGCTTGCTGCCCCTGCTGCACTTGAATACTACAAGGAGAGTCCTCTAGGCAGGTGCGCACCAATGCCCAAATAGGAAGGACGCACTCTCGAAGGAGCCCAGTAGCATGGGCACAGCGAAGGTCCTTCTCTAATTTATCCCAGCTCGGAACAGTGAAAGAGCCCGAGTGGAGAAACCATGGTGCCACACGATCTACTTCCTGCATAAAATGCCGTAAGACACGCTCGGGGATTTTCAACTCTCGTGCAGCCAAAAGCTCCTGTAGAGCACGGAGCAGCTGGGCGCTCGGGGAATTTCCCACAGTGAAGCACGATCAAAGGTGGGGGTCCAACTCTACCTCTACTACTGCGGTTCTGAACTCACCTCTAATGAGGTCGTCTCCGCCTGGTGCGAGAGTTCCCGGGTTTCGGCACCACTTGTCGCGCCGCAGTTGCCAGCAAGTACGACACGACCAGTTGGAGTTCTTCCAGCAGTAGTTTAATGAGGCATCTACAAACGTTACATGGCGAGAGACCTCGAACAGGAAATGCAAGCTGCTTTTATAGCCCCGGATAGGTGTGTCCCACAAGCGTGTCCCACAGGGATAGGTGGAGGGCCTGACTATGCATGTCCTGGGCGGATACACTAGGAGGCCTAGACCGCTCCCCACAATATATTTTTAGTTGTCCAGCTAATTTCTTTCTATTTTTAGTAGAGACAGGGTCTCGCTCTTGCTCAGGCTGGTCTTGAACTCCTGACCTCGAGCGATCCTCCCACCTTGGCCTCCCAGAGTGCTAGGATTACAAGTGTGATCCTTTTATTCTTATATCTTAAAATGGAACCAAGAGCTTTCCTATGTACCACAATGAACAAGTGGAATTTGAAATTTAAAAAAACAGTGCTATTTATATTAGCACCTACCAAAATGAAATACTTAGGTATAAAGCTAACAAAATATCTGAAATATATATATAAAGAAAAGCTATAAAACTCCAATGAAAGAAATCAAATAACAAATAAATGAAGAGATATTCTATGTTCACGGATAGGAAGACCCAATACTGTCAAGATGTCGATTCTTCCCAACCTGATCTATAGAATCAATGCAATCACAATCTAAATACCAACATGTTATTTTGTGGATATTAACAAATGGATTGTAAAGTTTATGTGGAGAGGCAAAAGACCCAGTATAGCTAACACAATACTGAAGGAACAAAGCAAAGTTGCATGACTGATACTATCCAACTTCAAGACATGCTATAAAGCTACAGTAACCAAGACAGTGTGGTATTTGTTAAAGAATAAACAAATAGACTGATTAAACAGAGTAGAGAGCCCAGAAATAAATCCATACTTATATGAAATCCATTCATTTGTATGCCTAAAAATGGAGAATTTTATATTATGTGATTTTTATCTCAATTTTTTAAAAAGAAATTGCTAAATTGTTTTTCAGTGTAGCTGTACCATTTTCATCGTCACTAGCAATGTATGAGAGTTCCAGTTTCATTGTGAATTCACTACCAGTTGGTATTGCTGGTATATTTTAATTAGTTGTTCTAATTGGTGTTCTGTGGTATCCCATTGTATTCTAATTTCCATTTCTGTAGTGGCTAATATTGTCGTTCACCTTTTTTGTGCATATCCTCTTTGTTTCAAGTCTTTCCCTTATTAATTTTGTTTATTGTTTCTGATTGTTGAGTTGTGAGATTTCTTTACATATTCTGGATAAAATTCTTTATTAGATATGTGATTTTCAGTTATTTTCTTCCAGATATGTTTTATCTTTTTATTCTCTTAACAGTCTTTTGCAAAGAAATAGTTTTAAATTTTGATATGTCCAATTATTGTATTTTCCTTTAGTGGATCATGCTTTGAGTATTGTATCTAGGATTCTTAGCCTAACACCAAGTCTAGATAATTTTCTTCTAGGTTTTTCACAGAAATTTTATAGTTTTATATTTGCATATGTGATGGACTTGCCAGTTAGTATTTTTATGATGTATCAGTTTGAGGTTAAGTTTCAATTTTTTTTTTTTGTTTTTTATGGATGTCCAATTGCCCAATATCATTTGTTGAAAAGAATATCTTTTATCCATTGAATTGCTTTTGCACCTTTGTCAAAAATCAATTGTCCATATTTGTGTGGGTTTGTTTCTGGACTTTGTATTATGTTTCATTGATCCATGTTCCTGTCTCTTTGCTGATACCATGCTATATTAATTGATTACTACAACTTAAAATAATTAGTGTGATTCCTTCAACTTTGTTCTGCTTTTTCAAAATTGTTTTGGCTATTTTTGTTTCATGATAATGTCGTGGTAATGCTGGCCTCAAAATATGGGATGGGAAGTATTACCTCCTCTTCTATTTTCTGGAAAGGTTTTTCTACAATTGTTATTTGTTACTTAAATATTTTGGTAGAGTTTGTTAATGAGACCATCTGCCTCTGGTATACATTAGTTTCCCTTTATCAACAGGGAATATGTTCAAGACTCCAGCAACTGTCTGAAACCTTATATATTACTAAACTCTACATATCCTATGTTTTTTTTTTCTTTTTAGATTGTGGTTATTTCATTTTATTTTTTTAATATTTTTAAATTTCAGAATATTATGAGGGTACAAAAACTTTGGTTACATGTATTGCCTTCGCACTGCCCAAGTCAGAGCTACAGTGTGCCCAACCCCTAAGCATAACGCACTATACCCAATGGGTGTGAATTTACCCATTCCCTCCTGCCCCCTCCTACCTGCCCAATGCCCTATGAATTTAGCTTTGATATGTGCACATAAGTGTTGGTCAATTAGTACTAATTTAATGGTGAGTACATGTGCTGGTTGTTTATCCATTCCCATTCTTGTGATAGTTCACTTACAAAAATGAGTTCCAGCCATAAAAAAAAGACGAACTGATACCCCTCGTGCTATGTTTTTTTCTTATACATGCATACTTTTGATAAAATTTAATTCAAAAATTAAGCACAGGAAGAGATTAACAACAATAATAAAATAGAACAATTATAACAATATACTGTAATAAAAGCTATGTGAATGTGATATCTCTCTCTCTCTCTCTTTCAAAAAAATTATTTTATGTAATATTTTCAAACTGTGGTTGACCACAAGTAACTAAAACCATGGAAAGCAAAACCATGGATAAGGGGGGACTACGATATTCTTTTAAAAAATAGTTTTACTACAAATTCAATTATTTAAATACTTATATGAATATTTAAGCTATCTCTTTCATCTTCCATGAACTTTTGCAGTTTGTCATTGTTGAGGAATTAATTGGTCTATTTCATCTGTTTATCAAATATGTGTTACATTATCCATAAATATCTGTAAGATATGTAGTCATATCTCCTCTGTCATTCCTGACATTGTTAATTTGTGTTCTCTCTTTTTGCTGTTAGACTTGCTAGAAATTTATGAATTTTATTGATATTTTCAAAGACCCAACTTTTGTATTCATTGATTTTTCTTTAACACATCTTCACTCTTCAAACAGATTGTCTCTGTTTTCAACTGTATTGATTTCTGTTTTTACAGTTATTTCCTTTCTTTTACTTGCTTTGGATTTATTTTGCTCTTCTGTTCTCTTAAAGTGAAGAGTTAGGTTATTAACTTGAGACTTTCATTCTTTTCTAATAAGTGCATTTCAATGTAGAAATTTCCCTATAAGCACTTCTTTAGCTGCATTCCACAAATTTTAATATATTACATATTTATTTTTGTTCAAATTATTTTCTAATTTCCCTTAAGAGTTTTTCTTTGACCCATGGACTATTGAGAAGTGTTTCAGTTAATTTCCAACTGTTTGGAGATCTCCCTGTTATGTTTATGCTTTTGTTTTCAATGTCTCATTTAATTCCATTGTCAGAGAACATAGTTTTGGTGTCTTCAGTGATTTTAAATATAAGTTCTGTTTCATGAGCCAGATATGGACATTATTAGTGAATGTACTATGCACACATTTGAAGAATAAATATTTTTCTGTTGTTTACTAAAGTGTTCTAAAAATGTCAATTAAGTCCTCTTGGTTGATAGTACTATTTATGTCATCCATATCCTTCTCAATTTCTATTCAATAGTTATAGCAGTTACTGAAAGATTATTATAGACTACAACTATACATTTATATTTGTCTATCTCTTCTCTCAGACTTGTAAGTTTTTACCTTATGCATTTTGAAGGTCTACAGGTGGTGCATAGACAGTTAGGATCATTATGTTTTCCTGGTGAATTGATTTTTCTGTTTTCAGTTCCATTTAGTTTTTCCCCAGTTTTATTGAAGTATGATTGACAAATAAAATTTGTATACATTTAAGATGTACATGATGATTTGATACATGTGTACATTATTACCAAAATCAAGTGAATTAACACATCTATCTCCTCACATAGTTACCCTTTTCTTTGTGGTAAGAACGGTTAAGATGTACTCTCTTAGCAAATGTCAAGCATACAGTACATTATAATTAACTATAGTCACCATGTTATACACTGAATCTCCAGAACTTATTCATCTCATGAATGAAAGCTTGTACCCTTGGGATAGCATCTCACTATTTCCTACACTTTCCCTCCCCTGCCCCTGATAATGACCATTCTACTCTGTTTCTATAAGTTTAATATTTTTTATATTCCACCTAAAAGTAATATCTTACAGTCTTTGTTTTGCTGTGCCTAGCTTATCCACTGAGCATAATGTCTTCTAGTTTCATTAATGATGTTGCAAATGGCAGAACTTCTTTCTCAAGGCTGAATAATATTCCACTTTGTGCGTATGTATATATAAGATATACATATGTATGTGTATATATTTGTATGTGTATATAATATATGCATTTTGTACATATGTATGTATATGTCTATATGTGTCTGTATATTCATATTTATAATTATATATAGTATCACATTTTCTTTTTCTCTATTCATCCAATGACAGACACTTAGGTTGCTTTCATATCTTGATTATTTTGAATAATGGTTCATTCAACATGGGAATGCAGATACCTCTTTGAGACAGTGATTTTATTTCCCTTGAATATACTCACAAGTGGAATTCCTGGATGATATGGTAGTTACATTTATAATATTTTAGGGAACCTCCACACTGTTTCTCATAATGGCCTATAAATTTACATTCTTAGCACCAGGGTACAAGAGATGTTGAATACCTTTTCTTGTACCTGTTTGCCATTTGTATGTCTTCTTTGGAAAATTTTCTATTTAGGTCTTTTTTTCCATTTTTGAATTGGATTGTCTTTTTGCTATTGAGTTGTAGGAGTTCCTTATATATTTTGGACTTTAACTCCTTATCAGATATATTATTTGCAAATATTTTCACTTATTCTATGAGTTACCTTTTCATCTTGGTGATTACTTCCTGTGCTATGCAGAAACATTTTAATTCGGTGTAGTCACACTTGCTTATTTTTGCCTTTGTTGCCTGTGGTTTTGGTGTCATATCTTATAAATCATTGTCCAGATCAATACTAAGGAGGGTTTTTTATTGATACATATTTTTATTGGTAACATATTTATAGGGTATATGGGATATTTTGTTACATGAAGAGAATGTGTAATGATCAACTCAGGGTATTTAGGGAATCTGTAACCTCAAGTATTTACCACTTCTATGTGTTGGGAACAGTTCAAGTCTTCTTTTCAAGCCATTTTGAAATATACAATACATTATTGTTAAGTAGTCACCCTACTCTGCTATTGAACATTAGAACATTTCTTTCTATGTAACCATATGTTTGTACCCATTAACCAACCTGTCTTTCTCGCCTCCCCATCCACATTACCTGATCAGCCTCTGATATCTCTCATTCTACTCTCTACCTCCATGAGATCAATGTTTTTAGCTTTCACATATGAGTGCCAACTATTATATTTGTCTTTCTGTGCCTGGTTTATTTCACTTAACATAATGACCCCCAATTCCATCCATGTTCCTCCAAATGGCATGATTTCTTTCTTTTTAATGGCCAAATAGTATTCTACTGTGTGTATGTGTATATATATATATATATATATATATACACACACACATATATATATATATATATACACATATATATATATATATATATATACACCCCATATTTTCTGTATTCATTTGTGAGCTGATAGACACTTAGGTTGATTCCATATCTTTGCTATTATGAATAGTGCTGTAATAAACATGGAGGTGCAGATATCTTTTTGATATATTGATTTCTTTTCTCTTTTATAAATACTGAGTAGTGGTATCGCTGGATCATATGGTAGTTCTATTTTTAGTTTTTTGATAAATCTCCACACTGTTTTCCATGGTGCCTGTAATAATTTACATTTATACCTACAGTGTATAAGAGTTCCCTTTTCTCTGCATCCTTGCAAGCATCTTCTTTTTATTGTCTTCTTAATAATAGTGAACTGGGATAAGATGATATCTTATTGCAGTTTTGATTTGCATTTCCCTAATGCTTAGTGATGTTGACCAATTTTCATATACCTGTTAGCCATCTGTATGTCTTTTTTTGAGAAATGACTATTCATATTCTTTGCCTGCTTCTTAATAGGATTATTCATTTTCTATTCTTGATTTGTTTGAATTCCTAGTATATTCTGGATATTAGTCATTTCTCAGATGAATAGTTTACAAGTAGTTTCTCCCATTCAACTGGTTGTCTCTTTATTCTGTTAATTTCTTCATTTGCTGTGCAGAAGCTTTTTAGTTAAATATAGTCCCACTTGCCTTTTTTGTTGTTGTTGTTGTTTTGGTGCTTGTGCTATCAAGGTCTTAGCCATAAAATCTTTGCATGGACCAACGTCCAGTCATGTGAACCCTATATTTTCTTTTGAAAGTTTTATAGTTTCAGGTCTTATGTTTAGGTCTTTAATCCTTTCTGACTTGATTTTTTAATATGGGTGGAAGATAGCATTCTAGTCTCATGATTTTGTATATGGTTATCCAGTTTTCCCAGTACCATTTATTAAAGGGAGTATTCATTCCTCAACACATGTTCTTGGCGACTTGGTCAAAAATCAGTGGACTGAAAATATGTGGATTTATGTCTCAGTTCTCTATTCTGTTCCATAGGTCTATGTGGCTCTTTTTATACCAATATCATTATGTTTTAGTTACCATAGCCTTCTAGCATATTTTGAAGTTAGGCAATGTGATATTTTCAACTTTGTTCTTTCTGCTCAAGTCTGCTTGCCCATCTGGGTTTTATTTACTTATTTATTTATTGGGTTGCATATGTATTTTAGGAATGTTTCTTCTATTTCTGTGGAAAATGTCATTGGTATCTTGATAGGGGTTGCATTGAATCTGTAGGTTGCTTTGGATAGTATAGTCATTTTAATGATATTAATTTTTTTGATCTATGAGCATGGGGTATATTTCCATTTGTTTGTGTCCTCTCCAGTTTCTTTTTTTTATTTCAGGATACTATGGGGGGACAAATATTTTTGTTAATCAGTACTTTGTAGTTTTCCTTGTAGTGATCTTTCACCTCCTTAGTTAAATTTATTCCTAGGCATTTTATTTTTTTGTACCTATTGTAAATTGGATTGCCCTTTTGGTTTCTTTCTGTTAGTTCCTTACTGGAGTACACAACCACTACTGATTATTGTATAGTCATTTTGTATCCTGAAAGTTTACTGAATTTGTTCATCAGATGTAAGAGTTTTTGGTGGAGTCTTTAGGGTTTTCTAGATGTAAGATCATGTCTACAAAGTTGGACAATTTGACTTCCTCTCTTCCAATTTGGATGCATTTATTTATTTATTTTTTCTCTTGCTTGATTGCTCTGGCTAGGACTTCTAGTACTATGTTGAATAGGAGTGGTGAATACAGACATCTTGTCCTGTTCTTAGAGGGAAGGCTTCCAGCTTTTCTTTATTTAGTATGCTATTAGTTGTGGGTTTGTCATATATGGCTTTTATTATATTGAGGTATGTTCCCTCTATGCATAGTTTCTTGTGAGTTTTTATTATGAAGGGGTGTTGAATTTTATCAAATAGTTCTTTTACATTTATTCAGATGACTATAACTGTATGGTTTTAGCCTTCATTCTGTTGATGTGATGTATCAAGTTTATTGATTTGCTTATGTTAAACCATCTTTGCATCCCTGGGATAAATCCCACTTGATTATGGTGTATTATTTGTAATGTGCTGTTGGATTCTGTGTGCTAGCATTTTGTTGATGAATTTTTGTCTATGTCCATCAGGAATATTGGAGAGCTTGAGGATAATTGGTGTTAGGTCTTCTTTGAATGTTTGGTAGTATTCAGCAATGAGGCCATCCAGTCCTGGACTTTTTTGGGGGGGGATTTCTATTACTGATTCAATTTCATTACCACTTACTGATCTCTTCAGGTTTTCTAATTTTTCCTGACTCATTATCGGTAGTGTATACATTTCTAGTAATTTATTCCTTTCTTCTAAGTTATCCAAATTATTGATGTATAATTGTTCATAGTAGCTTTTATGATCGTTTGTATTTCTGTGGTATCAGGTAAAATGTCTTTTCTCTCATTTCTGTTTTACTTGAGTCTTCTTTCTGTCTTTTTCTTCTTAGTTAGTCTAGCTAAAAACTTATGCAAAATCTAATTGCTGTGAGTTCTTGTCTCTCTTGGATGTTCTTGGCCTCTTCCAGCCACTCACCTGGGATCCCCTTAGTATTTCAGGTGGGGCAAGAATATGGTGGGCCTTTTTGCCAGCATCTCACAAACCTGAGTATTCACTTATTATCATTTCCCTTTCCCCAATGCCAGGAATTGTGAGCCAAGGATGTCACTCTTGTCACTGATATTTGCCTCCTTGGGAAAGTGGTGACATGGTTAAAGTGAAGGTGCTCTTCTTACTTTCTTCAGTGTGTTTATTCTTGGAATTTCTTCTCCAACTGTTTGTTTGAACTTCCCCACTGAAATCCCAGACTCCCACTAAGATACTCTGAACTGTAAGTGGTTGTCAAAATCAGTGTTCTTTGTCAAGATGACAGTAGAAAAGTCCTATTCTGCCATCTTGCTGACATCACTTTACATTTATTCATATTTTTGATTAGTGTTTGCATGGTTTATCTTTTCCATCCATTGACTTTCAACTCCATTATATTTGAAATGAGTTTCTTATAGACTCCATACAACTGGATCATTTTTAAACATCTATTTTGACAATCATTTTGTTTTATTGGTACATTTAGATCATTTACATTTAATATCATTAATGATATGTGCATATTTTTTGTATATCATTTTATTATTTGCCTCTTGTTTTTACTATTGATTTTTGTTCTTCTTTTTTCCCTTTTTATTCCTTATTTTGCATTATTTTAATTTTTTTTGCTATTCCATTATATCTTTTGTTGTTTCTATGTTTCAGTATATTTTTAGTGTATTGTTTTAGAATTATGGCATACATATATAAATTTTTATAGTTGACTTAGAACCAGATTTTGTCAATCCAAGTGGAATATATAAAGTTTACCCTACCTTCTTTATGTTGTAATTGTCTACTTACAGACAATGTTATAGCTGCCACTTTCAGGTATTAAAGACCTCAAGTAGAAAAAAATATATATTATATTTTTTCAAAGATTTTTACCATTTTTATTATCTTCCTTTATTCTTAATGTTCAATTTTTATTCTGACCTCATTTCCCTTCTCAGTGAAGAACTTACTTTAGCTGCTCTTTTGGAGAACAAATTATTTAATTTTACTTCATCTCAGGATGTGTTTTCACCTTCCTTCCCAAAGGATATTTTCATTTATATCAAATTCTACATTTATTCTCAACACTCGGAAATTGTTCTGCCTCTTTTTTGGGGCTATGAGATTTCTGAGGAAAGAGAGCAACAGCCATTCTCTTTGTTGTTCCCACATAAGTAATGTGTTGTTTCTCTCTGGATGCTTTCAAGATGTTTTCTTTATCTTTAGTTTTCAGCAGTTTTGTCATAAAGTCTCTTAGCATGAATTTCTTTTCATTTATTCAGTTTGGGTTTTACTGAGCTTCTTGCATCTCTAGCTTTGTGTCTTTCAGTAAGTTTGAGAAGTTTGTAGATTTTTTTCTAACACTCTTTTTGGTACCACCCTCTTTCTCTTCTTTATCTGGAACTCTTTTGACTTGAAAGTTATACCTTTTGATACTGTCTCTCAGGTCAGTGGGCCACTTTTCATTTTTCCATCTTTTTTTCTCCCTTATTTTTAGATTATAAAATTTCTATTGATCTATATTCCAGTTCACTGACTCTTTCCTCTATCATCTCTTTTCTTCTAGAGTCCATACATTGAGTTTTTAATTTTAGTTTTTTTGTAGTTTTTAGTTCTAAAATTGCCATTTTATCTTTTTTTTATAACTTCTGTCTCTTGACTGAGTCTTTATATGTTCCTACTCAGTTCAGAAATGTTCATCCTTACTTGTTGGAACATTTTATAATTGTTTTAGTACCATTTTATAATACTTTTAAAACAGTTTTGGACTCTGTTAGGAAGTTTGAACATTTGTGTTATTTCATTTTTGGTGTCTATAGTTTGTCTTTTCTAATGTGAGCTGATATTTTCCTGGTTATTCATTTGTCAAGTAATTTTAGACTGTATGCTTGACATTTTGAGTTTGGGCTATGAGGCTCTGGGCATTGTTTCAATCTAGAGGGAATGTTGTTATTTTTGTATCAGCAGACAGTCAACCTGTTTCAGTTCAGGCCGTGAGTCCTTTCCAGCTTTCTGTGGGTTTTGATTTTAATATCAGTTCCAGTTTCAAAGCCTTTGTAGGGAAATTTAAATCTGTCCTGCTTGTGCACCACTCAGTGGCCAGTCTAGGCCCTAGGCTGTGTATTCCATGGTTAAGTTCTCAGAGTCTATGTTGCACTATTTACAGTCAGATACTTGTGTTTGCAGCCTAGGGGTGATCCCAGGAATTCATAAGTAACTTTATGGAGTTACTTTCACAAACTGCTTCTTTTCGGTGATTTCCCCAGTACCTTCTAGTTCTCTGTATTTCCCTTTTTTGATCCTTCAGCCAGGAGGTTTATTGAATTATCTTTAACACAAACGTACTGATATTGTGCCTTCATTCAATGTCAAGAAACTGTGTATATATAGAAAAAAATGTAATGGGAGTTTACTTCACCCTTTGGAGACCACAAATCCTCCAACTAAAAAGGAAGTTTCCCTCCTTCAGAGCCGTAGGTGCTTGCATGTACATTAACACTGCCACGTTGTGCCACCACCACTTTGGTGGTAGTATTGCCTGGTAGATGAGGCATAAGAAATGGAGGGGTAAAAAAGAGAGAAATATGGGACTTCCCTACTCTGAGCATCAAGAACACCTTTCCCATTCCTCAAGCCATAACTAGAAGACTTATGCTAATAGCATGTTTGTCTGTAATACACACTCTGGGTTTGGGGATGCATTGAGCAGGGTCCAAAAGAAGCAAATGGTAAACTCACTGCCAGACCCATGGTACTTTGAATCTGGCCTTCCTCAACTCAACTGTGATTGTTTCCTTTTCAAAGTATTCAAAGTGCTCTATGCATACTGTCCAGGTTTTATAGCTGCATTCAGTGGCACACAGGGTAGAATGTCCATCTTCCCCAGAACTGGAACTTCCCCTTTTTATTTTCTATGTCCTTGTTGTATCAATTATGGAGAAAGAGAAAGAGAGTGGAGAGGGAGGAAAATAAGATATTGAAATCTCCAAGTATAACTGTGGATTTGTTTCTTCTAGCAATTCTTTCGGTTTATGCTTCATGTACTCTGAAGTTCTGTTATCAGGTAAAATTTAGTACCATTATGTTCTCTTCTTTATTAAACCTATTCATCTCCTTATCCCTGGAAATATCTCAGTTTAAGTCTACTTGTATAATATTAACATAGTTAATTGAGTTTTATTTAGTGTTAGCAAAATATAACTTTTTCCATACTTTTATTTTTAATATATTTGTATCTTTATATATGGAGTAAATTTATTGTAAAAGTTATATTTGTGTCATGCTTTTTAATCCAATCTGACAATCTTGGTCTTTCAAGTGGAATTTTTAGACTACTACATCTAATGAGATCATTGATTGATATGATTGGGTTTAAACTTACCATCTGCTCATTTAAAAATTGTCCCATCTGTTATTTGTTTCTTTTACCTCTTCCTTTTTTGAAATTAGTATCTTTTAGGATTTTATTTATTTTTCTATCATTTTTTAAAATTTCAAAATAAGGGGGTAAAAATGTTTTCGGTCACATGGATCATTTTTGTAATGCTTGAGTCCCAGCTATAGGTGTGCCCGGTACTCAAATAATATTCATAGTACACATTAAGTTGGTTTATACCACTCCCTGACTCCCTCTATGATCTGGTTGACTTCCACTGAGTTTTACTTCCCTATGTAAACATGTGTGCTCAATAGTTAGTTCCAATTTAATAGGGAGAACATGTGGCATTTATTTTTCCATTCTTGGATACTTCACTTAGGAGGATAGTCTCCAGGTCCACCCAGATTGTTGCAAAGACAACTTTCTTTATGGCTGAGTAGTACTCCATATACCACATATACCAAATTTTATTAACCCACTCATGAATAGATGGGCACATGGATTGATTCCACATCTTTGCAATTGTGAATTGTGCTGTAATGAACCTTCAAGTGCAGGTGTCTTTTTCATAAAAAAAAAAAAAAAACAAACTTGTTTTCCTTTCGGTAAATAACCAATGGTAAAATTGGTGGATCAAATGGTATGTCTACTTTTTAGTTCTTTGAAAAATCTCCAAGCTGTTTTCCATAGAGGCTATACTAATTTGCAGTCCCAGAAACAGTATATAAGCATTCATTTCTGTCTGCATCCATGCCAGCATCTATTGTTTTTGGACTTTTTAATAAAATCCAATCTAAGTGGAGTAAGGTGATGTCATCATTATAGTTTTAATGTTCATTTCCTTGAGGATTAGAGATGTTGAGCATTTTTTCATATGTATTTTAGCCATTTGTCTTTCTTCTTTTGAGAAGCTTCTGTTCAAGTCTTTTGCACACTTTTTAATAGAGCTGTTTGTGTTTTTGTCCTGCTGATCTGCTTGAGTTTTTGGAAATTCTGGTGATTAGATCTTTATCAGATGTATAGCTTGTAAATAATTTCTCCCATTCTATAGGTTGCCTATTTGCACCCTTGATTGTTTCCTTAGCTGTGCAGAAGATTTTTCATTTAATAAAATATCGTTTATTAATTTTGTTGTTGCCATGATTGCCATTGGTGTCTTAGTCACAAATTATTTTCCTAGGCCAATATCTAGAAGAGTTTTTCCTACATTTTCCTCTAGAATTTTTATGATTTTATGCCTTAGATCTAAGTCTTTTATCTATCTTGAAATAATTTTTGAGTGGTAAGAGCTAGAGATCCTGTTTTATTCTTGTGCATGTGAATGTCCAATTTTCCCAGTACCATTTATTGAATGGAGCTAATTTTTCCCAGTATACATTGTTGTCTAATTTTTCAAATGTCAGTTGCTTATAGCTAAATGTTTTATATCTGAGTTCTCTGTTCTGTACTACAAGTCTATGTCTATTATTGCCCAATACCATGCTGCTTTGGTTACTATAACCTCTAGTATAGTTAGAAGTCTGGTAACATGATGCTTCAAGATTTTTTTTTTTTTTTTTTTTTTTTTGCTTAAGATCGCTTTAGCTATTCAGGCTCTTTTCTGGTTCTGAATGAAGCGTAGACGTAATTTTTCTAGAGCTATGAGTATGACTTTCGTAATTTGATGGGGATTGTATTGAATTTGTGAATCACTTTTAGTAGTGCAGACATTTTGACAATGTTGATTCTACCAATTCATGAACATGATACATTCTTCCATTTGTTTGTATCCTCTGTAATTTGTTTCCTCAGAGTTTCATAGTTTTCCTTGAATATATATTTCATCTCCCTGGTTAAATATATTCATAGGAATTTTTTAATGTATGGAGCTACTGTGAATGGCATAGAATCATTTTTTTTATTCAGCATATGATAGGAATACAAATGTTTAGGTTACATATATTGACTTTGCCCCATCTGAGTCAGAGCTTCAAGCATGCCCATCCCTACTAGCATGTGCACCACATCCATTAGGTGTGTATATACCAATCCCCTCCTCCCCTCTCCATCTGCCTGACACCCAATGAAAGTTATTACTATATGTGCACTTAAGTGTTGATCAGCTAAAACCAATTTGATGGTGAGTACATGTGGTGCTTGTTTTTCCGTTCTTGGGATATATCACTTACTAGAATGGGTTCCAGTTCTATCCAGGATAATACAAGAGGTACTATCTGACCTTTTTTTTTGTGGATGAATAGAACTGCATGGTATACATATACCCCATTTTATAAATCCACTCATGTATTGATGGGCACTTGGATTGTTTCCACACCCTTGCAATTGTGAGTTGTGCTGCTATAAACATTCTACTGCAGATGTCTATTTTACAGAATGTCTTTTGTTCTTTTGAGTAGATGCCCAGTAATGGGATTGCTGGATCAAATGGTAGTTCTACTTGTATCTCTTTGAGGTATCTCCATATTGCTTTCCACAAAGATTGTACTACTTTGCAGTCCCACCAGCAGTGTATGAGTGTTCCTATCTCTCCCCAACCACACCAACATTTATAGTTTTGGGACTTTGTGATAAAGGCCATTATCACTGGAGATAAGTGAAATCTCATTGTGGTTTTGATTTGCATTTACGTGATGATTAGAGATGTTGAGCTTTTTTTAATTTGTTTATTAGCCATTAGTCTATCTTCTTTTGAAAAGTTTCTGCATGTCATTTGCCTACTTTTGGATAGGGTTGTTTGATTTTTTCTTGCTGATATTCCTGAGCTCGGTATAGATTCTAGTTATCAGCCCTTTATCAGAGGTGTCAGATGCGAATATTTTCTCCCATTCCATAGATTGTCTGTTTGTTTTCCTGACAGTTTCTGTGGCTGTGCAGAAGCTTTTTAATTTGATCAGGTCGAATTTATTTATTTTTGTTGTTCCTGTGATTGCCTTTGGGGTCTTCTTCATGAATTCTTTGCCTAGGCCAACGTCTATAAGAGTTTTTCCAACATTTTCTTCTAGAGTTCTTATAGTTTCATTCCTTAGGTTTAAGTCTGTTATCCACCATGAGTTGATTTTTTTGAGAGGTGAAAGGTGTGGATCCTGTTTCAGTCTACTACATGTGGCTATCCAGTTTTCCCAGCACCATTTATTGAATAAGGATTCTTTTCCCCAGTGTATGTTTTTGTGGGTTTTGTCAAAGATTACATGGCTACATGAGGATGGTTTTAAATCTGGGTTCTCAGTTCTGTTCCATTGTTCTATGCCTCTGTTCTTGTGCCAAGACCATGGTGTTTTAGTTACTGTAACCTTGTAGTATAGCTTGAAGTCTGGTAAATTATACTTCCCAATTTGTTCTTTTTGCTTAAGATTGCTTTTGCTATACAGGATCTTCTGTTGTTCCATATGAAGCGTAAAATTATTTTTCTAGGTCTGTAAAAAATGAGGTTGGTAGGGATTCCATTGAATCTGTACATCACTTTGGGTAGTATAGACATTTTAACAATGTTGATTTTGCCTACCCGTGAGCTGGTATGGTTTTCCACCTGTTGACGTCCTCTGCTATTTCCTTACTCAGTGTATCATTTTTTTTATTTCAGCATAATATGGGGGTACAAAAGTTTAGGTTACTTGGATTGCCCTTGCCACCCCTCTTCCCCGAATGAGAGCTTCAAGCATGTCTATCCCCTAGATGGTGCGCATCACACTCATTATGTATGCATACACCCATCCCCTCCACTCCCACATCTGCCCGACACTTGATTAATGTTACTCCTAAGTGTGCTCTTAGGTGATGATCAGTGAAACCAATTTGATGGTGAGTACAAGTCGTGCTTATTTTGCCATGTTTGGGATACTTCACTTAGTAGAATGGGTTCCAGCTCTATCCAGGAAAATACAAGAGGTGCAACATCACCATTGTTTCTTACAGCTGAGTAGTACTCCATTGTATACATATGACACATTTTATTAATCCACTCATGTATTGATGGGCACTTGGGTTCTTTCCACATCTTCGCAATTGTGAATTGTGCTGCTATAAACATTGGGGTGCAGGTTTCTTTTTTATACAATGTCTCTAGTTCTTTTGAGTAGATGCCCAATAATGAGATTGCTGGATCAAATGGTAGGTCTACTTGTGTCTGTTTAAGGTATGTCCATATTGCTTTCCACAGAGTTTGCACAAGTTTGCAGTCCTACCAGCAGTGTATGAGTGTTCCTGTCTCTCTACATCCATACCAACATTCATTGTTTGGGGACTTTGTGATAAAGACCATTCTCACAGAGATAAATGATATCTCATTGTGGTTTTGATTTCCATTTCCCTGATGATTAGAGATGTTGAGCATTTTTTTATATGTTTATTAGCCATTCTTCTGTCTTCTTTTGAAAAGTTTCTATTCATGTCCTTTGTGCCCTTTTAGATAGGATTGTTTGATTTTTTTCTTGCTGATTTTCCTGACTTCTAAATAGATTCTAGTTATTAGCCCTTTATCAGATGTGTAGCATGGAAAAATTTTTCCCATTCTGTAGGTTGTCTGTTTGCTCTTGTGACAGTTGCCTTGCCTGTGTGGAAGCTTTTTAATTTGATCAGGTCCCATTTATTTATTTTAGTTGTTGCTGTGATTGCCTTTGGGGTCTTGTTCATAAATTATTTGCCTAGGGAAATGTCTATCAGAGTCTTTCCCACATTTTCTTCTAGAATTCTAATATTTTCACACCTTAGGTTTAAGTCCGTTATCCACCATGGTTTGATTTTTGTGAGAGGTGAAAGTTATGGATCTTGTTTCAGTCTTCCACATATGGCTATCCAGTTTTCCCAGCACCATTTATTGAATAAGAAATATTTTCCAAAGTGTATGATTTTGTCTGCTTTGGCAAAGTTTAGATGACCATACAAGAATGGTTTTATATTTGGATACTCGGTTCTGTGCCACTGCTCTGTGTCTCTGTTGTTGTGCCAGTACCAAGCTAATTTAATAACAACAGCCTCATAGTATAGTTTGAAGTCTGGTAAATTAATAACTCCCATTTTGTTCTTTTTGCCTAAAATTTCTTTTGTTAAAAGGGGTCTTTTCTAGTTCCATACAAATCGTAAAATTATTTTTTGTATATCTTTGAAAAATGATATTGGTAATTCAATAGGGATTGCATTGAATCTGTAGATCACTTTGGGTAGTATAGACATTTTAACAATGTTGATTCTTCCTATCCATGAGCATGCTATGGTTTTCCAACTATTTACATGCTCTGCAACTTCCTTTCTCAGTGTTTCATAGTTCTTCCTGTAGAGGTCTTTTACCTCCTTACTTAAATATATTCCTAGGTACTTTATTTTCCTTGTTGCTATTGTGAAGGATATTGAGTCTTTGATTTGGTTCTCAGTTTGACTATTAACATATATCAATGCCTCTGATTTGTGTGTACTGATTTTGTATCCTGAGACTTTACTGAATTCTTTTATCAATTTCAGGAGTCTCTTGCTTGAATCCGTCAGGTTTTCTAGACATAATATCATATCATCAGCAAAGAGTGAGAGTTTTATCTTTTCTGTCCCCATTTGAACACCCTTGATTCTGCTCTCTTGCCTGATTGCTCTTGCAAGGACTTCCAGCACTATGTTGAATAGCAGTGGGGACAGTGGGCAACCTTGCTGGTTCCAACTCTAAGTGGGATTGGTTTCAATTTTTCCCCATTCAGTATGATGTCGACTGTGGGTTTGTCATATATGGCTTGTAACATTTTTAGGTAGGCCCTGTCTATGCCTATTTTGTTTAGCATTCTTATCATGAAATGGTGTTGAATTTTTTCAAATGCTTTTTCTGCATGTATTGAGAGGATCATATGGTCTTTGTTTTTGCTTCTATTTATGTGGTGAATTACATTTATAGATTTGCATATGTGGAACCATCCCTGCATATCTGGAATGAAGCCCACTTGGTTGTGATGGATTATTTTCTTGCTAAGAACCTGGATTCGACTTGCTATTATTTTCTGGAGAATTTTTGCATTTATATTCATATGGGATACTGATCTGTGGTTTTCTTTCTTTTTTTTTCTTTTTTTTTTTTGCATCCTTTCCTGGTTTTGCTATCAGGATTATGTTGGCTTCATAATATGTGCTGGGAAGGATTCCATCCTTCTTGATGTTGTGGAATAGCTTTTTCAGGATAGGCACTAGTTCTTCTCTGTAGGTGTAATAAATTTTGGGTGTGAAACCATCTGGTCTGGGTCTTTTCTTTTTGGGAAGGTTTTTTATTACTGTTTCAATTTCAGTTTTTGATATTGGTCTGCTCAGGAATTCTATTTCTCCCTGGTTGAGCCTAGGGTGGTTGTGTGTTTCTGAAAATTTGTCCATTTCCTCCGGATTTTCCAGTTTGTGTGCACAGGTTTTTGTAGAATTCATAGATGATATCTTGTATCTTTGTGGCATCAGTTGTAATTTCTCCTTTGAGGTTCCTGATGGAGCTTATTAGAGATTTTTCTTTTCTGCTCTTAATTAGTCTAGCCAAAGGTGTGTCAATTTTCTTTATCTTTTCAAAGAACCAATTTTTTATTTTATTAATCTCCCATATAGTTTTCCTGTTGTCAATTTCATTTAGTTCTAATTTGATCTTATTAATTTCACTCCTTCTGCTGGGTTTGGGGTTGAGCTGTTCTTCTATTTCCAGCTCTTTGATTCTATTCATTAGGTTGTCTATGTGTGAATTTTCTGTCTTTTGGTTATAGATATTTATGGAAATAAACTTTCCTTTAAGGACTTCTTTAGCTGTGTCCCACAGATTTTTATAACTTGTGTCTCCTTTGTCGTTTAGTTGAAAGAATTTTTTGATTTCCATCTTGGTTTCCTCATTTACAAAATAGTGGTTCAGGACAAGGTTGTTTAGCTTCCATGACTTTGAGTAGAAATGAGAATTTCTGTTAAGGTTCATTCCTACTTTTATTCCACTGTGACCTGAGAAGATACATGGTATAATTTTTATTTCTTTAAATTTTTAAAGACATGCTTTGTGTCCTAGGATATGGTCAATCTTAGAGAATGCCCCATGAGCTGATGAGAAGAATGTATATTCAGTGTATTTTGGATAGAATGTCCTGTAATTGTCAGTCAGGCCCATTTGTCCTAGTGTTCTGTTTAAGTCCAATATTTCTTTGTTTATTTTCTGTTTGGAGGATCTGTCCTGTGCCTTCAGCGGGGTGTTGAATTCTTTGGCTATTACGGTGTTGCTGTTTATCGTTTGGTTTAGATCAAGTAGGGTTTGCTTTATGACTCTGAGTACACCTAATTTGGGTACATACATATTAAGTATAGTTATCTCTTCTTGTTGAACTGTACCCTTCACCATTCTATAGTGACCATCTTTGCCTTTCATTACTTTTGTTGATTTAAAAACTTTAAATTAAAACTTTTAAATTAAAACCACCATACCAGCCTTCTTTTGGCTTCCATTTGCTTGAAAAATTGATTGCCACCCCTTTGTTTTAAGTGTAAATGCATCCTTACAGGTTAGATGAGTTTCCTGGAGACAGAAGATACTTGGCTTGTATTTTTTTATGCCTTGGGCCAGCCTATGTCTCTTGAGTGGGGAGTTCAAGTCGTTCACATTTATTGAGAGACCTGTTAGGTGGGGTAGATTTCTGTTCATCCTGGTGGGTATAACTTCATTGCTATGTTTTCTCTTTTGAGCCATTGTTGTATTTGGCCTTTGATCTTTAGCTTTTGAGTTTTTTCACATTCATGAGTGTTTCTTGTGCTGGTCTGTGTGCACCTCTGTTTTGAGTACTTCTTGGAGAGCTGGTCTTGTCTTCGTGAATTCCCTCAATCTTTGCTTATCTGAGAATGTCTTAATTTCTCCATCGTATACAAAACTTAGCTTAGCTGGGTACAAAATTATAGGCTGGGCATTATTCTGTTTCAGAAGAGTGAGGAAGGGGCCCCAGTCTCTTCTTGCTTGTAAGGTTTCAGTTGAGAAATCTGGCGTTATTCGTATGGGCTTTCCTTTGTATGTTACTTGTTTCTTTCACCTTACTGCTCATAGAATGGCCTGTTTAGTGAATATTTTGGTCAGTCTGAGGAGTGCATGATGTTGTGTCTTCCTATTTTCAATGAATCTCCTAGGGGTCCTTTGGGCTTCTTGTACCTGTATATCTATATTTTAGCAAGACCTGGGAAATTTTCCTCATTATGTCTTCAAATAGCTTATCCAACCCTTGCGTATTATCTTCTTCACCCTCAGGAATGTCCATAACTCTCACATTAGGCTTCTTCACATAATCCCACGTTTCTTGCAGGCTTTGTTCTTTTCTCTCATTTCTCTGCTCTATCTCTGTGACTGACTTATTAAATTGGAAGGTGTTATCTTCAATCTCTGAGATTCTTTCTTCTGTTTAATCTACCCTTCTATTGAGGCTTTCCACTGTGTTTTGTAGTTCCCTGAATACATTTTTCATTTACAGGAGTTCAGTTTCATTTTTCTTTAATATTTCGAGTTCTTTAGTGAATTTTTCTTTCAAGTCCTGAATTTTTTTTTTTTTTTGTGGTTTCTTTGTGTTGTTTATCCACGTTTTCTTGCATATTTTTGAGTTTTCTTACTATCCATGTTTGAAATTCTTCTTCTGTCATTTTAGTGTTCTGAGTTTGGTTAATGTCCATTGCTGGAGAGTTGGTGTTCCTCTTTGTGGGTGTGTTTTGCATTTGATTATTCATACTTCCAGAGTTTTTCCACTGAGTCCTTCCCATCTGGATCAGTCCTTGCTTCCCACCTTTCAGTTTTTGTTTGAAAAGTAACACACTGTGTGCCGGCTCTTTTCCAGTAGGTGCTGTAGGGGGAAGGCAGTTCACATCTGCTGCCTAACAGCCTTGATGTTTATGCTTCTTTGCTTGCTTCCTCTGTCACTAGGGGGAGCCGCTTATGTGTTGCTTAGGGTTCTTCTACCACAGTTGGGGGACTGCTCATGGTGGGAGTGGTTACTTGCGGAGCCTGTTTTGGCCTGTTGTTGGGGTTTTTGTTCCCTGGCGGCAGATCCCACTGTTGGCAGCCAACAGGAGGCAAGAGTCCAGCTCCACGGTTTTGATCCAACTGGATGATCAAATCCAGTCTGCCAAGTAAAGTCATTGGGCTATCAGCTTTTATTCTGTGCCAGGGCCCCTCACATTCATGTTAGTTGCAGAGAGAGAGAGTGGTTTTTCTTGTCTCTCCTTTTCTCTAGAGGTGGTGCCTACCACTTTTGGCATGAAATATGCTGGCTAGGGGGAGCAGGTGGGGCCACAATCAGCCCAGCACCCCAGCACCCCAGTGCCTGCAAGTCCCATGGGCGATAGCCTCTCCTGTGCCAGTACCTGCAAAACCCTGGTGCTAGTCTCTCATGACTGAGGAAGCACTCAGAATTCACGCATCAAAACAGGTCCAGCTAGTTGACCATAGGTTGCATAAGGGTGGTGCTCATTGCGAGAGTCCCCGGGCAGGGGAAAGGGAGCTGCCCGACACCATATCAGACTGCAGCGACTGGGTTGTGGACCCGAGAATGGCAACTGCCTGCCTGCAGAGTGCTAGCACTGGGGGCGACAGTTCAGGGGTGGGCAGATGCCAGGTCTGGGGCTGAGTCATCAGGATGCCCCCTTGTCTGTTTTATGTTGCCCTCCCACAATCTCACACCTGTCCAGCAGGAGCTCTCACTCTTTCTGATCCAACCTGAGCAGGCCTATTAGCCCATGGCGGTTTCCAGGTTATATTCCTTTATTTAGTGTTCACCTCTGTCATTCTGGACCCGGGGAGTGGTAGAGGCAATTTACCTGTCTCCTAACTGCCTCGGGCGGTAGCCCAGACCAGTCCCTCCCCCACCTAGTGCAGTCCTGGCATAGAGTTTGGGGAGTTCAAGATGCTTCCCACTAATGTCTCCTCTCCACAGAGCCCCACATTTCCTGAGGTGATTTTGTACTGACTTCAGGCAGATCCCTGTCTGAGTGGGTGTGGAGCTCAGTGGGGAAGCAAGACATTCTCCTGTAGTACTGATTTCACCTCACTCACTGGTGAGGCGGGCACAGCTGTTCCATGCTCTACTCTCTATTGTTTGTCTCACACTCTCCAGATTTTGCGATCTTATCTCCCATTCACCTTTTCTTTTTCCTGCTTTTTGTGTCCCACGCTGATTCTCCATTGATTCACAATGCTGTTCTTATGGGCAAGCGATCCACTCATGTATAGCAGACCGAGATCTATGCCTCCCTCTCTGGGAGCAGGAATTCAGGAGGTTACCTCCTCTCTGCCATATTTTGTCTCCCTTCTTCCTCAGTGTTTCGTAGTCTCCCTGTAGAGGTCTTTTACCTCCTTAGTCAAATATATTCACAGGTGCTTTATTTTCTTTGTTGCTATTGTGAAGGATATTGAGTCTTTGATTTGGTTGTCATTTTGACTGTTGTTCATATAGGAATGCTACTGATTTCTGTACATTGATTTTGTAACGTGAGAGTTTGCTGAATTTGTTTGTCAATTCCAATAGTCTCATGGCAGAATCTCTGAGGTTTTCCACTCTTACTCAAAGTCATGGAAGCTAAATAACCTTCTCCTGAATAATTATTCTATCAAAGAAGAAATCAAGATGGAAATCAAAAATTTCTTTGAATTAAATGACAATGGAGATACAACTTATCAAAATCTATGGGATGCAGCTAAAGCAGTCCTGAGAGGAAAATTCATATCCATAAATGCCTATATCAAAAAGACAGAAAACATGCAAATAGACAACCTAACGAATAGACTCAAAGAGCTGGAGAAAGAAGAACAGAACGATCCCAAACCCAGCAGAAGGCGAGAAATTACTAAGATCAAATCAGAACTAAATGAAAAGGACAACAAAGAAACTATAAGGGAAATTAATAAAACAAAAAGTTGTTTCTTTGAAAAGATAAACAAAATAGACACACCTCTGGCTAGACTAACCAAGAGCACAAAAGTAAAATCTCTAATAACCTCCATTAGGAACATGAAAGGAGAAATCACAACCGATGCTACAGAGATACAAGATATCATCTATGAATTCTACAAAAATCTTTATGCACACAAACTGGAGAACGTGGAGGAAATGGACAAATTTTTAGAAACACATAGTCTTCCCAGGCTCAACCAGGAAGAAATAGAGTACCTGAACAGACCAATATCAAGAACTGAAATCGAAACAGCAATAAAAAACCTTCCCAAAAAGAAAAGCCCTGGTCCAGATGGGTTCACACCTGAATTTTACCATACATACAAAGAAGAACTGGTGCCCATCCTACATAAACTATTCTCCAATATTGAGAAGGATGGAGTTCTCCCTAACACGTTCTACCAAGCCAATATAACATTAATACCAAAACCTGGAAAGGACACAACAAAAATAGAGAACTACAGACCAATTTCCCTCATGAATATAGATGCAAAAATTTTCAATAAAATACTAGCAAATCGAATCCAAGTACTTATCAAAAAAGTAATCCACCACGACCAAGTGGGCTTCATCCCCGAGATGCAGGGGTGGTTCAACATACGTAAATCTATAAATGTAATTCACCACATAAATAGAAGCAAAAACAAAAACCATATGATACTCTCATTAGATGCAGAAAAAGCATTTGACAAAATTCAACACCCTTTTATGATAAAAACGCTTAACAAAATAGGCATTGATGGAACCTACCTAAAAATGATACAAGCCATATATGACAAACCCACAGCCAACATCATACTGAATGGGGAAAAACTGAAAGCACTCCCACTTAGAACTGGAACCAGACAGGGCTGCCCATTGTCTCCATTACTTTTCAACATAGTATTGGAAGTCCTTGCGAGAGCTATCAGGCAAGAGAGCAGAATCAAGGGAGTCCAAATAGGGAAGGAAGAGATCAAACTCTCACTTTTTGCTGATGATATGATGTTATATCTGGAAAACCCCCAGGATTCAACCAAGAGACTCCTGGAATTGATTAACGAATACAGCAAAGTCTCAGGCTACAAAATTAATATACACAAATCAGAGGCATTTATATATGCCAATAACAGTCAATCGGAAAACCAAATTAAAGACTCAATACCCTTCAAAATAGCAACAAAGAAAATAAAATATCTAGGTATATATCTAACTAAAGAGGTAAAGGACCTCTATAAGGAAAACTATGAAACACTGAGAAAAGAAATAGCAGAACTTGCAAATAGATGGAAAAATATACCATGCTCGTGGATCGGAAGAATCAACATTGTTAAAATGTCTATACTACCCAAAGTGATCTACAGATTCAATGCAATCCCTATTAAATTACCAACATCATTCTTTACAGACATAGAGAAAATAATTATACACTTTGTATGGAATCAAAGAAGACCCCGTATAGCAAAAGCAATTTTAAGCAACAAAAACAAAATGGGAGGTATTAATTTGCCAGACCTCAAACTATACTACAAGGCCGTGGTTCTTAAAACAGCCTGGTATTGGCACAAGTGCAGGGACACAGACCAGTGGAACACAACAGAAAATCCAAATATAGAACCATCCTCATATAGTCACCTAATTTTC
This sequence comes from Eulemur rufifrons, assembly GCF_041146395.1. Lineage (NCBI taxonomy): Eukaryota > Metazoa > Chordata > Mammalia > Primates > Lemuridae > Eulemur > Eulemur rufifrons. Next base: position 84,269,736 of record NC_091012.1, on the reverse strand, counting down.
GACAAAGCGGAAAAGAATATACTCTGGGGACAGGAATCCCTATTCAACAAATGGTGCTGGGAGAATTGGTTAGCCACTTGTAGAAGACTGAAACAGGACCCACAGCTTTCACCTCTCACAAAAATCAAATCACGGTGGATAACAGACTTAAACCTTAGGCGTGATACAATCAGAATTCTAGAAGAAAATGTAGGAAAGACTCTTACAGACATTGGCCTAGGCAAAGAATTTATGAAGAAGACCCCCAAGGCAATCACAGCAGCAACAAAAATAAATGAATGGGACATGATTAAATTAAAAAGCTTCTGCACAGCCAAAGAAACAGTCCCGAGAATAAACAGACCACCTACAGAATGGGAAAAAATTTTTGCATACTACACATCAGATAAAGGACTGATAACAAGAGTCTATTTAGAACTCAGGAAAATCAGCAAGAAAAAATCAAGCAACCCTATCAAAAAGTGGGCAAAGGACATGAATAGAAATTTTTCAAAAGAAGATATAAAAATGGCTAACAAACATATGAAAAAGTGTTCAACATCTCTAATCATCAGGGAAATGCAAATCAAAACCACAATGAGATATCACTTAACCCCAGTGAGAATGGCCTTTATCAAAAAAACCCAAAACAACACATGTTGGCGTGGGTGTGGAGAGACAGGAACACTAATACACTGCTGGTGGGATTGCAAACTAGTGCAACCTCTGTGGAAAGCATTATGGAGGTATCTTAAACAGATTCAAGTAGACCTGCCATTTGACCCAGCAATCCCATTACTGGGCATATACCCAAAGGAAAAAAGGTCATTCTGTAACAAAGGCACGTGTACCCAAATGTTTATAGCAGCACAATTCACAATAGCAAAGATGTGGAAACAACCCAAATGCCCATCAATACATGATTGGATTAGTAAACTGTGGTATATGTATACCATGGAATACTACTCAGCTATAAGGAATGATGAAGATACAACATCTCTATGGTTCTCCTGGAGAGAGTTGGAACCCATTATATTAAGTGAAGTATCCCAAGAATGGAAAAACAAGCATCACATGTACTCACCAGAAAATTGGTTTCCTTGATCATCACCTAAATACAAATCTGGAAACGACACCAATTGGACATCAGACTGAGGTGGGGGGTGGGGGAGAGGATGGGGGTATGCCTACACAATGAGTGCATTGCGCACCGTTTGGGGAGTGGTAACACTTGAAGGTGCTGACTCGGGAAAGGGGGGGTGGGGAAAAAAATATGAAACTATTGTTTTTAACTTGCACTGTTCACTTAATAATTTATCATGAATATTTCCCATATTATTTCATATCATTGTACAAGAAATAATGTATACATTATGAGGACATACTGTATCTAACAAGATATACTGTTAGACTCTTTGATTCTGTAAAATTAAATAAAAAAAAAAATAAAAAAAAAAAAAAAAAAAGAATCTCTGAGGTTTTCTAGATATAAGAACATATCATCAGCAAAGAGAGACAGCTTGACCTCTTCTGCCCCCATTTGGATGCCCTTGATTTGCTTCTCTTGTCTGATTGCTCTGGCTAGGACTTCCAGAACTATGATGAACAGAAGTGGTGATAGAGGGCAACCTTGTCTGCTTCCAGTTGTAAGTGTGAATGCTTTCAATTTTTCCCCATTCAGTATGATGTTGGTTGTGTGTTTGTCATATATGGCTTTTATCATTTTGAAGTAAGTTCCAACTATGTCTATTTTGTTAAGAGCTCTTATCATAAAAGGATGCTGAATATTGTCAAATGCTTTTTCTGCACCTATTGATAGGATCATGTTGTCTTTGTTTTTACTTCAATTTATATACTGTAATACCTTTAAAGATTTGCATATGTTGAACCATACTTTAATCTCTGGGATGAAGCCCAGTTGGTTGTGATGGATTATTATTATTTTTTTGATAAGCACCTGAATTCAGTTTGCTAGGATTTTTTGGGGGGAGGTGGGGGAATTTTTGCATCATTGTGCATAGGGCATATTGGTCTTTATTTTTATTTTTTTGTTTAGTCTTTTCCTGGTTTTGGTATCAGGGTGATGTTGGCTTCTTAAAACGTATTGGGGATCATTCCTTCCTTGTTGATGTTGTGGAATAATTTCTTCAGGATAGGCACCAGTTGTTCTTTTTAGGTCTAGTAAAGTTTGGGTGCAAAACCATCTGATCCAGAACTTTTTTTTTTTAGGAAATTTTTTATTGCTGTTTCAGTTTTGGTACTTGATATAGGTCTGTTCAGGAATTCTGTTTCTACCTGAATGAGCCTAGGGAGGCTATGTGTTTCTAAGATTTTGTCCATTTCCTGCACATTTTCAATTTTATGTGCAGAGAGATTTTTTTAGTATTCAGAGATGATATTTTCTATTTCTGTGGTACTAGTTGTAATTTTTCCTTTGTCATTCCTGATTGAGCTTATTAGAGTCCTTTCTTTTCTGCTCCTCATTAATCTGTCCAGAGACATGTCAATTTTGTTTATTTTTTCAAAGAACCAAAATTTTTAAATTTATTTTCTGTATAGAGTTTTTGTTACTGCTTTCATTTAATTCTGCTGCAATCTGGGTTATTTCTTTTCTTCTGCTGAGTTTGTGATTGGTTTGCTCATCTTTTTCTAGTTGAGACAATTCTTTAGACTGCTGATTTGTGATCTTTCTGTCTCTTGTATGTAGACATTTATGGGTATATATTTCCTCCATGACCACTGTTGCTGTGTCCCACAGATATTTATAACTTGTGTCCCCTTTATTATTTAGTTCAAAGAATCTTTTGATTTCTGTCTTAATTTCCTCCTTGACCCAATAATCCTTCCAGAGAAGGTTGTTTAGTTTACATGACTTTGTGTAGAGATGCGTGCTTCTGAGTTGATTTCCAATTTTATTTCACTGTGGTCGAATAAGATGTATGGTATTGTTTCTATTTTTTTTAATTTTGTTGAGACATGGTTTGTGGCATAGGATATGGTCAATCTTAGAGAATAACCCATAAAGTGATGAGGAAAATGTATATTCAGTGGTTTTGTGGTAGAATGTCCTGTAAATGTGTGTCAGGCCCATTTGTTCTAGAGTCTGTTTAATTCCATTTTCTCTTTGTTTATTTTCTGTTTGGAGGATCTCTTCTGTCAGAGGAGTGTTGAAGTCCCTGGCTATTATGGTGCTGCTGCTTATCATTTTGTTTAGATTGAGTATTATGTGCTTTATGAATCTGGGTGCACCTGGGGTAGGTATATAAATATTTAGAATTGTTATGTGTTCTTGTTGAATTCACCATTATATAAGGAACATCTTTGTCTTTCATTACTTTTGTTGTTTTGAAGACTAAGTTATCTGAAATTGGGACTACTATGCCAGCTTTCTTTTGACTTCCAATTGCATGGAATATTGTTTTCCTTCCCTTCTTTTTGAGTCTGAATGAATACTTGTGGCTTAGATGTGTTTCCTGAAGACAGCAGATACTTGGCTTTTGTATATTTTTCCATTCAGCCAGCCTATGTATCTTTAGTGGGCAGTTCAAGCCATTCACATTAATTGAATGAATTGATAAGTGGGATGGATATCTGTTCATCCTATTGAGTTGAACTTTATTGCTTTGTTTTCTCTCTTTAGCCATTGTGGTATCTGGCCTTTGGCCCTTAGCTTTTGAATGATTTTACACTGGTGAGTTTATATTGTGCCGATCTTTGTATAATGATTTTCTGAGTACTTCCTGGAGAGCAGGTTTTTGTCTTAATGCATTCCCTCAGTGTTTGCTTGTCTGACAAGGTCTTTATTTCTCCTTCATATAAGAAACTTAGTTTTGCAGGATATAAAATTCTACAATGGGCATTCTGTTTGAGAAGACTGAAAATGGGGCCCCAGTCCATTCTGGCTCTAAGGACTCAGCTGATAAGTATGCAGTTAGTCTGATGGGTTTTCTTTTGTGGGTTACCTGCTGCTTTCTCTTTAGAGCTCATAGGAGGTCCTCTTTTGTGCTTATTTTGGCCAGTCTGATGACTATGTGTCGTGGTGTCTTCCTTTTCGCAATGAATCTCCCAGGAGTCCTTTGAGCTTCTTGTACCTAGATATCTAGATTTCTAACAAGGCCAAGGAAATTTTCCTGCATTATTTCCTCAAACAGTTGTTCCCACCCTTGTGTATTATATTTTTCAGCCTCAGGGATGCCTGTCATTCTTATGTTAGCCCTCTTCACATAATCCTACATTGCTTGTAGTCTTTTCTCTTTTATCTTATTTTTCTGATCTATCTCTGTGACTTGTTTAATTGAAAGGTGTTGTCCTCAGTCCCTGAGATTCTTTCTTCTGCTTGATTTACCCTGTTCTTTATGCTTTTCACTGTTTTGTAATTCCTTGAATAAATTTTTCATTTCCAGAAGTTTTATTTGATTTTTCTTTAAATATTTCAATTTCTTTAGTGAATTATTTTGTTCATTTCCTAGATTTTTTAGTGATTTCTTTGTGTTGGTTTTCCATTTTATCTTGCATTTTATTGAGTTTTTTACCATCCATGTTCAAAATTCTTCATCTGTCATTTCAGTATTCTGATTTTGGCTGCTATCCATTGCTTCAGGGCTGGTGTTCCCTTTCTTGGGTGTTCTTTCGGTTTGGTTCTTCACACTTCCAGAGTTTTTGACTGATTCCTTCTCACTTGGAACACCTGTTGCTTCTTACCTTTGGATTTTTGTTTAGATAATGACACACCTAGTTAAGTTTCTCAGCCAATAGGTGGTGCTTGTGGGTGAGAACTAACCATACCCTGTATGATGAGTTGGTAAATGCAGTAAATAGCCCTGCAAACTGACCTCTGTTAGTAGGTGGTGCTTGCCTGGAGGAACAACGTGCAATGTTGTTTTTTGGTCCTGTGGCCAGCCCTAGTTCCTCTGGAGAAGCAGTCTAGTGCCACAGGTTGTGGATGGGTCCCTGTTACTTCCAGGTGTGTCCTTATTCTCTACCTCAGTTGGGGGAAGGGTGTGGGAGTGAGGCTGGGCAGGGCTGGGTTGGGTGAGCCTGCCCTAAAGCTCCACAAATGCTTTTAGCAGGTATCAAAATTCTTTTCCCTGCCTCTGGGCAAAGCTGCCAGGGATGGGCTGAAATGGCTTCATTCAACCAGAAAGTCTGCCTGTGGGGGCTGGGCTGTCTTAGACATGCAGTTTGGCAGTCTGGAGCAGGCCTCACTCATTTACACCCTCCCCTATTCTGTGGTTTCTCCAGGGCCTCTGCTTGCAGGCAGGCCCCCAGCCAGCTGAGCTCCCCCATGACTGTGATGTGGGCCAGGAGGTTTCCCTGCCCAGGCTCCTGGCCTGAGCTGGGAATGCAGGCCTCCCATGGGAGGAGGGGTCCCCAGCAAGCATACTGCAGCTAGGACCCACTCTGATATGGCCCTGCAGTCACCCACACCTCAGTAGACTAATTCACAAATATCCTCTCTGTTCCCCCAGGCAATATGTTGAGACCTTTGTGTATGGAATCTGTCCTGCAGGCCTGCTTCCTCGGCCCTGGAGATCAATTCCTGACATGTCAGGGAGAAGAATGCTGGTCTCAAGTCACTTAACATGTGCACAAGCTGGATCAATGTCACTTTGCTTCGGGTTTTCCCTGCTTTGCTGGAGTCACCAGACAAGCAGCACCAGGAAAGGCCAGCAAATAGGGAGCTCACAGTCTGACACTCCTCAGTCTACTGCCAGACCCCCAGAGTAAACAGGTCCAAGCCCTGTCCTCTGTGGATGGCTCTGGGTGGTATCTAAATTGTCTCTTTCTGCAGCCAAGTGTGGGGGAAAGGAAGGGCTGAATGAAGGACTAGGTGGAGGAAGGACTGCACACTGGTCATCTCCAACCCTGTCTCTGGGAGGCAGTCCACCCAGAATGGCTGGGCTCTGGAGTCACACAGATCTCCTGGGACCCACTGGACCCCTGTAGCTCCTGCAGTCTGGGCCAGAGTTGGGAAATGTCTGTGTGGGGATAAGAAAGACAGATCCTGAGGAGTTAAGGCCCTCCACTTCCCTTTTGGGTAGGGAAGAAATATGGTGCCTGACAACCAACTTGGGGCTGTGTGTGGGGCACTCTGAGGGAGCTGGGAACCTGGTGTCCTGTCTGCAAGAAGCTCTCCACTCACTGGTGGCAGCAGTCTTTGGGCTGGTGTTGGAAGGTCTCTCCAGCAGCTTGGGAGCCCACCAGAAATCCAAGATGCAAGGGAGGGGAATTTTAAACACTCTACCAACTCTTGTCACTGGTCTCCAAGCCTCTCGGGGTTTTATCCCTGCCAATGCCTTGGTCCTCCCAGTTCTGCTCTGCAACCTCTTCCTGTGGAATCTCTTAGAGGTTCAGGAACCCTTCCTTCTGACCCTCATCTGATCTATGTTTGTCTGTCTGTTTTTTTTTTCTTTCATTAAAATTTTCTCCTTCTTGCAGAGATGCTCTGGCTAGTGGTGTTTCTCTTCTGCCGTCTTGTCCCCTCCCCAAACTAGCTATTTCTATTAAGCTAAATATTAAGGAGATTTTCAAATATGTAAAATAATATCACTCTTACTAGCTTTTTGGTATATATAGTAATTTTTCATAAAATGGGTTATTCATGTTACCATGTAATGGATTTATTATTGCTATCTTTTAAATAAAGCAATACATAATTATTTTAAAAATTCTCATCAGTTTTAAACAAAAGCTCTTTGGGATTCTCAATAATTTTTAAATGTAAAGTAGTCAGTCCTGATACCAAAAGGTTTAAGAATTACTGGACTGTATTATCTTGTAAGTCTTGTTCAGCTAAAACATTCTATGACTTTCTGACTTGAACAGAGCAGAACACTGTGTTAGGCCCATAAATATATTATTCCAATCATGATTTTTGACTCTTTGCATTAATTTTAAAAGAGCTCAGAAACACTGTAAAAAGGAGACACTCCTGGTTTCTTCATCTGTAGGAAGCTGACTACACAGATAGCCTTAAAATCCCTTCTCTTACTCTGTTTTCCCAGCTCTTCCCCAGCTAAGTCTCCTTTCTCCATCTTCTTCTACCCTGTGTATTTGACTGTTCCTTGTTTGATATTTATAGGTAGCATATTATATAAATCAGAATTTAAGTTCCCATAGGGAGATTCCCCCTAAAGAAAGGACAAATCTGAAAAAGAGGCCCCTTTTGGACTTTGGTCATCTTTAAAACCTGGTCAGAATTGGCAGATTTGGATGTATTCTCTAAGCAGAAAAGCATTGTCTGGAAGACAGTGTGCTTAGAGGAAGACATTTTATTTCCTTTACTCTAAATACATGAATATTTTAATTTATAATATTTATAATTCTATGATTTGATAAACAAAATAACTGTATATATTAACTGTGAGTTTATATGTATTAAGCACACTGCATTCATTATGCTTGCCTATCTTACTTCAACATGTGTAATATGTCCTGTGATGTGTCTATGAATACACAGTGTTCCGTAACAGTGTCAAATGAATATTCATGTATGCAAATTCAAATAGAAAGTCCTGCTGGTTTCTTCTAATATGGTGGTTCTTGTCAAGTTTGAACTTATCCTACAATGCTGCTCTTTTAGCTAAAATGGTAACCTAATTAAAGTAGTAGTGATATAGGAATACTCAAATATGACCACTATCTATAAGCAGTACATTAAACTATTAAATTAATTTTAAAAATGAACAAAATAATTAAAGATGTCTTTGGCTATGTCTAGATCCAGAGATCTACAAAGAGATTCAGAAAGCAGATGAAAAGGGTATTTTAAGGCCTTTATATGGTCCTATTTTTCTATGATATACTATCAGAGCAGATTATAGAGAACCTCATGTCTAACACTTCAGTTCATGTGTGAATCCCTTTTATAATATCCACTGTCAACACTTACTAGTAAGCATTAACAATTATATGTAGGTAACCTATAATCCTTTACATTCAATGAGATATTATCCCATCTTATCTGTATCAATTACCACGTGACAATTATCAAATAGAAAATGACCACTCAGTGATGGCTACTATTATTAAGTAGGTTTTGAGTACCAAGAGCAAAAAGAACATTGAGAATAAAGTTTTGGCGTGAATCATGTACACTTACATCGAAGTTAGAGCGAAGGTAGGATTCAAATCCATTCTGTTTGACTAACAGAAGAAGATAATCTTCATGTCATTTATATTTAGCTTTTGAATATTTTATCATTTATACCAATGTATCCCAGTACTTTGCACAATCTCTGGCACATAATAGATAATATTTGTTTAATGAAATGAGTGTATGCATGATCACTTACCACTCTTATTTATGTTTCTCTTAGGGAATATTAAAATGAATTTATTCTATAAAGATAATGGAAACGGCTGGCTTAAAAATGTATTGGGGAAGGAGAAATCCTTCCTGGATTTCACGATAAGATTGATGTTTAATATCACTTGCTCAGTAAAACTGAGAGTTGGGAGAGTTAGCCTCCAGTTTATTTTGCACCAATTTGGTATACTGTCATATTTGGATAATCATAATGTAATTCTGCTTGGATACAAACATAACAACAGTAATCGTGTTTTACTTCTAACTTCTAATTGACTGTAAACCAATAATGGCATGCTTTTTCTGAACAATTTCCATACAGCATACATAGCATTCCAAAGCATTACATTCCTCTTATCACAGTACCACCTGCAGCTCACTTCATACACTTATAGGTGAAGCCAATTTTATTCTCATGTGCTTGACTTGCAGTTTCACTTTTAAATAGACCTACTTCCACATCATATTCATAAGACACTGTGTGAATTTTGTTATTTCCTTTCCTACCTTGGTTAGCAGGCTTGAAATTGTTAAGTGCATTCTGTTACTTTTCTCTTGCCCAAGTAGTTTGCCAAGGATTAAAAAAAAATTGCAGGGGATTAAGTCATACGGAGGATAATTGAAATCTGTCTATATATGCTTTATTCAAAGCCTATTCATAGTTGAAGAAATATTAAGAAGCATTAGAAGTAATCTGAGTGTCAGTCTAAGACTGCTATAGTTTGCATTGGAAATGCTGAATTATAGTCCAGACTCTGTCATCTACTATTTATTTTACCTTAGGCCTCAGTTTTCCTTATCTGAAAAATGAGTGTGTTGAGTTTTATAAATTTCAAGCCACTCATAAGACCTTTTGCCACTGATGCTGATGATAATGATGATGATAATGTGTGTATGCACATATTAATATATATATGTATAGTAACCTATTTAATATTGTTGATTTATTCCCTCAACTCTCATATAAGACAATACTTGTAACGAGTTCTAAAGAATTCACACATATTTTCAGACAGTATAAAAGCTGCAATTATAAGAAAGCAAACAAAATAAAGCTAAATTAAAGGTAAGAAATACAAAAGTGTTTTCACTAATTTCAGACTATGTGAAATGGTATTTTCATATATTTTCTAGCAATGTGGGAAAAATTAATACGGCAGTATCCTTAGGCACTTTGAACCCTCGGTAAAATATTCCTTGGGGATGTATAAAGATTGTGCTTATTTTCATCAAGTTACCTTTTTTGATTTTTGAAGATTTGTAAGGCTGGAGAAATTTTAACTTCCTTCTCTATAAAAGTACCAACATCAGTAAAAATGCAGTTATCAGATAATAAGATGTTACTTCAGATTCAAGAATCAGTCCTCTCTTATTTCAAGCATTAAAGTTCTATTTAAATTTGTTTTGTTAATGGATTTTTTTCAATGATGAAAATTATTTCCTCATCTTCATAATACATTGTGTCACAGTGGCTACTCAGCATGATACTAATTAAAAATATTAAGTGAATAACTGTGAAATGCCTTTATGAATAGATATTAAATCTATATAACATATTTCAAACTCAATACTCAGGTAGATGGCATATCATCTGATTTGCTGATTGGAAAAAAACCCATCATCTTACTATTGTACTGATAATAGTCATCAGTGTCCAGACTTGCATAAGTGACAGAAATAGGGCATTATAGAAATTGAGAGCAATGCTTGCCTCAATTATCCGGCTATTTCATATAAAAGGTTTTCCCTCTAAATTAGTGAGAAAATTATTTCATTCCTCCACTTCACTCTGAAGGTAGAGAACTAATCTGTCTGAAATTTTAGTTTATATGATAAATTAAAAGCTAATATGTTTGTTCTATGGAAATACTAGATTGGAGGATGGCCACTCTAGTGTACTTGGCTAGCTATTGAATCAAATGGATTACATGATGTATCCAATTATGTGGGAATCATTTATTCATCTCAATTATAGCTAATTGAGAAAAATAGTGAACTGGGACTCAAAATCTCTGAATTCAAGCTCCCAATGCTGTAATTTAAGAGCTGAAGAATATTGGATGATCTACTTACTCTCTGTAGACCTCAGTTTTCTCATATGCAAAATAAGTGTATTGAACTAAATGCACTCCATTTTCTTTATAGCTCTAAAAGTCTAAATATAAAAATGCAATCAAGTAGATATATTCCAGAATTCATGAAACTTTAAACACCTTTGGGTTATGTATTCTCATACTTATATTATTCTCAAACTACCTTAAAATAAGATGCCATATTCAGTGAGTTAAAAATTCACATATAGCATAAATGTGTAATTGTAAAGAATTTAGTGACTATTTTGATGTTTCAAACATAGTCAAGATTTTTTTCCCTTGCTATTGAGAATACTTCAAAATAATTGTCTCTAAAAGATATTAATTTTAAATTTATTCATCAGTGAAAACAAACCTACCCATAATTGTGCCTTGTTAAACAAATGATTGAAAATATTTTAAAATTGGATGCTCAGCATAAAGAGAGCATTGATTTTCTTTATGCACATTTAAGCAAATATGTTGTATGCATAATCATGATTGAAAAGATAAAACTATTTGAAAATGCTTTATAATGCATGTATCTCATGGAGAATCATGGATTTTCAGAATACTTTTATACTTATAGTTGGAGCAACTTTTATCTTCATTTATTAATATTTTCCATTCATTTCTTATATCAAAATATATGAAGTGTCTAAGTAAATGATATAAGAATGAAAAAATTGCTGTTACAGCTGCATAGGTGTACTCTAGGATGTATAAATTCTAGGTATCAAAGTATGTTTCATTGAAGAGATATCATATGAGTATTTCAAAGGAGGTGATCTACAATAGCAAAAAATGTGGAAGCTGAAATTAAAAACAATACTCTTTACATTCACTCCAAAAAATGAAAAAACCTAAGTTTTAATCCAATGAAACATGTACAAGATTTGTATACTGAAAATTAAAAAATGCTGATGAAAGAAATCAACAACGATGAATGGAGAGGCATAATATGTTCATGAACTGGAAAATTCGACATAGTAAAGATGTCAATTCTCCCTAAATTGATATGTAGGTTTAAGGTAATGCCTATTAAAATCCCAGAAAGATTTCTGGTAGATGTTGAGAAGCTTACTCTAAACTATATATGGAAAGGTAAAATAATTAGAATAGCAAACAATTTTGAAAAGAAGAATTAAGTGGGAGTAGTCACTCTACCTGATATTAACATTTACTATATGGCTACAGTAATCAAGAAAATGTGGTATTGATGGAGGGATAGACATATAGATCAATGGAACAAAACAGAGAACTCAGGAAGAGAGTCCCTGATATACCCAGTTGATGTTTTACAAAGGTGCAAAGCAATTCAGCGTAGGAAGGATAGTTTTTCAATAATTGGTGCTAGAACAATTATAGATATCCATAGGCCAAAAAAATGAACATTGACCTAAAACTCACATTTTATACAAAAATTGACCTAAAATGAATCACAGACTTAACTGTGGGACTGAAAACTATAAAATTGTACTTTAAAATGTAGGAAAAAATCTTCAGGATCTAAAGCTATGTAGAGTTTTTAGACTTAATACCAAAAACATAATAAAAGGCAAGATTGATAAACTGGACTTTATAAAACTTTAAAACTTTTTCTCCATGAAAGAATCTGATGATTAATCTGTTAATTATGGGAAGATAAAAGATAAACTATACTCTGGCAGAAAATATTTGCACAAACTGTGTATCTATCAAAGTCATTGTATCTAGAACACATAAAGAATTCTATAAAGATTCAAAGTTAAACAACAAATAGTTGAACTAATTAGAAATGGGCAAAAGACATGAAGAGACATTTCACTGAAGTACATATGCAAATAGCAAATATAAGTACATGAAAATATGTTCAACCTCAGTAACCAGAAAGGAAATGTAATTTAAAAGAACAATGAGATATCACTGCATGCCTATCAGGATGGCTAAAATTAAAAAAAAAAATAGTGGCAACACCAAATGGCTGTAAGGATGTGAAGAAACTAGATCATTCATACTTTGCTTGTGGGAATGTAAAAGGTATAGCCACTCTGGAAAATATTTTGGCAATTTCTGAAATAACTAAACATGTAACCACCCTACAACCCAGCAATCAATCACATTCTTGAGCATTTTTTCCCAGAGAAATGAAAATCTAGGTTCATTTAAAAATATGTACATGGGCCGGGCGCGGTGGCTCACGCCTGTAATCCTAGCACTCTGGGAGGCCGAGGTGGGCGGATCGTTTGAGCTCAGGAGTTCAAGACCAGCCTGAGCAAGAGCGAGACCCCATCTCTACTAAAAATAGAAAGAAATTATATGGACAGCTAAAAATATATATAGAAAAAATTAGCCGGGCATGGTGGCACATGCCTGTAGTCCCAGCTACTCGGGAGGCTGAGACAGGAGGATCCCTTGAGCTCAGGAGTTTGAGGTTGCTGTGAGCTAGGCTAACGCCACGGCACTCACTCTAGCCTGGGCAACAGAGTGAGACTCTGTCTCAAAAAAAAAAAAAAAATATGTACATGAATTTTCACAGCAGCTTTATTTAATAACAAACAAAACCTGGAAACAACCCAGATGTCGTTCAGGGGGTGAATTAATACCATGGAATAGTACTTAGGAAGAAAAAGGAATGAACTATTGACACAGGCAGCAACCTGGATAAATCTACAGAGGAATATGTGGAGTGACAAAAAGCTAATTCAAAAGGGTTGCCTACTGTATAATTCCATTTATATAACGTTCTTGAAATGGCAAAATTATAGAAATAGAGAACAGATTAGAATTGTCAAGGGTTAAGGAGGAGGTGCAGGTGGGGGGGAAGTGGGTGTGTCTATAAAAAGGCAACATGAAGGATCCATTTAGTGATGGCAATGTTCTGTATCTTGACTCTATCCATCTTAATATCTTGGTTATGACACTGTTCTATAGTTTTCCAAGATGTTACCATTAGGAAAAACTGGATATATGAGTTTTATATTGCAGCAGTAACAAATTACTACAAATTTAATGACTTAAAACAGCAGAAATTTATTCTCATATATCTGGAGGCCAGAAGTCTGCAACAAGTCTTATGGGGCTAAAATCAAGGTGTAGACACAACTGCTTCCTATAGGTTCTAAGGGAAAGAATCTATTTCCTTACCTTTTTTCAGTTTCTAGTGGCCACTTGCATTCTTTGATTTGTAGCCCCTTCTTCCATCTTCAAAGTGCATAACTTCAATCTCTGCTTCAATCATCACATCACCCTCTCTTCTATTACATCACATCTTCTTCTGTTTTCCTCTTATAAGGACAATTGAGATTATATTTAGGCCCATGTGGATCACCTAGGATAATTTTATCATCTTGAGATCCTAAATTCAATCATATCTGCAAAGTCTTTGCCATATAAGATAGCATTCATAGATTCCAGGGATTAGAACCTGGATGTCTTTAAGGGCCACTATTCATCCTGCCACTAGGTGAAGCATACACATGATTTCTCTACAGTGTTACTTATAACTGTACGTGAATCTACAATTGTATCAAATTTAATTAAGAATACATTGGGCATTGTTTAATCCCGTATTATTTTTAAATGGGCCAATTTTAAAAGTAACAAAAAAGTTTTCATAGACCCTCTGTTAGCATAAATGAATTTTATTATCTTATTGCTTAAATATAAACAAACATAAAACTAATTTTCTTATGCCTATAGCTCTTATACAACCAAATCAAACCTAAAAATTAAATAAAAATAAGAAAAACAAAGAAATCAAATCAGAAAACCATTGTGATGAATCAAATTATTTGGCTAAAACTAAATTTCTGATAGTGAACTTAATAATAGAAATATATGTTTGTGAGTTTTTTGTCTTTTTACCTGCTATCTTCACTCTTCTGATTTTGTGCATTCTGAACTATCATTTGAGTCACTGGTATTGTAGTGTATATGTGTTGTTTTCTTTGCTTTCCTTTTTTTTTTTTTTTTTTTGTAACAGCAACCTGCTCTGAATTTAAGAAATGCTTCTCCCTCTTTCTGTGTGGTGTTAACGGACTGTCAATCATGACGTCTCCTACCTGCTGATCATAGTAGGTATGTGACATAAGCTGGGCCAATCACACTTGCCTTTCTGAAAATTTGACTCTTACGTAGGGGCACACAAGGATTAAGTCAGTTAGATTTAAGTGTACATTATTTACATTGTTTCTGAGCAAGGTATCATAGAATTTCTGTTGTTTAGGTCTTTGGAACTTCCCTTGTACCTATACATTCTGAAGTTTGGTTTCTCAGCTTTTCATTTGGTTCTGTGAGAGACTTATCATCCTCACAATAAATTCATTGCTTAATTTAGCCACAGTTGATTTTGATTATTTTCAAACAAAGAACACAAAGAGATACAGAAACTGGTCCTAAAGAGTGGCTTGTAGGCAACAGAATCTCAAGGAAACATGGAGTGTTTGGAGTTGGTTATCTAGTTAAGGCAGGGAATAATATCGTAAGATACCCATTTATAGTCTAGTTCATAGAATACAGTGATAAAACAGCTAGTTACTTTATTACATGTGGTGGTCTAAAACCAATGGCCCACTGAGAACAAACATCTAGACTATTTGCCATGGAATGATATAAAGGAAATAAGAAACACTAAAACTCCAAAATATTAAAGTAAGTGGTTACTTCTGATGGCTTGGATAATTTAAAGCAAGGTAACTAAAAACTTAAATCCCACTTTTTTTTTATTTCAGAGAACAGAATGAAATTCAGAGTGTTTTTTGACTGGCTGAAACTGTAGGGCTGAGATTGCTAACAATCAAACTCAAAGGTAGATTGTGTTAGTTAAATTAAAATGCCATTTAAATTCTCAGTCTTACTTGGTTTCTTACATAGAAGTTAGGGAATTACTTCAGGGAAATTGATATCATAACAAAAGGAATAGCAATATCTACTTGATTTTAGAGGACTTGGAGAATTGAAAACTTCCCCAACCCTCATACCTTCCTCATCATGTCCACCTTGGCCATGGAAGTGGTACCTCACTTGAATGAGCACCGGGCTGACCAAGGAAGAAGGTAGATTGACATCTACAGAAAGGGCCATATTGTCTGTTTGATTGCTAAAACGCTTTTACTGCACAGCTAACTTTCAGACAAGCATTTATATGGGACTTGAATATTCTATGACTTTGGGCCTATTTGGAGAAATTCATCCTCTAACCCTTCCTCAACTATTTTTATTAATAGTTGTGTTCCTTCCAAATCCCTGACTTTCTGGCCAGACCATAAATCACTGCCTATGAATCAGTGTACATTCTGATCTTAGGCTACCTTTCCTTCAAGGCAAAGTAGACAGGAAGTGGACTGCTTAAAGCTTTGCCCATTATGGGGCTTTCTCTTCTTTGGTGGTCTTTCTGTATCCCATGAGTGGGTCTATGATGCCGTATCTGTCTACTTTGGGCAAGCACTATCATGAAGAGCCACATATCTGAAACAAACCTTATCTTAGGTCAACACTTCACGAAGTCATATGTGCAAAGCAAGAGAGAGACAACAGTGTGGCAGAAGCAAGTATTCTTAAAAATGTAAGCAAAACTGCCTATGCTACTTATTTGAACCTTCAGAGCCTGCTGGGGATGAGTATCCTATGTAATACATCCATGGAGTGTTACAGGATGGAATACATTAGGGATACGTGGATCTGATTGCATATAATTCATGATAGTTGATAGGTAGTTCAGGTCATACATATGGTTAGCTGAAGGGCAATATTCAGTATTAAGTCCATTCAGTCTTCACCAGAGTCCAATAGAAATCAGGATCTCTTTCTCATTTGCTAATTTAACTTGCACTATATCGAGCACTCATTATGTGCCAGGCACTATTCTAGGCCTTGAGATTCAGCATAAAATCAGACAGATAAGATTCCTGCCCTTCTGGATATTACATTCTAATGATGGGAGACAGGTAATGTATGAGCAACCATGTAAATGGAAACAAATAAAGATTTCAAATACTGCTAAGTACAATGAACGTAAAATAATTTAGCATGAGTTCTGTTGTTGTGGGCTCAACATTTGACATCAGGGCATATAAACCAAATGCAGCCATACATACTTAACATTTTCACTTTAAATGATCACTGGGCACTCATGCAATCATAAATATAAATATAAATGGGGGCATTGAAATATAATGGCAGATATCCAGGTGATCCAGAAAATCATTAGAATATCTTTGAAATGAAAACCAGAAAATGCTTAAAGCAAAAATTATTTTAAATTTTCAAGTATTCAAGGATCCATGGGAATGTATACATCCTGAAACACACAGAGGTCCTCAGATCCCAGTTTGAGAACACTTGATCTAGTCCAGCCTCCTCATTTCATATAGAATAAAACTCAGGCCCACAGACACAATTTGCTTAAAGCCTTAGCTCATTTGTTTTGTTTGTTTATGTATCATTTATGTTTGTTTATGTATCATTTATGTTTCAGCTAAGATGTATATAATATATTTAATGTTATTTATATTTTTTCATTCATTCCACATTTTATATTTTATAGAATGTATCCATTCTATAAAACCTTAGTAACTAACAGAAAAAGACATGCATATGTATGTCTTTACTATTATTTATTAACTTTTCTTGCTTCTGATTTCTCATCTGAAAAAAAAAACAAAGCTAACAGTAGTGTCTACTTCATATATTTGTTTTCAGGAGTAAATGAGGTAATTCATGGAAAAAACTTAGAATAGTGTGTTGGACATTGATGTTAACCTTTTAAATTTGTTACATTTTTTTATAAATAGCATGATGAACATCCTTGTGCAAACATCTTTATTCATGTGTCTATTTTTTTTTTTTTTTTTTGAGACAGAATCTCATTCTGTTGCCCGGGCTAGAGTGCTGTGGCATCAGCCTAGCTCACAGCAACCTCAAACTCCTGGGCTCAAGCAATCCTATTGCCTCAGCCTCATGAGTAGCTGGGACTACAGTCATGCACCACCATGCCCGGCTAAATTTTCTATATATTTTTAGTTGCCCAGTTAATTTCTTTCTATTTTTTAGTAGAGATGGGATCTTGCTCTTGCTCAGGCTGGTCTCAAACTCCTGACCTCCAGCAATCCTCCCGCCTCGGGCTCCCAGAGTGCTAGGATTATAGGCGTGAGCCACCGTGCCCAGCCTCATGTGTCTATTTTTAAGGATTAGGTTCTTAGAAGTGGAATCAATGGTTCAAATGGTATAAAATTACAAAGCTTTTGATACAAATTGCATACTACCTTCAGTAAACCTACTGTTTTACTCTCTCAGCCGAGGTTTATGAAAGTATTTGCTTCCTTATACATCCTCACTAACTCAAAATATTATTATTTAAAAAAATTTGCCTAATCTGATAAGTGAACAATGATATAAGATTTCTTATTATCTAAGAATATTGTTGCCAGGAAAAAATCCACTTAAAATGGCAGCTTAAATACTAAAAATTTGGTTAGATTGGGATTTTACCTTGAAAGACAAAATGATAAATTATGAAAATAAATTTATTTCATCTTATATTTCATAAAAGTAGTTCACAATTACATTTAAGCATGTATTCTTTCAATTAATCAAGTGTTGATATGGGGGCAGAACAGTGTAATTGTAATAACATACATGCTATGCTATCTACCATTTCATATTTGACTTCCATAACATGAACATAAAGACAGCCAGTTGGTAAAAAGTTATTGTGAACTTCACCAAGTTTCCTTGGAAGCTCTCCTAATCCTTTGATAGTTAAAGTTTCTCTTTTGAAATAGTTATTATTATCATGAATTTTCTTATCTTCAGTTGTTAACTGATTTAAATCTGCCACATCTTCATTTATTATTCAAGCTGTTTTCCATCATTTCTTTCATCAATCTCATGAAATCCTGCATCTTTTGCAATCTTTGCAATTTTAATTTGTAATCAATTTGCATTATATTTGCATTATATTTTCAGATGTGTAACAGCATTCCATAATTAGGGATCAATTGGTAAAGATGTTAAGACACATAAAAACAGGTGTTACCATGAAGCAGGGACAAAAGTTTGTGTAGAGAGTAATTTTATAAATAGTCATTCCAATAGGAAATATTTTGTGTTATGATGCCCATAGGTTCATTATGCATTCTTGTAACCTCAGAGTTTTAGAGAATAAATACTTGGACAATAAAGATCTCCTTTTCTCTCATCATTTGACATTTATTTGATTGCATGTAAACTAATGTCTTCTAATGTTTTTCAGTAATTGACTTCTCATGAATTTTCTGTTCATGTCCATTGCCCATTTTATTAAAATATTCTTACTTTTCTTAATAATTTGTGAGAGTTACTCATATATTAAAAATAGATATCCTCTATCTTCCAGGTTTGTGATATTATAATTCCTAGATTGTCTTTTGTATATAAAATTTCTTCATTGATTTTATAAAGAGTTGGCTTTTTTAATTCAGGGATACATATATAATAATCTTTTTAGGTTTCTTCTATTTATTTTATAGGTAATTTTTTTCACATATTAAAATAAAAGATTACTCATATTTTCTTCTACTTTAACTATTCTTGCATTTAATTAATCCATCTAGATTTTCTGAGTTTCTTTTTTGACAAAATGGTATGAGATAAGGATCTACTTCCCCACATATTATCCCAAATAATTAATCAGTGCCATTTATCAAGCAATGTATCCTTCCACACTGATTCAAAATGCAACCTTTATTATTTATTACATTCTTATATATTTGAGTAAGCGTTGGAGTTTTTTATGTTCTTTTATAATTTTCTCAATTTGTGTAATAATTCCACACTATTTTCATTATTGTAGACTTTTAATATATTTTAATATCTGAGAAAGTTTTCTCTTATTCTTTTAAAAATAGACTTTTTACTATTTACTTTTTTCTCATTTTTTAATTTTTAAGCATATGTAAAAGTTTTACATATTTTTGTGGAACGTGTGATGTTTTGATACAAGGATATAACCTGTAATGATCAAATTTGTGTAAATGGAGTATCATCACCTCAAACATTTATCATTTCTTTGTGCTGAGAACACTTCCTAGCCTTTGGTAACTATCATTCCATTAACTACCTCCATGACATCAATTTTGTTAGCTCCCACATATGAGCAAGAACATGTGACATTTGTCTTTCTGTGACTGGCTTATTTAACTTAAAATAATGTACAAATAAACTTTAGAAACACTTTGTTATTTATAAACAAATTCTATTGGGAATGAGTTTGAAATTGCATTAAATTTGTAGGTTATCCTGAGACTTTACTGAATTCATTTATCAATTACAGGAGTCTCTTGACTGAATCCTTGGGATTTTCTGGATATAATACCATATCGTCAGCAAAGAGTTAGAGTTTGACCTCTTCTGTGCCTTAATTCCCCTCTCTTGTCTGATTGCTCTGGCAAGGACTTACAGCATTATGTTGAATAGAAGTGGAGATAGTGGACAACCTTGTCTGGTTCCTGTTCTAAGCAGGAATGCTTTCAATTTTTCCCTATTAAATATAATATTGGCTGTGAGTTTATCATATATAAAAAAGTACTCAACATCTCTAATCACTAGAGAAATGCAAATCAAAACTACAATGAGATATCACCTAAGTCCAGTGAGAATGGCCTTTATCAAAAAGTCCCAAAACAACCAATGCTGGCATGGACGTGGAGAGATTGGAACATTCTTACACTGCTGGTGGGACTGCAAATTAGTACAACCCCTGTGGAAAGAAATTTGGAGATACTTCAAAGAGATACAAGTATAACTACCATTTGGTCCAGCAATCCCATTAGTAGGCATCTATCCAAAGGAAAAAAAAAGACATTATATAATAAAGACATCTGCACTCAAATGTTTAGAGCAGCACAATTCACAATTCCAAAGATGTGGAAACAACCCAAGTGTCCATCAATACATGAGTGGATTAATAAAATGTGGTATATGTATATCATGGAATACTATTCAATTACAAAAACAATGGTGAACTAGCACCCTATATTAGCCTGGGTAGAGATTGAGCCCATCCTTCAAAGTGAGGTATCACAAGATGGAAAAACATGCACACATGTACTTGCCATCAAATTGGTACTAACTGATCAACACTAAGGTGTTCACATGGTAGTAATACTAACTCAGTACCAGTCAGGTGTGGGGGTGGGGGGTGGAAAATCCACAACTAATGGAAGCAGAGCACACTCTATGGGGAAAGGACATGCTTGTAGCCCTGGCTTGGGTGAGGCAAACGCATTACATGTAACCAAAATGTTTGTATCCCCATGATATCCTGAATTAAAAAAATAAAATAAAAATAAAATAAAAAATTGTAGATTAACTTGAGAAGAATTTAAAGATAAATCTGTATTGTTTTTGTCTTTCTTATGCCTCTCAGGGAAGTTTTGTAATTTATTCCTCTAAATTTTGTAAATTTATTATTAGCTTTTTTCCTCAGTCTTTTATATTTTCCAATTGCCATAGAGAATGTCTTTTCTTTGCACTGTATTTTAAAGATGGTTATTGATAATATGTAGAAAAGATACTGAAATTTGTGCATTTATTATGTCACTCATCTCTGTATGAAGCTCTTTCATTAGTTTCAGGAGTTTTTTATTTTATTATCTTGGCTTTTCTAGGTGTACAACCGTGTCATAAACAAATAATGATGATTTTTGTCTCTTTCAAATGCTATGATTTCTTTTTCCTTTCTATAGTTTATTTCACATTGTATAGAGTACATAGGACAATGTTAAATAATAATATCAATAGCAGACATATTGTGCTTTCTAGATTCTAGTGTAATAGTACTAGTAAATATTCTTTATCATCCTAAAGAGGTATCCATATTTAAAAATTATTATGCAAATAATACACAAATATATTTTTGTTATTAAAAATTCGAATAATGCTGAAGTCTACAGAATAAAAAGTGAAATTCCCACTTTACATAACTCATTTCCACCTCAAATTTTTATTTCATTCCCCAGAAGAAAACTATTATTAGTAGTTCTGTATGCTTTCTTTGAGATATTTTCCTGTGCATATTTAAAACATAATTCAGATAATACTAAGGATAGAGTCTTCTATTTATAGGCTACGAAGATTTTTTTATAGATATGGAATTGATTTTTAATTTTTCATATGCCCTTTTGGACTCTTGATATTCATTCTGCACAATTCTTGTCATTCTTTTTGAGTTGGTATGATGATGTGTTTCTTCTACTTTAAACTATTAATATCTTCCAGTAATATAATTCCTAATAGTGCATTATTCTTGTATTGTTATAATAAACCATGATTTGTCAATATGTATTATTTTAATGTGGTTTTATTAAATTCCTTAACATTTTATTTAGGCTTTTTGTGCATAGTTTAAGATTGAGACATTATCTTTATTTAGTATGTTATCTTTCTTAGATTTGTTTTTAATATCTTGGTTTTGTAATATAAATTATGCAACTTCTCTTCCTTTTGATGTGTTAGAATAATTTATATTAATATACATGTTATCTTTTCCTTGAAATTTTGAAAGAAACTCATTGGAAAAATTCATTGGCTCTAGAGCCTTTGTTCATAGTAGTTTTTCATAACTATTTTCAATTTATTCCATGCCTATTGATCTATTAAATAGGGTTGCAAAATAAACTATTGCATCGAATATATGCACATTAAAAATTGTTTAACATTTATCTGAAATTTAAGTTTAACTGAGTGTCCTGTATTTTTAATTGGTAAATCTAGCAACCTTACTGTTTATATTCTCTAATTTTAGTGAATTTCAGCATGGATAAGTCAGAAAATTTCTCAACTATAAGTACTAGAAAACATAATTGACAATGTCTTAAACAAATGGGGATTTATTTTTCTCACATAACAATGAATTTGAAGGTAGACAGATACTGCTTTTAGTTCAACAGCTCAAGAATATATCATGGTTAGTGTCACTGTCACTCTCTTGGACTTTCATAAAGGGTAACAGTATGGCTACCATACCATCAGTCATCACATCTACCTTCAAGAAGCGAAAAAGGGAAAGGGATGGCACTTTCCATGCAAGCCTTTTTTATCAGGATGGCAAAAGCTCACCTAAAAGCCACAGCAGACTTCTTATATAATATTGGCCACAACTGATTTCATGGCTATCCCTAGCTGCAAGAGAATCTGGGAAAGTTACTATTTAGCTTTTCTAGTTTCTATATTAGTGATAGGAGAAGAGGCCAAGAGTTGAAAATGGGCATTAGGTTACCCATCTAGCAATATCTTCCATACATAGCTTCTATTTTCTCTTCAAATAATCTTTTTCATTCAGATTTTCACATTTATTAGCTTTGTAAATAGCAATTAGCTTTATATCACCTAACATATACCATGGTAGAAGTGAAAATTGATAAAGCCTCTTCAAAATATTGGTTGGCAGGATGAATTTATGCCTCCTAACATGATGATTCCACTCCTAGGTATATACTCAACAAAAATACATGCATATGATCACCAAAGACATGCACAAGAATATTCATAGCAGCTTTATTAATATTAGCCCCAGACTTTAGACCACCTATACTATTGACAATGAAATAAATATACTAGATATGGTCACATGATGGAAACTTGTATGTTCACATATTAGACAAACAACCACTTCACACAAAATTATTATTGAATCTCATGAACATAATGTTAAGTGAAAGAATACAGACACCAAAGTGGACATACTTTCTGATACCATTTATATAAAATTCAAGGAGAGATAAAATTAATCTATGATGTCAGGATTGGAATTACCCTTGCCAAGGGGGTGGGCAATGCCTAAAAGGGAGCATGGGAGGGAACTTCTGGAATGGCTGTGATGCTTCTTAATTTGGGTGTGTTCAGATTTGAAAAATTCATCAAATTTAATTTAAGACATATGTACATTTCTATACGTATGTTATACTTGAATCAAAGTAAACAAACAGGAACCTATGTTAGCAGAATAAAACTTGACTAAAGGCAAAATTGGGTCATCTGAATACCAGTTTCTACTTCCTAGTAACTACTGTAAGAAGTAATGTTTTAAAGGTCGTACCTTCTTTTGATGCTTGCACATTTTGATCCTTCATCTGTTCACTAAGCTTATCTACTATACTTGTTTTCAAATGATTCCTCATATTATTTGTTTCTAATTAATTTAACCATTGAAACTTGAATTTGTTTCAGTATTAACCTCTTGGAGTTTTATATCAAGTGATCTATTTTCCATTTTGAATAATAACCTTTAACTTTTAAAAAAAAAACTTTTTATTGATACATAATAGATGTACATATTTGGTTGACATATGTGATAATTTAGTACATTCATATAATTTTTGAAAATGAAATCAATGTAATTGGAATCACCTTAAATATTTGCCTTTTCTTTATGCTAGAAGCATTCAAATTATTTTCTTCTAGCTATTTTGAAAAATATAATAGATTGTTGTAAACTATAGTCACATTACTGATCTATCCAACACTAGGTTTTACTTTTTCTATCAAGCTGTATATTTGTACCCATTTATCAATCTCTCTTTATCACACTCTCCCCACTACCTTTCCTAGCCTCTGGTAACCACCAATCCACTCTCTACTTTCATAAGATCCACTATTTTATCTCCCACATATGAGTGAAAACATGTAATATTTGTCTTTCTATGCTTGGCTTGTTTCACGTAACATAATGTCCTCCAGGTTCATCTAGGTTGCTGAAAATTACAGAATTTCATCTTTTGCTATGACTGAATAATATTCCATTGTCTATATATGCCACATTTTCTTTACCTATTCATCCACTGACGGGCACTTAGGTTAAATCCATATTTTGGCTATTGTGAATAGTGCTGCAATAAACATGGAAGTTCAGGTATCTCTTTGATATATTGATGTCCTTTCTTTTGGATATATACCCAGTAGTTGAATTGCTGGATCATGTGGTAGTACTAATTTCAGTATTTTGGGAACTTTCATACAGTTTTTCATAGTAACTATACTAATTTATATTCCCACCAACAGTGTACAAGTGTTCCCTTTTCTCCATATCCTCCCCAGCATCTGTTGTTCCCTATCTTTTTAATAAAAGCCATTTTGACTGGGATGAGATGATATCTCATTGTGGTTTTATTTGCATTTCTCTGATAATTAATGATGTTGAGTATTTCTCAAACAACTTTTGACCATTTTTATGGCATTTTATGAGAAATGTCTATTCAGATCATTTGCCCATTTTTAAAATGAGATTATTTGGGGGTTTTTTGCTGTTCAGTTTTTTTTTAATTCCTTATATATTCTGGTTATTAATCTCTTGTCTGGTGGATAGTTTGAAAATATTTTCTCCCATTCTGTGGGTTGTCTCTTTATTTTGTTAATTGTTTCCTTTGCTTTGCGGAAGCTTTTTTAGCTTTATATAATCACATTTGTCTGTTTTTGCTCTGGTTGCCTGTGATTTTGAGGTCTTACATAAAAATATTTGCACAGACCAATGTTCTAGAGCATTTCCTCAATGTTTTCTTCTAGTAGTTTCATATTTTCAAGTCTTAGATTTAAGTTTTTAATCCATTTTGATTTGATTTTTGTATATGATGAGAGATAAGGGTCTAGTTTCAATTCTTCTGCATATGGTTCTCCACTTTTCCCAACATGATTTATTGAAGAGACTGTCTTCGCCCATTGTATGTTCTTGGTGCCCTTGTGGAAAATGAGTTGGCTGTAAATGTGTGGATTTATACCTGGGTTCTCTATTCTGTTCCATTGGTTTATGTATC
This sequence comes from Eulemur rufifrons, assembly GCF_041146395.1. Lineage (NCBI taxonomy): Eukaryota > Metazoa > Chordata > Mammalia > Primates > Lemuridae > Eulemur > Eulemur rufifrons. Next base: position 84,244,609 of record NC_091012.1, on the reverse strand, counting down.
TGTTTATATGCCAGTACGATGCTGATTCAGTTACTATAACTTTGTAGTATATTTCAAAGTCCCATACTATGATGCTTCCAGTTGTGTTCTTTTTACTCAGGATTGCTCTTCAGGGTCTTTTTCGTTTTCATATAATTTTCAGGATTTTTTTTCTATTTCTGGGAAGAATATCATTGGTATTTTGATAGATATTTTATTGAATCTGTAAATTCTTTGGGGTAGAATTTTCAGTTCAACAATATTAATTCTTCCAATCTATGAACATGGAATGTCTTTCCATTTTCTTGTGTCTTCTTCAATTTCTTTCATCAGTGTTTTATAGTTTTTCTTATATAGATCCTTCAGTTCTTTGATTAAATTGCTTTCTAGGATTTTATATTCTTTGCAGCTGTTGTAAATAAGACTTTCTTGATTTCTTTTTCAGATTGCTTGCTATTGGTATATACAAATGTGACTGATTTTGGTATGTTTATTTTGTATCCTGAAATTTCACTGAATTTGTTTATCAATTCTAACCATTTTTTGGTGGAATACTTAGGTTTATTTTTTTAAGTATAAGATCATGTCATCTGTGAAAAAGGCTAGTTTGACTTCTTCCTTTCTAATTTGGATGCCCTTTATTTCTTTCTCTTGAATAATTGCTATGGCCAGGACTTCCAGTATTATGCTGAAAACAGTGGTGAAAGTGGGCATCCTTGTCTTGTTCCAGATCTTAGAGGAAAGACTTTCAATTTTTCCCCATTCAATACAATGTTAGCTGTGTGTCTGTCATGTATAGCTTTTATTATTTTGAGATATATTCCTTTTATACCCAGGTTGTTGAGGGTTTTTATCATAAAAGGATGTTGAATTTTATCAAATGCTTTTTCAGCATCTATTGAAATGATCATATGGCTTTTGTTCTTGGTTCTGTTAATGTGACGTATCATATTTATTGATTTGCATATGTTGAATTATTATTGTATCCTTGGGATGAATCCCACTTGATCCTGATGAATGATTTTTTAATGTACTGTTGAATTGGTTTGGTAGTATTTTGTTGAGGATTTTTGCATCTATGTTTATCAGTGTTATTGGCCTGTAGTTTTCTTTTTTTGCTGTGTCTTTTTCTGGCTTTGGTATCAGGGTAATGCTGGCTTCATAGAATGAGTTTGGAAGTGTTCTTTCCTCTTCAATTTATTTTAAGGTCTTGAGTAGAATTGGTATTAGTTATTTAAATGTTTAGTAGAATTCAGGAGTGGAGCCATCAGGTCCTGGGCTTTTCTTTGATGGAATATTTTTAATATTGGTTTGATCTCCTTACTCGTTATTGATTTATTGAAGTTTTCTATTTCTTAATGGTTCAATCTTGGTAGGTTGCACATGTCCAGGAATTTATTTATTTCTCCTAGGTTTTCCAATTTGTTGATGTAAAGTTGTTCATAATACTCTCTGATGGTTGTTTGTATTTCTGTGGTCTCGGTTATTATGCCATCTTTTTGTTTCTGATTTCATTTGTTTGGGTCTTCTTTCTTTTTTTTCTTAATTAGCTAAAGATTTGTCAATTTTGTTTAACTTTTCAGAATACCAACTTTTTGTCTCATTGGTCTTTTGTATTTTTAGCCTAAATTTTATTTAATTCTGTTCTGATCTTTACTATTTCTTTCCTTCTACTAATTTTGGGTTTATTTTGTTCTTGCTTTTCTTGTTCCTTGAGGTGTATCATTAGGTTGTTTATTTGAAGCCGTTATACTTTTTATATAGGTATTTATTGATATAAATTTTCCTCTTAGTAGTGCTTTTTCTATATCCCATAAATTTTGGTATGTTGTATTTCCATTTTCACTCGTTTGAAGAAAATTTTAAATTTCCTTTTTCCTTTATTTCAGAATATTATGTCGGTACAAATATTTTGGTTACATGGATTGCTTTTGTACTGCTTGATTGCAAGTTACAAGTGTGCCCACCACCCAGATAGTATATATTGTACCCGTTAGGTATGATTTCACCCATACCCTCCTCCCCCTTCCACCTGCTTGATTGCCGCTACGTTTTACTTCCATCTGTGCACATGAGTGATGATCAGTTAGTTTCAATTTAATAGTGAGTACATGTGATGTTTTTGCGAATGGCTTTTATCAACAAGTCCCAAAACAATAGATGCTGGCATGGATGTGGAGAGAAAGGAACACTTATACACTGTTGGTGTGACTGCAAACTAGTACAACCTCTACGGAAAATAGTATGGAGATTCCTCAAAGAATTAAAAGTAGACCTACCATTTGATCCAGCAATCCCACTACTGGGTATTTACCCAATGGGAAAAAAAGGCATTTTATCAAAAAGACATTTGCACTCGAATGTTTATTGCAGCACAATTCACAATCACAAAGATGTGGAATCAACCTAAATTTCCCTTTTAATATCTTTATTGACCCCTTGGACATTCAGGAACATGTTGTTTAATTTCCATGTGTTTGTACATTTTCCAACTTTCCTTTTATTATTTCTAGTTTTATTCCATTGCTGTCAGAAAATACACTTGATATAGTTTCTACTTTTTTGAATTCGTTAAGATTTGTTTCATGGCCTAAGATGTGGTCTATTCTGAAGACTGTTCAATGTGCTGAAGTGTATTATTCAGCAGTTGGGTGAAATGCCCTATAAATGTCAGTTAGGCCTATTTGGTCTAGTGTGTAGTTTAACTTTATTGTTTCCCTGTTGATTGTCTGTCTGGATGATCTACCCATTACTGAGAACATGGCATTAAAGTTCCCTACTATTATCATATTGCAGTTTATCTCTCCCTTTAGGTCTATTATATACTTGGGAGCTCCAGTGTAGGTGCATAGATATTATAATTTTTATATCCTCTTGCAGACTAGATCCCTTTATCATTATATAGTGATGTTCTTTGTCATTTTTTTACAGTCTTTGATTTGTAGTATATTTTATCTGATATAAATATAGCTATTCCTGCTCTTTTTAGTTTCTGGTTGCATGGAATATCTTTTTCCACCCCTTCATGTTCAGTCTTTGTGTGTCATTATACATGAAGTAGGTTTCTTACAGGAAACATATATTTGGGTCTTGTTTCTTTAACCATTACCCATTCTATGACTTCTAATTAGAGAAATGAGTCCATTTACATTCAGTGTTATTATTGATAAGTAAGGACTTACTATTGCCATTTTGTTGCTTGTTTTATGGTTGTTTTGTAGCTCCTCTCTTCCTTTTTTCCTCTATTACTCTCTTCCTTTGTGGATAATTGATTTTCTCTGTATTAAGTTTTAATTCTTTGCTTTTTATATTTTTAGGGACCTATTATATGTTTCCATGAGGCTTGCAAAAAATATCTTATAGATGTCACAATTTATTTCAAAGAAGTGACAACTCAGACCACAAAGAAAGAGTCAAAACATACAAATCAAGTAAAAATTAAAAAAGAAACCTCTAGACTTTAACTCCACCTCCCCCACATTTTGAGTTTATGTTGTCTCAATGTATATCTTTTTATATTGCCTACCTTTTAACAGGTTGCTTTACATATTATTGTTTTTCATAAATTTGTCATTTGGGCTTCATTCTAGAGTTATAAATGGATTGTACATCACAATGACAGTATTAGAGTATTCTGGGTTTGTCTTTGTACTTAATTTTGACAGTGGGTTTTATGTCTTCAGATATTTCCTTTTTTCACATTATTTTTTTTCTTTCAGATTGAAGGGCCCCATTTAGCATTTCTTGTAAGACATGTTTGGTGGTGGTGAGTTCTCTCACAATTTGTCTAGGAAAGACTTTCTCTCTCCTTCATATGTGAAGGATAGTTTTTCTGGATACGGTATTCTTGCATGGCAATTCTTTTCTTTCAGCACTTTGAAAATGTTCCGTTACCTCCTGGCCTGTATGGTTTCCATTGAGAAATATATAGCCAGACAAATTGGAGGTGCTTTATGTGTTATTTGCTTCTTTTCTTTTTCTAATTTTAGGATCATCTCTTTGTCCTTGACCTTTGAGAAACTGACTATTATATGCCTTGACATAGTCTTGTTTGAATCAAATATTTTTGATATTCCTTAACCTCCCTCTACCTAGATATTCATCTTTCTCAAGGTTTAGAATTTTTTCTGTTATTATTCTTTGAATAATTTTTCTACCCTTTTCTTTTGCTTAACTCCCTCTTGAACAGCAATAATTCTTAGATTTGGTCTTTGGAGGTAATTTTTTATATCTTGTAGGAGATTTTCATTTCTTTTTTTTTCTTTTTTCTCCTCTGACTATGTATTTCCAAATAGCCTGTCTTTGAGCTCACTGATTCTTTCCTCTGATTGATCCATTCTGCTGTCTAGAAACTTTAATGCATTTTTTTTTGATTTAGCAAAGGCATTTTTCAAATCCAAGATTTCTTATTTTTGAAAATTATTTCAATATCCTTGTTAAATTTCTCTGATAAGCTTTGGAATTGCTTTTCCATGTTATCTTAGATATCACTTACCTTCCTTAAAATTACTATTTTTAAAAAATTTCAGAATATTACAGTGGTACAAATGCTTTGGTTACATAAATTGCCTTTGCACCACCAGAGTCACAGCTACAAGCATGCCCATCCCCCAGATAGCATGCACCACACCCATTAGGTGTGAATTTACTCAATACATGAGTGGATTAATAAAATGTGATATATTACAGAAATACAAAACATTATTTTTGACTACCATAAAAACCTATATGCCCAAAAACCACATAATGAAGAGGAAATGGACAAATTCCTGGAAACATACAACCTCTCTAAGTTCACCCAGGACGTTATAGAATCTCTGAATAGACCAATCTCAAGCTCAGAAATTGGAGCAGCAATTAAAAACCTCCCAAAATGAAAAGGTCTTGGACCAGATGGCTACACTTCAGAGTTTTACCAAACATACAAAGAAGAACTCATACTTATTCTACAGAAATTATTCCACAACATTGAGAAGGATGGTATCCTTCCTAACTCATTCTATGAAGCCAATATCACCTTGATACCAGTGCCAGGAAAGGACACAACAAAAAAAGAAAACTACAGACCAATATCCCTTATGAATATAGATGCAAAAATCTTCAACAAAATTTTAGCAAATCGAATCAAGCAGCATATTAAAAACATAATTCACTATGATCAGGTGGGCTTTATTCCAGGGATGCAAGGCTGGTTCAACAAACGCAACTCTATTAATGCAATTTGCCTCATAAATAAAAGCAAGAACAAAGACCATATGATTCTCTCAATAGATGCAGAAAGAGCATTTGACAAAGTTCAGCACACCTTTATGATAAAAACTCTGAACAAAAGAGGCATATACGGGTCATACCTTAAAATTATCAAATCCATTTATGAAAAACACATGGACAATATCATATTGAATGGGGAAAAATTGAAACCATTCCCACTTAGAACCAGAACCAGACAAGGTTGCCCGCTATCTCCTCTTCTATTCAACATAGTGTTGGAAGTCCTTGCTAGAGCAATTAGACAAGAGAGGGGTATTAAGTGCATCTAGATGGAGGCAGATGAGATTGAATACTCACTCTTTGCTGATGATATGATATTATATCTAGAAAACCCCAAGGAATCAACCAAGAGACTCCAAGAATTGATAAATGAATTCAGTAAAGTCTCAGGATACAAAATCAATACACATAAATCAGAAGGATTCATATGTGCCAATAACAGTCAAGCAGAATCTCAAATCAAAAATTCAATGCGTTTTACAATAGCCTCAAAGAAAATGAAATATCTAGGTATATATTTAACGAAAGATATGAGAGACATATACAGGGAGACCTACCAGACAGTAAGAAAAGAAATTATACAAGATGTAAACAGATGGAAAAGTCTACCTTGCCCATGGATTGGTAGAATCAATATCGTTAAAATGTCCATACTTCCTAAAGTGATCTACAAAATTAATGCAACCCCTATCAAACTACCATCATCATTCTTTACAGATCTAGAAAAAAATAGTTCTATGTTTTGTATGGAATCAGAGAAGACCTCGCATAGCCAAAGCAATCTTAAGTAAAAAGAACAAACTAGGAGGTATCAGTCTACCAGACTTCAAGTAGTACAACAAGGCTATAGTAACTAAAACAGCATGGTATTGGCAGAAGAGTAGAGACATAGAACTTTGGAACAGGAATGAGAATCCGGAGATGAAACCATCCTCATATGGTAATCTAATCTTTGTCAAAGCAGACAAAAATACACACTGGGGAAATGAATCTCTTTTCAATAAATGGTGCTGGGAAAACTGGATAGCTACATGCAGAAGATTGAAACTGGATCTCCACCTCTCACAAAAATCAATTCAAGATGGATAACAGACTTAAATCTAAGGCATGAAACCTTAAGAATTCTAGAAGAAGATGTTGGGAAGACCCTTTATGACATTGGCCTAGGCAAAGAATTTTTGAGGAAGACCCCCAAAGCAATCTCTGCAGCAAGAAAAAAAATAAATGGGATCTGATCAACTTAAAAAGCTTTTGCACAGCCAAGGAAACTATGGTTAGAGTGAATAGACAGCCTACAGAATGGGAGAAAATATTTGCTCTCTACACATCTGATAAAGGGCTGATAACAAGAATCTACCTAGAACTTAAAAAAAATCAACAAGAAAAAATCAAACACCATCAATAAAAAAATGGGCAAAGGAAATGAACAGAAACTTTTCAAAAGAAGACAGAATAATGACCAGCAAACATTTAAAAAAATGCTCCACATCTCTAATCATTAGATAAATGCAAATCAAAACCACAATGAGATATCACCTAACCCCAGTGAGATTGGCCTGTATCAAAAAATCCCAAAACAACAAATGCTGGCGAGGATGTGGAGAGACAGGAACACTCTTACACTGCTGGTAGGACTGCAGATTGGTGCAACCTCTGTGGAAAAGAATCTGGAGATACCTCCAAGAGCTGGGAGTGGAAATACCGTTCAATCCAGCAATAGCACTGTTGGGCATCTACCCAAAAGATCAAAAGACATTCTATAATAAAGACATCTGAACCCCAGTGTTTATGGCAGCACAATTCACTATTGCAAGGATCTGGAAACAACCCAAGTCCCCATCAATTCATGAGTGGATTCCTAAAATTTAGTATATGTTTATAGTGGAATATTACTCAATTATAAGAAACGACAGTGATCTGACATCGCTTATATTTTCCTGGATTGAGCTTGAGCCCATTATCTGCAGTGAGGTATCACAAGATTGGAGGAATAATCTACACATATACTCGCCATCAAATTGGTACTAACTGATCAACACTTTGGTGCTCACATGGTAATAATATTCTCCAGGCATTAGGGGGTTGAAGGGGACAAACTTACAGCTAAGGGTCACAGACACAGTGAGCATTGTAGAGGGAAGGGCATGCCTCTAAACCTCGCTTGGGTGAGGCAAAGTCATAAAATGTAACCAGAAGATATTTTCACTTCAGTGTTTATTGCAGCATTATTCACAATGGCTAAATTATGGAATCAGCTTAAGGGTTTATCAAGGGATGAATGGATAAAAATGATGTGGTGTATATATACAAATGAATATTATTTAGCCAAGAAAAAGAAGGAAATTTTGTCATTTGCAGAAACATGGATAGATCTGGAGGACATTATTTTAAGTGAAATAAACCAGGCACAGAAAAACAAATATTTCATTTTCACACTCATATATGGGACCTAAAAAAAATTGATCCCAAGGAAGTAGTGAATAGAATGGTGGCTACTAGAGATTGGTAAGCGTGGTTGGATAGAGTATGAAGAGATGTTGGTAAAGGGGTAATTCTTTTAATAGAAGGAAGAAGTTCTGATGTTTAGTGGTACAATGGGGCAACTATAGTTGACAATAGTTTATTGTATTTCAGAATAGCTAGAAGTTTTCAAATGCTCCCAACATAAAACAATGATGAATGTTTCAGGTGAATCTTGTCCCAGTTACCCTGATTTGATCATTGTATGTTGTGTGCTTGTATCAAGATGTAATATGTTATCCATTAATATACACAATTATTATGGATCAATAAAAAAATTAAAAGAAAACAAAAAAATAATTACATTTACGTAAGTGGACTAAACGCTATAATCAAAAGGTAGATATTGTCAAGCTAAATAAAAACAGGGCACAAAAAATAAAAAATAAATAAAATGTGTTATATGTATACCATGGAGTACTACTCAGCCATAAAAAAACCTGCTATTTTGAATTCTTGTTCAGAGAGTTCACATATCACCATCGCATTAAGGTCAGTCACTGGTTCCTTGTTTTGTTCATTTTAGGAGGTCATGGTTCCCTGTTTGCTGTTGTTTCTCAAGGATATATGTCTATGTCTTTGCATTGAAGCATTAGTTATTTATTGCAGTCATCTTAGTCTGGCTTGCTTTGATTTTTATTAGATATGTTTGCTTACTGGTTATTTACTTCTTTCTTTCTTTTTTTTTTTCTTTTCCACTGGGTCACTGCTTCCTTTTTGGCACTAGATAGTGCCTTAAGCTCAGGTTTACCTTGTTTCTTGTAAACAATCAGAGTGCTGCCCATCTCAAATGGGGGAGACCCCAAAGAGGATATCCCAGCAATGTGAGAAGGCTGAACAGAGGTTCTTGCCCAGGGAATCTGTGGAACAAACTTTCTACAGTGTGGTGATACTAAAAAGCCAATTTGACTTAATATCTCCTTTGGTCAAGTTATAGAGCAGAGTTTCCATGGCTGGTGGTGGTAGTCCTGCCTCCCCTCATTGTCTCCGACTATCCTCGGGGCTATTTCTGCCTTCATATACTCCTAATTCTTCCTGTGGGTTGAGGCAGGGACATGTCTCCTGCTAGAAAACCCCAGAGGATGAAGAAACTGGTTGTCTAACTCAATCTCCTTTTTTTCCAGTGTAGAAATCACGAGTTTGGGGAGGAGATTTTCTGCACTGGTGTTGGGCAGACTGAAGGGAAGGGTATCACAGATATGGAAGTCTGATTCTCTCACCATCTGTTCAGAGTTTTTCAGTTCTCTGTGGCCCTGCGAACTTTCTCATCCTCATACTCTATTTTCAGGCTATTTCTGGTGATACTCTTGGCACTATATATTTGTGTTTGGTTTTCCATGGAGGGGAAGTAAAGCCAACTTGCTTCTGTATTACCATTTTGGAACCATCATCCAACTTTTCTCACTGAGATTCTGAAACACTTATCAATGTGACCTTACAAGCTTTAAATTTTCATTGATCACTTAGACCCTTCTTCACCCATTTTCATGGTATACATCATAGGTACACAAGGGTTGTGAATGAAATGACTACATTAGAGTGAGTAATTTCTTTGTAATAATAAGTAGGCTGATGCATCTTTATTATGATATTAACAAGGTAGGTACAACTGCTGGAATTGTCAATATGAAGTAAGTAGGTGTCTATATTAGACTTATTCTATGGCTGTCCTTACCTCTTATCTCGTCATTTCCCATGTCCCAAGTCCTTCTCCATGTTTGATTAGATGGTAAAGATTGTGTTTTTGTCCAAGAATTCTCTGTGAATCTGAAGTAATTTTAGTTACTTGTGAGCACACATATATTTTATGTCCTCCAAGTTCTCTTCCATACCATTCCTTCAGGGAATCAGTGTTAATCTTGCATGGATGAAGTCCAGATGCAAGAATGTTTCCTGGTTTATTTTCATAGTCTTTAACTGCATTTCTCTGTTGTGAGAACACTTGTCTTTAACACTTGTCTTTAGGCTTGCTTCCTAATCCATTTGTAAGGAAAGAGCTCATTCTTTATATTTCAAAATGAAAAAAAAAAATGGAACATGAAAATGAACACCAGAAGGTATTTTCTTCTGATATTAGGAAATTGGTATAGAAGCAAACTGAGAACTCTACTTCAGGCAGCCAAATCTCAAGAGGTTCTTTGACTCCTAACTTAGAATCTACCCCCATATATTTCATTTGGCTTAGAATGCATCCTAATCCCTTCTAAGACAGTGGTAATATAAAATAACTACTATAGGTAGAAAGTAACACTCCATGTATTTACTTTGACAAAATGTAAGTCTCCACACTTGACATAATGAAATAATTTCCTTCTGTAATCTTTCTGAGAGAGTACACAGCAGACAAAATTTTTGAGACTTTACATGTATGAAAATGTTCTAACTTTACTCCCTTACTCAATTGATAAATTATCTAGATACAAAATTCCAGGTTGAAAATTACTTTATCTCATAATTTTGAATACATGTCTCATTGTCTTCAAGCTTCCAGCTTTGTTGTTGAGAAGTCCTGTGCCATTCTATTTCCTTTGACCTGATTTCTGTGGGGTGTGTGTGGGTGTGTGTAGGTGACAGAGTAGGGAGAGAGAATATAAATGTGTAAGCTTTTAAAGTGTTCTTTGATTCTATGATATTCTAAAATTTCTGCATGATGTATGTACCTTGACATATTTCCTTTTCTTTAAAATTCATTATGTTGAGCACTTGATGGATCTCTTTAATCCAGAATCTCAGATGCTTTAGTCCTAATAATACTCTTGCATTAATTCTTTAATGATTTCTGTTCCATTTACTTATTATCTTGTGACAAACTATTCTGAACTTTAGTGGCCTAAAATAAAAATTTACTATTATTTCTTAAGATTCTGTGGATTGACAGGGATCAGCTAACTGGTTCTCATTTGGAGTCTCTCATGTGGCTACAGTTAGAGGGTGAGATGACCTAGGGCTAGAGTCATCTGACAACTTTACTGGCTGACCACCCAAGATGGCTTTTTCATCTACATGCCTGGCACTTCAGCTAGAATGTTTAAAAAGGCCGAGGGGCACCCAGGCATCTCTCCTCATATGTGGAATTCCTCATAGCATGATTATTTCAAGGTAGTCAGACTTCTCACATGGAGGCTGACTTTTCCCATAGCACATTTTCAATGTTCCTATAAATAGAAAGAGGAAGCCACTAATCTTTTTAAATCAGTGGTTCTCAACTGGGGTTATTTGGAAGTGTCCAGAGATATTTTTTAGGTAACACAAGTGGAGGGAGAGTACAACTGGCAACTGGTTAGCAGAGGCCAGGCATGCTGCTAGACATCCTACATTGTACAGGAGGGTCTCATATAGCAAAGGATTATTCAGCTCAAAATGTCAATGGTGCCAAGTCTGATAAAGTTTGTTTTACAGTCTAGGCCTAGAACTGACACTGCATCACTGTGCCATATTCAATTGGTCAAAGCAGCCGTAGGCTGAAAGTTTAGTCTCTAAAGAGTTTGAAACAAAAGGACTCTGGGCTTAGTGATACCAGGGACAACTAAGGATGGGGATAAGGCGCTTTTCTAAAAACATAATAATGAATCAGTTGAATGTCTACATATTAATCAATGAGACTATGATGACTAATTATATGTGTCAATTTTGAGGGTGTTTTTGGATGAAATTATGATTTAAATTGGTAACTTTGAGTAAGCAGATTGCCCTCCAGAATGTGGTGAGGCTTAATATAATCATTTGAAGGCCTAAATAGAACAAAAATACTGGCACTGGCCTTCCAGAGCAAGAGGGAATTCTCCAGTAGACTACCTTTGGATTTCATCTGCACATTGGCTCTCTGGGGTCTTTGCTTGCTGGCCTTTGGACTGGAACTACACCATTGGCTCTTCTGGGTCTTGAGCATGGTGACCCATACTGAAGATTTGGATTTGCCAATCACCATAGTCGTATTGAGTCAGTTCTTATTAATAAATATCTTTCTACACACACACACCTCTTTATAAATACATCTCTTTCTATATACAAATATATCCTATTGGTTCTGTTTTTATGAATAAACCTGACTAATACAGAGACCCACCACTCACCTTCTTTCTTGGGTTTTCAGAATGTCTATATTCAAGCTTATACATCCAGACAGGCATTTGGAGTATTCCTTTCTAGAGAAACTCACTAGGTGAAGAGAAAAGGTCCATCAAGAATGACATCGATCACTTCATGTTGCTTGCGAAATGGCCAGATTCCTACTAAACATCCCATGGTGTCATTAGTTGATAAGCTCCAGTCAATCAATTTTTTTTGTTTCTCATTCTGAAATCTGAATATTAAGTATCTTAAATCACCAGGCATTTGAAAAAAGGCTCTAGAATGAAAGGCAGAGACCAAAACAAGTCAAAATGGGGATGTGGTAAGAACCTTGGAGGAAATACATTAATAATAATCCAGGGCATAGAAAATTCAAAATAAACAACACAACCAACACCAACAAACTGTCATAAAATTGATATCAGAGGAGAGAGGAAAGAAAATTGTACAACAAGGAACAAGTATTGCAAGCTATTAAAAAAAGGGAAATCATAGAATAAGAAAGAGCTCATGGAAATAAAAAATAAAACAGAAATATAAAATTCAACAAGTAGATTGGATGAAAATTTAAGTACATATTTTAGAAGAAAAAGACAGATAGAAGAAAAATAGGAGAGAAAAAGATATTTTAAAATAAAGAATGATTGTTTCTAACAAATGGAATGTGAAAAAAATTAAAAGACAAAAAATAAAAAATAGATTAATTAAATTTTAAAAATAAAATAAGGAATGAATCCACAACATCCAACATTCATCTAGTAGGAGTTGTGAAAATGGAGAATGAAGAAAATGGAGAATTGTGGTAGCTAATACCCAAAGATGGCTCCCCAGTGAACCATGCCTCTCCATATTCATTTCCTTGTCTATTTTCTTCTCCTTGAAATCTGGCTGATTTTTGATTTGCTTTATGAGCAATAAAATGTTACAGAAGTGATATGTGTTTTTTCAGGTAGGTCATTAGAAGCCTTACGACTTGTGCCTGGGTCTCTTGGAACACACATTCTGGGGGAAGTTAACCATCATATAAGAAGTTGTACTTTCCTGAGACCACTATGCTGTAAAGAAGCTCAAGCTAGACATTCGGAAAATCATACTAGCTAAAGTGCTAGACATGTGATCAAAGAAGCCATCTTAAATGGCTGGCAAGTTGGACCTTTAGTTAACTCTAGCCCCAGCCACTATGTGCCTATAACCACATGAGAAACCTCAAGTGAGAATTTCCCAACTGAGCCCAGTTAACCCATGTTTGGGCAAGTGGGTTAGACAGCACATTATGTGACAATTGGCACTGCTAACCACCTGCAAGTACAATCTTCTTCCAGTTCTCTGTCATGCTGTCATTAAGCTGCCTTACTATTTTATAGCATTAAAAAGTTATAATGGCATAATTATTTATGTGATTAAAAATATATTGATTTTCTCTGTTGGACTATAAATTCTATGAGGGCAAGGAAGATTCTTGTTTTCTTCACTGATGTAACCTTAGTATCTAACTGATACATAGTAAGTAGTCAATAAATATTTATAGACTAAATGGACTAAAGAATCTAAGTTGTTCACGCCTGTAATCCTAGCACTCTTGGAGGCCGAGGCAGGTGGATCCCTCAAGGTCAGGAGTTTGAGACCAGCCTGAGCAAGAGCGAGACCCCGTCTCTACTAAAAATAGAAAGAAATGATCTGGCCAACTAAAAGATATATATAGAAAAAATTAGCTGGGCATGGTGGCGCATGCCTGTAGTCCCAGCTACTCGGGAGGCTGAGGCAGTAGGATTGCTTGAGCCCAGGAGTTTGAGGTTGCTGTGAGCTGGGCTGACGCCACGGCACTCACTTTAGCCAGGGCAACAAAGCGACACTCTGTCTCAAAAAAAAAAAAAAAAAAAAAGAATCTAAGTTGTGACACTGCTGAGTAACATCATTTTTCACTGTTTCTAAGATTATTTTTACAAAATAAAACAAAAAATCCAAAATCCTGTTGGGAAAAATGGCTTGTGGGTTTAGCCTATTTGAAAGGCAGCATAACCTAGTCCAAATACTGGAAATTGTGGATTTACCCTCTAGTAAACAGACAGGCCCTTGTGCTTAAGTTACCTCATCTATAAAATAGGAACAATTATAGTTCTTGCCTCATAGGGTTTTTATATGTAAATATGTTTTTACATATATGTATAATATAAGTAAACTGTTTAGAACAGTTTCTGGCACATAGTAAACACTTTATAAGTGTTAAATATTTGAAGGATTTATTTAATCCTTCATCAGAGTTCCTGACATATGTGAAAAATAGCCTTTTAAACCAATAATACTAAAATATTTCAAAAGCATCCATCTCACTTTATAATTTCTCCTTTCTCTCCCCTGTAGAAAACACATACACACGTAGACACACACATATATACCTCTTTCCCCATTATATGATCTGCAAATCAATTTCTACAAAGTTTAGTGTTTATTTATGTTATTTATTAAATACCACCAAACCTGGGCTGTACAATCCAATTGCTAAGGGATTAAAGGCAAATATTTTTTAAGAAAAAAATATTTTTATTTATTATGGATTAAAAATGGCATATATTATCAAGCAACATATAGTAAACCATAGCTTGTGTCCTTAAGGACTATTTAATTTTTAATGTTTAACTCTTAAAGAAAGGAAAACCATTTTGATTTATACTATTATGTGATATGTGATATAAATATGTAAAGAAAATATTCATGGGAAACATTTTTTAAAGAGATTTTAAAAATCCTTAAAAAACAATCAGAATAAACAACTGTAGTTATAGAAATAATATGTGAGAGAAAATATTACTCCATAATTAAATTGGACTTTTGCCTACTTTTTCATTTTAAGGAAGCCAATATAATCTGAAAGACTATTGTATTTATGAGAAGTAAATGAGTTATTATTAATTATAGGTAATAGTCTTAAATATGTATATATATATTTTAAGATAAAAATTAATCATGTCTATTGTGTAAATATCACAATAAAAAAGCTTTTCTATACTCCAAAAAAGTACCCTCACACAAGTCATTTACCTACTGCCTGGTGTAGATTTAATTTAATTTTAACACAGGAAGAGCTAAACCATAGCTAATTTGGTGGGCTTTTTCTCCCCTCCTTATATATTAAGTGACTTAACAGTTCTGCTGTTTAATTTTGGAAAATTGCTATAATAGTATGTTCAATAAATAATTTTTTAGGACCAAAACATTACTATTTGAAGATTATCAAAACCCAATTTTAAAAATTATGTCATAATTTATCTGTGTGATGTCAGTAGGTCGTTAATAACACTTACATTATGAATTATGAGATTAGACTCCAGCTTTGACGTGCACTTACTCTACATATTGTTTTGCTCATGTCATTCCAAACGTGTGGTTTTTATAAGGATTAATAATGATCAGAATAGAACATTTTAAATATTATTGGGGGAAACATTAAGGACAGGTCTTGTTTTATGTAGCAGATATGCCCCTGAAGAATTATGTTTAATAGTTTTTTCATGATATAGCAATACACTAAATCATACTTTCCCATCTGATTACAATATGATTTCAAAGGTCATTTCCATTAGCCAGAATCATGCTATGAATGGTGTAAACCCTTTAAAGTCACACCAGAAAATTTTAGATAAACTTCAGCACTAAATGCTCAGAAAAATCAATTATTGTACTGAATTAGCATTACATTTTACCACAAACTTGTGTTGCCAGTACAATAGTTAATGAAAGATGGCTCATATTACTAAAGAAGCTCCAAGTGCCCTTCTGAAACAACTTTTCTCTGTAGAGCTTCCTGTAGGTTTTTTTTTTTTTTTGTACCACTGTCTATTTCTCTTCATCTTCAGTAAAGATTGTTCTGCTATAGTATATTTGTAATGTATATTCACTTTCACTTACAGTGATGGTATACTGTCTCTATAAATTAGCACCCCTCTCACCTTACTCCTCCATGCACATTTTATAGTTAAGTCTCTTAGAGAAATTATATGAAGCAAAGTTTTGATGGCAAAGAGAAAGTAGTATCCAATTAAACATCAAGGAACAAAGTAAAACAAGACCTGGGGGACAAAGTTTACTTTAGTAATATGATGTGAAGGAATGACCCTCCTGTAGTATTCCATGGCATTCTTGTTATATGAATGCTTTATTATATAGTTAAAATAATGTTGTATAGTGAAACTGGCTATCTTATTTATATAGAAGGTAGGGTTTCACATGAAAAGTAAAGATAACCCACGACCCCAGTTCTTCCAGTCACCTGGAATGTATTTCTAAAGAGGAAACCAAGATTGTTACTTTCATTTGAGTGTTGACAATGAAGGAGATCAAGGTGCTTATGAGCCCAGTTTCTATTTTGGATATTATGAAAGTATTCTCTGTGGTTGCAGTATGTGGCTAGGAAACAGGGAATCCAGGCAAGGTGCCTGGAAGTCTAGCCAGTCCTTTTGGGATGGTTTTTATTACTGTAGCATTGTAGTAAGTTTGAGACAGAGTATGAAACGGTATAGGACCTGGAAGCCCTGGGAAAGGTAGAGTCAGAGGCCTATGGTTTGAAAGCTGGACTTCATGTATTTTTATGTATTTCCTTTTTTATGCATAATATTTGTGAAATCTTTTTTTTTTATTTCATCTTATTGTTCTGGGGGATACAGAATGTGAAATCTTTTTAAATCCAGGGCAATTGGGAAAGAAAAAAAAATACAAAGGCATCCAAATTGGAAAGGAAGGACTAAAACTATTTCTACTCACAGATGGCATGATCTTATAAATAGAAAGCCCTGAAAATTCCACAAAGTGCCTATTACAGCTAATAAATGAGTTCAGCAAAATTACAGGATGCACGATCAATATATAAAAATAAGTTGTATTTCTATACCCTAGCAATGAATGACCCAAAATGGAAATCAAAAAACAATGCCACTTATCACATAAAAATAATAAAATACTTAGGAATAAATTTAACCAAGGAAGTGGCGGAAGACTTGTAGACTGAAAACTACAAAATATTGCAGAAAGAAATTAAAGAGAAACTATATAAATGGAAAGACATCCTGTGTTCATGGGTTGGCAGATTTAGTATTGTTAATACAGAAATATTCCCCCAAATTGATCTGCATATTCATTGAAATCACAATTAAAACTTCAACTGACCCCCCTGACCCCGCTTTTTGCAGAAATGGACAAGTTGATTCTAAAATTCACATGGAATTGCAAAGGACTCTGAATAAACAAGAACAAAGAAGACTAACATCTCCTGATGTCAAACCTCTTTGGAAAGTATTAATACTATGGAGATAATCTGAAAAAAATGAAAGTAAAACTATTAATACCGTTTGATCCAGCAATCCCACTACTGGGTATTTACCCAAAGGGGGGAAAAAAAAAGACATTCTATAAAAAACAAAATGAAAAAGACAAAACAAAAAAACATCATGAGAATGCTTATAGCAGCACAATTCACAATTGCAAAGATGTGGAAACAACCCAAGTGCCCATCAATACATGAGTGGATTTATAAAATTTGGTATATGTATATCATGGAGCACTACTCAGCCATAAAAAAAATGGTGAACTAATACCTCTTGTATTAACCTGGATGGAACTGGAGACCATTCTTCTAAGTACCACAAAAGTGGAAAAACAAACACCACATGTACTCACCATTAAATTGGTACTAATGGATCAACACTGATGTGCACATATGGAAGTAATATTCATCATGGATCGTTGAGATGGAAAGGGGGTGGAAGGGATGGGTAAATTCACATCTAATGAGTACAGTGCATGCTGTCTGGGGGATGGGCTCACTGGTAGCTTTGACTCGGGTGGTGCAAAGGCAATTTATGTGACCAAAGTGTTTGTACCCGTGTAATATTCTGGGGGAAAAAGAGACAAAACTGAAGAAAGAAATAATTGAGGGAAGAAAGTAGACAATGGGCAGAAGTAAGTAAGATTGCCAGGAGAGGCAAAAGGCTTTTTGAGAAACTCAATCAGGAAAAAAAGAACAAATGAGTAAATTTATACATTTTGGAGAAGAAAATTGAAGCAAATAATTACACAGAGAAAAAAATGATGAAGAGACTTTTGTACTGAAAGAAGAAACTAAAAACATTAAAATGTGTGGAATATTATCATTTAGCCTTGTAATGTTTTTTAACTTGGTACATTGTACAGAATAAGGAATTAGTGGTTATAGCGATGCAGCATCCCTGCTAAATTTTTCTCTGGATAGTTGCTCTTAGGTGAGGATCAGCTACCTTTTCTACATCTTGGTCGTAGACCTGCAGGCTTTTGTGTCTGATAGGGATTTATTTCCATCGGGAGGTGATGGTAAAGGTTATCTTCTTTCTGATAATGATTCCTAAATATTTTATCACAGAACTGTGATATCTAGTATGATAGCCACTAGCAGCATGTGGTTCGTGAGCACTTGAAATATGGCTAGTCCAAATTGAAATGAGCAGTAAGTGTAAAATATTCACTGGAATGTGAAGACAATACAGGAAATAAGAAGGTAAAATATCTTATTTATGGCCGGGTGCAGTAGCTGACACCTGTAATCCTAGCACTCTGGGAGGCTCAGGCAGGAGTATCACTTGAGGTCAGGAGTTACAGACTAGCGTGAGCAAGAGCAAGAACCTGTCTCTACTAAAAAATAGAAAGAAATTAACTGGACAACTAAAAATATATAGAAAAAATTAGCCGGGCATGGTGGCACATGCCTGTAATCCCAGCTACTCGGGAGGCTGAAGCAGAAAGATTGCTTGAGCCCAGAAGTTTGAGGTTGCTGTTAGCTAGGCTGACTTAACAGCACTCTAGCCCCAGCAACAACAACAACAAAAAATGTTTATGTTTTATATATTGGTAACACTGCAATTGTCACATTTTGATATAAAAAATTATTATCAAAATTTAAAAAAAAATTACTACAATGCTACAGTAATCAAAAATGTGGTGCTGACATAAAGATAGACATAGATCAATGTCATAGAATTCAGAATTCAGAAATAAACTCATACATAAGTGGTTTATTGATTTTGGCATGAGTGCCAAGACCATTCAATGAGGGAAAGAACGGTCTTTTCAACAAATAGTGTTTAGAAAAATGGACAGTCACACGTAAATGAATGTTGACCCCCCACTTCACATAATATACAAAAATTAACACTAAATGTTTGATATATGTGTAGTATGGGGTAATACTGAGCCATAAAAAGTGGTGAACTAATACACTTTGTAACAACCTGAAGGGAACGGGAGAATTCTCCTAAGTGAAGTATCCCAAGAATGAAAAAACAAGCACTACATGTATTCGCTATTAAACTGGAACTAATTGATCAACTGATCAACGCTCATGTGCACATATGGTAGTAAAACTCAGCAGAAACCAAGCAGGTGGGGGGGGGAGGAGGGAACAGGTAAATTCACACCTAACAAGTACAATGCACACTATCTTGATGATGGGTACACTTATAACATTGACTCATATGGCACAAAAGCAATTCATGTAACAAAAATGTCTGTACCCCTGTAATACTCTGAAATTTAAAAAAAAAGAAACTTCAAGCACAGCTATCTATAACATTTTTTTCTTTTTCTTATATTCTTTCATTTAGTCTGAGGTAATTTCATGTATAGCATTTCCTTTTCCTGATAATTTGCATTAATTGAAAGAATTTTGAATAATATTTGTCGTATTGTTACACTCTATTGTTGTCTAAAAATATTGTTTCTAATGATGTAAAGGTAATTAAGGAATATGCAAATCAATTAAATCTAAAACATCTGTATTTACTCTGAGTAAACACAAATATTTTCCTCTATCACTTAAAGTGCAGACATTGACTGAATACTATTTTCATTATAATAAATTTAGTTTTCTGCTCTGTCAGAGAAAAGCAACAAAGACCTAAACGTATTCAATACAAGTATAAAACGCTGAGAAGGAAACAGGTGTGCATCTTGGTGACATGAGGTTTAGCAAGATTCTTAGATATGCCACCAAAAATATAAGCTACAAAGAAAAAATAGATTAATTGATCTTCATCAAAATGAAAAAGTTTTCTGCATCAAAAGACACTATCAAGAAAGTGAAAAGAAAACCATAACATGGGAGAAAATTTCTGCAAATCATGTATCTGATAAGGAACTTGTATCTAAAATATATATGTCTTACAACTCAGTGTTAAAAAGACAACCTGATTAAAGAATGGGCAAAAAAAATTGAATAGACATTTCTCCAAAGAATTTATACAAATGGCTAACAAGCACATGCAATGATGCTCAACATCATTCGAGAAATGCAAGTCAAAATCATCACAAGATTTTATCATACCCAAATCACCCTACTAGGTTGGCTATAATAAAAGGCAGACAGACCAGGCGCGGTGGCTCATGCCTGTAATCCCAGCACTCTGGGAGGCTGAGGCAGGAGGATCACTTGAGGTCAGGAGTTCAAGACCAGTCTGAGCAAGAGTGAGACCCTGTCTCTACTAAAAATAGAAAAATTAGCCAGGCATGGTGGTAAGCACCTGTAGTCCCAGCTTCTCAGGAGGCTGAGGCAGGAGGATTGCTTGAGCCCAGGGGTTTGAGGTTGCTATGAGGTAGGCTGACGCCACAGTACTCTAGCTCAGGCAACAGAACAAGACTTTGTCTTAAAAAAAAAAAAAGGCAGACAATAACAGGTGTTGGCAAGGATGTGGAGAAATTAAAACCCTCATACATCACTGGTAGGAATATATAACGCTGAAGCCACTTTGTAAAAGAGTCTGGAAGTTCCTCAAAAAGATAAACACAGACTTACTGGAAGATCCAGTAGTTTCACTCCTATATATATACACGCATACTCAGGAGAAAGGAAAACATACATCTACATAAAAACTTGCATATGAATGTCCTTACAGCATTATTCATAATTGAAAAAACATGGAAGCAACCCCAATGTCTATCAATAAACAAATTATGGAATATCAATGTAATAGAATATTACTCAGCCATACAAAGGAATGAAGTACAGGAAGTCCTCACTTAACGTCAATTGGTTCTTGGAATCTGTGACTTTAAGCAAAATGACACATAAGGAAACCAATTTTACCACAGGCTAATTGACATAAACAAGAGTTAAGTTCTGGATGGACCGGAAAATGTTATGTTAAGTTAAAGAAGCCAAACACAAAAGGTTACACACATATTGTGTGATTCCATTTGCATGAAATGTCCAGAATAAGCAAACCCATAGAGACAGAAAGCATATTATGATTGCCAGGGGCTGGAGGATGAGGGATGGGCTGGAAGGAAATAGGGAATGATTGCTAATTGGTACTTTGTTTCTTATTTGGGTGATGGGAATGCTCTAGAACTAGACATTGGGCACAACATTGTGAATATACTAAAAATCACTGAATTGTGCACTTTGAAATAATTAAAATGGTGAATTTTGTGTTAATTTTATCTCAGTGAAAAAAAATTAAATGCTTTCATGAATATCACAATAGAAAAAATCAAGCATTATAATATTATGCTAACTACATTTTTGGAGATATAACAAACTTCAATTATTTTTGAAGAGTCTTTTTATTAAGATAAATCCAGTAAAATTTTGTGCATACACATATAATCAAAACTGCCCTTCTGAAATAAACATTCTTGTTTCTTTTAAAAATGGGAATACCATTTCATTTTTTTCCCAAGCTAATAATAAAGTTATATTTGGGAAAGATAAGTGAAACTCTTAGCATTACATGAAAATAGTTCACTTTGTTTATAAAAGCAACCTAGAGAACCACAAGAATGTAGGATGAAACTCTTCCTTTGGAATTCTTCATTTTGTGAAGTTATCACATGTATAGGAGTGAAATTAAAATTCAAAGATTTAACACATACTTTACAGAAAACAGAAATCACTGACAAAAGTTTAAAGCATATTTTTTCCATATATTCCACTACTATAATCACAAAGTTTATAAAGGCTTGATATTAGGAACTTTGTGGCTAATAATCAGTATGGAGATGTTCTGAAATTAAGTTGATGCTAAAGAAAAAGTATGTTTATAAAATATTTGATAAAAATATTTATCTCTATTAACATTACAACATGAAGGTACATATTACCAAATTATGAAGCTATATAGGGCAGTTTTAAACAATACTTGGAGACTCCTCCTTTTTTCCATCCTCTTTGACCTCTTCTTTTTCAATTTCTTTTCCAACTTCAGCCTTGTTTTCATCTTCTTTTTCATCTCCTTTTCCATTTTCTTCTTTTACATCTTTCTCTTTTCCTTCGTTGCCCTCATTTCCTTCTTCCTTATCTTTTCCAGCTTCTTCCTCATTTCCACCTTCTTCTTCCTTTCTATCTTCCTCCTCTTCATCTTTTTCTTCACCTTTTCCATCTTTTTCCTTTCCTTTGTCTTTTCCATCTTCTTTTTCTCCATCTTCATCCTCTTTTCCATCTTCATTCTCTTCTCTGTCTTCTCCCTCTTTTTCATCTTCCCCTTTATTTTTTCCATTTTTGTTCTCTTTTCCATCTTCACCCTCTTTTCTGTCTTCTTCCTCTTTTCCATCTTCTTCCTCTTTTCCATCTTCTCTGTTCTTGTTTTCATCTTTGTCCTGTTTTCCGTCTTCTCCTTTTCCATTTTCACCCTCTTTTCTGTCTTCTTGCTCTTTTCTATCTTCTCTGTTCTCATTTCCATCTTTGTCCTCTTTTCCATCTTCTTCTTTCCCTTCTTTATCTGCTTCTTCTTTTCCATCTTCTCCTTTCTCTTCTTCTTTGTTTTGATTTTCTTCATCTCCTTTCTGATCTTCTATTCCTTCTGCAGACACTGCTTCTTTTTTATCTCCTCCCTCTTCTTCAACATCTTTATTTTTTTCTTCTTTTATTTGCTCAATTTCTTTTTCAAAAGCTGGGGCCTAGATGTATAGTGAAAAAAAGAAGATTCTGTTTGTAAATTTAGAACTGTTTCCCCTAAATATTTAGAATGGATTTTATCTGTTTTATGGAAAGACTGATATTTCATTTACAAGAAAGTAATTTCCCCTTGAAAAATGCCTCTAGGCCGGGCGCGGTGGCTCACGCCTGTAATCCTAGCACTCTGGGAGGCCGAGGCGGGTGGATCGCTCAAGGTCAGGAGTTCGAGACCAGCCTGAGCGAGACCCCGTCTCTACTAAAAAAATAGAAAGACATTATATGGTCAACTAAAAATCTATATAGAAAAAATTAGCCGGGCATGGTGGCACATGCCTGTAGTCCCAGCTACTCGGGAGGCTGAGGCAGTAGGATCGCTTAAGCCGAGGAGTCTGAGGTTGCTGTGAGCTAAGCTGACGCCACGGCACTCACTCTAGCCTGGGCAACAAAGTGAGACTCTGTCTCAACAAAAAAAAAAAAAAAAAAAAAAGAAAAATGCCTCTAAAATATCACATCAAGAGGAAAACATTCTAAGAAATGATATTAATTAAAATATCTCCACACAAACATCCATAAATAGATATTTGAAACAATAAATTCAGAAAAGTTTGTGTAAATAGTTTTCATTACAAATATGAAGAAGCACAAAGTAAATACATAAAGGATGACATATAGTTATTCTATATTAGAAATTCTCAATAAGTAGCATGGACATAAAATATAGCCCTCAGGAAAATAGCACATTTTGTTTTCTATAATGGTGAGATTTGGGTTTTTTAAATTCCTTGTAAAGTCCTATACCAAATATCATAAGATCACTTACAAAAGATTTTCCATATATGCACTTTTGGTTTGTAGATTTGGTCACTACCTCACATTTTCAGTGTTTTACTATAATACCTAAAAATGCTATATATGCATTAAATATGCAAAGCAAGATCTATTAAAAACATATATATATATATATATACACACATATATAATGATTTGTTTTGCCATCTGCAGAAGAAATAAAAGAATGATATACTCTCAGAAGGGGGTTACAAATAGCCCATGTGCTGACAAAAGGAATAGGATTGGTCTGCATTTAGTAAGAGGGTCATTATATTAGTACGAAGTCATCACCACTTGATCACTGACATTGTTCTAGTAGGAGCAATCCTAAACCACTTATCCCACTACCAATACCTTTAAATTCTCATCTTTTAAATTCATTTTCTTTTCCCCTTAGATATTATTATACTATAGAAGGACTACTCATTTAATGTTTCTCAACTTTTAAACTACAAGGCAAATGAGATTTCTTTCAGTTGTACCCAGTGGTAAACTTTCAAATGAACAAATCTGTTAACATTATAAGATACCTCTAAAATTTTGGCTTCTCCATTTTCAGCATTTTCATTGTTGTACTCTTTCTTAACAACCTCTTCTTGCTTGGTATCAGCGACTGCTTTGACACTTGTATATGTGCTTTTTTCCATTGTACCATTTTTTGTCTTCATTTTCTGTCCAGCAACATGAAAAAAACAAAAATAAATTCAGAATTTAACTGCTGTGTGTATTAAATGGTCAACATCATTTTACCTGCTATTGTTAATGATTTATGGAAAAGGTTTAAAATACCACACATAACCTTATATCAACATTATCAAATAATACACTCAGTTTCATTGTAAACATAAAGCAGCATTAGAAATGAACACTATCCTTCTGATATAAACCAAATAAATTTTCTTTTAAGTGGTATAGATGAGAAGCAACCAGTTAGAATGGTGACTGGAGGCTACAGAGGGTCAAATGTTAGCATCAGGTTAGACTTATAAATTAACTCTCTCTGATGAGGGGGGTTCAGTTTATCTCTGTCAAGTCTAATTATTAGCAACAAGGTTTTGCTGATTGTAAAGCCTCCGTTGGTAATAATTAAGAAAAATGCTATGTTATTGACAGCATTAATTTAGATATATTTAAAAGAGATCACTTGATGACAGGTGCTTCAATCTTTGTGTCTACAAGTTTAGAATGCCTTGAATCATGATTGTTTTACCACGAAAACCCTTTGCCTAAGTGTATATACAGTAGAAGACCACTATATTAAGGGGCCAGAAAACCTGTGTTTGAAATCTGCATCTGCCACTTAAGCTATGTGATCTTGAGCAAAAGATTAAATCTGAGGCTGTTTACTCACAAGTAAAAAGAGAGTAATACTACCCATTTCACAGGGATAAGGAGCAAACGAGAAAATATATGTGAAACTGCTTTAGAAACTGTGAAATGCAATATAGATATAAGTTATTACCCTTTTAACACATGAGAAACTGAGAGCCAATGAGGGTAAAGTATTTTTAAACTCTATGGTTATACAGTATCTGTTTTAGTCGAGCACTGTTTTCTCTTTTTGAAAGAAAATAAACTGTCTTTATTGTTCAACTTATAAGTTGAGTACCTAACTTTATAGAATAGTGAACTTGAAAAGTAAAAGAGAAAAAATAAGAAACTTTCTCGTCTGTTATCACTTAAGAAAACTTCAATTGCACTAGTTATAGCAATATTTTTTAATCAAGGATTTCAAAGCATTTTATGAAAATGATGACAATTTGCAGTTTCTTCAACTACAAAATGATGGGATTAGATGATCTCCAATGTTCATAAAAGCTTTAACGTTTTATAATTTTATAAATTCAACCAATCTTTAAAATACTTTTATATATTAAGCAATTAACAATGAATTTAATATTGAGGTTATTCCTATTTCCACGTTTTAGCCACAACATCAGAGCATAGAAATCTATATGAAATCAACTGTGTCCATTTAAAAATTATGTATGTGAAAGCACTTTGCAAACTGTAAAGTATTATCAAATGTTAGCTACTACTATTATTACAAAGCCCTACTTTGATTACTACAGTTTATATCTTTTGTTTCCCAGAAAAGAGTACTGTGACTATATGATGTCAAAGGCATGTATATTTAATGTGTCTATCCAACTGAAATTGTTTGGTCTCTACTCAACAAAAATGACAAAACAGAGTGGACAATCACAAAACAGGAACAAATATTCCCCATCCAAAGGGCTTATTCGTACTATATGGCATATTAATAACTGAACAAAAAATAAAGCAGGAAAATGATCAGTTGCATGTCTTTTCAAAAATTATTTCTGAAGTAAACCAATTTTCTGATCATCATATAATTTGTATCCCAGTGATAAAGTTGTCTAGAAGATTAATATGTCAAATGTAATTGCATTCAAAATTTACAAAAATTAAGATACATTTTTATCATAATTGTAAATTACAATAAATATGAAAATAAAAATGTATTTTTCTTTTTTGCTTTCAAAAAAAAAATTTTCTTTCAACATTCCAAGTTGAATATTTACCTTTGGAGTTGATGATCTTTTGGGCTTCAGCTCTGGTGTACTAGGCACAGGCATCTGCATGAAAAAACACAAGTTGTGGAAAAAGAAAAAAAGGAGGCAATCATAACTAAAGAAAGAGCATGAACAATAAAATCTAACCTCTGAATTAAAATAAATGGGTATGATTCAAATTGAGCACTAGGAAAAAACCACATTTTGTTGGTGTAAAAGTTTCTTCTTACAACTTCAAAACTAAATCGTGTATTAAATTATTTAGCATTCCCTGGATTTTAAAATTACATTTCACAATACATGGGTTGTTTTTTCAAAGACTACTTACAGCAGACAGTCTGGCTGATCTTCTCTTTGGCTATAAGTGAAAAAAAAATCATCAGTTAAGAAAATTAAGGATGGCACAAAACTAGACTTATTTTTATTGTGATGAAAATATTTGGTGTAGCACTACATACATACTGTCATTAAAGAAGCAACTGTGGAAATGGTTAGAAAACACCATAGTAGAAGTATAATTTTTGATTTTTCTCTCCTCGAGACCCTTCATGCACTAAGGAAAAAATCCTAAATTAGGCTTAAGTTGCTAGGCTAAATTAACAATGGCTAGTAGCAAGGAGCGCTTTTAGAAATGAAAATACAGCCCCTTCTTGCCAACTGACAAAACAATTCTGTCACTTAAAAGGAAGAAGCTCTCCCCAGATCTTAACAAGCACAATAAGGTCTTAAATTCTAAGAAGCCTGGAGTTTTTAATACTATATTTTTGAAAGAGCTCACTGGCATACCATATTAGTACTCATATGGTACAAATATACTGACCAGCATCTATTTTTAGCTACTTAAAGTGTCTCCAGTTCATAAAAAAAAAAAATGGATTATTTTTTGGATAGATTCTTAAAACTAAAGAAACTCACCTCCGGCTTCATATCACCTTGACCTGCAGCCTATACAGAGGAGAAAACCACACAGAAATAAGGTCATTGTGGGATATATATAAGAAAATATTGCCTACCGCTTATGACTTTTTCCTGGGTTCCCGCTCAAGCAGCCACGTGTTGTTTTCTAGAAGCCATGCTACATACTGTCATCTACTAATGTGCAAATGTGCACCAAGATGCAAGTGCACGCTCAAATACATGCAAACTATCAGTTTATGCAACTGATAGTCAATTTCATCCCTTTGTGTAAACTGCATCTCCTAAAACCACACCGTTCTAATTTTGAAATCCACCTGCTGTAGACAGTGTTAAAGCAAAAACAAACAAACAAACAAACAAACAAAAGTCTGGGGGCGGGCGAATGAAGGCAGAGCTTCATGCAATTTCCCAGTATTTTTTGACTTATGTTTGCTATGCAATTGTACCTACCTTCCCCTTGCCACGGACTCTGGACTATCTCCTCTCCAAGTTCTGCATACAAGAACTACAACCCCCACAATGCTTTAGCTGGGGGGAACCTCTTTGTTACAAAGTCAGTGCTTTATTCTGAGAAGCCGGCCGCGGATTTTAAAACTTCCCGCCGCTACCTGCTTCAAAGTTGCTGTCAGTTCTGCAATAAAGCAAGACCCACTACACAAGCTTAGAAAAGCACAGTGGCGGGAATCTCAGGAAGGGGGATGGTGACTAGAAAAGACTGCTTTCCATATCTGAGCAGCCCTTTAGCCTGGGAATTATCAAGCTATTGCACAATTCATACAGCCCCAGAGCACAGGAAAATTTCAGTCCTATTCCTATGCTCTAGGAACAGGAAAGACAAACAGATTAATAGAAATAATATAAAAGCAGTCATAATGTCTTACATTAGCACAGTGTTTTATAGTTTTATCAAGCAATGAAACAGTTCGCTTTCACTTCTAAGAAACTCAGAAAAAAAAAAAAAAATACCTAGCGTGAACTTATTTTCCGTCTGAGAGGAGCCAGGAATTGTGAAGTGAGGGTTTGCGGAAGACCTGTAGCCCTGAATAGCTCAGGTCAATTCTGCATGTCTAAAGTGAAAAAATCCATGCTACTCCAACGTTGGCAATAATTTATCGGACGCGGTTCCCCTATCACCTTTCCACCTTTAGCTAAAGAGCTTGGAGAGTGCCAGATCGCTCAGCCCTAAAGTTTCTAATTACAGTGATGAATCTCTCCTTTCTCTAAGACAGTTTGAAATCTGCGCCGCCTAATGGCACAGGATTACCATTGCATAGCCATCTGGCATGACAAGAAGTGGAGGAGGGAAGAAAAAAAAAAAAAAAGAAGAAGAAGAAAGAAAACGGGAAGAACAAAGGCAAATACAGAAGAGAGCTGTGGCTTTCGTCTCCTAAACTAGACGGTCTCCCAAGAAAAGCCGGAGGCAGAGGAGGAAACTGGTGCCTGGAAGTGTGGTTGGGAGAAGTGTTCTCCAATAGGATAAGCGGAGGAAGGGGGGTGGGGTAGGAAGCCACAACACAGTGAGATGGCTGTTTGTAATTCAGCATGGAGACACCTCACAAGCGATTCTTTCCCTTAAACAAAACACGCCAAAAGTAAACTACCAGTTGCATGCGAAATCATCCTAAACCTTACACCGACTGCTCTTTGCCCTTCCCTCCCCTTCCATTTCAGTACATCACAAAATCAAACTGGAAGCCAAAATGCTTTTTTAAAAAAATTTCTGCCTATTAGGAAATATGTATTTCAGCAGCTAATCCCCATTCTGTCTTTCCATTTCACTTACCTTTCTTTTGGGCATTGTTGCAGTTCTCTATAGATCTTAACAGACAGCAGAAAGAAAAGCCAAAAGCAAGAGTGTCTGCCTGACCGCTCGGAGAGCAACCGAGTTTTCAATGAACTAATTACAGCAAGACCTGTACTCGCCTCCAAAAAAAAAAAAAAAAAAAAATCTCTCGTTATTGGCAACATTAAACACGCCAAGACGCAACCAAACTACGTGAATGGTTAGCAGGAGTGGGAGCCAGATT
Organism: Eulemur rufifrons; assembly: GCF_041146395.1. NCBI lineage: Eukaryota > Metazoa > Chordata > Mammalia > Primates > Lemuridae > Eulemur > Eulemur rufifrons. The sequence goes on along the minus strand of NC_091012.1, from coordinate 84,215,543 downwards.
GGAGTGACAGGCTGTCAGGCCAATAAGGGGAGGGGGCCAGCGTCGGGGGGGCGTGGCCCGTGGACTCGCCTGAAGCCCTCGTACGCTGCCGGCTCCGACAACCAGTAGGGTGAACGAGCACGCGGAGTTAGTAGACATTAAGTGCTCGGGCATAGGACCAACGGGAAAGCTAGAATTTTTGTGATGAGTTTTTTATTTCTTTTATATTGTAATGACTGGCAAAAACCACGACAGTTGCTTTCTCCACAGGCTCCAAAACCCCCACTTTTCCCTCTTCCCAGGCGGGGAAGTGATTTTCATACCAGTTGAGCCTGGGCTCCAGTCTCCCTGCCACCTTTGGCGAGAGAGTGGAGATGAACTGACAGGAGCACTCATTCAGAGAGTGGAAAAGAGTGGAGATGTTTCTCCGGTGTGGGAACTTCCTACCAAAGCAGAATGGTGGTCCTGGCAGGAGGAGGATGCCAAAATGGTGCGTCTCTCGCAGGTGGAGAATAGCAACAAAACTGGGAGCTGGAAGAGCAGAAGACCCCTGGAGGCGGAGATAACCGTTAAATAACATTATCCCACTTGGTAGGAGTCCACCAAGGATTTAATGGGACCCCGTGGGAAGTTAGTAATAGCAGAGTTCTATCCATAATAAGGCACTGACAGAATGAATTTTTACTGCAACGGTGCCATTTTGTGAAGGGACCCAGGAAAGTGCCATGCATGAAAGTGCTCAGGACTCAGAGCCTGGACTAGCATAATACAATTGAGGTACTCATCTCTGCTGGAAAATTTAAGGTTGTGCCAAAAACTCAGGAAATTAGGCTGAGGCGAGTGAAGTGAGTCGTGCAAGTACAAGGTAGGATCCTGCCTTTATTTAATTTTTTGATATTTTGTTCATCTTGACTTTTTTGCCTTAATTTTCATCTTTAAAAATATTGTATTAAAATATTATTTATCTTTATTACCAAGTTTTGGGGCCACCACTTAAATTTTTTGCCTAAGGAGAGCGTCTTCCTAGTCTCACTCTAGTCCCAGTCATGTTTAGGTGGTTTTTCTACTCTGAGAGACGCTTCTAGTTGTCTGCCAATGTCAGTTCCTGAGATTTAAAGGTTTGGGGGTTGGGATGGACATTGGCGAGTAAAGTACTTGGGAATAACTATGATCATAACGGAGGATCCAGGTCCCCATAGCACTTTCTCAGAGGTGCCTTGCTTTGGTTGTTTTAATAGCTTAATTGTATTTAAAAGTGTTGCAACAACAGCTCACATCCCTATTTTGGAAGGTTAGTCAGAAAAGAAAGTTAACTTTTTGAACGGTTACTTAAGGAAGAATCTCATTGGTGTTCATGTGGATTAAAAGAATTGAGATCATCAGTTTAAAATATAAATACTATAGCTGCTACAGAATGCCAAACTATCCTTCAAACTAAAATACAACCTAACAGAAGAACCCATCATTTTTACTTCTGCCCATTCTTCCCCAGCATCTACAGTGTGGAATTAAACAGATCAGGTAGGATAAAACTGCCTGACTGCAGCTCAGTTTCCCTCCCCCAACTTCCTATTCTATTCTGATTCAAGTAGGTAAATTAGAAAGACATTTAAATAGATTCCTTTGCCCACAGGAAATGGGATCATCCCTAGATGCTCCTGATGCCTCTTTTTACCTTTAAAGTGAAAGCACTGTCAGGTGAACCTGGATATGTTTCAATCATTTTATTTTCCAAAAGTTAGAAGGTAAGCATATAAATTGGCTTCAGTATAAGGATTGTCTCATAAGGATAAAGGAGAAAAATGAAGGGAATGAAAATGTGTCAGCACTGGAATGCATTCATTCAACAAATTCTTATTTAGCATTATTTTGTGTGCTCTATTTTATTTTTGTAGACTAAAAGTTATTTGAAGATTTCTAACTTCCAGTAGATGTCTTCATCTGCTTGATTAAAAAAAAAACTAGTTTTAACTTTGTATTTTCACTTTAAATATGTTTAAATTAAAACAAGGTTCAATTGATGTCCCATGTGTTTCAAGAAATTTACAACATTTAAAACAAATTTGTAAGGTTATACAGAGCTTATTATAAAATGATCTCATAAGTAAGTCTCTAAGTAGGTGAATGATGGCCAAACACAGAAAAAAGAAACAAACAAACAAAAAAAAATCCTAGCGTGTTGCAAACTTAAGAGAATTAATTGCTATGGGCATCTTAAAAATCCAATATTTAACTTTAGCCTCTGTTGAAAATGGCATCAGTTTCCTAAACTGAATATTTTTCTTAATGAAGATGTTGGTTTCTGACACAACATATTTGACAGGTCATCACTATTTTCTCAGTGAAGGGTGATTGTATCTAATCCACCCTCACTGATGGACAGTTAGACTACACTGAAAACCTGATCTTTTCTTAAAAATAGGCTCTTGTCTCATACAGGCAGCCTGGAATACTTATCAATTATTGTTTTGTTTCTTTGTATGAGGGTAACCAGCATTAGTGAGCTTTCTAAAGAGATAGAAGTCCGAAGCATTAAGGCAGATTAAAATATATAAAGCCAAAATATAATTGCTTTAAATTAAACATATCATTTCAATGTGCCATAATATTCACACAACTTGTAGAAGTGTCACAGTCTACATTTTATTATTTTATAAGCTATGGATTAATATATGTGCTTTTAATAGATAAGGCTGAAGGTAAAACATTAGAAAAATATTGATTTACAAAGTTTTATATTTCATGTAAAAACATAGATATTAACTATACCAAAAATAAAAACTAAGTTCAATATATAGAATTTAGTAAATTTCTCTTATCACAAAAAATGAACTATTTTATTGATGGATATGTTGATTTGCTTGACTGTAGTAATCATTTCACTATGTATATCAAAATGTACATTTTAAATATATACAATTAATTTTTAATTTAAAAGAATTAAGATATATTTTAAAATAAATAACTAAATAAATACACTTAAGGGAAGCAGAAATCTTATAGCTAAAGTGGGATAGTTTGAAATTCTTTTCAAGCAGATGAGGACATCTACTGGAAGTTAGAAATCTTCAAATAACTTTTAGCCAATGAGAAGGCTCATTTGCAATTTTATTTGAAAACTTCTTTGCTGGCAAAAGAAAAAGGAAAATATTGGCAAGTATGTGGCAAGTTCAGGGTTAAAAACCCACATTCACTGGAATTACCCTAGACCAAAATGAAAAAAAAAGAAAAGAAAAAGAATAAGGTAAAAACAGAGTTTCTCGTCCCTGAATTTTCTACTTTCTTGAGGTAGTAGAAAACTGACTAGAGAATACAAGTTTAAGATCATAGATGAATAGATGATCCAGTGAGTAAGCAGAAAGATATATCTGAATTGGGTCGATGACCAGAGTTTTGAAGTCACTGATATGGAATAGAAATTGTATTTACCAAATATGCCATGTAGTCGTTAACATTTCTAATTGCTAATATCACAATAATGATAAAAAATTTTAGTATAAAAATGAAAAAAAAATTCTCCACTTTTAATAAGTGACCTTGGACATGTCATTTAAATTCTTTGGGCTTGAGTTTACTTACCTGTATTTCAAGGGTATTCATCTATAAAATCTCCAATTGTCTCCTTTAAGCCTGGATGTCTGAGAGCCTAAAAATAGCATTCTTTTAAATTACCACTTTAAAAGTAGGTAGAAATTTTGCAATTGGAAACATAAAATTTATTATATTCCTTTTTACTTTTTTTATTTATTTCAGAATATTACAGGGGTACAAACACTTGGTTATATATATTGCCATTGCACTGCCAGATTCAGAGCTACAAGTGTGCCCATCCCCCTAGAAAGCAGTGCCATTTATTTTTACCATTGGAAATATACCTTCCAGATCTATCATATCAGGGGTCACTAATTAATTCAGTATTTTATTAGTCTTTGGCCTATTGTGAATAAATATAGGAAATAGGAAGCTTTGGGTCCTCAGAATCACAGTTTTTCCAGAGTCAGTCTCAGTTAAGTATTCCAGGCTGCCTGTATAAGATTAGAGCCTATTTTTAAGAAAAGATCAGTTTTTCAGTGTAGTCCAATTGTCCATCAGTGAGGGTGGATTAGATACAATCACCCTTCACTGAGAAAATAGTGATGACCTGTAAAATATGTTGTGTGTCCATAGCAATTAATTCTCTTAAGTTTGCAACACGCTAGGATTTTTTTTTGTTTCTTTTTTCTGTTTTTGGCCATCTTAGAGACTTACTTATGAGATCATTTTATAATAAGCTCTGTATAACCTTACGAATTTGTTTTATTTTGTTGTAAATTTCTTGAAACACATGGGACATCAATTGAACCTTGTTTTAATTTAAACATATTTAAAGTGAAAATACAAAGTTAAAACTAGTTTTTTTTTTTTAATCAAACTGTAGACATGAATGCTCTGATATTGTAGTAAAACTCAAGTAGATTTTCTTGTTTTGGGTAACTGGCAATCTATGCTATTGTTAACACTAATTGTATATTCCTTCAAGAGCATAAATGGAAAAACTGCTATCCAACAAAGTTTTTAAGTCTTAAAATGCACTGGAGTATATACCAAAGGAAGAGTGTAAAGAGGAAGAGAAAAAGGAAGATCCCCAAGAAAAGAATCACTGAGAAATTATCTCTTAGGAGTCACTTTTTAGGAGATTATTTATATATATCTCTGTGTCCTTACATTCTAAGGACATGGTAGAAAACATTTATTGTGAGTTTCCCCCCACCCCCATTTACTTGTTTTCCAAGAAATCATTCTTTGTTTGTTTTTATCCTCTTTTTATTGTCAGTCTATGTTCACTTCCTTTGTTAAACAATAGCGGACATGCTTCACTCATATCCCACTAACTTAAAACCTGGAAAATTATATTTTATATTGAAATGAGTGACCATTTAAGCAAATGGACATGCTTGATTCTTACACATTTTAATGGCAATAGTATAAATCCACATTTACATATTTTCATTATTTGCAATAAACTAAACATTTCTTTGGAACTCCTTCTCTTGGTTTCAGGGTTAAATTGCCTAAATGAAAATAAAACAATATATTTTGAAAAAAAATGTGTTCTGTAAATACTTGTTGGATTATATATTGTTTGGTGTACTTCATATATGGACACATGTTTGATTCAGGTTTAAGGGAAAATATAACTACTCCTTCAATATCCTTTTTGTTTTTGTGTTCTAGTCACTTCTAAATTTATAAGACTGGGTGTCATTCAGTGCTTAATTTCTCCTGGGTACAGCCCACACTGGAGATGAAAAAAAGTAAAAAAAATATATATGGTACCTGCTATTTTGGCTTATGAGGTATGTTTTGCTCTATGAAAGATAATATTTGTGTAGCTCTTGGAAACAGAAACATTATTTTGTGATTATATGCTAATTTTTCCCATAAAAGGTAGTGTCCTATTACATTTGGTTTTCTTAATTTCATCTTTAAAATAACTGTGGCAAGATAATTTTCTTAAATATTAATTTTTGCTTTGTGTCCATTTCAATAACTTAGCCAAGTCTTCATTTCTTCCCCTTAGCCAGTTGTTGATGGCTATCTTTTGAGAATCACACTGGCTAGGTTTTTGAAATTTATGGAACTTGTTAATCAAAGAGAGGAAGCAACTTCAAAGAGTAGAAGAAAGGAAAATAGCCATGTTGAAGGAGACTTTGAACTTTCTTTCTATAAGGCAGAGGAGGGGATGGGGCTGAAATTAAGACCAGTGTACCTATTTGTACATACTGTATCATACTAAAATGTAGCTTTGGGGTGCCAAATTTGATAGTAGGACTATTTTGAGAGAGTCATCTCTGGGAATGATTGCAACAGAAGTGCCTCAGAGACAGGTGGCAAGAACCAGCCCTGGAGAGCAGCACCAATTTACACTTTCACCAGCACAGAAGCATGCTCACTTCCCTTTCCTTGAGCAGCATTTATTATCTGAAAATATATTAATTTTTATGAGTTGGATGGATTAAAATATCTCCATTTTATTTGCATATCTTTAATTATGAGTGAAGGTAAACATGTTTTTATATGTTTGACGATGACTTACATTTCTTTTCTGTGAAATGTTGGACCATATCCTTGATTTTTCTATTACATATTTTTCTAACATCTTTTGAGCTTTTTATAGTGGTATTTTTTTCCAGACAGAAGACCTAAGTTTTTATGTAGTCTTATCAATTTTTCTTTATGCCTTCTGGATTGCATTTTCTTTTGGAAGAATTTCCCCATTCCAAAAGCATAGACATGTCCATTCACACTTCTCCATAGAAATTATATATTTTCACTTTTTATAGTTAAATATTTATTTGATCCTCTGAAATTTATTTGGTTTAAGGAATGAGTGGGGATACAGTTTTATGTATGTATGTATGTATGTATGTATTTTTATAAAAATGTGAGCCAGAGTCTCATCATAGAATTTACCATCTACAGGTGAGGTGACTCACCTAAGATTACTAAGTAGTTATTAGAAAAATTAAGATTAGAAATTGGATCTCCTACTTCAACTTTAGACCTGTAATTTTTCCAACAAAGTACACTGACTCATTGTCACCTTCTCTGCTTAATTAAGTACTTTCCTGGCTTGACAGCATTGTGATTTACTCTAACCCAGTAGAAATTGGATGAAAAAGCTTTTTAATTATAAACAATTATCTCCTTGCTACCAGGAAAGTGTGAATTAGAAAATGATTTATTTCCTTGTATAGTAAAGATTTATACCAGGAACTTTAGAAAGACCAGCCATTTTTTTAGACCTGGTGTTTAGCATAAGTTGGGAAGGTAATGATCATAATGCTATAATGAGAGGGAGTTGAGGTAGGAATGGGAACAAGGTAAGAGGGTAGAATTGTACTTCTTTGTATTTTTTTCTTAGGTCAGAGCTCACAGAGTTATTACTTGGAGATTATTAGTAAAATACTCCCTAATTTTCTCCAGATTAAATTAATAATAGCATCTCCCATTTATTGGAGGCTGACTATGTGCCAGGTACTTTGCTAAGCTTTATATAATGTGAATTATCTCTGGTCCTAAGTTTACAGCTGATTCAGCTAGCATTTGTTGAGCAAGAATTCAGACTCAGATCAGTTTCACTCCAGAGCCTCTGCTCTTTTAATTATATGTCAGTTCTTTAAACTATTTTTTTCAGTAGTAATGCTTTTGAATCTTAGTTCACAAATCCATTATTATAAGAAAGCTCAGCATATAAAATGTTGCTAATGTAATTAATTAGATGGAGAATTAATTATGTTTGGTTTCTTGTCTTACAGTTTTAAATTTTCAGTTCTTCCTGGGACACAGTGCCATCTTGCCTCCAACTGAGAAATAGCTAACAGATCAATGCTTGTAGAATGCAATTATCCTGATCACAGTTGTAATTCACATCCATTCATTCCACAAATATTCACTGAGCACTTACCATGTTCAAGCCACTGTATCAGGCACTAACGATATAAAGATTTGATTCTGATTCTTCAGGAGTTCTCAGTCTAGTAGATACAGATGTACCTATAAAAATTGCATTGTAATCCAAAATGTGATATAATCAAGATATGTACAAAATGGTATGAGGACCAGAATATAAAGCTACTAATGCTATCTTGGTTAGGGTCGGGAAAGGGCTTACTGAGGAGGTAAAGACAAAATGAGGGATGAGCATTCCAAGTAAAGGAGTTATCAATAATTCTATAATTTTTCTCATTCTAAAAAGGTAATATATTTGCCAGGTGCAGTGGCTCACATCTATATTCTCAGCACTTTAGAAGACTGAAGCAGGAGAATCGCTTGAGGTCAGGAGTTTGAAAGCAGCCTCGCCAACATAGCAAGACTTCATCTCTACAAAAAATTTAAAAATTAGCCAGGTGTTGTGGGGCACATCTGTAGTCCCAGCTACTTGTGAGGCTGAGGCAAGAGGATCAACTGGGCCCAGGAGTTTGAGGCTGCAGTGAGCTATGATCATGTCAGTGCATTCTAGTCTGGGCAACAGAGTAAGACTCTGTCTAAAAAAAGAGTAAAATTTTTAAAACACAGATTTGAAGAGATGATTATTTATTTTTCATAATATGAATACAAATGAAAACAAATACGTAACTATTAAAAAATTTGCCAATGTGTCCTCTCAAATTATCTGTGGACCACCAATGGTAGTGTGTCCATACATTCAGAAGAATTGCTCTATTAGAGACACTGGCATTGTTCCCAGGGCTCAGTGCAGCTGCCTGGGTTTTTTATATAACTGAACAATTTGCTGTCCATGTAGGGCATATATTTTCCCAGGCAGTGCTCAATGGGTGGCATTTCTTTTTTCTTCCTTAGCCTAGAGAGAAGTGGGACACTACATTGAGTACAGTCACCTAAACCCCTTCAAAGGAACTGTGCTGGGATTGGGTCTTCATGAGTGACCAGCATGAATAGAAAATATGAACTTCCCAGCTACCATTATAGGCAAACAAGGGCAGGTATGGAACAGCCAGCTGATTTGTGGAATATGTTTGCCTTCTTTCATAAGATAATGACTAGATCAGACTGGCAAACGTGGCATACATACTATTATATATATGAAAAATTAAAACCATTATCCTTTTAACATAATAGTTGTTTTTTCTTTTTGTTTTCAACAACTTCGATAATTCAATTAAAATTTTACATATCAAAAGGTTTAGGTTTTTAGTAAATTGAATTTCCATTATTTTTTTATTATAATGAGCATCAAAATACCCAAGTTTGTTTTCAATAAGTACAAAAAATGAATGAATCTATTAATGATGAATCTATGAATAGATTTACATCTGGCAAAAAAGAGTGACACTAGAAAACAGTGTTTATGCACATTACAAAACTTGTCTAATATAAAGACAACAGATGACTAAATGTTGAACTTTAGTCTGTTAGAAATTATGCTATGTATGGTCTGTACTGCCATTTCTCAATTTGTGTTATTGTGCTCTTTGGTTACAAGCATTGATTACAACCAGTTTAGGACCTTCATGATGATTTTGGGCACTATTATTTGATTTCATATTGAACTTGAGTGTTGAAATGAGTTTGGATTTAATATTTGACTTCTTTAATGATTTAATTAGCATTTTAATCTTATAACAGAGCTCCAAATTTCATCATTACATTTGTTTCATTAGGCAGCTTTATTGAGATATAATTTACATACCATAAAATTAACCCATTTCAAGTGTACAATTCAGTATTTTTGCATATGTACACAGCTGTGCAGCTATCACCACAATTGATTTTAAAACATTTAAATAGCCCCCAAAAGAAACCCCTTACCCATTAGCATTCACTCCTCATTCTCCCCTAATAAGTATAAAGCTGAAAGACTCATTCTACTCTTCATTTGGAACCAGAAAAGGCCCCAATAGCCAAAGAAACGTTAAGCAATAAGAACAAATCATGAGGCATCACTTTACCAGACTTCAAGCTATACTACAAGGATATAATGACCAAAACAGCATGGTACTGACACAAAAACAAGGACATAGACCTAGGGGTCAGAACAGAGAACCCAGATATAAAACCATCCTCTTATTGCCATCTGATCTTTGGTAAAGCAGACAAAACATTCACTGGGGAAAAGAGTCCCTATTCAATAAATGGTGCTGGGAAAATTGGATAGCCACAAGTAGAATACTGGAATGGGTTTGCACCTCTCAGCACTCACAGAAATTAATTAATGATGGATAATGGACTTAAACCGAAGGCACGAAGGTATAAGAATTGTAGAAGAAGAAGTTGGAAAAACTCTTACAGATATTGGCCTAGGCAAAGAATTTATGAAGAATACCGCAAAGGAAATCACAGCAATGACAAAAATAACTAAACAGGACCTGATTAAATTAAGAAGCTTCTGCACAGCCAAGGAAACAATCAATAGAGCAAACAGACAAGCTACAGAATGGGAAAAAATATTTGCATGCCATACATCCAATAAAGGGCTAATAACCAGAATCTACAAAGAACTCAAGCAAACAACAAGAAAATATCAAATATCCCCATTAAAAAGTTGGCAAAGCACCGTCTGGGTGATGGACATGCTTGAAGCTCTGACTCGGAGCATGGGGGCAAGGGGAATATACATAACCTAAACATTTGTACCCCCGTAATATGCTGAAGTAAAAAAAAAAAAAAAGAATGTATGGGATATGCTTTAAAAAAAAGAAAAAAAAAGTTGATAAAGTACATGAACAGAAGTTTTTCAAAAGAAGGTAGACTAATGGCCAATAAACCAATGAAAAAAATGCTTAACATCTCAATCATCAGGCAAAGGCAAATAAAACCACAATGAGATATTACCTAACTCCAATGAGAATGGCTTTTATCCAAGAGTCCCATAACAATGGATGCTGGTGTGGATGCGGAGAGAAAGGAATACTTATACACTGTTGGTGGGACTGCAAGCTAGTACAACCTCTATGGAATGTAGTATGGAGATACCTCAGAGAACTAAAAGTAGACCTACTGTTTGATCCAGCAATCCCATTACTGAGTATTTACCCAAAGGAAAAAAAAATAATAAAAAAAAAATACTTGTACACAAATGTTCATAGCAGCACAATTCACAATCACAAATATGTGGAAACAACCCAAATATACATCAAATTCATGAGTGGATTAATAAAATGTGGTATGTGTATACCATGGGGTACTACCCAGTCATAAAAAATATGATGAACGAATACCCTTTATAACAATCTGGATGGAACTGGAGACCATTCTTCTAAGTGAAGTATCACAAGAATGGAAAAACAAGCACCACATGTACTCACTAATAAACTGGAGGTAATTGATCAACACTGATGCGCACATACGGTAGTAAAACTCATCAGAAACCACACAGGTGGGAGGGAGGTGGAGGGACTGCTAAATTGACACCTAATGGGTACAATGCACACTATCTTGGTGATGGGCACACTTCTAACCTTGACTCAAATGACACAAAATCAATTCATGTAACCAAAACATTTTTACCTCTGTGATATTCTGAAATAAAAAAATAAAATATAATAAAATAAAGTCAAAGGACTCAGAGTTGCCAATTTCAAAACTTATTACCAAGCAATATTAATTAAGATAGTGGCACAGAGAGGGACTTAAAGATCAATGCAATAGAATTGAGAGTTTACAAAGAAACCATTGCATGTATGTTCAAGTGATTTTTAACAAGTGTGCAAAGAGAATTCAATAGGCAAAAAATACTCTTTTCAACAGATGGCACTATAAAGAGTAGATATTTACATACAAACAAATGAAATTGAACTACTTCTTCACGCCATACACAGAAAAATTAACACAAAATTGATCATAGATCTAAATGTAAGAGCTAAAACAATATAACTCTTATAATAAAACATAGGAGTAAATCTTCATGACCTTGAGTTAGGCAATTGTTTCTTAGATATAACACCAAGAGCATAAGCAACAAAAGAAAAACAGATAAATTGGACTTCATCAAAATTAATTATTTTGTGCTACAAACAACATCATCAATAAAGTGAAAAGACAACCCACACAATGAGAGAAAACACTTGCAAATCATATATCTGATAAGGCACTTTTATTCATAATATATAAAGAACCCTTACCACTCAATAATAAAAAGACAAATAACCTAATTTAAAAATGGAGACAGTATTTGAAATGACTGAGTAATTTCACTCCTAGATATATACCAAAGAGAAATTAAAACATACATCCACACAAACCTTATACACAATTGTTTATTGTAGCATTATTCACTATAGTCAACAAGTCTATCAACCAATAAATGGATAAGTAAAATGTGATATATCAATACAATGGAATATTCCTCAGCAGTAGAAAGGAATAAAGTAGTGATATATACTGCAATATGGACAGACCTTGAAAACATTATACTAAGTGAAAGAAGCTAGTACAAAAAAATCACAAATGATATGATTTCATATATGTGAAATGATGTCTAGAAAAGGCACATATATAGAGACAGAAAATATATTTTTGGTTTCCTGGGGCTGGCAGGGAGAGGGAACTTGGAGGAATGAAGAGTGATTGCTAATGAGTATGAGGTTTCTTTCTAGAGGGAAAAATATTCTAAAAATAATTAAGGTATGCTATGGTTTGGATGTGGTTTGTCCCTGACAAATCTCATGTTGAAATTTAATTGCCAATGTATAATATTGGAGGTGGAGGCCTTTAAAAGTTGATTAGGTTAAAATGGATCAATGTCTTTCTCAAGAGACTGGGTTAGATCTCATAAGATTGGATTAGTTCTTGTGAAACTGGACTGTTATAAAGCAGATCAGCCTCTTTTGTCTCCTTCCCCTTTGCACATGGCCACTTCCCTTTCTGCTTTTCTGCCATGCTATAAAACAGCACAAGGTCCTCATCCAGCTGATCTTGAACTTTCTAGCCTCCAGAACCATGAGCTAAATAAACCTCTTTTCTTTATAAGGTATAAGGTCTAGGGTATTTTGTTATTGCAACAGAAAATGGACTAAGGCAGAAGGATTTTTTTATATAACCCTGTTATACAAAAAACATTGAATTTTATACTTTAAATGAGTGAATTATATGGTATCTGAATTATGTCATAATAAAGCTGTTAAAAAGAAATATGAGCACATACAATAGATATTTTTCCTCTTGAGGTTTGTAAATCATATTTGATTACTGAAATAAAAAGTATACATCCTCTGATGTTCACACAATAATATTTAAAAAGCAGGGAATTTTAAAGGACCTCAGCATAAGCATGCTTTCTATACTTCACTGAAAGTGATATAATGTTGAAACCAGGAGACTATGGTAAGTCACATATGTATATTGTAATACTTACAGCAACCTCTGTGAAAACTATACGAAATAGGCTGGGCACCGTGGCTCGTGCCTGTAATCCTAGCACTCTGGGAGGCCAAGGCAGGAGGATTGCTTGAGCTCAGGAGTTCCAGACCAGACTGAGCAAGAGCAAGACCCCACCTCTACTAAAAATACAAAAATTAGCCAGGCATTATGACATGTGCTTGTAGCCCCAGCTACTTGGGAGGCTGAGGCAAAAGGATTGCTTGAGCCCAGGAGTCTGAGGTTGCAGTGCGCTATCATGATGCCACTGCACTCTACCCAGGGTGACAGAGTGAAAGTCTGTCTCAAAAACAAAACAACAAAATGTGTGTGTGTGTGTGTGTGTGTATAAAACTCTACAAAATATACCCTCAAAAAGACTATAAATAACTCAAAATAGAATCCTAAAGTATGTTCAAGTAATCAACAGGAAGGCAAGAAAAGAGAAGCAGAGGAGTGAGAACCAAAGGAAACAAAGAGAAAACAAATAGTAAACTAGCAGACTTAAGCTCTAATATATCAATAATAACCTTAAGTGTAAACAGTATGAATACAGCAATCAAAATACAGAGATTGCCAGAATGGACCCCAAAAAATAATCTGAATATATGACGTTTACAAGAAACTCACTTTAAATTCAATGATGTATAGTGGCTCACGCCTGTAATCCCAGCACTCTGGGAGGCCGAGGCGGGTGGATCGCTCAAGGTCAGGAGTTCGAGACCAGCCTGAGCAATGAGCGAGACCTCGTCTCTACTAAAAATAGAAAGAAATTATCTGGCCAACTAAAATATATATAGAAAAAAAAATTAGCCGGGCATGGTGGCGCATGCCTGTAGTCCCAGCTACTCGGGAGGCTGAGGCAGTAGGATTGCTTAAGCCCAGGCGTTTGAGGTTGCTGTGAGCTAGGCTGACGCCACGGCACTCACTCTAGCCTGGGCAACAGAGCGACACTCTGTCTCAAAAAAAAAAAAAAAAAAAAAAAAAGGAGTTTGAGAACAGCCTGAGCAAGAGCCAGATCCCATCTCTACTAAAAAAATAGAAAGAAATTAGCCAGGCAACTAAAAACATATATATATATATATATATATATATATATGAAAAAAAATTAGCCAGGCATGGTGGCACACACCTGTAATCTCAGCTACTTGGGAGATCAGGCAGAAGGATTGCTTGGGCCTAGGAATTTGAGGTTGCTGTGAGCTAAGCTGATGCCAAGGCACTCTACCTCAGGTGACAAAGCAAGACTCTGTCTCAAAATAAAATAAAATAAAATAATAAAAATAAATTCAATGATGTAGATAGCTTGAAAGTAAAAGAAATAATGGAAAAAGATCTATCATGTAAATAGTAATTTTAGAAAGTTAGGGGTTACTACATTAGTATCCAATAAAGTAGACTTCAGAGCAAAGAAATTACTAAAGGTAGAGGGACATGACATAATGATAACAGGATCAATTCACCAGGAGGACATAATGATCCTAAATGTGTATGCATCAAACAATAGAGCCCCCAAACAAATACCTGAAACAAAACTTAATAGAGCTGAAGAGAGAAAGAGACAAACCCACAAGTATAGTTGGCGATCGATTTTAGCATACCCTCCTTAGCAACTGATAGAACTACTAGACAGAAAGTCATCAATGATAAATAAGAACTGAAAACTATGATCAACCAATGAAATTGAATCGACACATATCAAACATTGCATCTAACAACAGCAAAATACACATTTTCTTCAAGCCCTCATTGAACATTCACCAAGATAGATCATAACCAGTGCCATAAGACACACCTGAACAAATGTAAAAGAATAGAAATGATACAAATATGTTCTCTGACCATAAGGAAATCAAATTAGAAGTCAATAAGGGAAAAAAACAGGAAAATCTCCAAATACTTGAAAACTAAATGAAAGACTTCTACATATCCTATTAGTCAATAAGAAAGTCTCTATGAAAAATAAAATAAAATAAAATAAACATATTAAAATCTAGGAAGTACATCTAAAGCAGTGGTCAGGGAGGGATTCATAGCTCAAAATGCATTAAACAAGAGGCAAGATCTCAAATAAGTATTCTAATTTCTCCAAGGAATATAAAAAAAGAAGCAAAATAAACATAAAGCATGCAGAAAGTATATGAAATAATGAAGGTACAGTAAAAAATCAATAAAATTGAAAATAGGAAAATTAGAGAAAAATCAATGAAATACAAAGCTGATTCTAAAAGAAAACCAATAAAATTGGTGAACCTCTAGCAGGATTGACAAAAGTAAAAATAGAAAAGGCACAAATAAGTATCAGAAATGAAACAGGGATATCACTACAGATTCTTCAGCTAATGAAAGGATAATAAGGTAACAAATTTACACTCATAAATTTTACAAGTTATAAGAAATATACCTGTTTCTTGAAAACCACAAACTATAAAATCTTAACCAAAGTAAAATTGTCCTTGTTACCAAACATTTAAATAATAATTAAAATAAATTATGTGCAATTTCTTGCAAAAATTTAAAGAAGGAGCACTTTCTAACTAATTTTATGAAGCCAGTATTACCTTGCTACCAAAAACAAAGTATAAAATGAGAAAACTACAGATTAATATCTCTAATGAACTAAGAAGTAAAAATTTTCGACAAAATATTAGCGAACTGAATCCAACAATGTATAAAAGAAATTACATACTATGACAAAGTATGATTTATTTCAGGTATGCAAGGCTGGTTCAACATTTGGATCAATTAAAGTAATCTATCATATCAATAGGCTGAAGAAGAAAAATCCTATGATCATTTCAATATAAGCAGAAGACACATTTGATAAAATTTAACACTTTGATGATAAATTCTTAGCCAGTTAGCAATAGAGAGAAATTACCTCAAACTGATAAAGAGCATCTACAAAAATCTTATTATGAAAACCACACTAAATGGTGAAAGACTGAATGCTTTCCCCGTAAGATTGGGAAAGATATGTACTCTTACCATTGTTTCTTAACATTGTGCAGAAAGTTCTAGCCAGCACAATAAGGCAAGAAGAATAAATGAAAGGTACACAGTTGGAAAGAAAGGAATTAAACTGTCCTTACTTGCAGATGACATGATTGTCTACATAGAAAATCTACTGAAGTTTATAAGAAAACCTCTAGAACTAGCAAGTGGATTTGGTAATATTGGAAGCTTGAAGATCAACACACAAAAGTTAATTACATTTTATTACTAACTATGAACAGGTGGAAAGTAAAATTAAAAGCACAATATCATTTGTAATTGTTCCAAAGAAAATGAAATATTTAAGTATACACTTAAAATATATACAGGTTCTGTATGTTGCACATATGGTAGTAACATTCATCAGGTGTTGGGCAGGTGGAGGGGGGAGGAGGGGATGGGTATATTCATACTTAAAGGGCGTGGTGCACACTGTCTGGGGGATGGACACTCTTGTCACTCAGACTCAGGTAGGGCAAAGGCAATATATGTAACCTAAACATTTGTACCCCCATAACATTCTGAAATAAAAAAATAAATAAAATTTAAAAAGATTACAAAATACTAATAAAGGAAATTCAGGACAACCTAAATAAATAGACAGACATACAATGCTCATGGAATGGAAAACTCAATATAGAAAAGATGTTACTTCTTTCCAAATTGGTCTATAGATTTAATGTAATTCCTATTAAAATTTCAAGCTTTTTGTAGACATAGACAAGCTTATTATAAAATTTATATGAAAATACTCAGGCCCTAGGATAGCTAAAACAACTTTGGAAAAAAATAAAATGTATGGAATCATTCCATAGAATGTTAAATCTTAATGATATATACACAGTAATCGAAACAGTGCGGTATTGGCAGAAGAATATACACATAGATCAATGGATAGAGACAACTGATTTTTGACAAAGGTACAAAAACAAGTCAACAAGGAAGGAAGGATAAACTTCTCAACAAATGGTGCTAGAACAATTGGATATATACAAGCAACAATGAGCCTGGACCTTAATCTCACACCTTATTTTAAAAATTAACTCACAATGGATCATGAACTTACATGTAAAATATAAAACTCTATAATTTTTAGGAAATAAAAACAGGAGACGTTCTTCAAGATCTTGGATTAGACAAAAAGTTCTTACATTTGACATCAAAGCATGATTCAAAACAGGACTATTTGATAAATTGTGCCTCATCAAAACTACAAACTTTTACTCTGTGAAAGATGCTGTGAGAAGGATGAAAAGACATGCTACAGACAGGAGGAAATATTTGCAAATCACATATCAGACAAAGGTCTAATATATATAAATAACTCTCAAAACTTAATCCAAATCCCCCCACAATGCATTAAACAATGAGAAGTAATTAGAAAGTGGGCAAAAGACACGAAAAACATTTCATCACAAAGGATCTTCAGATGGCAAATAAGCACATAAAAAGATGTTCAACATTATTAGCCATCAGAGATATGCAAATTAAACCACAAGAATCTATCACTGCACTACTATGAGAACAGCTAAAATAAAAAATAGTGACATCAGCAAATTATGGCGAGGATGTGGAGAAACTAGATCATGTATACATTGTTGGTGATAATGTAAAATGGTACAGCCACTCTGGAAAAGAGTTTGACAGTTTCTTATAAAAGTAAATATGCAACTACAATATGACTCAGCAATTGCCCTCTGGGACATTTTTCCCTGGAGAGTTAAAAGTTACATTCACACATAAACCTGTACAGGAATGTTCATAGCAGCTTTATTCATAATAGCCAAAAACTGTAAAAACCCAGATATCCTTCAATGTGTTAATGGTTAAACAAACTATGGGACATTTATACCATTGAATACTGCACAGCAATGTAAAGGAACAAACTACTGATACATGCAACAAGACTGAATAAATCTCCAGGGAATTAATCTGAGTAAAAAAGTCAACCCCAAAGGTCACATATTTTATAAATCCTTTTATGTAATATTCTTGAAATGATAAAATTTTAGAAATGAATAACAGATTAACAATTGCCCTGGATTTGAGACAAGGTAGGAGGTGGGAAGGATATGTGGTTTTAGTTATAAAAACACAACACAAGGGATCCTTTTGGTGATTAAATTTTTTTGTACCTAGACTGTGATAGTTTATATATGAATTTACACGTGATAAAATTGCATAGAATTTAATGCACACTCACAAACAAATGTGTATATGAAAATCTGAAGAAATATGAATAAGATCAGTGGATTACATCATGCCAATAGCCAATTTGTGACATAGTTTTGAAATATGTTACCATTGGGAAAAACTGGCTAAAGTACATGGGACTACTCTATATTATTTATTACAACTCCATGTGAATTTATAATTATCCCAACAAAAATTTCAATTAAAAAAGGTAGCAAATAAGATTTGGTTTATGGACTGTGGTTTATCGACTCCTCCTCTAAAGGGTACTCAATATCATTTTTTACCCAGGAATTAAATGCCCATTGTAGTTGTTGAATGGCTAATATACTCCTGCAATAAGTTTGACTCCAAACAGTAAAAATGGAAGCAAATGTTGTGATCTAGATCAGGGTACGCCAGGATATGGCCATAAGTGAAGCAGAGCTAACACGTCTGCAACAGCTAACATCATGCTGATTCACTTGTTTTATAATCACAATGATTGAGGCCTCAGCCCAAAGTTTAAATCAGAGTTGAAATTACCAATTCTGTACCTCTCTGTCTAGAGCTCTGTATCAACTTGGAAAGGGTATCTTATCAACTTTAGGATTTGTTGGACATTCCTTGATTCAGGAACATTTGCGGTTTATTGAAGGGTATCATTCCAGATAAAAGATCAATAGATATACCAGAAAATTTACTATCAATGTCTTTTTATTATTATTTTTTTATTTCAGGATATTATGAGGATACAAACATTTTGGTTACATTTTATGACTTTGCCTCCACTATCAATGTCTTAAGAAGGTCATATGGCAATCAGAGGCAAATAACCTGTGTACAGACTTTTTGAGCTGACATCTTCAACCACTCATTCTGTAGAATGGGCTCCCAGTTTAGTCTAGAACTTTCGTGTCTTTCACAGAGTATCTCACCCAATGTTATATGTAACCACCTGCTAGGTGTTCATATCTGATGAGTTATTTCCAACTGCTGATGGATGGCTATATGATTTCCAAGGCAGAGGATCTCTTGGGATTAAGTGGCCTCTGCTACCTTATGTCATCTAGGCTTGCATGACAATGTGTCCACCTAGAGGTTTTGGCTACCTAGTGCATACATGTTTTGAACTTGAGTTGCCACAAGATTAGTGCTCATTGTGTGAGACATCAGTTGTGCTTTCTGATTGGTCTGATTATTCCAAGTTGCAATGACTGACCCCTTGAACACATGATGATGGGTGCCCTCAAACTGATGTCTATAAATGAAGTCTCCAAACAGCCACATGGATAAGCTACAAGACCAACAGCCCCAGCTGAGGCCTCAACCAATGGCTAATATCAACTGCCAGACATATGAATGAATCAGACTTCAAACAGTTCTATCCCTCAGTCTTTGAGTGTTCCCAGCTGAGGTCCTAGACATACTGGAACAAAAACAAGACATTCCTGTTATGTCCTTCCCAAATTCTTAAACCACAGAATCTGTGACCATAATAAAATGGTCGTTGTTTTTTGCCTCTATATTTGGAATGATTTGTTACTCTGCAATAGTTAACTGAAATAGAATTTGGCACCTGTAAGTAGAGTTATGCTATAACAAAACCTGAATATGTGTGGCACTAGCTTTAGGACCAGGCAGCAGATGAAAATGGAAGGGTTTTGAAGAAAGAAGTGGAAAAAGCCTACAGAACCTTAAAGGGGCTGTTGGTGAGGGCTTTAAAGGAAAGTGAGGAAAATTGGAAGCTGAAGGAAAGAGAACCCTTATTCTGTAGTAGCAGAAAGTCAGCAACATCCTTCTGGGGTAACATGGAAAACAGAATATATATCTAGTAAACTTGATGATCTAGCTATAGAGTTATGTAGGCAAAGTATTGAAAGTTCCACCAGGCATCTTTTCACTGCATGTGATAAAATGCAAAAGGAAATACATGGGATAAACAATTGACTCTTATTAAAAGAATACAGGATTTGGTGGGTTTTAAAATAATTCTATCTCCACCTCTCTATATAGTGATTCTCAAATCAAGCAAAGACTTTAGGCCAAAGATCAAAATCAGGTTGGGATTGTAAGATTCTTTGTTAAAACCTCAAAAAGATGTAAGCCAGTTACTTACTCTTAGAACCTTTCAGATAGACAAAAGACCCTCTAAGGATCTTAAAGACATACCTTACAGATCATTTTTTCTGCTGAACAATGGAGCTTCTAAGAAGTTTAAGGGGGTTCTACCATAGCAGTCTCACAGGCAGACCAAGTTAGAAAAGCCTTTAGAAGTCTCTCTTAGTGTGGCTATTGTCTAATGGAGTGGATTATAAACTTGTATACATAAAGCCCACAAAGTTTTCCAAGGAGTTGTGTACCAGGTTGGACTGAAAGGAATACAGACAGTGCAAAATGGAGTATTTGTACTCCCAGACTACTACAGGGGGAAGCAGACTGAGAAAACTACTCAGCTGCAAACATGAGGTACATTTTTATGAAATAAAGAAAGATGACACAGAGGGTATGACCAAGAGACTAAAGGCAGAATGAGGAGCTATACAGAGTAACTCCCAAGCAGTAAGACGGAACAAGGAACTAGAAATATGTGTCCAGCTAAACTTCAAAATTGTTATGGACCAATGACTGCTGCATTCTTTTATCTTCCACCCTCATATTTCCATGAGAAGGTCTATAGCAGTTATTCTAGGTCTGCCTCCACAATTATATGTTGGATGTGTGGAGCAGATAACTTGCAATTTTAGTTTACATGTCTTCATATCAAGATAACTGTATCCAAAAAAGCAAAACTTAGGACCTTCTTCTGTACCTGGACCTGTTTTAGATAATGAGATTTGGGAGTTGAACTAGTGTTGTAATGCCATTAGACTTAGAGATCCTGGAGGAGGGAATCAGCATATTTTGCATGTGGGAAGGGTGTTAATTGTAGCCAGTGGGCAGATTGTGGCAGATTGTAGTTTCTTTCTTTCTTGTTTTTATTTCAGGATATTATGAGGGTACAAATATTTTGGTTATATTTTATGTCTTTGCCTCACCCAAACAAGGATTAGAGGCATGACCTTCCCCTCTACAATGCTCACCGCATCCATTAGTTGTGAGTTTACTCCCCTAACCCCCTAATCCCTGCAGAATAATACTACCATGTGAGCACCATAGTGTTGATCAGTTAGTGCCAATTTGATGGCGAGTACATGTGGAGCCTAGTCTTCTGATCTTGTGATGCCTCACTTTGGATAATGGGCTCAAGCTCAATCCAGGAAAATATAAGAGGTGCTAGATCACTGTCATTTCTTATAATTTAGTAATATTCCATTGTATACATATACCAAATTTTAATAATCCACTCATGAATTGACAGGCACTTGGTTGTTTCCACATCCTTGCAATAGTGAATTGTGCTGCCATAAACATTTGGGTGCAGATGTCTTTATTATAGAATGTCTTTTGCTCTTTTGGGTAGATGCCTAATAGTGCTATCGCTGGATCAAATGGTATTTCTATTTTTAGCTCTTTGAGGTATCTCCAAATTTTTTTCCACAGAGGTTGCAC
Organism: Eulemur rufifrons; assembly: GCF_041146395.1. Taxonomy (NCBI): domain Eukaryota; kingdom Metazoa; phylum Chordata; class Mammalia; order Primates; family Lemuridae; genus Eulemur; species Eulemur rufifrons. Next base: position 84,193,988 of record NC_091012.1, on the reverse strand, counting down.
TGATTTGTAGTCCCACCAGCAGTGTAAGAGTGTTCCCGTCTCTCCACATCCTTGCCAGCATTTGTCGTTTTGGGATTTTTTTGAGAGAGGCCAATCTCACTGGGGATAGGTGATATCTCATTGTGGTTTTGATTTGCATTTCTCTAATGATTAGAGATGTTGAGCATTTTTTTAGATGTTTGCTGGCCATTATGTTGTCTTCTCTTGAAAAGTTTCTATTCATGTCCTTTGCCCATTTATTTATGGGGTTGTTTGATTTTTTTCTTGCTGATTTTTTTTAATTCTAGATAAATTCTTGTTATCAGGACTTTATTGGATGTGTAGAGAGCAAATATTTTCTCCCATTCTGTAGGTTGTCTATTCACTCTGACGATAGTGTCCTTGGCTGTGCAAAAGCTTTTTAATTTGATCAGATCCCATTTATTTATTTTTGTTGCTGCTGGGTTTATGACTTTGACACAAGTGATGCTGCATGACTTCCAAGGTTAGGACATAAAAGGTGATAGAGCTTCCACTTTGTAACTCTTTGGCACAAGTTGCTCTTGGAGCCCAATCTCCAAATTATGACAAAGTCCATGCAGCTACATGAAGAGATCATGCATAAGTGTTCCAGCTGACAGCCCCAGCTGAGATCATAGCTGACAGTTAGCATCAACTATCAGACATAGGAGTGAATGAGGCTTTAGACAATGTTAGCCTTCAAGACTTTGAGTCTTCCTAATTGAGGGCTGCAGACACTGTTAAGCACAGACAATCCACCCCTGCTATGTCCTTTCCAAATTCCTAACCCTGCAGCAGAATCTGTGAGCATAATAAATTAATTGTGGTATGCCACTGAATGGGTGGGGGTGTTACATAGTAATAGTAACTGTAATAGTGCCTAATAACCAGTACTGTTCATTCCTAACCAGATTCTAGCCAGACAGGTAGAACGTTCTACCAGACAGTTCTGGCTGAGGAATTCCATTTCTAGACTTTTGATGATTTTTTAATTTGTTATAGTCTGGAAATAGCACTGCTATGGAAAACTCATTACTACTTAGACTGAGAGTTTGTCAATGAAATATATATGTTGGATATAGTAAAAATGTCAAAAAGGTAAATCTTCTTCAACCTTTCTATGTTCCTAACATACCTAAGAGAGGAAACCCTTTCTCATAAGTAACAGTATCTCACTATAGCAGTGAATTTTAGGTGGTAAGTACCATAATCTACAGGAGATAGAGAAGGGGAGTGTGTACATTGTAAAAGTTCCCAAACCTTGGAGATTCTTATGAGATCTCCATTTGAGATTCACTGATTGGTACACTAATATACTTCTGAGACCCGAAACAGGTTATTGTGCAGGCTTCCAATTCTCAGCAGTAATGGGCAGTGCAAAGAACTAAGGAAATCATTAGAAACTGAAATTATTTTACAAGTGTCCTTGGGTTGCCACATAAAGTCCTGGAGTTTCATATTTGTTTAAAAGTGGCCCTTGGGTTGGTATAAAAATTTCAGGGATGCACAAAAGCAGACAAAGACCCCCACACAATTAATGTTATCTTAAGAAACAGCAGAAAAGCTGTCTTTAAGTGTTACTGGGCTCTTTCCATTAGTGATACCCCCTCCCCTCAAATAACAAGGCTATTTCAAAAGTGCTAAAAAAGTCTAAAGTTTCATAATCAAATTTTAATTCAATGCATTTATTATGTGGTCTGACTCACATCAGTTTGTTGCCTGATGGGAGTAAAACTGTGTCCAAGATAATAAGACAAAAGATATAGAGTCAGAAAGATGATTGTTTGAGTTTACCCCCTTTCCCTCTAATGCATGCTGGCATTTTCAAACCAGGGCCACCGATTTACCCTCACTCCCTCCTATATTTTGTAGCTATGTTGTATAATCTTTGTTATATTTTGTCAATCTAGTAACTGAGATTTCTTTGTCCATTTATCCTGCTGCATGCTTTCCTTTCCTAATACATGCTGGCATTTTCAAACCAGGGCCACCACTTTATCCTCACTCCTTCCAATACCATGTAGCTATGTTGTCTCGTCTTTGTTACATTTTTTCAATCTGGGAACTGAGATTTCTTTGTACATTTATCTGAGTCCATAATGTTATTTATTTCATTATGAATGTCTCTCATTCCTTTTTTACATGACATTCTTTCTCCTTCCTTTCACTCAAGGTCAATGCCTCCCTATCATTTGCTCAGGGTAACTGGAAAATTTGTAGAAAAGTGAAAGTCAGATGAAAACACCAAACAAAGAATCTAGAGTAGGGGGAGGGGTATAATAAGGTGGTATCTACAATTTCTTACTAATATTGAAGGTAGAGCAATTGAAGTTCTCAAAGAGCCAGAGACTTTATAGCAGGGAAGATCTCTGGAACCCCTGTTTTATTTATAACCCTTACATTCCTCCACTTTACTGGTTGAGCTGCCAAAGTGTGTCTTTGTTGCATTATTTTAAAAAACTCAGTAGATTATAACCTCTCCTAAGATCTGGGTTTTTTTTTTTTTTTTTTTTTTTTTTTGGTCAGTTTTTTACTCATGTATCCCCAAGTCCCTACAATATTGCCTGACATATAATAGGTACATAATATAAAATTTTATTTCATGATTAAATGCAACTCATTGTCTTAGAGACAGCCTAATATAGTGGAAAGATCATTGGCTTTGACTGATCCTGTTCCTGACATCAAATATTGGAGGTACCTAAGATTTTAGTATGGACTAGTTTCTCACTGAATCTATACCTTTTTCTTAGCTGTTCTCATGTACTCCCATGGATTCAATTACGATCTATAAGCTGATCATGCCCACATTTCTATTTCTCCCTCCAATTAGATATATTCAATTACTTACTTGACATCTCTGCCTGATGACTCACAGGCACCTCAAGCTCATCATATTTAAAATTGAACTCATTATATTTCCTCCATATCAGCCATGAGATGAACTGAATCAACCCTGCTGTGGTGTATGTAGCATTGATTGAGGTTAATTTCAGCCTTTTTAAGTCCCAGAATATTATTTCCAGCAGCAGAGTGATGATGGATCCTTAACAAAACTCTCCTTACTTGTTTCATATCGAGTAGCTCACCAGAAAGTAGAGACAAAGAGAAACAAACAACTCTCAATCTGTATTTCTTTCTCCTGGGCATTATCCTAGAAAATTCCAAGTTTAAGAACAAAAAGTAGAACTACCATTTGATCCAGCAATCCCACTACTGGATATTCACCCAAAGGAAAAAAAAGACATTCTATAAAAAAGACATCTGCACTAGAATGTTTATAGCAGCACAATTCATAATTGCAAAGATGTGGAAACAACCCAAGTGCCCATGAATACATGAGTGGATTAATAAAATGTGGTATATGCATAGCATGGAGTACTACTCAGCCATAAAAAAACAATGGTGAATCGATGTCTCTTGTGTTGTCCTGGGTGGAGCTGGAGCCCATTCTTTGGAGTGAGGTGTCACAAGAATGGAAACACTAACACCACATGTACTCACCACTAAATTGGTACTAATTGATCGACACTTATATGTATATATAGAAGTGACATTCATGGGATGCTGGGCAGGTGGGAGGGGGCAAGAGGGGATGGGTATATTCACACCTAATGGGTGCAGTGTGCACTGTCTGGGGGATGGACATGCTTGAAGCTCTGACTCGGGTAATGCAAAGGCAACATATGTAACCACAGTGTTTGTACCAACATAATATTCTGAAATATCAAAATAAAGAAATAAATAAAAAAAATTTAAAAGAAGACCTAAATTAATTTTGATTTTACATTCTTTTCAAGTTCTGAGAAGTAGAATAAAAAGTTAAAAAGGAAGATCATGTTTATTGCCATGGTATACTCTCTATATAAATGGAGGGGTGTATAAAAGAATAGCTCACTATAATTAGGAGTGATTTAAGCAAATTTTAAGCTCAAATGTGAGTATCAGGACAGGATTTTTCAAAATCAGCACCATTGACACTTTGGGCCAAATAATTCTGTGGGGGAGGGGGGTTGGGGGAGGTGGGGATGGCTCTGTGCACTGTATGATGCTTAGCAGCCTCCCTGGCCTCTACCCATTAGATGCCAGTAGCATCACTATCCAAGTTGTGATAACCAAAAATGTCTCCAGACATTGATAAATGTTCCTTGAGTGGCAAAATTGCCTCCAGTTAATAGCCACTGATCTAGGAAAATTGCTTTATCAGAGATTGATGATCTGAGAAATCATATTGAAGAATGATTGATTAATGGTATTATTACCAAATCTTTCCATCAATGTACCTTACCTATTATAGTAATAAGAAAAAAGTCTGGAAATTTTTCAATGGTCATGGATTATCATACTTATGGTTACTATGACCAGATACAATATGTACAGTATGGCTTATTAGAAAGTCAGTAAATCACTCTATTGTACTTGTAGAACATGAATCACCAGATTCTAAGAGCTGATGAAGATTTAAAAAAAATATCTTTATCAATTTAAAAGGATATTTCAAAGGAAAATGGGAGTTTCTGCCACTTCACAACACCTATTGGAAAGGAGGTTGGTTACATGAACTACCTACCTAAATGACAGCAATACCTTTTTCAGGGCACTGGAAGAACATGGATGCTGGATATTTAAAGTCCCAAGCAACCTGGGTATAACCAATTTGAAAAGATCTATAGAAAATAACTAGTTTCATGGTGATGCTATTCAAGATATCATTATGCAAAGAAGAACCTCAGAGAAGTGATAAAAATGTTTATATACATTCTTAGCCTCAACTAGCCCAGTTACACGACCAGCCAGGTCCCAAACAGTCATTTCAGTATCATTGCTGGCACTCACTTCCAGGATACCACATTCTGCCTTGATTTTTACTGTCTGCAACCACTTGCCTGTATTGGAGAGGGGACTGAATACCACTTTCAGATTAGATTTCAGATTACTGGGCATAAGTGGGTGGTGATGTTCCTTGATTATAATTTAAAGGCTTCAGTCTATGCTAGAGGACCAAGATTTTCAACAAAGATATGCATATGTCATCTCAGGTGCTCTACTTATATGAATGGAAACTATCCCCATGGAGGAAATAGGTCTATTTGGGATGCCCAGAGTACATAGGACTCCGGAAAGGCAAGCCTGTTTGAAAACTTAGACCTACGTACAGACAGTATCTGTAGTAGCTGTCAATTATGTCGCCCTGCATAAACCCTTGCTGCCTCAACTTATGGGGTAGAGGACAGATATAGAGCATGATGAGCTAAGAGAAAAGTGCTTGCCACACATTGGGAATTGGTGACTTTTCTATGGTAGTGAATTTCAAATGTCTTATGACTATTTCCACAGATGAAATACATTTATGACTTTATCCTGCCAGCATATATGCACACACATATAAACATATAACTGAAATAAAAGTTTCACAAAATAATTACTTTTATAAATGCCATATATTCTTATATTTCTTTATCTTATTATACTTCATTTTATAAAAATATTGTTTGTGAGCAATTGAATTGATTTCATTACTTAAGGGTTATGATCTGCAGTTTGAAAAATATTCTTCTAGTATGACTGAGATTTTACTTTAAGAATGACATAATTTACATGCCAAATTGTGAAACAGGCAACAATTGTCACAGGAGCTGCTTCAATCCCTTCCTCCAGAGGCCCCTCTCCCAGGTGACAAAGTAGGATGCTTGGGAGTGGAAAGGAAGACTGTGGAATTTTGACAGCATGGTATAGAGTGGGCCAGGACACCAGGTGTCAGAGTCTGGATTTTAAAATAAAGGAAGACTCTCAGGTAGAGGAATTTGCTCCCAGAAATGGAGTTTATTCCCAGTCTGAATTTGAAAATCATCTTCTAAGTGCAAAGCAAGAACATAGTGTTGGTAGAAGTGGCATTAAGCAAACAAAGAAGGGGACCATGACTTCAAGTAATAGGACAAGAGGAGATCAAGGCCCTGGTTCTCGCTGCTTAGGGCAGACACCACCACAGTTAGAGTGGTTTGGTCACTCGCTTCTATACATTAAGACTTTCAGGTTGGACAGTGAATTGGGCAAGTTACTTAAGCGCTCAGTGCCTCAGTTTCCCCATCTAGAAAATGGGAATAATAGGCTTACTTCATGGAGTTATTGTGAGATCTAGATTAGTAATTAAAGTAAGTCAGGCTTTGTCCAAAAAAAGTTCAGAGATAGGTTTTGTCAAAAAATAAATAAAGTAAATCACCTAGTACCTTAAAAAAAAAAGAAGAAGAAGAAGAATGACATAATTTAGAAGTAGTAAGTCATGTATTATGTCAAGTTTTGTGGTGGTCTGTGTGAGGAAAATAGAAATATCCGATTTTTTTACACATGTGATTTTTCTCAGAGAATATCAGCATGTATTCATGAGAGCATTAAGAAATGACTGTGACTATTAAAAGATAAAAGACCCCAGAACTAATTTGGACCTGGATTTTTTTTTTTATTTTGTTTGTCAAAGATGACTGAAGACATGAAACCCACTGTGAAACTTCTGCATACTGCAAAAGACCTCCACATTTGGCAGCTTATCTGGAAATAGTCTTTAATGGAAATCCCATAAAGTTAATGAATAAAGATTTCTTGTTTTTAAAACCAGATAGCAGTGATAGCAGTACTCATGAGAGCAGACCCTGGGAAACCAATTCTTTCACCCATCATGCCCCAAATTAGAGGGATTTAATCACAGATGTGTAGATTTTATGGAAGAAATGCTTCTCTATATATGGGCTATTATGAAAAGTACTCCAAGTGATGGATACACAAAAATCCAGAACCACTCTATCATAACTCTCAAAAGATTCACAACTTAAAAAAATTGATTGGACTTTGCTGAACATACCAGGAAACAGGGAATGGGAGCAGAGCAAAAGCATTATTGAAGCCAGCACATGACATTCTTAGCATGCGGCTATGAAGGTCCTAAGAAAAATGCTACTTCTTTTACCCTTCATTTTTAGATATTTGATAGGAGTCCTGACTGTGCACAGACCTCTACTTTGGACTGGCTGTTGAGAATGGAGACCTAGCATGTGGCTAAATGAAGTGAGAAACTGCATCTGGAAATTCCCAGATGAAATACCACTGTGGCCCACAGCAGTGCCATCAGTGTTCAAGTGTGGTACCGGGGACTTCAAGATGGATGATGAGTACTGTTGTAGAATTTGGGCTTCCCTGTCCAGTTTAAAATGAATGACAGGTGGGCACTTACACTCCACCTAGTGGGGCTAAAGTTTGAGGCCACTGTCTGTATAAAAAGAGCTGGCAGAAAATGGCGTGGATCTGATACAGAGGGTCTACATTTAGGGTCTATTGTCTATAGATGAATCAGGGGAAAGAGTTTTTCTATGTTGGTGAGCCCAGTGCTTGGAAACTAAGGCTGGTAGATGAGACTGTCCTTTGCCTAGGAAAAGTTTACAGTGGATTATATCTGATTTCCATCGGAAACAAAGAAGCTAAGGTAGAGTGAATCAGAAATGAGGTTGGAGTAGTTGTCATCATAAGCTAGGTAGCCTGCCTACCCCGACCATAGGCTTTTCTAATGAACCATGGTTTTAAACATGTGGCTCTTCCAAAGAGGCCTCAGGGAAGTTCTGAAAGAAAGAAAGAACCTGGAGGCCTGTGTCTGTAGGGTAAAAGGAATCAGGAACTGAAGGGAAAATGCTCATCTTGAAAAAGAATGCTAATTCACACTAGAAGTAACTTGAAATCTGGATTATAGCCCAGCTTTGTTCTATCATGCTGCTTGTGTTGGGGGAGGATGTCAAAAAGTCCAGGGCTATTTGGTATGTGAGAATCTGGGCCTGTAAACAAAGCTTAGCATGCCCAGATAAGGGGCTGTTATTTTCCCATTCTTGTATGAGTCAATTCCTGAGTGAAGGTATAGGCTGCAGCATATGCTACCAAGTTTTTACAAGGAAGAGGAAGTTGTAGGGGGTCTCAGCATGCACCCAACCTCTGTTACATTTAGGCTTTTGACATGTCTGGGCATACTTAGACAATTGGTTGGAAAAGCAATGTCAAGACTCTAGCTATCTGATGGGCCAAAGAACCTCCTGGAAAAGAATTCATGCTTGGAGAAGAGAAGTCAAAGAACTCAAGATGAGTTTAAAGAAAATGGATCAGCTTCATTAGAAAGGGTGATTACAATTACAGAATAAGTATATATCACTCAGTTGGACTTGTTACTGACCTAGCTCATGTATAAAAACTCATTTATTTGCAGTCCCTCCAATAGTGTATAAGCATTCCTTTCTCTCTGCATCCACGCCAGGGTTGTTCATCAATTCATGAGTGGATTAATAAAAATGTGGTGTATGTATACCATGGAGTACCATGGAGTACTACTCAGCCATAAAAAGATGAATTAATACATTTTGCCATAATCTGGATAGAACTGGAGACCATTCTCCTAAGTGAAGTATCTCAAGAATGGAAAAACAAACACCACATGTACCCACTATTAAACTGGAACTAACTTATGAGCACACATATGCACAGAAGGAAGTAAAACTCATTGGAAATCAACCGGGGTTGGGGAAAGTAGGGGCAAAAGCCTACCTAATGGGTACAATGAACACTATTTTGGTGAGCCAGGACTCAAAGATTACAAAAGTAATCCATGTAACCTAAAGGATTTGTACCCCCTTCATATTTTGAAATTAAAGAACTCATTTTTTGAATCTGTTTAAGGTATCTTCATATTGCTTTCCACAGGGGTTGCACTAGTTTACAGTCCCACCAGCAGTGTATGACTGTTCCTGTCTCTCCGCATCCACGCCAACATGTATTGTTGTGGGACTGTTTGATAAAGGCCATTCTCACTGGAGTTAAGTGATATCTCATTGTGGTTTTGATTTGCATTTCCCTGATGATTAGAGATGTTGAACATTTTTTCATATGTTTGGTAGCCATTTTTATATCTTCTTTTGAAAAATTTCTATTCATGTCCTTTTCCCACTTTTTGATAGGGTTGTTCGATTTTTTCTTACTGATTTTCCTGAGTTCTAAATAGATTCTTGTTATCAGTCCTTTATCTGATGTGTAGTATTGCGAAGATTTTTTCCCATTCTGTATGTGGTCTGTTTACTCGCATGACTATTTCTTTGGCTGTGCAAAAGCTTTTTAATTTGATCAGGTCCCATTTATTTATTTTTGTTGTTGCTGTGATTGCCTTAGGGGTCTTCTTCATAAATACTTTGCCTAGGCCAATGTCTGTAAGAGTCTTTCCTACGTTTTCTTCTAGAATTCTAATAGTTTCCAACCTAAGGTTTAAGTCTGTTATCCACCATGATTTGATTTTTGTGAGAGGTGAAAGCTGTGTGTCATGTTTTAGTCTTCTACATGTGGCTATCCAGATTTCCCAGCACCATTTATTAAATAAGGAATCTTTTCCCCAGAGTATGTTTTTGTCTGCTTTGTCAAAGATTAGATGGCTATATGAGGATGGTTTTATATTTGGATTTTCTGTTCTGTTCCACTGGTCTGTGTCCCTGCACTTGTGCCAATACCAAGTAGTTTTTATAATCACAGCCTTGTAGTATAGTTTGAAGTCTGGCAAATTAATACCTCCCATTTTCTTTTTGTTGCTTAAAATTGCTTTTGCTAAACGGGGTATTCTCTGGTTTCATACAAAGCATAAAATTATTTTTTCTATATCTGTGAAAAATGATGTTGGTAATTTAATAGGGATTACATTGAATGTGTAGATAACCTTGGGTAGTATACACATTTTAACAATGTTGATTCTTCCGATCCACAAGCATGGTATAGTTTTCCACCTATTTACATGCTCTGCGATTTCCTTCCTCAGTGTTTCATAGTTCTCCCTATAGAGGTCCTTTACCTCCTTAGTTAAATATATTCCTAGGTATTTTATTTTCTTTGTTGCTATTTTGAAGGGTATTGAGTCCTTAATTTGTTTCTCCGTTTGACTGTTATTGGCATATATGAATGCCTCTGACTTGTGTGTATTGATTTTGTATCCTGAGACTTTACTGAATTCATTGACCAATTCCAGGAGTCTCTAGGACAGATTCAAGTAGACTACCATTCGATCCAGCAATCCCATTATTGGGCATCTACCCAGAAGAACAAAAGTCATTCTGTAAAAAAAGTCACCTGCACCCGAATGTTTATAGCAGCACAATTCACAATTGCAAAGATGTGGAAACAACCCAAATGCCCATCAATTCATGAATGGATTAGCAAAATGTGGTATATGTATACCATGGAATATTAATCAGCTATTAGAAATAATGGTTATATGGCATCTCTTTGGTTCTCCTGGAGAGAGTTGGAACCCATTCTATTAAGTGAAGTGTCCCAAGAATGTTTCCATAAGCACCACATGTACTCACCAGCAAACTGGTTTCCCTGAGTGCACATTTGGGAATAACACCAGTTGGGTATCGGACAGAGTTGGGGGCTGGGGGGAAGGGATGGGTGTATACCTACTTGATGAGTGCGATGCACACTGCCTGGGGAATGGACACGCTTGAAGTTCTGGCTGGGGGGGATGGGGGTGAGGGGTGGGCATGGGTGCATACCTACATGATGAGTGCGATGTGCACTGTCTAGGGAATGGACATGCTTGAAGCTCAGACTCGGGGGGATGGGGGGCATGGGCAATACATATAACCTGAACTTTTGTACCCCCATAATGAGCTGAAATAAAAAAAAAAAGAACTCATTTTTTTAGTCCTAGAAGGATATCAAGAGAGAAAAAGATGTCCTTCCCAGGCAAGGGCAGAAGACAGCAGCAGCCTTCATATAAAAACGTCCAGGAGTACCATCAGCAGCAAGAACCTTCAACAGTCATCAGTAGTGAGTGGTGCCTTAAGAGGTCTTGGATTCCAGGGCTTTTTATTTTTATTTATTTTTATTTATTTATTTTTATTTCAGCTTATCATCATGGAGGTACAAAAGTTCAGGCCACATATACTTCCCATGTCCTGCCCATCCCCCCGAGTCAGAACTTCAAGCGTGTCCATTCCTCAGACATTGCGCATTGCACTCATCATGTAGTTATACCCCCATCCCCTCCCTCCACACCCCCATCCCCCTGAGTCAGAACATTCAAGCGTGACCATTCCCTAGACATGCGCAATGCACTCTTTATGTAGTTATACACCCATCCCCTCTCCCCACCCCTCACCTCAGTGCGATACCCAATTGGTGCTGTTCCCAAATGTGCACTTAGGTGATGGTCAGGGAAACCAATTTGCTGGTGAGTACATGTGGTGCTTATTTTTCCATTCTTGGGATACTTCACTTAATAGAAGGGGTTCCAACTCTCTCCAAGAGAACAAAAGGGACTCCATATCACTGTTATTTCCTATAGCTGAGTAATACTCCATGGTATACATATACCACAATTTACTAATCCACTCATGAATTGATGGGCATTTGGGTTGTTTCCACATCTTTGCAATTGTGAATTGTGCTGCTAAAAACATTCGGGTGCAGGTGTCTTTTTTATAGAATGACTTTTGTTCTTCTGGGTAGATGCCCAATAATGGGATTGCTGGATCAAATGGTAGGTCTACTTGACTCTGTTTAAGGTATCTCCATAATGCTTTCCATAGGGTTTGCACTAGTTTGCAGTCCCACTAGCAGTGTATGAGTGTTCCTGTCTCTCCGCATCCATGCCAACATGTGTTGTTTTGGGACTTTCTGATAAAGGCCATTCTCACTGGAGTTAAGTGATATCTCATTGTGGTTTTGATTTGCATTTCCCTGATGATTAGGGATGTTGAGCATTTTTTCATACGTTTGTTAGCCATTCTTTTCTTTTCTTTTCTTTCTTTTTTTTTTTTTTGAAACAGAGTGTTGCTTTGTTGCCCAGGCTAGAGTGAGTGTCGTGGCGTCAGCCTAGCTAACAGCAACCTCAAACTCCTGGGCTTAAGCGAGCCTACTGCCTCAGCCTCCCGAGTAGCTTGGACTACAGGCATGCACCACCATGCCTGGCTAATTTTTTCCATGTATATTTTAGTTGGCCAGATAATTTCTTTCTATTTTTAGTAGAGATGGGGTCTTGCTCTTGCTCAGGCTGGTCCCGAACTCCTGATCTCGAGCGATCCACCCGCCTCGGCCTCCCAAAGTGCTAGGATTACAGGCGTGAGCCACCACGCCCAGTCTCGTTTGTTAGCCATTCTTATATCTTCTTTTGAAAAATTTGTATTTATGTCGTTTTCCCACTTTTTGAGATGGTTGTTTGATTTTTTATTACTGACTTTTCTGAGTTCTAAATAGATTCTTATTATCAGTCCTTTATCTGATGTGCAGTATTGTGAAGATTTTTTTCCCATTCTGTAGGTTGTCTGTCTGCTCTTGTGACTGTTTCTTTGGCTGTGTAGAAGCTTTTTAATTTAATCAGGTCCCATTCATTTATTTTTGTTGTTGCTGTGATTGCCTTAGGGGTCTTCTTCATAAATTCTTTGCCTAGGCCAATGTCTGAAAGAGTCTTTCCTACATTCTCTTCTAGAATTCTAATCATTTCACACCTAAGGTTTAAGTCTGTTATCCACCGTGATTTGATTTTTGTGAGAGGTGAAAGCTGTGGGTCCTGTTTTAGTCTTCTACATGTGGCTATCCAATTTTGCCAGCACCATTTATTGAATAAGGATTCTTGTCCCCAGAGTATGTTTTTGTCTGCTTTGTCAGAGATTATATGGCTATATGAGAATGGTTTTATATTTGGATTTTCTGTTCTGTTCCACTGGTCTGTGTCCCTGCACTTGTGCCAATACCAAGCAGTTTTAAGAACCACAGCCTTGTAGTATAGTTTGAATTCTAGCAAATTAATACCTCCCATTTTCTTTTTGTTGCTTAAAATTGCTTTTGCTAAACGGGATATTCTCTGGTTCCATACAAACTGTATAATTACTTTTTCTATATCTGTTTAAAATGATGTTGGTCATTTAATAGGGATTGCATTGAATCTGTAGATCACTTTGGGTAGTATACACATTTTAACAATGTTGATTCTTCCGATCCATAGGCATGGTATAGTTTTCCACCTATTTACATGCTCTGCAATTTCCTTCCTCAGTGTTTCATAGTTCTCCCTATAGAGGTCCTTTACCTCTTTAGTTAAATATATTCCTAGGTATTTTATTTTCTTTGTTGCTATTTTGAAGGGTACTGAGTCCTTAATTTGTTTCTCCGTTTGACTGTTATTGGCACATATGAATGCCTCTGATTTGTGTGTATTGATTTTGTAACCTGAGACTTTACTGAATTCATTGATCAATTCCAGGAGTCTCTTGGTTGAATCCTTGGGGTTTTCCAGATATAATATCATATCATCAGAAAAGAGTGGGAGTTTGATCTCTTCTTTCCCTGTTTGGACTCCCTTGATTCTGCTCCTTTGCCTGATAGCTCTCACAAGGACTTCCAATACTATGTTGAAAAGTAATGGGGACAGTGGGCAGCCTTGTCTGGTTCCAGTTCTAAGTGGGAATGGTTTCAATTTTTCCCCATTCAGTATGATGTTGGCTGTGGGTTTGTCATATATGGCTTGTATCATTTTTAGGTAGGTCCCGTCTATGCCTATTTTGTTAAGTGTTCTTATCATAAAAGGGTGTTGAATTTTGTCAAATGCTTTTTCTGCATATATTGAGAGGATCATATGGTCATTATTTTTGCTTCTATTTATGTGGTGAATTACATTTGTAGATTTGAGTATGTTAAACCATCCCTGCATCTCTGAGATGAAGCCCACTTGGTCGTGATGGATTATTTATTTGATAAGCACTTGGATTTGATTTGCTAGAATTTTATTGAGAATTTTTGCATCTATATTCATAAGGGATATTGGTCTGTAGTTTTCTTTTTTTGTTGCATCCCTTCCAGGTTTTGGTATCAATGTTATGTGAGCTTCATAAAACGTGTTGGGGAGAATTCCATTCTTCTCGATACTGGAGAATAGTTTATGTAGGATGGACACCAGTTCTTCCTTGTAGGTGTGGTAAAATTTGGGTGTGAACCCATCTGGACCAGGGCTTTTCTTTTGGGGAAGGTTTTTATTGCTGTTTCGATTTCAGTTCTTGATATTGGACTATTCAGGAATTATATTTCTTCCTGGTTGAGCCTGGAAAGGCTATGTGTTTCTAAAAATTTTTCCATTTCCTTCACATTTTCCAGTTTGTGTGCATAAATATTTTTGTGGAATTCATAGATGATATCATATATCTCTGTGGCATCAGTTGTGATTTCTCCTTTCATGTTCCTGATGGAGGTTATTAGAAATTTTTCTTTTCTGCTCTTGGTTAGTCTAGCCAGAGATGTGTCTATTTTGTTTATCTTTTCAAAGTACCAACTTTTTGTTTTATTAATTTCCCTTATGGTTTTATTTTTTGTCCTTTTCATTTAGTTCTGATTTGATCTTAATAATTTCTCGCCTTCTGCTGGGTTTGGTGTCGGTCTGTTCTTCTTTCTCCAGCTCTTTTAGTCTATCCATTAGGCTGTCTATTTGTAAGTTTTCTGTCTTTTTGATATATACATTTATGGAAATGAATTTTCCTCTCAGGACTGCTTTAGCTGTGTCCCACAGGTTTTGATAAGTTATGTCTCCTTTATCATTTAATTCAAAGAATCTTTTGATTTCCATCTTGATTTCTTCATTTTATAAAATAATCGTTCAGGAGAAGGTTGTTTAACTTCCATGACTTTGAGTAGGAATGAGAATTTCTGTTAGGGTTCATTTCTACCTTTATTCTGCTGTGATCTGAGAAGATGCATGGTATAATTTCTATTTTTTTTTAATTTTTTAAGACATGCTTTATGTCCTAGGTTATGGTCAATCTTAGAGAATGTCCCATGAGCTGATGAGAAGAATGTATATTCAGTGGATTTTGGGTAGAATGTCCTGTAGATGTCAATCAGCCCATTTGTTCTAGCATTCTATTTAAGTCCATTATTTCTTTGTTTATTTTATGTTTGGAGGATCTGTCCTGTACTGTCAGTGGGGTGTTAAAGTCTCCAGATATGTTAATCTTTATTTTTATTTTTGGCATAGGAGGCATTACTATAGCCATAAAAGCAATAAAAGGGGAGGCATCATGTAATAGCCAAAAGGATTGGCTCACACAGCATCTGAGAGATGCCCCCTAAGTATTTGTGATGCATGGGGTATATGAGTGGAGTAAAGTAGAGAGGGTACTAGATACTTTTAAAGAAAGTGCATCAAAAGTCATAGCAATATTATTTGATGATTGTTAGCATAGCTCAAAACATGATGATATGGCCTGGGAATAGAAAAATCATTTAGTTACATTACTTTACTAGTAAGAAAATAAATGTTTAACAGAAAAAATAGCTGAATATATTAAGAAAGTGAAGCAAGATCACACATAATCACTTTGTCTAGTACTGTTAATTGCCTAATTTATAAAACTATAAGTGGATGCACTACGGGCATAAGGAGTAAAAGCAATGATCCCTCAAACACTATTCATGAGTGATTATCAGAAAAATATATGATTGATGAAATATATCAATTATCAATGAGATATTATCAGCTAACTGTTAATACATATACTAAGAAATGCCAACATATCTCAAATTCCCCAAATCTGTCATCAGTAGTGTATTAAATACCACAATAAAACAATTAAACTGGGCCTGGCAGTGTGTGTCTGTAATTCCAGCTACTCAGGAGGCTGGATCAGGAGAATTGCTTGAGCCAGGAGTTTGAGACCAGAGATCTCGTTTCAAAAAAATATTCTAATTATACTGCATATCTACTGTGTACCAGGTGCTTTATATAAGCTATCTCACTCAATCCTCACAGCAACTTTGCACATTAGGGACTATTATAACCATTTTATACATAAACAAAAAGTCTCAGAGAGCCTGTGACTCTGAGGTACACTATAAATATGTATAGAATTGGTTTTGTCATCCTGTTCTGATTGACTTCAATCTTGACATTCTCTCTGTGACAGTATTTTGACTTCCAAGAAGGCTGATTTTGAGAGATTGATATAAGTATGAAAAATTGTATACAGCTGTCAGAATAATAGCACATTGTCATTGTGATTCAGGCGAATCTGTTTTTATTTTAACAGCCCATTAGTGTATTGCTAGTACCTTAAATCTCATTTGGTGAATATTAAGTGAAATTTAAGCTTTCATCACAGAAAAAACATGCATCTGAGGTAAATGAGAAGGAAAATGAATAGCACTGAAGTTATTTCTGAAAAGATAATGACTATATGAATTTTCTTTTTTTCATAAATATAACTTATTTTCTTTTAAATAGAAACTTTTGAAACCTGAATATGTCAGGTAGAAGGTCAATTCTAGTTCTGCATAAACTTTGAGAGTTGGTGGAAACTTGGAGAGAAATGTAATGCCATGTTTCCAGGCTTGACAATATAATTTACTCAGTTTTTAAAAATTCACTCAGTTTTGACTCACATATTGGTTGATGAGAGCCAAACAGCTTACATTCTCTTGTATATTTTTATGTGAGCTACTTAATCAAACACAGAAATATTCATAATTTTCGTAAGTTGATGGTGTACAACTGCAAAATTAAAACTTTTCAATAACTTTCCATTGTTCTCAGGATAATAAAGAAAATCCTTACTGGCCCTAGAAAGCCCTGCATGGTTTGGCATCTTCCTCTTTTTTTTCACCTCATCTCAATTCACTCCTACACTTGATCACTACACTCCAGCCACACTGGTCCAGGGTCATTGTACATACTGTACTCAAATTATTATACATTCCTGAAATTATTTTGTCCTCCTATTAGAAAATATTTCAAATATAACAATAAGTATATAAAATGAGAACTGATCAGTATGTTCACAAAAAACTATTTGAAGAATCCTGGACCAATTCCATAAAGTTTAAATTTATCAAAAAACAAATTACTTTTTATGAATTATGTGCCTTGTTGAAATTAAATATGCTTGAGAAAAGCTAAATGTAATTTGTTTGTTTAAATCCTCTTTCTTTCCCCAAAGAATTTGAGGAGGCTCTAAATCCAGTTTCAAAGAGCAACACTGCACTCTTTTGGTTCTCCTCTGTCTGCTCCTTAAATTTACGTTCATTTAAGAGGGAAAGCAGGAGGATGTAGAATAAAACAAAATTAAGAGCCTTAACAATCAAACATGATGTGTGGACCCTGTTTTGCCCACTGATGAGAAAAACACCGTTGTAAAAAGACATCTTTGTGATAATTAAGAAAAATTTAACCTAGCCTGGGTTTAGATGCTATCAAGACATTATAATTAATTTTGGTAGGTATGATAATGAAATGGTGGTTATGTGGAAAAATAAGTCTTATTAGTTACCTATGCATACTGAAGTATTGAGGGGTGAACTGATATTACATCTGGAATTGACTTGCTTTAAAGTATTTCAGCAAAAACCAGAAGAGAGAATAGATGTGGAGAGATTGATGTAATGTACACTGAACACCCAGAATAAATGTCACATGTAAAAAAAAAGCTATAAAAGGACAATAAGAACACATAGGTAGATTTCTTTATAATTGAGGGGATAGGACAGACATTTTAAACTATGACTAAAAATCCAGACCAAAGAAGAAAATATTGATAATGTCTACTACTTTAAAAACAAACAAAAACTTCCTCATGACCAAAAGAAAAAAAATCATCATAATTTTTTAAATGACAAACAAAAATTATAAATGGAAAAATATTTACAATATTTACAAATGATATTTGTTTAATTTACACAGACAAGAGCTAATATTTCTAGTTTGTAAAGAGGTTCTAGAAATTGATAAGAAAAAGACGAGCATGACCAGATGCACCAAAGTAAGGCAAGCACAAAAATGCGGTTTACTGAGGAGAAAACGATAGAATTATAGAGCAAGAAAGAGCAAGATATAGGCTTACCGAGTATGATACATATGCCACAGATGATGACTGGACCCATTGTCACAGCAAAGCGAGAGCAAAAGGAAGGGTGTGATTATGGCCTTGGTCTTGTTTTGTAGTGTCCAAATTGAAACCTCCCTCATGGCTCAGATGTCAATATGGGACCACTTTGATCGGACAGTTGGGAGTTATATCACCTAAGTCTTACTATGCATGCAGCTCTTCCATGAGCCTCTCTGAAAGCTGGTTGTTCTAGGTCAGTTTCCAGACTCTATTGTACCTATGCTGCTTGGCCTATAGGCTAAAGAGTCCTCTGCATTCTTTTGCAGTTGGCATGCTAAGTACTGATTGGCAGATTCATAGGGTATCCCCTTCTCCCCCAGGTATGGCAGCCACTCGGAACAGTATTAAGGTGGGGAGGCACCAGGATGGGGGCCCACTTTCATTCCTAGGAGACCTGGAATCCCTCACTATCTCCCTAACATGTCCCCACTCTTTATTCTAGAGTCCCAAATCATTGGGTAGGGATGTTGACTCATCTGACTGCTTCCTGCTGAGTGAGGGTGAAGATCGCTATTGGAGTGGTCTCTTGCAGGTTCTCCAGGGGTCTCTCCAGGGAACTTCAGTATATGTTCTCAGTACATTGTTGTAGGTGTAGGTGTGAGGAGGAGGTAGGCGCCAGGGCTTGCAAAGGATGTAGGGCAATTTGTAGATTGATGGCCTCTAGACAGGATGAAATAAATTTAGTTAGAAACTATTTCTGGTCATTCTTTGGCCATGAGCACACCAAGAACTGACATTTCAGACTGAAACCTGACATATACATGTATTGGAACATCACATTGTATTCAATAAATGTATACAATTACTATTTGTCAATTAAAATAAATATAAATATTTTGAAAACTTTAAAAAAGCAAAAGACAAGCAATCCAACAGAAAAATGACAAATGACATGAATACACAATTCACAAAAAGGAGTATAAATTCCACATACATGTAAAAAATTCTCAGACTCTCTCATCAAAAGAGAAATATGCATTAAAGTACAATGAGAGCACCATCTGGGGGATAGACACGCTTGAAGCTAACTTGGGTGGGGCAAGGCAATATACATAACCTAAACATTTGTACTCCTGTAATATGCTGAAATAAAAAAAAAACAAATTTAAAAAAATCAAGTACAATGAGAGGGAATTTCCATCAATAAGCTTCAGGAAATATGCACTCTCATATATTTTGGGAAAACAGTTCCTATGAAGGATAATTTGGTAATATTTATAAAAAATACAAATGTATTTGTCCTTTTACTCAGCAATCCTACTGAGAATTTATGGCTACAGATATGAATGCATATGTATACAAAGCTATTTATTGGTGCATTATATGTATAAATAAAATATTGGAAATAATACAAATGTCCATCACTAGAGAACTGGTTAGATAAATTATGGTATATCTGTACAATGGACTACTATGCATGTGTTTAAAAACAATGAACGAGGACCCTCTCTATTTATACTGACATGGGAAGATTCCAGGATACATAGTTAAGTGAAAAAAAAAAAAAAAATAAAGAAAGGAAGAGTATCTATAGTGTACTACCTTTTAAAAAATATCTCCACCAGAAGAGTTAGAAATGTACTACCTTTTAAATAAATAAGGAGGGAAATGATAATTATATATATATGTATCTTCATTTTATTATTTTCACATAAACACTTGAAGTATCCATAAGAATAAACACAAGCAGTTAATGGAGGCGGTGGAGGGAGTAGTGTAGATACAGAGGGGATAGGAATGGGACTTCTCAATATAAGCCTTGTTATATTGCTTTATTTTGAACCATGTGAATATATTACATATTCAAAGTAATATAAATAAATAATAATCCAAAAGAAGAAATTTAGCTTCTCAGCAAATCTTTCCAATTTCTACAAAGAATATTTAAGCTTTCTCTTTACCATTCTCTTATACTATTTTATGTTGTCTGATTTATATACAGTTTTCTGTAACACTCCTCAGTCAGTACTGTAATTTCTTGGTTTCCTACCAGTTATTCTTACAAGACTATGACCCCCCTTAAGTGTAAGAATCTTGTTTTAATGTATCTCTGTCTCTTTCATAATGAGCACAGTGTTTGGCGAGTGGTGGTAGATGCCCAGTAAATTGTCTTTCGAATGAATGTAATCTTTTCCGATCCACCTTGTCTTGATGAATCTCTTCCCATAAAACATTGCTTGTGTCTATTTTATTGAATTTGTCATTATCTTATATTATATTTATTTACTTAGATTTGTTTGTCTTTATGAGATTGTGAACCCCTGGAGATATAGTAGGTGTTCAGTTAGGATGGGAAAATGAGACCTTAAAGAATTAGAAATAATTTTTCTGTAATTCCAGCTAAGTTAAAAAATGATGTCAATACTATCATATCTAAGATGAAATTCCCTAGTAAAATAATAGAGTCTCATTAGAGAAAAATAAGAATGAAACCTTAAAATAGGTATTTGATCATTACAATGATACATCCTATAGTCCTTTATTAAAGGATATATTGAAATCTATTTAGCTGGTTTTAAAATATCCTTTAGCTTTTGTTGCTGGAATTTCAAAGATTAATTTTGGAAGACAATAATGGTATTTAGGCAGACCTCCATAGACTGGTAAGGGCAGAACAACATTAATAAATAGGGATCAAAATTCCAAGACCGATGAGATATTTTCCTAGGGCACATAAATTCTTTGAATGTGTGAAAGTCCATTGACTTACAAAAATGCATTATTATATAGCCATTGATTTAGGAAATATTTTTGAGCAACTACTGTGATACACATTCTGAGGTATTAAGAAATAGATAAAATATGATCTTTGTCCTCAGGGAGGCAGTATAGCATAGTGGTTAGAAACACATAATTAAATAAAACTTCTTTCAAAATATTGCTTCTCTCTTTACTAGTTAGGTGACCTTAAGTAAGTTACTTAAATACGGTGCCTAAGTTTTATCCTCTGTCAAATAGGGATAATAATATTAATAGCTATTTCATAGGACTGTTATGAAGAACTAATTGGAATAATGAGTGTACATACAAGGCTCTACACATTTCTTGCCACATCATAAACACTGCAAAAGTGTTTATTTACAGTCTTATAGTCTAGAAATAGAAATGTTCTTTTCTACAATGTATTTTTTTTCCCAATACTAGTATTCATCACCTTTATAGTGTTTATGTAGTATATGAGTGCATTCCAAATACTCATAGACTTGATATTCACACATGGTACTTTTCTTAGTCCATTTGTGTTGCCATAAAGGCATAGCTAATACTGAGCAATTTATGAAGAAAGAGGTTTATTGGCCCATACAATGCGGGCTGTACAAGAAGCATGACTCCAGCATCTGCTTTAGTGAGGGACTTAGGCTTTTTACACCTATGGTACAAGACAAAGGGGAGGCAAAAATCACATGGAGAGAGAATGGGAATCACATGGAGTGAGAAGAAACAAGAGAGAGAGGAGGAGGTGCCAGGCTCTTTTCAACAACAAGTTCTTGTGGGAACTAAGAGTGAGAACTCACTCACTCTCTTGAGAATGGGACAAAGACATTCATGAGGGATTCATGATCTACCCCTATGACCCAAACACCTCCCTCTAGGCCCCACCTCCAACATCGGGGATCAAATTTCAACATGAGACTTGGCAGGGCCAAACCATTTCTAAACCACAGAAGCACTCTTATCCTAATTCTCAGGCTCTATGAGGCATGGGGGAACAACTTAGAGTAAGTAGTAAGAAAATTAGTAAATGAAACTGATGAACAACTATTAGTGATTTCACTAAGAAGAAAAAAGAGGTTCTATAAGACTGATGGTGGGAGAATATCATCTGTTAATTTGAATGAAATAGTGGCACTTTAAGAAAGATGTACATTTGTTGTAATCGATGAACCTATATTGACATAGTCCATAGTTTATATTAGGGCTTACTCTTGGTGTTGTACAGTCTGTGGGTTTGGACAAATTTATAATGACATGCAGCCATAATTATAGTATCATACAGAGTAGTTTTGTTGTCCTAAAAATCCTCTGTGCTCCACCTATTTATACCCCCCTCCTCGTCTACCCCTGGAAGCCACTGACCTTTTTACTGTATATATAGTTTTGCCTTTTCCAGAATGTCATATAGTTGGAATCATACAGTATGTAGCCTTTTTGGACTAGCTTCTTTCACTTAATAGTAAAGATTTAAGTTTCCTCCATGTGTTTCATGACTTGAAAGCTCAGTTCCTTTCAGAGCTGAATAAATTTCATTTCTGGATGTACCACAGTTTACCCATTCATATACTGAGGACATCTTGGTTGGTTCCAAGTGTTGGCAATTATGAATAAGGCTGCCATAAATATTCATGTGTAGGTTTCTGTGGACATAAGTTTTCAACTCATTTGGGTAACTACCAAGGAGCATGATTGCTGGATCATTTAGTATGCATATGTTTTGTTTTGTAAGTAAGTGCCAAATCATCTTCTAAAGTGGCTATACCATTTTGCATTTTCACCTGCAATGAATGAGAATTCCTGTTACTACACATCCTCACCAGCATGTGGTGTTGTCAGTGGTCTGGATTTTGGTTATTCTAATAGGTGTGTAATGTTATTTCATTATTGTTTTATTTTGCATTTCCCTGATGATATAAGATGTTGAGCATCTTTTCATATGCTCATTTGAAATCTGTATGTTTTCTTTGATGAAGTTTCTGTTAAGATCTTTGGCCCATTTTTAAATTGGTTGTTAGTTTTCTTGTTGAGTTTTAGAAGTTCTTTGCATATTTCGGATAACAGTCCTTTATCAGGTATGTCTTTTGCAAATATTAATATTTTCTCACAGTCTATGGCTTCTCTTTTTATTATCCTGACATTGTCTTTTGCAGAGCAGAAATTTTAATTTTTTGGGCCGGGCGCGGTGGCTCACGCCTGTAATCCTAGCACTCTGGGAGGCCGAGGCGGGTGGATCGCTGGAGGTCAGGAGTTCGAGACCAGCCTGAGCAAGAGCGAGACCCCGTCTCTACTAAAAATAGAAAGAAATTATATGGACAACTAAAATATATATATACAAAAAATTAGCCGGGCATGGTGGCGCATGCCTGTAGTCCCAGCTACTCGGGAGGCTGAGGCAGTAGGATCACTTAAGCCCAGGAGTTTGAGGTTGCTGTGAGCTAGGCTGACGCCACGGCACTCACTCTAACCCGGGCAACAGAGTGAGACTCTGTCTCAAAAAAAAAAAAAAAAAAAGAAATTTTAATTTTTTGGTAACAGATTTATTAATATATAATTCGTATGTCATATAACTCACCACTTTAAAGTATACAATCCAATAGTTTTTAGTTGTGCTGTATTCAGTTATGAAATCATCATCACAATAAATTTTAGAATGTTTTCATGACCCCCAAAAGAAACCACATACCCTGTAGTCCTCACCTCCCAAACTCCTATCCTTTCCCACCCCTCACCACCAGCCCCTAGCAACTACCAGTCTACTTTCTTTCCATAAAGTATCATATGGATAGAGATGATACTATAGATTTGTCTATTATTGGCAAAAAAAATAATTTTGATGACATTCAGGTTATTAATTATTTTTTCCATGGATCACGTCTTTGATGTTATATCTAAAAAGTCATTGCCAAACTCTGGGCCACTTAGATCTTATTATATGTTATCTCTAGGAGTCTTATAGTTATGTATTTTACATTTAGATCTGTGATGCATTTTAGTGTATTTCTGTGATGAATGTAAGGTCTCATGTCAAGGTTCATTATTATTATTATTGTTGTTATTTTTTTTTTGCACGTGGATGTCCAGTTGTTTCAGTACCATTTGTTGAAAAGACTTCCTTTTCTCCATTGTACTGCCTCTTCTCCTTTGTCAAAGTTAAAAAATAATGATCTCAAGGAAGTAATGAATAGAATGATGGCTACTAGAGATTGGTAAGAGTGGTGGGAATGAGTAATGAAGAGGTGTTGTTGAAGGGGTAATTCTGTTAAATAGAAGGAAGATGTTCTGATGTTCAGTGATACAATGGGGCAACTATAGTTGAAAATAGTTTATTGTATTTCAGAATAGCTAGAAGTTTTCAAATGCTCCCAACATAAAGCAATGATGACTGTTTCAGGTGAATCATGTTCCAGTTACCCTGATCTGATCATTGTATATTGTATGCTTGTATCAAGATGTAACATTTACTCCATGAATATGTACAATTATTAGGTATCAATAAAAAATTTAAAACAAGGTCAGTTAATTGTATTTATGTGGGTCTATTTCTAGGCTCTCTATTCTATTCCATTGTTCTGTCTATTTTTTTCACCATTACCACACTGTCTTGATTATTTTAACTTTATACTGTCTTGAAATTGGGTATCAATGGTCCTCCAAATTTGGTCTTTTCCTTCAATATTGCTTTTTTTTTTTGGTTGCTACTGTATTTTTATTTTATTTATTTATTTATTTTTAGTCTTTTTTTCAGCATATTGTGGGGGTAAAACAGTTTAGGTTACATATATTGCCCTTGCTCCCCCACACCCCCAAGTTAGAGCTTCAAACGTGTCTATCCCCTAGACAGTGTGCATCGCACTCATTATGTATGTATACACCAATCCCATCCCCCACCCACATCTGCCCAACACCCAATCAATGTTATTCCTAAATGTGCTCTTAGGTGATGATCAGTGAAACCAATTTGATGCTGAGTATATGTGGCGCTTATTTTTCCATTCTTGGGATACTTCACTTAGAAGAATGGGTCCAACTCTTTCCAGGAAAATACAAGAGGTGCTATATCACCATTGTTTCTTATAGCTGAGTAGTACTCCATGGTATACATATACCACATTTTATTAATCCACTCATGCATTGATGGGCACTTGGGTTGTTTCCACATCTTTGCAATTGTGAATTGTGCTGCTACAAACATCTGGGTGCAGATACCTTTGTTATAAAATGTCTTTTGTTCTTTTGGGTAGATGCCCAATAATGGGATTGCTGGATCAAATGGTAGATCTCCTTGTATCTGTTTAAGGTATCTGCATATTGCTTTCCACAGAGGTTGCACTAGTTTGCAGTCCCACCAGCAGTGTATGAGTGTTCCTGTCTCTCCGCGTCCATGCCAACATTTGTTATGGGACTTTTTGATAAAGGCCATTCTCACTGGAGTTAAGTGATATCTCATTGTGGTTTTGATTTGCAGTTCCCTGATGATTAGAGATGTTGAGCATTTTTTCATATGTCTGTTGGCCATTCTTCTGTCTTCTTTTGAAAAACATATGTTCATGTCCTTTTCCCACTTTTTGATAGGGTTGTTTGATTTTTTTCTTGCTGATTTTTTTGAGTTCTAAATAGATTCTAGTTATCAGTCCTTTATTGGATGTGTAGCATGTGAATTTTTTTTCCCATTCTGTAGGTTGTCTATTTCCTCTCATGACAGTTTTTTTGGCTATGTGGAAGCTTTTTAATTTAATCAGGTCCCATTTATTTTTGTTGTTGCTGTGATTTCCTTTGGGGTCTTCTTCATAAATTCTTTGCCTAGGCCAATGTCTGAAAGAGTCTTTCCAACATTTTCTTCTAGAATTCTAATAGTTTCACTCCTAAGGTTTAAGTCTGTTATCCACCGTGATTTGATTTTTGTGCGAGGTGAAAGGTATGAGTCCTGTTTCAGTCTTCTACATGTGGCTATACAGTTTTCCCAGCACCATTTATTGAATAAGGATTCTTGTCCCCAGAGTATGTTTTTGTCTGCTTTGTCAAAGACTAGATGGCTATATGAGGATGGTTTTATATCTGGATTTTCTGTTCTGTTCCACTGGTTTGTGTCCCTGCACTTGTGCCAATAGCAAGCAGTTTTAATAACCACAGCCTTGCAATATAGTTTGAAGTCTGATAAATTAATATCTCCCATTTTGTTCTTATTGCTTAAAATTGCTTTTGTTAAACAGAGTATTCTCTGGTTTCATACAAAGTGCAAGATTATTTTTTCTATATCTGTGAAAAATGATATTGGCAATTTAATAGGGATTGCATTGAATCTGTAGATCACTTTGGGTAGTATAGACATTTTAACAATGTTGATTCTTCTGATCCATGAGCATGCTATGGTTTTCCACCTGTTTACGTGCTCTGCGATTTCCTTCCTCAGTGTTTCATAGTTCTCCCTGTAGAGGTCTTTTACCTCCTTAGTTAAATGTATTCCTAGGTACTTTATTTTCTTTGTTGCTATTGTGCAGGGTATTGAGTCTTTGATTTGGTTCTCAGTTTGAGTGTTATTGGCATATATGAATCCCTCTGATTTGTGTGTATTGATTTTGTAACCTGAGACTCTATTGAATTCATTTATGAGTTCCAGGAGTCTCTTGGTTGAATCCTTGGGGTTTTCTAGATATAATAGCGTATCATCCACAAAAAGTGAGAGTTTGATCTCTTCCGTCCCCATTTGGACACTCTTGATTCTGCTTTCTTGCCTTATTGCTCTCGCAAAGACTTCCAGCACTATGTTGAATAGCAGTGGGGACAGTGGGCAACCTTGCCACTTCCAGTTCTAAGTGGGAAGGCTTTCAATTTTTCCCCATTCAGTATGATGTTGGCTGTGGGTTTGTCATATATGGCTTGTATCAGTTTTAGATAGGCCCCATCTATGCCTATTTTGTTAAGTGTTCTTATCATAAAAGGGTGTTTTATTTTGTCAAATGCCTTTTCTGCGTCTATTGAGAGGATCATATAGTCTTTGTTTTTGCTTCTATTTATGTGGTGTATTACATTTATAGATTTGTGTATGTTGAACCATCCCTGCATCTCTGGGATGAAGCCCACTTGGTCGTGATGGATTATTTTCTTGATAAGCACCTGAATTTGATTTGCTAGGGTTTTATTTAGAATTTTGGCATCTTATTCATGAGGGATATTGGTCTGTAGTTTTCTATTTTTGTTGCGTCCTTTCCTGGTTTTGGTATTAGAGTTATGTTGGCTTCATAAAATGTGTTGGGGAGGATTCCATATTTCTCAATGTTGTGGAATAACTTTTGTAGGATAGGCACCAGTTCTTCTTTGTAAATTTGGCTGTGAAGCCATCTGGTCCTGGGCTTTTCTTTTTCGGTCTTTTTTTTTTTTTTTTTTTTTTTGCTGTTTCGATTTCAGTTCTTCATATTGGTCTGTTCAGGAATTCTATTTCTTCCTGGTTGAGCCTAGGGAGCTAGTGTGTGTCTAAAAATTTGTCCATTTCCTCCATATTTTCCAGTTTCTGTGCATAAAGGTTTTTGTAGAATTCATAGATGATATCTTTATCTCCACGGCATCAGTTGTAATTTCTCCTTTCATGTTCCTGATTGAGGTTAATTGAGATTTTTCTTTTCTGGCCTTAGTTAGCCTAGCCAAAGGCATGTTGATTTTGTTTATCTTGTCAATGTACCAGCTTTTTGTTTTTTTAATCTCCCGTATACCTTTCCTGTTGTCTACTTCATTTAGTTTTGATTTGATCTTCTTAATTTCACTCTTTCTGCTGGGTTTGGGATAGGTCTGTTCTTCTTTCTCCAGCTCTTTGAGTCTATTCATTAGGTTGTCTATTTGTAAATTTTCTGTCTTTTTGATATACGCATTTATAGAAGTAAACTTTCCTCTCAGGACTGCTTTAGCTGTGTCCCACAGATTCTGATAACTTGTGTCCCCTTTGTTATTTAGTTCAAAGAATCTTTTGATTTCCATCTTGATTTCCTCATTGCTAAAATAATCATTCAGGAGAAGGTTGTTTTGCTTCCATGACTTTGAGTAGAAATGAGAATTTCTGTTAGGGTTGATTTCTACTTTTATTCCACTGTGATCTGGTAAGACGCATGGTATAAAATTTCTATTTCTTTAATTTTTTAAGACATGCTTTGTGTCCTAGGACATGGTCAATCTTAGAGAATGTCCCATGAGCTGATGAGAAGAACATATATTCTGTGGAGTTTGGATAGGATGTCCTGCAAATGTCAGTCAGGCCCATTTGTTCTAGCGTTCTGTTTAAGTCCATTATTTCTTTGTTTATTTTCTGTTTGGAAGATCTGTCCTGTGCTGTCAGCAGGGTGTTGAAGTCTCCGGCTATTATGGTGTTGTTGTTTATCATTTGGTTTAGTTCAAGTAGGGTTTGCTTTATGTATCTGGGCACACCTAAGTTGGGTGCATACATATTAAGTATAGTTATCTCTTCTTGTTGAACTGTACCCTTCACCATTATATAGTGACCATTTTTGCCTTTCATTACTTTTGTTGTTTTAAAAACTTTGTTATCTTAAATTAAAACCACCATGCCAGCCTTCTTTTGGCTTCCGTGTGCTTGAAAAATTGATTGTCTCCCCTTTGTTTTCAGTCTAAATGCATCCTTACAGGTTAGATGAGTTTCCTGGAGACAGCAGATACCTGGCTTGTATTTTTTTATGCCTTGGGCCAGCCTATGTCTCTTGAGTGGGGAGTTCAAGCCATTCAAATTTATTGAGAGAATTGATAGGTGGGACAGATTTGTGTTCATCCTGTTGGGTAGAACTTCATTGCTACGTTTTCTCTCTTGGGCTATTGTGGTATCTGGCCTTTTGTCTTTAGCTTTTGAGTAGTTTTATATTCATGAGTGTTTCTTGTGCTGGTCCATGTGCAACTCTGTTTTGAGTACTTCTTGGAGGGCTAATCTTGGTGCATTCCCTCAGTCTTTGTTTATCTGAGAATGTCTTAAT
The DNA here is from genome assembly GCF_041146395.1 of Eulemur rufifrons. Lineage (NCBI taxonomy): Eukaryota > Metazoa > Chordata > Mammalia > Primates > Lemuridae > Eulemur > Eulemur rufifrons. The sequence continues at coordinate 84,165,367 of NC_091012.1, read as the reverse complement.
TTCTCCTTCATATAGAAAACATAGCTTTGCTGTGTACAAGATTCTAGGCTGGACATTATTCTGTTTCTGAAGAGTGAGAATGGGACCCCAGTCTCTTCTTGCTTGTAAGGTTTCAGTTAAGAAATCTGGCATTTGGATGGGCTTTCCTTTGTATATTACTTGTTTCTTTCACCTTACAGCTTGAAGAAGTGCCTCTTCAGTCGATATTTTGGCCAGTCTGATGACTGCATAATGTGGTGTCTTCCTATTTGCAATGACTCTCCCAGGGGTCCTTTGGGCTTCTTGTACCTGTATATCTAGATTTTTAGCAAGTCCTGGGAAATTTTCCTCAATTATCTGTTCAAATAGCTTATCCAACCCTTGATTATTATTTTCTTCACCCTCAGGAATGCCCATAACTCTCACGATAGACTTCTTCACATAATCCCACATTTCTTGCAAACTCTTGTCTTTTCTCTTATTTCTTTGCTCTATCTCTGTGACTGACTTATTTAATTAAAGGTGTTATCTTCGATCTCTGAGATTCTGTTTTCTGTTTGATCTACCCTGCTCTTGAGGCTTTCCACTGTGTTTTGTAGTTCCCTGAATTAATTCTTCATTTCCAGGAGTTCAGTTTGGTTTTTCTTTAATATTTCAATGTCTTTAGTGAATTTTTCTTCCAAGTTCTGGATTTTTTTTTTTTGTGGTTTCTTTGTGTTGGTAATTTTTATTTTATTTTATTTTATTTTTTGCATAACGTTGAGTTTTCTTAGGATCCATGTTTGAAATTCTTCTTCTGTCATTTTGGTATTCTGAGTTTGGTTAATGTCCATTGCTAGAGAGCTGGTGTTTCTCATTGGGGGTGTGCTTTCCGTTTGATTCTTTATACTTCCGGAGTTCTTTTGCTGATTCCTTCTCATCTGGATCAGCTGCTGCTTCTTGCCTTTAGATATTCGTTTAGATGATGACACACCCTGTTTAGTCTCTGAGCCAGTAGGTGGTGTTTGTGGGTGAGATTTGACCACACCCTATATGATGAGTCAGTAGATGTAGTAAAAGGGTGTGCAGAATGACCTCCCTGTCAGTAGGTGGTGCTTGCTGGGAGGGGCAGGCTGCAGTGTTGTTTTTGGGTCCTGTAACCAGCTCTCCTTCCTCTGCAGAGACACTCTAATGCCTCACGTGATGGGTGGGGCCCTGGGACTTTCAAGTGTGTCCTTATTCTGCACCTCTGTGGGGGCAGGTCAGGGAGTGAGTCTGGACAGAGCTGGGTTTGGTAAGCCTGCCCTCAAGCTCAATAAATGCTGTTAGCAGGGGTTAAAGGTCTGTTCTTTGCCTCTGGGAAAAGCTGCTAGGGAGGGGCTGGAATGGCCCCTCTCAGCAGGAAAGTCTACATGTGCGGGGTGGGTCTGTCTGAGACCTACAGTCTAGAGCAGGCCTTGCTCCTTTCTACCCTCCCTTATTCCGCAGTTTCTCACAGGCCTCTGCCAGCATGCAGGACCTCAAGCCAGTGGATCTACCCTGGCTTTCATGTAGGCCGGGAGGTTCCCTGCCCAGGATCGCAGACTGGGCTGGGTGCACGGCCTTTCTGTGAGAGGAGGGTTGCCCCTCAGGCACGCCTGTCTGCCCCTGAAGGCACACAGACTCAGTAGGGTCATTCATAAATAACCCTTCTGTGTCCCAGGTCAATGCGATTCAGGCCTGGGTGTACGGGATCTGGTCTGCAGGCCTGTCCCCTGGGCCCTGGAGATCAGTCCCTGACCCTTTCAGGGAGAGGAGTGCTGGTCTCAAGTCACCCACGGGGTGCCCAGGCTGGATTGGCATCTCTCCACCTCAGGATCTGCCTCGCTCTCCTGGAGTCATCAGGCAAGCAGCACCCAGGAGGGTGGGTGGGTAGGGGGCTCGCAATCTAATTACCTCTCAGTCTGCTGTAGGTCCCCAAAAGGAGAGGTCCCATTCCCTGAAGATGCCTCCAGGTGGTGGCTAAATTGTCTCTCTCGGTAGTGGCCGGTAGGCAAAGGGGGAGGGGAGAATGAAGCAATATGTTGCCTGCCTATCTGCTCAGGTCTGCAGACTGGGAGGTTCCCTGAGGGAGCTGGGAGCCTGGTGCCCTGTCTGCAAGAGGCTCAGGGCTCACTGGCAGTGGCCATCTCTGGGCTGGAGAGGGCAGGTCTTTCTACTCAGGAGCCCACCTGCAGTCTAAAACACAAGGGAGGGGAAATGTAGCTGCTCCACCTACCCTTGTTGCTGGTCTCCAAGCCTCTTGGGCGCCTTTCTCCTTCCAGTTCTCCTCCACAGCTTCTTCGTGTGGCATCTCCTGTAGTTTCAGGCACTCTCCCTTCTGATCCTCATCTGATCTATGTTCGTCTACCTGAGTATTTTTTTCACTTTCTTCTAAACGCTGTCTTTCAGAGACACTCTGGCTGGTGGTTTTTCTCGTCCGCCATCTTGATTCTTCCAGAGGGATTGTTTTAAAACACAAATGTGATATTGTTGGCCCCTTGATCAACAGGACCTCAGTGGCTGCTTGTTGCTCTTTGTTTAAAGATCAAAACACCTGGTTCTACTTTTCAAGAGTGAAATGAGTTTGCCCTGTGGCTTTCTTTTCTTGTAATACACTCATCAACCTTTGGAATAAATACTAAGATGCCCATTAAATGATTGGGAGCTATCCCTTTTCTCCTATTATCTGGAATGATATGAGTAAATTGGCATTGTTCATTCCATACATGTTTGGTAGAATTTGCCAATGAATCCATCTGGGCCTATAGTTTACTTTATGGGAAGATTTTTAATTGCATATACAATTTTACAATTTTCTCATGTCTTTTAATTCTAAACATATTTTAAACTCACAAGACATTATTATCTTTGTTTTGTACAGTCATTGCTCATTTCATATATACTCAAATATTCACCATTTGTAGGGGTCTTCACTCTTTGCTGCATCTCTCAGATTCTATGTATACTCTTTTTTAAATATTTGCCTAAAATACATCCTTTAGAATTTCAATGGAACTTCTGGTAAGAATTCTGTTTTGTTTATCTGAATATGTTCTTACTTCACATTATTTTTCACAGGATATTTTTCAGCACATTGAAGCTATCTTTCCATTGTCCTGCCTCCCATTTTTTTTTTTTTGATAAGCAGTCAGCAAAAAGTTCTATTTCTGCTCCTTTGATGATAATATGTCTTTTTTATTTTGGGGGCCTGCTTTTATGATTTTCTTTTTGTTTTAGTTTTTCAGTCAGATCTATTTTTTAAGCAGGATTATTTTTGATTGAGTGCTAGATCTTGAGATAAAAATATTGTACCAATAATTTGGCTCCAGATGATGTTATCTAATTCCAGAGACAAATTACTTTTGCTTTTGGAGCAATCCCACATCACCTTAAAGTTCCCTTGGGGATTGTTCAAGTATTTTTTCCCTCATTTCCGGAGTATAGCTCTTTGGAGAAGTGATGCTATGTGACTTCTGAGGTCAGATCATAAAAGGTGATGTAGTTTCTGCCTTGTTTTCTGGGCTATGAGCTTCAGTATGAAAAAATCAACTATCTGAGGTTGCCATACTTGGGAAAGCCCAAGTTATATGGTGAGGCCACGTGTAGGCACTCTAGTCAACATTTACAGCTTAGCTTAGTGTCTGAATTACCTCAACACCAGCACCAGATACATTTCAGCCTCCAGCCACAAAGTAACTCCCTGCATTCAAGGCTTTTCAGCTGAGGTCCAAGTTATAGTAGAGAAGAGACAAGTAGTCATCACTGTGCCCTGCCTAGATTCCTGACCCACAGAATCTGTGAGCATAACGAAATGATTGTTTCATGACACTAAGCTTTGGGGTTGTTTGTTACACAGCAATAGTAAAAGTAATGAGTATTTTGAAGTTGTCACTGTAATAAAAAATGAAAATAAATAAAAAGTATAATATTGGAAAGGAAAAATAGAACCAACAATTTTTATGGTTGATATAACCGTGCAAACAGAAAATGCAAAAGATTATACAGATAAATTATTAATATTAACATATAAGCTTAGAAAAATTACAGTATACAAGGTCACTGTAAAAAAATCAATTATATTTCTATTTTGCAATTGCAAACATTCTAACTTTTTAAAAGGAAATATAAAGGGCTATCAACAATCAGGACCCTTGATAAAGAAGACTAAAACAGGAGAACTTGCTGTATCAAATTTTAAGATATGTAAATGTATAGTAATTAAGATTGGTGTGTTAATGGCACAAAGGTTAGACAAACAAATGGAACAAAATAGAGAGAACCAGAAAGAAACTCATGCATGTATAATCATTTGATCTTTGACAAAGGTGGTATTGCGAAGCAGTGGGAAAAAAGATGTTTTTTCAATTATTAGTGCTAGAATAATTGGATATGTATTTGGAAAAAAAATTAAACCTGATCTATATCTAAAACCTTACACACAAATAAATCACAGGTGGATTGTAAATCTAAAAGTAAAAGACACCACAATCAAGCTTTTATAAATAAATGTGAGAGAACATCTTCATGTCCTCAGGGTCTGGAAAGATTTCTTAATTCACAATAAATACTAACCATAAAGGAATAAGTTGAGATATAAGATTAACATAAAATTAAGAACAGTTTTTCATAAAATGAGACCATTTAAAAAGTCCAACCTCAGGATGGAAGAAGTTATTTGCAACAAATAAGGGACACAAGTCTTCTATTAGGAATAGAGACAAAGAAAGGCAAAAAAATAGAAAAATGGGCAAAAGTTCTAAACAGATATTCCATAAAAGAAAATATCCAAATGGCAATAAATATATGAAATGCTGCACCACTTCTTGGTAATTAAGGAAATGTCAATTAAAACCACAATGAGATACTATTCCAAACCAAATAAGAAGGCTAAAAATGAAACACAGGATCCAGAATGAGGATCCCACATTACTCTACACGATACTAGTCACACTGTACTTGGATTATGACATTCTGTTCTGGGGACAGAGTGTGAACTAAATAAAATCTTAAGTCTCACTCCCCACCAGATCACTGAATGGACCCCCTCTTGGCCAAAGGAATATCCTAAAACTAAATTGCCTGCCAGGAAGAGGGAAGTCAGACATGCCTCATCATGCCACCCTCCCTTCTTGGGGACATCCTTTGTAACCCATTAACAGACCTAAGGGTATGCAAAACAAACTGGCACATCCTCAATTTACACAACAAATGTATGTCCCATGGATTATCTCTGATAAACAGCTCCTAGCTCATGTTAGAACATTCCAAACCTTTAGACAAAGCTTCATGTCTTTAGCCATTTACAAGTCAAAGAATCTTTAAACCCACCTATAATCTGTAAGCCCCCCCTCCTTTGAGATGGCCCACCTTCTCAGGCCAAACCAATGTATGCCTCCCACATATTGATTTATGATTTTACCTATAACCTCTGTCTCCCTGAAATGTATAAGATCAAAGTGTAACCCAGCCACAGATAGTCCACTTGCTCAAGACTTCTTGAGCATGGCTCCAGGTCATAATCCTCAAATTTGGCTCAGAGTAAATCTCTTTAAAATTATTTTACAGAGTTTGGCTCTTTTTCTGTTAACAAAAGACAAATTACTTTCACTTTTGGAGCAATCCCACATCACCTTAAAGGTCACTTCGTGGTCCATTCAAGTCTTTTTTCCCTTGTTTCTGAAGTATATCTCTTTGGAGGAGTAATGCTATGTGACTTCTGAGGTAAAGATAAAAGATGATATAGTTTCTGCCCATATATTTTCTGGGCTCTGAGCTGCCGTTTGAGAAGATTGACTATCTGAGCCTGCAATGCCATGAGAAAGTCCAAGTTACACAGTGAGGCCACGTGCAGAATCTAACAAACTGAAACATACTTAGAGGAGAGACCTGTAGAGATCACAGCATGTGAATAATGGTCAGATAAACTGAAAATATTAACTTGGAGAACAGACGGCCTCCTATTACAACAATAGAGATGAATTTATAACTCGGAATTATTAGTATCAAGGAAACAAAAGGAAAGAGATCTCACTTTAACCTCAGAAAAAAATTGTCTAATGTTTTGAACTGACTAAAAACGGAATGGAAATGCCTCAGGAATTGTGAGTTCACTATAACTAGAGTTGTCCACAAGTAGTTCCTGGACAACCGCTTGATGGTGTTATTATTGGTAGGGTGTGGGGGGAGAATAGGGGATTAGACTGAATGACCTCTGAAGTCCTTTTAGGGTTTAAAATTTCTTAAATCATGGTTGAGGTGTACGTGTGTGTGTGTGTGTGTGTGTGTGTGTGTGTGTGTTTCATGCACACACACACAACAGATCTCAAAGAAGGTCTCTCTTTGGAAGAAATAATACCTGAGAAGTTTTCCTCCACCCTAGCCCCATTCTATCTCTTCCAAATGATAACCTAGTTGTCTCATTTTTCTTCTGGAATCAGTGATACCTAAAGAAAGAAGTATGGGTCAGTAGTCCTTATTAAAAGTATCAGAAGGTTTTGAAAATAATTGTTGCTCTTGCCTGGAGTCCTAATGTGTCCTGAGAACTTTTCTTGTAAGTTCTCAGGGACAATGGATGGAATGACATTGTATCCCTCTGCTGGAATTCTGTACAGAGGTGGTAAAAATTCAAATTTTCTCTCTGTTTTTTATTTTTTTCTTCTTTGTTAGAATCCACCTAAAAGCAAAATATTCACTCTTTTTAAGTCTTGCTTTTGCAAGCACCACACACATATTTATGTAGGTGAGTGGCGCCCTCTAGTGGCTCTAACTGGAGACATAGCATCTTGGGTGGGATCAGAACTCAGGACACATTTAGTTACTTTCAAGATAACTTCTGGCACTGAGTCCTAAAGTTGCTTCCTGCTGTTGCACATCACCATATAGCAAGTGACTGAGACAGGCTTAGAACTCCTAAACAGAACACTCTGTTCTTTAACCTGCCCTGCTTCCACTGGAGACATTGCCTTTCTGCTGACACTTGAGGAGAATAGTAAATCCTCCAATATGTAGTATTTTTCTGTGTGCTTTAGATATTTATATATTAATGTGTTGTGTGTTAATAGAGGAAAAATGTTACATTCCTGGTCTCCCATGTGCAATAGCAGGCAAGAATGTGTGCATCAGGGCATCACTGAGTGATATTGGTGGTTCATTCAACAATCAAGACTCTCTGAGGGCCGGGCGCGGTGGCTCACGCCTGTAATCCTAGCACTCTGGGAGGCCGAGGTGGGCGGATCGTTTGAGCTCAGGAGTTCGAGACCAGCCTGAGCAAGAGCGAGACCCCACCTCTACTAAAAATAGAAAGAAATTATATGGACAGCTAAAAATATATATAGAAAAAATTAGCCGGGCATGGTGGCGCATGCCTGTAGTCCCAGCTACTCGGGAGGCTGAGACAGGAGGATCGCTTGAGCTCAGGAGTTTGAGGTTGCTGTGAGCTAGGCTGACGCCACGGCACTCACTCTAGCCTGGGCAACAGAGTGAGACTCTGTCTCAAAAAAAAAAAAAAAGACTCTCTGAGGACGATCAAGACCCCAGGCATTATTATTTTGGAAACATCACTCCACAGTGTATCAAACATATAAAAATGCAAATGTACCTACAATCTTACTTAAATATAAGTAGTAAATAAAAATATTATAGGATTTTTATTACTTTCTTTTTAAATTTAAAATTACTCATCCACAAGCAATTCATTAAATTATACTTGACAGTGATTTCTCTGCAGCCATTATGTATAATTGAGAATTCTGGTGATGTGAGAAACAAATCTAAACTACAAATAGTTTTCAAATTAAATAAAAGTTTTATGAACATTAAATTTAATATTAATGAAGTTAATATGGTAATGTTTTGCAGATATTTCATTAAACACTTTTTAATTGCAATTTTGTAGTTTGTAGGTAAATAATATATTTACTTTCGCAAAAGTTTAAAAATAGGGAAAATTTCTGCTTCTGGAAATTATGGACTAGGTGATCGGGAACAACTCTCTTGCTAAAGGCAATTTAAAATGTGAGAAGATATTTTACAAACTCTTCTTAAAAAATATCAAAAACCTAAACAAGAAAGTGAGTTATTAACAGGGTAAGAAAAGGAGATGGGGCCAGGCATCGTGGCTCACACTTGTAATCCCAGCTACTTGGGAGGCTAAGGCAGGAGGATCACTTGAGCCCAGGAGTTAGAGTAGGCTACAGTGCACCAACCCCTGCATTCCAGCCTGAGTGACAGAGTGAGCCCTCATCTCTAAAAAAAAAAACAAAAAAGAAACAAACAAAGAAAGGAAGGAAAGGAGGGAGGGAAGGAAGGAAAGAAAAAAAGAAAGAAAGAAAAAGGGAATGGATCACAACTCCAAAGAGATTAGTGGTAAATTAGATCTGCTTCTGCCCAGGGGGCATTTGCTGAGCAAGAAAATGCAGCTGCTTTTGGCATGGGGAATGAAGATAATCCCACTGAAGACTCAACCCAGAGGAGTTGTAGGAGCATAAGCAGTCTCTACTTGAGAGGGGGAAGTATCAGGGCAAGGAGGTGGAAAGAACATTCAGAGAAAAGATTGAAGATAAAGGAGAGTTTTTTCATCATAAAGTGGAGCCTCCATTGAGTACAGTGAATATTTGGAAGGAGAGAATGATGGAGATTGAAACCTGAGGTAGAGTTTCTGAATGAGAGATGTCTTCTAGTTCTTATCCTATGCCTTCTATGTGACCTGAACCATATCTACCAGTGATTATTGGACTTTTATATGGGTCCCATCCATGTGACAGATCCTCAATTCTGTGGCCTTTGTCCTCTGTCTGTTCACCAATGCCCATGCCATATGCTGCAATTCTACTGTTTATGTACAGCTCACTGAAACTGTGCTATCCTTGCTAGCTCGGCAATTGGTCCCAAAACCCAAGACAGAGAACCAAAATGTGTATTTTGGGTAGTGTTGTACTCATGTGGACACCATTATGGGCATGAGTAATTGGCCCATCAAAGGGGATATGGGACAAGAAAGTGCCACCTCCAACCTCAAAAGAGTACAGAATATTAGAGTCATATATCAGGGGATTAAAAGGGTGGGAAGTGGGGAGGGGAGGAGAGTAAGACCTGCTAGGAACTGTCCTCAGACTCCATTCTCTAGAACCATGGCCATAAGGCCTCAACTCATACCTCTATAATCCAATTTATTTTATTTTATTTTATCTTTTTTTAAATTTCAGCATATTACGGGGGTACAAATGTTTAGGTTACATATGTTACCTTTACCCACCCAAGTCAGAGCTTCAAGCATGTCCAACCTCCAGACAGTGCACACCACACCTATTAGGTGTGAATATACCCATCCCACCTCCCCACTCCCATCTGCCCAACAACCAATGAATGTTACTACTATATGTGCACATAAGTGTTGATCAGTTAATACCAATTTGATAGTGGGTATATGTGGTGTTCGTTTTTCCATTCTTGAGATACTTCACTTAGTAGAATGGGTTCTAGCTCTATCCAGGATAATACAAGGGGTGCTAGATCACCATTGTTTTCTATGGCTGAGTAGAACTCCATGGTATACATATAACACATTTTGTTAATCCACTCATGTATTGATGAGGACTTGTTTCCAAATATTTGCAATTGTGAATTGTGCTGCTATAAGCATTTTAGTACAGATGTCTTTTTTATAGAATGTCTCTTTTTTTCCTTTGGGTAGATGCCCAGTAATGGATTGCTGGATCAAATGGCAGTTATACTTTTAGGTCTTTGAGGTATCTCCATATTACTTTCCACAGAGGTTGTACTAGTTTGCAGTCCCAACAGGAGTGTGTGAGTATTGCTATATCTCAGCATCCATGCCAACATTTATTGATTGGGGACTTTTTGATAAATGCCATTCTCACTGGAATTAAGTGATATCTCATTGTGGTTTTGATTTGCATTTTCCTGATGATGAGAGATGTTGAGCATTTTTTTCATGTTTTTTGGCCATTAGTCTGTCTTCTTTGAAAAGTTTCTGTTCATGTCCTTTGCCCACTTTTTAATGGGGTTGTTTAATTTTTTCTGGCTGATTTTCCTGAGTTCTATATAGATTCTAGTTATCAGCCCTTTATTAGATGTGTAGCATGTGAATATTTTCTCCCATTCTGGCCGGGCGCGGTGGCTCACGCCTGTAATCCTAGCACTCTGGGAGGCCGAGGCGGGTGGATCGCTCGAGGTCAGGAGTTCGAGACCAGCCTGAGCAAGAGCGAGACCCCGTCTCTACTAAAAATAGAAAGACATTATATGGACAACTAAAAATCTATATAGAAAAAATTAGCCGGGCATAGTGGCGCATGCCTGTAGTCCCAGCTACTCGGGAGGCTGAGGCAGTAGGATCGCTTAAGCCGAGGAGTCTGAGGTTGCTGTGAGCTAAGCTGACGCCACGGCACTCACTCTAGCCTGGGCAACAAAGTGAGACTCTGTCTCAACAACAACAAAAAAAAAAAAAAAAAAAAAAATATTTTCTCCCATTCTGTAGGTTATCTGTTTGCTCTCATGATAGTGTCCTTGTCTGTACAGAAGCTTTTTAATTTGATTAGGTCCCACTTTTTCATTTTTTTTTTTGTTGCTGTGATTACCTTTGGGGTCTTTTTCATAAACTCTTTCCCTAATAAATCTACGCTTCCTATGGAACCAGAGAAGATGCCATATAGCAAAAGCAATCTTAAGCAAAAAGAACTAATTGGTAGGAATTAATTTACCAGACTTAAGGCTATACTGTGAAGCTATAGTAACTAAAACAGCATGGCACTGGCACAAGAACAGAGACATAGACCAATGAAAGAGAACTGAAAACCCAGATATAAAACCATCCTCATATACCCACCTAATTTTTGACAAAGCAGACAAAAATATACCCTGGGGAAAAGACTCCTTATTCAATAAATGGTTCTGGGAAAGTTGGATAGCCACATGTAGAAGAGTGAAACAGGATCCACACTTCTCACCTCTCACAAAAATCAACTCACAGTGGATAATAGACTTAAACCTAAGGCATGACACTATAAAAATTCTAGAGGATGTTGGAAAGACTCTTATAGACATAACCCAATTCTTGTGTTTGGGGTAACATCAGCTAATCCTTCACTGAAATCAACATTCTTTTCTCACTCTAGACCAGAGCAATAGTGGGCCCAATGTATAGCATTGTAACAATAGGCTGGATTATCTTTCCAGTTTGTCAGCAATTTCACATTGAGGAATTTATTCTTAAGAAATTATTAGGGATGTGGGAAAAAATTATTGATATATACTGCAGCATGAACTAAAATATAGAATAATTGAAAACAAACAATATGTTCCATAATAGATAATTATTTAAATTTTTTGGTGCATGTATAAACTAGAATCATGTAAAGCCATTCAAAATCATGTTGTAGAATTATATTTTCTGACATGAGAAAATTTTTAAAGTATATTTTATAGGTAAAAAAGCCATTTAAAAAATAGTATATATCTTATGGTAAATAAATTTTAAAAATATATACACTCTCTCTCTGCCTGCCACTTCCCTCAACCCCATATCCCTACCCTCATTTACCTAACTCTGATTGGGCCTGGAAGGGCTTATGCCAACATATTAACAGAGGTTATTTTCAAATACTGGGCATATAGGTATTTTTTTCCTTTCAGTGTTTGCTAAGTTTTCTGCACACAGCATACCTTTATTTTGTAATTTTTAAAAAGGATTGAAATTTGGTTAATAAATAGATTTCTTAAGACTGTAAGTCACAAATACTATTTGAAAATCCTTTGATCCATCTTACTTTAATCAAGTCTTAACATTTCCAGTCAAATTAGATGAGCAGATGGTTTGGGGGACTATTCTGTGATGGCTTAAAATGAAGCAGAAATGACCATTATAGAGTATTCATTCCAGGAATGGTTTAATGTAGTGAGAAGCAAGTTTAATATTATCTGTAAAATTAATTTCTAGGTTAGAAATATTAGTAATGCCCCCCAATGTATCTCAAGTGCTATCAATAAGGAGCAACATATTTTGTTTACAAATCAATTTATTGGAGAAATTTTCACTTAGATTAATATATCCATATTTAAAAGAAAAATACATCAGAAATCATCTTTCCAATTTTCTCAAAGTTCCAGATAAGGCCCACCATACTCATTGCTAATCCACCATTCAATTCTTTGGAGATAATTAATTTTGTCATATGGGTATGTAAGATAAATAAAAGATTTTTTCTTTCTTTCTCTATTTTTTTGTCATCATTTCAAAAGAGACTAAGGTCCAAATAGAGTACATGTTGACCATTGAGAGGAGGGAAGTTGTACTATGGTAGTATAAGACAAATTATGTTTATTTTGCCAAATCAAAACCAGAGGAAAGATTCCTCTGTCATGTGGGCTGGAAGACACAATAACAGTAGCCCTGATGTTGGGAATGATGAGTGTAGCTAAATCACCCTGACTTACTTTTGCCTCATCATATGTATAAAGATTTTTTTGTTGTGTCAAGAAAGTGTTAAGAATTGGACAAGTGGAGAGGGTAGAAAAAGGTATGAGGATATGGGGAGAAGAAGGAAGGGACAGGAAGAGAAAAGCCATGAAAGTGGACATAAATGTGATGATTGCAGTGGGTGGTCAACAGTGCTTATGGAAGGAAGCTAGTTTAGGGGAGAGCAAAGGGTAAGATAGAATGAAAGGTGTGGGGTCAGATTATGGTGGGTACTCCTTATAAACATAATTTAGGTTTGGTTTTATAGCTGATGGAGAACTATCTTAAATATTTCCACCTACATTGTCTTTAGTGATACATGAAAGTGATGTTTTAGGATGAAAAATAGCTAACATTTTTTGAGTACTTTCCCTGTTCCAGGCAGCTTTTTAACAATGCTGGTTCAGACTGTGGCCTTTGGAGTTGGTTGGACCTGAGTTCAAGGCGTGACTCTGGAATTTACAAGCTATACGACTTTGAGAAAATTACTTATTTTCATAATTTCCTGAGTTTCAATTTATTCAACTGTAAAACTGATGTAATAGTACCCACCTCTCAAGGCTGTTGTATGGATCACATGTAAAGGATTAATTTGGAATTAGTGTTTAAGATATATTGGAGAAGGGAAAAGATGTAGGCAGGGAATAGTTTGGAAGCTATTGCAATTATTGAGCCTAGGTAAAGGTGGTAAATCACTAGAATGGGGAGGGTGGACAAACTGTAAAGGAAAAGTAAAGAAGTAGGAAAGGTAACTGACTTCTCACCACTCTCACTGATCTTGCAAGTTTCTTTTTTCTGTCCATTTGGCATAATCTGGGAACTTGAAACTACACTTTGAAGTATGTGTGTGGTCCTTCTCTGGGTATTATCAATTATTTGCTCATTTCCCTAGAGCTACAAATAATCATCTGCTATCTCTGTTCACCATTTCTACATATCCTGCAATTTAAGATCCAAATTCCCATTCCTCAGTCAGTTAAAAAGCAAAGCAAAACAAAAATAATTCACTTTCTTACACAGTATTTTCATTTTTTTTGGTTGTAATTTCTTCGTTCGTTCTTGAGCTTGTCAATCAGGCCTCCTGCAAATTCCCACAGAAGCAGGGGTCCTTATTTTAACAAAACGCAAAACTCAAAAAGAAAATCAATCTTGTTTCTGGGCTTAGGGAAACCTGAAACTTTTCTTCAACTCTCTGTGGCATCGATTAGTATGCCTAGTTCCTCCAATCAGCTAACATAAAATTCACTACGTAATAGTAGTCTTAAAATGTGCAAGGCTTTGAGAACATGGGTTTTCAACAAAGAATTTGCTCTTTGAGGAAGATCTGCTTTCTTATTTGCATACATTTCTGAGCAGGGAGTTATGTACAGGATTTTTGGTCTCCGTGGGAAAAGATCCTTTATTCTAATCTAATTCAGTTCACTGCTCCCTTTTTCTTTTTTCTTCTCCTCCTCCCCCTCTTCTCTGGGAGGGAATAGTCAAAAAAAATGTTCCCACAGATCTCGCGGTGCTATTCGAGATTTCCTATTTTAAAAAAAAAAAAAGTTTAGAAATGATGCAAACAAGGAGCCTGTGCCTTCCGGAGTTTCGGGTTGGGACTGCAGCGCTTGGATCCCAGAGAAAGGGCGGAGGCGGGGCTCTGGCCAGTTCCTCTTCCACCTTCCCCCACTCTCCTCCACCAGCCTCTGCCCCAGCTCAGCTGCAGCCGTTGCTGGAGCTGCTTTGCAGCCCTTTTCAGGACCCAACCAACCGCAGCCGCTGTTCCCAGGATGGTGATCCGTGTATATATTGCATCTTCCTCTGGCTCTACGGCGGTAAGGAGAGCGGGGAGCCCACCTTTGTTGTTTTCCTACACACCAGTCCTCTGCTGCCCAAGAGCCATTAAATTGCAGAAGTTTGTCCGGCAGCTTCTCCTTTGGAAGACAAAAACTTCCCCCTCCCTTCTTTTTCTTCCCTTTGTTGCATCAATTTCATTTTTTTCAATAGAGTTTGGCTTTGTTTGCCTCACAACGTTCGGGTCACATTTCTCCTTCGAGGGAAAAAGAAAGCTGCGGCGTTTTAGTAGATGGGAGATGGTGGTATAGGGTCTTTAGGGTTAGGTGAAGAAGTTGAGTAAAATCATACACTGGTGAGCTTCAAGAGCGAGACATTTGACAAATATACTCTAAGTACTAAGGTGAGGAGAACGAGTGCTCTTCTGTAAATGATGGAGGTACACATGTGGTAACTGATGGGGACTTAGTGGAGGCCTACTGGGGCATTGTGATTGTTTGGAGAGAGTGAGACCCCTGTAATAGAGTTATTTTGAAAGTGTGTGAGAGAAGGTGTTTAACTTTTCAGCTTAATGGCCTGTTAGAACCAGACAAAATGGGAGGGGAAGTTGGGAGCAATGATTCAAAGTTGATTTTTTTTTAACTTAATGTGACAGGGGGTCTGGTTTTTATCCCCATATTGTCTCTCATTTTGACTTTTTCTATTCTTTGAAAAGATTTTACTTTTAACACTCCCTGATTGCTTCAAATATGTTGAGAACTGGAAAGGGAACTAACAAGTGGCTTCTTGTGTAGTGGCAGGCTGAGTTGCTGCTGCTTCAAATGATAGGACACTGTCCCCTCCGGATTCACTTGCTTTTAATTTAGAATAATAATTTTTCAGCAGCTATGTGGAGAATAAGATAAACTGGGGTGAAATCTAAGTGTATGTTCATGATAAATGAAAGTACCTCTGTTTTTCACAACTTAAGGAAAAAGCCCACAGTGGCAAGAGCAGACCTGTAGGTTCAGGATGTAGGCTATCGGAACCTGCGCTCCCTGTTCTTGAACTTTAGAACAGCAGCTACTCCAGATTGTTGTTGGGTGTTTTTGTTTTTTGGCTTGCTTATTTACACTCAAGAGGATTTGGAATAGGACTGAAGATTATGTTAAATCACAAGAACCTTGACCCTTGAACTTTGTCTTTTCTGGCCACCATGTGTGCATGTGTTTAGACAGTTTTGAAATATCAGAAAATTTAATCTTACAGCTTTGAGCAAGTTTAGGTTGAAAAAAAGAAAACCTTTTGTATTTCCTTTAGACCCCACTTTATGAGCCTATTGCCTCATTATTTTCCATACATTTTTATTCTGATACGTCGAAGTAAAATTTGAGTTGCTCAGAGTCTCAGTCTAATATACTAATTGTAAAGTTTTCAGAAACAAGCTTAATGCCTTTGGTTAAACCCTAATTAGACTGAATAGATCAGGCAGTTAGTTTCGCTTTGAGAGCCAGGCAGTTTCAATACTGCTATTTATTCTTTGCTTTCTCCCTCTTTTACCCCTCCCTCAAAACCAGTTTCAAGAGGAAATTGTTTTCAGAATTTCTATTCAAGTAAGAATAACTGCACCTCTTTCTTTGTTGAGACTTAAATTTCTAAGAGTCTTAGAAATGGATTCTGTCTTCTATTATTTCCTTATTGGACTCCATTGTTGAACATTATGCAACTGGCAGGTGTTTATGGTACTTGGGTTTTGTTTCAATTTTTTTTTCTCGTGGGTTATTAAAGATTTGTCTATTGTTGAAATAAATACAGTTCATATGAACCTGTTATCAAAATTGTACTAAATATTGCCAAAATAAGTCCTTGCTTTATTATAATCTTATAGTACTTTTAAATAATACCAAAACAGTACAAAGTGTATATACGCTTTAGGAAGAGCTCTTTTATAACATAAATGAGGTGGTGATGTATTTCGGAAAGGGACTCCAGTTTGCATTACTGAACTTTTCCTTTAAGACTGCTGCCATGTTGGTTTTAATACGTGACTTACAAATTTGGGGGCAAACATCCTGATGGAACTGAACAATTGCACAAAGTGACATACTTGTATAAGTGACTAAGTATAGTTATCTGAAGAACGTTTAAAAGCTTCTTGGCTTTGGATTGGTAATTTCTGTCTTCTGACTCTTCCTGCTGGGTGTCATGAAATAACCAGTAATATAGATGTTATACTGGGCTAGGGGATGATTGGGATCTGTGATAATTGACATGACAATATTAACTTATTTTTTTTATATCCCAAGATTCCCCATACCTCATAGCTTAATAAAAAAAATAAGTTTTCAAACTTGCACTTAGCTCTGCCCTAATACAGATGAGTTAGCCCTTGCTTTTCAAAAGTTTTGAAATGAAAGTAAATATGTTTGTCTTTGCTATGTATTTCTTATTTTTAATTTTTATTACTACATAATAATTGTACATAATTATGGGGATCAAACCAAGGTATTTAGGATATCTATCACCTCAAGCATTTATTATTTCTTTGTGTGGAAAGCATTCCAAATTTTCTATTTTTAAATATACACTAAATTATTATTAACTATAGTCACCTTACTGTGCCGTCAAATAGTAGAACTTATTCCTTCTATCTAACTGTAATTTTGTACCCATTAACCAATCTCTCTTCATCCCTCTCTCCCCCCTACACTTCCTAGTTTCTGGTAAACATCATTCAACCTCTATGAGATCAGCTTTTTTTGCTCCCACATGAGAACATGTGATATTTGCCTTTCTGTGCCTAGTTTATTTCACTTAATGCCCTCCTCCGTCCATGTTGCTGGAAATGACAGAATTTTATTCTTTTTTACGGATGAGTAATATTTCATTGTATATTCCTACCATATTTTCTCTATCTATTCATCCCTTGATGGACAATTAGGTTCATACCATATCATGGCTATTGTGAATAGTTCTACAATAAACATGAGAGTGCTGATATCCTTGTGATTTGTTATTTTTTGTCTTTTTGATAATAGCCATTTTAACTAGGGTGGAATGATATCTCCTTGTGGTTTTGATTTGAATTTCCCTGATGATTAATGATATTTAGCATCTTTTCATGTCTGTTGGTCATTTGTATGTCTTCTTTTGTGAAATGTCTATTCAGATCATTTGCCCACTTTTTAAATCAGATTATTTTCCTATTGAGTTGTTTAAATTCCTTGTATAGTCTGATTACTAATTCGTTGTCAGATGGATAATTTGCAGTTATTTTCTCCCATTCTATAGGTTGTCTCTCCACTCTGTTGATTGTTTGCTGTGGAGAAGCTTTTTAGCTTGATGTATTCCTATTTGTCTATTTTTGTTTTGGTCACCTGTGCTTTTGAGGTCTTACCCAAAAAATATTTGCCAATGAAATGGATTTCCTGATGGTAGGCATAATAATGATAGCCAGTAGGTATACTTAAGTGTGTCGGGCACTGTCTTATTTTTTCTTGACAATATGAATTCGGTACTATGATTATCTCTATTTTTCAGAGAAGGAAATAAAGTATACAGGTTCAGAGAAGTTAAACAACTTTCTCAAGGTCACACAGCTAGTAAACCACATGGCTTGAATCCATCTCAAGCTGTTTTAAATCCAAGGAATATGTGCTTAACCATCAAGAAATCCGTTCTCCCAGTGATTCTTGGCATCTAGTAGGCATGAGGAGATAAATGTGAACATAAGAGGTAGGGGAAGGAGTAAGTCCTATAAGCGGAAGAAGAGTTGCCTGGGCATGTACACAGAGAATACAAAAATGGGGAGCTAGTGTGGAGGAGGGATGGTATGTCTAAACATGAATGTCAGTAATATATGGGAAATAGGAATGAATGACTGTTCACCCAAGATTAGAGAGAGAGAGAAGACATGCACATTTGGAAAGCTTAAACTGGTCTTGTATAGGTCAAGGTGTAAAAATTCAGGCCTTAATCTTGTAGCTCTTGATGGGAACTGTGTAGCAGCAATGTAGCTTCCAAGTTGTTTGTCTATAGGAAGTAAGTTCTGCCTGTTCAGAATTCTTCATGTATGTCTTGACCGGCTGTGACATAGTAACATGCCACGTTTTGTTTCTCAAGATAATAACACATTGCAAGTTTACATTTAATGGAAAAGGATTCATACCTAGCACAAAGACTAGTAATTCTGTTGAGGAAGGGTTTTGTTCAATAAACCTTAAGGTCAACACACTCTCTGGATAGCCCTGGGGAATAAAATAAATTAAATCCTCAGACACAATCAGGTTGAGTGTTCTAATTGTCTGTGGCTAATCTTTAAAATCTTTTCTAAAATATGTATCGTGCAGTCAACCATTAGTTAACATTAGTCAACCATGTATCGCTTACAAAAATACTTTTTACTCTAACTGAATTATCAACGATACATTTTGTATTCCATTTCTTACTGATAAACAGATTAAGAGAGAATATGTTGGTGACTATCTGACCATCTGTTCGTTTTGCATTGTACTTTGTAGCCCACTGGGAAGCCTTTTAAACCCAGCACTTAATTACTTACTCCAATCCAGACCAAGATTAAACAAAAACACATTTAGAGAGTAGGGGCAGCTCATTTATGATGACTGTTTTTTTATTAAAATGAGAGACAAAGCTGACTTTTTATACTTGGCCAGCAAAGAATAATTTTAAGCAAGGGGATTATTTTCTACCCCAGGCCTCACATTTTGGCTTTATTAGTTTGTTTGAAATGTTGCAGATTGCCAGAATATCAGGCAAAATTCAAGTATAAGTATAAAAACATCATGACAAATTCAAAGACTGTGTATTTAAAGTATTCGGTGCTGTTATATTTTTTTGTTGTTGTTGCACTACTGGCTTATTAGCATGAATAATCAAGATTTGACTCTAGTAATAGTAAAGGCATACACTTCTTTATGCATTATATATGTCGGGCACTGTGCCCAGTACTTTGCATAATCTAATTTAATTTATCCTTATAACAACATTGTGAAGTAAGTTCTACTACTAGATTCATTTTATGTAATTGGAGGGGTTATAACTAAGATCCAGAAACATTAGTACATTGCCCAAGACCAAAGAACTAGAAATGGCAGAGCTGGGATTAGAACTCAGTTTGTTCTGACATTAGAATCCACTCCTAAACACTGTGTTACTTACATACTCTCTTTATATAGGTGTTGAATAGAAATTATGTCAATACTACATTAAAATCTCATCACGTGATTTGGAAATACAGTTGCCATTTTAGTCAGGATGATGCCTAACTAGGCAAATGTGTCCTCATCCATAACCTACACTTGAGAGTGAGGTGGGAATGAGGTAGCAGGGAATAGGGAGTTTAGTAGCATCATTTTCTTTTGAGAAATGACACCCCGTTACGGAGTTGGGGTGGAACAAATCATTTCTGCTTGGGGTATTTCCAAAAATTAGTCAAGACAAATAGAACTTTACCTTTTAAACACCAGAGAATAATCATCTTTGATAACAGTTACTACAGGAGAAAATTTTTTCTGTTTCTCCATCACCTCTTAGTCATTTCACCATAAATGCAGCATATTTTTCAATGTTCAAATTATAACAGCAAGTATATATTTAATAGTAGTTGTATGATATTGGAAACTGTTCTCTCCACTATAATATTTAAATTTTGATTTAGAAGGAAGACAAACATAGACAATTGCTTAATTTGTTAAAAATGTGATAAATCATCTCACTTTAATTTCTCATGCAAAATTTGTCAGCTTTAGTTGATAGTAATATTAAGAGAGTACTTACAATGTGCCAGGTGTAGTGGTAAGAACTTTACATGTATTATATCACTTAATTGTTGGGACAGGTCAGTGAAGCCAGTACTCTTATTATCCCCATTTTTAGGAAAAAGACAGGCTCAAAGAGCTAGCAAGTTTACAGAGTTAGCAAAGTATCCGCCAGATTTGTCTGATTCAGGAAAACATCTTAACCTCTGTACTGTTCTACCTACTAACTGATATTTACTAATTACCCGCCCCAAATGTGGCTCTGAAACTAATTTACAAGTCATTGCAATACTGCTTTTCTGATGAACTTAGAAAATGATGAAAAATACTTCTTAAGTAATTGGTCTATAGCAATAGTAAGGATAATCCTGGTGGTCTGTTACATCAAGTAGATAACTTAGAATTCTTCAGAGTAGAAAATCAAAGTTATAATAGCACAGTGTATTAGTTAGAATGCTGAATGTGTACCTTTCTCTCAATATAAGAAACTTACCCTGTAATTTTCTTGTGATCTAATGAAAAGTAGATAAGACAAATTGTTTTGGGGAGGGATTTTAAGCTTTTAACCAGAGCACTTAGCTTTAAGGGTTAGATATTTGTTATTGGCTGTTGCCTGTGTGATTTGAGTAGGTCACAAAAACCTTTTTTGCCTCTAATCATTTTCATAAGCTGAATATGAATAATATAAAATTAAGGGTATCATGGAAGAAAGCTCCTACAAGTGTTATCATTGGAAATTGATTACTGAAAATCATGGAAACTGATCTCACACTTTCAGAAACATAAATATAATTGGTCCTATGCATCAGCTAAATATTCTGAGTATCTCAAAATAGGCATTAGTTGGGGTGAAACATTTTCAGTGAATTTGTACTTAAAATTTAAGAATAAAGGTGTTAAATTTAAACTTTCTAAGCAATGTTAAGGAAACAACCAGAGTTGGTGGTGGTGATTAGAGAGTTTGACAGTGGCAAAACAAACACTTGGTGAATTTTAAAGTGATTAAGTAGGAAATGTGACAACATCCAGAGTAAGTCTAACTCTATACCAGATTTTGAATTTATGTGATTTTTTTTTCTTTTTTTGGAAAAGAGGATGTTGAAAGGTAAGTACAAAAATATTATGAAGAAAATATGACTAAACATTTATGACTTTCTGATAGGATTAGGATTTATGATTTGATTTTGAACCTAAAATTGAAGAATGAGTTTTGTTTTGTATGTGTTTGTATCCCCTTAGAAATTGGGTGGTTATAATTAGGCTCTCCATGGGGAGATGAAGAGAGGAATATATATCTTACTTGGGATTTAATCTGACTCTACCAAAAGTTAAACTGAGGAACTAAACAACACATCCTAGGACATCCACCCAAATGTCAGGGACTGCTTGGGAGAGGTCCCACCAGCCACACACCATGTGTGTATGTTAAAAATTCAGTCACTAGTTTCTTGAAAACCCAAAGCATCTAACACAATCTTGTCTAAATAATTTATGTCTAGATGTCCAAGTGGATTTACTGTAAATTGATATCTAATTACTCTCTGAAAATAACTCATTTACAGAGATGGATTTGGGTTTTTTGCTTTCATAATGTGGTTACATAGGGAAGTCTTAGAATTGTACTTTAAGGTTAATGTATAAAACTAGGGAAACAGTATGTAAACATCATATTGCTTAAAATATATATAAAACACCTAAAATAGAACAATTAGCACAAAAATGAGATTCCATCTTGTGCAAGAGCTCATGCTAAAGGAAGAAATTTGGCACAATAAAAAAAGCAAAATCTGAATCCTTGCATTATCAGAACATGGATTGCTCCAAAAACAGCTAAAAGGAAAACTAGTTAGAATTTTTCCCAATGAATGTGGTAATTATGACTGAATTCTATACACACATTTATAAAAAGGACCAGCATTTGATGCCATAAAATTTCTTCAAAATATTTAGTGTTGAAATAGTGAGCATTAATTCTTTTTTTAGTAACAATATATAGCAATTTTTATTTCATATGATTAATGGTGAGTCATTAGTCTATGTAAAAGAATATGATAAAAAAGACAGATGGCATGTTGTTATATAATATATAATAGCATTGAACTTTTTTCTAAATATTTTCTTAATTTGTAGAGATTGCCTCTTCCACAGTAACTGTTTCAAGTCATATAAGGCAGATTTCTGTACCTAACAGAAGAGATTTTGAGGCCAGGCCAATATTTTTATAGTTCATTTCCTAGCATTCCTCCTCACTTATTGATGGGCCTGTCAAAAGTTAAAGATACTTTGTAAGCTCTTCTGTAGAATAGTACTATTTCTAAATTTAACAGAGTGATGAGCAGCAATTTATCTACCTCTTCTACTTCTTATTACCCAAAATATAATTATAACATGATACATTTCTAAATAAATATTTGCTGATGTATGAATGGATGTATTATTTAAATTAAAGTGCAAAACAGGCCATACAAGTGGAGATTACCAGTGGCTAGTTGGAAATGTGTGACTAGACTTTGGGAAAGATGGTAGGAAGAGAGTAGATATGGGAGTCATACACGTAGAGGTGCATGAAACTATGAACTCACCAGGAAAGAGGAGATATAGAATGTGATGACAAGAGGGCTCTAGAATGAGATGAGAAAAAGGCTGAGGACAAGGACAGGACCTTGGTGAATTTTCACATTTAGGAGGATATGAAAGGAGTAGCAGCAGAAGGAAACAGGAGGATTCAATTAAGAACGATCAGAATAGCATCCTGTGATGGAAACCAGGGTAGGGAAGAATTTTCAGGGGAGGTGAGCATTGTTTGCTAGTCCCATATAGGAATTGTGAAAACAAGGTCATTGAATTCAAAATAAGGAAATTGAAACTATTAAGGGGGTACAAATGTTTAAGGTTACATGGAACATTTTTGTAATGCTTGAGTCCTGGCTACAGGTGTACCTGTCACTAAAATGGTGTTCATAGTACCTATTAGGTTGACTTTTTCCCACTCTGCCACTCTACTCTCCTCCCTGGTTGGTTTTCACTGAGTTTTGCTTCCCTCTCTGCACATGTGTGCTCATTGGTTAGTTCCAATTTAATAGTGAGTACATGTGGTGTTTGTTTTTCCATTCTTGAGAAACTTCACATAGAAGAATGGTCTCCAGTTCCATCCAGATTGTTGCAAAAGGTACTAATTAATCAATTTTTATGGATGAGTAGTACTCCATGGTATATATATGCCACATTTTATTAATCCACTCATGAATTGATGGGCACTTGGGTTGATTCCACATCTTTGCAATTGTGAATTGTGCTGTAATAAACACTTGAACGCAGGTGTCTGTTTGATGAAAAGTTTTTCCTCTGGACACATACCTAATGGGATTTCTTGATCAAGTGGTAGGTCTATTTTTAATTCTTTGCGGAATCTCCATACTGTTTTTTGCAGAAGTTGTACTAATTTGCAGGCCCACAAAGGAGTACAAGCATTCTTTTCTCTTTGCATCCATTCCAGCATCTATTGTTTTCTGACTTTTTAATAAAAGCCATTGAAACTGAGATAAAGTGATATCTCATTGTGGTTTTAATTTGCATTTACCTGATGATTAGAGATGTTTAGCATTTTTTTCATATGTTTATTGGCCATTTGTCTTTCTTCTGGGAAGCTTCTGTTCAGGTCTTTTGCCCACTTTTTAATAGGGTTGTTTGTTTTTTTCTTGATGATTTGTTTGAGTTCTTTGGAAATTCTGGTTCTTAGCTCTTTATTAAATGTGTACCTTGAAATATCTTCTCCCATTCTGTAGGTTGTCTATTTGCTCTGTCTTTTGTTTTCTTAGATGTGCAGAAGCTTTTTGTTTAACAAATCCAATTTATCAATTTTTGTTGTTACCATTGGGGTCTTAGTCATAATTTCTTTTCCTAGGCTGATAATAAGAGTTTTTCCTGCATTTTCATCTAGAATTCTTATGGTTTCATACATTAGACCTAAGTCTTTTATCCATCTTGAATAAATTTTTGTCAGTGGTGAAAGGTTTGGGTCATGTTTCATTCTTCTGCATGTGGCTATCCAGTTTTCCCAGCGCCATTTATTGAATAAGGATTCTTTTCCCCAGTGTATGTTATTGTCTGCTTTGTCAAAGATCAATTGGTTATAGGTAGATGGTTTTATATCTTGGTTTTCTGTTTTGTTTTGTTGGTATATATCTCTATATTTGTAACAATACCACACTGTTTGGGTTACTATAGCCTTGTAATATACTTTGAAGTCTGGTAATGTGATGCCTCCAGATTTGTTCTTTTTGCATAAGATTGCTCTGCCTATTTGGACTCATTTCTTCAGATAGAATTATTTTTTCTAGATCTGTGAAGTATGACTTTGGTAATTTGATGGTAATGACATTGAACTTTTAAATCACTTTGGGTTGTATGGGTATTTTAAGGATATTGATTCTGCCTATCCATGAGCAGGTGTGTTTTTCCATTTGTTTATATCCTCTGCAATTTCTTTCATCAGAGTTTCATAGTATTCCTTGTAGGGATTTTTCACCTCCTCGGTTAAGTGTATTTCTTGATGTTTTATTTTTTTGTAGCTATTGTGAATAGTAGTGAGTCTTTGATTTGAGACTCAATTTGACTGTTTTTATTATATAGAAATGCTACTGATTTCTGTACATTGATTTTTGTATCCCGAGACTTTGCTGAACTTATTTATCAATTCCATGAGATGGTTGGTGCAATCTTTGGGGTTTTCTAGATACAAGATCATGTCATCAGCAAAGAGCAATTGTTTTACCTTCTCTTTCCCTATTTGAATACCCTTAATATTCTTCTCTTGCCTGATTACTCTGGCTAGGACTTGCAGCACTATGTTGAATTGAAGTGGTAACAGTGGGCATCCTTCTCTTGTTCCAGTTCTTAAGGGGAATGCTTTCAGCCTTTCCCCATTCAGTGTGTGTTGGCTGTGGCTTTTTCATACATGGCTTTTATAATTTTAAGATATATTCCTTCTATGCCTAGTTTGTTGATGGTTTTTGTCATGAAAGAATGCTGGATTTGGTGAATGCTTTTTCTGCATGTATAAAGATTATCATATGGTCTTGTTTAGCTTTTGTTTATGTGGTGAATCACATTTATTGATTTATGTATGTTGAACCATCCTTGAATACCTGGGATGACGCCCACTTGATCCTGATGGATTATTTTTTTATGTGCCATTGAATTTGGTTTGATAGTATTTTATTGAGGATTTTTGCATCTACATTTATAAGGGATATTTTATTGGTCTGTAGTTTTCTTTTTTTTGTTGTGTTCTTTCATGGCTTTGGTATCAAGGTGATACTGGCTTCCTAGAATGACTTGGGGAGGTTTCCCTTCCTGCCAATATTATGGAAATATTTCTGTATTATGGGTACCAGTTCTTTGTAGGTCTGATAGAATTTGACTGTGAGTCCATCTGCTCTAGAGCTTTTTTATTGTTGGGAGCATTTTTATTACTGTTTCAATCTCACTGTTTGTTATTGGTCTGTTCGGGAGACCTATTTCTTCCTCGTTGAGTCTTGGGAGGTTGTGTGTTTCTAGGAACTTGTCCATTTCCTATACATTCTCTAGTTTATGCATGTAGAGATTTACATAGTATTTATGGATGATGTTTTGTATTTCTGTGATATCAATTATAATGTCACCTTTTTTATTGATGATTGAGATTATCTGGGCCTTTTCTCTTCTCTTCTAGGTTAATCTAACAAAAGCTCTATAAATTTTATCTTTTCAAAGAACCAACTTTTTGTTTTGTTAATCCTTTATATTGTCTTTTGTTTTCCAAGTCATTTAGTTCTGTTCTGGCCTTGGTTGTTCCATCTTTTCTGCTAGCTTTTGGTTTGATTTGGTTTGTTCTTCCTTTTCCTATTTCTTTTAGTGGGACAGCAGGATGTTAGTTTGTGATCTTTATGTCTTTTTGATGTAGGCATTTAAGGCTATGAGTTTTTCGCTGAGGAATGCTTTTGTTGTGTCCCATAGATTTTGACAGGTTGTGTCCCATTTGTCATTCAGTTCATAGAATTTTTTTATTTCCATCTCAGTTTTATTCTTGATCCAATAATTGTTCAGCAGTAGGTTGTTTAATTTTCATGACTTTGTGTATGTTTGAGTGTTTCTCTTTTGATTGATTACTATTTTTATTCCACTGTGGTCTGAGAAGGTACATGATATAATTTCATTTTTTTTTTCAATTTGTTGAGACCTGTTTTGTGACCTAAAATATGATCAGTCTTGGAGAGTGTCCCATCTGCTGCTGAGAAAAAATGTTTATTCTGTAGTTTTTTTTTTTTTGGTACAATGTTCTGTAAATGTCTGCTAGATCTATTTGATTTATAGTTTGGTTTAAGTCCATTGTTGTTTGTTTATTATCTGCTTTGATGATTTGTTGAGCTCTGACAATGGGGTATTTAGGTCTCTGGTAATTACGATGGTGGTATTTATTTCTTTGCTTAGCTCTAGTAAAATTAGCTTTATGTATCTGGGAGCTCCTGTGTTGGGCACATATATATTTAGGATTGTTATGTTTTCTTGTTGAATTACTACTTTGTTTACCATTATATAATGACCCTCTTTGTCTTTCTTTACCTTTGCTGGTTTAAAGTCCATTTTAACTCATATGAGAATGGCTACAGCTGCTCTCTTGATTTCCATTTGTGTGGAATATTTTTTTCGTACTTTCATGATGAGTCTGTGTGTGTCCTTGTGGTTTAGAAGTGTTTTCTGGAGACAGCAGATACTTGGTTTGTATTTTTTCATCCATTTAGCCAGCCTGTGTCTTTTGAGAGGAGCATTCAGTCCATTAATGTTAATTGATAGCATTCAGCTGTGGGATGTTGGTCTGTTCATCCTGTTAGGTAGTCCCTTATTCTTTTGTTTTACCTCTTTTTCTAATGTTTAAAAAGAGTTGTGAATTTGTTTTTTGTTTTTTAAGTGTATTGACACTGGTGGGAATCTGTTGTGCTGATTCGTGTATAGTGCTGTTTTGATTATTTCATAAAGAACAGGTATGGTCATGACAAATACCCTCAGTGTTTTCTTGTCTGGCAAAGATTTGATTTCTCCATCTATTGTGAAACTATGTTTTTCAGGATACAAAATTCTAGACTGGCAGTTGTTCTGTTTTCGTCAATTGAATATGGGGCAATCCCTTCTTGCTTATAAGGTTTCCACTGAGAAGTCTGCAGTTAGTTAGCCTGATGGGTTTTCCTTTGTAGGTTATTTGATGCTTTTGTCTTGCTGCTTGCAAAATTTTCTCCTTCATTTTGACTTTGGCTAAGTTTGTTACTGTGTGTCTTGGAGATGACCTGTTTGCTATGAATCTTTCCAGTGTTTAATGTCCATCCTGTATCTGTATGTCTGAATTTCTGGCCATACCAGGCATGTTTTCCTCAAGAATTTCCTCAAATAGGTTTTCCATGCTTTTAGATATTTCTCCTTGCCCTCAGGGATACCTATAATAGGAATGATAGTTGGCTTCACATAGTCCCATATCTCTGTCAATGATTGTTCAGACTTAATTATACTCTTCTCTGCCTCTTTGAATGATCGGGTTATCCTAAGAGCCTTGTTTTCAAGCTGTGAGATTCCGTATTCTCCTTGGTTTAGCCTGTTTTTAAAGCTTTCTGCTGTGTTTTGAAATTCCCTAAATGACTCCCTCATTTCTTTAAGTTCTGTTATAGCCGTTCTTATATTGTCTAGCTCTCCAGTGACATTTTCATGATTTCATTAATTTCCTGAAATATTTTTTGGGGCTTCTTTTGGTTTTCAATTTTCTCTTTAGTTTCATTCATCTTATTTGCCATCCATATTCTGAATTCTGTTTTTGTCATTTCAGCAATATCCCTGTGGGTTGAGTGCACTACTGTAGCTCCATTTTGTTCCCTTGGGGGTGTTGAACTATTTTTTTTTTTTCATTTTGCCAGGGTTCTTTTGCTGGTTTCTTCTCATCTTGCTCCTCTTCTCTCAGTTATGGGTTAATAGGATTGCAGGGCACCTGTTCTTCTTTGCTAGGGACTCTCTCAAACCATGTTCAGGAGTGGTGGCTGCTCAGGGCTGGGGTCTTGAATGATGCGTTGGATATAAGGGAGGTTCTGCCAGCCCAGCCATAGTGGTGGGGATGCAGTAGTAGAGTCTTGGGGACCAGGCACAATTCTGGAGTCTCAGGGTTGGGATCACAGGCCTGGTGGAGCCCAGGAGCTACAGAGGCATAGCCTTGCACTTCTGCACAGTGAGATCTTTAGAGCTGGCTCTGGGGATTTGGGGAGCAGAGACACCCATAATGGGTGCTATTTCACCAGTGTGGGGACTGCTGAAGCACAGGTGCTTAGGCAGGGGTTTGTCTCAGCAACCCAGGGTCCACATAGGCCAGCTGGAGCTGCTGTTTAGCTATGGTTCTCCATTCACACCTAGGACCCACTGAGGCAGTAGCCCCAGGCTTCCCAAATGGTACCTTTGGCATCCAAAGCTCCTCCTCTTTTCTGCTCCCATGCCAGGGAGGAGGTGTACTCAGCCCCCAGTCACAGAACATGACATAGGGGAGCATCTTTTCCCTCCCTGGCCTGGTCGGGGTGATGCAAATACTACTGCTGGGAGGCTAGGTTCTGAGTGAACCTGGCTCCATGCACAAGAGCAATCAAGATGTCATTGGTTGCAGAAACCTGGGATTGGCAGACACCAGATCTCTGCTGCACCTGCTGTCTGGTGGAATGTCTCTACACAGACTTTGAACAGCTCCCCAGTCAGCCCAGAGGTCTGCAGTGGAAGAGGAAGACCCTCACACAGATCGAGCTGCCTGTCAATTTGTTTCTTTCCTAAAAAGTGGTGTCCCCTGGATTGCCTCTATCCTGCTGTCTTCACCTCTTCCATGCAGTGTTAATTGTATGGGACCCCAGCTTAATCACCAAGATGATGTGTGATACCTGTGAATAAGAATCAGACCCGCCGTGTTTGATTGAGTTGGTAGATGCTGTAATGAACTATAAAGTTGTTCTCCCTGTCATTGGTTGATGCTTGCTGGAAAGAGCCAACTTCTGAGATGTTCTTTTGTTTCTGTAATAGGTTCTAGTCCCTCAGGCGGAACACTTGAATGACCCAGGGTTTGGGAGGGGCTCTGTAGCTCCTAATGGGTTGCTTGATCTCCACTACAGCACAGGTGTGTGGAGGAGCGAGGCAGGGTGTGGTTAGGTTTTGCAAGCCTGGAAAGCTTTGCAAAGCCTTGGCAGGGCTCAGAGGTTGTTTTCCAGGCCACTAGGGGAGGGGTACTGGTAGAAGGGTCAAGGTAGGCTCTCCAGACCAGGAAGGCTGCTCGTGAGGAAGGAGCAGCAATTCCCCAACAGCTTGGGCAGCTGAACGTGCCACACTTGGTTGCTGTGCCACCGCAGGCTGGGATCTTCCCTGTTGGAGGACCCACCCTAGTCTACCAGCATGACTTTTCTTTGAGGGGTATGGGCGCTCTCCAAGATCACTCTCCTCGGACTCCCATTATTCTCCCATCAGTGCCACCCCCGTGGACTCCTTCACCTCCTGAATCCATGTCCTAAACCTCCCCTTTGTGTCTCCCAGCAACCCACTTGAGTCCTGGGGTCATGAGATCTGACCTGTGTGTCTAACCCTCTGGAGTGTGTCTCCGAGAAATGCTGATGGGCAGGGATCTCCCAGATCAGGCACCCCAAGTCTACTGCAGGTCCTTACAGGGAAAGGCATGGGACCCACTCTCTGTGGAAACCTCAGACTGGAGGACATGCCAGCTGGGGCGAGGTGGCCACTCACCAAATTCTAGATTCACACTGCTCCCCCAGTTACAGTGGGTGAGAGTGGTGGGGAAGGATAAGAGTCTGAATGGAGGAAAGCCAGCTCTCCAGCCTCTTGGGTCACTCTCCTCAGAGGGGAACCCTTCATGGAATGCCCAAGCTCTGGGATCATGCAGGTTCTCCCCAGAATTCTGTGTTTGACACTGTGTTTGGGCTCATGGGAGTGGAAAAGCTTCCAAGTAACTTGGTAACTTGCTGATCATCGAAGGAGTGTGGAAGAGAGAATGGGATTTCCCCCTACCCCTTCCCTGGGCTCTGAGCCTCTCTGGGTTTTATCCTCATTGATTTTTTTTTTTACTTTATCCTCTTCTCTGCTTCACAAATTTTCTTCTGTGAGGCCCCCCCCACCCCAGCAGGCTCTGGCACTTCTCTGACCTACACCTGAGCTTCATCCCCTCTCCCCTCTCCTTTATTTGAAACCTGTCCTTCCCTCCAGGACAGTCAGCAAGCAATATCTCTAGTCAGCCATCTTGCCCCTCCCCCGAAATAAGGAAATTATTAATGATCTTGGAAATAAACGGTTTCAGTGTAATGGTGAAGACAACAGCCTCACTGGGAAGGGTTAAGAAGTGGAGTACATAATGAGGAAGAGATGAGTATATAGAGTAATATTTGAGTATTTTGATGAGAGGAAAGGAAAAGGAAGATAGTTGAAAACAGTTAAAATTATATCATTCCAGAGCCATTAAAAAAGAACAAAACTAAGTGAACTGGAATTTTGCCTTGAAAAATACTGTTCATCTGTTTTCCCATCCTAGATTTATCAGATCATTGTTGATTCTTTATTTTAGCAGAGGATCAACTTTAAAGTAACTCAATGACTAGTGGCTGAAATACTCAAGAATTAATGTTTTGGAAATTGTAACAGGGAGAGAAGATGAATATTTGTGACAGGGAATAATAAAATCAAATAAAGATCTTTATATTATTCTACTTGAAAATGTCCAATGAATAATTTTTATCAAAACAAATCCAAATTACTTCAAAATCTTCATCTGTAAAGTATAAAAGCCTTTGCTAGTTTCAGTTATCATGTAAAGTCTATGTTGACCATTAGCAACATATCTTTTTTTAGTGACAAATTTAAATTTCCCTTGTAAGACAATAATCAAGAAAGTCAAAGTTCTTATAGAAAGTGTGAAGAACAGCTGGACAGTTTCCATTATCTCCACTTACCAAAATTCAGTTAAAGACCAGTTTGACTCTTTCGAAAATATTGCTTTTTACACTTTAACTTTTTGTTATGGCACAGATTATTTTAGTCATAAAGAGGTGTAATTAATTTAATCTTTTTATTTTCCAGTTTAGGCTTTTATACTTAGTACCCATTCCCTCTAAATGCTAATCTAGCTTCCAGGATGCTGAGAAGAGTATATATAGGGTTAGGAGGTCATTTGGCAGATAATTCCTCTTAAGATTTCTGGGCTGACTTGGGATCTGGTGACTACAATTCAGAAACAAGATAAGTAGAATTAAATTAGAAATTTGGGTCTCCATATAAATGTAATTATTAAACTCTAGATCAGAGTTTATGGAGCTCTGGTTCAGTACTTCTACACTGAATTAAACTTGACAGCATGTGCACACACACGTACCATATAAATACTTGACAAAGATGCTCAAATGCAGAGCCTTGCAAAGGGTGAAAAATTTGAATAGAATATATAGATAGGTTCTGATTATTCTAGATCTATGATTTGGGCTAGTATTATCTTACTTTCACCCTCAACTAAGTTCACTCATTCATTCAGAAAATATTTATTGCTAGCCACTGGACTAGACTCTGGACACAGGTTCTCAAGGGCAAGGAGAGAAATAAAAATTCCTCAGACTCCTCCCTGAGCCAGAAGAGTGAGAAAGCATGGGCATGTCAATTTGGGGAACAAAGTTACATGGTCTGCTCATAAGGAGAAACATGAAGGGCTCAAAGGCAGAGATACTTGAGGAACTCCCTGCTCGCATGTTGCTAAGATGTCTCACAGCATTCAGCATTCTCCTGCTCCCCAACAAGTGTCCAAATATATTTTGCCTACCCCTTCCAGTCACCCTAATGATAACATTTTCTTTGAAAAACTATTCTGAAAACAGTGTTAATTTATTACTTCAGCTGAACCTTTATCTACTTTTCCTGCCATTTTACTAGAGGGGGTGGGGAAATAGATTCTAAGCACAATTTGCATTTTCTTCTTATACTTCAATATTTTGCAGAGGCATGGTTAGTAAACAGTTCTGATTAAAGCCAAATGTAGTAGTGATAACAAGTTAAAGACTTGTGGCTTCATATTCTATGTCTATCAGTTACCTTGGGATTCTGAAGCAAAACACATTAAAGCCCCTTTTCATTATCTGAAAAATGCCTTTTAGACATCTCTATAATCCCTTCACCTTGGGATCACCCTGGCCTTGATCTTCTGTGTAAAAAATTATTTCTTACAAAAATCTGAATTGTATTTGTTAACTGCTATATTTATAACACCCAAACTATCTTATGTTTGTCTTTCTCTTCTTGTTCTCCTTGGTTCTTTTCCTTTCTTTTCCAGGGGTTATAGGATTCCAGACAGTTTGATTTGATGTTTGATTTGTGGTTCTATGTATCAATATGCTTTATTTACTTTGGATTTATTTCATGTTACTGCTAAAATTAAATTTCATAAGGACCACCTCTTGAGATAATTTCCAGTATGGGGGTTATTAAATATTTTTGCCTCTGGCCAACTGTATGGCAAAAAAGGCTGTGTTGAAATAATTAATATTTCTCCATAGATTTCCACCAAATCATTAAAAGGTAATTTTAACTCCTCTTTCCCCCTTGCCCTCCCCACCAACATATTTCTAATTCTCCTCACCACAAACATTTGAACTCTGGCAACAATGGTTTCCTTATTATTAAAAGTTATAAGCATCAATGTTTTGGTGGATAAATTTTCTTTCTTTCTTTTTTCTTTTTTTTCTTTTTCTTTTTTTTTTTTTTTTTTTTTGGAGACAGAGTCTGGCTCTGTTGCCCCAGGTAGAGTGACATGGCATCAGCCTAGCTCACAGCAACTTCACACTCCTGGGCTCAAGGAATCCTCCTGCCTCAGCCTCCTTAGAAGCTGGGACTACAGGTGCTCACCACCATTCCTGGCTAATGTTTTGTTTGGTTGTTTCTATTTTTAGTTGCCTGGCTAATTTTTTTCTATTTTTAGTAGAGATGGGGTCTCGCTCTTGCTCAGGTTGGTCTCGAACTCTTGACCTCAAGCGATCCTCCCACCTCAGCCTCCCAGAATGCTAGGATTGCAGGAATGAGCCACTGTGCCCAGCCCCTGGTGGATAAATTTTCTTCTAGCACCAAGGTAGTTCTTTTTAAAATAGTATTATTGCTTTAAAATTTTCATAATGTTTTTTTTAAGTGGACTAAAACAATGATATCTAGATAGAAGGGTCATGGATTAAAAAATTAAGTCAGGAGGATTGCTTGAGGCCAAAAGTTCAAGACCAGCCTGTGCAACATAGCAAGACCTTGTCTCTACAAAAAAAAAAATTAAAAATTAATCTTTTTGTTATTATGTCACTTGTTATTAAGAAACCTTGAGCATAACATTGAAAGTCCCTTCTCTATTGAATAGAAATGGACTTTCAGTCCATTTCATTTTCATCAGCATCAAACATACTGAAAGTAAAATATTAGAAATATTTGGCTACAGAGGATCATGGGAGGTCATCCATTCCATCCACGTAAGGACTGTCTGTGAACTGTCCCAGAAAGATTGTAATCAATTTTCTCTTAGTAAACTCTCCAAAAAAGGAAATATGCAACCTCCCCTGGTAATATGCTGCAGTACTACTTTCTATTCCTTGTCTTAGACTCTGCGACTAAGATTGTGGAAATCTGGGTGACCAGTGAAGGATATATTTACCTCTTTTTGTGTGGTGAAGAGGGAGATCAGATTCTTGAAACTGTGGAAGCAGAGGAAGTCAAGATCTGTACAATACATAGAGATCCATCAGTTACTAATTCAACATATATTTATTAAGTACCCACTGATAAAATGTTCAACTCTGTAGGAGACAAGGCCTTTGTCCTGAAAGAGCTTACAATCTATTTTGTTTTAGAAAGCTTAAAATAAGTCTGATGATTATTTTCTCTTCTCTTCTGCCCCTCTTCTCCTTCTAGAAAGCATTCTGTGTATTGCTCCTGCCTGTGGATCAGTACATTGTAAGATCATATCATAAGGCGATGTTCCCATACATTGGTTATTTCATGATACTTGAGATTTATTGAATTTAAACTAATTTCAAAATCAGTGTTTTAAGCATTCTTTAATCAGTAATCCTTAAAACTCAAGTATTGAGCATTGTTAATTTATGATAGTTGATGGTGTTATTAATGAAGAAAGTCACATGACATGGCTAATGTAAGACTCAATGCAGTGCCTTTAAAAGGTTTGATTTCCAGAAAAAAGTCATTTTATACAATTTTGAATTATACCACTGCTGTTGTAGAGAAGACATAGCTGTTTTAGAACTCTGAACTGAAGGCTGTGGCATTTTAATATAAACCACATTTTTAATTTTAATGTAAACAAATGATAATTTTCTGGGAATCCTTCCTGTCACCAGTGTACTAATCAACCAGGAAGCCCTGTATTGGGGAGTAAAGGACCTTGGGGAAATGGTCTAACCTCCCCCGCCCACTTCCATGTAAAATGTGTAAAATAGAAGAAATGACCTTATCCCT
This sequence comes from Eulemur rufifrons, assembly GCF_041146395.1. Classification (NCBI taxonomy): domain Eukaryota; kingdom Metazoa; phylum Chordata; class Mammalia; order Primates; family Lemuridae; genus Eulemur; species Eulemur rufifrons. Next base: position 84,130,840 of record NC_091012.1, on the reverse strand, counting down.
ACTTCTCAGGAATGCTAGGTATTTTTAAATGTGATTAATAGTAAGTACTTTGAATTCCTTTAAAAGAAAGTCATTCTTCATTAGTAGCCCAAAAATAATTTGTTAAAACTATTAACATAAGGCATAATGATCTTTTTCTTTTCCTTTTATAAATCAGAATTTTGCATTTGTTTTTCGTAGTACCGGGCGATGTTTCAAGAAAATCTCAGCTCCTTGTTTGCTTGGAAATCTTAATATTGGCACAGAAGAGAGTCCTAGCTATTATTTCTTTTTCACTGAAAATGAATTCTTTTCCTAATGGGAAATATTGTAGATTCTTATGTTCATATCTTTCTCTCTCCCCCCCCCATTCGCCTTTCCTCTCCCTCCTTCCCTCCCTCCTTCTCTCCCTCCTTCCTTCCCTCATTCCTCCTGGCCTGCCTCTCTCTTTGGTTCTTTTCTGTGCCCTTGTAAGAATGTACAGTGATTTGCAGTTAGTTAAACATGACATTAAAAACAACACCTGTGTCCCAAAGCAGTTGTATTTTAAGCAAGGGAAAAGGTACTAAGGAAAGGTTATACAAGACCTGCAATTCCAGAAAATAGGCTGATATGCTGCTTGTGACATTCACTTTTCCAAATTAAAGTTGTCACATACAAAGACTTTTGTATATTGTGTTTTAGAAAGAGAATGCTATGGTCTTGAAAATCATCACATTCTTTTTTTATTTTTTATTTATTTTTATTTCAGCATATTATGGAGGTACAAATGTTTAGGTTACGTATATTGCCTTTGCCCCACCCAAGTCAGAGATTTAAGCGTGTCCATCCCCCCAGACCATGCGCACCACACCCATTAGGTGTGTATATACCTATCCCCTCCTCCCCCCTCCCATCTGCCCGACACCTGATGAATGTTATTACTATATGTGCACTTAAGTGTTGATCAGTTAATACCAACTTGATGATGAGTACATGTGGTGCTTGTTTTTCCATTCTTGGGCTACTTCACTTAGCAGAATGGGCTCTAGCTCTATCCAGGATAATACAAAAGGTACTAGATCTCCATTGTTTTCTGTGGCTGAGTAGAACTGCATGGTATACATATATCACATTTTATTAATCCACTCATGTATTGATATGCACTTGGGTTGTTTCCACCTCTTTGCAATTGTGAATTGTGCTGGTATAAACATTCTAGTGCAGATGTCCTTTTTATATAATGTCTTTTGTTCTTTTGGGTAGATGCCCAGTAGTGGGATTGCTGGATCAAATGGTAGTTCTACCTGTATCTCTTTGGGGTATCTCCATATTGCTTTCCACAGAGGCTGTACTAGTTTGCAGTCCCACCAGCAGTGTATGGGTGTTCCTATCTCTCCACATCTATGCCAACATTTATTCTTTTGGGACTTTTTGATAAAGGCCATTCTCACTGAAGATAAGTGATATCTCATTTTGGTTTTGATTTCCATTTCCCTGATGATTAGAGATGTTGAGGATCACATTCTTTTATTGATAGACTTATCTCTTTTTGGATAATTTTCTTTCCATCTTCCATTTTTCCTGAATCCATTGACTTAATAGTAGCCCTTATACTTACTTGTAAAATATTAAAAATACTCTCCTTGGGTGTTTTTCAACAATTTCAGGCAGATTTGTAGTAGGTCCAAGTCTCTAGGCCATCCTAAAATTATAAACAATTTTGTGAACCCCTACTGTATATACTGCAAATATGACTTCTTTAAAATACAGCTTATGAATCAGAAAGGTAAACTGAGGCACAGGTTATGCACTTAACCCCAAAATGCATAATTGGAGGCAAGACTGAGAGTAAATCATGAATAGATATCTGAAGGTATTATTTATTTCAGGTCACAAATTAAACTGTGAGGTTAAGATGGTTTGTATTTACTAACTTCATTTTATATAAAAATTTATTTTGAGCTTCACTTACTATTCCACTGCATTTTCCTTAAACTATATTTTTGACATAGTATTAATGCATCACCAATCATCCTTTGTTCAGTTCTTTTTTGTCAACAGGCTTTTTTCCTCCTTTGTCCTGAACTTTGGAATTAAGAACACAGATTTTTTTTTTAAAGTCATTAGAGAAATCATGAAGGGTGTATTATTATAATTTGTTCCTGGAGATCGCTAATTTAAAGCTGACTCAACCTCAGTGTTTTCTAAAGAAGGTGATGGATCAGATAATTGACTGATGAATGATCTGTAAAACTTAATAAAGATGGCTTCCTCATAAAAAGCCTGTACAAGTAGAGACTATATTTCACTCAAAACCCAGGCCTTTCAAGTCTTTAAAGCCCTAGGTAAGTTCTGTCTTCTCCAGTACCAATTCTTTTAATTGTGGATAATCAAGACTAAGGAAACACAATGATCCTAGTTGAACTATTAACCAAATTATGGGTCACTGCCAATTTTATTGTAAATAAAGTCCTAGGCCTTAGAAAAAAGAATGCTGTATCAGGACCTAAAGTGTGGACAGTAGTTTTGTTTTTCTGAAAAATGAAGTTTCTTTTAAAAATGAACCCTCTGTCAGAATTTTAGACTCTTATATTCAGCCCATGGTTCTTTTGGGTATTCTTTGGTGAAACCCATGGATTTGAAAAAATTAGCTGAACTTTTGCTTCTATGATAGGTTATCTTTTTAATAATGAGAAGGATGATACTGATATTGTTAAACCCGAGAAACAAGGCTTAGGAATCTCAGCATCCATTTGATAATGTGTATACTTCTGAGAACTATAGGCTAAAACTGAGCTGAATTAAATTGGTACTTGGTCTTTTACTCAGAGACTAATCAAGCATTTTCTCAATTGTCTTTCCCTCTGCAATCCATTCTATCCAGAATCCCCATATTAACCTTCCTAAAAATAGTTTACTCGCCTCCATAAAACTCTCTCAATATGGGTTAAGTGTCCTTTTATACTCCAGTAACATCTTGTGCATTTTTTGTATCATTGCACATTATATTGGAATTTTATGTTTTCCCCACTAGTGAATTCCTTGAGGTCAGGGACTTAATCTCTGCTGTATTCTCAGACTGCAGCACAATGCCCATTCCCCAGCAAGTATGAAATGAATACATGCTGATAGAATTAGTGGATGCATGAATGAATGCATGCATGAATAAAACACTTCATTTATCTTAAACCATAATGTCTGTGAAATTGTGGCATTGATGTGCGAATTACCTATTTTTTCTATTGCACATTAGGATAAAAACGTACAATTAAATAAATGTATTCATTCATGTACTAAAAATCACCAGGTGTGCCATCAGTGGAAAGCACTGCAATAGAGACACTCTTTGGTCTAGACATTTGGGCTTAGCTACTTTCTGCATATGCCAGGTATATCCCCACCTTTGTGTCTTTGCTCACAGATTTTCTTCAGGTAAGGCATTTCTCTCTACCTCTAAATTCCTTTAGCACTTACTGTCTTTATTGTCTATATCTTTCATGAGGGAGGCTCATCATATTGTCAGTTGTCTTTTTTTATTTTATTCTGATCAACTCATTAGGTTGTTAAACTCTCTGAGGACAGGGACTATGTCACATATGTCTTCAATCCCTAGCACAGAAGAGATGCTCAGTAAATGCTTGTTGATTGATAGTTTTGCTTTTTTTGACAATATTTCTGCCTCAATAGAAAAAGCAGCATTAGCGTAAGATTTTCTATGTAAGAAATTGTATTTGTTGGCAAACTCTAATTCTAGACTCATAGAATCTTCTAGGTGAAATGGACCTATTGCTTAGTCTGTTGAATATATTCAATGCTAACATCCTTTTTTGCAGCTTTTAAAATATTGACCTTTTCCATTGACACTTCTTTATTATTTTGACTCCAATATCTGTATTATATGTTTTGCTATTAATACAATTCCACAAATTCTTTTTGTTTCCCAAATTTATTTATTTATTTTAAAGTTACAGGCAAAATTGTATGATTATATTCGTTTATTATATACAACTTGATGTTTTGAGTATATATACATTGTGAAATGGTTAAATATAGCCAATTAAAATTTATGTTACTGTAACAGAGGGAACAGCCTGAAAAGGGGTAAAAATATTTTATGAGCTGTCTTTTTAAAACCTCCTCCACTCTTTTTTGGAATTAAAACCTGCATCGATGCCTGAGAAGCCAGTGGTCAGGTCAGGGGAGTGGCCTTTGTTCTTTGTACCACAGAAGATGGCTCAACAGAATTGTTTGGGTGGAGGTCAGGAGATGTCTTTGCCAGAGATGGGATGGATCAGAACCATCAACTGTAGTTAAACAACAATACCCTGAAGCTGAAAACCCTTCCTTTAAAAGCTCTGTATTTTTACTTATAGAGAAGACAATGGTACATTAAGAAAGGAGTCTGCCATTCTCCTCATTTGCTGGCAAATTAATAAACCTCCCTTTCCTTCTCCTCAAACCACTTGTCCTCATTCTTTTGATGAAGCCTCGGGGACAAGTGCTGAGCTTTTGGCAATATTACCTTACATAGCTTTCATTTTGTGGTGAAAACACTTAACATCCACTCTCTTAGCAATTTTCAAGAACACAATATATTGTCATCACCTATATTCACCATGCTTTATGATAGAGCTCTTGAATTTATTCCTCCTAACTTTAATTTTATATCCTTTCTGCAACATCCTCACAACCCCTGCCTCCATTAACACTTTTAATAACTGTTCAGATAGGTTGTTCCACTGTAAGACAACTCTAGTTGCTAGAAAGGATTTTAAATTAAGCCAAAATATGGTTCTTTCTAACCTCTACCCAGTGGTTTGGATTTTTAAATTCTGAAGTAAATCCTCTCCTTGATATTAGAGCCCTTTACCTAAGGTAAGACCCCTGCCATGGTTCCCTGCAGTTTTCTGAGAACAGTTTTTGATTATCTGTCTCAAGGCTGAGCATTGCTGGTTCTTTCAAACATTCCATATGGTGGATATATTTTATGTCCTTTACCACCTTGGCTTCCACCTTCTAATTTGAGCCTTACTAATTATTTTTAAAGTTTTTAATCATATATGACTACATTGAATTCGTATGACATATATGTGAACTGAAATAAAATCTTAAGCCCCCCCAGCCAACTGAATGGACTCCCTCTTGGCCAAGGGGACCAAAGAAATACCCTCAAGCTGAGTTTCTGGCCATGAGAAGTGAGGTCAGACATGCCTCATCATGCCCCCCTCCCTTCTTGAAGGTATCCTTTGTAATTCATTAATGGGCCTAAGGCTATACAAGACAAAGCTGAAATCACACCTGAGTGTATATCCAGTAGTTTGTCTCTGATTAACAGACTTCCTTATTTTAACTTAAAACATTCCAAGCCTTTAGACAAAGCTTCATTTTTTAACCAATTTCAAATCAAAGAATCTTTAAACCCACCTATAACCTATAATCCCCCTCTTCAAGATGTCCTGCCCTTTCAGGCCAAACCGATGTATACCTTCCATGTATGTTTTTATGACTTTATGTGTAATTCCTGTCTCCCTGAAATGTATAAAACCAAATTGTAACCCAGCCATGGCTAGCCCACCTGCTCAAGGCTTCTTGGGCTTGGCTCTGGGCCATGGTCATAGATACTCAGCTCAGAATAAAGTTTTTAAAATTATTTTACAGTGTTTGGGTTCTTTTCTGTTGACGTGTGTGTGTGTGTGTGTATACACATACATACACATATAGTAAATTTCTGAGAAGATAAAGCATATTAAGACAAATAGTGTGCTTGGATTTTCCTTATGACTGAGAGAGACTCTGATGGCCATGGTACCTGGAGTAAATGGTGAGATATAGAGAAGAGCTGTGCTTTTGTTTTATAGTTAAGTGGAAAAAATGATTTTCTTTTTTTTTTTTTTTTGAGGCAGCATCTCAGTCTGTTGCCTGGGCTAGAGTGAGTGCCGTGGCATCAGCCTAGCTCACAGCAACCTCAAACTCCAGGGCTTAAGCGATCCTACTGCCTCAGCCTCCCAAGTAGCTGGGACTACAGGCATGCGCCACCATGCCCGGCTAATTTTTCCTATATATATCTTTTAGTTGGCCAGATCATTTCTTTCTATGTTTAGTAGAGACGGGTCTTGCTCTTGCTCAGGCTGGTCTCGAACTCCTGCCCTCAAACGATCCACCCGCCTCGGCCTCCCAGAGTGCTAGGATTACAGGTGTGAGCCACCGCGCCTGGCCCGGAAAAAAAATGATTTTCAAATTCCTTGCTTTCATTAGGACAAATTGAGGAGGAGTATTTTTATGATTATTGGCCTACTCTAGCTACATTCACTGGGTGAATTCATTGGATGAATTTATACAAGTGAATATCTGTGTACAATAACAGTGGATTAATTATTAGTGTTAGGGCCAATTGATGTAGGCAGAATAATGATCCCCCTATAGATATCCACATCCTAATCTCTGAAACCTTTGATTATATTACCTTACATGGTAAAAGGGATTTTCCAGATGTGATTAAATTAAGGATTTTGAGATGGGAGATTATTTTGGATTATCTGGGAGGGGCCATTGTCATCACAGTTTGATTATAAAGTAAAAGATGGAGACAGAAGAGGCAGTATCAGAGTGATACCATATGACATTGATTCTATAGGCATTTCTGGCTTGACGATGAAGGGCCATGAGCCTAGGAGTACAGACAGACAGCCTCTAGAAGCTGGTGAAAGCAAGGAAAAAGAGTCTCTCCTGGAGGATTCAGAAAAGAACCCATCCCTGCCAATGCCTTGATTTTAGCCCAATGAGACCCATATTGGACTTCTGACCTCTAGAATTTTAAGATAATAAATTTGTGTAGTTTGTAGTAATCTGTGACAGAAGCAATAGGAAACTAATACACAAATTTTCAAATTAATCTCAATTTCCCGATATACTATAGGGAATTGAAAATAGGAGGTTTTAGATTATTGCCAGTAATGAAGAGGCAGGATGGCATTTCTATAGGAAACAATTGAGCATTTTTCCAATGATCTCATTTTGCAGTTGTCTGTATGGGACCATGATCAGAGCCTTAGAATATCTAATCTGACATCACAGGAATTGTGCCTTTCTTCTTGTTTTTATGAGGGAGACACACCACTCTGGGCAGAGTCAGTGTCTTATGGACTGTCAATATAACTTACTCTCCCTATGAAGACGTTTTGACTATGTAATATAGTTATAGAGGAAATAAAACACAGGCCTATTTTGAAGTCTAATCCTAATGATTTTCTGCCTCAAGGGAGATTTTAAACAAGTCTCCCTGCTTTTGTATACCCTAAGATCTTTGTTAGTAAATTAATGTGTCATATCTGTCATTATCCAAGGCAATTAGCAGGCTGTGTAATAATTATCTTATTGTTCTTCTTAAAGCTTTATGAAGAAGATAAGTCATGGGAAATTCAGTTTATATGAAGGTAGTTAATAAGTGTCATTGGATGGCAGATATTAAATGACTAGTCCTGGCATTGTTAGAGAAGTAGTAGCGGAGTGAGGATTATGGTTTCAATCCGTATTTTTAGATTGTACTGTCTTTCACTATAATAAGTCAGTCTACCCATAGGTGGTGATTTATGTCATTTAAGGTAATAATATTTGATCTGAAGAGAACTTCTAATGTCATCTTGTCTAAACTCATTTCACACATAAAACTGAGGTTCAGTGAGAAGAAGGGACTTAATCAAGGTCACACAGCTCACTGGTGACACCATAGGGATAATCTATGCAGTTTTACATAAATTGCTGATATCAAAACTAATCTTCCTAATTTAGATAGAATCTCCAGAATTAATTTTTCTGTAGAGGTAAGGATATTTTGGGGTGGGGTGAGATGGGATAGGGTAAGGAAAATGAATTATCTGAATCTAAATTTTTATAATTTGCAATAACTGAATTCACTAAGTACGAGGACCCCTTTTCACTTGTTGGTATATAGGCCTGGCTTTAGTTTTCACTCTACATCTGGGTTTACTGATGGCCATCTTGAAGCTAGAATTTAACAAAAATTTTTTTAAACATGAAAATGTTTTACCCTGTTACAAACAAATTGAATAAATACTTCTTTATCTATATTTTCATTATTGTATGCTTTTCAAAAGAAATTTTTACTTTAAATGACATCAATATTATGCCCTAACTCTGTGTGTGTGTTTGTGTGTGTGTGTGTGTGTGTGTGTGCATTTGAGAGAGACAGACAGACAGAACATGAATCATTTCCTTATGGAGAATCCCAGAGTCACACAGAAAACCAATAACAACCTATAGCAGACATAGCTGTGGGCAAGTAGCAAGTGAAACTTGATTTAGTGGATAAGAATGAATATACTTGGATTTAGTTTTATTCCTGAAGTAGGATGAATAATGGCCCCCCAAAATATCCAGGCTCTAATCTATGAAGCCTGTGAATGCACTTTATATGCCAAAAGACACTTTGCAGGTGTGATTAAATTAAAGGTCTTGGAGAAGGGCTGACTATCCTGGATTATCTGGGTGAGCCCTATATGTAATCACAAGGGTGTTTGTAAGAGAGAGGCAGAGGAAGATTTGTTGACAGATGAGAAAATAGGAAAAATGATGATGGAAACAAGAGGTTGGAGTGATGTGAGGAAGGGGTCATAAGCCAAGAAAATGTAGATGGCCTCTAAAAACTAGAAAAGGCAAGGGGAAATGGGATCTTCTCTATAGCCCTCAGAAGGAACCAGCTCTGCCATAACCTTCATTTTAGCCTTGTCAGACTAATTTCAAACTCTGACCTCCAGAACTGTAAGTGAATAAATCTGTGTTGTTTTAAGCCATTAAGTTTGTGGTAATTTGTTATAGTGACAATAGGAAATGTAATAGAATCCCCAGCTCTGCCACTGATAAATCATGTATCCTTAGGCAATTCACTTTTTCTCTGTTTTTGTTCCTTTTACGTAAGATTGGGTTTAACATTGCCTATGCTACAGATCTTCCAAACCTGGCATGAGAATATTTGTAAAGTTGTACCTGACATAAATACTTTGAGCTTTTCAGAAGAGTGTTGTCATTGTGAAAAATGGAGATTCAAAGGCCAAATGTTGAGTAATTGGTTGTTAGACCCCACATCAGTTGGAAATGTGGTACAAATTTTTCAGTTACTTCCTGGGTTTGAAACTGCCATATTTTATTTTGATCTAAAGGAGATATCCAGTACCATTGCTGAAGCAATCAAGTAGTCTCCCATTTAAGAGTTACATTTTATTTTTATACATAAAAACAAGCAAGATGTTCTGTTCTGCACAGTTCCTACCCCACATGCCCTTACTTTGCTGAGTCTATTTCAGAACAGAGAGCCTGTCTCATTGCTTACAAAACCCTTGGGGTTCAAGTCTATGTGAAGAATGCACAAAAATTCTTGAACAAACTATCAGATGGGACTGTTGACAGCTTCTTAGCCTGAAGGAAACCAGTTGTCTTGTTTTTACTTTGGCTTTAGAAATGACTTCTTTTTACTTGCTATCTTGATAAATCTCTAAAATACAGTTATTTTATTTGTTTTTTAAGCTTTAAATAATTATAACCTTTTACTTGCCTTTTTAAATCATAAATTTTATCTATTTTTATTTGTTGTTATTTTATATTCTTGTAAGCTGGACATGATGTTAAATAGCCTAAGCCAATAGTGTGCTAATGACTGGAGTATTAACCAATATGATCACATACTTTATTCCTTTCTTGAATTCTTGCACTCTCTAGCAATTTTACACAAGTTATTAAAAAAATAAACTGTGGCCATATTGCTTCTTGTTCTCTCATGTATTGCAGCAAGCAGGCAGTTTTAGATATCAGGACTCTGGAAAATATGAGTTTAGTGATTACATGAAAATATGTGTAGGCCTTTCCTAGTGGTGGTTGATGTTAATGTGTTTATGTGGAAAATATGGATTTTAAAGAAGTAAATGCATACATAAATATGTAATTATAACTTGTGATAAGTGCCAGGAAGGTAGATGTCAAGATTTAATGTGAGAGCATAAGAAGAGACTTACTTTAGATACTATGATCAGGGAAGGTCCCACTGTGGAGTGATATTGAAGCTGAGTACTGAAGAAAAGAAGGAAGACCCAGGTAAGTGATATGTAAGGAAAAGAACCTTTCAGGCATAGAGGAATAGCAGCTGAAAAGACTGAGAGGAGGAAATGATCTTGGCATATTTGAGGAATGCAGGTGATCCCTGGTGTAGCTATAGCAAGTTGAATAATATACAGTAAAATTGGAGTTGAAGTCATAGGAGAGATAAAATAGAGCCATAAAAACACAATGGTAAACTTTATAAACTCTAATGCTCTTTACAAGTTTGAAGTGGCCATAGTATTCTTGGCACTACTATCATCAACATAATATCCCTCAGTTCTTTCATTCCTATAATGTATATCCCCAACTGATTCTTGACATATGAAGATAAATCTCTGGATTCCTGTGTTTGTACTTTGACTCTGAGCCAAACTGGGTAAAAGCTTGGTTTCCCTTAATTGCCTTAATATCAAAAGTATCCTAGGTTTCTTCTGTATTTACTTCTCCCAAATGAGATTATCGGTACCTTGGGGCTCCTAATTAGGTCACTGGGTCAGTGATCTTTAGAACAATACGTTGTTACTTTGAAGTAAGGCAAATATGTTCACTAGTTGGTGATTTGTGGCTCTTCAGGGAAAGAAGTCAGGAAAACCATGTTGGATTGCCCTTGGAAATTTTTCATGTAGAAGAAACAGGTTTAAATATTATTTCAGTAGAAGCCTGTCAATACAGGATTTCTTCACTCTTAATCTTTCAGGAAAACAGTTTTCTACCAACAAGAGTGACACATTTTACCAGATATCTATCTGAAAAGATGAACTTGTAGATAAAGTTCTATTTGTAAATTTGTAGTCAAGCGAATATTCATCACTTCTCAGTTTATCATTTAAAAGAGCTATGAAACATGATTTCATTAGTCTTTTTTTCAAATTGGGAGAGTTGAATTTTATTTTCTATATATTGCTAGCCTTTGAAGGTATGGGTGTCCATCATTTTTAGAATACAGAAATTAGGATATTGTAATGGATACTTACTTTTTTAAAAATCAATTGAGTCTGAACCTAAGGATCTAAACAAGGCAGTAAACTATATTATGGGATTTTGTCCTCTGCTAGAATTCAGTCAATTTGTTACTCTTGCTGATTAGAGGGGGATTAGAAAGTACTAACAACTGGTAGCAGTTATCATTTTAACTGAATTTTTATCTGTTAAATTGTGATGATCAACTTCGGGATGAGCCAATCAAATTTTTGCTGAAAAATTAAAGATAATTACGTTCAAAACTGAGTATCCAATTTGTGCAAAATTAATGTGCTAACAGTTTTCAAAATGACTTATTTGAATTTTAGACTACTGTATTTCATATATACACACACACACACACACACACACACATATATATATATATATATATATATCTTTGTCCTGGGTTTTTGGCACACAGCTCCTAAAACCCTTGGAATTTCCTGAGTGATAGAAGAGTGTCCCTTTCAATCACATCTGAGTTTATGCTAATGAGGTGACTCTTGGGGATAAGGAGACTAAATAGCTTCAGGATGGCAGCTGGTACCTAGAGGAGAAACCTCCATAGACACCCCTAAACAACAAGGCTTGAGGAGCTTCTGAATTGCTGAACAAATCCACATACTGGGAGGGTGGTGCACCCTGACTTCATATCGGAGAGGCTTCTGCACTTGGGACGCTTCTGGACCTAGCCCTATGCACCTATTCATCTGGATGCTCATTTTTATCCTTTATAATAAATTATAATAGTAGGTAGAGCATTTTCCTGAGTTCTTTAAGTTTTCCTAGTGAATTATCAACCCTGAGGGGGGATTGTGGGAACTCATGAATTTGTAGTAGACCACATAGAAGTATGACAGGTCATGAGGGGATCCCACTTTGGGCTGCCATTTAAAGTAGGAAAAGTCTTTTGGAACTGAGATTTTTAACTTGGGGGAGATAACAGTAACTCCACAGAGATAGTGTCAGGATTGAATTGTTGGACACCCAATTAGTGTTGGAGAATGGAGAATTGGTTGTGTGGAAAAATGACACATATTTGATGTCAGAAAAAAACACCAGCCATGCTGATCAGTTTGGTTTGAGATTGAAATGTAAATATTTTCCATTTAAATTCCACGAGTCTTCTTCAGTTTTGGTTGTGCAGTCCTTACTGGCTTCCATAGGTTATAGCAGTAATATCTCTAAGGAGAACCTTTCAGAGCCTTATATAAAGCGTATTGAACTCAGTCAGATATAGACAAATGCCAAGCTGTTAGAAGACGCTATTTGTAAAAGTGGCAGCTTTGGGTACAAAGCTGGGCACTACCAAATGAAATTAAATAACATAAAGTGTGTAGTAGTTAACATAATCCCTGGCACATAATAGATGCTAACTATATTATATATGCATGTTCATACATGCATATGTATATGTGTATCTCTCCATCTCTCTCTCTTTATATATATGTGTGTGTGCCTATGCACATACAAACTCACACACACACACACACACGACATCTCTAAGCCTCAGTAAAATCAGAGAAAATAATATTTACCTGACTGTTATAATTTTTTTTTTTTTTTTTGGAGACAGTCTCACTCTGTTGCCCAGGCTAGAGTGACATGGCGTCAGCCTAGCTCACAGCAACTTCACACTCCTGGGCTCAAGGGATCCTTCTGCCTCAGCCTCCCGAGTAGCTGGGACTACAGGCATGTGCCACCATGCCTGGCTAATTTTTATATATATATATATATATATTTTTTTTTTTTTTTAGTTGTCCAGCTAATTTCTTTCCTTTTTTAGTAGAGATGGGGTCTTGCTCTTGCTGAGGCTGGTCTTGAACTCTTGACCTTGAGCGATCCTCCCACCTCAGCCTCCCAGAGTGCTAGGATTACAGGCATGAGCCACCACGCCCAGCCTGTTACAAAGTTTAAATGAGATACTATGCTTAGCAAAGTGCTTAAAACAGTAACTGTTCAATAATGTTATTTGATATTATTGTTGTTTTTGTTATTATTATTGTAGGTATACTTGGATAAATTCACATTGTCCCTAAAATCCTTTACTAAATACAATACCTTATATGATATGATATTCATTTAATTCTCTCTGAAATTCAGTTAATAAATGGGGGTAATAGTACATATGTTATCACAAAATTGTTGTAATGACTAAACAAGATGATGTTCTCAATGTAGTTCTTGGCACACAGTAAGCATTCAATAAATAGTACTGATGATGATGATGATGATGATGATGATAAAGAAACTGATGTCACCTGCTCTCTGGGAAAGAAATGTGGGCTAACTGCCAATCTGTCTAAACAGACATAGTATTCACAGATGATATATTGTATTTCTATGGTATCAGTTATAATATCTCCCTTTTCATTTCTGATTGAACTTATTTGCATCCTTTCTCTTCTATTCCTGAGTAATATAGCAAGCCATCTATCAATTTTGTTTACCTTTTCGAGGAACCAACTTTTTGTTTCATTGATCCTTTGTATTTTTTGTTTTGTTTTCCATTTTGTTCATTTCTACTCTGACCTTAGTTATGTCTTTTCTTCTGCTGACTTTGGGTTTGGATTGCTCTTCCTTCTCTAGTTCCTTGAGATGTGTCATTAGATTGTTAATTTGTGATTTTTCTGTTTTTTTTTGATGTAGACATTTATGGCTATGAATTTTCCCCTTAGGAATGCTTTTGCTGAATCCCCTTGATTTTGGTATCTTGTGTCCCCTTTGTTGTTCAGTTTGAGAAAACTTTTGATTTCCATTTTAATTTCATTAATGACCCAATAATCTTCCAGCAGGAGGTTGTTTAATTTCCATGACTTTGTGTAGAGTTGCAAGTTTCTCTTGCAATTGATTGCTAGTTTTATTCCATTGTGGTCTGAGAAGATACATGATATAATTTCTATTTTTTGAATTTGTTGTGACATGTTTTGTGGCCTAAGATATGATCAATTTTGGATAATGTTCCATGTGCTTATGTAAAGAATGTATATTCAGTAGTGTTTGGGTAAAATGTTTTGTATATGTTCGCTAGGCCCATTTGTTCTAGAGTCCCATTTAAAGCGAGTGTTTTTTTTTTTTTTTAATTTTCTACTTGGATGATCTGTGCAGTCCTGCCAGTGGGGTGTTTTGAATCCCCAGAAATTATGATGCTGCTATTTATCTCTTTGCTTAGATTTATTAGAATTTGCTTTATGAATCTGGTTGTGCCTGTGTTACGTGCATAAATATGGGAGATTGTCATGTCTTCTTGTTGCAGTGATTCCTTTACTATTATATAATGACCATTTTTCTCTTTCCTTATTGTTGTTGATTTAAAGTCAATTTTATCTGATATGAAAATGGCTACACCTGCTTTCTTTTGGTTTCCATTTGCATGGAATATTTTTTTATCCCTTCACTGTGAGTATCTATTTGTTCTTATGGGTTAGATGTGTTTTCTGGAGACACCAAGTATCTGGGTTTTGTTTTTTCATCCATTCAGCCAGCCTGAGTGGGGAATTCAGACTGTTCATTTTGATTGATAGAATTGATATGTGGGGTGCTGTTCTGTTCATCCTGTTGGGAAGTACCATTTGCTTTGTTTTACCTCTTGTATTATTGTTTTGTATGAGCTCTGAACTTAAGCCTTTGGGTGATTTTACACTAGTGGGTGTCTATTGTGCTGATCCATGGAGTTCTCAGTATTTGCTATAGGGCAGGTCTGGTCTTGACAAATTCCCTCAGTGATGGCTTGTCTAGAAAAGACTTTATTTCTCCTTCACGTGTGAAACTTAGTTTTGCAGGATACGGAATTCTAGGCTGGAAGTTGTTCTGTTTTGGAAAATTGAAAATGGGTCCCCAATCCTTTCTGGCTTATAAGGTCTCTTTTGAGAAGTATACAGTTAGTCTGATGGGTTTTCCTTTGTAAGTTACTTGATGTTTTCGCCATGTGGCTTACAGCAGTTCCTCCTTTGTGTTCCCCTAGGCCAGTCTGATGATGATGTGTCTTAATGATTACCTTTTTGCACTGAATTTCCCAGGTGTTTGCTGAGCTTCTTGTATGTGGATGTATAAATCTCTAGCAAGACCAGGGAAGTTTTCCTCAATTATTCCCTTAAATAACTTTTCTAGCCCTTGTGCATTTTTTCTTCACCCTCAGGGATCCCTATGATTCTTATATCTGGCAGTTTTGTGTAATGCCATATTTCTTGTAGGCTTTGTTCATTCCTATTAATTCTTTGTTCTTTATTTTTGACTGACTTAGTTAATTCAGAAAAGTTGTCTTCAAGCTCTGATATTCTTTCTTCAGCTTGGTTTAGTCTATTCTTAAAACATCCCACTGTGTTTTGTATTTCCTTAAATGAATTTTTCATTTACAGAAGCTCTATTTTTTAATGTGTTAATATCTTTAGTGAATTTTTCATCCATTTCCTGAATTATTTTTCTGGTTTCTTTTAGTTGGTTTTCCATTTTCTCTGTGATTTCATTGAGATTCCTTATGATCCATATGTGGAATTCTTTATCTGCCATTTCAGTATTTTCATTTTTGTTGGCATCCATTGCTACAAAGCTGGTGTTCCCCTTTTGGGGTGTCCTTTCACTCTGATTTTTCAAATTTACAGAGTTCTATGACTGACTCCTCATCTGGAACAGCTGTTGCTTCTTATGTTTGATTTTCTTTAGTTTAGATGGGGCTTTTTTTCTTTTGTGAAGGTGTGTCTGTACCATATGTTTGGTAAAATCTTTGATTTTGCGTGTGTGTGCTTTGATGGCAATCTAGGTTCTGGATGGATGCCTTGGTTATAGATATCCTTACTGTGGTTATTTTCTCAGTTGCTAGTTGTTTGCAGGCTGTAGCATTGTGAAGTATGCGTGTGGGCAGGTTCCCTGTCTCTCCTTGATGAAGGAGGCTGGAGGTCTTTGAAATACTTTCTCTTTCTCCAGTCCTGTGGTTTTCTCAACAGTGTGAATTGTATTGCCACACCTAGTTTAAACTCTGAGACAGTAGGTGGTGCTTGTGGGTAAAGAATCAACCACACCCCGTGTGATTGAGTCAGTAAACCGCGTGATTGAGTCAGTAAATGTTGTAAAGTAAATGTTGTAAAGTCAGTAAATGTTGCAAATTGACCTTCCTGTCAGTATGTGTCACTTGCCAGAAGGAAAAGGCTACAGTATTGTTTTGGGGACCCATGGCCAGATCTAGCCTCTCAGGAGAAGCACTCAAATGCCCCAGGTGGTGGGTGGGGCCCTGGAACATCCAGATGGGTCCTTTTAGCAGAGGCGGCTGGGGGGTGAGGCTAGGTGGGGCTGGGTTGGGTGAAGCTGCCCTCAGGCTCCACAAAAGCTGGGAAGGTAGCTGTTTCTGCAGGGGTCAAAGGTCCGCTCCAAGCTTCTGGGGAAAGCTGCCAGGGCAGAGCTGAAGTGACCCCACTCAGCCAGAAAGTCTGCTTGTTGGGGAGGGGCCATCTGAAATTCACAATCTGACTGTCAAGAGTGGGTTTTGCTCTTCTTCCCCCTTACCTGCTCCACAGTCTCCTTTTGGCATCCACCAGCAGACAGGAGATCAAACTAGCTGAGCTCCCCCATGATGGTGCTGTGGGCTATAAGCTTCCCTATCCAGGAATCTGCTCTGGGCTGACAGTGCAGCCTTCCTATGGGGGGCAGGGTGATTCACCAGTGTGCTGTGGCTAGCACCCATGCTGCCCTCTCTTTTCAGTTCTGTCCACCCTGGCTCCCTTGCCTCCTGAGATTAGTTCACAAATCCCTCTGTGCCCCCAAGTAACACAATTGAGTCCTGGAGATACAGGATCTGGCCTGCGGGCCTGTCCGCATGTCCCTCAAGATAAATTACTGACTATGCCAAGGAGAAGCATGCTGGTCCTGAATTGGCTATGGGGTGCTCAAGCAGGTTTGATGTCCCTCCACTTTAGGGTGTGCCCTGTTCTGATGAAGCAGCCAGGCAAGCAGCACTGGGGACAGCTGGTGAGTAGGGAGCTCACATTCCAAGCATCCCTTAGTCCTCTGCATGTCTTTAAGAGGAAGGGTTTGAGCCCCACTCTCTGGATGCACCAACAGAGGGGAAGCAACTGTTTCTGAGAGCCTTGGCTCAATCCTCTCTCTAGGCAGCGGCAGGCAGGGGAGGGGAAGGGCAGGCAAAGAGTCTGGATGGAGGACAGCTAGCACTCTGATTATGTCTGTCCCTCTCTCCAGAAGCCAGCTTGTCTGTAATGTCCAGATTCTGGGGTCACGCAGATCCACAGGACCCACCAGCCCCTGTGGCTCCTGCAGTCTGGGCCACAGTTGGGAATTGTTTGCGTGGGAACAAGAAATACAGAAAATTCAGGGGCTGAAGTGCCCTGGGGAGGACAAAGTTGCACAGTGGGTGGAGAAGTAGTATGGTGCCTGCCATCTGGGCTTGGTTCTGTTATGACAAGAAGCACCCCAAGGGGGCTTGCAGCCTGGTGCTTTGTTGTCAAAAAACTGCCAGTTCACTGGCAACAGCAGCTTTTGTGCTCATGAAGGCAGAAAAGCTCTCCAGCAGCTCAGAAGCCTGCTAACTGCCATAGATGTGAGGGAGGGAAAAACAAACCACTCCACCTACCCTTTTCACTGGACTCCATGCCTCTGGGGGTTGAACTCTGCTGATATCTTGCTCCTTCTCGTTCTGTTCTGCAATTTCTTCCCTTGGAATTTCTGCTAGGTTCTGGCACTTTTCCCTTGGAATTACACCCGATCTATGTTTGTTTGTTTGTTTTTCTTTTCTTTCCATCTGAAACTTTTCCTTCTTTCTGACATGATCTGGCTGCTGGTGTTTCTGGTCAGCCATCTTGTTCCTCTCTTCGGCATATAAATTCTTGACCATGACTGTATATGCCTGGCAATAGAGGTTTACCAAGCATGTTCTAATGTTATGAAGGATTGTGATTCTGGGCTTTGGACTATGTCCCTTTTCTTGTTTTGCTTTGCTTTTTTAGATTTTTGTGGTGGTATCTTAGACTGATGCCAGTAGTCAAACTGTGTATATTTATGAGCTAGCAAGTACTCATGAGACATCTGTATTTACACAGGCTGTAGAATTGAACAGTAAAGAGCACAGGCTTTGGATTCAGGCTGGATAGTTTCAAATCCCGTGGAATGTTTCAAACCACTATTTAATTGTGGTTATCTTAAGTATATTACTTAACTTTTCCCTCTCAGAGACTCTACTTCCTTATCTGTCAAATTAAGATAAAACCAGCCTTACAGATTTCTTTTAAAGATTAAGAGATTAACTGATATGCTTCACACAGTGTTTAGTGTATAGTAGGCACTCAATAAATATAAGGCTAACATCATATGGTGTTATGGTAACATGATGATGTTTAACTTTAGCAAATAAAACATGTTTATGGGTTTTAGGGTTTAGGATTTAGTATGCCTGGGAGAGACTGCTACCAAGCTGTCCAAGAAAGGCAGTTGCCCTTTTTTTCATAAATTTTAAGTCTCCAGTTTTTTAGACCCTAGAGCTTGGAAGGGTGGGGGAAAGAGAAAAAAGGTCAGGGAATTTTTCTTTTTAATGATTGGGCTTGGTAGGTAGTTGAGAATCTCTGAAAGGCTGATATGGAAACTTGCCTCAGTTGACAAAAGTAGAATGTAAGGGAGGGAAAGAGAAATAGTGCTTCAAGCAAACAGTGTGAAGCAATAGTTCACTCTTTCTCAGGTGTGATTTACAGACTGCTCACCTACACCCAGAGTAGTATTTTAATGCAAATTCTTAGACCCAGGTCTAGTTTTCTTGAATTATATTCCTGGCAACACCAAGATTTGAAAATCTCCTGGTATAGTGAGATCAATTTGATTTGGGTTCAAATTACTATTTTGCTACTTATTAACTGTAGTTTTTCTCATGTGTCACTGCCAACTCTGCTCTTATGTCCCACTCTCCCTTCTTTTCTCCTTTTTATTACATAACTCACCAACTGTACATACTCAGGTAGTTGTGCAATCAGCCATTGTTTGCTCTTAGACCATTGGAATGTTACCATTTAATACTCCCTACTGAACTTGTATGGTTTTCTAACTGACACCTATTTTTTATCTCTTTATCTCTTATGCTCAATATCTGGTCCTGACATAACTGTCAGTCCCTCTCTCCAGTTCCTGTGTGGTCTGAGTTACTACCCTGACCAATCAGATGCTCAGTTTTTTTTTTTTCACTTTTATTAGTTTACCCAGTTTAAAGCCTTGATAGCAAACTTAACTAAAGGGTACAGACTCATGCAAAATTTAACTGTGTAAAGCCTAGGGATTCTACAGTCACCCAATACTTCCTTATACCCCCATGCTGATAATGTCCAATATCTTGTTGGATAGGCAAGAGCACAAGTGCTGTGTGTGGGAGAAATGGACAGGGAGGCCACATTTGAGCTGGATCTCAAAAAAATGAGTGAGATTTTCATTACCTGAGATGGAAGAAAAGGGCATTCCTGAGAGAGGTAATAGCAAATATGTGACTAGGGGAGTAGTGGATGACTTAGTGTTAGTTGTGTTCTATAAACATTCTGTTGTTTCTCACAGTGCAATATGAGGACCACCTGTTTCAGAAATCTCAGAGAGTGGCTGTTCAAAATTTTATTCATGGATGCCCAAGATCTATTGAATTAGAATCCATGGGAATGTGATTCAACAGTCTGCATTTTGAACAACAGGCGCACTGCCAAAATCCATAGTGCAGCTATATATAACTAAGGATATGAAACTGAGGACCTGAGAAGACCAAGCCATGTCCTTCTTAAAGGGCTGAAAGCAGTATCATTTGGAGAATGAATACTGACTTTCTAAAAGAAGTGACAGTGTTTGGAATTAGCCTCAGTCCAGGGATCCAATCATGATATAATGCATAGGATTCTAGGAGAAAAGGAAAGAAACTGATCTGAAATTCAGTAAGTTTTGTGTGTGTGTGTGTGTGTGTGTGCATGTGCATGCATGTGTGGGAGGGAGGGAGAGAGGGGGAGAGAAAGACAGAGAGAGAGAGAGAGATATTAAGAGAAAGAAGGACAATGCAAAAAGGCCCTGATATGGCTTCAAAGTAACAGGGATCCTCTAATCAAAAGGCACACACGGCCTGGGGACTTGGAACCGTGGAAATTAGTAGACTCAAATGTGGGCTATGGTAGTGAGAGAAAAGTCAAGTAAGTAATTTTATTGAATTAAATCCTTACTTGATTATATTTACAAGGGTCTTTCACTTACATTCTCATATATTCACATTAATATTCATAATAACTTATGTGGGTAAGTACCCATGTCCCTTTCTTGGATATAAGGAAACTGAGGCCCTGAAAGTTTAAGTGACATGTTTATGACCATACATGTCTAATAGGTGGAATAGATAAATTGTGAACCAAGTTTTTTGACTCGAAGTCCAGTGTTATTGCCAATACACCAATATTGCCTCTCTCACCCCTGGAAATAGTAGTAATGACAAAAACTAACATTATTGAATGCTTACTGTGTGTCAGACATGGTTTTAAGCACTTTATGTATATTAATTTAATGAATCTTTTTTATGGACCTCTTTTTTTCTACTAAAGATTGGTTTCCTGTCTTGACTTCTAAAATTTTTGTATCTAACATATGTACCTCTTTGAGGCAAGTCCTCACAATTCTTTACAAAACACAGACCAAAAAGTGGAAAAAAAAAAAAAACAAAGAAAAAGGAGTGGTGGGGACACAATTATGAATTGTGGAACTGGACATGTCATGCTTATTTGAGACTATGTTTATGTAGTCGTCTTTGCCAATCAGTTGTAAGACAGTAGTTAACTAGCAGGACACCAGCTGCTAGTGTTGGTCATTTAAAATGTTGGTCAACATTTTCTTGTAGAATTCTAATAGTTTCCGGCCTAAGGTTTAAGTCTGTTATCCACCGTGATTTGATTTTTGTGAGAGGTGAAAGCTGTGTGTCATATTTTAGTCTTCTACATGTGGCTATCCAGTTTTCCCAGCACCATTTATTAAATAAGGAATCTTTTCCCCAGAGTATGTTTTTGTCTGCTTTGTAAAAGATTAGATGGCTATATGAGGATGGTTTTATATTTGGATTTTCTGTTCTGTTCCACTGGTCTGTGTCCCTGCACTTGTGCCAATACCAAGCAGTTTTTATAATCACAGCCTTGTAGTATAGTTTGAAGTCTGGCAAATTAATACCTCCCATTTTGTTTTTGTTACTTAAAATTGCTTTTGCTAAATGGGGTCTTCTCTGGTTCCATACAAAGCGTAAAATTATTTTTTCTATATCTGTGAAAAATGATGTTGGTAATTTAATAGGGATTGCATTGAATCTGTAGATAACCTTGCGCAGTATAGACATTTTAACAATGTTGATTCTACCGATCCATGAGCATGGTATGGTTTTCCACCTATTTACATGCTCTGCAATTTCCTTCCTCAGTGTTTCATAGTTCTCCCTATAGAGGTCCTTTACCTCCTTAGTTAAATATATTCCTAGGTATTTTATTTTCTTTGTTGCTATTTTGAAGGGTATTGAGTTCTTAATTTGGTTCTCTGTTTGACTGTTATTGGCATATATGAATGCCTCTGATTTGTGTTTATTGATTTTGTATCCTGAGACTTTACTGAATTCATTGATCAATTCCAGGAGTCTCTTGGTTGAATTCTTGGGGTTTTCTAGATATAACATCATATCATCAGCAAAGAGTGAGAGTTTGATCTCTTCTGTCCCTATTTGGACTCCCTTGATTCTGCTCCCTTGCCTGATAGCTCTCGCAAGGACTTCCAATACTATGTTGAAAAGTAATGGGGACAGTGGGCAGCCTTGTCTGGTTCCAGTTCGAAGTGGGAATGCTTTCAGTTTTTCCCCATTCAGTGTGATGTTGGCTGTGTGTTTGTCATATATGGCTTGTATCATTTTTAGATAGGCCCCGTCTATGCCTATTTTGTTAAGTGTTCTTATCATAAAAGGGTGTTGAATTTTGTCAAATGCTTTTTCTGCATCTACTGAGAGGATCATATGATCTTTATTTTTGCTTCTATTTATGTGGTGAATTACATTTATAGATTTGCGTATGTTAAACCATCCCTGCATCTCTGGGATGAAGCCCACTTGGTCGTGATGGATTATTTATTTGATAAGCACTTGGATTCGATTTGCTAGGATTTTATTGAGAATTTTTGCATCTATATTCATAAGGGATATTGGTCTGTAGTTTTCTTTTTTTGTTGCATCCTTTCCTGGTTTTGGTATCAGGATTATGTTGGCTTGGTAAAAAGTGTTGGGGAGAATCCCATCCTTCTCGATATTGGAGAATAGTTTATGCAGGATGGGCACCAGTTCTTCTTTGTAGGTATGGTAAAATTCAAGTGTGAACCCATCTGGTCCAGGGATTTTCTTTTTGGGAAGGTTTTTTATTGCTGTTTCGATTTCAGATCTAGATATTGGTCTATTCAAGAATTCTATTTCTTCCTGGTTGAGCCTGGGCAGGCTGTGTGTCTCTAAAAATTCGTCCATTTCCTCCATGTTTTCTAAGTTGTGTGCATAAAGATTTTTGTAGAATTCATAGATGATATCATGTACCTTGTGGCATCAGTCATGATTACTCCTTTCATTTTCCTGATGGAAGTTATAAGAGTTTTTTCTTTTCTGCTCTTGGTTAGTCTAGCCAGGGGCATGTCAATTTTGTTTATTTGGAAAGACTCTTACAGACATTGGCCTAGGCAAAGAATTTATGAGGAAGACCCCTAAGGCAATCACAGCAACAACAAAAATAAATAAATGGGACCTGATCAAATTAAAAAGCTTCTGCACAGCCAAAGAAACAGTCACGAGAGTAAACAGACAACCTACAGAATGGGAAAAAATTTTCGCATACTACACATCAGATAAAGGACTGATAACAAGAATCTATTTAGAACTCAGGAAAATCAGTAAGAAAAAATCGAACAACCCTATCAAAAAGTGGGCAAAGGACATGAATAGAAATTTTTCAAAAGAAGATATAAAAATGGCTAACAAACATATGAAAAAATGTTCAACATCCCTAATCATCAGGGAAATGCAAATCAAAACCACAATGAGATATCACTTAACTCCAGTGAGAATGGCCTTTACCAAAAAAAGTCACAAAACAATACATGTTGGCGTGGATGCAGAGAGACAGGAACACTCATACACTGCTGGTGGGACTGCAAACTAGTGCAACCCCTGTGGAAAGCAATTTGGAAATACCTTAAACAGATTCAAGCAGACCTACCATTCGATCCAGCAATCCCATTATTGGGCATCTACCCAGAAGAACAAAAGTCATTCTATAAAAAAGACACTTGCAGCCGAATGTTTATAACAGCACAATTCACAATTGCAAAGATGTGGAAACAACCCAAATGCCTATCAATTCATGAATGGATTAGCAAAATGTGGTATATGTATACCATGGAATATTACTCAGCTATTAGAAATAATGGTGATGTGGCATCTCTTTTGTTCTCCTGGAGAGAGTTGGAACCCATTCTATTAAGTGAAGTATCCCAAGAATGGAAAAATAAGCACCACACGTACTCACCAGCAAACTGGTTTCCCTGAGTGCACATTTGGGAATAACACCAGTTGGGTATCGGACAGAGTTGGGGGCTGGGGGGAAGGGATGGGTGTATACCTACTTGATGAGTGTGCTGCACACTGCCTGGAGAATGGACACATTGAAGTTATGACTGGGGGGGATGGTGGTGGGGGGGGAGGGGATGTTGGGGGGGGGGAGGGGATGGGTGCATACCTACATGATGAGTGCGATGTGCACTGTCTAGGGAATGGACACACTTGAATCTCAGACTCGGGGGGATGGGGAGGCATGGACAATATATATAACCTGAACTTTTGTACTACCATAATGAGCTGAAAAAAAAATAAGCAAGAATATTATGAAAAAAAAAATTAAAAAAAATAAAATATTGGTCACATTTCCAAGAAAATTTTGGCTTAGCCTCCTCTTTTATGAACTTTGGGATATTATGCCTACATATAGCACATAATGTCATGCTTACTGCCCCAAGGCATATTTGCCAGCTTTGAACAGTTTATGTTTTCAAACTAGACAGGCAGAGAACAAAATCAGCTGTATGTATCATATATTGCCATCTTTGAACTTAAACCAATTCTAAGTAGGTCTTCTAATAGCTCATGCATCAAGCATCTGGTTAACAGCTTTAAGAAAGATTCTTTACTGTCTACAAACAGAAGACATTTTTAGGACTTCGGGGCCTGGGAATAGGGAAGTGGAAGGTAAAAACTTAGGAGGAGTCAGAGGTTCTAGCAGAGCATTTTTGCCTGTGTCACCCCTTTGCCTGCCTCTTTTCTGGTTTAGTTCTTGGGTTTCAAAGTCCATATATTCCACTGTACTTCAGTTAATTGTCTTTTTGTTTATTTATTTATTTATTTTTATTTCGGTATATTATGGGGGTACAAATGTTTAGGTTACATATATTGCCTTTGCCCCGCCTGAGTCAGAGTTTCAAGCGTGTCCATCCCCCAGATGGTGCGTACCGCATCCAGTAGGTGTGAATATACCCATCCCCTCCTCCCCTCTCCCATCTGCCTGACACCCGATGAATGTTACTACTATGTGTGCAAATACTTATTTAGAATTAGACCAAAACAGGCTTTTATTGAAGGATGAAAATACTGCTAGTAACTGATTTTACAGTGGTTACAATGTCAATGGAATTGATCTGGTTAGTATTCTCACAAGAGAGGAAAACTATCAATGTAATGCATTGTGGTTTAAATAAGAACTTCAGCCCTAAATGGGCCTTTACTTGAAAATATTTATTGAGTACCTCTAATGTATTATGCACTCTGTTCCGTATTCTGAAGAACACACACATATATCAGATGTGAGAGCTGCCCTTGAGGAGATTGTAATGTAGTAGGAATAGCAAGACTTGTATGTAAATGTGTGTATACATTTTTTTCAGAGTTTTTCCCTTCCACATGAAAGCTAGGTTTGGCAAGCTTGCTTTTATGTGATAAGAACACTAAAAAGGCAGAAACACTTACATCAACAGGTGACTGTGGGAGTAGAAAGCAAAAGAGAAGCATATTGCATTAATTTGCACTCATAGCTTACTGTGAATAACCATTATGTGTTTATTACAAACTAAAATGTCTTCACTTGTTAAGATATAATTTACTGAATATATCATCTTGTTGTGCTGTATCAAGGTAGTTTGGTTTTTGTTCAGATAGTTCTGTCTGCTATCATACTCATTGGTTGATTTCTTCTCAAAATAGAGAACTTATAGCATTCAATTTACTTAAAACTTAACTCGCCATCTTTACCCCCTGCCTCTTTGTTCACAATCCTTCCCTTCTTAAAAATACACCCCCCAGACATAGTCAATTCATATACATATAGAAAGTCTGCCTTCTTAATGTCTTGTTTTTGCCAGTGGTTCCATGTTATTGTCAGTATCATTGTTTAATTAAATGAGATGATTTGTTTTAAAAGCCTAATCTATTCATTGGCCCATATTTAGTTCCCTTGCACCTGTCCCCTTTGTATCCTGGAAGTCATCTTTGATATACTAATACTTTGATAAGTGATAACACTCATTAGTTAATGACTATCTGAAATTATTTTCTCTATTAATTTGTTTTCCTTTTTATTGTCTTCTTCTCAGCAGATTATAAGCTCCACAGGGGCAGGGACCTTCCTTGTATATCTTTATTGCTTTTTTTAATGATTCCTAGAACAAGTGCCAGGAACCTAATAGGCTCTGCTCAATAACTACTTGTTAAATGAGTGAGTGATTGAATAAATCCTAATTCTTAATCTGTTCCAAACAATCAGCAAATTCTATCAATTTTTCTTTTAATAATGTCTCTTGTATTGTCCACTTCCTCTGCACTTTTACAGCACACATCTTTCACTTGACCTTTGTCCTTTCAGACCTAGATTAAATAGTAGTCTCTTACCTGTAGTCTGTTTTAAACCTATCCGGCATACTGCTGTTCTACTGATTTCCCTCAAACACTGTTTTCTTTTTCTCATTCCATTCCTTAAGAATCTTCTTGAATGCTTCTTGGTTCAGATGAAAGAAATGGATGTAATAGCATAAAGTGCCGTGTGAAGGTTAAGCATTTCATTTAAGAATGTCTTATATTTCTGCAAAGTTTCACAAGTCTATGATCTCCGTATATAATATTTCTGTCTTCTTTTGTAGTCCCCAGAACACTGTTGGGCACAGAACAAGTGCTTAATAAATACTTGCTGTCCTGACATACAGACCCTTATCCATTTGTGTTTCTGTGAAAAAAAATGCTCTTATTTAGTAAAGTGGTTGAGAGAAACCAGCAAGTAACTATGTAATAGTAGTTAAGAAGAATATCTGTGAACTGAAATTTTAATCATTAAAACTAATGCTACAAAGGGGTAGCACAAAGGAATTTTGGGGAAGTAATGAAACTGTTCTGTATTCTGATTATGCTCGTGGTTACATGACCTATGCATTTGTCAAAATTCATAGAAATCTATAACAAAATAGTGAATTTCACAGTGTACATTTTAAAATAAATTTTAAAATATATTTACTATAATGGAGGTTTTAACTTCTTGTTTTTTCCTGCCTATTAAGCAGTATGTGGTCTCCATGCTGTTCTGCAGTTTTGGATTTGTTTTTTCTTTCTTAAAAATAGTCTTAACTATAATGATAGGTGATTATTTATTTCCCTTTCTAATCTCAAGTGTAATACCTTAGTATAACCCACGTTTGGTGTTGTACTCCATTCTCCTCTTCTTTATCCTCCTCCATCTTGAAATTATTAGTATAATTGTAGAAAGTATACATTCATTAATATGCAGGACCTGACTTATATAAAGTCAACCAACAACACCTATTTTGTTTCTCCTTCTGAGAACAAATTTTCAAGGCCAAATTTTGGTTCTTCATAAGGGGTGCCATGTGCACATTTAAAAATGCAGAATTTAGAACTTAGTTTAAGCTTTTCTTTTTCTCAGTAAATACTATTCACAAACAGTCATGAGACATCTTTTTCTTCAATTGTATTAGTAGATTATTGGCAGTAGGCACACATTGAATGTATCCAAATGTGCCTGTTCCCTCTGTTGGATGGAAGAGCTAGCTAGCTTTATTCTATGATTTGATGCCCTGCTGAATAAGCAGAGATTAGAGATTTGAATGGGCATCTCCTTTCCAAACCAGACCATTCCATGGAATTAAGTTTTTAGCTGAGAGGGAGGGATTGATGAGGTCCCTACTCTGTGCTAGGCTAGATGGGAAAATTGCTGCAATATATCAGACATCTCGATAGAAAGGGCAAAATAATTGCAGCTGTCCTTTGAATGGAAAATTTTAACATTGCAAATAAATTCCATCTGTGTCTGCACATGTAGTAGTCACAAGAAATTTTCCAGCTTCAACTTTTAGTCAAACTGGCTACATAGTGGTGCAATGAGAAAAACTGGAATTTCCAGACCTTCACTAATCATACCTACATGTGGGTGAACCCCACAAATCATATTAACCAGAAGTTGTGATGAGAACTTTTCTCTGAACTGTTCAGCAGCTGTGTGTTTATTTAGGAAATAAATGTATTCAGTACAGCCTCAAGGAAAGTATATTCAGTAACACACCATCAGGTAAAGAAAAGAGTAAAAAAATAAATAAATACTGTTTTAAATTATGTCGTAGCTCCTAAACTTAAGTTTCTGATAATTTTTAACCTCCTTCTGATTTTTAATGGACACTACATTATTGGAGAAACTTTCTAAGACTATCTCAAAGCAAGGAACACCTAGCTCTCTCCTAATTATCGTAAACTGTTTCATAAGAACCTGTATGATTATTACTTGATTTTTAATGGATTTTTATGCAGTACCATTTTGAATCCATTTTTAAGTTCTAGACTTGAAAAGAAATGAATGCTGGAAAAATGTATTAGACAAAAATATGTATTAGAATAACTGTTTAAAGTATGCTTTTCAAATCTCAAAAGAAAGGAATTCTATATTTTAACCTCATAGTTTTCTTTTTATTAGTTTAAAGCCACAGATTTTTTTCATTGACTTGACTGGTTAGATTCCCCCCTTTCAATCCTTAAGGTGAAAAATTCTCTGTTTTAAAAATTACTGGACTTTAAAAATTTTACAGCTTACTTAATTACTTAATTTCCACTTGTATAATGTGTTGGTATAGATCTTGGGTTCTGAAGTTGAGCTGCTTAGTTTGAATGTGTATTCCACTATTTTCTAGCTGTGTCTTCTTGGTCAAGAGGGCTAACTGCTCTGATAATTGTTTTCTTACCAATTAAAATGAGGTAAAGTGCTTAGTGTAATGTCTGGCATATGGCATAAGTATTTAAAATATATAACTATCACAAGTATTTTACCAAAGTGTGGCAAATTGAATTTTAATGTCCTACTAAATTTTAAAAATTTCTAAAACAGAAAGAATATTTTCCCCATTGATGCTCCCTGAAGACCTGGGCTATGGAATAAGAACTACCAGTTTTCGGGATGGATTTAATTGCTAAAATATTTCATATAAACATGAACTGAAGAAAATTTTTAAAAATGTTAATCATTTTTAAAATTTCTGTACGGGAGCATTTTTTTTACAATCTCACTTGTTTTTACACCAAGAAAAATGGAATAATTTATATAGAATTCCACACATTCTGGAAGGCTAGGCATATTTAGTGCTTTTTCCCTGTTCCCCTACAAAACTGTCCTTTGACTGAAGTGTTGGTGTGCTTCAAATCTAATGTTAAAATTGCAGGGTTTTATGATGAAGAATCATTAACAAATATTTATCAGGTAGATCTTTTAAAAGATACATGAATATTTAAGGAAACTACATATCTACCAGCAAACAAAGGAGCATTCCTGAGATGTTATTGCTTTGGTAGATTGTACAGAGATATCAATAATATATTCACGTTTTAGAAAGACCATAATAGACAGGGATCTACTTGTTTGCTGCTAATTATACATATGGTTCTTTGTTAGTCAGCCAGTCAGATGCTCCGGGCAATTAAATATATTTCAATAAATTATCTATTGTCAGATCACTAGATGATACCTTAGACTAAATCATTTCATTTGTGCCTATGAACACATTATCTTAATGAAGAGACTATATCTTACTGGCTTACCATGGAAACTGGCTTATAATTGAGCCTCACTTTTCAGTATATAGACTCCCACTGGATCCTAAACAAGTTTTGGCCACATTTGCAGTAAGCAGTTGAGCACTTTTAAAAATCATATAGTAAAATGAGTATTTTAATTTTTGTAATTTTATTCCCTGTAAGTTTTGCTTACTACTAATATTGATAAAATCAAAACAAAACAAGACAAAAAATCAATTCTGCTTACATAACATTTTATTAGTAACATCAGACATTAAAGGGTATTTTTCCATATACCTTACTTTCAATAAGGATTCTATAGTTATAACTTCCAGGGCTTTTTTTAAAAAACTTGAATAGTATTAGATTTATTTCAACATATCATTCCTTGAATCAAGATCACAATGCTCAAGGCAAAAACATGTTTATAGAGAGAATAAATACTTTACAGCTTGTCTAGACTTTAAAATGCAGTAATAATTTATTTTTTGTCTTTTGGCAGACATGGAAATTTGGTTTTAGAGTGAGAGAAGTTGAAGATGTAACATGAGTTGCAAGAATTGATTTCACAAATAAACAACCCACCTTATGAGGGACTGCTGAATGAATGTGTTATCATCCCTGAAGGTAGAATAGTTCAGTCTGGCCTGATGGATTCTTGAATAATCCATGACTTCTATTTTTAATTGAATTACTACACAGCTTAACTCCCACAATTTTCTGTTCAACCAGGTGGTGAAATTACAAGCTTTCATCACCCAACAGTATATTTGATGTTCAGATGAGCTTCTACTTCAGAAACCTGTAAAACAAGAGCTGGGAGTTCTGTATTGCCAAAAGAGGTTGTAAAAAATGGTTATATGTCTGCAGAAAATTTTCCGCTGCTCTCTTGCATTTGTGTACATCTTGTGAGCAGAGGTACTGACTGCTTTTGGCCTTGAAAGATGAAGTGTTTCCTTCCACAGCAAAGGGCAAGTTTGCTTACTGACAAGTATAAAAGATTCAGGTTCCCTGTCCTGGTCCTCTGGGTCACACTGTAGAAGTTGAGGATCAGGGGGCAGATACGAGAAAATGCTGATACTCTGGCTACTGCTGTATCTGTGGCCCAGGAGGCCCACGTTTTCTGCCAGCATCCCTAAAACGGTGGCAGACTTACTTGTTAGTTTGCAAGTGGGGTAAAATATCAGACTGTTCACCATTCTTGACAGTAGTTATTATTGCTGGACATGCTGTTACTATTGGTAGTCATAGTCCAAATGACTATGGTAGCAATTAAATTGCACAGAAATTTGGTGGTGAGGCCACAGAATTACATAACCCAAGCCCCTTTTGTTTTAACAACCTGTGTTTACTAGTTAGTTAACTTCTTGGACCATTTGATTCTGATCTTATTTAACTAATTAGGTCATATTTGGCAGTTTCTCAGCTGGAAAGTTTGGAACATGCTTTATTGGCTTGAGTCTGGGAGTACATTCCTAGTGCTCTCTGGAATGTTCATCTGGGCACACTCCTCAGCTAAGGCCTCAGACTAGTTCTTTTTACTATGACAGATTAATATAATTTGGCCAGG
Organism: Eulemur rufifrons; assembly: GCF_041146395.1. Taxonomy (NCBI): domain Eukaryota; kingdom Metazoa; phylum Chordata; class Mammalia; order Primates; family Lemuridae; genus Eulemur; species Eulemur rufifrons. The sequence goes on along the minus strand of NC_091012.1, from coordinate 84,100,115 downwards.
ATACAGAATTCTCTAAGTTGATGTGCTCCCTTGAAAGGAAAGTGTTTAATTTCTTTTGTATTGAAATCATATCACCTCACCAACTATAGAGAAAAAAAAACAGTACTACAGCTAAGGTAGTCAGAAAAGATAGTATTTATTTATTTTTTGTTTTGTTTTTGTGTTTGTTTTCAGCAGTCATGGGCAGGCCTTTGGGTATGAAGATTATGATATGGACCTATTATTGGCAAGATGTGTTTAGCAGTTATTTTCTCAGAAAAGTTTAGAGAGAGTGACCATGGATCTGCAGTTTTTATGTGTGAAAGTAACCAGATGAAGACTTACCTACCAGCTGAGCCTCTTCAATCTTGAACAAATGTTAATATAAACAAATTTTAGATTGTTAATCAATATTCATGAGTATATATTTATTTATAGAGATCATTACAAATTCTTTTAAAAACAAATTGCAATCATCCTATGTTTTTGTAAGGCCATTTAGACTTTTACCTTGAATAGACTGTAACTGAGGGTTAGTTTTGAATTAGGTAGCTATGTTTAATTTTTCAGTGTGTAAAAAAAATAAAGCCATGCTTATTTGTCTCATTGTATGAAGTTAATAAAACATACTATTCAGTTAGACAAGGTTTTCATTGTTTGGAAAGCTGACCCTGTGATCTAAAATTCTGACAGAGTTAGCTGTAAAAGTTACTCAATTATATAATGCATACAGAGATTTTATATTTCCTACTATTAGGCATTTAATAGAATGATAATTATTAAGGGTAAATAAATGAATTTAAATAAGTTGAATTGGGGCATTTTGTGCCATTTAGAAGAATTTGATCAGTATGCCAAAGGAATATGATTCTTTCCTGCATTTGATGCTTTGCTTCACAGCGGGTGTTAGGTTGAGATTCTCTCCCAACTTGAGTGATGCCATTAGCAATAGGTCAAAACTCCCTGAATTGCTCTCTATGTTTTGCTCCCCTTCTTTTTATTGCCACGATAATACCACTTTTGACTTTGAAAAAGCCATTGCCTTAATATATTTTTATTATGCTGAGAGAGAATTTAGTCCTAGCAAAAAAACATTTTACTGGGATGAAAATACAGCAGGACTTACGTAAAAATAGCTTCCTTTCCCATTGAAAAAATAAAGGGAAGTGGAGAAAGAATTTTCTTTCAATCTAAAATTATTAGGAATTGCATTTCTGAGAATTTGCATGTGTCTTTGTGTGGGTATTATTGGTCTTCTTCATAGAATGATTTGGGGGACTTTCAGAGGTTAAGTCAGTGACTCTTATTGTTTCACAATGTTTACGGTCTTCCCCTTTTCTTGGAAACAAATGTTGGCAGATTTTTACAGTGAATACTAGCTAGAGTTCTTGAGCAGGTTTTGAGTATAGGGATTGAAGTTCAAATTGATTTAACTCTGGAACTTTTTCTACTCCTTTCAATTTATCTGTCTACTGGGAGTGGTAATTCTTTTGCATTTGGAGCAGTTTAATAGATGCCAAATAATGTAGGTAATCTAAGAAAAAGAACAATTTTACAATTTTTCAGAATGGTTTTTAATGGAAATTGGCATTAGGACTCAAGAAATGTATTGCTTGACAATCTTTAACTGCTAGTCAACTTTCTTTTAGACTGTCTTACATTAGAAGCACCTTTGTATGGACCATTATCAGGGTATATTTACTTTGGTAAACCTTTTTTTCTGAGAACAACACTTTTGGAGTTTTACTATAATGCAATTAATTGTTATGTCTTACTAAGTTTCGAAACTTAGTCTCCTAATTGTCCTTCAGACATTACTGGGTGTACTAAGCAGCCCATCTTGTTTTTCAGAGCTCCATGATATGAGTGAAGAAATTCATAAGACTTCATAAATGCTCAAGCATCAGCCCAACATATTACAAACCACTTGCTTTATAGTGACTATCTAGCAACTACATTGCTTTATGTAAACACCTTATCATCCTCGTATGTAGTTTCTATTGATATTAATAGCAACTTAGGAAAGGTTATATTGAATTTTACAGATACAATTTTCTTATGTTTGATTCCAAAATCTGGTTCTGCATCTATATACCTTCACTATCATACTGCCCCAGAACGTCTTTACTGTATTATGGTTAATGCACTATGGTGTCATTCATTATTTTTAATAGCTTGAGGGCAGGGATTCTCTCTCAATTCTGTATATATACAGTTCCTTATATATATTTAAAATAGTATCTATCAGTCTTTTAGAGCTTATTTGCATTTATTTATTCATTCACTGCATATTTATAGAACATTTGCTATGTGCCAGATGTGATAGTAGGCACTGGATAACATTACGAGCCATGAGAGAGCTTATAATTTACAATTTGTCTTATTTTATGGTAGGCAGTGCAATAGGCACATTGCTTCTCTTATTTACAATTTTCTGTGCAACAATTCTGAGAGGTAGGTATTATTACTCTCAACTAACAGATGAGAAATTTGAGACTCAGAGAAGTTAATCAACTTGCTCATTCACACAAATAAGTGGAGGATCTGAGATTCAAATGCAAGTCAGTCAGGCTCTCTGTATTTTCTATGGTATGTAACAAATTATTACCAATGTAGTTGTTTAAAAACACACACACACTTATTATATGACAGTGTCTGTGTGTCAGGAGTCTTGGCATAGCTTAGCTGAGTTCTCTGTAAGACTACAAAGTTAGGACTGACTTCTCATCTGAAGGCTCCACTATGGGAGAATCTATTTTCAAGATTATATGGCTGTTGGAAGAATTCATTTCCTTGAGGCTGTAGTACTCATGATAGCTTGCTTCTTCATAGTCAGCAAAGGAGAGAGTGACTCTAGTGTGAATTTTCTAGAAAAAGCCTTGTATAAACATATCAAGTCTTCTAGAAAATGCCTTGTGTAACATATCATCATTAGAGTGACATCTCTTCACCTTTGCCATATTCTATTGGTTGGAAGCAAGTAACAGGTCCTACTGACACTCAAGGGGAGGAGATTATACAAGGGAATGAGCACCAGGAGGTGGGGATCATGGAGTGGCCACATTAGAATACATCTGCCACAAGTTCCACAGTCTATGGTCTTTCCACTATACCATGCTGCCTCTAGTAAAAGCTCCATATATATGAATTAATTTTTAAAAATTACATAAAACGGTATAACACCACTGGAAAAGTGTGGGGGTAAAATCCCCATAATCTCACGATCCCAACATAACTCAATTGGTCTCTTGAGCAAGGTGATAAGTACTCATTCCTGCTATCTGAAGCAGTCATAATAATTGTGTTTAAATTCCTGTTAGTCTTTAAAAATATTCACACTTCTCCTTTTCACAGCTGAGCAAATGTGTTATTCTCTAGACTTCCTTTTTCACTTTCGATATGGTAAACATTTTTCCTTGTTGCTTCATAATGTACTGTGGTCAGTTTCTGTGTTCTTATAGCATTCAAAATTGGCCACACCACCAAACATTTACTTAATCATGTCCGAATGGTTGGATATGCAGGCATATCCCTCACTACTGAAAACAAACAAACAGATCAACAACAACAACAAGACACAGCAAAATGTTGCATAATCTTTTCAGGCATATAATTCTGTCCTCTTTTGAATTATTTACTTAAACTAGGAATCCAGAAGTGAAATTACTGGGTCAAGGAACACAAACATTTCCACTGCTCTTGGTGCATGTTATCAAAATGCTTCAGATTTTATTTGACTTTGATGGAATTATCAGCCTTCAAAATTGCCAAGGTATATGATAATGCTAATAGGAACTCTGTAATCATTGGAAATCAAGACACAATCTTTACTTGCCCTTAATCCAGGAGTTTTGGTAGCAAGAAGTAGGGGGAATTATCTTCTCTTCATGGCCACGGTCCCCATCTCAGGGTCTTTTTCTGCCCTGGAGCTCAAGTAGAGGACATAGATCCATTTAGGACTTATCCTTCATACCAAACAATGTCATGTCTATTGATATTTTTCCTGGTCACAATGTGGGACTGTGCCTTCCCTACAATGAGGCAGAGGCTATTCTCATGGAGCACTTGGAAAATCTGTATTTCCTTCTGTACAGGGGTAAATTGGACTAATTTATATATTCAGATGCAATACTCTGCTGTTGTATGTATCCAATATAGCAGCACATCTCACAGTAGCCTTTCCTGCAGTAGAAAAGGAAAAGAAGAAAAAAGCAGAGGTAACATAGACTGGCTTTTATCTGTCATCCAGTTAACACTAATACAAATAGATTAATTGCTTATTACTTTTCTTGTGATTCAAGAATTGATAGTTTGGAGTTGGTGGTTATAGTCTTTTTTGTTAAAAAAGTGTTTGTTGTAAGCTGGAGAATTTGGCTACCATATTTGGTTCTCATGTGCCTACCCTGTGACCTCACATCAGCCTGTTTGAAGATTCGCGAGTGTTTGCTTATCCTTATATGGGAAGGCTGACTGGAGAATCTGTCTGACCAGAATTAGAAGCCCTGTAGCAGTTACAGGAAGTGTGGCTTTAGTACATAGATTGCCTAATTAAATTTCCTTACTGCCAGAATTTGTTTTTTAGAGAATGTAGTGAGTTGGAGAACATTTTTACTGACTATAAAATCGCCATCATTTTATGGCTCTTAATGATCCTTATAACCAATCGAATTCACTTGATCCTATAATGACAGAGTTCTAAAGAGGAATAAAATTTATGCAGGAACTCATTGTACTGGGTTGATAATAGTGATTAGGGAAGGGAGCTGGGGGCTGGAATGAATTGGTTTGTTTATTTTTAAATTCTTAGTGCAACCTTAGTCTGAAATTCTTGGATCAGAAGATCCACATATATTAGACTAGCACTTGTCACAAATATTTAGCTTTGGCACTTGCTTATAACAGTTAGTGTGCTTTGTTTTAAGGAAGACTTGTGCTTTAAGGTTACTCCCAAAGCTGCCAGAATAGCCTAAAGCACCTATTTCCCTCTTAGCACTCATTTTCTGTAGCCACCTATGTTCACAAACCACTGACACCGGTGTGGAAGCACTTTGGAATGTTCTTAATTTCACACTTTATTTGTCCAAATACATGAAAACATTTTCAAATGGAGATACACCTTTTTTTGGTGAAGTCATTGTAATTCATATGAATCATTGCTTCTTCACAGTAACTTTTCCTGCTTCTGGCACGTTTCATTATCACAGAACCGCAGAGTGGGAAAGAACAGAAGGATCATCTAAGAAAACTTACTATGTGTATAAAACCCTTAAAATAATCAACAGGTGTTCTTATTTTTACCTTAGGCCAAGATTTGGAATTAAGAATGATACAAAAGCATTATGAGCCATATCTGTGCTCAATTAGCCTTCATTAAGTTGACATACAGTCTAATTAGCATGAGACAACATATATGACAGTACATTATTTTGTTATTCGGTATGCTTAGTGTTTAAGTAGTGCCTTTTACCCTGACAGAGCTTGGGCAAATGTGATTTGGAGCAAATTCCTTAATCCATCTGAGCATTAGTTTCTTCGTGTATCTGGAATGAAAAAAACAGCAGCTGCCTCATAAGATTACTGTGAGAATTAAAATAAAATAACCATGTAAAGAGTTTAGCACAGTGCCTGGCCCATAGGAAGCACTTAATAAATTATAATTATTGTATTATATTTCACAGTGAGATTATATGTGGTATAATGCAGAGAGGGACTTGATATATATAGAATTCTGCAGCCTATTGCTAGCACACTCTAAAGTGGGGTTTGTGTCCCACTGTTTCTTATTAGTCCAGCCCTAATCCACCCACTTCCTTGTAGCAGAAAGAGGCCAGACTTTGATTAAGGGATGGTTAGATTCCATCATTTAAATAATCTGCTAGTATGGAATTTATAATCCTATAATTACAATTTATAAGTTCCTTGAGAACATAATTAATATCCTTATTTTATTTTATTTTTAATTCTATCAGGGTAAGAACAGTAGTCTTGTACTCAGTAACTACATGCTTGACTGAATGGTAGCCCTTAACATCAGTAGGCGGGGGTCAAACACTGATCCCTTCCTAATAGCAGAGGATGCTAGCATTGGAATTGGGTATTCCATTCATTTTTGTTGATGTAGAGATTGATTTAATTATGTATATACTAATTTGGATTATAAAGGAAGCAAAATCACAGTCTCATAAGTAGAAGTTAGAATTAAATTATATAGCAAGAACACTTCAAAAGTGATACTATTCTTTGTTAGAGGTTGTAGGCCTTATATAAAAATCTCTTAAGAAAAAATCCATACAAAATATTATGAGGATAGACAGGGAAATATAGTGGAAACAAACTTACAATTTGAAGTTAGGGACATCTAGGTTGGAATTCCAGCCCTGCCACCTACTCACTTTGTGACTTTGGGTAACTTTACTTAACTTTTTTAAGGCTCAGTATTCCAATCTGTAAAACAGAGGTAATAACATGTACCTTATAGGGCTATTACGAATATTAAATGAAATAGTATGAGTAAAGCACCCACCCACTATAGCTGCTATAACTTAATTGGCCTTCTACCAAGGGCAGCTGTTATCGACACGAAGGATGAGAAGACAGTGTATCTCCCAGTCTTTCCAGACCACAGCCACAACTTGAAATTCTCATGAATTTGGAAACTATTATTGAGCACCTTCTGATATCCCAAAGTGTCTCTCTATGCTGGATGGGTCCACACCTTCTGTGAAGCCAGAGCTCTAAATCTTGTAAAAAATTTAAGCTTCAATCCTCTGTGCTTTGATTAGAGCAGTTGCTATCTTCCCTACCATGGGATATGCTAACATTGAGGTATTCTGTTGGGCTCTGGAGATTTTTGAGGACTCTATCTTCTGACCAGCTGTGTTCTAGGATGTCCAAGTGGTATTTTGGAGAATAAGGTCTTCCTTTGCTCATTGGGGATGGACAAGAATCTGTGTGCAAACAGTAACCATTAACAATATCTCCCTGTATTCAATCCCTAGTAAAAGGAATGTATATAGGCATATTGTACATTCCACAGGCATTAGTACTTCAGGGATGGCAGAAATAATGTGACATTGAAAAAAGTGGCTAAAACATAACTAAACCTCACTAATAAATGAAATTTTCTCCAATACATTGTGGGTAACCCATTAATCTAATTTGACAAGAGACATTTAATCCAGGGAATTTCTTTTGAAGTAATGTTTCCAAATAACATTGAAAAATCCAGCCCAGACAACCTCAAAGGCTGATGTGTATTACTTTTGAATAAGCTCTTATAGGTTGCTGATTATAGCTATCTGACTTTTCTCAAACTTCCAAGCAACTCTAGAAAGTATTGCCAGATTCCCAGTATGCAGTAGGAGTTTTTAAAAAAGCACCTTGGCTGCTTGAGTAGCTGAATTTACTGACTTCCAAATATACTGTGTGGAAAGGGAAAAAACAGTGGAGAACCCTGGCGGACAGTGCTTTAGTTAAGTAATCAAGGTTAACATCATCATCAACAAGTCATGTTGAGCCAGGCGCAGTTGACGCCTGAAATCCTAGCACTTTTGGAGGCCAAGGCAGGAGGATTGCTTGATGCTCGGAGTTCAAGACCAGCCCAGGCAATAGCAAGACCCTGTCATCACAAAAAAAAATAACCAGGCATGGTGGTGTGCGCTTGTAGTCCCAGCTACTCAGGAGGCTGAGGCAAGGAGGATCGGTTGAACGGTTGAACCCAGGAGTTTGAGGTTGGAGTGAGCTGTGATGATGCCACTGCACTCCAGCCCGGGCAACAGAGAGGCCCTGCCTCAAAAAAAAAAAAAAAAAAAAAAAAAAAAAAAAAAAAAAAAAAAAAAAAAAAAAAAGGTCATGTCGCTATCATGTGCCTTCTAATATGACATGATGAGGAAGGTACTTCTCCTTTGTAATATTCATCCTAAATATCCAATCCATAACTCCAGTCTAACCATCAGAAAAACATCAGACAAGCTTGATTTGAGGGGCATTCTACAAAACAGTGTGCCTCAAAACTGTCAAGGTCATGGGAAATAAGAAAACTCTGAGACACTGTCACAGATGAGAGGAGATTAAGGAGACATGATAACTAAATGTAATGTGGCATTCTGGAAAGGAACAGGGAAAAGGATATTAGTATTAATAGAAAAGCTGGTGAAATCCAAATAGGCTGGAGTTTAGTTAGTAGGATTGTACCAATGTTGATTTCTTAGTTGCAATGAATGTACCACTGTGGGAGAAGATGTTAACCATAGGGAAAACTGAGTAAAGGATAAATGAGAATTCTCTGTATTATATTTGCAAATTTTCTGTAAATCTAAAATTATTCCAAAATTAAAGTTTATTTAAAATTAAAAACTAAAAATTTTTATGAATTTAAAATAAAATTTTGAAATCACTCTGTATTGAGTATCTACTTTGTATCCAGCCCTGTTGGGAGCACTGTATGGGGAGACAGAAGCAAAAGGCATGGCCCCTATCTCCAAGTGGCTTATCAACTAACTGGAGGAGATGCAACTTTGACATGTGAAATGATTAACAAACATTGGTACTCTTTCATTAAACTCCAGACTGGGTGATGCAGACTGCAGGAGGTTAGAGGAGGGGATGGAGTGGCCACAGATGGCTTCACAAAGAGATTGGACCTGGATTAATAGGTCTGAATGATGGTATCAGCGTAGAAAGGGAATACTTGCAGATAAAGGGAACAAAGTGAGAAAAAGCACTGAGATTTTGGGCACCACATGTTCAGGGAAGAATAAAGGCAGCCTGATTTGATCCTAGAGGAGAGGGGGCTGGGTATTTTTAGAAAGGTACGTGGAGCAGAGCCTCATTATGCAGGAACTTATAAATTAAGTGGTGGGGGGAGGGGAGGGGTTGGAACTGGCCACAAGGAACCGGTATTGTAGTTGGATTATTGTACGTGTTTCAACTCTGTGGATTTAAGCCTTTGGCCAAATTTATGTCTATCATTTATTAATCTGTTAACAACTCTCTCGTCATGTACATTTGATAAGACTATGTGGAGATTATGTTCACCTGCAAGAGATGAAAGTGCAGCCATGCTCATTTTCTGGATTAAAAAGGCTTTTCTTAACTAAATGAAATATCAGTTCTGAATACTCTCATGTATCTATCTCTTTCTTACCTACAACTTTTCTCTGTCGATACGGTTTTCCAGAGTCAGAAGGAATTTCAGTCCTTCTGAGTGATAAGAGGGACTTGCTACTGACTTAGTTAAAGCTTGTTTCTTCTTTTAAGAGCAGTGCATTGTAATCAGATAATTTTACTCTTTGAAAAGGTTATTGGGCAGTGTTATTTTAAGTGATGGGTACATTGCTTATTAAGAAAAACAAAAAGAAAGTATGGGAAGGGTCTGATATCTTTGAAGTTTCTTGTCCGTTTCTTTGTAAATTTAAAGTACAAAAATTATATCTTCCACACTAACTATGCCCACCTAAAACTATTAAGTGACTGATCTCTTGAAAAAAGGGAGGCATAGGCTGCATTGTTCTCTAAGCAAAATCCTAAGACAGAGAAACTTTGCTGTCTTCTTTATTTGCTTCTCTCCAGAGAGTCCCTACCTACACTCCAAATATGCATACTGTCTAACCTTTCTGTGATGTTTAAAGTAGCGAGTCAGTGATGGTAGAGTTTCAGGTATCAGGAACAATTGCATTTAGGGTAGGATGGTACTCCCAATGTACTATATTTCACAGCCTCCCCTGGCTCTACACATAAATCTATCTCTGAAGAAATGGGAGACAGACTGAAGTTCCTTCTGACTCTAGAAAGAAGTATGGACTAGGAGGAGCTCTAGATAAGAAAGGGCTGGATAGACTAGGTTATTCAGAACTGATATTTCACAGTCAAGAAGAGCCTTTTTAACCCAGAAACAAGGCATGACTGTGTTTTCCTTACTGTGACCACCTGAAGACATAACTCTTTTTGAGAAACTACCTTTAAAGACCTACTTTCCTCTCTTTTCACACTAGAATCTGTTTTTGAAATTACTTAGGCCTTAACATCTCTTTAGAAATGATACTTCAGACATGACTGTGGTAGAAGTGCAACTAAAAAGGAAAACAGTAACAGTAGAACTTTTTTTTTTTCTTTTAGCAGCAGTAAAATAGCAAACCTTAGATTGTGTTCTCATGCTGCCACATCTTGGAACATCTGTCAGGAGAACTCCAATGAGCCAGTGGTGGAGGTGGGAGATGAATAAGAAACTTATTGTTAGTCACCTTAACCCAGACTTGTTACTTATTGGTAAAGAGATATGAATTATAGGTTTTACATGGCTGATTGTGACGAAACTACTTTTGAAAATATTGTAAAACAGGCAAACTAAAAAACAAGTGTCACTTGCTGTGGTTATGTCCTAAGATTGATTGAGCAATAGGAAGCCAATGGCTTAAGGACTCATGACAGTATTCATTTAAAAATGCAGACTCTCTGGTTACCAAAGGACTACACAGTGGCAATGCTGCACTGGTCCACTGTCAAACAGATTAACTGGAGTTTTAGATTTGATTTTCTTTTTAGGTGTATTTTGTAAGTGGATTAGTAAAGGACTGAACAGGCAGCTTTAAATGCTCTTTGTTTGCTCTTCCTTCCCTCACTGTTAAATCCTTAGGCACAGCCTAGGCAAAGGCAGGCTTATTATTTTCCTAAAAAGCAGAATGGCCCTTCCTAGGGCAACACTTGAAATAAACATAACCAACTGGAGGGAATATATATATATATATATATATATGAATTTCTCCTGAGAAAGTTGACTGGGTCACAAATTATAACCTGCTTTAGAAAGGCAAAATACACATCCACACAATTACTTATAAATTTATAGACTTCAATTATGTGTAATAAATTAGTAGGAGAAATTATGAGCATACATTTTGAAAGTTTCCAAGTTTATTTTGTAAGACTGTACTTTTAATGTTCAAGTATAACATGTTGTCACCTTTGTGAGCTCAGTTTTAACAGCTGGCCAATTATATTAAACTATACTAAACATATCTTCCTTTTACCCAAACTATAGATTACATGCAATATAGATGGATGCAAAATATAGCATTTGTGTTATCCTTATTGAGCTTAGTCTAGGTAGCATTGATAATAGCAGTAAGTGCTTATTCTCTCTTCTCTCATTAGCTTTGTCATTCACTTGACTCTTCTCACTTTGTATTGTTGTCTTAGCTTCTTATTTAAATACCCTGTTGTATGTCCTTAGTCTTCCACATGGGACAGAGGGACTGGCCCGAGCTGGCACTTTCTCAGCACTAGACCTGGACTCCAACCCGGCGCCAGAGTACAGTCACTTTGAGTCAAAGCCACATAACTTACGACAATAAATGATGAACAGCAGCATGGTCTCTGGGTCTGGGTCCCTCCAAACCAGTGAGAAGATGTCCTTATATGTCAGTGCCCTGTTTGATTATGATCAGACTTGTGATAGCTGCTTGTCAAGCCAGGGGCTCAACTTCTCTTCTGGTGATATTCTACATATCATTAATACCTCTGATGATGAGTGGTGGCAGGCAAAGCTGGTGACACCACATGGAGAAAACGAGCAGATCATTGTGTTCCCCAGTAAGAAAAGGTTAGAAAAGAAAGAGCAAGCTCGATTTAAAACCATGAAGTTCCATGCTAGGACAGGGATGATTGAGTCTAACAGGTCGATCGCAACAAAACGTAAAAAGAGTTTCCACCTCTCTCGAAAATTTCCGTTTTACAAGAGCAAAGAAAACATGGTCCAGGAGAGCAGCATACAACAGGGAGTGACATCCAACACCATTGACAGCAAAAGCAGTTCCAAAAGACAAGAGGATGCCATTTTGTCATATGAGCCAGTGACATGGCAAGAAATTTCACTATGCAAGGCCCGTGATCATTCTGGGCCCAATGAAGGACTGAGTCACGATGACCTGATCTCTGGGTTCTTGCATATATTTGGATCCCATGTGCCACATACTACCCAGCCACACAAAGATAATGAGGTAGATGGACAAGACTACCACTTTGTGGTGTTCTGAGGAAAAAGAGAAGGATATCTAGGAAAACAATTTCATTGAGGCAGGCCAATTCAATGATAATCTCTAATGAGACCAGTATCCCGTCAGTGCGGAAAGTTGCAGAGAGGGGCAAGCACTGCATCTTAGATGTTTCTGGCAATGCTATCAAGAGACTACAGCAAGCACAACTTTACCCTCTTGCCATTTTCATCAAGCCCAAGTCCACTGAAGCCCTTATGGAAATGAACCAACAGCAGACATACAAATAAGAGAATAAGATCTATGACAGATCCATGAAACTGGAGTAGGAGTTTGGAGAATATTTTACAGCCATTGTACAGGGTGACTCCCTGGAAAAGATTTGTAACAAAATCAAACAAATCATTGAGGACCTGTCTGGGTACTACCTTTGGGTCCCATTACCTGAAAAACTCTGAAGAATACTCTCCAGCCATTCCCTTGTGAACAGAAGAAATCAAGTCCCTCTTCCCTCCTCCCTCTTCATTCCTGTCTCCATGGGGAGAACAAATGCTAATGTTCTTGTCTCCTTTTTTAGATATGTCAAAAAAAATTGAGTTTTAAGCTTTGTGCAGTGGCAGTATCGTAGCCAATGTGGTTTATCCGAGGCTGGATTATTGCTAATTGAAAACTTTTGCCAATATCTCGCCATGAGGACTTGAAATAGAGTCAGCATGGGCAATTTTTGACAGTCTCTACGGAGACTGAACAAAAAAAACCAAACAAACTGAGTTTTCTAGTCCTGTTCTTTTTTTTTTTTTCAGTTTTTGTTTTGTTTTAGTTTATTTTGAGGGATGATGCCATCTCAATCATCATGTGACTATGCCCATTCCTGCATGGACCTTTCCCAAGCACTAGCACAGGTGCAAATTCATCAAAGCCATGGTTTTCATAAAATCCAAGCAGAAGCGAAGAGTGGAGGACTGATGGAAAGACAAACTGCACAGCTTGTGAAGTGAGCTAAAAGCACCACATGATGAGATGTTCCTGGGCCTTTCTACCTATCTATACTGCTGTCTTGCAGCTCTGAACAGTACAACATAATGGCAACAGAAAGTATCTTATTTATATATATGTAATTTATATAAAATATATAGAAATTATTATATATATTATACACTCACACATATATATATTCACACACATTTGAACTACAAAACCTATGGAGACTTCATCAATGGTACTATGTTATTAGAGAAATGCTTTGGTTTTCATATTCTAATCAGGTGGCATCTTCTATCCCAGCTGGTTGGGAAGGGATTGAAAATGGTAGTAAGTGCTGTACTAAGGGTGCTTGCATTTGGTCATTCTCTTGAGAGGTTTTCTCTAGGAGGGGTCAGCCTGAGGCCTGAAAGAAAGAGGGGGTGAGGGAGTTGGAGACTACCTGAAAACATCTGCTGCCCTGAGATGCAGTCAGTTCTGTGTGCAGAAAGAGAAAGAATGGCTATGATGCTCCATGTGAAATAAATAAATACATAAATACCCTGTTGTAATTGAACTTTTAAATATATCTATGTCTAACCCTTCCCACTCGATTGTAATATTGGGAGGGGATCTCTATTTTTCTTTAGGTGTTCTAGAGAACTTAGTAAAGTGCTTTGGGTGCCACTTATGGGGCACCCAAGAAATAATTGTTGAATAACTACCTAGTACAATTTATGACAATAATTTTAGATTTTAGTGCTTTGTAGTCAGAACTTCTGTAAGTGTTTATTAAGAGCCAGTAAATAAAATACGACAGAGGTTGATTATAAAACAAAGCAAAAACCCCACCATGATCAAAATGTTTTATGATAGGTTGTTACTTTCCTTTATGAAAAAGATCTCTTGTTTTCTCACTTGCAGTATCATTAGTGAAATTTTATTTTTTCTTTTAAATTTGAAACATTCACGCTGGTACCTTCTATAGCAGAAACCTTGTCAGTCTCCTTTCTTTAAAAGAAATGACCCTTAGCATGGTAGACCAGAAACTTACTGAGGCTTGTTGAAGGCAACTGTTTCCTCCAGGCAACAATTGTTCAATGGCCCTGCTCTGTGTCTTTAGGGGGAAGAATACCCTAAATCTGAAATCCCTGACATTGGGGCAGAAATGACTTGGAATTCTTTGGGTAGAGATGAGGGATGTGGTTTACTCTTAGAAAAAGATTGATTTAAATTCCTGGACAGTGTCATTGTCCACTTGTAAATACATTTATGTGCTGAAAAGGTTATCAGTAACCTTCTAGCTCCAAAGTCATTTTTTTTCTGTAGGAAATTTAAATTTTATTCCTTGGTGAGTCCTTGTAACACCCATTCCTATTTGTTCTGGTGGTATGTGGTTTCCAGTCACATCTATTCAATGTGTCTCTATTTTAAGTCCTGTTACTGAAATTAGGAAATTAGTATTACTGTATGCCCCCTTGTTATGGTGTGTTATAGTGAACTTGTGCCCGTAGTCATATAAGAAAGGCTATAATTCTTTATATATAAAATATGATTTCTTGGAAATAAAAGTTAATATGTGAAATCTTGGACTTATAGATACAATCAAGTCAGGAAATATTTTTTTTTACATTCCCTGAAGATTAAAAGCTGAACAAATGTTCATAGTTGACATAGCAGAACCTATTAGCAAGGGATGAATATGGCCCATTCTGTTCAACCTTACAGAGATGTAGAACACTTTAGGAGGCATATGTACTTGTCACTAAGCAATCTCAGAGCATGGGAGAAATTCTTGTGGTCCAGAGCTGATAGCTTGAGGGTGGTAACTTCAGTGAAGGTATACTGTCATGCCCAGTGATACCAGGCCTGTCCACCATCTTAACTCAGCACAGTGAATGGTGTTCTCAACATAGTAAACATTCAATAAGGTGGAAAAGGCCTCACAGAGTCATTTATCTTAAAAGTCCTCTGCTTTTTGTGTACTCACGCAAACATGACTGATGACATTCTGACAGGGTCATGTATGGTTCTTAGCATGTTAGCTATAACATTAACTCTTTACTCATTCAGAAAAATCTGATGGAATGCTAGGTTCCTGAAAGTATATTAATGGGATATTTTCATATCTATTAAAATTTATAAATATGCTAATAATCAACAAATTACTTGACACATTTCACATTGATTGAACCCCCTACTATATAATGGAGATTTCAAATCACTGATTTAATCGAATCTTCCAGCAAGTCCATTAGTCTGACAGACACTCCTTTTTATTGACTTTTACATTGCTTTTCCTCAAAAATCAAAAGAAGGTATATGTTATATTTAAGAATGAAAGTTTGATTTTATAAGCCAATACAGACCTATAATCCCTATTAGAAAAATTACCTTATAGCAAATTTTGCCGTATTGTAACTGATCTTTAAAGCAGGCATTCAGTACTCTGATCTAAATAGCCTTTAAAAATTCTACCTTCTATTGTGAGAAATTGAAATTGTTTTTCCTGCAGTTGTGTGATGAGGGAGAAAATTACCGACAATCACGAGCAACTAGAAGGATAAAATTACAACCTCTGTGCATGCATGCCTGTGTGGAAGGGGAGTGGGGTGTAAACCTGGAGGGGACCTGTCTATATGTGATTTTCTTATTTTGCATTTTAATTCTCATTGGCAGGACTACTTCTTTTATTTTATTTTTTGATGCATCTGCCTCATGTGTCTTTTCAGTGTGACTCCATGAAGAAACTTTCTAATTGATTGTGCTCCTGCAGCTCAGAAATGTTAAATTATGGTTTCAAATATGGATAAATTACCATAGATGTGTGAATTCAGATTCTAAAAGAAATGTATATCAGAGGAGAAACCTAACTAAGGAGTATTACTTTTACTATTTTAAAAACTCTCTGCTAGGTATGATGAGGAGACAAAATAAATATGCTATTTCTATCTGTTAATCTAGTTGAAGTAGCACAGGCATACCTGAAAGATACCTTAGTAGCACGTTAAGAGCTAATGAGTGGTAGAGATATATTCCTAACTTAGTATACAGACAGGCTTAGGTCTTATATCTTCTTACTCAGTTTCTGTTCTGAACAATGAAACTTGAGACTTAAGTGACTCTGAACCTTGTGTGATTCCTCAAGAAAGGATTAATTTTCATTGACTATACGATGCTTGTTAAGATGGGAAGCAAACTTGGGTTGTTTGGAAAGACTTTCAATAAGAGATGAGATTAAGACAGGCTTGTAGATAGTCAGAAGAAAACATAGTTTTCCACTACCCACAATTTTGAGTTAACTGCATTACTTTAGGTTATTGATAGTATCAACTAGCCTTGCATCTGCATCACTGAAAATGGGAATTTTCAATGGAAAAAAAGAAAAAGTTAGCTTGATAGAAGGACCTGTGGGCTAAAAGGTCCTTGACTCATTTGTGAGACATCATTAACAAGACAATAATAAAGAGGGAAAAAGCATATATCTTCTCAAAGAAACCACAAATTTTGTTCCATATCTCAATTCATTTATGCTAGCTCATAAACTCTTTGTTGAATTTGAAAAATAAAAACAAACAACAAAAGCTGTTTGCTAAGCAATATGGTTTCTTGTCATTTGGGTCCTAGATTAAGAAGAAACAGCAAGATGTGCTTGGTTTCTTAGAGGCCAACAAAATAGGATTTGAAGAAAAAGATATTGCAGCAAATGAAGAGAATCGGAAGTGGATGAGAGAAAATGTACCTGAAAACAGTCGACCAGCCACAGGGTACCCTCTGCCACCTCAGATTTTCAATGAAAGCCAGTACCGTGGGGTAAGGAAACAATTTTAATTTTTGTTTATTGAAATAAATTGCCCCAAATCCATCCTATTTCTTTCATACCCACCTCCAAATCTGCTTACAGTCATTTTCCCTCTGCAACCACTAACCAGCTGGAGTATTTTGCCTTCTACTAGTAGGCAAACGGATGAGTCAGCCACACACACGAAACTAACTGTGAATGTACAAATACAGACCTTGGATATATAGTCGACTTTACATTTTTTCATCTTGTTTCCAGCCAGAGAAATTGTGTTTCTAGTGTGTCCACAGAAAAGCCTCTGAAGAAAAGTCAGCTGTTTTGGTTATTTAGATTAAAATTAGTTAAAAAGAGAAATATCTGATTTTCTACTTGAAGCTAGTAATACTTATATTTTGGTATCATTAGTAGATTTTCTCAAAATTTTAAGTTAGCTAATAAAGCTCATATAAGAAATGAGGGAAACAAAACATTGAGTTTTTGCTTTGTGACAGGGATTTCTAAGTGTGCCATCTTAATTCATCTTCATTTTAACCATGGAGCCTTCATTTTGTATTCTTCATTTACTGTTTATTTAAGTAACTTCTGTAGCCTATGGCCATTCTAGGCACCATGACATGCACAAGTATATATAAAACATAGATTCTTCTCTTGAGGAGTCGGTTGGGCATGGGGTGTGGAAAGAATCATACACACCTGAAATAATGGGAGAGCGATTATGAAACCACATACATGCAATGACATGATACAAAAAATATATGCAAGAGCTATAGAAATTTGGAATAAATATATGCTTGCATTGCTAAGTCCTCAGGTTTATTTATTTATTTATTTATTTTAATTTCAGAATATAATGGGGGTACAAACATTTTGGTTTCATAAATTGGTTTTGTACAGTTTGAGTCAAAGTTATAAGTGTGCCCATCACCCAGATAGTGTGCATTGTACCTGTCAGGTGTGAATTTACACATTCCTTCCTCCCCCCCCCCGCGCCCCCCCCCCCCCCGCCAACCTGCTTGATTTCCATTGAGTTTTACTAACATGTGCACATGCATGTTGATCAACTAGTTACATTTTAGTAGTTAGTACTTTTGGTATTTATTTTTCCATTCTTGTGATACTTCACTTAGAAGTATGTTCTCCAGTTCAGTCCAGGTTGTTCGCCATTTTTTATGGCTGAATAGTACTCCAAGGTATACATGTACCACATTTTATTAATCCACTCATGTATCAGTGGGCACTTGGGTTGATTCCACACATTTGCAATTGTGAATTGTGCTACAATAAACATTTGAAACCCCAAAGATTCTGCCAGGAGACTCCTGGAATTGATAAAAATAAATACAGCGAAGTGTCAGGTTACAAAATCAATGTACACAAATCACTAGCATTCCTATACACCAGTAGCAGTCAAGCTGAGAATCAAATCAAAGACTCAATAACTTTCACAATAGCAACAAAGAAAATAAAATAACTGGGAATATATTTAACCAAGGAGGTAAAAGACCTCTACAGGGAGAACTGTTATCACTGAGGAAGGAAATTGCAGAGGATGTAAACAAATGGAAAAATGTATCATGCTCATGGATTGGCAGAATCAACACTGTTAAAATATCTATACAACTGAAAGTGATTTACAGATTCAATGCAATCCCCATCAAAATACCAATGTCATTTTTCACAGATCTAGAAAAATAATTCTGTGCTTTGTATGGAACCAGAAAAGACCCCAAATAGCCAAAGCAACCATGAGCAAAAAGAATAAATCAGGTGGCATCACTTTACCAGACTTCAAGCTACACTACAAGGCTGTAGTAACCAAAACAGCAACATAGACCAATAAAGCAGAACAGAGAATCCATATATAAAACCGTCCTCATATAGCCAACTAATCTTTGACAAAGCAGACAAAAACATACACTGGAAAAAAGAATCCCTATTCACTAAATGGTGCTGGGAAAATTGGATAGCCACATGTAGAATACTGAAAGAGGATCTGCAGCTCTCACCTCTCACAAAAATTAATTCATGATGGATGACAGACTTAAACTCAAGGCATGAAACTATAAGAATTCTGGAAGAATAAAATGTTGGAAAAACTCTTACAGATACTGGACTAGGGAAAGAATTTATGAAGACCCTGAAGGGAATCACAGCAACAACAAAAATAAATAAATGGGACCTGATTAAATTAAAAAGCTTCTGCACAGCCAAGGAAACAATTAATAGAGCGAATAGACAACCTACAGAATGGGAGAAAATATTTGCATGCTATACATCCAATAAAGGGCCAATAACCAGAATCTACAAAGAACTCAGGAAAAACAGCAAGAAAAAATCAACCCCAAACATCAGCAAAAGACACAAACAGAAGCTTTTCAAAAGAAGATAGACCATTGGCCAATAAATATATAAAAAAATGCTCAACATTTCTAATCAGGGAACTACAAATCAGAACCACAATGAGGTATCACCGAACTCCAGTGAGAATGGCTTTTATCAAAAAGTCCCAAACAACAGAAGCTGGTGTGGATGTGGAAAGAAAGGAACACTTATACACTGTTGGTGAGACTGCAAACTAGTACAACCTCTATGGAAAGTACTATGGAGATACCTCAGAGAACTAAAGGTAGACCTACCATTTGATCCAGCAATCCCTTTATTGTGTAGTTACCCAAAGGAAAATAAGTCCTCAGGTTTAACATGACTGAGGAGCAAATGTGTTTAGAGGCATCAATTCAAATCTTCTACATCATATGTTTATATGGGAGTGAGAAGGATGCTTTTTGGCAGAAAGCCTTTTAGATGCCAATTCAGAGCATCCTAGGGAGGAATATGATAAAAATGAGAAAGTACACTGGTAGAAAATATTTTCTCTGTGAGTGAATTTGTCACCTCTAAAGAGGAACCTGGAGATTTCACCTGTTGCTGCAAACAGGGCCAATGTGCAAAGACATGTTCTGTAAATAAGGAGAAGGCACTTAGGCTATTCTTTTATATAATGTAACATCAATGCCATAATATTTGAAATTTCTGCAAATTTCAGAATCTCAGGGACTGAAAGAGGCCTCATCTAGTCCAATCTAAGAAAGCAGGTGTTGTCTTAGTCTCTCCTTCTTGAAGCAGAAATTTCAATTGTTTGACTTTTGAAAGTAAACACATTTTGGATTATAAGGGTACATTTGAGAAACCACATTTACCTGGCTTATTTCTACCTTACAAGCCACAGTGCAGGAAAATGGAGTGTGTTACAGAAATAAGGCAAGTATCACTGAGAAATGGGAAGATGGAAATGAAGGAATGGAAATGAGAAACAAATAATCAAATAAATATTTGTTAATGAAAAAGGAATCCAACCTCAGTTGAGTGCCTGCTTTGTACGAGGCACGGAGTTAGGAGTTCAATAACAGTGAAAGGTAAGATTTGTCATTTTCCATTTAAGGTATCTCCATAATGCTTTCCACAGGGGTTTCACTAGTGCAATGCACTCTATCTGGGGAATGGACACACCTGGAGCTCTGACTTGGGGGGATAGGCGGTACATGGGCAACGTATGTAACCTGAACTTTTGTACCCCATAATAAGCTGAAATTAAAAAAAAAAAAAAAAAAAAAAAAAAGATTTGTCATTTTCCAATTCATGGGGAGAAGAGTACATAGAAATCATTCATAGAAAACTTATTACATTTTCAGTAATTGTGCTATATGTTTTATGTGTATTATAATCCATTCTTGTACTAATCCTATGAGGTAGGTATTGCTCCTATTTTATAGATAAAGAATTTGAGGTCTAGAAGAGGTTAAATAGCTTTCTAGGTCACACAACTAGGAAGTAGTAATGCAACTAGGATTTAAACCTAGATTTGTTTTACTCTAAAGCTTCTACTCTAATTAAACCACACTGTGTTGTTCATTTTTCTATTTACTCAGAAATCCCTTCATTTGTTTTCTTGCTCTGTTCGGTATTGTGAGGGGCCGTCCTCTGCAAATTACATTTCCCAGTCCCCATTGCCACTTGCTCTCTATTAGGTTTGGCCAATAATGGGAGGCACTACTGGTTGGAAGATTACAGGAATGGAGGAGGGGAAAAATCATGGTATTCTTTTCCTTGTTTCTGGAGGTGTCCATGACAGTGGCTGTATCTCCTTTGTGCTACCAGCTCTACCAGCTGTCCCAGCTCCTGGGATCTATAATATCACCATCTTTATTTTTCCCTTTAAACCTAGTTGTGGCAGGAGCTTCCTACTGTTAGTAATCTCTGGGTTGTCTCACCATCTCCTGTTTGCCTTTCAGTTCTTTAACCCTTTGTAATTAAGTCTCCATATTAAATTACCTCTATTAAACTATCTCAGGTTTTTCAACCTTGGCACAATTGACATCTTAGGTGGATAATTTTTTGTTTAGGGGGGCTGTCTTGTGCATTGTAGGATCTTTAGCAGCATCTTCAATTGTGAACAACCAAAAATTTCCACAGACATTGCCAGATTATCCCCTGGGGGAAAGATTACATCCTGTTGAGAACCACTTAACTATGCCTTAGGTTCTTATTTCCTGACTGAAACCTGACAGAAACTACTACCCTACTTATATATGTGAGGCTCTGCTATAGAAGATACAAAATCTTGGGGGTAATCTTCATTCTGAAAGAGGTTATGCTATGTATATGAAGAACTAAAATTCATTTTCATGAAATTATAATTAATATGATACCAATATATGGTAGAATACATTCTGGATTAATGTTATTGGAATCCCAGAGATGTAAATATAGTATCTTTACTTTTTCTCTTTAAGAGAGTTCCTATAGAAGAAGCAGACTCTGTCACAGTCTGTCTTGTTTATGCTTATATTCCTAGCATCAAGAGCAGTGCTTGGCACATAGTAGGTGCTCAATAAATATTTGTGGAATGAATGAATTAATGTGGTTTAATTAAGAAACTGATGTTCTTTTCTCTCAGATTCACAAACTGTTTATGTTTTCTATGTTTTGGACCAAGAAATGATAATATACTTTGACCCCAAAATACTTGAAACAGAGTCAACTAGAGTCCCCTACATAGCATCATATCATCGGATTTCAATCTGCATGAGGACTTGCTTTCTTTCAAGTGAATCTAAAGACCAACATGAGTTGTTTTTGTTACTTTGATGATAGTAAATACTTTCTCTGTGACTACTAGATTTTTTAACTAGTATTCTGAGGTTACTTCAAAGTGGTTGAGTGTAGATATGATATATATGGTTTGTTTACCTTGAGTATCTCTTATCAGTCATGTGTCTCAGTATGGAATAAGTGTTAGGATCCAGTTCCACTTTTGAATAGTGAACTCAAAGAGTATGGGAGCCTGCACATATATGCTTGTTGTTTAGGATTTATTCCTTTGTCAACATCTAGAGTATACAAAAAGATGCCTTTAATCAATCAATTTTTGGAGAGATCCCAGTGGCTCTATACAATTCTGACTGTATTAAAAGAAACTCTAAATAAGAGGAAAATGTCTAGTCTGATATTTGTTCGGATAGGGTTTGAACTTTTAGGGTCATCCATGGTTTGAAAAGCTCTAAGCTTTATGTCTCCAGATCTTCAAAGTTCCCAGGAAAAAAAAAAAAAAAAGGTGCTCGGAAAAGAACTCTGCAATTGGTAACCTGTTGGTGAGGCAATTTTTAGAGAAGCCAGCAAATAATCAGTGCTTTTCAACTCTAATAAATTAGGCAAAATGCCAAGCTTATCTCTGTGTGTTTAAAAATCAAACTAGTTAAGGCCAGATATAGACAATGGCTATGTATTCTATGTATGCTTGCTATTGATTATAAGTCAGAGTCAAATTTAGGCAAGTCTATTTGTTACTTTTGGAGAATGCTTGGTGGCTTAGAGGATGACAGTAGGAAGCCCACCCAAATTCAGTTGCATGAGGCTTCTCTTGGATTCCCCAGGTTGAAGCTACCTAATGGTTTGGTTGCTTTTCTGGTCATATTTCATGAGCATCTCAGTCCCTTCCTCAAAACACAGCACAGATTCATTATTCTTCTGGCCTTGAGCATGTCTAGTTAGTATTTGGTCTACTGTAGATTCTGAGGATATCTCTGTCTAAATCAATAATGGAAGAAAAATATGAGGTCCTAGAAAGCAGTCTCCCACCAGAAATAAACAGCCTCTTACTAGGAAATAGTTGGCTGTTTTGGGCTATGGAAGAAGCTACAGGCAGATTTAAATTCTGTGTGATATGGAACAGTTTCTGTCCAACAGAACAGCACACTTTCTAACCCACATTAAATGGGATCCAGAAGACTTGACTCTTTACTAGCATTATGAATTCTAGCATTATGGAAGTTAGCTTCTCTGCTCCATAGGAGATCGCTGATCCTGTCTACTAGCTAGATCATTCTGAATAAATCTCCTGTTTTCTTTCCTTTGTTGGTTGCTCATTGCTAATTCTTCTTGCCTTCTTTTCACCAAGGACTATGATGCCTTCTTTGAAGCCAGAGAAAATAATGCAGTGTATGCCTTTTTAGGCTTGACAGCACCACCTGGTTCAAAGGTATGATACCCATTTTTCCTGCTTTATAGGTCATTATATTACTGCTGGGTTTTTTGATCAGTAATATTTTCACCTTTATTTATTCAGATTAAGTCAGAGGCAGTGCATCATAGCTAATCTACATTCATTTAATCCCTAGTAGGGCAGACATGTCTGCATAATCACATACATAAAGTATGTGTTTAGGAGGTAGGTGGAGTTAGCTGCACACGACAGCAAATTTCTCATTGACCCATTCACAAATAAATGGTTAGCAATTTTAAAGACTCCTTTATTTCAGCTGTCATGCATGATTCTACATCGACAGCAAGCATCTTAGTTCAAGGTAATCTCCTTGGCAGCATTTGTTGTCTTTGTTTGAGAGAAAATGATAGAGTCATCCATTCAAGTTAACTAAGAGCATTTAAGTTGCAAAACTGGTCACCAAATTGTTAGCTAAATTTGGGGCTTTTATCCTGCCAACACAAATTAATTTTTCAAGTGACAGTATTCCCAGGGGAAACCAAATAAAGAAAGCAAAATGAAATAGACTAATGAAATGTCTCAAATCTATGGACTTTTTAAATATACCTTTGAATTTTACAGTAGGTCTTCTCCACACAAGCTGGCTTAATCAAAATATATGTCCCCTGCTCTATCATTTTATGTTTTGCTCTTAGCAGGTGATTTTATGTTAGATTCTTCGAACTCCCCCAGTTCCTTCTTCAATTTTGAGTGTTTGTGTTTGAGATTTACTAGCATTGTGTTTACATCACTGTGAAATTGTGTTTCCTTGCCAAAATTTGTTTTCCATAGATAAATTGTTATACTTTAGGCTTTGTATAATTTTAATTGTAAGAAGAGTTAGGCAAGGCACTTTGTTTAAATAAGTAAGACCCAAGTTAAGTCATCAGGTTCAGTGCAGATCTGAGGAAGTATGAAAGGATAGTCTGTTTTCTGTGATGACTCCCTCCCCTTCAGTTAAAATTAGAATTAATTCATTCATCTATTCATTCAAAAGTATTTATTTAGTGTCAAGCACTGACTGGACATTAATGGTGGGGAAAATACAGAGAATGCAGCATAGTCCCTACATTCAAAGTGTTTATAACCCAGTGAGGGGCATTTATACAAATAATTACACAACAAATATTTGTACACATAATAATAACTCAAAACATTCTGTGTTAAATTTTATAAGTTGGTGTGAATAAAGTGCTGAAGAAGTCCAGAGGAAATAATCATATATTCCTACTCAGGAGGTTGGGGAAGGTTTCATAGAGGAAGTGGCATTTGAACTATTGGGGATTCCAAAATATTGAAGTGACCCTAATGCATCTTTCACAGAAATAGCAATAGAAACCATTGCATTGGGGTATAGTTGCATGTGATGTTGTAATCAGGGAGCATAGTATAATATAGAATGGCTCCAGAATAGGTATATTAAATAGAAGAGGCTCTATTAGGAAGTAAGGTTGGCTACATAGGTGGGGGCAAGATTATGATTGCTGTGCTAGGTAGATTCAGCTTTATTCTCTAGGTGTCCAAAAGCCATGATGGGGAATGGAGGAAACAACAATGTGATTATTTCTGTATTTTAAAGTGTGATTTAATCTATGTCTTAAGAAGAAAAAATTTACAATTGTATGGATTGTGAAACATTGAAGAAATGAGATAATAGAGACAGACAGACCCATTAGAGGATACCTTAAGAGCACAGAAAAATGATTGAGAGCGCCTAAAGTAGGACAGCAGTCTTGGAAAGGGAAAGATGGATTTAGGAGACACAAAAAATTCACATTTTGTAGGATTTAGCAATTAATGAGATGCCTGTACATGCCAAAAACTGAGAAGGATTAAAGCTATCTCTGGGGCCACTAACCTGGATGATTGGGAAGTGAAGTAGAAGTCACAGAGGAAACAGAAAAGTGAATGATCCAGGGAAGGAGTTAGTCTTGGGAATGAGAGGGCATGCGTTGTTCTTTTGAGATTGAAAGAAATGGGGAGAGAAGGATAAAAATAGAGAAATTTTAATGTGTGGGAAGGTTAGGGAAATTCACTGAATGTTTTACCTTCAGTGTAAGGTAGGAGGAAAAGTTATCTACTAAGAGTGAGGGGAAATTTGGGACGGTAGAATCTTGAGGAAAATTGGAAGGATTCACTTGTTTGAAAATAGGCTAGGGAGTAGGCTAAATAGTGAATGGAAGGGCAGTTGAGCAAGGACCCAGCTGTAGTTAGAATTGATGAGCCCATAGGGAAAACAGTGTACTTATAGTGTTTTTTTTTTCTATCATTGTTTAAGCCTTGGAGTAGGAATAGAGTAAAAGAACAGTGGATGTTATAAAGGACTGGACAAGAGGGAGCTGATACATTGTGTATTTAATAGCTTTTTCCAGGACTTAAAGTCATGAATTCGATATCAGAATGGTTATATTTTTACACTTCAGCTCAATTTCTAGAGTTTTCCCGCTTTAACAGTACTGGCTTAATAGAAGGTATACCAAATAAGAAATGCAACTAGTTAACCCACATTTGGAAAGTGCACTGATAATAAAAGAAATGTGATAAAATGAGATGTAGTTTTCATCTGTGTAATCAGCAGAAATAAAACGATAGAACTCGGTGCTGAGAAGGTTACATTGAAACAGATGCTCTAGTATATTACAGGTGGTGTAAATTTGTACTCCTTTTTGAAAACTAGAAGACAACTATGTAGCAAAAACCTCAAAAATGTTTATACTCCTTCATGCAGTAATTTCACATTGGGTATTATAGTGTAATGAAATAATCCTGTACATGGAAAAAGCTTTATGGATAAAACCACCAATGAAAATGTTGTTTATAATCTTAAAACTTTGAAGACAAGTTAAATGTTTAACAGGAGGGTCAACCACATTAATTCATCCACTGAATAAACTTTATGGATAAAAATTATGAATCAAAGTATCGTACTGTATATAATCCTGAGCTTTGGAAAGAAGTTAAATGTCTAACTATCAGGTTAACAAAAATAGTTTATTCACTGAATGAACTTGTGCTGTCATTAAAAAATGATAGTTTGTAAAAGGATATATTAAATGAGCTACAGAATTGTTTGCACAGTATAATTAATATTCTAATTACATTTAAAATTTATGCATAGGACAAAAAGGAGACTGAAAGGAACCATAGTTAAAATGCATATTTTCTCTCATTCTCTGTTTTCTAAATAATTAGCATAAACACGCTTTACATTTAAAAATAATTGAAAACTAAAGCACCAGAGAGCTTGATATTTAAAAGCACCCTATGGCAAATATTCCATAAAGCAAAGAATCCTTCTGTGGGAGACAAATATTTTTATATACTTTTATATATGGCAAATATTCCATAAAGCAAAGAATCCTTCTGTGGGAGACAAATATTTTTATATACTTTTATATATTTAATGTGTTTAAAACAAGGTATATAAATGTTTACTATTAGTTACTCTATTTTATCAATACAAAGAGCATTTCTTACTTTGAGGTGGAGGTGAAGGTTTGGAGATATGAAATAAAATAATTGATACTTTTATTAAAAATAAAAATCTAGTGATGTTTGTGCAGAGAGGAAAACTACTCTCCTCAGAAAGGCATGTTCACTAATATGTTGAGAGAATAGAGGGTGCTAGTTAGAGAAATGTTCTCATTAGCTTTGGTTGAATCACCGTGCTCTAGGGAGGGCCTATGGAGTCTGCCTCGGCTGTGAGATTTGAAGCAATCCTATTTCCACTGAATTCATCCTATGCTTACTGCATCTCCAAGAGAAACTGTACGTTAATAACACGTAGCTGTGGTCTTGGTTTCAGTTACTAGGCAAAAAAGAGGAGGAGGAAATGCAGGAAAGAAGGATGTATGCCTGCAATGGGCCACGCAATGAACTGGACACTCCATGTACATCTTCATTTTTTTCCTTACATCATTCCTCTAAGCTAGGTGTCCTTAGAGATATTTTATAGAGGAGGAAACTGATACTCAGATAACTTAAGTAATTTGTCCAAGGACATGTAATAATCGAGTATCAGAGCTGGAATTTTAACCCAGGATTATCTGACTCAAAACCAGTGCATTTACGGAATGATGTTTACATTGGGAGTAGCAGGGAGAGCACTTCATATGCTTGCTTCTAAGGCTCTCTGGTTGATTAGATGACTCACAATTCTCATATAAATATTGACTAATTACTTTTAGGTATTAATAAAGCTTTCAGTTCAACTTATGTGTTTGATGAATAAAACATAATTAGAAAAGTAAATAATCTACTTTAAATATAATGTATCCTAAAGCAAATTAGAAGAATTTTAAGTTGAATTTTGTTTTAGATGTCTATGCTAGTAATTTCCTCCAATAGAAAGGATAACTGAGAGCAATGGAATGTTTGACAAATTACAGGAAAAAATGATAGGGTGTGACGTTAGGTGTTCGGTGCTCATAGGAAGAAGGACTTCACATTAGGACATGTTATTATACAAGTACTTCTCTAAAAATTTATGCTAGGCCTTTGAAGGGTCTTAGTATAAAATTCATTGTGTTGTGTGCAGAAATTCTTCAAAACTCTTTCTATGAAAAGAAACGATGCATAATGTAGGTGGAAGATATATTCATTTTGACAGCTAAACACTAAGTTGGAAGCTTGAAATGAGCTTAGGAACTTTTTTATTTTTTTGACTAGGCATTTTAGAAGGTGAGTCAATAATATATTTCACCTGTTTTTTAAAGATGTATTAATATTAAAAATATTAATAGTGTCCTTTCTTGTTTATTTCTTTCCTTCATTTTTGCCCTTTTTTTGAGTAAAAAATCTAGCATCTCTTTTTGTTTTTCCACTTTCTTTGAATGTAGTATCAGAGACTAATTTTGGAATACTCAGAGGCTCCTGGATTCTTCTGAGACTGTCCAGTATTGAATTAGTGACAGGTGCTTAGAGTAATATTGTCTAGCATCCCTACAACTTAAGTCTGATGTTTCTTTTGACAAAGTTACTCTTGCCACTCATCTTTAGTTCAACAAACTTTTCTTGATGTTTATTTTGTGTCAAGTACTATGTCAGGCACCAGAGCACCCACATAGGTCAGAGTTCCTATGCTAGAGGTATCTCATTGGCCAGAGGAGAAGGAAGACAACCTGATCTGTTTTCATGTGTACTGTCAGAAAACATAAAAGCAATGACATTTTAATGAATAGCACATTTTTAAGTAATTTGACCTTAATTAACCATACATAATTAACTGTAAACTTTAGGTAACAATGTTTTTGAACACTCAATTTTTGTGAAAAATCACACAAGAAAGAAACTAGCCATTTTTATATAAAATGTCAATTATAACTGTAAATCACTCGCTTTTATGGAGTTATTTCAAATTATTAGTAATGATTAGGTGGTCTTTTATTATATCTGTTTATAGACCTATTTTATAGTTTTTCTGTTAAGAATTTTTTAAGCAATCTTTTCTGGGGGCTTTTGAATATTCTTGGTAATTTGAGCTAATGAAATCTAACCAAAATACACATGCATATCTCCTCTGTGATATAAACTTAATTATTTTGTTTTTCATTTCAGGAAGCAGAAGCCCAGGCAAAGCAGCAAGCATGAACCTTAAGCATTCTGCCTTAAGCTTCCTGAAAAATGAGTCTCCATTGCTTTTATAAAATAGCAAAATTATCTTGGCTTCAAAAGGAATAAGCTTAATGTCGAAATAATAGATTAGTTGGTGTTTTCACATGCAAACAATCAAAATGAATATATAATTAAAATGTGAGCGTTATGGTGAAGAGAATGGGAAATGAACATAAACTTTTAGTAGATATAATAGTGTTGTTATCTGTCAAGGCATTTTATGTACTTTAGTCATTTTATAAAGAAAACACCCTTCACCTTTTTTTGGTATTATTATTGCAGCTTAATTATATCTGTAGCTCAACATTAAAGAGTTTAAAAAGGAGAAAGAGGAGAGAAAGAGAGAGAGAAATAATCTGTCTCTTATTCCAAAATTGCCTCATTAATTTTAGTGAACAAGAATATGTACTTTTTTGATGTGATGTCATTGTGATTAAAAAGTACTTGCAGATAATGTTTATATGTTAAACATTGTAATTTCCTGTGGTAATTATAACATTCCCATTCTTTTGTAGATGATACTTCTGTGTACTGAACCCCAGGTTTCTAAAAGTAGCCTTTAATTGCATATTTCAGTTATCAGAATAGATGACTTCCTACCCCCCCAAAAAAGCAATAGATGAATTCAGTTGATAAGTCCTTTGTTTACACAGCTAGGATGGAATCATGTTTCTAAGTTCTTCCCTTAGTGAAATACACATGTGTATATCATGGAAGTGGGATAAGTAGGTTTAAAATGGCATTCTCTTCAATGAGCTCAGACTTTTGATTATTATAAAATAGGTTGACAATCACTGCCCAAGGTTAGTTTTCCTTGGATTTTTGCTAAAAGTAATCTTAGTGGTTTCCCCCCTCTAGAACAACTTGTGATCATGAATGTCACTATTTCTCAGATATCTGACCTTTTAATTTCATTTTAGGCATATATTATGTGAGTACATTAATCTAAGCAGAGAGAATCTATTTCTATGCCTCTGTTCCAGCAAAAAGCACAAGTATCAAATAAAAGGGGCAACTTTTGAAATATTAATTCTAAAGAATTCTAAAAAGACAAGAAACATGGCCTAAATCACTTACACAGAAAATATATATATAGTACTTTAGCTCCATACTATTTTATTGCGAAAAGTAAACACTTTTACTTTAAACTACTTTTATTGTATCTGTTGTATGCAAGTCTGTACTCTTTGTCAAAATCAACATGTAATAAAGACATGGCTTTGTTTACTGAAATTCAAACTTGATGCGATGCTTTAAAATAAACTCAGTACTTTTAGAAATATAATTTATGTGTTCCTGGTGTTTCTAAATAATATAATAATAATTTTAGATGAGTAATATCTTTTTTAGAGGGTTTGAAAGGAGAAAACAGAAAATAACAGAAAGAAAACAATTTGAATGGAATTCAAGTTTTTTTTTTTCCTAAGTTTTCTTTATAAGGCTATGAATTTTTCAGTACAAACTAGAGACAAACTATTCCATTGTTTTGTTTACAAAAATATACTATAGAGAACTCTAGAGAAAATAGGGTGCTTTGTAATAAATATTAGAAAATGCTTTAAAAACCTTTTAGCCAATATTTTCTCCTGAGCTTTATTAAATGCTGTGGATGGTAATTACATAATTCTATGTTTTCATTTTTACTTTTATTTTAATAGCAAATAAGTTTAACGATATCAAAAATAGCCATTCTTCAAAAATAGACACATTTTTAGATGTTTATATATATTAGACAATATTTTAAAGTTAACATATATGTATATTTAAAGTAAAAGGTGGATTTAGTCTTCCTAAATTGAAATCTTTCATTTTGTCAGCTGAGAAATATATGTCTGGTATATACAAGAAAAGCAAGTGAAATTCTGATTATTAAGCTCAGTTTTATAAAGAACTTTCACAATATTTGCCTGGAAAATATAACCCTTGCTAGTTGTTATATTATATTTGGCCTGTTTCTGTTTGTAAATCAGACCTGCTAATTTGTTATTTCCCATTTTAGAGCTGATTTGCTCTTAAGAATATTTGACTTTCAGGAAGATTTCCATTATCACCTAACAATGCAAATTGTTGGTTGATTGTGTTGTGAAATGCCATCACATCTTTGGGAATCTGAGTGTAGAGGTGAAGAGAATTTTGAAACAAAGATTGTTAATTACTTGCTTGGGAAAATCTAAATACAGAATTTTGGTGAAGTCAGGTTTCATTGCACATATTTTATTCTTTCAGAAAAAAAAAAGGAAAAAAAAGAGGATTCACATGTATTTTTATTGCCCAGTTGTAGATGTGGAAGATATAGAAAGGTTGACATTGATCTCATCTTTTTCTATATAAAGTAGATATTTCTTTTCTTTGAAGAATTCCAATAAAACTGATTAAAAGACATTCATTCACATTGGGTTAATTTGAACCTCCTGGTCTCCTCCCCCCTACCTCACCACTTCCGTCCCTGTATATTATCAATTATCCCCTAACTTAATTTAGCAAACAATTTTTTTAATTCCTACATAAAAAGTAACCATACTGTTAACGTAAATATTATTTTAATATGATTGCCTTTTATAACATCTTTATTGAGATATAATTCATATACCATAAACTTAACCCATTTTAAATGGTATAATTCAATGGTTTTTAGTATATTCACAGATTTATGCAACCATAACAATTTAAATTTAGAATGTTTCATCACCTGACAAATTCTGTATCCACTAACAGTCACTCCCCATCCCCCATTCCCTCAGCCCTGTGCAACCACCAATTTACCTTTTGTCTCAATGGGTTTACCTATTCTGAACATTTTAAATAACTGGAATCATACAATGTGTGGTCTTTTGTGACTGCTATCTTCCAGTTACCACATTTTTTCATTCATGTTGTAGCATACATCAATACCTCATTTATTTTTATTGTCAAATATTATTTCATTGCACAGATAGAACTACATTTTGTTTGTCCACCAATCAGTTGATGGATATTTGAATTGTTTCTCATTTTTGGCTATTACACATAATGCTGCTATCAACATTAAGGTGCAATTTTTTTTGTTTGAATACCTATTTTAAATTATTTTGACTATATATGTAGGAGAGAATCATAGTTGTTTTATGTTTAAAAATTTGATGAATTGACAAATTTTTCCCAATTGGCCTCACTGTTTTACATCACCCCCTTTAGTGTAGTGTATGAGTGTTCAAATTTCTCCAATTCCTATCCAATGCTTATTATTCATCTTTTTTATTATAGCCATTCTAATGGCTGTGAAAGTAGTATTGCATTGTAGTTGTGATTTATATTTCTCTGATGGCTAAATATATGTTGAGAATCTTTTCATGTGATTATGGCCATTTGTATATCTTCTTTGGAGAGATATCTTTTCAGATCCTTTGTCCATTTTTAAATTGGGTTATTTGTCTTTTTATTGTTGAATTGTAAGAATTCCTTATATATTCTGATTACAAGTCTGTTATCATATATGTGATTTGATAATATGTTTTCTCATTCCATGGGTTGTCTTTTCATTTTCTTGAGGGTGTCCTTTGATATACGAAAGTTTTTAATTTTGACAAAGTTAGCTTATATATTTTGTCTTTGCATGTATTTTTGTTTTTGCTGTCATATCTAAGAAAATACTGCCTAATACAAGGTCATAAAGATTTACTCCTGTGTTTTCCTCTAATAGTTTCCTTGTTTTACCTTGTACACCTATGTCTATGATAATAAAGTTACCTTTGTATATGATATAGGATAGGGATTTAAGTTCATTTAGTTGTCCAAGCACCATTTGCTGAAATGACCATTCTTTCCCCCATTGAATTTTCCTGACACCTTTGTCTAAAATGAGATAACCATAAATATAAGGGTATTTTTAAATTTAATTTTTTGACAAATTATAATTGTATATAATTATGAGTTACAAAATGATGTTATGATACATGCATACAGTGTGAAATGATTGAATCAAGCCAATTAATATGTCAGCTTAAATAATTATTATTTATTCTCCTGTCTAATTTCAACTTTGTACACTTTACCACCATCTCCGATTCCACCATCCCCAGCCTGGGCCAACCTGTGATAATTACCATTCTGCTCTCTGCTTTTATGAGTTAGATTGTTTTAGATTCCACATATAAATGAGGCCGTGCAGTATTTGTCTTTCTGTGTCTTGTTTATTTCCTCCAGATTCATCCATGTTGTTGCAAATGACAGAATTTTCTTCTTTTCTAAGGCTTAATAATATTCCTCCCTGTATATCTACCACATTTTCTTTATCCATTTATCCATTAACTTGGCTATTGTAAATAATGTGCTGCATGTAAGGGTATATTTCTGGACATTTGATTCTATTTCAACAATAAGTTTGTCAGTGTATTATATGTGTACTTATGCCAGTACCACACAGTTTTGATTTCCATAGCTGTTTATTATGTTTTGTAATTGGAAAGTGTGAGTCCTCCAACATTGCTCTTCCTTTTCTTTTTTGGCTCGTCAGTGTCCCTTGCATTTTCATAGGAATATTAGGATCAGCTTGTCAATATCTGTAAAAAAGCCAGCTGGGATTTTGATAGGGATTCAATTGAATCTTTAGTTGAATTTGTGGAACAGTGCCATTTTAACAATATCAAGTCTTCCAATCCATAAATATGGGGTGACTTTCTATTTATTTAGGTCTTCTTTAATTGCTTTCAGCAACACTTTTTAGTTTTCAGAGTACATACTTTGCACTTATTTTGTTAAATTTATTTCTAAGCATTTTATTCTTTTGATCCTATTATAAATAGAACTGTTTTCTTAATTTTATTTTCGGATTGTTTGTATCTATCTAGTGTATAGAAACACAGTTAATCACAATTGATTTTTGTATTTTGATTTTGTATTATGCAATATTGCTGAATTCATTTATCACTTCTCATAGATTTTCTTACTGGATTAAGAATTTTTATATACAAGAATCTGTCATCTGTG
The DNA here is from genome assembly GCF_041146395.1 of Eulemur rufifrons. Classification (NCBI taxonomy): domain Eukaryota; kingdom Metazoa; phylum Chordata; class Mammalia; order Primates; family Lemuridae; genus Eulemur; species Eulemur rufifrons. The sequence continues at coordinate 84,066,268 of NC_091012.1, read as the reverse complement.
AGGAAAGAAAGTTTTACTTCCATTTTGCTCTGGACATATTATATTTCTTGTCAAATTGCCTTCTCTAGAACCTCTAATACAATGTTGAAGAAAAGTTTCTAGAGCAGAAATTCGTGTCTTGTTCCTGATTTATGAGGAAAGTGTTCAGTCTTTTGCCATAAGTGAAATGTTGGTTTTGAGTTTTTCATAGTTTCTTCATCAGGTTGAGGAAGTTCCTTTTTATTTCTGGTTTGTTGAGTGTTTGTCATGAAAGAGTATTGGATTTTGTCAAATGCTTTTTTTTTTTGCATTTTCTAAGCTAATCATATGTTTTTTCCCTTTATTTTATTAATATAGTATATTACTTTAATTAATACAATTTCCATATGTTGAACCAACTTTTGATTCCTAGGATAAGTTCCACTTGGCCATGATGTGTAATCCTTTTTATATGTTGCCATATTTGGTTTGATAGTATTTTTTTCTGAAAATTTTTGCATCTGTATTCACGAGGGAATATTGGTCTGTTATTTTCTTTCTTGTGATGTCTTTATCTAGTTTTGGTGTCAGGTTGATACTAGCCTCACAGAATATGTTGTGAAGTTTGTCCTCCTCTTCATTTTTTTGGAAGAATTTTTGAAGGAGTGGTGTTAATTTTTCTTTAAACATTTGGTAGAATTTACCATTAAGCCATCTGATCCTGGGCTTTTCTGTGTGGGAAATCATTGGATTACCAATTCAATATCTACTTGCTAACAAGGCTTGTTTAGATACTCTGTTTCTTTTCAATCAGTTTTGATAGTTTATGTTTTTTCATTTGTTTATAGTTATGCATACAATTCCCTTATAATCCTACTTACTTATAGTTAGCCGGTAATTATGTCTTCTTTTCCATTTAGTTATATTTAGTCGGTAGTTATATCCCTTTGTTCCATTTAGTCAGTGGTTATGTCCCCTGATTTTAGTAATTTGAATACTATCTCTTTTTTTCTTAGTCAGTCTAGCTAAATGCTTGTCATTTTTTTAATCTTTCAAAGAAGCAACTTTGTTTTTTTTTTAATTTTTCTCTATTTTTTCTATTCTATATTTTATCAGTTTCCTCTCTCATCTTTTGCTTGCTTGAGTTTAGTTTGCTCTTTCTCTAGTTTCTTAAAGTGGAAGGTTAATGTATTGATTTAATATATTTCTTCTTTTAAAATATTTCAGGTACAAATTTTGCTCTAAGCACTGCTTTAACTATATCCCATAAATTTTTGGTATGTCTTGCTTTCATTTTCATTTATATAAAGATATTTTCTAATTTTTTATTATTTCTTCTTTGACCCATTGTTTAGTTAGGAGTGTGTTTTTCAATTTTCACTGTTTGTGAATTTCCCAAATTTCATTCTGTTCTTGATTTTTAATTTCATTCTATTATGGTTAGATAGCATGCTTTGTATGATTCCGGTCCTTTTCAATTTGTTGATTTTTGTTTTATTGCTGAACATACGATCTACCTTATAGAATATTTTGTGTGTACTTGAGAAGAATGAGTAATCTGGTGGTGGTGGCTGGAGTATTCTAAAGATGACTAATTGAAAGTGGAGCATTGAATTCTTCAACTATTAATATTATTGTTCAAGTGGCTACTTCTCACTTCAGTTCTGTAAGTTTTGCTTTATTTATTTTAAGCATGTTTTGTTAGGTGTGTATAGTTTTTATAATTGTATCTTCTTCATTAATTGATCCTTAATCATTATAAAAGGTCCCTCTTTTTCTCTAACCAACTTTTTTGTTGTTTAAAAGTCTATCTTGTGTAATATTAGTATAGTCACTCCTTATCATTGTTATTTTTCATTCTTTCACTTTGAACCAATTATTATCTTTGACTCTAAAATGTATCTCCCATAGGAAGTATAAAGTTGGATTTGGCCTTTTTATACGTTTTGATATTGTTGGCCATTAAATTGGATTGTTTAATCTTTTGGCACCAATGTCATTATTGATACAGTTGGATTGACATCTGTCATTTTGCTTTTTGTTTCTATGCCTCATGTCTTTTGGTTCCTTTCTTCCTCCTTTAATATCTTCTTTTGAATTAATGGAATGTTTTAATTCTTTTGATAATTTTTAAATTATATTTTTATTTATTTTCTTAGCATTTTTATCTAGAGCTTACAATATTCATTACATTAATCAAAACTGCCTTCAGATTCATATTAACTTAATTCCAGTGAGATATGTAAACTTGACTCTATAACTATAGCCTGTCTTCCATCCTTTGTGTTATTATCATTATATTAATACATATTACATCTATATATGTTAGAAATCCAACAGTAAATTGTTTTAATTCTAACTTTATATAATCTTATGTCTTTTAAAGAAACTATGAAAAGAGAGGAGAACACAATGTGGGATTTTAAAAATATGTATATTAACCTTCTTATTTACCATTTTGGTTCTCTTCATTTCTTTCTGTGGAATTGAGTTACCATATGGTGTCATCTCCTTACTACAATACAGCTGTATGCCCTTAGGACAACTTCCAGAAACTTTAAATTACTTTTTAAATAATTTTCTTCAGTTAAATATTGTTTTGTTGGGGCGGAGTTTGCCATGCTCCTCACTCCACTACTACAAAAACTCTGAATGATTGCCATTCATAATAAAATATATCTGATTTCCTCCACAAATTCTAAAGTTTTAACATAACAAATTATTTAACTGACTAAATTTTTTTTTAAAAAAACTTGCGTTATTAATTTGTATTACTACTTGAGTAATATGGGGGAAGAATCAGACATAATGGGGGCCTGTTTTTAGCAACTTTATTTTCATTCCCTCACTTTTGAGTAAAGCATGATGGCTCCAGAGCATATGTAGAGCACCCTTTGTTTCTTCATGTTTTTCTTCACCAAAATCCCAATGGTTAGATTGTGACCAGGCATGGTGAAAACTGTCCACCTACTCCGAGCACTCTGCTAGATACTCTGCCTATATAATTTCTCTTAATCTTCACAACAACTCTGAGAAGTTGGTGTGATGGTTAATTATATGCCAACTGGACTAGGCTGTGATGCCTGGTGCTTTTGTCAAACAGCAGTCCAGATGTTCCTGTGAATGTATTCTTTAGATGTGATTAACATTTAAATCAGTAGACTTTGTAAAACCTATTACCCTCTATAAAGGTGAGCAGACTCTATTAAATCAGCTGATGACCTTTAGAGAAAAAGGCTGAAGCCCCCTAAGAAAGAAGGAATTGTGCCTCCAGACTGCCTTCCAAAATCTGTGTTTTTGCCACTCATTTCCATCACCCTAAAAATTAGGCTGAAAACCATCTTTTTCTGCCCCTTTCTATTCCTGTACTCTTTTTGGGTAGCCATATATAAAATAAATACATTCCTGAAACATTGTCTAAAAAGTCAACTGAGGTTCAAACACTTTTATTTACTTAAATTTAAAACATAGATCCTGATCTTACTGAATGCTGCTGTTGCTATGGCAGCACAAAGTCTGCACTATGAAATATAATTTTGAGGCAAATACTATGTACAAGCAATTTAGGAAAACAAAGCAGAGAAGGTACCGATTTTACCTCGACTATTTAGCTTGTACAATTTTAATCTGGCTTTTCACGGACAAAGCATTTTGATACTTGTGTTGAGTTTATCAGCTCAATCAGGGAAAAGAAGTCAAATGAAGTATTGGGCTGACAGCTTCTAGACTGGCTTTAACTGGTAAAGTGAGTCAAAAGAATCAAATAGCCTTGTTCATGTAGATAGTACTTCAGAGAAATCATAGATAATCCTATTTCAATTTTCCCCACTGTATATATTAAAAATATATACAGATCATACATGATTTTAACTATTTCTAAGTGTTAGTAAAATGTTAAAGTGGAAGCATTGGGGAAGAGTGTGTATATTAAATTTATAATAACAACTTGGAGTGGAGGTGGGAAAAAACACAAATTAAACATCTGGTATAGTGACTGACACCTCAGCAAATGGTACACTGTATACCAAGGTACCATTGTAGAGTTAATGGTGAATACTCCTTCCAACAACATTCTTTTTTTTTTTCTGTTCCCTACAATATATCTACCACCATCCCATGCTTTGGAAAGATATAAAAAGGAAAAAGACATTCTGGGTGATCAAGGAAATCAGCTTAAAAAGTCTTATTTGCTATATTTTATAATGTCTAGGTTTTAGAGTCCTGCTGTGAATAGTAATTATAATTAATTATTCATTCTCTCAACCCATATTTTTTATTGCATTCTGTGTATCAGAAACTTTGTTAGGGGTGAGAGTAATACCATGAACAACACATTATTCCCACTTTCAAGAATATTATTGCTATGGTTTGTATATGGTTTGTTTGTCTCCTTTAAAACCCATGCTGGTTCTAGTTATCAGTCCTTTATCAGATGTGTAGCCTGCAAAACTTTTTTCCCATTCTGTAGGTTGTCAGTTTGCTCTTGTGACAGTTTCTCTGGATATGTAGAAGCTTTCTAATTTAATCAAGTCCCATTTATTTATTTTTGTTGATGCTGTGATTGCCTTTGGGGTATTCTTCATAAATTTTTTGCCTAGGCCAATGTCTATAAGAGTTTTTCCCACATTTTCTCCTAGAATTCTAATAGTTTCGCACCTTAAGTTTAAGTCTGTTATCCACCATGATCTGATTTTTGTGAGAGGTGAAAGGTGTTGGTCCTGTTTCAGAATTCTATGTGAGGCTATCCAGTTTTCCCAGAACCATTTATTGAATAAGGATTCTTTTCCCCAGTGTATGTTTTTGTCTGCTTTGTCAAAGATTAGATGGCTATATCAGGATGGTTTTATATCTGTATTCTCAGGTCTGTTCCACTGGTCTGTGTCCCTATTCTTGTGCCAATACCAAGCTGATTTAATAACCACAGCCTTGTAGTATAGTTTGAAGCCTGGTAAATTAATACCTCCCATTTTGTTCTTGTTGCCTAAAATTGCTTTTGCTAAGCTGGGTCTTCTCTGGTTCCATACAAAGTGTAAAATTATTTTTTCTATAGAACTCAGGAAAATCAGCAAGAAAAAATCAAACAATTCTATCAAAAAGTGGGCAAAGGACATGAATAGAAATTTTTCAAAAGAAGACAGAAGAATGACCAACAAACATATGAAAAAATGCTCAACATCTCTAATCATCAGGGAGATGAAAATCAAAACCACAATGAGATATCACTTAACTCCAGTGAGAATGGCCTTTTTCAAAAAGTCCCAAAACAATAAATGTTGGTGTGGATGCAGAGAGACAGGAATACTCATACACTGCTGGTGGGACTGCAAACTAGTGCAACCTCTGTGGAAAGCAATATGGAGATACCTTAAACAGATACAAGTAGACCTACCATTTGATCCAGCAATCCCATTATTGGGCATCTACCCAAAAGAACAAAAGACATCCTATAAAAAAAGACATCTGCACTCTAATGTTTATAGCAGCACAATTCACAGTTGCAAAGATGTGGAAACAACCCAAATGCCCATCAATACATGAGTGGATTAATAAAATGTGGTATATGTATACCATGGAGTACTACTCAGCTATGAGAAATAATGGTGATATAACACCTCTTGTATTTTCCTGGATAGAGCTGGAACCCATTCTACTAAGTGAAGTATCCCAAGAATGGAAAAATGAGCACCACATGTACTCACCATCAAACTGGTTTCACTGATCATCACCTAAGAGCACATTTAGGAATAACATTACTCAGATGTCGGGCAGATGTGGGGGGGAGGGGGATGGGTGTATACATACATAATGAGTGTGATGTGCACCGTCTAGGGGATGGACAAGCTTCAAGCTCTGATGGGGGGGGGGCAAGGGCAATATACATAAACTAAACTTTTGTACCCCCATAATATGCTGAAATAAAAAAATAAAAATAAAAAAATAACAGCATGCATTATATATATTTAAAAAAAAACATGCTGAAATTTGGTCTCCAATGTGGCAGTGTTGGGAAGTGTTGCCTAGTGGGAAGTGTTTGGATCATGGGAGAGGATACCTCATGCGTGGCATGGCACTGTTCTCATGGTATTCAGTGAATTATCTTTCTGGCAAGACTGGATTAGTTCTCATGGGAATGAATTATTTCAGTTCTCATGGATATGAGTTAGTTCCCTCAAGAGTGCATTATTATAAAGCCAGGATGCCCCTTGGGTTTTGCCTCAGCACATGTCCACTTCCCCTTTTACCTTCTCTGCCATGTTATAATGCAGTGTGAAAACCCTCACCAAAAGCCAGGGCCATGCCCTTGAACTCCCAAGTGTGCAGAACTGTGCGTTAAATAAGCCTTTTTTTTATTATAAATTACCCAGTCTGAGGTATTCTGTTATAGCAACAAAAATGGACTAAGTTTAGTGTGGGATAATGGACAAATCACTGGGCATTTCTAATATAGTAAGTAACTAAATGGTGCTAAGAGAAGACCTAGAAGAGGTACTTTATTATGTGTTGGTGTATGTAAGCGGTGGTCAGGCAAGTTTTCTAGAGGAAGTAATACATAAACTAAGGCATAAAAGCTAAGTAAGTGTTAGGAGTTAGCCAAATAAAGAAGCATGGAGGCCGGGCGCGGTGGCTCATGCCTGTAATCCTAGCACTCTGGGAGGCCGAGGCGGGTGGATCGCTCAAGGTCAGGAGTTCGAGACCAGCCTGAGCAAGAGTGAGACCCCGTCTCTACTAAAAATAGAAAGAAATTATCTAGCCAACTAAAATATATATAGAAAAAATTAGCCGGGCATGGTGGCGCATGCCTGTAGTCCCAGCTACTCGGGAGGCTGAGGCAGTAGGATCGCTTAAGCCCAGGAGTTTGAGGTTGCTGTGAGCTAGGCTGACGCCACGGCACTCACTCTAGCCCGGGCAACAAAGCGAGACTCTGTCTCAAAAAAAAAAAAAAAAAAAAAAAAAAAAAAGAAGCATGGAGAGTGAAACAAAATATTTTCAGGCCTGGATACAAGAGACACCAGGGAATGTTAAAGAAACTATGAGGACTTCAGTACGACTAAGGTATAGAGTGTCTAGTCAGCACACATACACTACTTAACATGAAGGTGCCTGTGATCAGGTAAGAAGCTGGACAAGTAGGCAAGTCTTTAACATATTTTTATTCTTCTTTGAAACTTTCTTTACTTGACAGTCTGCTTTAGTGGTGAGTGGTCCATGTTATTTTTTTCACTTTTAAAAAATTATTAATAGATAATTTTTCAGATCAGTTTCAGGTTTATAGAAAAATTGAGCAGGAAGTAGAGAGTTTACATATCCTCCTAGTTCCCTCTGTTATTAACATCTTGCATTACTGTGGAACATTTATTATGATTGGTGAACCAATATTGATAAATTATTAAAGAAAGTCCATTGTTTACATTAGGCTTCGCTACTTGTGTTTTACAATTCTATGAGTTTTAACAAATGTGTGACGTGTGTATCTACCATTACAGTATCATACATAATAGTTTCACTGCCCTAAAAATCCCCTATGGTTCACTGATTAATCCCTCCCTTTCTCCCTACCTATGTTATTTGTTTGTCAGTTTCTTTGTTCAAAAATTTTTTTGTATTTTGTCATTTATTCATGTGCTTTACATTTTATTTTATGTATTCCTCCCTTTTTAAGTATATTACATTATTTAGAATTGGAAAAGATTTTAAGAGATCATCTAGCCTAGGAATGTAAAATATTTCACCCCAAAGCTTCCACTACCCATTCGCTTGTCTCTGGTGGATATTGTTTAGAGAATCATGGTTCTCTTTACTATTGAACCTCAGAATCCTTCAAACACATTGCTTTAGGAAGACCCTACCAATAATTATATTTGGCACAAGAGCTAAAACCCATTTGTGGCTTCAGTCTGGTCTAAGCCAACCTCATTTTACCAACAAGAAACTGAAATCCAGAAAAATGGAATGATTTACCCCAGGACACAAAATTTATAACTTGTAAAGCAAGAATAAGTTGAGTCTGGGGCTTCTTACTAAATCCAGTGGTATTTCTACTATATCTCTTTTAAGGTCATCTCAGAAGAGAAATTTTGTGAAGTTACAAGAAAATTATTATAAAGTGCACACTTCAAGATTTTCTTCAAAAACATGCATTTCTGTTTTCAACACCAATAACCCCTGGTTTTGAAGCAATCACTTGGTAGTGGTTTTTAAACCTGATTATTTTAACTCTTTCTTCAAACAAAATATCATGTAGAAACCCAGCATGAAAAACATGTAAGTGGAACTTTTCTGATTGAAATAGGTGTGTGTGTATTTGGGGAAGTGGAAGTCTGGCTGGTTCTGTTCTTTGCCCCACTCAACCTCAAACACCAAGTAACTCTAGGGACTCCCTAAGTTTCTACCAAGAATAGTTTGAAAGCCATTGTACTTGAGGAACATATGTTTCTGCCTAAGGAACTATTAATTTTATATAGTCATACTTTAAAATACATATTTTTCCATCTCAGATACTATATCTCATCTCTAAATATAATGGCTCATAGACTGATGTATCAATTATGCCCCCAAATTACACCAATGAACTGGATATATATAAAATAAATTATTAGTGACTCATCCTTTAATGTATTATATTTGGCTTAATAAGCAGACTACACATTGGATAATTAAATCAGGCAAATGCTACTGTAGGAGGCTATCTCTGTATAAGTAAGGTAATATTTTTGAAATATACCTTAACTATTTAGTCTTTTTGCAAGTACTTATCTGTGTCAGAAATGTTATACACAGTGCTTCTATTTTTAAAAATTAACCTGCAAAATAGTGGAACCTCAGTATCACACCTTTGTTATCAAAGGGAGAAAGAACAATCCAGGTACAAATGTTTTTTAGCCAGTTACAGCACCCCCCCCACACACACACACACACACAATCTGAAAGAATGTAAAAGAGCCTTAACTTTATGTTTGAGTCATTTTTCTCAATCCATTTGAATAATGACTTTCAAACTTTTTTGGTTATGATCTCCAATAAGAAATGCATCTTAGATTATGACCCAATAAATAAATAAATAAACCTCTGTATGTATAACAATCTCTACATCAATTGCTATACATACACATTTATATGCATGCATATCTATCTCCTCATATATATTTGTAATTGGAAAATAAATTTTACAAAAATGTTTTTTTTCTTGCCCTACTTTTTCTATTACAGTTATGAAAAACCAGACAATATCATTAGATTCACTAGTTTGAGAAAGATGTTCTAATGTATCAAATACATGGTCACCCAGAACCTGGCCTTTACAAAAATTTGATTATCAGTACACAATGCTCATATTTTGTGTATCTCTATTGACCATCATGCCATGGACTTATAGTGCCCTTTGTACCACTGGATATAGAGTCATTAATTCCTTTACATATATATAATCAAGTTAGGGAACAAATTCCAGAAACCCCTGAACCAAATCAGAAAAATTCATCCTTAAGAAAACATCATGCTATAAACCACAAATATATACAATGTTTTCAATTAAAAAAGAATAGATTTCTCAGCCAGAGCTAAAATAAAACACAGTAAAATAAAACATTATTTTTCTTTAGAACCACTCTCGGTATCAAAATCTATATTAGTCAGGGTTCTTCAGAGGAACAGGAAAATAGAACAAATAGAAAGTTTGTGTGTGTGTGTGAATTATTTTAAGGAACTGGCTCACACAATTGTGGGGACTGGAAGTCTGAATTTCACAGAGAAAGGTTGGCAGGCTGGAAACTCAGACAAGAGTTGATGCTGAAGTTTTGTTTTGCTTTGTTTTGCTTCATATTGTTTTTTTGTTTGTTTGTTTGTTTGTTTGTTTTTATGAAAGTAAAACCCCTCACACATTAAGCAGTTTCTCCCCATTCCCACATCCTCCAAGTCCTAGGCCAACAGCTGTCTACATTCTGTGTGTATGGATTTATCTATTCTAGATACTTCGTATAAATGGTATAAATTGAATCATACAATATGTGACTAGCATGGGTCAGTACTTCACTCATTTATGGCTGAATAATATTTAATTGTATGCATATAGCAAAATGTGTTTATCCATTTATCCATTGATAGACATTTTAGGCTGTACTCAACTTTTGAGTATTGTTATTAGTGTTGCAATGAACATGTATGTACATATATGTATATCTAGGAGTGGATATCTAAGGGTCATATGGCAATTCTGTGCTTAACTTTTTGAGGAACTGCCAAACTGTTTTCCACCATGGCAGTACCATTTTGCATTCCCACCAGTAGCACACAGAGTTCCAATTTCTCCACATCCTCACCAACACTTGTTAATTTCTGTCTTGTTTTGTGTGTGTGCATATGTGTATGTGTTTTAATAATAGCCATCCTCATGGGTGTGGGATTGTATATCATTGTGATTTTGATTTGCATTTCCCAAACGACTAGTGATGGTGAGCATCTTTTCATGTGTGTTGGCAATTTGTATATCTTATTTGGAGAAATGTCTACACAAGTCCTGCCCATTTTTAGTTCTCATGTTTGTCTCTTTGTTGTTGAATTGCAAGTCCCCTTTATATATTCTGTATACGCCACCATCATCAGATACATAATTTGTAAATATTTGCTTCCATTCTGTGTGTTGTCTCCTCAGTTTGTTGATGTTGTCTTTTGATGCATAAATATTTTACATTTTGATGAAATCTAATTTTCTATTTTTATTTGGGTGACTGGTGCTTTTGGTGCCATAAACATGAAACTATTACCTAATTTAAACTTACAAAGATTTATCCCTATATTTAGTTCTGAGAGGTTTATAGTGTCAGCTCTTGTATTTAGGTCTTTGATTCTTTTCAGTTTACTTTTGCATATAGTGCGAGGTAGGGGGTCCGTATTTATTTTCTCCATGAGGGTATCCAGTTTTACCAGCACTATTTGTTGAAAAGACTATTCTTTCCCCACTGAATAGTTTTGGCATGTTTAGCAAATTAATTGACCATACATTTATGTCTGGGCTTTCCATTCAGTTACATTGGTCTGTATGTCTATACTTATACCAATATACCACTGTTTTGATTACTCTAACTTTGTAGTAAGTTCTGATATTGTGAAGTGTGAGTCCTCCAACATGTTCTTCTTTTTCAAGATTGAATTGGCTATTTGAAACTCCTTACAATTCTAATGAATTTGGGTTGAAGTTGTCCATTTCTGCAATAAAAGAATGGGAATTTCAATTGCATTAAATCGGCAGATCACTTTGGGTAGCATTGCTATATTAACAACATTAAGTCTTCTAGTCCATGAACACAAATTATCTCTCCATTTATTTAGGTTTTCTTTAATTTTTTCAGGCATAATTGGGAGTTGTGAGTGTATAAGTCTTTTACCTCTTAAGTTAAATTTACTCCTAGGTATTTTATTCTTTTGGATGATATTGTAAATGACATTGTCTTCTTAATTTCCTTTTAAAATTGTTTATTGCCAGTATATAGAAACACAACTGTTTTTGTGTGTTGATCTTTTACCATACAATGTTGCTGAATTCATTTAAGCTCTAGTAGCTATATACTGTGTATTCCTTGAGATTTCTATATATATATAAAATTATGTCATCTGTAAATAGAGATAGTTTTACTTCATCCTTTCCAATTTGGATGCCTTTTATTTATCTTTCTTGCCCAATTGCTCTGGCTAGAACTTCTAGTACAATGTTAAATAGCAGGGGTGAAAGCAAAAGTATTTGTCTTTTCCCGATATTAGAGGGGAAATGCTTCAGTCTTTTACCAATTGAGTATGATGTTAGCTGTGGATTTTTCAGAAATAACTTTTATCACGTTGAAATTCCTTTCTATGCATAGTTTTCTAAGTGTTCTTTATCGTGAAAGGGTGTTGGATTTTCTCAAATGCTTTTTTTCTGCATCCCCTGAGATGATCCTGTTTTTTCCTCCTTCATTCTGTTAATGTGTATTACTATAATTGATTTTCTTATGTTGAAACACCCTTCCATTCCTGGGATAAATTTTACTTGGTCATGGTGCATGATCATTGTAAAATGGTATTGGATTCAATTAGCTAGTTATTTGTTGAAGAGTTTTACAGCTATATTCATAAGAGATATTGGTCTGTAATTTTTTCTTTTTTGTGATGTCTTTGTCTTTGGTAATAGGGTAATGTTGGGAGGCTTTTGATTACAGATTTTATCTCTTTAGTTGTTATATTTCTGTTTATATTTTCTATTTCTTCTTGACTCATTTTTGGTAGTCTGTATGTTTCAGAATTTGTTCATTTTATCTAGGTTATGTAATTTGTTGGTGTACAGTTGCTAATAGTATTCTCAATTAATCCTATTAATTTCCCTAAGATTGATAGTAATGCACCCACCTTCATTATTTATTTTATTATTTTAGGTCTTCTCTCTTTTTTGTTTCTCAGCCTAGCTACAGTTTTGTCAATTTTTTTGATCTTTTCACAGAACCAACCTTTGGTTTTATTGAATCTCTATATTTGTTTTCTATTATTTCTTTCATTTAAATCTGCTCTAGTCTTTATTTCATTCTTTTTTCTTGCTTTGAGTTTAGGTGAGGTTCTTTTTTTTTTCCAGTTTTCTACTTGTAAATTTAGCTTATTGATTTGAGAGCTTTATTCGTTTCAATATGACTATTTGTTGCTATAGATTTGCCTTTGAGCTCTGTCTTCAGTGCATCCCATAAGTTTTGCTATGTTGTACTTTCATGTTCATTCATCCTTAGTGATTTTCTAATTTTTCTTGTAGTTTCTTATTTGACCCATTGGTTGCTTAAAAATGTTGTTTAATTTCCACATATTTGGGAATTTTCCAATTTTCCTTCTATTATTGATATCTAGCCTTATTCCATTGTGGTTGGAGTAGACACATTGCATAATTTCAATATTTTAAAATTTATTTGGATTTGTTTTGTGACCTAACATATAATCTATTCTAGAGAATATTCCATATGCACTTGATAAGAATGTTTTTTCTGCTATTGTTGGGTAGAAGGCTTTTTATTTCTGTTTGACTTAATTTATAATGTTGCTCAAGTCCACTATTTCTTTATTGATTTGTCTAGATATTATATCTACTATTGAAAGTGGGGTATTAAAAAAGTCATCTTTTATCATAGAATTATTTCTCCCTTCAATCTGTTAGCTTTATATATTTTGGTCTTCTGTTGTTTGGTGTGTGTATGTTTATAATTGTATTTTTTAATACATTTTCCTCTGTGACAATATTTAATGTCCTGCTTTGGCTCTTGTAACAGTTTTTGACTTGAAGTCTAATTGGTATTAGTATAGCAACCTCAGCTCTAGTTTGGTTACTATTTGCATGCAATTCTTTTTTCTTCCTTTCATTTTCAGTCTACTCATGTCTTTGGATCTAAAGTTAGTCTCTTGTACACAACATATAGTTGGATCATGCTTTTTAATCCATTCTGCCAAATCATTTCTTTTGATTTAAGTTTAGTCCATTTATATTTAAAGTAATTATTGATAAAAATACTTCTGCCATTTTGGTATTTGTTTATATATATATTATACAAATTCTGTCCCTAATCTCCTGCCTTAGTGCCTTTGTGTGTATTTAATTGTTTGTGTATTATAGGGAATTTTGATTCCCTTCTCATTTTTTTGTATATATTTTTAAGATATTTTCCCAGTGATTACTATGGGGATTACAATTGACACTCTAAATTTGTAATAATCTCCCTTTAATTGATACAACCTTATCTTCAATAGCATATAAAAACTCTGCTCCTATACAGCTCTGCCCTGACACCCCTTTATGTTGTTGTTCTCATCATGAATTACATTTTTATACATTGTTTAACCAATAACATAGATGTAAGGTTTCTTTGAAATAGCCGGCGCCAGAGAAAGAAAGACAAGCAGAGTTGAAAGGGATAAGTAAAGAGGATTTATTGGGGTGCTCCCGGGTGGGGGTAACTAGCCCCTGAGAAAGGGACCCGGGCGAGCCTCATGGGACCCATGGTACCCAGAGAAGCTGCCCCGCCCAGAAGTCTGAGTGGGTTTATATAGGTTTTTAGGGCTGGGGGATGGGAGCTTCTTTGGCCAGGAGATGTCGGCGCCAGGAGTAAGGAATTTCTTTGTTTAAGTTTTGGGGCAGGTACCGAGAGACAGTAGGAGCCGCCTCTTTTTTTCATTAGGGAAGGGAGGGGTGCCTGCCACCAGCCTTACATTCCGGCCTTTTAGTGATAATAAGGCCCCGCAGTCTTTCCGGCTACTTCCTGCTTTTGAGGGGCGTAGTGGGGGCTATGGGCCAGAGTCGGCTGGTGGAGGGGTGACTGGAAGAGGAGAGTAGGGGTGAAGAAGCATCTGGTTTACTGCTACTCTGGATAATTTCTGCAGGCGGCATTGGAGAAACTGAGCCAGAGAAGTCGGTTGTCTCGGCAGGGAAGTTAGTGACGTGGACGACGTGGTTTCCAGGGATAGCTGTAGGAGATCTGTAAAGTCTTGGGCAGAAATAACATTGTGACCCAGGGCGCCTCCTGCAAGCCCTGAGGCTGCGATGGAGGAGACAAAGTTGAGACCTATCATGACCGGCAAGAAGATGGCTCGTTTTGAGCGGGGTCCCGGGAGAAGCCACCCGAATTCAGACTCACCATATAGAGTTAATTGAGGGACGATTATGACAGGGAAATAAAGACCCGGGGTGGATGTATTGACGCAGCGGGCAAGTGTTCTGTTGTATCAGAAGAACTGTCCTGGAGCAGAAGAGGTGGTCATGGTCACAGTATGGTTAATGAGACAGCGTCCATGAAGTTGTAGGTTGGGGTCAGTGAGGGTGGTGAGAAAGTATATGTGATTTGCATAAGGTGGCCTGTGGGCTCAGGTTCCCATACGGGAACTCGAGTGAGTGGAGTGGAGCATGAGGGACCTGATGAGGGAGTCTTTTAGGGGTAAGAAAAGTTTAGGGGAACAGCAGCCAGTAGGGAGTCACTGAAGGGAGGCACAGAGGAAACAGTGGGAGACATTACAGATTATTTTAGAGGAGTTTTAAGAAGGCGAGGGTATGTTGAATAATATTTAGCCAGGAGGTAAGAGGGGGATGTTTAGGGCGGGAGGAATGTTGTCCTGCTAGAGTTTGTTCTGCTTCCAGAATATTGACAGATATTTGAACCTGTGTCTGGTGGGCCAGGACATATTCACGGCTGACGTGAATAGTCGCTGAAGGGTAATAGTCGTGTATTTTTCAGTATACTTTGCCTGTGACTTTAATTTTCCAACACTGGTCTCAAGGGTCAAGGATATCTGTGTGAGAGATATCTGAGTCGGTCTCCAGAGGCTGAGGTAGATATCTGTCTGCGTGGGCCCAGAGAAGTTGTCTGAGGAGGGAGAGATATGGGAGATAGGAGGCCAAAGGTGGGTACTGGGCTGGAAGATAGTGGTTAGTGAGAAAAGGCCGGCCGTACATGAGTTCGAAAGGACAAAGTTAGGTAGGATGTCGAGGGGCTGCCCTGATCCGGGTGAGAGCTAAGGGTAAAAGGTCAAGCCATGATTGGCGGGTATCAATAATGAGTTTGGTGAGGTGGTCTTTGATCAGTCTGTTAGCCCTTTTAACCTTTCCTGAGGACTGAGGCCTGCAGGGAACATGAAGTTTCCACTCGACATGGAGAGCCTCACAGACCTGATGAACAACCTTAGAAACAAAAGCAGGGCCATTGTCAGACTAAATGGAGGAAGGAAGGCCGAAGCGTGGGATAATTTCAGTAAGGAGAGTGGAGGCAACAACAGCAGCAGTTTCATTGGCAGTGGGAAAGGCTTTAACCCACCCCATAAAGGTATTTACTAGTGTTAAAAGATATTTGAAACACCTGTGAGGTGGCATATGGGTGAAATCTACCTGCCAGTCTTGTCCGGGGAGGTGACCATGCGTCTGGTGGGTGGATACAGGGGGTTTGAAGCCCCCTTGAGGGTTAACAGAGACACAGATGTCACAGTTCGAGTAAACAGTTTTGATGAGAGAATATAGGGCAGGGTGTGAAAATAGAGGCTGTAAGAGGTGGAAGAGGCCCTTAGTGCCAATATGAAGTGAAGAGTGGACCTGGCTAACGAGTTCCAGGGCCTGTGCTTTAGGGAGAGCCAGCTTGCCATCCTTAAGAAGGACCCACGCTTCAGTGGTGGTTGATCTCACTTGGGTGAGAAGGCTGTCATGCTCCTCTGGAGTGTAGTGAGGCTGGAGGGAAGGAATGGAAAGGAAAAGAAGAGGAGCCGGACTAGGATGTTTTGGGGATGTTAGACTATGGGCAACAGTATCAGCATAGTTGTTTCCCTTAGCGAAGGGGGACCCGTCCGTCTGGTGTCCGTTGCAGTGTATGATAGCTAATTGGGTGGGTAACTGAAGGGCCTCAAGGAGACGGGAGATAAGGGTGGCGTTAATAACAGGGGAGTCCATGGTGGAGAGAAAGCCCCGTTCTCTCCATATGGCAGCATGGCAGTGAGCTATCATAACACATATTTGGAGTCCGTGTAAATATTTACACTCCTGCTTTGGGCTAGGTGTAAGGCTCGGGTGAGAGCAATGAGTTCTGCCTTTTGGGAGGTGGTGCCCTCCGGAAGTCGGGAGGCTTCTATTACCTGAGAGGCAGAGACAATGGCATAGGCTGCCCGGCGTTTGCCATCCTCACCTGTGACAGAGCTGCCATCAACAAAGAAAGTTAAGTCCGCTGTAGGAAGTGGCTTATCTGACAGATCGGGTCTAGAGGTAGTAGAGGCTTCAACCATTTCTGAGCAGGAGTGTGAGGCCAGGGTTAGGCAGGGAATGGGGAGTAGAGTAGCAGGGTTTAGAGTCGGGGACTGTGATAAAGTAATGGTGGGATTTTCAATAAACAAGAGATGGAATTCCCGTAGTCTAGACGGAGTGAGGAGGGCTAAAGAGCGGTGAGTTAGAAGATCCTGTAAGCGGTGGGTGGAGAAGACATGTAAGTTCTGTCCCAGGGAGAGTTTTAGGGCCTCCCTGGTGAGAGTAGTGCCCGCTGCTAAGGCGCAGAGGCGGGGGGGGGGGGGCAGCCACTGACTGTGGTGTCCAGCTGCTTGGATAAGTAGGCCACTGGGGTGGAAATGGGAGTAGGTCCCAGAGGTTGGGTGAGGACTCTGAGGGCTAGGCCCTGGCACTCATCCATGTAGAGGTTAAAGAGTTTTTTAGGATGAGGGAGTCTTAGAGGGGGTGCTTGTAGGAGAGAGTCTCAAAGTTTTAGGAATGCGCGGGAGACAGCCTGAGGGTTTAACAGAGGGCCAGTGGAGGCATCACGTGCTGCCTCATAGAGGGGTTTGGCAAGGAGAGAAAAGTTGGGGATCCAGTGTCGGAAGAAACCAATGAACCTGAGGAAGGATAGGATTTGTTCAGCAGTGGTGGGAGACTAGAGGTTGTAAAGAGCCTGCTGGCGATCAACAGTGAGATGTCAGGAAGTGGGGGTGAGACTAAGTCCAAGGTTTGTGACAGTAGGCTTAGACAGCTGAACTTTGGAGGGGGACACCCGGTAGCCCTTGGAGGCAAGGATGTTGAGTAGAAAGTCAGTCTGTGTGTGGCAATCTGAGTATGAGGGGCTGCAGAGTAATAAATTGTCCACATATTGGAGGACAGTGCTTGGTTGTAAGGGGCATTGAAGAAGATCTTGGGCGAGAGCCTGACCAAAGAGGTGGAGGCTGTCCCTGAACCCCTGGGGCAGGACAGTCCAAGTGAGTTGTTGAGACATGTTCATGTTGGGATCTTCCCATGTAAAGGCAAAGAGATTGTAGCTGGCTGGGTCTAAAGGAATGGTGAAGAAAGCGTCCTTGAGGTCCAGGACAGAAAAATGGGTGGTGGAGGGTGGAATATGAGAGAGTAAAGTGTAGGGATTAGGCACCACAGGGTGTATGGGGACAACTGCCTCGTTAATGAGTCTGAGGTCCTGGACTAGCCAGTATGAGCCATTTGGCTTTCTTATCGGGAGAATGGGTGTGTTATAGGGAGAGTCAGTTGGAATTAAAAGTATTTCACGCAGAAGACATTCTATGATGGGTTTTAGACCTCTGCGGTGGGTTGGTGAAATAGGGAACTGTGGCCGGGAAGGGAAGGATGAGGGGTCTTTGAGTCGAATGAGGACGGGGGTGTGGTGTGTGGCCACCACTGGGTTGGAGGTGTCCCAAACCTGGGGGTCTACGAGTTCTGGTGGGAGGAGGTATGTAGGACTCGGTAAAGCGGGAGAGGCTGTGGGCGGAGCTGAGGAATCTGGAGAGAGAGAGAGAGAGAAGAAGGAGGGCGGAAGTTCCAGAGGAAAAGTGGAGGTTGGTTCCCAGCTTGGTTAATAAGGCCCTTCCCAAAAGTGGAGCAGGACAGGAGGGCATGATAAGGAAGGAATGGGTGATGGGACAGTCATCTATTAGACAAGTTAGGGGACCGGTGGTGGGGGGTCAAGAGGGATTGCCGTGAATACCCACGACCGACACCTGGGAAGGATAGGTAGGGCCTGAAAAAGAAGGCAGGACAGAGTAGGTAGCCCCCGTGTCAACCAGAAAGGACACTGCCTTACCTGCTACCTTGATTGTTACCCTGGGCTCAGTGAGGGTGATGGGGTCATTGAGTCGGGGTCTCTTCAGTCTTCGGCAGCCAGACCCAAAGCTGCCATCGGCAGGTCTAGGGATGGAAGGACTGACCCTCCGGACTTCTGTCCCAAGGGGCAGTCACTTTTCCAGTGTCCCTCTTGACCACAGCCGGGCAAGGCATCGTGGGTGGAAGTGGCTGCCGGCACCACTTGGCACAGTGGCCTTCCTTACCGCACTTGAAGTAGGTGCCTGGCAGAGTGCAGCTGGTCACCTTAGATGAGGTCGATGGTTTCTCGGGTCTCCCCGGCCTCAGGGCTGCAAACAAGGCTTGGTCCTGCAGGTGTGCCTTTTGGCAGACACGGGCCTCCCTTTGGGCTTCTGCCTGTTTATCTCGGGAATTGAAGACTTTAAATGCCATATTCACCAGGTCTCGGATAGGGGTCTCAGGGCCCTCCTCTGCCTTTTTGAGTTTCTTTCTGATGTCAGGGGAGGACTGAGTAATAAAGTGAGTTGTAAGGACAGCAGTCCCCGTGGGGGAGGTAGGCTCTAGGCGGGTATATTGGATAAGGGTGTCTGTAAGGCAGCTGAGAAAGGCCAGAGGGTTTTTGTCTGCCTGTTGAGTGATTTCCCTGAGTTTGTCGTAATTTACAGCGCGGCGGGCGGGGGCCTGGAGGCTGGCAAGGACACACTGCAATAGGTGGTCCCTCTGCTGCCCAGATGTTTTTTTTGTTTTTTTTTTCTTTTTATCAGTAGTAAGCGTAGAGGATAGTATAACAAAAATATCATGCCAGGTAAGGTCATATGCCTGTGTCAAGTAACAGAATTCTTTGGTATAGGCTGTAGGGTCACTAGAAAATGAACTTAGGTGCTTTCCAATCTGAGAAAGGTCAGAAAGGAGAAGGGAGCATGTATGTGCACAAGCCCTTTGGCGCCTGCCAGCTCCCATAACGGACAGAGGAGGGGCTGGTCTGAGGGGTTTGCATGGGAGCGAGTGTGCTGGCTGACTGGAGAGGTCGGTGGCAAGCGGCTGGGAGATGTGGGAGGATGGGCGGGCGCCTGTGGGTATGGTGGAGGTCGAGTGGAGGGGGAGGGCTGAGGGAGTCAGGTAGATCGGAGAAAGCAGAAGGGGCATCTGAAGAGACGTCCGGTGGAGAGTTAGAGGGAGAAGAGGTGGAGGGGGGTGGGGGATCCAGCACAAGGAGGACTTGTGCGGGGTGGCAGGTCAGACAGAGAGAAGGACGGGAGCGCAAACAGAAAAAGGCTTGGACATATGGGATCTCCGACTATTTGCCATTCCTGCAACAAAAGTTATTAAGGTCTTGCAGAATATTGAAACTGAAAGTCCCATTTTCAGGCCATTGGGAGTCATTGTCCAATTTATATATTGGCCAGGCAGTGTTGCAGTAAAGAATAAGGCACTTGGGTCGGATGCCTAAATCCAGGGCCTTCAGATTGGCCAGCAGACACCCCAGAGGCGTCTCGCAGGGAATTTTGGTCACCCATGTCACCTCAACCCGGATGGGGAAACAGCCAGGAACAGTATCCTGGCTACGGAGGCAGCAAAAGCCTGGGGGGACGTCTCCACCCGAGACTAGTGTGCCGGCATGGAAAGGGGTTAGAGGAATTCAGGCATTCCCGAATAGCCTCAGCCCCGGAACGGGGGAGCCTCCGACGTGGGCCCACGGTTTAACGGAGAGGGAACAGTATCCCAGAAGGAATGGAGGCTCCTGGGGGATCTGGGTTGGGATAACACGGGTGACTCACCCAGGCTGAGGTCGTCAATCAGGGACTGGAAGGCAGTCAGCGGAGGTCCCGGTCCAGAAAGTGAGAGTTCTCGGAAGGGGGTGGTGCAGCCAAGGCCCCAGAGTGGGCCAGCGCAGCCAAACGCCCCTCCCGGGTTTCGGCACCAAATGTAAGGTTTCTTTGAAGTAGCCGGCGCCAGAGAAAGAAAGACGAGCAGAGTTGAAAGGGACAAGTAAAGAGGATTTATTGGGGTGCTCCTGGGTGGGGGTAACAAGCCCCTGAGAAAGGGACCCAGGCAAGCCTCACGGGACCCATGGTACCCAGAGAAGCTGCCCCGCCCAGAAGTCTGAGTGGGTTTATATAGGTTTTTAGGGCTGGGGGATGGGAGCTTCTTTGGCCAGGAGATGTCGGCGCCAGGAGTAAGGAATTTCTTTGTTTAAGTTTTGGGGAGGGTACCGAGGGACAGGAGGAGCCACCTCTTTTTTCATTAGGGAAGGGAGGGGTGCTTGCCACCAGCCTTACAATAGATTTATTCTTTTTTGTGAATTTGCCCTTTAATCAAGTAGAATCTTTTAAGTTAAGTCTGTTGTGCTTTTATATTAACCTAAACAGCCACCATTAGCATTTCTTATATGGCAGGCCTATTGGTAATAAACTCCTTCAGCTTTTGTTTATCTGTGAATGTCTTAGCTTCTCCTTCATCTTTGAAGTATAATTTTTAGTGTTCTTGGTTGACATGTTATTTTTTCTCTTTCAGCACTTTCTATATGTCATCTCATTGCCTTCTGGACTCCATGGCTTGTGGTGAGAAATTGACTGTTGTTCTTATTCAGGATTCCTTGTATCTAATGAGCTTTACTTCTCTCTTGCTGTGTTCAAGATTCTCCCTTTGTCTTTAGTTTTTGACAGTTTGATTACAATGTGTTTCCTTGTGAATCTCTTTGAGTTTATCCTACTTGGAGTCTGTTGAGTTCTTGGATGTATAGATTCATGCATTTCATCAAATTTGGAATTTTTTTGGCTGTTATTTCTTCAAATTTTTTTTTGTTTCTTTTTTTCTGATTTGCTACTCTCATGATGCTTATGTTGGTTCCCTTGATAGTGTCCCTTAGAATCTGTTCACTCTTGTTCATGCTTTTATTCTTTCTTCCTCTCAAACTAGATAATTTCAATTATCTTGTCATCCAGTCTTCTGATTCTTTCTTTTGCCTTTTAAAATATGCTTTTGAATCTCTCTAGTGATTTTTAAAATTTCAGTCATTATAAGGTCAATAATTTCTCTTTAGTTTCTTTTTATAATTTCTATCTCTTTATTGAAATTCTCATTTTGTTCATATATTGCTTTCTTGGTTTCCTTTAGTTCTTTTTCCCTGGTTTCCATTAGCTCTTTGAGCATATTTAAGACAATTGATTTAAAGGCTTTGTCTAGTAAGTTCAATGTCTGTTCTTTCTCATGTATGGTTTATTTTTCCTTGAATGGCTCTACTTTATTTGTATGCTCATGATTTTGTTTTGAAACTGCACATTTCAATGGTATAACTTAGTTACCTTGAACATCAGATTCTTCCTTTTTCCCAGGGTTTGCTTTTGTTGATTTTTGAAGGCTATAGTTGTCCATTTTTCTATTTTTCTATTTGTTACAAAGACTGCATTCCCTGCATGTGTGTTCACTGGAGTTGCTGTTCTATTAGCTTTTGTTCAACTGGTGTTTTAAGAACTTTTTTTAAATGCCAGGAGCAGAAAATACAAACACATACAAAACAAAACAAAACACCTCTCCCAGCCTTTGAAAACTGGCTTTGTGATGTGGCACTACTTTAAAGCTTTAGCCAAGCAATTTGCAACTCTGGCTTAACATTTACTTTCTGCTTTCCCTGAGCCTACATATATCAGCCAGAAGTGAGATCTTAAGGTCTTCTCAGTTGTTTTCTGAGTATGCATCCTGTCCTTGGCATTGAGTCACTTTCTAAATTCCTAAGTATACATGAGGACTTTTGAATGCCCTAATTTCCCAAAGAAACTCTCCTCAGGTTTTTCGCCCAGGCCTTAGGCAGTATATTGTATGTCTTAATCATAATCATTTGCTTCAGGTGGTGTGGGTTTTTCATTCACCTTACAATATTTTTCAGCAATTCCCCCTGTTTTTCCCTCCTGAGTGGGTTCTGAGTTAATTACTCTTTAATATGTGCCATGCACTGTAGTATTTTCTGGTGTTTTATTTCCTTTTTTTCCAAAATGCTGGTAACATGCTATTAATTTTATACCACAACTTGCCTTTTCAAAATGTTTGCATTGCAGAATTGATATAAAAGATACTTAGGACTTGGAAGTGACTCTTGACCTATTCTGCTAGCTTTTTCACCCACAGTATGATGTTAGAAATATCCCTGTGTCCACCTTTAACAGTGTAAAAAGAAACCTCTTCCTCTTTCTACCTCACCCATGATATCAGATATTTTTATTCCCTTCTGTGTTCATTTTGGGAAATGTTACATGGAGGATATATTAGTGGATATATTAGTTTCATGTGAATCCCATAACACATTACCACATACTGAGTGGCTTAAGACAACAAACATTTATTCTCTCACAGCACTGGAGGACAGAAGTCTGAATTCAAGGTGTCAGCAAGTCTGCATTTCCTCTGGAGGTTCTAGGGGAGAATAGATTGCCTGTTTCAGCTTCTGTTGGTTCCATACAGTCCTAGGCATGTGACTGTATCACTCCAGTCTTTGTCTCCATGGTCCTAATCCCTCCTCCTCTTCTCTCTGTCTAATCTACTTCTGCCTTACCTTTATAAGGATACTTGTCATTGGATTTAGGGCTCACCTGGATAATCCAGGATGATTGCCTCATCTTAAAATCCTTTATTACATATGCAAAGATCTTTTCTCCAAATAAGGTAACATTCACAGGTTACAGGATTAAGTTGCAGACATTTATTTTGAGGAGTCACCTTTCAACCTGTAACAGAGGATTTAGGAGGGGAAGTGGGATAAGGGTCTTCTCGGTGGGTGGCTGTCAGGGTGATGTATCTGCAAAATGAGTAGACTTTTTATATTACCCAGGTTTGAAATCCTATCGGCAGCCTTCAGTGAATGTTACTATGCTAAGTGACAATCCTCAGTTCCTTTAATCAGTGCCTGAAAGCTGGAGGAATAAGGTGTTAAAGGAAAAAAATCATTTGCACGTGATATGTATTGTCTCTGTTTTAAAGGAGAAACTGATTTTTAAACTGTGAATGATTTGTTTATATCCGTCTACTTATTGGTCATCAAGTTTACAAAGTTATCTCATCATTCATTTTCTGAACTTAAAGGCTTCCATATCTGCTGGCTCACACTCATTCACTTTTGAGCATATCTTTGAGTGGAGTGAGAAGCTGAATATACAAACAGCCTGCGGTCGCTATATAAAAATAAAGCTCTGACCCGTAAACAGCAACATTCAACCTGGGAAACCAAACCCTAACCTGTGCAGCAAACTGTCCAGGAAGTCAAACCACAGCCTCTAGCAGTCAGCCCCAAACAGCTAGGACTTGATCAATACCTGCCAGTTTCCCTAATTTTTGTCCCTACTTCCAACTTAGAAGCAATTAGAGAAAGTCAAATATGCTCCCCTAACTGATCACATAAGACACCCCACTTATAGTTACCTTACCTCCAGCTTCCCCATGCCAACAGCCTACAATCAGGCCAAATGAAGCCTTCCATTTTTTCCACTATAATGTTTTCCCACTCTTGCTTTACTTTGTGTCTCTGCAAAATGCAAGTAATGGTGGCTCACTCCCTTGCTATAGCAAGCTCTGAATAAATAGCTTTTAATTGTTCTTATTTTGGTGGTTTTCATTTTTTTTCTTTGGAGGCATAGGAAAGTTTGGAATGTACTCTCATGAACTGAAATGGAAGTGTAGGCTTCTGGGAGGCTTCCCTCAACCCCACCATTCTAGACTCTCACTTAGGCACTGCAATTCTATGGTAGTGTTGCAGTGAGAGGCTGCCAGACTTCTCTGGCTAGACTTCGTAAATAAGAGGCAGCAGTGTTTTTCACTCTCTGGTCCTCCTAAAACTAGCTGAGATTTTTTTAAGGAGTCCATTCTTGCATCTCCCTGAAGGTTTTGACCATAAGAGGGGCCAAGCTCTGGGACTTCTTTTTTAGGGACCCAAACTACTGACTCTTTTTTTGTTGTCTTCTCTCCTTTCAGATTTTCCTCCCAGCTGTCTAGGAAGAGCCTTTTATCTCACACCTCTGTAATGGGTTCAAATCCTGACTTATCACTTATAAGCTGTGTAATATTGTGCAAATTACTACTTGGCAACTCATTTTCCTCATCCAAAGAATGAAGAAGATAACAAACAGTACCTACTTCATAGCATTGAGGATCAAATGAGGTAAATTCACGTACAACAACTTTAGAACAATGCCTGGCACATAGTGTTTATGAAGTGTGGGTTATAATTATTTTCAAGGGAGGCAACAGTTTTAAACTGTTACTAGTGCTGTGATAGAAGTAGGTAAAGAGTACCATCTGGGTCATAAAGAAGACTGGAGTTACATTCTGTTAGGGAACACGATGTCATGAAAGGCATCACAGGGGAGTTGTACTTAAAAGATCAGTAATTACTTGTCAAGCAGATAGCAGGAAGATACAGGACTGTGAGTGTGTGCAAAAAAGCAAGAAAATGCAAAACTGAAGCATCATGGAAACTACAAATAGTTAAGTATGGTTAATGGTGGAGAAGGGTGGATGTAACTGAGAGGTGGGAAAGAATGATCTTCAGATGCTTGTTTCAAAGAATGAGTATGGAGTTTAGATTTTAACCTGTAGATCAACAAGTCTCAAAAATTACTGTGCTTGAGAATCACCTGGAGCTACTCATTTAAAATTTAACTATCTTTGCCCTAGCTTTAGAGTTTTGGAGGAAGGTTCATGGATCTGCACATTTAGTAAGTACTCCAGATGATTCTGAGGAATGTGGTTTTCCTACACTACGCTGTGAGAAACTTTCTGTTGCAGGCTATGTAGACTTGGTTAAACATATTTTCTAAATATCCCTCTAATGCCATTGTTCTCAACCTTAGCTGTTACACTTGTTAAAGGTGGGATCCGGAGATTATAGTTTTAAAAATTCTTTAGGTGATCCCAATGTTCAGCAAAGGTTGAAAAGCACAAATCCAGCAGCAGCAATGCGGATGGCCAACATTAAAATAGAAAAATTAGAAATAGGCAGTTAATTAAGATATCATTGTAATAATACAGGCAAGGGTGATGAGGACATGAACAAAGGCAACAGTTGGAAAGCAGAAGTAGAGGGTAACTGAGATGTTAAGACTAGCTCATCTAGGATTTGATGATTGACTCCAAATGGGGGTGAGAGAGTGGGTGATATAAAGGATGATTTCCAGGTTTTTAAGTTGGAGTTGGAGTAAATGGACTTGCCATTCAACAAGATGGGAATTATGGGAGAAGAAAGAGATTCGGAAGAAGATTACCATTTTATAGTGGAGATAGGAACAAGGGAGAGGTGATCTGAAATTATTGTTGTTCTTTAGTATTGGTTCCCAGATTTCGGTGTACAAAAACAAAATCACCTGAGCTTGCTAAGAGTACAAATTCTTATTCCTTCTCCCATTTTCTTTTTAGGAAGACTTGGAATGGGGCCCAGTGATCTGCTTTTTTCTTTCTTTCTTTTTTTTAAATAAACAGCCCAATACAATATTTAAGCCTTTGTTAAATGTCCTGAGAAACTTTTAAAAACTAGAGCTGAAAGCAAATTGAAAATTGCATTAAAAGTCTATTCCACCGTGATTTGATTTTTGTGAGAGGTGAAAGCTGTGGGTCCTGTTTCAGTCTTCTACATGTGGCTATCCAATTTTCCCAGCACCATTTATTGAATAAGGATTCTTGTCTCCAGAGTAAGTTTTTGTCTGCTTTGTCAAAGATTAGATAGCTATATGAGGATGGTTTTATATTTGGATTTTCAGTTCTGTTCCACTGGTCTGTGTCCCTGCACTTGTGCCAATACCAAGCAGTTTTTATAATCACAGCCTTGTAGTATAGTTTGAAGTCTGGCAAATTAATACCTCCCATTTTGTTTTTATTGCTTAAAATCGCTTTTGCTATACAGGGTCTTCTCTGATTCCATACAAACTGTATAATCATTTTTTCTATATCTGTGAAAAATGATGTTGGTAATTTAATAGTGAATCCGTAGATCACTTTGGGTAGCATAGACATTTTAACAATGTTGATTCTTCTGATCCACGAGCATGGTATGGTTTTCCACCTAAACAGACTTAAACCTTAGGTGTGAAATGATTAGAATTCTAGAAGAGAATGTAGGAAAGACTCTTACAGACATTGGCCTAGGCAAAGAATTTATGAAGACCCCTAAGGCAATCACAGCAACAACAAAAATAAATGAATGGGACCTGGCTTCTGCACAGCCAAAGAAACAGTCATGAGAATAAACAGACAACCTACAGAATGGGAAAAAAATTTTGCATACTACACATCAGATAAAGGACTGATAACAAGAATCTATTTAGAACTCAGGAAAATCAGCAAGAAAAAAATCAAACAACCCTATCAAAAAGTGGGCAAAGGACATGAATAGAAATTTTTCAAAAGAAGATATAAGAATGGCTAACAAACATATGAAAAAATGCTCAACATCTCTAATCATCAGGGAAATGCAAATCAAAACCACAATGAGATATCACTTAACTCCAGTGAGAATGGCCTTTATCAAAAAGTCCCAAAACAACACATGTTGGCGTGGGTGCGGAGAGACAGGAACACTCATACACTGCTGGTGGGACTGCATACTAGTGCAACTCCTGTGGAAAGCATTATGGAGATACCTTAAACAGATTCAAGTAGACCTACCATTCGATCCAGCAATCCCATTATTGGGCATCTATCCAAAGGACCAAAAGTCATTCTATGACAAAGACACCTGTACCCGAATGTTTATAGCAGCACAATTCACAATTGCAAAGATGTGGAAACAACCCAAAAGCCCATCAATTCATGAATGGATTAGTAAATTGTGGTATATGTATACCATGGAGTATTACTCAGCTATAAGAAATAACGGTGATATAGAATCCCTTTTGTTCTCTTGGAGAGAGTTGGAACCCATTCTATTAAGTGAAGTATCCCAAGAATGGAAAAACAAGCACCACATGTACTCACTAGCAAATTGGTTTCCCTGATCATCACCTAAGTGCACATTTGGGAATGACACCAATTGGGTATCAGACTGAGGTGGGGGGTGGGGGGAGGGGATGGGTGTATACCTACATGATGAGTGCATTGCGCATCGTCTGGGGAATGGTCACGCTTGAATGTTCTGACTCGGGGGGATAGGGGGTGGGGGGAGGGGATGGGGGTATAATTACATGATGAGTGCAATGCGCACTGTCTGGGGAATGGACACACTTGAAGCTCTGACTTGGGGGGGATGGGCGGTACATGGGCAATATATATAACCTGAACTTTTGTACCCCCATAATAAGCTGAAATTAAAAAAAGTCTATTCCATACCTATAAATGGACATTTATTAGTAATTCCTAAAAGTTTGATACTGATAGACGTTTCAGGTTTTTTACACAGTTCTACAAAATGTTCACAAATGATTTAATCATGAGAAATGATTTTAATGCATGATTGAAATGGTAAAGGCCTGTGTGTTAAAGTGATTAATTTAATGGAACAGTTCTGTCATTATAATTAAAAGTAACTGATATATATGTAAGTATATGTGGATCCATATAAGTAAATGTCTCTTGTATCACAACTGCTCATTCATTCCATCTTCAAGAATTTCAGAATCTCTTTATTCTCCTTTGCCTTGTGAAACATTTCAAAATCCTAAAAAAAATTAAAATTAACTTTAATGTCAATGTTGATAATTCCCAATTATGAAGTCATTAAACTCAACTGTCCAGGTTAAGTTTTCTAATTATCTTGCCAGGCCTTTGCAAACCTCTGCCAGCTAAGTTAGATGAAAAAATTCCTTAGAATATCAGTTATTTCATATTATAATGTATGATGAAAACCACTGTAGGAGTATCCCAAAACAAGCAGTGTGATATATTTCCTTTTTATGACAATCTTTTCATCATAAAGTACAAATTGTTTTGTCTTCAAGATAATAATTAACTTATTCTATAGATGGGCAAACTTGACCCTCATGCCCCACAAATGTATTATTTTCCTATGTATATGACCTTAAGATATGAAAATAAAATAAAATGGACATTTAGTCTTTCTCCACAATATTCTTGGCCATTGAATATCTGAGGTGGTAGAGCCTTAGGGGTAGATACTTTCATCCTCGTTTCTTGAAGTACTTTCAAACTGACAGAAATATCTATTAATTCATATTTTATTTTGTAAGCATCTAAAATTCTGATAACTTCTTCCTGTCTCTGCTTCACCTAGGTAGAGGTATAGAGAAGTAGAAATGTTAATCAACTGGTTCCAACGTTTATATGTATTTTCCATTTTTTTCTGTGCATTATGTTATGGAAGAGGGACAGGGTTTTTTTTATTCTTATTTTAGCATATTGTGGGGGTACAAAAGTTTAGGTTATGTATATTGCCCTTGCTCGCCCCCTCCCCCCGAGTCAGAGCCTCAAATGTGTCCATCCCCTATACAGTGCGCATCGCACTCATTATGCATGTATACACCTCTTGTATTTTCCTTGAAAGAGAGGGAGAGTTTTTAATGGTGTAAAGTCTCTTGAAGAAATGAAAGGTAATTTTCCTGTGAAATCACACACACACACACACACACACACACACATACATATGTACATTTTATATATATGGCATATGTGTCATATACAAATATGTTTAATAGATATATTTTATATACAATATATATTATTTTTTTCTTCCCATGGATTTCATCTCCATATTTAGGCATACTCTCTGATTGTAATTTGGAACTTGTAGTATGTTTCCCTTGAATTTAAAAACCGGGTATCATGCCCATTTCCATACGTATATAAAAGAAGAATTACAGTAAGGTTTCAGTGGGGGCTGAAAATCCCTAATGCATTATAAATATTTACCAGATTGACTTCATACTGCAATGAAGTGGTTATAACATTCTGCCAACAGTTGAGGCAGGCCTTTGCATTCATCACCACATTCATTTATGCTGATATCTATGGCAGCTCTGTGTAGGAAATGGACATGATACCAAGGTTTTAAATTTTAGGGAAACATACTACAAATTCCAAATCACAATCAGAGACTATGCCTAAATATAAGGATAAAATCCAAAGGATGAAAAATTAAAATAAATAAATACACAAGAGAATTAAGATTCACAAATATGCAAGTGGATAAAAATGGTCAGTTTTTGCTATGTCATACCATATGAAATGTTAGACTTGTATCATCTGTTAATAGTCTGTATTTCTCCCACTGTCTTTTCCCTTGAAACACATACAACTGCTAAAGTAAAATTGTAATAGTTGGTTATCTTTTAAACATATTTTATAACTACAATTTTTACAAAACCTACAACATGAATCTTAGGTGAAAGTTGAGGTTTCTATGTTTTCACATGACAACCTGGGACCATTTTGTCACATAAAACCTCTGATGATAGAATGAGAAAACATATGTGAAAGCAATTTGACAAGTACAAACCCTGGGTTATTCAAGTGGGATTCCTGTGAAAGTGCTTGTCAGTAGGCTTTTTGTTTGATAACTTGAAAATGTAATCCAGCAGTGCTTAGAAAACTCTGCCTGTTTCCAATGGACAGCTGAGAAATTTCTGAAATTCCAAAATACAGCATTTCTACTTTCTAAGGCTCATTAGTTTTTAAAATTTCAAAAGCATGTTGAATGTGGCTTAAGTCACATTTTTAGTAGTTTTTCAAAACCTTTTTTAGAGGAACACATTAAGAGAAGAGCAAATTCCTTGACCAGTGCTGCTCTGTGTGTGATTAACAGATAGGTAGCATCAGCATTACTCCACCTTAAATCTACAAAATCAAACTCTCTGGGGGGTGGTTCCCAGGAATATGTTTTAACAAGCCCTCCAGATGATTTCTATGGTACAGTTTGAGAGTCATGGACCAAGAGTTGGGTGAGTCCTCTGCTGCATCCATTGTGATCTTTATTTATTACAAACATGCCCTCTTACACACTCTTAGCTCCATACCCAATAACATAAATCCCAATGTTAACAACAGTTTTTACACTAGTCAAATTGCCCATATTTTTCTTTTTAAAAACTCCTTCTTGTTATTGTTGTTTCTTAGTACTCAGGTGAGATGACTAATCTACCTGGACAGACCTTCTGCAAAAGCAATACACTTTTTCTAGGTTGAAATCAAATCTCATTCCTCCCTGCAGCTATCCTGGTGTCTGGCATATAGCAAGTGTGTGATGAGTGTTTGTCAACCATTTATAATCAACTACCAATCCTTCAGTTTTCATGCTTCCCTAAAAACTTTGCAGAATGAGGTTCTTAGCCATATAGTGATTCTTCTATAACTGTGCTGTCCAGTTGATAACCAGTAGCCACACGTCACCATTGTGTCCTTGAAATGTGGCTAGTCCAAAATGAGATGTGCTATAAGTGCACAATACATACTGGACTTTGAAGACTTAATATGAAAGAATAATGTGTAACATTTTAAAAAGTATTGATTATATATTGCAAAGATAACATTTTTGATATTTTGTGTTAAACAAAATATAGTAAAATTAATCTCATATCTTTTTTAAATGACTACTAAAATTTCTAAATTATATATGTGGCTCTTGTTTCTGTTGGATAGCATTGTTATATAATACTTCCTATATCCTGGTCAAAATAATTCCTCTAAATTTTAATTCACTTAAAAAATGTCTGATCTATGCAAATACACTTGCTGCTTAGAAATCAACAATTAGTTTGGCCTTCTTGGGGGTTGCCTAGTCTTCTTTCAGGATTCTGGCCATCCACTCACTGGTATTTTTTTCTCTCCCATCCTAAACAGGGTTTTTTTATTTTTCTTTCATTTGAAACATGGCAAAATTATTAGAAGCTCTTAAGATGGTTGAGCACAGGATATCAAAATCTCCCAGATCAACAGTTCTCAGAGCACAACCTGGGTGAGGGCATTAACCATTTTCTCTGCTCTTTCTTGCCCCTCCCACTCTGTAAACCTAGAAAGTAGGGAGTTGAAGAATAAAAGGCAGAAAGGGGCTGGTAATGTCTTAGCACAATCTTGAAGCCCCCAACCAGAATATCTTAACTCTAGTCTCTCCCTCCCACTCCCATCCCCTGCTGAGGTCATTTTCTTCCTACTCACCTCCCTGAAACCTGACACTTTAACGGAACTCATTGCTCCAAGGCTATTTTACAGAAGTAACACAGGGTCAACCTCTTCACTGCTGCTTCACGCTTAATTCGGCTTTGCTGAGTCCCAGCACCGGGCCCTGCCCTTACCCATGGCCATTGCTAAGGGCCGGCGACCCGTGCGCTCAGGATTGGCTGGGAAACAAGTGTCTCTGTGGCGCAGGCGAGCGCCTATTCTGGGGAACACAGCGTGCCTGGTGACAAGGCGGTGGAACCCCCACCGGCCTAAGGGCGGAGGTTGGACTCCTACGGGTGATAAACTCTGGCTAAGTCCTCTTCTCTCTCCTCATCTGCGAGGCCCAGGGGTGGGGGAGCGGGAAGAACAAGTGGACTCTGCAGTCCTGCTGCTCCTTTTCTTCCTCCCTGCTTGGGAATTGAAGCCAGCCGGGAGCCTTCCTGCTGGCAATCGCAGCAGCCGCCGCGTATGAAGAACTGAGACACCTTTGGGAGAAGATGGTCAAAATACAATTTGATGAGTAAAGAAAAGATATAAATAAACTCGTGTTGCCTGGGTTTGTAGGGACAGAGCTAGTGGTGCTGGTAGGGATGTGACCACCCTAGCACCCTTTGCTATCTGTTAGCACAGGGAGGTGCCTCCTTTCTCTCTCCAGTGCCCCCGCCCTTCTTAAGGACCTGCTTTGCAGGCTGCCCTTCCCTTCTGGGAGTCCACCTTTTGGTTTGTGTAACTGCCGGTGTAATAGTCCCTGCCTCTCCTAGCACTTCCTCTTCCTTTCCCCTGTGTAAAAAAGATGACCTCTCGCTTAAATGCTTGCTTCCTCTTCAATACACCATAGCTCATTTGTCCAGCCTTTATTTTCGAGTTTAACTTTTCTTAGTAGTGAGAGATAGCGACAATATTTACAGGATTTTGTGGGTTTGACAAAAGTGGGAAATAGGAATTGAGAGCGAAGGGCCAAAGAACTGCAGCTATAGCTTTTGAGTTAAATACATTTGTATTCATGCCTCTACCACTTAAAAGCAATGGATATCAGACAAATTACTTCCTTCCAAGTGTCAGTTTATTGTTAAAGTGACGATGGTGATATCAACCTAAGAGCATCATTGTGAGGATTAAATGAATTCAATATGTAAAAGTGTTTGTCACATGGTCTGACATGTTGTAGGTAGTTCAGAAAATGGTAAAATGGTAATAATTATTATTGATGACTGCCAGACTCTTTGTATATTGCTTGGGACCACATCTGTTAATAAGACAAAGCATTTAACTTCAGGAAACTTACAGAGGGATAACTGGTAAGATGAGGTAAATATAATGTAGAGAAAATTAAGCCAGACTAGGTGGGTCAAGGCAGGCTTCTCTGAAGAATTGAGAGGTAAACTGAAACCTGAAAGATGTATAGTGTTCTAGAAAATTATGGGAATTAAAAAAAAAATAGATCGAAGGAACAGTCATGGAGCAAGATGGTAATTGGACCTTTGGAAGCAAGTGAAGGCTGAGGAAATAAACAGGGCATATCACAGAGGCTTTCAAGTTTGATGTTGGCTTTTGGTTTTTAATCTTTTGGAGGCTGTTTCCTGTTTTGTTAAATTGTAGATAATAATAACTTGTAGATTTGATGTGAAGATTAAGCGCAGAAGTTGCCTAAGAACATCTTTCACTTATGAAGCACTGAATGAATTGTATCTATTCTTATTGTTAATCCATGGGTGATCAGAAGCTATTGAAGATTTTAACAGGTTTGTGTGAAAGGCAGGCCAACCTGGTATGACAAGTGGGTTGGAAAGAAGCAAGACTAGAAGCAGGTACAGCAATCCAAGAATGAAAAGTCATCACAGTAGTGAAAAGCAGAGATTCTTAGGACAGGGCATTGGTACAATTTGGGTCAGCTGGATGTAGGGGTGAAGAAGACAAATGAGACAGGATATAAGCAATTGAAGGAGTCTCGGTTAGGAGAAATTTGAGAGCTCTATATTCTTTTAATATTTCTTTGGAGTAGCATTAGTAGAAAATCTTTTTTTTTCTTTTTTACCATTATTTTCATCATCTTTCTGGTTTGGGATTGTGACATACTTCCTCATTTCACTGTAAGCCATTCCCTTGGCTCCAAGCTAAATCAATGCACTATTTCTTACAAAGAGGAGACTTTTAACAACGTAAAAGAATTTGGTTGGTATGGCATACAAAATTGGGATTAAATTACTCTATAAAATGTTTGTGATAATTATTTGAAGTGGTAAAACACTGTAAAACAAAAACTGTATTGATAATTGTAGCCAAAAATATCAACTATGTAGAAATTTTGGTTATGCTTCCCAGTCTGTTTTGGCAGTTTGATTCTGGGTTTAAGATCATTGAAAAAAAATGGATAAGAGATTTGTGGTTGGAAAATACATTATAAAGAAAGTAATAAAGTTTTTTCTTCTCTTTTTATATGTGTAAATTAGTTTTTGATCATTCAAATGATATATGAACACATCCTCATTTGTACAATAATTCAAACCATATAGAAATACAGGGATTAAATAGTAAAAATATTCCTTCACCTACTTCCTACCACTCTATCCCCTCCGCCTGCAAAGGAAACTATTAACAGTTTGATTTGTATCATTTTCTAC
Organism: Eulemur rufifrons; assembly: GCF_041146395.1. Classification (NCBI taxonomy): domain Eukaryota; kingdom Metazoa; phylum Chordata; class Mammalia; order Primates; family Lemuridae; genus Eulemur; species Eulemur rufifrons. The sequence continues at coordinate 84,032,062 of NC_091012.1, read as the reverse complement.
CAACATGGTTACATATATTAAGGCAATTAAAAGGGAGAAAAAGTCAGCTTAGCAAGGAAGTTGAGCACACTGGCTTTGAAGCCAGGCTGTCTGAGTTAAAACCTAGACTCTACCACTTACAACTATGTGATATTGGGCATGTTATCTAACTTCTTTGTGATGTGCCTGCCCTTCCTCATAGGTAAAACAGGGATAATATGTTTCATAGAAATGTCATGAGGATTAAGTTAATATGTGTGAAATATTTATATTAGTGTCTGCAATATAGTGCACACAATTTGTGATGAAATCATACTGAATATATTGTTCTGCCACTTGTATATTCATAGAGAAAATATAGTGTACTGATTAAGAGCATGGGCTCTGCTTCTGAATCTAATTGTCTGGTACAAATCTTAGTTTCATTATTTACTAGCTTTGTTACTTTCAGCAAATATATAACCTTTCTGTCTTTGTTTTCTCTGTGAAGTTGGGATCATAGCTTTAGCTTTAAAGTAGTATATACAGAACATTTAGAATGACCATCGTGTAGTAGTTACTCAACAGATGCTAATTATCACTATATCATTAAAAATGCTCAGTTTAGTATTTCATGTTATAGATATACCATAATTTATCCACTCTTTTATTGATGATCAATTAGTTTACTTCTGATTATTCATTGTTACAAAACATTCTAGTTACCATACTGTTTTCTTGTACTTAAAAAATTAAAATAAACTGTCTCTACATTTACTTGCATGAAGAAAGCTATTGCTGTTAACATTTTCTCACTCTATTTGCCATTCGAAACTTGAATAAACACTTTCAAGATCCTCTTTTGGATCATTACCATACCACACATGCCATCAGCCCACTCCATTTTCCTGTTAGTTTGGTTAAATCCTAGAGTATGAGTGGAAAGCAGAACCATTCTGTGTGGTTAAAGCTATCTTTCTGAGGAGTAAGCAAAAGCTGAGAAACAAAGGAGCCAAAAGGGACTTTTTCTGTATTTGGACTGTTGGAATCTCAGGGACAGAATCTTTAGATATCCTGACATTTGGAAAAGGTAAGCCTAAATTCTTACATATTTTTGGTTCATACTGTTTTATTTTGTTCTAAAAAGCCTTTAAGTATGAATATAAGCATATTTTTTTCTGGATATATTTATAGCAAATATTATAAACCTATAAGAGGAAAATTGTGTATTGAATCAAGTCTGCTTTATCCTTTCACACTTTTATGGAGTCTATAGAGAAAATTGGAAGTCTAAAAATTGTGCTAAAGAACCATGTAAAAGACTGAAATAAGTGCTTAGGGAAGTAAGATTTGAGTCCAAAAGAACAGAAAAGCAAACAAACAAACCAAAAAAAAAAAAAAAACAAAACAACAAAGGGAAGGAAAAGAAAAAGAAAGAAGAATGACAGTGAATTTGGCAAACCTATTTGCATTTACATTATTATTACTTTTTAAATTTATTTTTTAACTGAGAGATAACAATGTATGTTTTGATCATGTATTGACAGGATATTTTGAAGTGTATATACAAGGGGAATGGCTAAATCTAGCTACTTAACAAGTGCATTACCTCACATAGCTCTTACCACAAAAATGATAACTATGCATCTACATTATTGAAAAGGTAAACTGACTATATTTTGATTTCAATAAAGAATTTGCATGAACCCAAGGTATGTATTAATTACCACATCTTGTATACATTCTAAGGTATACTCAATTTTTAAATGTGCAACTCTAATGACATTAATTAAAAGTTCAGTTAAAATCAATTCCTTGACAGCAGCCTTCATTTTAAGTAGACTTTTTGATGATAGAGAATTTATCATTTCTAAATAAATCCTTAAAGATAGTTGAATATAATAATTATATATTTATATGTTAATACTTTTAAAAATACATGTGCACCATATAATATTACCCTGACAATAACCTTGTGAAGATTAATTAATTTCTCTTAATTTATGAGAAAATTGAGATGCAGAAACAGTTAAGTCAATTACCTGACGTTAAAAGTTAGTGGCAGAACTGGAACCCAAGTCTCCTCATTCTTGATCCTGTTTTCTATCCTTTCAGCAACACTGCTTCCATAAATCACTTTTGTTTCAGGTAGGAGATAAATCCTTATTTGACACTTCAATGTACATTACATTAATGAGTTCTTTTATATTACAGGAATATACTACAGTCTTCTTTTTGGAAAACTTGTCTAGTAAAAATGCTTGGAGAAGCCTTCCTAATTGATCTCCTATACAAAGAACAGAAATATACAAAACTTTGCAAACCATTCACATGTAAGAAGACTTCAAATGATGAAAAGGAAACTTGGAAAAAGAAGCTTTTAGATATAGAAGAAAATTCACTCTTCCCTGCTAAGATGGAAAATCAAGAAAAACATATGAAAGAAAGTTTAACAGAACAAAGTAATAATACAAATCAAATAAAATCTGTGGATGAGATAACTGTAGCAAAATGCAAAGGTATACCTCTTCCAGGAAATGTGTCCATTGCATTGCCCATTCCAAAGAGAGAACAACAAGATGAAAGACAACTGGATTTATATCGATCCTGGTCGTGCACAAGTATTTGCCATAATTATCCTGACCTACAGATTGGAGGTGACCACGTGGGAAACATGTATGATTCAGGCTGCTTTGTGGAACACACACATGATGATGTTTCTAATGGTCCTCTTTTACTTTCAGTGGATATGCCATTGAGTCATTCTCCTATCATTGAGCCTCTAGGGAAACTACCTGCCTCAAAGTTATTGAATGCAGATGAAATCCAAGAAAAAAGTATGTTGTTTCAGAAACAGCCCCTCTCTAATTCCATGCTTAATAGTTATATGGAAAAAAAGGTGGACGAACTCTACAAACAATTTTTGGAAGAAAATCTCACCAAGTGCCTCTCCATAACCAATCTTATGGCTTCCAATCTGCTAATGAACAATGTAAATCAGATTAGCCTTCAAATCTCTCAAGAACAGAACATAGAAGTGTCGAAAGCTCGAGAAGCTCTCCTGCATTCTTTAGCACGATGTAATCTCCATAATGTTTCCCATGGAAACAGTTCTGAATTCAGCACTCCTAATTTACAAATATCAAACCAGACAAGTAGGGAGCTTGTATCTCATGTACAGTAGGAACAAACTGTAGGTTGGTTGGACTGACTTAAGAGACTGCGATAACAACAGTCTTCTCTGGATTATCATGTCACATCAGGTCTTCTTTGGAGTGTGGTTGTTATACCCTTTTAGAAATGATTTGACCCATGTTACATCTGAATTCTTGTAGGAGACAACTATAATAACTAAATTTTATGACCAGGTTTTCTTATTGTTTTGACGTATTTAATAGTTTCCACATTCAAGTTTGTATGTGCTTACCTATCTAATTGCCACTGGCACCCCAAATTGGTTACCTCACTGTCACTTAGCTTTATTTGCCACAAAAGTAGGATGAGGAATGGATTGTTGCTCTAAGCTACTGAAAGGACCACTAGAAGATATATCAGAGAGGGGGATTTATTTCTCCAAAAAATGCTTTTACACTGACAATCAGAATAGTCTAGGGGAAATTATTGTAATTAGATGTAGATTTGCATATCTATGTCTATATATATCTCAAGATCAGGTGTGAGGGCATATACAAGGAAATGCTTTAAAAAAGTAAGAGTTTAATGGTGTTTGAAAAAAATATGGAGGGAGGGCTTAAGGAAAAATAGAAAATTTGCCAGTGCTATTTATATTGAAACTTGATGCTTTTGAACTTTCCTGGGACAACCACCAACTTTTTTATATCACTATGTTATGCCTGATTGTTTTAAGGAATTAGAGGAAGGAAACCATACAGGTAGAGTGAACAAAGTGCATAGATAACCACTATTGAGAAATGGAGAGGCTCTCTCACCAACCTTTTACACTTCTCAGATTATTCTCAATCATGTTCCTGGTTTAGAATAAAAGTCTGCAGAGTACCTAAAGTAATTGTATGGTTTATTGCAGGCTTAGGAAAAAGACCCCATACATAACAGCTCATAATTCTAGAAATAGTAAAATGATTGGTATGCACTTGTGTTTGTAAAATGAAATGGTATAAATTTCTCTTATAAAATTATGATTGCATTATATATTAAGAAGATTTGTGCATTAGTAGTCATGTATTACCCTCTGATTATCTTTGTGGTCTTTGATTAAACTTTGTAGAATGAGTAACCTCAGTTCCCTCACATATTTATCTTTTTGGTCATACAATCTTTAGTTTATTTTTTCCCTCTTCAAATTTCTATGATCTAATAAACTACCCCTGATTTATCTTCTGTTCTTCTCTTTATCATGCTTTTCTCCACCATCCTTTCCTGTAACTCTCCCAATCAATTTTCATCATTCGGACATTTAATTCTGAAGAGATAATGGTTAAGGGTTTCAGAAAAACTGACTTAATGTTTTGTAGATACTGAAAAATAGTTGTTTGTAGATTGTCTTTTATATCATTACATTTCTACATTTAATAAAATAGTTGCTAAAATGACAAAATATTTAGGTTAAACTTCACTAAAGTGAATTAAATGTCATTGTTCAGCATTACTAGTGTGAATAGTTTTCTTAGAAACAGTGATATGTATTAATACTTTGTGAAGCAGATATATTCATAAATAGTGTTAACACTGCATGGTATTACATAAAAAGCCACAGTATTTAGTGCACATCAAATTTAGAAATGCATTTAATTATAATCTCAGATTTTAAATTTCCTCCTCTTGTCTATGTTATCAAACTTCTTATTATCTAAAGATACTTCTAGTTAAAAGGATCTAAATATTTATTGTAATACTTAAATAAGGAAAGAGGATGAATTTGATGTTCTGTTGTATCCTGGTTTCATACCTATTGAGTTCACTGCTTGAATGAAATATGCATATGAGGTTGTGATTTAGCATGGTTTGGCTTTAAGCAGTCACTCTTCATTCCATTTTTCCCATGGGTGTCACTTATATGACCGTACTGTTCCCTTTCAAATCATTTCTTGAAATGTATAGAATAATAAATTTCTTTCTGTCTCACTTTTGTGGGAATTGAAAATATTAGTTTCAGGTTTCTATGAAAGTGCAGAATGTTAGCAATTCAGCAGTTGGAGAGGATCATCATATTTCTTATCAGGTAATAAATCAAGGAGGTTAAGTATGATGCTCAATACAATGCTGCCCCCCCCACACTGCCTATATAGGTCAGTTTAATTTATATCCCACCTTTGGATTTCAGGTTACTATTGTAGGGCCCAGAGTAGGTTTGAGCCAATCTCAGGTAATTTTCTGTCAGGAGTGTCCTTGAAACATTAAAACCTATTCAAAGGATAGAATCTATACTGGACTTCTGGAATTCTTGGGCTTGATGTGTCTCGTGTTGGTCCCCAAAAGAAGCCAGTCTCCTTGAGGTTCTTAAGACTGGAGCTAACACTGATATGGTCCATTCAAGGTTGTAAGCAGACTTTTTCGAAGTGAAGAAACAAAGCAAATAGTTCCTGTCTTGGTGGCAAGAATAGACTAAATAAACTATATCTATATCTATCTGCCTGTCTATCTATCTATCTATATACACCCCATTAATTTATTTTCCTATTAAGAGGTAAATCTGTCTGACATAGCATTACTACATAATGTGTGCTTGAATGAAGGGTGGAGGGGTGGCTTGATGAGAATTAGTGTGAAAATAAACTGGAATAATTATTCAGTTAAATGGAAAATTCTTTTCAGTCAATACAGGAAGAAAGGAAATCAACAAGTTAATATCAACAGACATCCATTAAATCAAATTCAAAGTGATTTAATGTTTTCATTACTAGTCATTTACATGGAAAATTAACCAATTAGACATGTATGTATGAAAACCCATGAAAAATGAATTAATGTTTGAAAGCAAAACAAGAATGGTTGCCAAAAAATGTTCTCATCATGTTAAAATAGAGGTAACTATCCTTTTAAAAAATGCCTAAGGGCAACTTGGGACTTTTAGTCCCCAATTGTGTGTTCTTTTCTTCAAGATTTAGTAGAAATTTGTGAAAATGGTTTTATTATTATACTATTATAATATTGGTTTAGTATTTGTTACAGTGTAAATGCACAGCATCACTTGGAGTTTTATGAAATAACCTTTAAATAATTATATTTAATAACATATCTATTAATATAAAAATCATGAGAACCAAATTAAAGTGTATTGACTTCAACTTAAAAATGAATCATTGCTATGGGCAGCTAATTCGTTGAATTGTTCTGCTCTTTCTATTTAAAGCTGAGAAATTTGTAGCTAGCAGAATTATTATATAGTTCTGGTTTTTACTTCCCCAAATAAGTGAAGACAGTTTATCACAAGAAATGAATTGTTGAAAACGTTGGTCTTATCTGAAAGTGACTGACGTCTGTATGTAGGCTACTTCCTGAAACTATTTCTCCCTATAATTGTAATCTGGATCCATTTCTGCTAAATAGACTCTGAGTAGAATTGAAAAGCTTAACAGCTCAGGATCCCAGGTACTTGTGTGGTTTTGTCTCTCTCCTTTAAAAGTTCAGCTCTACTTTAGAGAGGTCATAGAATTGTAGAACATCCTTGTAGTCTTCTCCTTAGGAGGAGCTTAGAAATATTGATATTATAAGGGTTCTAATGATATGGGGCCAGCTTGAGTGTGGAGCAGATCTCAGAGGCCAGTTTGAAACCATGAGTTCTCAGAGCTTTCTCTCTTCCAGAGAGACATATCCTCAGGACATTCCATGTCCTAGAAAAAATTTCCTGGCTCTTCATTCATTAAACAAATAATTCTTGAGCACTATGATAAGTGATAGGAATAAATGGTGAATAAAAATGATGCAATTCCTGCTTTTCACTGAACTTAGAGTCTAGCTGATGTAGGATGAGTTAGAAATAGCAACTCAAGGGCTATGAGTGATACAAGCACGCAGCTCTAGATATTCTACACTGATAGTTTTTGTAAGGCTGGTGGCGGGCACCCCTCCTCTCCCTAATGGAAAAAGAAGCAGCCCATGAGACCTGCCAAGATCAATGCCTGCAAGGCCCAGCTAAGTTAAAGAATGACCACACCTGGATGGTTACTCGGCGTCCTCACCCAACCTCTGGGACCTACTCCCATTTCCACCCCAGTGGCCTACTTATCCAAACAACTGGAGAACATGGTCTGTGGCTGGCCGCCCTGTCTCTGTGCCTTAGCAGCGGCCACTACTCTCACCAGGGAGGCCCTTAAACTTTCCCTGGGACAGGACTTACATGTCTTCTCCACCCACCATTTACAGGACCTTCTAATGCACCGCTCTTTAGCCCTCCTCACTCCATCTAGACTATAGGAATTCCATCTCTTGTTTATAGAAAATCCCACCATTACTTTATCATAATCCCCAACTCTAAACCCTGCCACTCTACTCCCCATTCCCTGCCTAACCCTGGCCTCACACTCCTGCGCAGAAATGGTTGAAGCCTCCACTACCCCTAGACCCCATCTGTCAGACAAGCCACTTCCTACAGCGGACTTAACTTTCTTTGTTGATGGCAGCTCGGTCACAGGTGAGGACGGCAAACGCCGGGTGACCTAAGCCATTGTCTCTGCCTCTCAGGTAATAGAAGCTTCCCGTCTTCTGGAGGGCAGCACCTCCCAAAAGGCAGAACTCTTTGTTCTCACCCGAGCCTTACACCTAGCCCAAGGCAGGATTGTAAATATTTACAGGGACTCCAAGTATGTGTTTATGATAGCTCACTGCCATGCTGCCATATGGAGAGAACAGGGCTTTCTCTCCAGCAAGGGCTCCCCTGTTATTAATGCTACCCTTATCTCCTGTCTCCTCGAGGCCCTTCAATTACCCACCCAATTAGCTATCATACACTGCAACGGACACCAGACGGACGGGTCCCCCTTCGCTAAGGGAAACAACTATGCTGATACTGTTGCCCATAGTCTAACATCCCCAAAACATCCTAGTCAGGCTCCTCTTCTTTTCCTTTCCATTCCTTCCCTCCAACCTTGCTACACTCCAGAGGAGTGTGACAGCCTTCTCACCCAAGGGGGATCAACCACCACCGAAGGGTGGGTCCTTCTTAAGGATGGCAAGCTGGCTCTCCGTAAGGAACAGGCCCTAGAACTTGTTGGCCAGGTCCACTCCTCGCTTCATATTGGCATGAAGGGCCTCTCCCACTTCTTACAGCCTCTATTTTCACACCCTTCCCTATATTCTCTCATCAAAACTGTTTACTCAGACTGTGACATTTGTGCCCCTTTTAACCCTCAAGGGGGCCTCAAAGCCCCCATGTCTACCCACCAGATGCATGGTCACCTCCCCGGACAAGATTGACAGGTCGATTTCACTCATATGCCACCTCACAGGTGTTTCAAATATCTTTTTTTTTTTTTTTCCCTACTTTTTTTTTTTTTTATTTTTTTTTTATTTTACAGAATCAAAGAGTCTAACAGTATATCTTGTTAGATACAGTATGTCCTCATAATGTATACATTATTTCTTGTACAATGATATGAAATAATATGGGAAATATTCATGATAAATTATTAAGTGAACAGTGCAAGATAAAAACAATAGTTTCATATTTTTTTTCCCACCCCCCCTTTCCCGAGTCAGCACCTTCAAGTGTTACCACTCCCCAAACGGTGCGCAATGCACTCATTGTGTAGGCATACCCCCATCCCCTCCCCCACCCCCCACCTCAGTCTGATGTCCAATTGGTGTCGTTTCCAGATTTGTATTTAGGTGATGATCAAGGAAACCAATTTTCTGGTGAGTACATGTGATGTTTGTTTTTCCATTCTTGGGATACTTCACTTAATATAATGGGTTCCAACTCTCTCCAGGAGAACCATAGAGATGTTGTATCTTCATCATTCCTTATAGCTGAGTAGTATTCCATGGTATACATATACCACAGTTTACTAATCCAATCATGTATTGATGGGCATTTGGGTTGTTTCCACATCTTTGCTATTGTGAATTGTGCTGCTATAAACATTTGGGTACACGTGCCTTTGTTACAGAATGACCTTTTTTCCTTTGGGTATATGCCCAGTAATGGGATTGCTGGGTCAAATGGCAGGTCTACTTGAATCTGTTTAAGATACCTCCATAATGCTTTCCACAGAGGTTGCACTAGTTTGCAGTCCCACCAGCAGTGTATTAGTGTTCTTGTCTCTCCACACCCACGCCAACATGTGTTGTTTTGGGTTTTTTTGATAAAGGCCATTCTCACTGGGGTTAAGTGATATCTCATTGTGGTTTTGATTTGCATTTCCCTGATGATTAGAGATGTTGAACACTTTTTCATATGTTTGTTAGCCATTTTTATATCTTCTTTTGAAAAATTTCTATTCATGTCCTTTGCCCACTTTTTGATAGGGTTGCTTGATTTTTTCTTGCTGATTTTCCTGAGTTCTAAATAGATTCTTGTTATCAGTCCTTTATCTGATGTGTAGTATGCAAAAATTTTTTCCCATTCTGTAGGTGGTCTGTTTATTCTCTGGACTGTTTCTTTGGCTGTGCAGAAGCTTTTTAATTTAATCATGTCCCATTCATTTATTTTTGTTGCTGCTGTGATTGCCTTGGGGGTCTTCTTCATAAATTCTTTGCCTAGGCCAATGTCTGTAAGAGTCTTTCCTACATTTTCTTCTAGAATTCTGATTGTATCACGCCTAAGGTTTAAGTCTGTTATCCACCGTGATTTGATTTTTGTGAGAGGTGAAAGCTGTGGGTCCTGTTTCAGTCTTCTACAAGTGGCTAACCAATTCTCCCAGCACCATTTGTTGAATAGGGATTCTTGTCCCCAGAGTATATTCTTTCCCGCTTTGTCGAAAATTAGGTGACTATATGAGGATGGTTCTATATTTGGATTTTCTGTTGTGTTCCACTGGTCTGTGTCCCTGCACTTGTGCCAATACCAGGCTGTTTTAAGAACCACGGCCTTGTAGTATAGTTTGAGGTCTGGCAAATTAATACCTCCCATTTTGTTTTTGTTGCTTAAAATTGCTTTTGCTATACGGGGTCTTCTTTGATTCCATACAAAGTGTATAATTATTTTCTCTATGTCTGTAAAGAATGATGTTGGTAATTTAATAGGGATTGCATTGAATCTGTAGATCACTTTGGGTAGTATAGACATTTTAACAATGTTGATTCTTCCGATCCACGAGCATGGTATATTTTTCCATCTATTTGCAAGTTCTGCTATTTCTTTTCTCAGTGTTTCATAGTTTTCCTTATAGAGGTCCTCTACCTCTTTAGTTAGGTATATACCTAGATATTTTATTTTCTTTGTTGCTATTTTGAAGGGTATTGAGTCTTTAATTTGGTTTTCCGATTGACTGTTATTGGCATATATAAATGCCTCTGATTTGTGTATATTAATTTTGTAGCCTGAGACTTTGCTGTATTCGTTAATCAATTCCAGGAGTCTCTTGGTTCAATCCTGGGGGTTTTCCAGATATAACATCATATCATCAGCAAAAAGTGAGAGTTTGATCTCTTCCTTCCCTATTTGGACTCCCTTGATTCTGCTCTCTTGCCTGATAGCTCTCGCAAGGACTTCCAATACTATGTTGAAAAGTAATGGAGACAATGGGCAGCCCTGTCTGGTTCCAGTTCTAAGTGGGAGTGCTTTCAGTTTTTCCACATTCAGTATGATGTTGGCTGTGGGTTTGTCATATATGGCTTGTATCATTTTTAGGTAGGTTCCATCAATGCCTATTTTGTTAAGCGTTTTTATCATAAAAGGGTGTTGAATTTTGTCAAATGCTTTTTCTGCATCTAATGAGAGTATCATATGGTTTTTGTCTTTGCTTCTATTTATGTGGTGAATTACATTTATAGATTTACGTATGTTGAACCACCCCTGCATCTCGGGGATGAAGCCCACTTGGTCGTGGTGGATTACTTTTTTGATAAGTACTTGGATTCGATTTGCTAGTATTTTATTGAAAATTTTTGCATCTATATTCATGAGGGAAATTGGTCTGTAGTTCTCTATTTTTGTTGTGTCCTTTCCAGGTTTTGGTATTAATGTTATATTGGCTTGGTAGAATGTGTTAGGGAGAACTCCATCCTTCTCAATATTGGAGAATAGTTTATGTAGGATGGGCACCAGTTCTTCTTTGTATGTATGGTAAAATTCAGGTGTGAACCCATCTGGACCAGGGCTTTTCTTTTTGGGAAGGTTTTTTATTGCTGTTTCGATTTCAGTTCTTGATATTGGTCTGTTCAGGTACTCTATTTCTTCCTGGTTGAGCCTGGGAAGACTATGTGTTTCTAAAAATTTGTCCATTTCCTCCACGTTCTCCAGTTTGTGTGCATAAAGATTTTTGTAGAATTCGTAGATGATATCTTGTATCTCTGTAGCATCGGTTGTGATTTCTCCTTTCATGTTCCTAATGGAGGTTATTAGAGATTTTACTTTTGTGCTCTTGGTTAGTCTAGCCAGAGGTGTGTCTATTTTGTTTATCTTTTCAAAGAACCAACTTTTTGTTTTATTAATTTCCCTTATAGTTTCTTTGTTGTCCTTTTCATTTAGTTCTGATTTGATCTTAGTAATTTCTCGCCTTCTGCTGGGTTTGGGATCGTTCTGTTCTTCTTTCTCCAGTTCTTTGAGTCTATTCGTTAGGTTGTCTATTTGCATGTTTTCTGTCTTTTTGATATAGGCATTTATGGATATGAATTTTCCTCTCAGGACTGCTTTAGCTGCATCCCATAGATTTTGATAAGTTGTATCTCCATTGTCATTTAATTCAAAGAAATTTTTGATTTCCATCTTGATTTCTTCTTTTATAGAATAATTATTCAGGAGAAGGTTATTTAGCTTCCATGACTTTGAGTAAGAGTGAGGGTTTCTGTTTGTGATCATTGTTACTTTTATTCCGCTGTGATCTGAGAAGATGCATGGTATAATTTCTATTTTTTTGAATTTTTGAAGACATGATTTATGTCCTAGGACATGGTCAATCTTAGAGAATGTCCCGTGAGCTGATGAGAAGAATGTATATTCTGTGGACTTTGGGTAGAATGTCCTATAGATGTCAGCCATGCCCATTTGTTCTAGCATTCTATTGAGGTCCATTATGTCTTTGTTTATTTTCTGTTTAGAGGATCTGTCCTGTACTGTCAGTGGGGTGTTAAAGTCTCCAGCTATTACAGTATTATTATCTATCATTTGGTTCAGATCTACTAGGGTTTGCTTTATGAATCTAGGTGCACCTAGGTTGGGTGCATATATATTGAGTATAGTCATGGCTTCTTGATGAATTGTGCCTTTAATCAGTATGTAGTAGCCATCTTTGTCTTTTATTATTTTTGTTGGTTTGAAAGCTAAGTTATTGGAAATTAAGATTGCCACACCAGCTTTCTTTTGGTTACCATTTGCTTGAAATATCGATTTCCATCCTTTTATTTTCAGTCTAAATGCATCTTTGCAGGTTAGGTGAGTTTCTTGAAGACAGCAGATACTTGGATTGTATTTTTTTATCCATTGGGCCAGTCTATGTCTCTTGAGCGGGGAGTTCAAGCCATTCACATTTATTGAGAAAACTGATAGGTGAGACAGTTTTTTGTTCAGCTTGTTGGGTAGAACTTCATTGTGATGTTTTCTCTCCTGGGCCATTGTGGTATCTGGAATTTGATCTTTAGCTCTTGAGTAGTTTTACATTCGTGGATCTTTCTTGTGCTGATCCGTGTATAATTCTCTTTTGAGTACTTCTTGGAGGGCTGGTCTTGTCTTGGTGAATTCCCTCAACCTTTGTTTATCTGAGAATGTCTTGATTTCTCCTTCGTATAGAAAACTTAGCTTAGCTGGGTACAAGATTCTAGGCTGGGCATTATTCTGTTTCAGAAGCGTGAAAATGGGGCCCCAACCTCTTCTTGCTTGTAAGGTTTCAGCTGAGAAATCTGGCGTAATTCTGATGGGTTTTCCTTTGTAAGTTACTTGTTTCTTTCTCCTTACAGCTCGGAGAAGGGACTCTTTAGTGGATATTTTGGTCAGCCTGATGACTACGTGGCGTGGTGTTTTCCTATTTGCTATGAATCTCCCAGGGGTCCTTTGAGCTTCTTGAATCTGTATGTCTAGAGTATTGGCAAGGCCTGGAAAATTTTCCTCGATTATGTCTTCAAATAGCTTGTCCAACCCTTGCTTGTTATCTTCTTCACCCTCAGGAATGCCAATAACTCTCAAGTTAGGTTTCTTCACATAATCCCACATTTCTTGAAGACTCAGATCATTTCTCTTACTTTTTCGCTCTATCTCTGTGACTGACTTATTTAGTTGGAAGGAGTTATCTTCAATTTCTGAGATTCTTTCCTCTGTTTGATCTACCCTGCTCTTGAGACTTTCCACAGTGTTTTGTAGCTCTCTGAGTGAATTCTTCACTTCTAGGAGTTCAGTTTGGTTTTTCTTCAATATTTCAATTTCTTTAGTGAATTTTTCCTCCAAATCCTGTATTTTTTTTGTGTTTTCCTTGTGTTGTTTATCCATTGATTCTTGTATATTATTCAGCTTGTTTATAATCCATAATTGGAATTCTTCCTGTGACATGTTGGTGTTTTGAGTCTGGTTTGTGTCAAATGGTTGGGAGCTGGTATTTCTCTTTGGGGATGAGCTTTCCATTTGATTCTTTTTGCTCTCCGTGTTTTTTCGCTGGGTCTTTCCCATCTAGATTTGTCGATGGATCTTTACTTATAGGTTTAGTCTGGTTAACAGGACTCTTTGTGCTCTATCCTTAGGCTGTGAAACAGTCTAGGTATGTTGCTTCTTTTGGCAAGAGGGGGAGACTGTTGTGTATTGTTCAGAGATTTTTCTGTTTCCGTTGGGGGACTGCTTCCGATGGGTCCAATCCTAGAGGATTGGAGTGATCCAGGACCGCTTTGGTGAGTTAGGACACTGTGTTGTGGTCTTTCAGAAGGCAGGCAGGGTCCACACTAATAGTAGACCGAAATTCTCTTTGTTTGTTTGTTTGTTTGTTTCCCTTTGGTTCTTCCTCTATAGGGGAGGTTTCTGACTCTATCTGCCGGCAAGATACTAGCTATGGGGAGAGGACGGTGACTTTGCTTGCTCAGCGCCCCAGTTGCTGTAGCTCCCACGGGCAAAAGTCTGTCTTGGCCCAATGTCCCCAGGGATCAGGTTCCACTCTCTCGCTTCTGGAGAAGTATTCAGTGTTTACACTTGGGCAGGGATCCTATATAAGGTCCGTGGACCAGGGGAGAGGGCCGTCCGGGGAGCCTCTTGGTACCCTATTGCTCCGCAGTGACTTGGCTGTGGGCCCTAGAGTGGCAATTGCGTGCCCGCAGATCTCCGGCCCTGGGGGTGACTACTCAGGATCCGGTATGTACCAGAGCCAGGGACCTGGCTCGTTCCGAAGCTCACCGTAGGTCCCCAGTTAGAAGGCGAAAAGAGAGGAGAAAGAGAAGAGAAAAAAAAAAAAGAAAAAAGAAAAGGAAAGAAAGAAAAGAAAGAGGAGAAAACGAAAGAGAAAAGAAAAAGAAGAAAAAGAAAGAAAGAAAAAGAAAAAAAGAAAAAAGAAAAGAAAAAAAAAAAAACAGAAAAGAAACGCAAAAAGCCAAACCAAAAAACACCAAAAACGCCAACAAAAATGAACAAAAACAGGCCGGGCGCGGTGGCTCACGCCTGTAATCCTAGCACTCTGGGAGGCCGAGGCGGGTGGATTGCTCAAGGTCAGGAGTTCGAGACCAGCCCGAGCGAGACTCCGTCTCCACCAAAAATGGAAAGACATTATATGGACAACTAAAAATCTATATAGAAAAAATTAGCCGGGCATAGTGGCGCATGCCTGTAGTCCCAGCTACTCGGGAGGCTGAGGCAGTAGGATCGCTTAAGCCGAGGAGTCTGAGGTTGCTGTGAGCTAAGCTGACGCCACGGCACTCACTCTAGCCTGGGCAACAAAGTGAGACTCTGTCTCAACAAAAAAAAAAAAAAAAAAAAAAAAAAAAAAATGAACAAAAACAAACTACATAGCACTTCACCACACCGCAAGGCAGAAAGATACACAAATCTGAAGTATATAATTCAGCGACTCAATGTTTTTTTGTTTGTTTGTTTGTTTTACGCCTTAGCACAGCTCTGCCCCTTCACTTCCGCTCGGCTGGGTCCGGAGCGGCCATTAGATGTTTTTGTTTTTACGCCTTAGCACAGCTCCGCCCCTTCACGCCCGCCCGGCTGGGTCCCGGGCGGTTTCACAGTGGATTTCAAGATGACGTCTGTGCACCCGCACAGCTCCGAGGGTGGTGGGGATCCAACCTCCGCGCTCAAAAAGGCGCGGCAGCCAGAGGCCCAGAGGGCAAAGGTGCCCGCCGAGGCTGTCCGCCGCCGGAAAAAAAAAAGAAAAAGAAAAGAAAAGGAAAGAAAAAAAAGAAAAAACCCAAAAAAAAAACAAAAACAAACAAACACAAACAAACAAAACCCAGAAGAAATTTACCAAGAATAAAATATACAGTTCGGCGAGCCTATTCTTCTTGTTCGTGTTGTGTTTATTTTTTTTTTTTTTTTTTTGCCTTAGCGCAGCTCTGCCCCTTCACCCCGAGCGCGGCCCCGGCATATCCCGCACTCCTGGCGTTGGTTCAGAGACCAGCGGAGGGCGCCGGGCAGAGAGAGCCGCTCGGCACTTTATGGCTCCTGAGCGGTTTCGCCCTGGCTTTCAAGATGGCGCCTGCAGAGCTCCGGGGCTGGAGGAGACCGGCTCCTCGGCAGGCAGAGACCACCACTGCCCGGGGGCTGGCGAGCAAGAACGCGCACCAGGGGGTCACCGGCTGGAGAACCGCCGAAAAAGGCAGCACGGGCAGAAAGAGCCGCTGGGCACTTTTTGGCTCCCGAGCGGTTTTGCCTTCGCTTTCCAGATGGCGCCTGCCGAGCTCCTGGCCGGAGGGCCCGGCTCCCCGGCAGGCGGAGACCGCCACTGCCCAGGGGCTGGCGAGCAAGGACGCGCACCGGGGGGTCACCGGCTGGAGAACCGCCGAAAAAGGCAGCACAGGCAGAAAGAGCCGCTGGGCACTTTTTGGCTCCCGAGCGGTTTTGCCTTTGCTTTCAAGATGGCGCCTGCCGAGCTCCGGGGCTGGAGGGGACCGGATCCCCGGCAGGCGGAGACCGCCACTGCCCAGGGGCTGGCCAGCAAGGACGCGCACCAGGGGGTCACCGGCTGGAGAACCGCCGAAAAAGGCAGCACAGGCAGAAAGAGCTGCTGGGCACTTTTTGGCTCCCGATCGGTTTTGCCTTCGCTTTCAAGATGGCACCTGCCGAGCTCCGAGGCTGGAGGGGACCGGCTCCCCGGCAGGCAGAGACCGCCACTGCCCAGGGGCTGGCCAGCCAGGACGCCCACCGGGGGTGACCGGCTGGAGAACTGCCGAAAAAGTCAGCACGGGCAAAAAGAGCCGCTGGGCACTTTTTGGCTCCCGAGCCCTTTCGCTCTCGCTTTCAAGATGGCGCCTGCCGTGCTCCGGGGCTGGAGGGGACCGGCTCCCCGGCAGGCAGAGACCGCCACTGCCCGGGGGCTGGCCAGCAAGGACACGCACCGGGGGTGACCGGCTGGAGAACTGCCGAAAAAGGCAGCACGGGGTACAACGCTATTTGCTGTCCGGGAGTCTTTTGTGTTTTTCTGCCCTGGGGCAGATCCGTCCCTCCTCGCCAAGCGCTGTCTCAGCTGAGATCCCCCAGGTTCTAAGGTAATTTCTCAAAAAAAGCCTCCTGTCTCCAATGCGCCACGTATCCCTCAGTGATTCTGTGCTGGCCTGGGTCAGGGCTCTGTTCAATTGGGAGCGGAGGGCTAGCCGCTTTCCCGAGAGGCTGCACCCGCCCCGGCTGGGGGCGGGTGTATCCGACCCGCACTCCGCTGGCTAGTGTCTGTCCCGCGTTCCCAATTTTCGTTCACCTCAGACCTCACTCGCTCTGTTTGTCCCACGCTGATTCTCCGTGGATTCACACCGCTGTTCCTGTGTGGGAGCAGTCTTCTAGCGTTGTGGCAGGTCCGGATCGATGCCTTCCTTCCCGGGAGCGCAGATTCAGGCCGTCACCACCACTCCGCCATCTTTGATCTCCTTTCTCAAATATCTTTTAACACTGGTAGATACCTTTACGGGATGGGTTGAAGCCTTCCCCACCGTCAATGAAACTTCTGCTGTTGTTGCCTCCACTCTCCTTACTGAAATTATCCCATACTTCGGGCTTCCTTCCTCCATTCAGTCTGACAATGGCCCTGCTTTCATTTCTAAGATTGTTCATCATGTCTGTGGGGCTCTTGATATTGAGTAGAAACTTCATGTTCCCTACAGGCCCCAGTCCTCAGGAAAGGTTGAAAGGGCTAATAGATTAATCAAAGACCACCTCACCAAACTCATTATTGAGACCCACCAATCATGGCTTGACCTTTTACCCTTAGCTCTCGCCCAGATCAGGGCAGCCCCTCGGTATCCTACCTACCTTAGCCCTTTCGAACTCATGTACTGCTGGCCTTTTCTCATTGACCATCATCTTCCAGCCCAGCCCCCACCTTTGGCCTCCTATCTCCCATATCTGTCTCTCCTCAGGCAACTTCTTCATGCCCACATGGACAGATATCTTCCTCAGCCTCTGGAGACCAACTCTGATATCTCTCATACAGGTATACAGCCCGGCAACTAGGTACTTCTTAAAATTCTTCACCCTAAGCTCCTTGAGCCCTGGTGGATGGGGCCTCATACAGTCGTTTTGACAACACCTACGGCTGTAAAACTAAATGTTCCTACCGATTGTTGGCATCACATCTCACACATCAAAAGGTCCTCACCTCAATATGCTTCTCCATCCTACTCCTGCCACCAGGTGGGTCCCACTAAACTACGTTTTATGCGGAGTTCTATATCTTCTGACCCTTCCAACAGCTGCTCCTGATTCAATTTATATCTGGAGAGTTAAGTTTCTCCAATGTCACCTACAAGAATTATCCAGAATGGCAGTAAATCAGATGCTTCTTCATCCCTACTCTCCCCTTCCAGTCATCCCCCCACCAGCCAACTCCAGCCCATAACCCCCACTAGGTTAGCAGGAAGTAGCCAGAAAGACCGCGGCGCCCTGTTATCACGAAAAGACAGAAATGTAAGGCTGGTGGCAGGCACCCCTCCCTTCCCTAATGAAAAAAAGAAGAAGGCCCTCCTAGTCCTCAATATCTGCCCTAAAACTGCAACAAAGAAACTCCTCACTCTTCGCTGAAACCTTCCCACTGAAGAACCCCCCATCCCCCATCTCTAAAACTTATATAAGTCCACTCAGACTTCTGGACGGGATGACTTCTCAGCGCGCGCTCTCTCTCTCTCTCTCTCCCCGCCCCCCCAGGACCTGAAAACCTGGCCTGGGCCCCTCTCTTTGGGACCCATTACCCTCACTCAGGAGCACTCCAATAAAGCCTCTTTACTTATCCCTTTCAACTCTGCTCGTTTTTCTTTCTCTGGTGCCGGTCAATCCAAAAAACCTTACATTTGGTGCCGAAACCTGGGAGGGGCATTTGGCTGTGCCACCCCCTTCCATGAACTCTCGCATTCTGGACTAGGACCTCCGCTGACTGCTTTCGAGTCCCTAATTGACTACCTTGGCCTGGGTGAGTCACTCCATGTTGTCCCAGCCCGGATCCCCCACCGGGAGCCTCTGTTCTCTGGGAAACTGTTCCCTGTCCATTAAACTGTGGGCCCACGTCAGAGGCTCCCCAGTTCCAGGGGCTGAGGCTATTCGGGGACGCCTGAATTCCTCTCACCCCTTTCCATACTGGCAGACTAGTCTCAGGTGGAGATGTCCCCCCAGACTTTTGCTGCCTCCCTACTGTTTCCCCATCTGGGTTGGGGTGACATGGGTAGCCAGTCTTCTAAGATTTCCCACGAGATGCCCCTAGGGTGTCTACTGGCCAATCTGAAGGCCCTGGGTTTAGATATCCAGCCCAAGCACCTCATTTTTTACTGCAATATGGCCTGGCCAATGTATAAATTGGACAATGGCTCTCAATGGCCTGAGAATAGGACTTTTTTTTTTTTTTTTTTTGAGACAGAGTCTCGCTTTGTTGCCCGGGCTAGAGTGAGTGCCGTGGCGTCAGCCTAGCTCACAGCAACCTCAAACTCCTGGGCTTAAGCGATCCTACCGCCTCAGCCTCCTGAGTAGCTGGGACTACAGGCATGTGCCACCATGCCCAGCTAATTTTTTCTGTATATATTTTAGTTGGCCAGATAATTTCTTTCTATTTTTAGTAGAGATGGGGTCTCGCTCTTGCTCAGGCTGGTCTCGAACTCCTGACCTCGAGCGATCCACCCGCCTCGGCCTCCCAGAGTGCTAGGATTACAGGCGTGAGCCACCGCGCCCGGCCAGAATAGGACTTTTTATTTCAATGTTTTACGAGACCTTGATAATTTTTTGTCACGGGAACAGCAAATGGTCAGAGATCCTATATGTCCAAGCCTTTTTCTTTTTTTTTTTTTTTTGAGACAGAGTCTCACTCTGTTGCCCAGGCTAGAGTGAGTGCCGTGGCGTCAGCCTAGCTCACAGCAACCTCAAACTCCTGAGCTCAAGCGATCCTCCTGTCTCAGCCTCCCGAGTAGCTGGGACTACAGGCATGCGCCACCATGCCCGGCTAATTTTTTCTATATATATTTTTAGCTGTCCATATAATTTCTTTCTATTTTTAGTAGAGGTGGGGTCTCGCTCTTGCTCAGGCTGGTCTCGAACTCCTGAGCTCAAACGATCTGCCCACCTCGGCCTCCCAGAGTGCTAGGATTACAGGCGTGAGCCACCGCGCCCGGCCACCGAGCCTTTTTCTGTTTGCGCTCCTGTCCTCTCTGTCTGAACTGCCACCCCACCCAAGTCCTCCTTGTGCAGGGTACCCCACCGCCCTCCACCTCTTCTCCCTCTAACTCTCCACCCAGCATCTCCTCAGATGCCCCTTCTGCTTTCTCCGATCCACCTGACTCTCTCAGCTCTCCCCCCACTTGACCTCCACCATACCCGGATACGCCCCCTTGCCCTCCCACACCACCCAGCCTCTCGCCGCCGACGTCTCCCATCAGCCATCACACTAGCTCTCACATAAACCCGTCAGACCAGCCCCTCCTCTCTCCCTTTCGGGAGATGACAGGCGCCGAAGGGGTCGTACATGTACATGTTCCCTTCTCCCTTTCTTACCTATCCCAGATTAAAAAGCGCCTGGGTTCCTTCTACATTCATCAAGGTGTTCCGCTACCTAACACAGGCATGTGATCTTACCTGGCATGACATTTTTGTCATACTCTCCTCTACCCTTACCATTAATGAAAAGGAGCACATCTGGATGACAGCTCAGGGACACGCTGACCAGGTCCATCTTACAGACCGATCCATGCCGGTGGGGGGCTGAAGCCATTCCCCACAAAGAGTCCCACTGGGACTACCAACCAGACACCCCCGCCGGCAGGGACGACAGACAGCGGAGGGACCCCATGTTACAGTGCATCCTCGCTGGCCTCCAGGCCGCTGCCCACCGAGCTGTAAATTATGACAAGCTTAGAGAGATCACTCAGAGGGCAGATAAAAACCCCGTTGCCTTCCTCAATCTTCTCACTGACGCTCTCATTCAGTACACCTGCCTAGACCCCACATCCCCGGCAGGCAATACTGTTCTTACAATACAATTCATTACCCAATCATCTCCTGATATCAGAAAAAGACTCAAAAGGCTGAGGAGGGCCCTCAGACCCCTATCCGAGACCTGGTAAACATGGCATTTAAAATCTTAATTCCCGAGATGAACAGGCAGAGGCCCAAGAGGAGGCCCGTTTCCGCCAAAATGCACACTGCAAGCCCAAGCCTTGGTTGCAGCCCTGCGGCCAGTGGGACCCGCAAAGCCATCAACCTTGTCTAAGGTGACCAGCCGCACTCCACCAGGCACCTGCTTCAAGTGAGGTAAGGAAGGCCACTGGGTTAAATGGTGCCCGCAGCCACATCCACCCACCAAGCCTTGCCTGGCATGTGGTCAAGAGGGACACTGGAAAAGTGACTGCCCCTTGGGACAGAAGTCTGGAGAGTCAGTCCTTCCATCTCTAGACCTGCTGATGGCAGTTTTGGGTCTGGCTGCCGAAGACTGAAGAGGCCCTGACTCAGTGACCCCAATTACCCTCGCCGAGCCCAGGGTAACAATCAAGGTAGCGGGTAAGGCAGTGTCCTTTCTGGTTGACACAGGGGCTACCTACTCTCTCCTACCTTCCTTTTGAGGCCTTACTTATCCTTCCTAGGTGTCAGTCATGGGTATTGATGGCAATCCCTCTCAATCCCCCACCACCAGTCCCCTAACCTGTCTAATAGATGACCGTCCCATCACCCATTCCTTCCTTATCATGCCCTCCTGTCCCACTCCACTATTGGTAAGGGAGGGATGCCCACCACCAGCCTTACAGTTTTGTTTGCTTGGCCTGTTCATAATCTAGTCTAAATCATGTATCCAGCACTGCTATTTTGTTGATATCTGCTTAGTTTCTATTGCTTACAAGAAATGCATATAACCCACAAAAATACCTTCAGGTTCAAGGTCAAGGGATGGAAAACAATCATCCAGGCAAATGGAAGTCGAAAGAAAGAAGGGATAGCTATACTATTTTCAGATAACATAAGCTTTAAAATAGCAAAAGTAAAGAAAGACAAAGATGGTTACTTTATAATGGTGAAATGGAAGATCCAACAAGAAGAATTAACAATTCTTAATATTTATGCACCCGACTCAGGAGCGCCCAGTTACATAAAGCAAACCTTGTCTGATCTAAATAACATGATAAACAATAACACCATAGTAGCAGGGGACTTCAAAACCCCACTGAATGAACTGAACAGATCTACCAAACAGAACATAAGCAAAGAAATAATGGACTTAAACAGAGCTCTAGAACAAAAGGGTCTGACAGACCTCTACAGAACATTCCACCCAAATAAAGTTGAATATACATTCTTCTCATCAGTCCATGGAACTTTCTCCAAAATTGATCACATACTAGGCCACAAATCAGACCTCAACAAATTCAAAAAAATGGAAATTATACCGTGTATATTCTCTGATCATAGTGGTATAAAATTAGAGTTCAATTCCAACAGAAATACTCACCACCTCACAAATTCATGGAAATTAAACAATCTATTGTTGAATAACTATTGGGTCAAGGAGGAAATACAGAGGGAAATCAAGAGTTTCTTCAAACTAATGATAATGGAGACACTGGTTATCAAAACCTGTGGGATACAGCAAAAGCATACCTGAGAGGAAACTAATAGCATTAAACAGTCACATTCAAAAAACAGAAAGCTAAAAAATCAACAATTTAATAAACAGTCTCAAGGAATTGGAAAAGGAGGAACAAATCAATTCCAAACCTAGTAGAAGAAAAGAAATAACTGAGATCAAAGCAGAACTAAATGAAATTGAGAATAAGAGAACTATAGGGAAGATCAACAAAACCAAAAACTGGTTTTTCGAAAAGATTAGCAAAATTGACACCCCTCTTGTGAGACTGACAAGAATTCAAAGGGAAAGGACTCTAATAAACTTAATTAGAAATGAAAAAGGAGAAATCACAACAGAGACCACAGAAATACAATACATTATTTTTGATTACTATAAAAACCTATATGCCTAAAAACTATATAATGAGGAGGAAATGGACAAATTCCTGGGAACATACAACCTCCTTAAGTTCACCCAAGATGTAATAGAATTTCTGAATAGACCAATCTCAAGCTCAGAAATTGGAGCAGCAATTAAAAACCTCCCAAAACGGAAAAGTCCCAGACCAGATAGCTACACTTCACAGTTTTACCAAACATACAAAGAAGAACTCATACCTCTACTACGGAAATTATTCCACAACATTGAGAAAGATGGTATCCTTCCTAACTCATTCTACGAAGCCAATATCACCTTGATACCAAAGCCAGGAAAGGACACAAGAAAAGAAAAGTACAGACCAATATCCCTCATGAATATAGATGCAAAAATCCTCAAAAAAATTTTAGCAAATCAAATTCAGCAGCGTAGCAAAAAAAAAATAAGTCACCATGACCAGGTGGGCTTCGATGATTGCTCTCAACTGGTCATTGTCAACTTTCAATGGCCAGCCACTTCACTCCTCATTTTCAAGGCTTTTGTCTCCTTTGCAAAATTTCTTGAAATACCACTGCACTGTAAGTTCATTAGCAGTTCCTGGGCCAAATGTATTGTTGATATTGTGAGTTGTCTCTGTTGCTTTATGAACCATTTTGAACTCAAATAAGAAAATTGCTCAAATTTTCTTTTTGTCTAACATCATTTCCATAGTTTAAAATAAATATAAAAGGATAACTATAAAATAAACAGCAAGTAATAAGTCATTAGCACATTAAAATATTGTATAACATAACTACATTTATTTAAGAATGGATTCCAATATCAGATGGCAAATTTCAACAATGCTAAAACCATGATTACTTTTGCATCAACCTGATAATATAAGCCCTTTTATAAGGCATAAGCATAATTCTAACAGATTAATCAATCATCATGTTCAAAGTTGGGATGAGGGAAAGATCTATTTTTTGCCAACTTAATGAATGCTTGTAATAAATACCTTCTGATCATTTAACAGGACCATCTGAAAGTAAAAGAAGAGGTAGGAGTCCACACAAGCTGTTAGTGTTTCCTGCTGGGAGAGACAATTTTGTGTTCTACAGGGATATATTATATGAAGAAAAAGATTTGCCTGAATTTCTCCCAATGCTTGAGAAACTTTGTATCATTTTGATTTAAAATGATTTTTTTCTGATAGAGAAGGATATTTAACCTGAATGCATCTTAAAGTAAAATCATATTGTAAACACTGAATGAAAGAAGTAAACTTTTAAGCTCACTGTATACTATTTTCTATTACATGGAAGTATACAGAGACTGGTGGGAACCTTTGTGGAAAAATCAGTAAAGAGGTGGTAGGTTTTAGAAATAAAGACTGTGTCTGCAGTAGTTGGTTTTGGTAAGTAAATGTAATCTTGGCAGAGATTAGGATACCAACTGAAAGAGAGAGGTAACTCCATACTGTCAAGGAAGTGTGATAGCAACACAGTGCAATTGGTAAAATTTGTTTCCCTAGCCTTCCCATTTCAGATATCTTAACTAATAGTAATAAAGTTATAAATTATAGAGGCCCTATCATGGCAATAGATAATTCACCTACCTTATAAGATTGTTGTGAGGACAAAATAAGATAGTATAAGTCAGGTGTCTAGTATGATGTTTGGTACCTACTAAGACTCAGTAAATGGTCAGTGTCATTGCTTTTTTTATATTTAAAATTATTTCCACTTTATACATGAAAAAATTAAGACTTGCTCCATTCTTACTTGAGGCATTCAATTCTTTTTTCTATAGTCAAAAGATCACTCTCAGATAAAAGTCACTTCTAACTGAGTAAGAATATGTCAGTGTTCCTTCTCCCAGAATAGTCTGTATTATAAGCCTAAATTCCCTGTGTATAACAATAGGTTCTATTCTCTGAAAAAGGCATTCGGGCTTCAGCCAGCAACCCTATGGGATGAGAATTTGAGCCTCCCATTCTAGTTCCTCAAAATTCCACTACCTAAGTAATCCTGAATCTGCTTAGATCTTAAACCAGCCCTGTAGGGCAACAGTGACATTTTATAGATAGTAGCTAGTGCTTCTCCGTTAGGCAAATGCCTTATGACTTCAGGCTCATGAAGTGCATGATGAGAATAGCAAAAAAAAAAAAAAAAAACTGATGGAGGAAAAATAAAGGAGGCATTTATCATGAACTTTTGGAATATCTTTGCTTTCTAATCTTATTGTAGAATTCTAAGGTATCATAGATATAAAGTCCCATGGAGATAATCTAGATGGTTTTTTCCCCTTAAAAATGCAGGGAACTAAATCTCAATCTCTCATGGGCATTGAAAGAGTTGCTCTGACTGAAAGAGGGAGAATATAGATTCTGTCCTCTTGCCACTTTTAGGTAGATATTGAGAGGGATCCTTAAATAACAGTGTGAAAATTATTGGTCTAATCCAACACTCTTATTTTATAAATGAAAAAAAAATATTCCCAAAGAGAAAGAAAGAAATTGTACAAGCAGTTAGTGAGTGACCAAACTGCGTTAATACACAGGTTTGCTGATTCCCAGTGCAGTTTGCTTTCCTTTTCTTCAATCAAAGTACCAGGCTTCTATATGCTAGCAATATGATGATTTTATAGGCCCATACTGCTTCTCTATCATTTTGGGATCAGAATATCACCATTAACATCATAATC
Source organism: Eulemur rufifrons (assembly GCF_041146395.1). Lineage (NCBI taxonomy): Eukaryota > Metazoa > Chordata > Mammalia > Primates > Lemuridae > Eulemur > Eulemur rufifrons. Next base: position 84,006,749 of record NC_091012.1, on the reverse strand, counting down.
ATCACCATTATCACCAGCAGCTGTCAGAAATTTTATCCTGTGGCATCATGCCAAAAGTGGCATGTGGGTTTCTGCATAGTGGCAAATCCTGCTTATAAATCCTCTTCCCAAATGGTGTTGTAAAACTGATGCTCTGGGTCTCCAAGAACCACAGGGGTCAACTGTCACACAACCACTGGCAGTCACTCATCATTTCTCATTCCCCACCCCCAAATCCATTAAGAATAAAGGTTGATGCACTACATATTTTGTAAATTTATTTTAATTTTTTTGAGATTTTTTTTCAAAGAGAAATAACAACATTGGATGTGATAATTTTCCCACTGGTTTGGTTTTGCTGACTGGGAAATGGTGAGGAAATAATCAAAATGAGCAATATAGAGTTTATAAAATGCAGTGAGTATGGAATCTCACTAAGAAGAAAGAGAAGCTATAATATGACAATCTGTCATTATTTGTTTGAATATATAGATACATTTTCTTTCTTCTCTCCAGCCACATCTGACCATTAAAACTGCTCTTTAATACACAAATATATATAAGACACCCACTTCAGTAGTGCTAATGTCCAGACAAAGGAGAACAAGATAAACCTCACTGTTACATTTAGGAATCTGGGTGGACTAGATTGTGAGAACTGACAGCTGACAGATGTAGAGCAGTGGCTGAAATATCCAGTGTAAAGAGCCCCAGGCTAAAATAAAATCTCAAGAAGGGCTATGTATTTTATATGGTCTACAGAAAAATAACTTGTTTGTAGAGTGGAAGATTTCTTACATCTCATTTCTCAACTTGGGATCCTCTTTAAAACTACATGAGGAACTTCTCTGAGGTAAGTTTTCTTGGCCTTCACTGCAGATCTATTTCATTTGACTCTGGGGTTTGGGCTCGGAAACATTATCTGAGTTCTGATACTGACATTTGGTGAAGAACTTCTGATCTAGAACAACCTCCACTGTAAAGATAAAGAAACAGAGTCACCAAGATTAAGTGACCTACTGTAGGTCACTTTTTTTTTTACCTGTATCCATGAACAATGAAATTTGGAGGAGGAGGGAAGTAAGTGATGCGGAAGGTGCCCCCATCCCAGAGAGGTTTACATTCTCAGTGGGAAGACAAGATTGAGACACATTAAACAAGTGGAAAACAATTCAATACAGTTAATTTTTTCTCCTGAAGAAGTTGGGGCCTTATATGAGAAATTGGGAGACCTAATATTGAAGGATATAGATGGATACAGGATCATCCATCCTTGCTTTTCAGAATTCATCATACAGTATTTCTTGGGGAAGATCAGAATCCACTGAAGTACAGTGTGACTCAGAAATTCAGGTGCTATTTTTGAACTTATTTACTTAGCTTCTTTATTGCTTTTTCATCCTTTGGGTATAGTCTATTTTACCTTATCACAAAAGTCTATTTCAACTTATCACAATGAAGAGGCCACAATTTTAGGGTCACCTTACACTGGGAACTCCTGATTTTAGTCATTTGGCTTGTTGCTGTTTATATAATCATTACTTTTTCAATTATGGATATTTCTTTTGTACTTTCATCTTGAGACTAGAGTGATAGTAATAATATCAGTGGTACATATTCTATAAAGAACATTAATGTTGTTTATTGACTTTTTGGATAAATAGTTATTATACCAAAAAAAGAACAAAGATGTTAGGAAGTGATACTTTCCAGTATATTGCTTTCAAGCTGCTGAAGGTCTAAATCATTTATCCAAGAGAATAGTTATTTTATTGTATTATTATTTTTAAAGTTCTTGAGGAATAATCTTTCAGTTATGCATTGTGGTATTTTATCACCAAACTAGTGAAAAAAAAATTCCATAAGATCTACTGCTCTTGTATTTTCCCACCCTGAGAGTAAATAGTGAAAGTGCTCTCTGAAAAGTCTTTTACAGGTTTAACCACAGCAAACAAGCCATTTTCCAGCTTCATCTTTAGCATTAATGAGATACAATGCAAAAACATTCAGATGTCCCAAGGAACATAAATACTTACTACCCTTATAACACATGAGACAAAGAACATACCCAATTTTAACAGATTTGATCCAAAATGGTACAAGACTTGTTAACGAAGCACAGGAAGACTGATGATAGTATGCGCTATTTTTATGATAGCAGGGTTAAGTTGTCTTCTCGCAGGGAGAAGTATTTGGTGCAGAGGAGGAAGAAAGGGATGTTAAGATCTCATATGTGGAAATAATTGATCATAGGAATAGCTCTTCAGCTGAAAGGGACAATAAAAACAGTTCTGAGAAACAGGTACAGAAAACAGTGGGTTAGCCAGGGAGAAGGCTTCCCTGGAGGATTTTTACAAAGTCATCAAGATAATAATAAGGTTCTGAATGATTTTAGACTTCCTGCTCTCCATTTTAACTTAGACTGGCTTGGACCAGTTCACTCTTTAAAATTTCTTTTTCAGCCTCATTATTATCAAGGGAGGTGGAAGAGAATAAAGAACACCAAACTTGAGGTAGAATGACTTAGGTTCACACCATAGCTTGCTTCTTATCAGAGCTTTTGAGAGTCACTTACTTCCCCATGTGTAAAATCAGGTTATTACTTGTGCTACTCATACCTCACAGGAATATTATACAAATTATATATAAGTATATATTTATAAATAAGTATTGAATATATGTATATAAAATATGTTTGGAAGTGCTTTGCAATCTAATTGTAAGGTCTATATAAATGTTAATGTATTGTTCATGCAATTTTTTTCTAGCTTTTAGTGATCCTTTCCTCCTCCAAATTCTCAAGGCTCCTATGGTTTCTTGTGACTCATTCCAGAGATTAAAGTAACTGTAATGGTAATAATAAAAATAATAAAGTGTAACATCTACTGAGTGCTTATTATGTGACATGCAACATTTTTAGGTGACTTACCTGAAATAGTTCATTTAATCCAGATGGTGGAAAAATCATATTTGAGCTATAATTTGTAGGTGAGAAGACAGATTTCAGGTTGGTGTCTTCATCTGCTGGGGCTGCTGTAACAAAATATCACAGACTGGGTGGCATTAACAATATACATTTATTTTTGTTTCCTATTTCTGGAGGCTAGAAGTTCAAGATCAAGGTACCAGACAGATTCGGCTCTTGGTGAGAGTCATCTTCTGGCTTCCAGACAACCATCTTCTCACTTTATCCTCATGTAGCAGAGAGAGCTCTGATCTCTTTCTCTTATAAGGACACTAATCCCATCATGGGGTTCCTACCCACCCGAACTCATCTAATCCTAATTGCCTCCCAAAGTGTCCTCCCTTAAATACATCACATTGGAGATTAGAATTTCAATATATAATCTTTGGGGGGACACATTCAGTCCATAAAAGTTGGAGATGTTAGAGGAAACTGCAGTACTAACTCTAGAGATGGCATTACTGAAGAAACTCCAAAATGCTCTAATCCCACCAAGCATCCTATTTTTTCACGATAGTCTTCTGAGAATGCTTACTCAAACACTCTTGCCACAATTATTCTTTAACTTCTAGTCCATTGATACTTCTGACTTGCTCCTACCAGTAGCCTCCTCCTATTTTCACTTTCCTCCCCATCCATCTTAGATTCCACAAGCCATTATTTCAATAACTATTTTGGCAAATAGGCACTACCTGAGGAAGGGGGTTTGTTGCATTTGTTTTTTTCCAAATTCCTTTGTAAACCTATGGTTTTGTGGAAACTAGGGAAAGATACAGGATACTTGATCCATGTTTAATGTCCGTCTTATCCACTATTCTATGCCTATCTTGTTTCCTGTTGCAACTTCCATGCCTAGCATGATGTTCTTCACATATTAACATTTATCTAATGAATAAATTGTGAAATCAGAATTAAGATCAGTTTACAGGCATTAGAGATAGATTTGGGATCATGACACAATTATTCTAACAATTATTAATAGAACAGTCCAAAATAGAATAGGCTTTACTGTGAATTTTGAATTTCTATGTCACTGGAGGTATTCATGGAGGAAGTAGGTACAATTAAGGATAGTTCATGGGGTTAGCTGTTTTCTGAAGTCTTATCCAACTCTGGATTCTGTTATCTGGAAATAAAACTTACATAAGGGATGGGAAGATCATTCATAAGAAGGAGGAAGTATGAGTAGTCTTTGATTACCCATTTAAATTTGATAATAAAGTTTTTTCTGTTTATTTGTTCTGTAATATTAATGGACTATATGAGTGAATTTCATAAACCATTTATTCAAGTGTTCCAAAAAGTCATTATTTTTATATAACCAAATTTCATTTCAACCTTGATCCTTGATTTTACCTAGTGGCAGAAGCTTGCTATTAGTAAATTCTGGGTAAGCTCAAGTCACTTTCAGGTTTTCTCAGTTATATCAGGGTTCAGTCTATTTAGAATTTTTTCTCATCTCATCCTCCTCCCCCTGGGGTGGCATAGACATTTCCAGCTGCTCAAATAGTATCATGGCATCTGGGGGGAGACACTTAGTCATTAATGCCTGCTCATCCACTAATGTCTGGCATCCACTAAAGCATGGAAATACTTTTTTCCTTGGCAGATGTTTCCCTTCTGTCTTGGAACCTGCTGAGATGACTTCAGTTACATCTGTCTTTTATGTGATCCATCTACAATTCACTCCCCCCCACCCTCTGCAGTATTTACTTCTCAAAATCAAAGTCATGACACTTTAGTCTCTCTTTCTCTCTCTCTTCTCTCTCTATCTCTCAACTCCATCATTTTTTTTTTGTGGCATGAGAAAATAGAACTACCCCTGTGTCACTCTGGGCCATGTGAGCTTCCCTACATCCCTGATAATATATTGGTACAGGGAACATCTGGGAAGCTACTGTCTTCCAGGATTCTATGTGTAAAGAACGACACACATCCCCTCATTTCTCAGATGTTCTGTTCTCATGGTCCATCTAATAAACCATATCTACAATGAAACTTATTTTCTCTGATGTTTCTCCCCCCTAATCTCTGAACTTACTAAAATACCAGCTTCCATTACCCTCAAGACTATTATTTATACCATACTTTTGTCTACTGATGACTGGAGTATTTTTTAACAACAGATTTACTCAGATATAATTCACAAACCATAAATTACATCGGTTTAAAATGTACAACTCATTTGTTTTTGGTATAGTCTCAGAGTTGTACAATCATCACAACTGTCTAATTTCAGAACATGCTCGTCACCCCAAAAATAAACTCCATGCCCATTAGTAGTCAGTTCCCACTACTCTTTCCCCCAAGCTTTCAACAACCACTAATCTACTTTTTGTTTCTGTGAATTTGCCATTGCTGGACATTTCATATAAATGAAATCATAAAATGCATGGCTTTTTGTGACTGGCAACTTTCACTTACTATAATGTTTTCAAGGTTCATCCCGGTTGTAGCATGTTATCAGTACTTCATTCCTTTTATGACTGAATAATACTTCACTGTATGGATAGACAACATTTTGTTTACTCATTCATCAGTTGCTGGGCATTTGGATTGTTAACATATTTTGGCTATTATGAATAATGCTGCTATGAACATTTGTGTACAAGTTTTTTTGGGAGCATATGTTTTCTTTTATCTTGGGTACATATCTAAAAGTGGAAATTCTGGGACCTGTGGTCCTATGTTTAACTTTGTTAGGAAATGTCAAACTGTTTACCCCAAGGTTCTACCTACCATATTACATTCCCACCAGCATGTGTGAGCATTCTAATTTCTCCATTTCATTGCTGCTTTTTATTGTCCATTTTTAAATTGTAGCCATTTAGTTGGTGTGAAGTGATATCTCATGATGTTTTGATTTGCATTCCCCTGATGACTAATGATGTTGAGCATATTTTCATGTGCTTATTAGCTTTATGTATATAGTTTTTGAAAAAATATCCAAAATTCTTTGCTCACTTTTAAGTTGGGTTGTCTTTTTATTGTTGAGTAGTAATAATTCTTTATATATTGTGGATAGTAGACCTTTATCATATATATGTTTTCTAAATATTTTCTCTCATTCTATGGGTTCTTTTTTATTTTCTCGATCATGTCCTTTTATGCACAAAAGTATTTAATTTTGAAGTTCAATTTATATATTTTTTCTTTGGCTGCTTGTGTGTTGAATATCATATATTATAAGGCTTTGCTTAATCCAATATCATGAAGATTTACGCCTTTGTTTTCTTCTAAAAGTGTTTTATCATTTTATTTCCTATATTTAAGTGTATAATCCATTTTGATTCAATTTTTGTTTATGGTATAAAGTAGGAGTCCAAATTCCTTCTTTTGCATGAGGATGTCTGGCTGTTAACAGCTATTAACCATTTGCTGAAAAGATTATTCGTTCTCCATTATATTATCCATGTACCCTTGTTGAAAATGAATTACCAGAAATATAATGGGTTTATTTTAAGACTCTTAATTCCATTCCATTGATCTATATATCTATCCTTATACCAGTACTATACAGCCTTGATAGCTTTAATTTTGTAGCAAGTTTTGAATTCATGAAGTATGAGTTCTTCAAATTTTTATTTCTTTTCAAGATTGTTTTCACTATTTTGAGTCTCTTGCATTTCCACATAAAGTTAATGACCAACTTTTAAAGTGCTACAGAAAACAATCCAGGATTTTGATAGAGATTGTTGCTTAATTAGGGGATTAATATCATGTTAGCTGCATGAAGTTTTCCAGTCCATGAATGGGCTTTTTTTGTCTTTATTTGGGTCTTTTAAAATTTCTTTCAATAATATTTGGTGATTTTCAGAGTATAAATTTTGAAATTCTTTTGTCAAGTTAATTCTTATTTTATTATTTTTTAAAATATTATAAATGGAATTTCTTTGTTAACTTCACTTTCAGATTGTTCATTGTGAGTGTATAGAAATGCAATTGATTTTTTCAATATTGATTTTGTATTTTTCAATCTTGTTGAAGTTCAATCTTATTGAACTTGTTTGTTAGTTCTAATTATTTCATGATGGATTCATTAGGATTTTACATATACAACATACTCTCATCTGCAAATAGAGATAATTTTACTTCTTACTTTCTAGGCTGAATGCCTTTATTTTTTTCCTTCTCAAATTGCCCTGACTCAAACGTATCCATTTTTTTGGCATACAGTTGTTTATATTGTCCCCTTATAATTCTTTCCATTTCTATAAATTCAGTAGTAATGTCCCCTCTTTTACTGATAATGTTAGCAATTTGTATCTTCACTCTTTTTTTCTCTGTCAGTGTAGCTACAGATTTGTCATATTTGTTGATCTGTTTAAAGAATCAACTTTTGGGTTTGTTGATTTTCTCCATTGTTTGTTTTTTATTATTCTCTATTTTATTTATTTCTACCCTAATGCTTATTATTTACTCTTTCTTTTGATTTGGGTTTAGATTATTTTTCTATTTCTAATTCTTAAGGTGAAAGGTTAAAGTACTGATTTGAGATCTTTCTTGTTTTTGGAATATAAGCAATTAAAACAAAAACTTTCCCTCTAAGCATTAGATTTCACTGTATCTTAGATTTTTGTGTTTTGTTTTCATTTACATTTATCTACAAATATTTTCTAACTCACTTCATGATTTCTTCTTTAATCCATTGGCTATTTAGGGGTGTGTTAATTTCTACATATTTGTGAATTTCCGAAATATTCTCCTGTAATGTATTTCTAATGTCATTTGGTTGTCTATTAGAGAAGATATTTTGTATGATCTAAATCCTTTTAAATTTATTGAGCATTGTTAAGGCCTAACATATAGCTAATCCTGGAGACTGTTCCATGTGTACTTGAGAATACATGTATATGCTTCTGTTATTGGTTAGAGGGCCCTATCTTTGACTGTTAAGTCTATTTGGTGTGTAGTGCTGTTGAAAACTTCTATTTACTTGTTGATATTCTACTTACTTGTTATATCCATTATGAGAAGTGCACTATTTCTAATCCAAGTATTATTGTTGAATTGTCTATTCATTCTTTCAGTTTCATTCATTATTGCTTCATGTAAATTTGAAACTCTGTTGTTAGTTGCATGCATGCTTCTTATTGTTATGTCTTGCTGGTATATTGACCACTTTATCATTATAAAATTTCTTTCTTTTTCTTTAGTAAAGACTTTTGTCTTAAGAAGTTTTGTTTTTTCAGATATTAGTATAGCCATTTTAGTTCTTTTTTGATTACTTTTTTATGGTATATATTATTTCATCCTTTTACTTTCAAACTATTTTTTTTCTTTGAATCTAAGTTGTATCTCTGATAGTCAGCATATAGCTGAGTCATATTTTTTAATTCATAGGGCCAATATCTGCCTTTTGATTGGTGTGTTTAATGCATATACTTTTAATGTAATCACTCATAAGGTAGCATATGTGTCTACCATTTTGCTTTTTATTTTCTACATATCTTATGCTTTTATTGTTCCTCTATTCCTGCTTCACTGCCTTGTTTTCTGTTAAATAGATATTTTCTTTTGTAACATTTTAATAAAATTGTTAAGCTATATTTTTAGGTATTCTCTTAGTGGTTATCCTTGGAATTATAATTAACATATAAACTTATTATAATCTAGTTTAAATTAATGTCAACTTATAATAATTTCAATAGTATATAAAAACTTTGCTTTGTATAGCTCTGTTCTTTCCCCTTCTGTGCAATATTATTTTTGTATGAATTACATCTTTTTAACATTATAAGCCAATCAACCCATATTTATAATTATTGTCTTATGTAATGACATTTTAAATCAGGTAGGAGTAAACAAAAAACAAATTTATACTCTCATTTTTGTTTATCTATGTATTTTTTTTGGGGGGGGCAGTGCTCTTTATACGTTTGTGCTGATTTGAGTTATTGCCTAGATTTTTTTTTTTTTAATTTCAGCAAGAAGGATTCCATTTAATACTTATTGTAGGGGAAGATCTGCTAGTTAAAAATTCTCTTTGTACTTTTTGAAAATATCTTAATTTATTTATTTCTGATAATTGTGCTGGATATAAAATTCTTAGTTGACAGCTTTTTATACTATTAGAACTTTGAATATTTCATCCGTCTGCCTCTGTCATACTTGGTTTCTTATGAGAACTCAGTTCTTAATTTTACTGAAGATCTCTTGCATTTAAGGAGTTACTTCTCTTGATGAATCCAAAATTCTCTTTTGGTTTTTGGCAGTTTAATTATGACATATGTCACTGTGGATCTCTGAGTTTATCCTACTTGAAATTCATTGAGCTTATTGGATAAATAGATTAATGTTTTTTATCTAATTTTGGAAGTTTTGAGTCATTATTACTTCAAATATTCTTTTTGCCCCTTTTCTCTCTCTCAGTTTTCCTTCTGGGATTCCCATTATGCTTATGTTGGTACAATTAATCATGTCTCAGAACTCTGTTAGGCTCTGTTTATTTTTCTTAACTCCTTTTTCTTTCTGTTCTTTGATCAGATAATCACTATTGATCTATCTTCAAGTTCAATTTTTTTCTTCTGTCTGCTCAAATCTGTTGTTGAATCCCTCTGGTAAATTTTTAATTTCATTTATTATAATTTTCAACTCAACAGTTTTCCCTTTTTAAATAATTTCTGCCTCCTTATTGCTTTACTGATATACTTTATTTAGTGGAATATCATTCTTATACTTTTCTATAGTTCTTTAGGCACAGTTTCTTTTAGTTTTTTGAACATATTTATAAATAGATGCTTTGAAGTATTTGTCTAGTAAGTACAATGTCTGGGATTTTTCACAGACACTTTTATTGACTGTGTTTTATTTCCATGAATATATCATATTGTCCTGTTTCTTCACATATCTCATTTAAAATACCCTGAACATTATAAATAATACAATGTGACAACTCTAATAATTAGATTCCCTCTTCTTCCTTGTGTTTGTTGTTGTGGTAAGTAGTGGTAGTAGTTGTTGCTGATGTTTGTTTAGTGACTTCCCTGTCTGTACTAGTTCTGTAAAGTCTATTCATTTCCAGGTATGGTAACTGAAAACTCTACATGGTTTTCTAAGTGCTCAGCTAATGATTGGGCAGAGATTTCCTTAAACCCCTGAAAATAATAAGTCTCTCAGTGTTTGCCAAAGTACTTTGTGTTTGTATCAGTGCATGCCTTTCACACTTTGCCTGGCAGTTTACAACTCTGCCTTAGCCTGCACTTCTTGCTTATGTAGGGCCTCAAAGTCGTAAGTCAGCCAGAGGTGAGAGCTTAGGACGTTTATAGATCTTTCATGAGCATGTGCAGAGGTGTGGGCACGCACACACCTCTACACATGTATATGGCATTCCAGATTCCTGGGAATATAATCACAGCTATTCAAAGACCCTTATGGAAATCTCATTTCCTAGCTTTTTAAACATTTTTTGATAAGCTTCTTTTTTGCCCCAACTACTATTGTTTTTTTTTTTGTTGTTGTTGTTGTTTTTTGTTTTCATTACTTTTATATTTTTATTTAAAACATTAACAAAAATTTCAATAGTGCACACCAAACAGTATTAATAACACGTGCAACTAGAGGCAAACACAGACAAAAAGGATATAAAAGAAAAATTTGCAATTACAAAAAATAGTGGCTTAATAATTACTGAAATTAAATGATAAAAGTAAACCACAGTCCTGATTTTAGAAGCCTTAAAGACTTGCTAGGGAACTGGCAGGGGTTAAGAGAGACCAGCAATGAGCTGCCAGTGACAAATAAGAATACAAATGAAAGGGATATGACTAAATAAGTCAAAGATAATAATCAGGTTAAGGAGAAAGGAGGAAACCACGTGCTTCTCATAGGATGACTCTCCCTAGCCATACCTGCCTCAAGTTCTCAGGGAACCCTTCAGCCTTTCTGTCGCTACCATGTTCCAAGGATGTGTGGCTTCCCATCTTCCTTGTCACCTATCACAGAATCTCCTTCTATTGTTGCCTCAGTACACAATGTTAAACAATTGCTTCTGATGTTTTTTGGATAAAATCCCAGGCATAATCTCTTTCCCACTATGTAAGCTCTGTGTCAGATCAAATAAAGAAAAGCTCTGTGAGGGTGTTTACTAGGAGCTGCTACACAGGTCAAATAATGATAATATTCATGGAATAGGACTTTTGGTGGGTGGAGGGGGTGGCTCCAAAGCCATTTAGATCTCTGCTGTGATTGCAAGGCTGCTTACTTTCATAGCTATCATAATTACAAGATTGCTGGATTTCAAGGCAATTGTGGTGCTGGGAAAGATGGAATTAGAATAACGCAAGTTAAAATGCCACAAAATTCACTTTTCTTACCAAGAATTAGCCAATTTTCTTGAATAAATGTCCCTCAGGCTGTTCTAAGCCTTTAGCTAACTGCCAGGGTTCTGACAAAATTGATTTTGGTAATTTTTTCAGTGTTCTTTTTCTTTATTGGAAGGTGTAGATTTTAGAAGATCTTTACTCCACCTTTCTGGAAGTACTGCTAATACTAAGAGTTATGAGATTCAGAAACCATTTCTTTCAGCCAATAGTTCCAAAATCTGCTTTTCAATACTCACATTACACAGAAGATATGGACATGAAACCACTGTGGAATACAATGAAGGTATTATACAAGTGTAAATAATTATTTACTTTAGATATTATAATAACAAGCCCCTTGAGGCTTCTTCAGTTCAGCATGTCAAAATGCCATATTTTGGGGTATTGGTTTGTGAGTCCCATCAGTCTCATTACCATAGAAATGCTTAGGACTTTCTTTGCTTTGCCTCCCTAATATCACTTGCCAAATCCATTTACTTAAAGATAAGAGAGACTATTATAAGGAAAATGGCTATGAAGTTCCCACTGTGCTTCTGCCAGCTTATGTAAGTATCCCTATACAACACTTAAAAGACACACATAGATAAACATTAGGACAGTACAAAAGGTTGAAGGACTTTTAAGCAGGGCAGTAAAATGACTAGATTTGGGTTTTTTTCCAAATATAATTATTGCACACTGTGACAAATATATTACAGGGAAGCAATATTATAGGAATGTGATTTAGGAGGTTGTACAATTATTCAGAAAAAGAGAGATGACAACCTTCAGCAGAGCTGTGCCTGTGAGGTAATAAAAGCAGGCAGATGGTAGAAATATGAAAGAAGAAATGGTGGAAAGTCATCACCAAAACTTTAATTAGGCCCAAAACATGCTGATTCAGTGGCTATATGGGCAATATAATCCTGTGTCTTTTGTACTTCCTTTTTTTCAATAGTAAGGTAAAATTTAAATATTTGTTCAGCTTTTTCTCCTTGTTCCTTTCCCTTGCTCCTCCGCTCCACTTCCCTCTCCTCTTCAAAATTCACTAGAGAACTTCATGTGACACAGGTTTTTACATACACCATATATTTCTGGATGATTTATTGTGTGCTTTTAAATATTTGAACCTATCCATTATGGACTTTGGCTAATATAATTTATTTTGATTTCTAAACACTTTCTTTTCAAAATAACATGATAATGATATTAAAAAGAAAACATATTTGTGTATTAAAATAATTATTTTAAATTTATATATTTTCCTTTAATAATTGACCACATTCATACATTTTAATGTAGCTTTAGTGAACATTTGATTTAATAATCTATTTTTTCCATTTACCATGTCCTAAATTTCCCTATATTGATACCATTTTAAGATGGATTATTTTTGACTGCATAGTAGGATGTTGACTTGATGTGTAATAGTTTCCTGAGAAACAACATCTTTCTTCTTGGCCATTTAAGCTTATATGTGATTTTCACTACTGTAATCAATTCTGTAATAATTTCCCTTGTGCAAATTGGTTCTTCTTTGATCTACTTTTTTGTTTCTCATTCTGTTCTTCCTCCTCTTCCTACTCCTTTTTTTTCCTTCCTTTGGATTATTTTCATTGAAAATATTCACAGGAATGGGATAAAAAGGGCCAAAGGGTATTACTGCCTCTCCTTAACTCATTTCCTTTTCTTTTAACCTATTTAATACCTCCAAGGCTTCCTCTACTGAAATACCTCACTTGCCTGCCAGACTTACCACAGTGTCCAAGTCTATTAATATAGTCAGAAAATATGTAAATAGCCTCAGCACAAATATTTGGTAGGGCCTAAAATGGTCATGCTGCTGTGAAGACTCTTGAGTCTAAGTTGATACAGCCTGAATTTCAGGCATTCTATTGGCAACCAAGTCATAGCATAACCCATCTGCAATTTTTTCCAGCCCATAGGATTGGGATTTATCTTCAACCCAACTATGCAGTTTGTGTTGATGAGCATTCTAGTTTTCTTCTAAGATATAAACATATTCTAGGATCCCATCTCATTGTGGGCTCCTGATACAATGTCTATCCTGTGTCAGTGCTTTTCTTGAGAGAGGGGATGAACCCCATTCCTTATTGACCATGGTATTTATTAGCTTTAAAGATTTCCCTTAGAGCCATTGAGAGCTTTCCAAAACCAAGATATATCTCTACTTCACTACTTGATTGCCTATCACTTGCTACCTCCTATGGCTGGACCCTGTCTACCAGGTTAGACCCTCCCTGATGCACTATTAACTTACTCTTGATGGGACTAGTTTTTGCAACTAAATTAGTTTCCAAGGTTCCTGCTACACTCAATTTCCACTTTCTCCACTGCCTTATTGGCTTCTATATATATACCTGGTTGTAAACTTCCTCAACAAAATACCTGTTCCATGTAGATCAGTGAAAAATATTTTATGGTTCCTAATACATATTATCATATTAGCATGAATAAAAATTGTACATATTGGCCGGACGTGGTGGCTCACGCCTGTAATCCTAGCACTCTGGGAGGCCGAGGTGGGTGGATCGTTTGAGCTCAGGAGTTCGAGACCAGCCTGAGCAAGAGTGAGACCCCATCTCTACTAAAAATAGAAAGAAATTATATGGACAGCTAAAAATATATATAGAAAAAATTAGCTGGGCATGGTGGTGCATGCCTGTAGTCCCAGCTACTCGGGAGGCTGAGACAGGAGGATCCCTTGAGCTCAGGAGTTTGAGGTTGCTGTGAGCTAGGCTAACGCCACGGCACTCACTCTAGCCTGGGCAACAAAAAAAAAAAATTGTACATATTCATAGTGCCACCAGTAAGGTACCACTGTTACCACAAACTCATAAAAGGTATTTGTGTGATTAAAAAATTAAAATCAATTTAATAAGTATAAAATAACATATTTTTAAAATATAAAGCAAGACAATATCTGAGAGAAAGCATTTGTCCTGGCATTTAAAGTTAACAGTTTATATAGTAATCCTTTTTCTTATTTTTATAAATAATTACAATATGTTATCTTCTTCCTGTAATATATACTCTAAGCACTTCCAATAGTAAGTGACGAGGGCTTAAAATTACAGCACACAGACATGGAATGTTATAATTAAATTTAAAAGAGACACTATGAAGAATATATAAAAGGGCATTATGGATATTTCTTGCTATTAAATTTTTTTTCTGAGAATTCTGGCAGCCAAATGATGAAGAGAAACATGTCGGATTACTAAACTTTTATTATCTGGTAATCTATTAATATATTCAAACATATGTTTGAAACACATATTCAAGAAAATTTGAGGTTATGATTTTTGTTGCTGTATGTTCAGTTGGAAAATCCACAAATAGACTGCCCAAATTATTTTTGTTCCTCTCCTAATCTATATTAAGTAAGCATTTTCTGCTTTGCTGCTTCAAATTTTGCAGATTCACTTATTTGATTGTACCTTAAAGCTATACATGTGTTACTTCCTTCTTACTCTTTTAATCTGCTTCTTAAATTTGGCCCAATCTTAGAAAATAATCTGGATACGTGCTACAGTTGGGGAAATATTGGCAAAATTGCCATTCTTTTTTACCCACTAGTGTCATCTAGTGGAAAAACATGGAAATTGTAAATTTATACTCAAGGAAAAATTTTTCGAAGTTAGTGAGTAATCTTTTTATCTTCTTTCCAAGTTGTGCATGATGAATATATATTACTTTTTAAAATGAGAGAATGAACAAAATCAGGAATTTGTGTGAAGGTTAATATATGATCTAGTTTCACCAGTTTTGTTTCTGTAAGGGTTTCTATCTACCATCATTTTGGAACTAAAGAAGTGTTCTTTGTTTTTCATAATGGAAGTTCCTCTTTGGATCTATGAGTGGGGAAGGGTTATATACTTTAAATTATGCATTAATAACTAGCATTTGTTGATTATTTATAATACACCATCTCAATTAATTAAGATAATGCTATCATAATCTCCATTGTATATGACACTGAGGATCATAGATCCTAAATGAATTTACCAAGGTCTTTAAGGTAGGAAGCTGCAGATAAGACATTTGAATCTCAATCTTCCTGGTTCCAAATCAGATGCTCTTAATACCTAGGCTATGTTCATTCCTCTGGGTGTGGCATAAATTAGAATAGGAATCAATATCAATCTTTATGAGGGTGCAGATGTAGATTAAAAAAATGACAATGAAAAATATTATTTGTTTCATGGAATTTTTTGGCTCAAAATCAAGAGAAATTTTCCATCTCCTTTCTTGGCACCAAAATTAATCAATGCATTCTTTTTGTAGGGGAGCAAGTAAAACATTCAGACCATGAAGAGACAGAGCAGTTTTTAGCAAAATCTCCTAATGTCTTCCTCAAAATAACCTGAAATAGTAATCAGATATTGCTTACTCTGGTTTCTCAGCCCTCTAATGAATTTCCTTCTTCATTCTTCACAACAACCCCATTAGGGAAGTGCATATTACTGTTATCCTTATTTTATAGTTGGGATAACTGAGGCTTCGGGAGGTTAGCTAGTTTCTCTAAAATCATATAGCTGGTAAATAGCAAAATTGATATTCCAACCTAGATTTCTTTGCTTCCAAAGGTTGTCCTCTTAACCACCATACCGCACAAAATGCTTAATTTCTCAGTCTATGACAGCCTTGGGGGAAAAGTCAAGGAGAATGATATTTACTCAGTGTTCCTCACCCTCTCATCTCCACTTTTTGTTTTCAGGAGTGGAATGTTTATAGTAGTACAATTCATAATTGCAAAGATGTGTAAACAACCCAAGTGCCCAAGAATACATGAGTGGATTAATAAAATGTGGTATATGTATACCATGGGGTTCTACTCAGCCACAAAAAAAAATGGTGATATAGCACCTCTTCTATTATTCTGGATATAGCTGGAACCCATTCTACTAAGTGAAGTATCACAAGAATGGAAAAACAAGCACCACATGTATTCACTATCAAATTGTTTTTAATGGCTATCTCTATCTCCAGTGAGAATGGCCTTTATGAAAAAGTCCCAAAACAATAAATTCTGGCGTGGTTGCGGAGAGATAGGAACACTCATACACTGCTGGTCAGACTGCAAACTAGTACAACCTCTGTGGAAAGCAATATGAAGATACTTCAAAGAGATACAAGTAGAACTACCATTTGATCCAGCAATCCCATTACTGGGCATCTACCCAAAGGAAAAAAAAGACATTCTATAAAAAAAGACATCTGTACTCGAATGTTTATAGCAGCACAATTCACAATTGTGAAGATGTGGAAACAACCCAATTGCTCATCAATCCATGAGTAGATTAATAAAATGTGGTATATTTATACCATGGAGTTCTACTGAGCCACAAACAAACAAAAAATGGTGATATAGCACCTCTTGTATTATCCTGGATAGAGCTGGATCCTATTCTCCTGAGTGAAGTATCATAAGAATGGAAAACCAAGCCTCACACGTACTCATCATCAAATTAGTACTAACTGATTAACACTTAAGTGCACATATAGTAGTAACATTCACTGGGTGTCGAGCAGGTGGGAGAGGGGAGGAGAGGATGGGTATATTCACACCTAATGGGTGCAATTCGCACCGTCTTGGGGGTGGACATGCTTGAAGCTCTGACTCAGGTGGGGTAAAGGTAATATATGTAACCTAAACATTTTCACCCCCATAATACACTGAAGTTAAAAAAATTAAAAAAAAAAAAAAAGACACAGAGCCAAGCGGACAGGGCTTTCATTTCCAATATTTGGGACAATTTAAACATCAAAGAGAATAATGAAGAAATAAATCAGATCAGCATTGCTTCAGGGTGAGGGAGGGTCAGGGAATGACTAGGAAAGGGCCAATGGAAACTTTTTGTGGCTTAGGGTGGACATGATGTGTGCGTATACATTTGTCAAAACTAATCAAATTGTACACTTAAAATCTGTATATTTCACTGTATGTAAATCATACCTCGATATAAAATATTCTTAAGAAAAAAAGAAGTAATGGGTACAATTCTGGACAGGTGGAGTTGGAGTGTGGGTTTATAAGCATTATATAAGTTTTATGATATTAGTTTTATCTATTTTTATATTAATAATGCAGCTCTTGCCATAAATATTTCTGATTCAATCCTGGCATCATTTTGGAAAATATTGGAGTGAATTTAGACTTATATTTGGCCCACCCTTCTCTCTCTCTCTCTCTCTCTATCTCTCTCTCCGTGTGTGTGTTTGTGTATCTGTATGTGTGTGTATATAGAAGCATGCTCAGATGCCTGCAGAAACATCATGTATAAAGAGAGCCTTTATACACTCTATGTTCAGCTAAGAGGGGTGTGTGATCATGTGAATTTGTAAACACAGTTTTGGGCGTGCACTAAACATCACATTACTTAATTTTAAAAAATCAAATAAAGTTGATTTTGAGGCCCCATCCTAACTGGTGTTTCCATTTCAGCCACTGGGTGTTGCGTGTGTCTGTGTGTGTGTTTGTGTGTGTGTGTGAGAACCATTACCCCCTTTAGAATCTTACAAATATCTGGGAGTTGTATATGGTTCTTGGAAATTTCATACTTTGTTTATCATTGATGCTACTGACACAATCATTTTCTGAATCTACATGGTACCTTGAAGACCTGCTGCATTTATGCCAAATTTGGCATGAGACTTTGCCAAGTTTGGAAACTGTCATGCCTAGCGTCCAGTTTCCCAGGTGTTGTCAGTATGATTTCCTCAGCCCTACCACCAGGTCATGGAATCTTTTCAAGGCACTCAGAGGAAACAGGGCATTGGTCCTCTGGTACTCGTGGAACTCCAAGCCATAATCTCCTTTCTCTTGGGAAATCCCATTCCGGTTCACTGCTCCTGCCTCTATCTCCTCAAATTCACACATTCCATTCTTTGTTTCCAGACCTAATCACCTCAGGTTTCTGGAAAAAAAAATAGGAAATTTCAGTTGTCTGAAAGCAACTTCTGCTTTTAGCACTGAATTTAAACTGTCCCCTGAGATAAGAAAGAACAGGAAGGAAAAAAAATACAGCCAGGAAAAAAAAAATACATGTCTTGTCCTGAGTTACCTTGAAAGTTGAGCATGATTCAAAAGCTTTGCATGCAGGTGGTTCATTTGCGAAGTGATCCCAGACAGTGGGGAGATAACACCTTGGTTATGTAAGTATGCGGACTCATGCCTCCCCTGGAAGGCTGGCTAGCTGAGGGGCTGGGCCAGAAAAACACTGCGGCAGTCATCTTAGTTTGGCCTAAGAAACCTATTGCCTATACAAATCCATTTTCCCTTACAGGTGAAAAGTCAGAAATAACAGGGTAAAGATTTGCAGTCATTTTTACTATGAGTAAACTATACACTTTAAGTTGATAACCAGGTGTACTACTTAAATCTTTACCCATTGGGAGGTTTCCTCCTTACTTCTGTCCTTAGGGACATCTATGTATGTAACTGGTAGACGCAGTAGCAGAATACTTACAACAACTTACTGAGTCTTCAGCCTACAAAACTGTGAACCAAGCCCTGGAATATTTTCCTCCTTTTCAGGGGGAACCCCATATGAGCAAGAGGCATCAGTGCAACAAAGGTAGGTGACATGGAGTCTGGGCCATTTCTTTGCACAACTTACTTGGGACCTTGGGAACAGTCTATTGTATAATGGATTGCTGTTGACTTAATGGGTCTGACAATAACCAGCTCATGATGATCAGATCTAGTGAAATAGTCACTTGATGTCCCATAGTCTTGTGCTCAATTTCTACTAGAGTCTAGTAGCACATCCAAGTCTTCTTTTCCAACATCAAAGAGTACTCTGCTATAGAGGGCATGGCTTTGCTCCAGAACTCCCGGGATCTGGGCTATGACTTTCTAATTGGGGTTAACCAGAAAATCCACATAGCATCCCAATCCACTACAGACACCTCTAAAACCATAAAATCTGTTAGGTCATATGGCTTGAGCAACAGGGAAGCTTTCACCTGGATCTCTTTTGGAGCCTAAAATTAAGGCCCGATATTATTTGCTGCCTTGATATCTGAAACCAGGAGAGCTTCAAAAAGCCTAACTGCAAAACCTCTGCAGATAAGGTCTCCTAGCCAAACCACCTTACTTCTTAAGAGCACCAGGCACAGTTCTTGCTTATCCCTCAGTAGCCAGTTTCATCTATCTGCCAAATTATTCAATCAAGGCAATCTCAGCCTCTCATGGAATCAGGAACCACCCCACCCTCTTGGTATTATAAAGCCTGCATCCACAGCTTCTTTTTGTTCACTCTGCTCCCAAGTGAAACCCCCACATGGCCCTGAATCGTGTGTGGTGTCCTTATCCTCTGGCCTGTGAGTATATGTGACCAATAAATTGATGTTGATCACATCTGTGTAGTGTCAGGTGTTGTGTATTTGGTCATCCCCATAACCCCAGAGCCTTACTCACCAAATGGATGAATAGAGACAATAAAAACCACACTCTCTTACTGCTCAGAAGCCTAATCAAAACTGTGCCCTTTGAAACTCTTGATAACTGAATAAGAACATTTATTTCCAATTGTGGTATATTATAGCCTCCAGCATTCGATGTGGACCACTGGTTGTGTATTGCTTTCTTATTGGAAGGGGAACCAATGTAAGGTTTCTTCCAGATGTTGAGTATTTCAACTCAGTTATTATTCAGGTACAGAAGAAATAACCACAAGGTATGTCCATGGAACCTTTGGAGATTTGAAGTCTCTTTTATCTGATATATTCTATATTTATTTATGTTTTTAAAGCAATTTGCCTCATATATTTTTCTGTCCATTTCTGTGCAACATTTATTTTAGGTTTATCACTCGTTAACAATATATAACTGGATACAACAATTCCAATTTGAGAGCATCTGTCAATTAATAATGAGCTTATCCCATTTAGATTTCCTATGATTACTGTTATATTTAGACCTATTCCTGTATTTTATTTTGTGTTTTGTGATTTGCCAATTTCTAGGGTTTTTTCCTTTGCCTTTCTTGACCTTTGTTAGGTTGAGTGAGTTTTCTTTGCTTCATTTTTTCTATTTTACTCTCATTACTATTTTTTAACTGAGCTCTGTAGAACCTCAATTTTCTGTTCATAGATTATATCTCGTGTAGATTCCAGTGCTTTTCAGGTCACTTTCAGGGATTAAGAAACAATCTCATTTTAGGTATTAAAAAGGATAGTCCAGTTTATTATCCTATTCTTAATATCTTTCTCTTCCTATAGTTGGCCTGAGTCATGACTGGAAGCCAGAGGTAAGAAGTGGTGGTAGAGAGGAGGGTATATGTTGATGACTTCATTGCTATTTCTTTACCTTCCTATTTATTCCTTACATCCCCACTTATTTGGCTGCCTTTAGCTCATGTAGGATGGCTGGGGTTTGGAAGAGCAGGTAGGAGCAGAACATACATCTTACTGTACTGGTCCTATAATTTGGCACCTAATGCCCTCAAGTGTGGCATGTACCCAAATTCAAACATTTTTCCCATGGATATTCCCCTTTGTGAATTTTTAGTAAAGCCCATCCCCTTTAGGGATATTCCTCTACCCATTGCCATGTATAGTCCTATGCCCCTTTAGTTGACTAATTATCACTTTTCTCTTATTTTCTGTTTCTGACTGTGATGCTTCATCCTACTTTTTAGGGGAGGGCCAGTTCTCCTGGCAGGAATTTCTCTTGGTATAAAAAAATGGCTCTACAAAAGTACAGGCAATAATTTTCTGATACTGATCTCCTTTAATAAAGGGATGACATGAATAAAAATGTGGTATGTTGGACCTAAACTCAAAACTCTATTGGAGCAATTTTGTGTGTGTGCATGTGTGTGTCTGTGTGTGGTGTGTAGGAGCATGCATCAAAGTTGGGGAGGCACTTCAAGCTACACATGCCTCTTGGAGTACCTGATATGTCCACCTTGTTACAAATCACTAATGTGGTGAGCCAAAGACATTGATGGGCAGTGTCATATTCTTGGTTGCTTGGGTAAAGAAAAAAAATTCTGTGTATATGTGGGTATACTAAAGGCCTCTCCTATTCTGCCTCTCAGAAGTGAAGAGATCAAAAGTTCTCATTTCTACCTTGTGTGTTCTTTCTTTTTTGATATTTTCTTTTCTATTCTCTCCCATCCCCTTTCTTTCTCTCACATGTAGCTTGAATAGTAATACAGTATTAGGACCACGTGGCCGTCGTTGACCTGTCTGCTCTCAGATTCATTTTTTGTCATTCCCTGGCTTTGCTCTGATCAAAGAGGGCCTGATTCCTCTAGGCTGTGGTTCTCAGGCTCCTGTGTCAGCTGGCTTCCTGGTGAACTTATCTAATTGTAGGAACTGATAAGTCATTGGTGAAAGAAAAGAATGGAGAACCTAGAGTATTCCTCTCCCTCTCATCTTCCTTAGTGGTATCTCTGAAAGCAACTATGCATGACTCTAACTCCCACTGAACATGCCTGTTAAGGTTCTAGTTTATACCAGGTGATTCTGGCCAATGGGATAAAGCTCCATTTCCTCTCTTTGTACCTCCAGCCTAGGAGTAGTAGCTGCTTCTTATTGTTGCTAATCTCACTGATCTGTCAACTGTATGTTTTTATTGTCACCTCTCTATTTCAAGTTGCCATCATCTCCCAATGCATCTCTTTGTCTCTATTTATGCCACTCATTTAAGATGCAGTCACATAATTTTTTTTTTCATTTCTAGGATTTGCTATGATCATTTTTTGGCCATTTATGTTCTATTTCGCTTTGCCAATGAAATTATTCCATTTTTGTCAGATTGTCCCCAACTTTGATTCTTTTGGGTCTCAACTCAGATATGTAGTTTTCTTTTTCTGAGAAGTTTTCTCTCTCTTCCTTTTTCTCTTAGTCTAAATTAAATACCTTAGATTCTGTGTTTCATTGTGTTATGTACTCCCTCTGTCACCTATGACATTACATTAGAATTACTCTTTTTTTATGTTTTCATATACCATTTGTCTGTAGTACAAAGGCCAGAACTATATATATTTTTTCCACATTGTTACATCTTTTTAATTTTTTTTTATTTCAGCATCTTATCGGGTACAAATGTTTAAATTACATATATTGCTTTTGTCCCACCCAAGTCAGAGCTTCAAGTCTGTCCATCTCCCAGATGGTGTGCACCCTACCCATTAGGTGTGTATATACCCATCCCCTCCTCCCCTCTCCCATCTGCCCGACATCCAATGAATGTTATTACTATATGTGCACTTAAGTGTTGATCAGTTAATACTAATTTGATGGTGAGTACATGTGGTTCTTGTTTATCCATTCTTGTGATACTTCACTTAGTAGAATGGGCCCTAGCTCTATCCATGGTAATATAAGAGGTGCCAGATCACCATTGTTTTTTGTGGCTGAGTAGAACTCCATGGTATACATATACCACATTTTATTAATCCACTTATGTACTGATGGGCACTTGGGTTGTTTCCACATCTTTGCAATTGTGAATTGTGCTGCAATAAACATTCTAGTGCAGATGTATTTTTTATAGAATGGTCTTTTGTTCTTTTGAATAGATTCCCAGAACTATATTGGAAGTGTTTAGTGTCACATGCCTAGTGTTTAGTAGGAAATACAAGGTAGGAACTCAATAGATAACGGTTGGTTATACACTTGTTTTTGAATAAACTTCACTTATTCTATTATAATGACATTATTTTATGCCTATTTCTCCCACTAGAGCAGAAACTCATTGACTGAATGGAAGCAGTATCTGCAGCATATACTTCTATAACTGGTGCATAACAGATACTCATATTGTTCAGAAGTAAATGGGAAACCTCATCATTTTTGAAGAGGACCAAATAGAAGTTCACAGAGGATGAGTAAACTATCCAAGGTCATGGAACTAATGTCTAATAGTTGGGCTCATTTCCAGGTCTCTTGATTCATAGTCTATAGATCTTCTATGTTTACCTACTCCATTTGACTTCAGTCATTTATCCCTTAGTATAAATTTAAGCTCACAATTATCTTCTTTATAGATTTATACTGTGTAAGTTTTGATAACAGGGGGCTATAGAAATTAAATACTTTGTACCACATTGTTTTCCACGAAGGAAGACCTAGAAATTACACTTATAGGTAATTTACCAAAAGAAAGTTGGTAACGAAGTTGGGAATGTAGAATGGTACAGTCACTGTGGAAAAGAGTATGGAGGTTCCTCAAAATATTAGAACTACCATATGATCCTGCAATCCAGCTTCTGGGTATATATCCAAAAGAGTGGAAATCAGGATCTCAAAAAGAGATATGTATTTCCATGTTCATTGCAGTACTGTTCACAATAGCCAAGATATGGAAACAACCCCAAAAATCCATCATCAGAGGAATGGATAAAGAAAATGTGGTATATATGTACAATGAAATATTGTTCAACCTCAAAAAGGAAGAAAATCCTACCATGATGACATTGGTAAATGTAGAAGACATTATGCTAAGTAAAATGACCCAGTCATAAAATAATAAATATTGCATGATTCTACTTATCTGAGGTATCTAAAATAGTCAAACTCATAGAAGCAGAGAACTGAATGGTGGTTTCCAGGGATGGGGGGAGAAGGAAATGGGGAATTGTTGCACAATGGATATAAAGTTTAAGTTATGCAAGGTGAATAAGTTCTAGAGATCTGTTGTACAACATAGTACCTATGGTTAATAATATGGTATTGTGCACTAATAAATATATTAAGAGGATATATTACATGTTAAGTATTCTTACCACACACACACACACATACACACAAACACACACAAACACATAAAAGAACACAAGGAAATTTTTGAAAGTGATGGATATAGTTAGTATCTTTATCGTGGTGATGGCATGATGGGTATATACATAAGTCCAAATTCATAAAAATGTATACATTAAATTTGTGCATTTTTAATATCAATTATACTTTAATAAAGCTTAATTTTTTTTAATTTGAAAAAAGAAATGAAATCATGCATCTATATAAAACTTGTTCAAGAATGTTCATAGCAGCCTTTTGTGCAATACCAAACACCAGAAACAACTCAAATGCTCATCAACCTGAGAAAGGATAAACAAATTTTTGTATATTCATACAATGGAGCACTGGTCAGCCATAAAAAGAATTGAACTCTTAATACATACAACAACATATATAATTCCTATAGACATTATGCTGACCGAAAGAAGCTAGGGCAGAAAGCAGTAGATACTGTATACTTGAATTTATATGAGGTTCATGAACAGACAAAAACTAATTTATGCTGAAAAACATCAGAACAGTGGTTACCTGAGGATTAGGGTGGGGGATAGACTAAAAAGGAGCATGAGAGAAAGGATCTATATCTTCTTTTGGGTGGTAGTTGTAAAGGTGTATATAAATTTTTAATAATTCATCAAACTGCACACTAAATAACTGTACATTTTATTAAATGTACATTGTACATTAATAAAGAAAACAAAAGAATGGAAAGGTATGTTTCAGATCATTAAATGACCTTCCACAGATCCTAAAATCGCAACATTATATGACTGTGACATAAAAGACTAGACCTACATAATGAGGTTCATCAATATTGAATATTCCATTCCTAATTTAATTATTCTAGAATTTGGCCTAATGGACACATAGAAAATAATTACTAAGAATTTTGGTTAGTGTCAAATTATCAGTCTTTGTTCTAAAAGTGAAGTGAATAGCTGAATGTTGAGTACAGGATGATGGTAAATGAAATTGCAAGTGGAGAAGTTTATAGGGAAATGAAATTTTAGGTTCTCAGGTTTTAAAATTATGCCCCACTTTTTAAAATTAGATTTTTTTTCAAGAAAGACTTCTTGTTAACAAATCAAACCCATGTGCATTGGTGAGTCTGTGTCTCCAAATATTCCCCTCTTTGTTGAAAAATTGGTCATTGGTTTCTCATTAGCTATTAGGTTGGATGGTGTTTAGACAGCTAAGAAAAAAAAAGGGGGCATTGATTTATGTAATAACCTGAGGCTCCCATGTTTTAATTACCCATGTTCTCTGTGAATAGTCAACCATATTGTTAATGCCCAGGCATCCTGTTTTGTGAAACACTCATTTACTTATTTTGGTACTTCTTTTCGTCCTATATTCCTTCCTTCTTTCCTTGTTCTCTTTCTCTCTATTTTTGTTTATTATTGGAAAGGTAAGAATGATTATTTTTTTTATTTTTTTAGAGACTTTGAATTTTTATTATACACATTTCTGTATTACTTTTTAAACTAAGAACTGTGTATGATTTTGGTAATTTATTTTTATTTTATTTTATTTTATTTCAGCTTACTATGGGGGTACAAAAGTTCAGGTTATGTATATTGCCCATGCCCCCACATCCCCCCGAGTCAGAGCTTCAAGAGTGTCCATTCCCCAGAAAGTGCACATCGCAATCATCATGTAGGTATACACTCATCCCCTTCCACCTCCCCCCACCTCTGTCCGATACCCAATTGGTGTTATTCCCAAATGTGCACTTAGGTGATGATCAGGGAAACCAATTTGCTGGTGAGTACGTATGGTGCTTATTTTTCCATTCTTGGGATACTTCACTTAATAGAATGGGTTCCAACTCTCTCCAGGAGAACAAAAGAGATTCTATATAACAGTTATTTCTTATAGCTGAGTAGTACTCCATGGTGTACATATACCACATTTTATTAATCCACTCATGTATTGATGGGCACTTGGGTTGTTTGAACATTTTTACAATTGTGAATTGTGATGCTATAAACATTTGAGTGCAGATGTC
Organism: Eulemur rufifrons; assembly: GCF_041146395.1. Classification (NCBI taxonomy): domain Eukaryota; kingdom Metazoa; phylum Chordata; class Mammalia; order Primates; family Lemuridae; genus Eulemur; species Eulemur rufifrons. The sequence goes on along the minus strand of NC_091012.1, from coordinate 83,980,714 downwards.
TTTTTTATAGAATGACTTTTGTTCCTCTGGGTAGATGCCCAATAATGGGATTGCTGGATCGAATGGTAGGTCTACTTGAATCTGTTTAAGGTATCTCCATATTGCTTTCCACAGAGGTTGTGCTAGTTTGCAGTCCCACCAGCAGTGTATGAGTGTTCCTGTGTCTCCGCATCCACGCCAATATGTATTGTTTTGGGACTTTCTGATAAAGGCCATTCTCACTGGAGTTAAGTGACATTTCAGTGTGGTTTTGATTTGCATTTCCCTGATGATTAGGGATGTTGAGCATTTTTTCATATGTTTGTTAGCCATTCTCATATCTTCTTTTGAAAAATTTCTATTCATGTCCTTTGCCCACTTTTTGATAGGGTTGTTTGATTTTTTCTTACTGATTTTCCTGAGTTCTAAATAGATTCTTGTTATCAGTCCTTTATCTGATGTGTAGCATGTGAAAATTTTTTCCCATTCTGTAGGTTGTCTGTTTACTCTCGTGACTGTTTCTTTGGCTGTGGAGAAGCTTTTTAATTTAATCAGGTCTCATTTATTTATTTTTGTTGTTGCTGTGATTGCCTTGGGGGTCTTCTTCATAAATTCTTTGCCTAGGCCAATGTCTGTAAGAGTCTTTCCTACATTTTCTTCTAGAATTCTAATCGTTTCACACCTAAGGTTTAAGTCTGTTATCCACCGTGATTTGATTTTTGTGAGAGGTGAAAGCTGTGGGTCCTGTTTCAGTCTTCTACATGTGGCTATCCAGTTTTCCCAGCACCATTTATTAAATAAGGAATCTTTTCCCCAGAGTATGCTTTTGTCTGCTTTGTCAAAGATTAGATGGCCATATGAGGATGGTTTTATATTTGTATTTTCTGTTCTGTTCCACTGGTCTGTGTCCTTGCACTTGTGCCAATACCAAGCGGTTTTAATAACCACAGCCTTGTAGTATAGTTTGGAGTCTGGCAAATTTATACCTCTCATTTTGTTTTTATTGCTTAAAATTGCTTTTGCTAAATGGGGTCTTCTCTTGTTCCATACAAAGCATAAAATTATTTTTTCTATATCTGTGAAAAATGATGTTGGTAATTTAATAGGGATTGCATTGAATCTGTAGATCACTTTGGGTAGTATAGACATTTTAACATTATTAATTCTTCCAATCTATGAGCATGGTACGGTTTTCCACCTATTTACATGTTCTGCGATTTCCTTCCTCAGTGTTTCGTAGTTCTCCCTATAGAGGTCCTTTACCTCCTTAGTTAAATATAAAGAATGATTATTTTTAAATCAAGAAATTACCAGGAAAATATGTTCCCATGTTTACTGTGTAATTTACCAGTATTCTCATCACACAGAAAACAAAAAAAAAAGAATAATTTTACTTCGTATAGCAAATATTTATATTTGCCATAATGCTCAAAATGTACATCACTTTCAAAGTGCAATAGTCTTCATCCCCTGTGAATTTTTTTAATTGAGTACCTACTTCAAGCATTGCTCTATTTCAAATATCTTTACCTTGAGAAAATGGTGATTTATTCTGGTCTATTGAATTTTACAAGCTAAAGATACAATATATTTATAGAAAAGAGATAATAGGGGATTTTATAATAACATAGAACAAATACAAAGATGTAGTTTAAAAATGTAATTGTAGTCAACAAAATTTACCATATTTGTCAGTGTGCCATATGATGTGTGTGTGTATATATATATATATATATATATACACACACACACACACGTACACATATGCACACACATATAAATTACCTATTAACTATATGGTTAGTTTGAGGTAAAAGCTTATCATTGGAAATTCAGGGGAAAGAGTCACATGAAGATTGCATAAAGCCTATTTCTTTTTTAGATGATTGGCTCTATCCTCGGAAATTAACACACTACATCCTACATTTAGTTGCACATATTCCCTGACTACTGCAGTCAAAATAAATATGTTCAGTGTTTAATTTTTTATTTCAAAATATTAAGAGGGTACAAATGTTTTTGTTACATGAAGAGCTTTCATAATGCTTAAGTCAGGGCTACCAGTGTGCCCATCACCAGAACAGTGTTTATTGTACCTGTTAGGCGGGCCCCTAACCCTCACCTCCTGCCCCCCACTCCCTTCTTGATTTCCAGTGAGTTTTACTTCTCTCTGTGCCCATGTGTGCTCATCGATTAGTTACAAATTATTAGAGAGTATATGTGGTGCTTGTTTTTCCAGTCCTGAGATACTTCTCTTAGGATAATGGTCTCCAGTTCCATCCATATTGCCGCAAAACACATTCATTCATTTCTTTGTATGGCTGAGTAGTACTCCATGGTGTGTGTGTGTGTATACATACACATATATGTATATATGATCACATTTTGTTAATCCACTCATGAATTGATGGACAATTAGGTTGATGCCACATTTTTTCAATTGCAAATTGTGTTGTAATAAACATTCAAGTGCAGGTATCTTTTTGATAAAATGACTTCTTTTCCTTTAAATTTTTGATGACATTAAGCTTGGTAATCCACATGCCAGGATGTGCTCTGAAGATTTTGACAAAGGAAAACAACAGAAAAGAAGAAACCAGGCTTAAAATCATGACTAAATACAGGAATCTAAAGAAGTCTAACTTGTAGAAACAGAGTAGAAAGAGTGGTTACCAGGGATCAGAGGGTGGAGAAAATGGGGAGATGTTGGTCATAGGGTACAAAGTTGCAGTTATAAGTGGAATAAATTTGTAGATCTAATGTAGAGCTTGGAGACTATAGCTAATAATGTATTGCATACTTGAAATTCACTGAGAGTAGATCTTAAGTATATTAATATGTTAGTTTGATTGTGGAAATCATTTCACAATGTATACATACATCAAAACATTACGTTGTACAACTTTAATATATACAATTTTTATTTGTCAATTATACTTCAATAAAGCTGGAAAAAATGAAAAGGGCACAATAATACAAAAGGATTTGTAGGTATTCTAGAAGTCAGCTTAACTGGCGAAATCTCCCTGAGTTTTATATTCATCAAACCAATATATTTTGGTCATGGTGAAACCTGAGTAATTTGATAAAGAAATAAAATAGGAATAATTTCCATGGGTTGGAAGTGGAAGGAAAAGGTCCTTGACCTTTTTCAGAAGTTCTATTGAAAGACATCACATGGATGATAGGAATTATGGTAAAAATAATGTTGTTGCTTGCTCTTAATTACTGGGTCACTTATTCAAAATAAAGAAAAGGAATTTTTCCTGGAGTTTTCATGACTTAATGTTTGTCATACTTTTTCCCTCTCTGTGAAAACAAGAAGTTCTGCTCTAGGGTTTTCCCCCTAAATGCATCTTTGGCATTCTAGTTAAGGTTCTTGTGCACAGAGGCCTTTATAGTCTTCAAGAGATTTAGGAATTATTCTTCAATACTTTTTTCCATATCTATGGGGAATTGGAGTAGTTTCACAATAAGTGAATAGATTGCTACGTGGCCAGAAATGAGTCCCCAGTGATTTTCTTCCCTTAAGGATTAGGACTGGGGATAAAATCCTTTTCTATGTCAATCAATGGATTTTTTCCAGCTCCCTCCCTTTGCTGGCTCCTGGCTCTAATCTAATTCCAGGGGGTAACAACCTAGCATTTCTCTGCAGGGTCTCCAGGGAGCTGCTGGAGTATCCACTGATCTACTAAATGCTAGCCGGAAGGCCTAAGAGTCAGGGGCAGAAAACTGCATTTGTGAGCAGCTGAATCTAGGGAGGAGATCAAACTGCTTGAGAAAGCATAGCTGGAAGAACTGGTGATGGCCCATGGGCTAGAGCTCCTGTTGCCTCTGCTGCTGGGGTAGTTCTGCTCCCAGTTCCTGGAAACCTCTGGGGTTAGTATGCAGAAACACTGGGACCTGCAGACAGACAATGGCAGCTGGGGACTGGAAGGAACACAGGATAATGGCTCAGTGGTGTTTGCTCACACACTCCTCTTCTCCCTGGATTACCAGAATGTGCAGGTCCCTTTTGAGATCACACTCTGGTTTATGTTAGCCTCTCTGGCAAAGATAGGTAAGTGAGGGAATTCCCAGGGTTCTCCCATGGAGTTGCCTAACAGTATGCACTCTCAGGGCTTTTCTAGATGTTAGGAAATGTAACCTATATTTAAGAGACCAGAGAAAGGCAAGCTGGAATATTTGCCTCTTGATTTCTGCCAAAACGACCTTTTCTTCATTACTCAAACCCCACTTGCCAGTGATTATATTCAAATTAGTCTCCCAGCAGCAGAAGAAAGTAATAGGCCCAGTGCAGGAATTTAGACTGCAAAGAGATCCAGTTGTCCAAGGGTTGGGAGGAGATGGCATAAAGTTGAAAAGAACAACAGAGAAATCTCACTAGATAGATTTCAGATACTAATTGACCTGAGTCTTTAGGCAGCCTTTCCCCCCCACCAACAGGAAGCTTATTTTATTTGCCAGGTAGTGGGAAACTGGGAAAAGTCCATTTCCCTTTTTTCTTTCTCATTTTCTTTTTTTTTATCCCCTGACTCAGATGCTTTCTATGAAGCATTTTCCATTTTTTAAAAAAAGAATTTTTTTGCCTCCATTCAGAATATAAGATAAAAAACAAAAAATAAATCCAGCAAGTGGAATAGAAGAGCTGTCATGTTTTAACTATTTAGCCTTTATGAATACCCTAAATTTATAGTATTATTGTAATAAAGGTAAAGGCCTGGAAAAGGGCAAAATGTATTACACATTGTCTCTTTACCCCCCCCCCCTTTTTGGGAATTAAAACCTGCATTCCTGCCCTAGGCCAGTAATCAGAGTGGCAGGGGAGTGTCCTTTGTTCTTTGTTTTCTAGTATCTCAAACCACAGAAGATGGTTCAACAGAATTGTCCGGGCAAAGTTATGGTATTATCTTCACTGGAGATAAGGTTGAGCAGGACCACCAACCATAGTTAAACAGCAGTAGCCTGTAGCTGAAGCCCCCTTTTAAAAACTCTGTATTTCTGCCTAAAGGGAGGATGACTGCTCTTTAAGACGAGAATCTGCCATCCTCCTTATTTGCCAGCAAATTAATAATCTTCTCTTTTGTTTTCCTCAAACCACTTCTCTTTGTTCTTCGTTTGGCTTTGGGGACAAGTACTGAAATTTTGGTAGCATTATGGATCACCTAAGGAGAGATATTCTCAATTATTCCTTTTATGTTCTTTGATAATTTATTTGACTTTTGCCTTGGTGACATCAAAATTATAAGGGTCTTTTAAACATTCTAAGTGTTTATTATTGAGTGGCCATTTCTTTGTAGGCTCAGAATGAAAAACAATGCCAGGAAAATATGGCAGAATCTATAGAATTTTTTATTTTAAAAATGAATTTATTAGCTATAAAAGAAATCACGTTGAACATTCCAAAGTTTTATTTAAGTGACTTTATGTGTATCATAGCTTTAGCAATAATTAAATATATTGTTTAATGATGATACAAAGGAGATCCATAGATTCACCACAAGATAGATGGTGAGAGCTAGAAAAACCCTTAGAGATCATTCTCATCCAACCCCTTCATTTTTATTCATTCCCTTTATAGATAGGATATATGAGGCCCAGGGAGAGAAGATATTTTGCCATGTTCATAAACCATAACAAGAATGCTGGTCTCCTGTCTCCTTAATCAGACTTACATGCTGTCTTGGGTGAAAATAATTAGCAGTTGTGGATAGTTAAGGTTTTTTACAGTACTAGATAAATTGATTGCAATAAATAGTCTAATTAGATGTTAATGCCAGGATCATAGGGCAAAAGGGACATCCCAATAGGTCATCCATACCCATTTGTTTAAGTAGGACTATATTGAGTCATCACTGACAGATAATTTTTTGCCATAACCTTAGTAAGAGAATGTAAATTTAAAAAAAAATTTTGTTAGCTTTCATTCATTGAGCAAATATTTTCCAAGCACATTTTATGTGTGGAGCCTTATATTGGGCCCATTGGCTATAGAACTGAGTAAGACCTCATCTTTCCTATGAAGAGCTTTAAAAAAATTTCAATGCCTGGGAAAGAAATTGTCCTGCAGGATAAAGAGGGAAGCAGCATAGTGTAGTGGAAAGAGCAGATACTTTGACCTATTTAATATTTGCGCAAGCTTAGAAGCCAGTTCCTAGCACATGACAGGCAATCAATAAGTACTTGTTGAATGAGTGGAATAGTTCTTTATGCCCCATTTTTATCATTTTTAAAGTGGGAATAACAGTATTTACCTTGCTATGTTGGTGCAATGAGAGAATTAAGTGGGAGAGTATATGTGAAAACAGTTTTGCAACTATTGAGAAATAAAGTGTAGTTCAGGAGCCAGATAGCTTTCTTTTCCAAAAATGTATTTATTACTTATTTTCAAATTATTTCCTCATCTATTTTTATGTAGCATTGTGCTAAGGGATAAATTTAAATACTATCCTTAATTTTTGGGAAACTTGTAGTTAAATTAATTTACAGGTATAATAGAAAGGGATTTCTGCAGTGTATTGGTGGGGACTGGGGTAATGAGGAGAGAGATGGATCATCCCAGATGGTCTTTAAAGTTGTTTATGTAGTAGAGGCAGTTGATGATAATTAGAGTCATTATTTATAGGCTTCATGTAAGCTAAAGTGTGATGATGTGGAATATAATACAGGGAAAAGGTAAAAGTATATAGAATAAAACATAGAACTGCTGTCATGTGGCATGCTAGAAGTGGCCACATTTCCAACATGGGATAAAAGACTCATGTGTTTCTAAGAGAGAAAACAAACTTTATGATTGGGATTGCATTTGATAATCCAGTAGTATGAATTGATGTAAGTGTAGGTCTGCCAAACAGCCCAAGTAACAGTTTATGATAGGTATAGAACCACTGGGCTGGGAGTCAGGAGAGTTGGCTGGGTTGTCATTCTAGCTAGGTCACATACTTACTGTGTAACCATGAAATGTCACCTTGCTTCTTTTGCCTCAATTTGTTTATAAATAATTAGTTATGATTACTTATCAGTGAAGAATTAGTTATGATTACTGAAGGCCTTCTCAGGTCTTATTACATAAAGAAGACAATGAATTATGTTTCTCAGATATACGCTTTTTAGGCTACCAATGTCTATCACTATGGTCATGAGAAGAGTAGAATTATATTTCCAGCTGTTAAATGCATTGTTTCCATTATAAAATATGTGCCCATATTTGAAAATGATTCAGTGGGCACATTAATAATCCTGTTGTTAACTGTGAATACTTTTATTATATTAGAAAATATTTTTCCATTATAGAGACAAATGCTTCCATTCATGCCTCTGTATCTCTAAGTCATTATTAAAATGGTAAAATAACTAAGAAGCTATTTTCCTGAAGTCATGAGGCTTGACAAGAAGGATGACATATAGAGGTGATTGATAATGAAGATGTTTTTTGTTTGTTTGTTTGTTTGTTTCTCTCTTTTTTTTTTTTATTTTATTTCATCTTGTTATGGGGGATACAGAATTTCAGGTTACATACGTTGCTCCTGTTCCGCCCTTCCCCCCAAGCCAGATCTCCAGACGTGTCTGTTCCCCAGGTCGTGCGCATTGCACCCATCATGAGGTATATATCCCTCCCTTCCCCACCCCCCCTTCCCGAGTCAGCACCTTCAAGTGTTACCACTCCCCAAACGGTGCACAATGCACTCATTGTGTAGGCATACCCCCATCCCCTCCCCCGTCCCCCACCTCAGTCTGACATCCAATTGGTGTTGCTCCCAGATGTGTATTTAGGTGATGATCAGGGGAACCAATTTTCTGGTGAGTACATGTGATGCTTGTTTTTCCATTCTTGGGATACTTCACTTAATATAATGGGTTCCAATTCTCTCCAGGAGAACCATAGAGATGTCGTATCTTCATCATTCCTTATAGCTGAGTAATATTCCATGGTATACATATACCACAGCTTACTAATCCAATCATGTATTGATGGGCATTTGGGTTGCTTCCACATCTTTGCTATTGTGAATTGTGCTGCTATAAACATTCGGGTACATGTGTCTTTGTTAAAGAATGACCTTTTTTCCTTTGGGTATATGCCCAGTAATGGGATTCCTGGGTCAAATGGCAGGTCTACTTGAATCTGTTTAAGATACCTCCATAATGCTTTCCACAGGGGTTGCACTAGTTTGCAGTCCCACCAGCAGTGTATTAGTGTTCCTGTCTATCCACACCCACGCCAACATGTGTTGTTTTGGGTTTTTTTGATAAAGGCCATTCTCACTGGGGTTAAGTGATATCTCATTGTGGTTTTGATTTGCATTTCTCTGATGATTAGGGATGTTGAGCATTTTTTCATATGTTTGTTAGCCATTCTTATATCTTCTTTCGAGAAGTTTCTATTCATGTCATTTGCCCACTTTTTGATAGGGTTGTTTGATTTTTTCTTGCTGATTTTCCTGAGTTCTAAATAGACTCTTGTTATCAGTCCTTTATCTGATGTGTAGTATGCAAAAATTTTTTCCCATTCTGTAGGTGGTCTGTTTATTCTCGTGACTGTTTCTTTGGCTGTGCAGAAGCTTTTTAATTTAATCATGTCCCATTCATTAATTTTTGTTGCTGCTGTGATTGCCTTGGGGGTCTTCTTCATAAATTCTTTGCCTAGGCCAATGTCTGTAAGAGTCTTTCCTACATTTTCTTCTAGAATTCTGATTGTATCACGCCTAAGGTTTAAGTCTGTTATCCACCGTGATTTGATTTTTGTGAGAGGTGAAAGCTGTGGGTCCTGTTTCAGTCTTCTACAAGTGGCTAACCAATTCTCCCAGCACCATTTATTGAATAGGGATTCTTGTCCCCAGAGTATATTCTTTCCTGCTTTGTCAAAAATTAGGTGACTATATGAGGATGGTTCTATATTTGGATTTTCTGTTGTGTTCCACTGGTCTGTGTCCCTGTACTTGTGCCAGTACCAGGCTGTTTTAAGAACCACGGCCTTGTAGTATAGTTTGAGGTCTGGCAAATTAATACCTCCCATTTTGTTTTTGTTGCTTAAAATTGCTTTTGCTATACGGGGTCTTCTCTGGTTCCATACAAAGTGTATAATTATTTTCTCTACATCTGTGAAGAATGATGTTGGTAATTTAATAGGGATTGCATTGAATCTGTAGATCACTTTGGGTAGTATAGACATTTTAACAATGTTGATTCTTCCGATCCACGAGCATGGTATATTTTTCCATCTATTTGCAAGTTCTGCTATTTCTTTTCTCAGTGTTTCATAGTTTTCCTTATAGAGGTCCTTTACCTCTTTAGTTAGGTATATCCCTAGATATTTTATTTTCTTTGTTGCTATTTTGAAGGGTATTGAGTCTTTAATTTGGTTTTCTGATTGACTGTTGTTGGCATATATAAATGCCTCTGATTTGTGTATATTAATTTTGTAGCCAGAGACTTTGCTATATTCGTTAATCAATTCCAGGAGTCTCATGGTTGAATCCTGGGGGTTTTCCAGATATAGCATCATATCGTCAGCAAAAAGTGAGAGTTTGATCTCTTCCTTCCCTATTTGGACTCCCTTGATTTTGCTCTCTTGCCTGATAGCTCTCGCAAGGACTTCCAATACTATGTTGAAAAGTAATGGGGACAGTGGGCAGCCCTGTCTGGTTCCAGTTCTAAGTGGGAGTGCTTTCAATTTTTCCACGTTCAGAATGATGTTGGCTGTGGGTTTGTCATATATGGCTCGTATCATTTTTAGGTAGGTTCCATCTACGCCTATTTTGTTAAGCGTTTTTATCATAAAAGGGTGTTGAATTTTGTCAAATGCTTTTTCTGCATCTAATGAGAGTATCATATGGTTTTTGGTTTTGCTTCTATTTATGTGGTGAATTACATTTATAGATTTACGTATGTTGAACCACCCCTGCATCTCGGGGATGAAGCCCACTTGGTCGTGGTGGATTATTTTTTTGATAAGTACTTGGATTCGATTTTCTAGTATTTTATTGAAAATTTTTGCATCTATATTCATGAGAGGAATTGGTCTGTAGTTCTCTATTTTTGTTGCGTCCTTTCCAGGTTTTGGTATCAATGTTACATTGGCTTGGTAGAACGTGTTGGGGAGAATTCCATCCTTTTCAATATTGGAGAATAGTTTATGTAGGATGGGCACCAGTTCTTCTTTGTATGTATGGTAAAATTCAGGTGTGAACCCATCTGGACCAGGGCTTTTCTTTTTGGGAAGGTTTTTTATTGCTGTTTCGATTTCAGTTCTTGATATTGGTCTGTTCAGGTACTCTATTTCTTCCTGGTTGAGCCTGGGAAGACTATGTGTTCCTAAAAATTTGTCCATTTCCTCCGCATTCTCCAGTTTGTGTGCATAAAGATTTTTGTAGAATTCATAGATGATATCTTGTATCTCTGTAGCATCGGTTGTGATTTCTCCTTTCATGTTCCTAATGGAGGTTATTAGAGATTTTACTTTTGTGCTCTTGGTTAGTTTAGCCAGAGGTGTGTCTATTTTGTTTATCTTTTCAAAGAACCAACTTTTTGTTTTATTAATTTCCCTTATGGTTTCTTTGTTGTCCTTTTCATTTAATTCTGATTTGATCTTAGAAATTTCTCGCCTTCTGCTGGGTTTGGGGTCGTTCTGTTCTTCTTTCTCCAGCTCTTTGAGTCTATTCGTTAGGTTGTCTATTTGCATGTTTTCTGTCTTTTGGATATAGGCATTTATGGATATGAATTTCCCTCTCAGGACTGCTTTAGCTGCGTCCCATAGATTTTGATAAGTTGTATCTCCATTGTCATTTAATTCAAAGAAACTTTTGATTTCCATCTTGATTTCTTCCTTTATAGAATAATTATTCAGGAGAAAGTTATTTAGCTTCCATGACTTTGAGTAAGAGTGAGGGTTTCTGTTTGTGATCATTGTTACTTTTATTCCACTGTGATCTGAGAAGATGCATGGTATAATTTCTATTTTTTTGAATTTTTTAAGACATGCTTTATGTCCTAGGACATGGTCAATCTTAGAGAATGTCCCATGAGCTGATGAGAAAAATGTATATTCTGTGGACTTTGGGTGGAATGTCCTATAGATGTCAGCCATGCCCATTTGTTCTAGCATTCTATTTAGGTCCATTATGTCTTTGTTTATTTTCTGTTTAGAGGATCTGTCCTGTACTGTCAGTGGGGTGTTAAAGTCTCCAGCTATTACAGTATTATTATCTATCATCTGGTTCAGATCTAGTAGGGTTTGCTTTATGAATCTAGGTGCACCTAGGTTGGGTGCATATATATTGAGTATAGTCATGGCTTCTTGTTGAATTGTGCCCTTGACCAGTATGTAGTAGCCATCTTTGTCTTTTATTATTTTTGTTGGTTTGAAAGCTAAGTTATTGGAAATTAAGATTGCCACACCAGCTTTCTTTTCGTTACCGTTTGCTTGAAATACCGATTTCCATCCTTTTACTTTCAGTCTAAATGCATCTTTGCTCATTAGGTGGGTTTCTTGAAGACAGCAGATACTTGGCTTGTGCTTTTTTATCCATTGGGACAGTCTATGTCTCTTGAGCGGGGAATTCAAGCCATTCACATTTATTGAGAAAACTGATAAGTGAGACGGTTTTTGGTTCAGCTTGTTGGGTAGAACTTCATTGCGATGTTTTCTCTCCTGAGCTATTGTGGTATCTGGAATTTGATCTTTAGCTCTTGAGTAGTTTTACATTCGTGGATCTTTCTTGTGCTTATCCGTGTGTAACTCTCTTTTGAGTACTTCTTGTAGGGCTGGTCTTGTCTTGGTGAATTCCCTCAACCTTTGTTTATCTGAGAATGTCTTGATTTCTCCTTCGTATAGAAAACTTAGCTTAGCTGGGTACAAGATTCTAGGCTGGGCATTATTCTGTTTCAGAAGCGTGAAAATGGGGCCCCAACCTCTTCTTGCTTGTAAGGTTTCAGCTGAGAAATCTGGCGTAATTCTGATGGGTTTTCCTTTGTAAGTTACCTGTTTCTTTCTCCTTACAGCTCGGAGAAGGGACTCTTTAGTGGATATTTTGGTCAGCCTGATGACTACGTGGCGTGGTGTTTTCCTATTTGCTATGAATCTCCCAGGGGTCCTTTGAGCTTCCTGAATCTGTATGTCTAGAGTATTGGCAAGGCCTGGAAAATTTTCCTCGATTATGTCTAATGAAGATCTTTTCATACTCTTATCTTCTTTCTCTTTTCCAGGATTTCACCTCTGTAATAAGATGCCCACAGTTGTACCTGAAATCTGCCTCTTGATATTTGTAGGTCTCATCATGGGAGGACTAATTTACAGTTTAAATGACAAATCCCCACCAGTCATGGACAGTGACATATTTTTCCTGTACTTACTTCCACTGACAGTCCTTGAGGCAGGATATTTTATGCCCGGTCGGCTCTTTTTTGAGAATATAGGAACCATTCTGTTGTATGCTGTTGTTGGAACCGTGTGGAATGCATTTGGAATAGGCCTTTCCCTTTATGGTATATGTCAGGTGAAATACTTCAATCTTCAAGATGTGTCATTGCTCCATAATCTTTGGTTTGGTAGTTTGATTGCTGCAGTAGATCCTGTGGCTGTACTCTCTGTATTTGAAGAAATTAATGTGAATGAGAAGCTTCATATTTTGGTATTTGGAGAATCCCTCCTTAACGATGCTGTTACTGTTGTAAGTATCCTATGCATAGGCTTTCTATAATAGGTATTGAATTAGGTTTCCTTATGCTCAGCCTTGAAATTTACATAAAAATTGAATTCTGGTTTAGGCCATAATTGAACAATTTAGTTCCAGGAGTAAGTTTATAAATTGAGAGAGAATATGATTTAATAGTCACTAATATGTTTTAGAATATGACAGTGCTTCCTTGCCACCATATTAATCTGTCAGTTAATTAAGTGAAAACTGGAATAAGCCATCTAGAGACTATAATCTTTCCAGTCATGCCAGATAAGAAAATCTCAGCTATAAAAACGGTATCTTCATAGACCATCAAACATTTTTCAAATGGCATCATTCACAGTTTTAGAATGATCTGTAGAAATATATCTTGATATGGAGAAACTTTGGTTAGGGCTCTGAACTTTTCCTCTTGACCTGGACACTTTGTAGGAACTTATATTGAGGGTGAGAGAATAGGGAGTTGGAGGACATCAAAATTGAGAAACCTCAAATTAAAAGGATAGATAGGGCATAATTTCATGCTTTTCTGATTGATAGATTTGCTCTGATCTTTTCCTATGCAGGTACTCTATAAGCTGTTCAACTATTTCTGTGAAATGTCCTCTATAAAACTGGTGGATATTTTGGCTGCAATAGGAAATTTTTTTTTTGGTTGGAATGGGAGGAGTTTTCATCGGGCTCCTGTTTGGCATGTTCGTTGCCTTTACCAGCTGCTTTACCAAGACTATCCAGGTCATCAAACCCCTCTTTGTCTTCTCATATAGTTACCTCTCCTACTTGACAGCTGAAATGTTCCATTTTTCAGGGATTTTGGCGTAAGTATCTGGACAAGTCTTTGCTCTGGGTTATTTCTTTTGGAGTTTGAATCTGATTTTCCACTGGAAATCTAAGAAATTGCATCTCCTATATATTGGAGGAGGACTCTCCCTTTATCTCTACTAGGATTTCCTGTTATTTCTAATAGAGTCACTTAGTCACAGTATAGCAATTGTTATGTGTGGCCAAGCTTATGAGCTCCCTGTAGAGGTTAAATGGCTAAATTGCAACTACCTTGCCTATATTGTGATAGGGGAGCCATTTGACTCCCTCACTGCATAATGAAAATTCTGAAAATTTGGCATGGGGTTACCTAAGCCAATTCTCCATCTTTGCAGGGGAGAATTATTCTCTTCACAGATTAGTGTGTCTGAGCACAATAGCTTACCTGTGGTAAGTAATTAGATGGCATTCCACATAAATAAGCTTGGCTTTATTGTTCTTGTGTAGATGAAATTTCTGACATAACAATTAAAGAATTGTATTACTTCTTTTTTGTAAACCATACAGAATATGCTGTATTTTTCTCTTATCCATCACTGGCATTTAACTAGTGATGATAGTCCCTCATGTCAATAGTAAATTTGTGAGGCTAAATGCCCACAAGGTAAGCTAAGCAATATTAACATCTAAATGCTTTTGCATTAGGGTTTAGACAGGCCATTCTGTTTTGGGCATTTTAAAGAAATAATGGGATATCTTTTTCCAAATGTTGCAGCTTTTCCAGAAGCTTAAAAAGAAAAAAAGAAAATATTGATTTAAGTTAAATTTCACAGGACTAAATGCCTTTAGGTTACTCTAAGTTCTAAAAGGATTTTGTGTGAATAATAAATGTCATGGTATGATGGATGGAATTAGTTTGTTTTAGATGAAATTGTTATATGTTGAAAGCAAAGATTCTATCTGGGGCCTGGCTGATTGTATCTTAATTTGTTAAAAGATGTAGCTTGTGCTTTAAAATGTCTTTGATTTTTATTTTCTGCATTACACAAGAACATGGAATTGGATGAAGCAACTTAATTTTAATTCTTCTAATCCAGGGCATTGTCCAGAGATTTTAATATGTTATTTTTTAAGTTGCTTTCTTCTTTTGAGCACCTTAGACTTTCAAAAACTTTGACAATATGGAAATTGTTTCCAAGTTTGTGTTGAGTACTGAAAGAATAAAAGATAGGGAAAACAATATTGTCAAATCTACCTGCTTCCTCTGAAAATCTCCTGAAGCTTAGCTTTCTTACAAGTTATTTTATTTATTTATTTATTTATTTATTTTTGAGACAGAGTCTTGCTCTGCTGCTGGGGCTAGAGTGTCATGGCATTAGCCTAGCTCACAGCAACCTCAAGCTCCTGGGCTCAAGCAATCCTTCTGCCTCAGCCTCCCAAGTAGCTGGGACTACAGGCATGTGCCACCATGCCTGGCTAATTTTTTCCATATATATTTTTAGTTGTCCAGATAATGTCTTTCTATTTTTAGTAGAGACAGGGTCTTGCTCTTGCTCAGGCTGGTCTCGAACTCCTGAACTCAAGCGATCCTCCCGCCTTGGCCTCCCAGAGTGCTAGGATTTATAGGCGTGAGCCACCACGCCCAGCCTTCTTACAAGTTATGATCTTTTATTTTGGGTTATGATTACAAGTATCCTTTAGGGCTATAATCTGATAATCTAGTTTTATTTTTTGAATGCAAAATGTACTGAAATAAGAGCTCCCCTCATTTTCCAGGGAGATAGGTTAGCAAAATCTATAGTTTTTATTCAGACCATCTTAGCCTAGGGCTTTAGTTGCATTTTTGTTACTCAAATGTTGTGTTAAAATTCTTTTTTTTTTTTTTTTTTTTTTTTTGAGACAGAGTCTCACTTTGTTGCCCGGGCTAGAGTGAGTGCCGTGGCGTCAGCCTAGCTCACAGCAACCTCAAACTCCTGGGCTCAAGTGATCCTCCTGTCTCAGCCTCCCGAGTAGCTGGGACTACAGGCATGCACCACCATGCCCGGCTAATTTTTTCTCTATATATTTTTAGCTGTCCATATAATTTCTTTCTATTTTTAGTAGAGATGGGGTCTCGCTCTTGCTCAGGCTGGTCTCGAACTCCTGAGCTCAAACGATCCGCCCACCTCGGCCTCCCAGAGAGCTAGGATTACAGGCGTGAGCCACCGCGCCCGGCCTAAAATTCTTTTAAAAGTATACACTTGTGTAAACTTTGTGTTTGTGTGTTAATCTCTGTCTTACCTAAAGTGTAAATGTTTTGAGTATAGTTGAAAAAGAAGAGACTAGCACCACTTAAGATATTTGAGAGAATCCTTTTCTAAGACATTGTATTAATTAGAAAATTATTTAGCCTAAAAACATTGGATTAAAAAAATCAAACTGACATTTGGGCCACCTAAATGATCAAAGCAGATAGATAATGAAGATATATGGGGCCGGGCATGGTGGCTCACGCCTGTAATCCTAGCACTCTGGGAGGCCGAGGTGGGCGGATCGTTTGAGCTCAGGAGTTCGAGACCAGCCTGAGCAAGAGCGAGACCCCATCTCTACTAAAAATAGAAAGAAATTATATGGACAGCTAAAAATGTATATAGAAAAAATTAGCCGGGCATGATGGCTCATGCCTATAGTCCCAGCTACTTGGGAGGCTGAGACAGGAGGATCGCTTGAGCTCAGGAGTTTGAGGTTACTGTGAGCTAGGCTGACACCACGGCACTCACTCTAGCCTGGGCAACAGAGTGAGACTCTGTCTCAAAAAAAAAAAAAAAAGAAGATATATGAACACATTATTAAAATGGATAAAATAATTCAACTAACAATCAATTCATGTATTTAAAAAATTAAATACATTCAAAAAATTAATTTTTATGTCAAAATATTAATGAGGTAAAAATGTTTTAGGGTACATGGATTGTTTTTGTAATGCTTGAGTCCTGGTTACAGGTGTGTCCATCAACCAAAATGTGATCATAATACCCATAGGGTGAGTTTATTCCCCTCCCCTCCTCCTTGCTCCCCCTGGTTGCTTTCCACTGAATTTTACTTCCTTCTGTGCACATGTGTGCTCATTGATTAGTACCAATTAAATGGGGAGTACATGTTGAATCTGTTTTGCCATTCTTGTGAAACTTCACTTGGGAGAAAGGTCTCCAGTTCCATCCAGATTGTTGCAAAAGGTATTATTTCATCTTTTCTTTATATCTGAGTAGTACTCCGTGTACTACTCAGTGACACATTTTATTAATCAAGTCATGAATCAATGGGCACTTGGGTTGATTCCACATCTTTGCAATTATGAATTGTGCTTCAACAGACATTTGACTACAGGTGTATTTTTGATAAAATTACTTATTTTTATTTGGGTAAATACATAGTACTGGGAATGCTGTATGAAAGGGTAGGTCTACAATTAGTTCTTTGAGGAATCTCCATACTGTTTTCTATAGAGATTGTACTAATTTGCAGTCCCTCCAACATTGTATAAGCATTCATTTATCACTGCATCGATGCCAGCATCTGTTGTTTTTGGACTTTTTAACCATGCCATTCTAACTTGGATAAGGAATAACTCATTGTGGTTTGAATTTTCATTTCCTTGATGATTAGTGATGTTGAACATTTTTTTTCATATGTTTATTGGCTACTTGTCATTCTTCTTTTGAAGAAACTTTTGTTCATATCTTTTCCCCACATTTTATAGGATTGTTTGGGTGTTTTTTGCTGATTTGCTTGAGTTCTTTCTAGATTCTGGTTATTAGACCTTTATAGGATGTATAGTATGCAAATATTTTCTCCCGTTCTGTAGGTTGTCTATTTGCTCTGTTTATTGTTTCCTTAGTCACACAGAAGCTTTTCCATTTGATCCAATCCCATTTATTAAGTTTTGTTGTTGCCATGATTACCATTGAGATCTTTTTTGTAAATTCTTTGCCTAGGCCAATATTTAAAAGAGTTTTTCCTACATTTTCCTCTAGAATGCTTATGGTTTCATGCCTTAGATCTGAATCTTTTATCCATCATGAATTAATTTTTGTGAGTGGTGAGTGGTAGGGGTCCTGTTTCACTCTTATGCATGTGGCTGTTCAATTTTCCCAGCACAATTTATTGAAAAGGCCTCTTTTCCTCAGTGCATGTTATTGTTGGCCTGGTCAAACATAGCTGGTTGTAGGTAGATGGTTTGATATCTGGGTTCTCTATTCTGTTTTATTTGTCTATGGCTCTATTTTTGTACCAATACCATGCTGTTTTGATTACTATAGCCTTGTAGTATAGTTTTGAGTCTGGCAATGTGATACCTTTAGATTTGTTCTTTTTAATTAAGATTACTTTAGCTATTCAGGCTCTTTCCTGGTTTTGTTTGGAACAAAACATAGAATTAATTTTTATAAATCTGTGAAGTGTAACTTTTGTAACTTGATGAGGATTGCATTGTATTTGTAAATCTCTTTGGGTAATGTGGAATTTTAACAATGTTGATTCTCCCTATACATAAGCATGATATGTTTTTGCATTTGTTTTATCCTCTGTAATTTTTTTCCTCAGAGTTTTACAGTTATCCTTGTACAGATCTTTCACCTCCTTGATTAAGTGTATTCCTAGGTATTTTATTTTCTTTGTAGCTATTGTGAATAGTATTCAGTCTTTGATTTGACTCTTGGTTTGAATGTTATTAGTATATATAAGTGCTACTGATTTATGTACATTGATTTTGTATCCTGAGACAGCTGAATTTATGTATCAATTCTAGGAGACTCTTGGTGGAATCTTTGGGGTTTTCTAGATACAAGATCTTATTGTCAACAAAGAGTGGTAGTTTGACCTCCTCTTTCCCAATTTGTATTCCCTTAATATTCTTCTCTTGCCTGATTGCCATGACTAGGACATCCAGCACTCTATTGCATAGGGGTGGTGACAGTGGGCATACTTGTCTTGTTACAGCTCTTAGACGAAATGCTTTCAAATTTTCCACATTCACTGTGATGTTGACTGTGGGGTTGTCATATATGGCTTGTATCATTTTTAGGTAAGCCCCGTCTATGCCTATTTTGTTAAGTGTTCTTATCATAAAAGGGTGTTGAATTTTGTCAAATGTTTTTCTGTGTCTATTGAGAGGATCACATGGTCTTTGTTTTTGCTTCTATTTATGTGGTGAATTACATTTATATATTTGCATATGTTGAACCATCCCTACATCTCTGGGATGCAGCCCACTTGGTCATGATGGATTATTTTCTTGATAAGCACCGGGATTCAATTTGCTAGGATTTTGTTGAGAATTTTTGCATCTATATTCATAAGGGATATTGGTCTGTAGTTTTCTTTCTTTCTTTCTTTCTTTCTTTTTTTTTTTTTTTTTTTTTTTTTTGCGTCCTTTCCTGGTTTTGGTATCAGGGTTATGTTGGCTTCATAAAATGTGTTGGGGAGGATTCCATACTTCTCAATGTTGTGGAATAATTTCTGCAGGATAGGCACCAGTTCTTCTTTGTAGGTATGGTAAAATGCGGGCCTGAAACCATCTGGTCCTGGGCTTTTCTTTTTGGGGAGGTTTTTTATTGTTGTTTCAATTTCAGTACTTGATATTGGTCTGTTCAGGAATTCTATTTCTTCCTGGTTGAGCCTAGGGAGGCTGTGTGTTTCTAAAAATCTGTCCATTTCCTCCACGTTTTCCAGTTTGTGTGCATAAAGGTTTTTGTAGTACTCATAGATGATATCTTGTATCTCTGTGGCATCAGTTGTAATTTCTCCTTTTTTGTTCCTGATGGAGCTTATTAGAGACTTTTATTTTCTCCTTTTTGTTACTCTAGCCAAGTGTGTGAATTTTGCTTATTTTTCAAAGAACCATCTTTTTGTTTTATTAATCTTCCGTATAGTTTTCTTGTTGTCTATTTCATTTAGTTCTGATTTGATCTGTTTAATTTCACTTCTTCTGCTGGATTTGGGGTTGGTCTGTTCTTCTTTTTCCAGCTCTTTGAGTCAATTCATTACGATGTATATTTGTGATCTTTCTATCTTTTAGATATAGGCACTTATGCAAATAAACTTTCCTCTCAGGACTATTTTAGCTGTGTCCCACAGATTTTGATAACTTGTGTCTCTTTTGTCATTTATTTCAAAGAATCTTTTGATTTTCATCTTGATTTCCTCATTTATGAAATAATTCTTCAGCAGAAGGTTGTTTAGTTTCCACGACTTTGTATAGAAAGGAGAATTTCTGTTGGGGTTGATGTCTACTTTTATTCCACTGTGATCTGAGAAGATGCATGGTATAATTTCTATTTTTTAAAATTTTTTCAGACATGATTTGTGTCCTAGGATATGGTCAATCTTATAGAATGTCCCTTGAGCTGATCAGAACGTATATTCAGTGGTTTTTGGGTAGAATTTCCTGTAAATGTCAGTCAGGCCCATTTGTTCTAGAATTCTGTTTAAGTCCATTATTTCTTTGCTTATTTTCTGTTTGGAGGATCTGCCCTATGCTGTCAGTGGGGTGTTGAAGTCTCCAGCTATTATGGTGTTGCTGTTTATCATTTTATTTAGATCAAGTAGAGTTTGCTTTATGAATCTGGGTGCACCTAAGTTGGGTATATACACATTTAGAATTGTTATGTCTTCTTGTTGAACTGTACCATTCATGATTATATATTGACCATCTTTGTCTTTCATTACTTTTGTTGATTTAAAGACTAAATTATCTGAAGTCAAGCCCACCATGCCAGCCTTCTTTTGGCTTCTGTTTGCTTGAAATATTGTTTTCCAGCCTTTCACCTTGAGTCTAACTGCATCCTTGCAGGTTAGATGTGTTTCCTGAAGACAGGAGATACTTGGCTTGTGTGTATTTATCCATTCGGCCAGCCTATGTCTCTTTAGTGGGCAGTTCAAGCCATTCACATTTATTGAGAGAACTGATAAGTGGGGCAAATTTCTGTTCATCCTGTTGGGTTAAACTTTGTTGCTTTGTTTTTTCTCTGTAGCCATTGTGGTATCTGGCCTTTGATCTTTAGCTTTTGAGTGGATTTACATTCACAAGTGTTTTTTATGCTCATCCATGTGTAACTTTGTTTTCAGTTGTTCTTGGAGGGCTGATCTTGTCTTGTTGAATACTGTCAGTCTTTGCTTCTCTGAGAATGTCTTTATTTCACCTTCGTATATAAAATTTAGCTTTGCAGGGTACAAGAATCTAGGCTGGGAATTATTCTGTTTCAGAAAAGTAAGAATGGGGCCCCAGTCTCTTCTTGCTTGTAAGGTTTCAGTTGAAAGGTCTGGCATTATTTTCATGGGGTTTCCTTTGTGTGTTACTTGTTTCTTTTGCCTTACAGCTTGTAGAAGGGCCTCTTTAGTGGATATTTTGGTCAGTCTGATGACTGCATGTTGTGGTGTCTTCCTGTTTGCAATGAATCTCCAAGGAGTCCATTGAGCTTCTTGTACCTGGATATCTAGGTTTTTACAAGGCCTGGGACATTCTCCTCTATTTTATCTTCAAATAGCTTATCCAACCCTTGTGAATTTTCTTGTTCACTCTCAGGGATGCCCATATCTCTCACATTAGGCTTCTTCACATAAACCCACA
The DNA here is from genome assembly GCF_041146395.1 of Eulemur rufifrons. Taxonomy (NCBI): domain Eukaryota; kingdom Metazoa; phylum Chordata; class Mammalia; order Primates; family Lemuridae; genus Eulemur; species Eulemur rufifrons. The sequence goes on along the minus strand of NC_091012.1, from coordinate 83,959,690 downwards.
TTTCTTGTAGGCTTTGTTCTTTTCTCTAATTTCTCTGCTCTATCCCTGTGACTTACTTATTTAATTGGAAGGTGTTATCTTCAGTCCCTGAGATTCTTTCTTCTGTTTGATCTACCCTGTTCTTGAGGCTTTCCACTGTGTTTTGTAGTTCCTCAAATAAATTCTTCATTTCCAGGAGTTCAGTTTGATTTTTCTTTAATATTTAAATTTCTTTAGTGAATTTCTCTTCCAAGTCCTGGATTTCTTTTGTGGTTTCTTTGTGTTTGTTATCCATTTTTCTTGCATATTGTTGAGTTTTCTTACAATCCACATTCGAAATTCTTCTTCTGTCATTTTAGTGTTCTGAATTTGGTTAATTTCCATTGCTAGAGAGCTGGCATTCCTTTCTGGGAGTGTCCTTTCCATTTGATTCTTCATACTTCCAGAGTTCTTTCACTGAGTCTTTCCTAACTGGATCAGCCGTTGCTTCCCACCCTTCAGTTTTCTTTTGGAAAGTAAGATGCCCTGCGTAGTCTCTGTTCCAGTAGTTGCTGGAGGAGCAAGACAGATTGCAGCTGCTGCCTACCAGCCTGGATGTGTGCGCTTGTATGGTTGCTTGATCTGCCACTAGGGGGAGCTGCTAATATGTTGGTCAGGGTTGTTCTACCACAGTTGGGAGGCTGCTCCTGATGGGAGGGGTTACTTGGGGAGCCTGTTTTGGCCTCTTGCAAGGATTTTTGTTCCGTGACCATGGATCCCACTGTTGGCAGTTGACCGGAGGTGGAAATCCAGCCCCAGAATTATCATCCTACTGGATGACCTAAACTGGTCTGATGAGCAAAGTCACTGGGTTGTCAAGGCCCCACAGATTCATTCTAGTCGCAGAGGGAAGTGGCTTTTCTTGTCTCACCCTACCTCTAGGGGTGGAGTCTACCACTTTCAGTGCGAAAGATGCTGGCTAGGCGGAGGGGGTGGTGCCCCAGTCTGCCCAGCACCCCAGCCTCTGTAAATCCTGCAGGTATTAACCTCCCACAACTAGGGAAGTATTCAGAATTCACCCATCAAAACGGGCCTGGCTAGTTGACCATAGGTCATGTAAGGTTGGAGCTTGTCGCGAGAGTCCCCAGGCTAGGGGAAGGGAGCTGCCCAACACCGTATCACATTGCAGCATTTGGTTTGTGGACCCTGAAAATCGTGATCACCCGCCCAAGCACTAGCACTGGGGACCACTGTTCAGGAGTTGGCAGGTCCCAGATCGGGGACCTGAGTTATCAGGATGCCCCCTTATCTCTTTTATGTCACACTCCCACAATTTCATGCCTGTCCAGCAGGAGCTCTCCCTCTTTCTGACCCATCCTGAGCAGGCCTATTTGCCTGCAGCGGTTTCCAGGTTAGAGTCCCCTACTTAGTGTTCACTTCCGTTGATCTGGACCCGCTGAGTGCCAGAGGCAAGGTACCTGTCTCCTTAGTACCTAAAGCAGTAGCTCAGAGCAGTCCCTCCCCTGCCCAGTGCAGTCCTGGCACAGAGCTCCAGGGAGTTCAAAACACTTCCCTCTATTGTCCCCTCTCCACAGAGCCCCATGCCTCCTGCTGTGATTTTGCACCAACTTCAGGCAGGTCCTTGTCTGAGTGAGTGTGGAGGTCAGTGGGGAAGCAAGAAGTTCTCCTGTGGGTCTGATCCCACTTCACTCGCTGGCCAGGTGGGTGCAGCCGTCCCATACTCTATTCTCTACTGTTTGTCTCGCACTGTCCAGATTTCATGATCCTAACTCCCGTTCACCTTTTTTTTTTTTTCCTGTTTTGTGTGTCCCACGCTGATTCTCTGCCAATTCACAACGCTGTTCTTGTTGGGGAGTGATCCACTCTTATGTAGCAGACCAAGATCTATGCCTCTTTCTCTGGGACCAGGCATCCAGAAGGTCACCTTTACTCCACCATTTTTTTCCCCCTCCACTCTTTCATTTCTTTAAGTTCTATTATATCCTTTCTTATGTTGTCTAGCTTTCTAGTTACTTTTTTCATTGATTACCTGAAATATATTTTTAGCTTCCTTTCTCTGATTTTCCACTTTCTCTTCAATTCAAATCATCTTATTTGCCATCCATATTCTGAATTCAGTTTCTGTCATTTTAGCAATTACCTTGTGGGTGGAGTCCACAACTGTAGCTCCATTGTGTTCCCTTGGGGGGTATTGAACTATTATATTTTTTCATGTTGCCAGGATTCTTTTGCTGGTTTCTTCTCATCTGGTTCCTCTTCCCTCATCTCTGGGTTAATAGGAATGCAGGACACCTCCTATCCTTTGCTGGGGACTTTCTTGAACCAAGTCCAGGAGTGATGGCTGTTCAGGGCTGTTGGATCTCAGGGAAGTTCTGCTGTTCCAGTGGTAGTGGTATGGACTTAGTAGCGGGTTCTTGTGGTCCAAGCACAACTCTGGAGTCTCATAGGTGGAGTCACAGGCCTGGCAGGGGCTCTGGAGCTATAGGGGCAGAGCCTTGGACTCAGGCCGAGTCAGAGATTCAGAGCTGCATCTGGGGATTTCAAGGGCAGAGCTTCCCATATGGGGTGCTGTTCCACCAGTGTGGGGACTGCTGATGGCCAATCACACAGGTAAAGGTTTTTCTTAGCAGCCCAGCTTCCATGTAGGTTGGCCAGAGCTGCTGGTCAACCAAGGTTCTTCCCCAACTCCTAGGACTCACTGAGGCAGTCTTTTGAGCCTTCCTTAGTGGTGCTTGTGCAGTCTGAGGCATCCCTCCTGTTTGGCTTCCATGCTGGTGAGGAAGCATGCTCAGCCCCCAGTCACAGGCTCAACACAAGGGAGCATCTGTTCCCTCCCCAGCCTGGCATTGGTGATGCTAAGGTTACTGCTGGATGGCTGGGTCCTGACTGGACCTGGCTACATGCACCAGAACAATCAGGATGTGATCAATTTCAGAAGCCTGGGATTAGCAGGCACCAGATCTCTGCTGCACCTGCTCTCTGTTGCAATGTCTCTGCACAGACTCTGAGCAGCTTCTCAATCAGCCCAGAGATCTACAGTGGAAGAGGGAGACCCTCACTCTTCAAGCTGCCTATAACTTTTGTTCTAATAAACAGTGTCCCTTTGGGTTGCTTCTACATTTCTTTCTTCATTTCTTCCCAGAAGTGTGAATTGTATTGGGTCCCCAGCTTAATCTCCAAGATTGTGAGTGGTACTTGTAAGTATCAGCCACCCAAACTCCCTGTTTGATTGAGCTGGTAGATGCTATGATGAGCTATAGGGTTGTTTTCCCTGTCAGTGGTTGATGCTTGCAGGAAAGAGACAACTGCTGAGATGTTCTTTTGTGCCCATGGTGAGCTCTAGTCCCTCAGGTGGAGGAGCACTTGAATTCTCCAGGCTTTGGGAGTGCCCCTGTTGCTCCTAGTGTGTTGCTTGATCTCCAGGAGGACTCCGAGGTTGTTTTCCCCGCCGCTAGGGGGAGCCACTGGGATGAAAGACAAAGCCACTCTCCAGACAGAGAGGGCTGCTTGTGGGGAGGGCGGTGCTGTATGCTTGGTTACTATGGCACCCCAGGCTTGGATCTTCCCTGCCAGAATACCCGCCCTAATGCAACAGCATGGCTTTCCTGCAGGGGGTTAGGCAGTCTCTTAGATCGCTCTGTCTTAGACCCTCACAGTATTCTGCTGTCAGTTCTGTCCATGTGAGCTCCCTTACCACCCTAGTCCAGCTCTCAAACCTCCCCTTGTGTCCCCCAGCAACCCACTCCAGTCCAGGGGACACGGGATCTGGCCTGCGTGTCTGACCTGCTGGCATGTGTCTCTGCAAAATGCCAGTGGGCAGGGAGTTCTCAGAACTGGCACCTGAGTCCACTGCAGGTCCTCAAGGGGAAATGCGTGGACCCTACTCTTTGTGGAAACCTTAGCCTGGAGTATGCATCAGCTGGGGAGAGGCGGTCACTCGCCAAATTTTTGGCTCAAACTACTATCCTGGTTGCAGTGGATAGAAGAGGGGCTGCAGTTCCCTGAACACCCAAATTCCTGAATGTGCCACACTTGGTTGCTATGGATTCCGGAGCTGGAATCTTCCCCAATGGAAGACCTGCCTTAATCCAACAGTGTGGCTTTCCTATAGTGGGGTGGGGGGATGGGTAATCTCCCAGATTGCTGTTTCTCAGAACTCCACAGTATTTCCTATCAGTTTTGTCCACGTGGGCTTCCTCACCCTCTGAGTCCAGCTCCCATAGCTCCCCACTCTGTCCCCCAGCAACCCACTGAAGTCCAGGAGGAACGGAATCCGGCCCGTGTGTCTCACCTACTGGCATGAGTCTCTGTGAAAGAGGGGCAGGCAGGGAGCTCCCAGATTGGGTGCCCTAGGTCCCTTGCAGCTCTTCTAGGGAAAGGCCAGGGCTGCAGTCTCTGTGGAAAGTTCAGACTGCAGGACATGCCAGCTGGGGAGAGGAGGCTGTTCTGAAAAATTAAAATTTTATCTTTTTTGTGATGCAAATAGGAAACCTCCTCCAAAACTATCTGAACTTTAGTTTGTTCATCTGTTAAATGAAGACAATAATATCTATTGCACAGTATGATTGTGAGTAATAAAATGGAATAATTTATTAAGTAAATGATTTAAATATGAAAAGTAATTTTTAGTCATTCTGTAGTTATTCATTGGTTGAATCACCATGTTAAGCATGAAGCAAAAGTGTAATTGTAGCTATTAATATAATATTACTTTGGGGGATATTCCTTTCCCTTTTATTTTGTTCCATTGTCCAATAACTTGAAAAATGAGGCATGAAACACCTGCACCCATTAAGAATTCATCATTTTTTCAGAAATTAATTGTGTATGAATCAATTTCTACCTGGAGGATTATTGGTTCTCAGAATGGTCAGTATCATTATTGATTTTGTATAGAGGGGGAGAGGAAAGATGAAGACACAACCTTAGTGTGTGAAAAGTAATTAAAACTCTATTAGGAGAATTGAGAAATTGGACCCTCTTTTCAGCCTGAAACCATAAAGCACCCACTCTTAATGATGGTTGCTTTTAACAGTGGTATATTGCATCCATTTTAGAACTCATTTTGTTCCTTCTCAATAATGCATTGTTTCTGAAGTCAATAAGTACACATTTACTGATATTTCAAAGACATATTTTATTATATTAAATTGCCTTCTATTTTAGATATTTTTTGGTAAAAAAAATCCACTTATCAGTAACTTTAATTGCTACATATAAAACTTATGTATAAATATTAAGTTTTTATTATAATAAAAATTACATTATTTCATATATTGTACATTTATTATATTATATATATCTTCACATTATAGGTTAACATCTATTAGTGACTTTTTTGAGATTAATATCAATAGATAGATTTCTGTGTGGAAACTTGGGAATATGTTTTTTATCACCATTATATTGTGTTACCACTTTAAAAAGCCTGGCAAATATGAATTTGCTTTCCCAAATTTCAAATTGGTCTGTCTTTCATTCAGAAAACTGTTTACTATTTTGCTCTTTTTGCCCACAAGCATAGGTACGAGAACAATGTTTGTTAATTAACTGTGGTTGTGTAAGGCAGCTGTGACTGTCTAACATTGTTTTTGATACTCTCAGAAAATATTAGGCATTGCTATTAAATGTCAAGTTGACACCACTTTTTGGCAGAAGAGACAGAAGAACAACTCTTCTTGTCTGGTATCATTTCTGTATACAATTAATGAAGTGCACCATTCACTGGCTCTGCAGATGGTATTACCAAAGTTAAAGTGCAAAAAGCAGCAGGCCAATTCATTTCTCATATTTCGCTCTCATATTATAAACATCCTTACATAAAGAATTATGCTGTCTATACAAAAGTATTTTTGTAATATGCTTGTTTGTGATTCCTCTTCAAGAGCTTAGAAAAAATTATCTTACATTCAAATGTAGAATGAAGTTTTACTTATAACTAAAATACACAAAGGATTTTTTATAACCACTTTCTTCCCCAGCAACAACAACAAAAACTCCTAAACTTTGCAAGAAAGTGGTCTTTATAGAACGTAAGAATTCAGAAAGATGTTTTTGTATAGTGACTAACAGTATTTTTGTGATACTAGAAATCTATTATGAAGCTATTTTTGTGCATTTTGAACCAGAAAACCAAGGCACCAGAAGTAAGAATACTATAGCTTAGGTCTCCAGTTTTATGATGAGTTTGAGTTGTATTAGTTGGTAAATTTCATAATTTATCTGTTTTACAATATAATAATGCTTTATTTAAAAAAGTGATATCAATCAGCACAAAAATGCCTTATAATCCAGTTTCTATATTGTATTATAACTTTGCTTAACTTTCAAAATCGTTGGAATCTAGTATAAGTTCCCCATTTTTAGTTCAAATGGTAGAACTCTATATGCCTGTGAGGCATAGAGCTCTTTCACTTTTGGAAGGAGTTTGTTTCTATCCCACTGACACACAGATGGCTTTACCTGGCAACTGTGATCTTTGTTATCTATCGCTTCCAGATAAGTACCTTCTATTTACTTTCTAGCCTAGTCATAAACTTTAAATATTAAACTTAAATTTAAAGTGTTGTCCTAGCTCAAAATAAATAAAATCAGAAATTACAGCTGTAGCCCGTATTTCATTTTCATAGTAGACACTACTAGTTTGTGAATATTCATTAAAGATACCAAACAGAATCATAGAATATCATATTATTTTCTATTTCTTTTGAAATTTATCAAACCTATCCATCTTACAGTCATTTGGAGTAGCTGAAAGGATACTCGCACTATTTAATCACTGATACTAGAACAAACAATTAAACAGGGAATCACGAAGCTGCTCCTGCTTACTAACTCTCCTTTTCAATTCAAATTTTCCAAGACCAGAATAAAATAAGCTCCCCTGGATGGGTCCTTAGCAAACCTTCTCTGGCTTGGACAATTGTGGAAATGTAACGTTAACATATGTTCTCATGAAACAACTGCTCTTTGCTGAGAATGATGTGAGAAGCAAGATCTGTAGCAAGACTTGCACACAGTGGGGGCTCACTTGTCACCTTTTGAATGAGTGCATGAATGACTAGGGGAATTTTAGACATCATGAGGCCATTTCTATAAAAAAAAGTATGTGTATTAATCATGCTTCTATGACTCGCACACAGCTCAACCTATAGAAAAATGGATCCCGGAAGTGAGCAGATGACATTCTTAAGTATGCTTTTTTTTTTTTTGAGTTGTGTAGCCCTTTATTAGCAACTAAAATAGAAGGTATCTGTTGTACAACACGGGTAGTAATTGACTATAACTGGAGATTTATTATATTCTAATACAGATCATTTATAAATGCAATTTTTATTAAAAAGCTTCCGCCTTTTTTGTTTGTGTGCAATTTGCAAAGCTATTCTGAAAGCGGAATATATGTGCACAAGTCTGCAAAGAGTGCAAATTGAGGATATTGTAAATGCTTTACAAGTTACTTTCAAAAAACTGTCTGCCACAACCAGGCCTTTACATTGTCATTTTTTTTGATCAAAATATTTTGATGCCAGCCTTCCTTTCACTGCCCTAAACTATAAAGCATTTTTTAATGAGTTGAAATTAAGGAAGGACTACACCTACTAGAAAAGAAGAGAAGAAAGTTCTATTAATTAGAGGTTTCAGAATCCCCCAAAGACCAGTATCTTGGTAAAGGCTAGGCTGGGACCCCAGACAGAGTATGAGAATGTGCAGGTGGTATCCCTGAGGATTCAGAGCTTCAGTGGACCATGAGTGCTCCAGCTGCATAACTCACTGAACTGTCTTGCCAGTTTCTACACTGGCTTGACTGGCATAATTGAAAACCGGAAAAGCTCATATTCATTCCATTCTTCTGGAGCTCTGTGATAGCATTTAATAACACTCCAACGGGATGTCTTCCACATACAGTATATGCTATTTCTTCAAGTAATTGCTCAAAGATACAGGGTCTAATTGTTCTATAATACTCATACCCATTTTATCTAGATGTTCAATGGATCTATAAATCTCCCCCTGGGATTCACCATAGTAACTGTAATTGAACCTTTGACCCCAATGGCAGAAATCAGAAGAAACCACAAATAGATTACTAGGATCTGCTATATATTTACTGAAGAGTTTTCCAAATTCCTATTCTTTTGACTCACTCAGAGCTCCAACCAGTACAGGAATAATGATAAACTCATCCTTATGGCTTTCCATGGCTTTAGCTGTATAAGACAAATGCATTTCAATACTGTGTTCATCTTCATCTATCTGTAGAGACATGCGTTCAAACATTCCTGTCTTCCATAGTTCTCCATAAATCTTTTGGTCAATACGAAGATCATAGAGAGGTGTCCTATATATATCCACACTGGAAAGTGCACATTGAGAAAGGGGCAGATGATGAGAAGGCCCAAGGATGAAAATTCTCCGGGTAATAGATGGATCCACTTGTTTGTAAGCATGGGCAGCACAAGACCCACAGTACGTATATCCTGCATGGGGTGCAATAATGGCTCTAGCACGTCTTTTTGTAGACTGTACTTGTGAAAACCAACCTTCTAGCTGTGCATTCAGCTGCGGTCCTCAGGCTGTGTACCAGCTCCCGGTGTGACTGGCTTCCCCAGTAGACCCCTCGGTTGCATAATCTCAGTGCCTGTGCGGCCTGTGAGTGCAGGAGGATGAATGAAGGGGCGGCGGCGGCGACTGCAGCAGGAGCGCCTACGCGAGGGGACGACACACCGCGGGCCTAGCCCAGGAGGAGGCGGCAGCAGGGAGGGGATCATCGAGGAGGAGGGGGAGGGGGAGGGGGAGGGGGAGGGGGAGGGGGCGGCCGCCCAAAAGGAGCAGGAGATGGCAGTCGGGCGGTGGCAGCGGCAGCAACAATCACCACAAACTCCGGTGACTGCCAGAAGATGGGGCCCACAGCGGCCTCACCGAAGCCCGGAAAGCCCTGGCCCCGGCCCGGGGAGTCACTGCTACTCCCCAGCCGGGGCTGCTTTCGCCAAGCCGCCCCCAGGGCACCCTCCCCTCCCAGTTCTCTTAAGTATTCTTTACTTAAGAAAAAAGATGAAGTGAATTTCCAAAAGATCTGTAATGAGTCAATGACAGACATGACCTTTTATTTTAGAATTTAATAACTAAAAAACTCTTTTACTCATATGGCAATCAATACTTGGAACTTTAATTAAAATTCAAAGTCTAGTCTTAAAGACTATGAGAAATCTTACTGATTTCATCAAGAAACAAACATAAACAATTAAGATGGCATATAAAAATCAAAACTAATTCTATAAAAAGAGAAAGGACTTGGAAATAAGCTATCGTTTTTATTTCATAAAATCTTATTTAGGTGCTAGATTTTCTCCCATGAATTACCTAGAGAGTTGATGCATTGCTGTAACTTCTGCACAAAGGGACTATAACAGCCTAATGAAATGTGTTTTTACAGTGTGAAATAATTCACAATGATCCAGGCCAATGATATTCAAAGTGTGGTCCATGGATCTGTACTGGTCCGTGAAGCTGTGCTGGTCCATGAACTGTTGGTTGGTATAGAAATTGAAAACTTTTATAGTGTTTAATGCTCTGCGAACTATAATAATATAATAATACATAGGGGATTGCATTTTATAGGTCCTGTTTTCTTTCTTTTTCTTTTATTTTTAATTTCAGCATATTACAGGGATACAAATGTTTAGGTTATGTATATTGCCCTTGCCCCATCCAAGTCAGAGCTTCAAGCATGTCCATCCTCCAGACGGTGTGCACCGCACCCGTTAGGTGTGAATATACTCATCCCCTCCTCCCCCCTTCCCATCTGCCTGACACCCGATGAATGTTATTAGTATATGTGCACTTAAGGGTTGATCAATTAAAATCAATTTGATGGTGAGTACATATAGGGCTTGTTTTTCCATTCTTGTGTTACTTCACTTAGCAGAATGGGTTCCAGCTCTATCCAGGATAATACAAGAGGTGCTATGTCACCATTTATTTTTATTTTTATTTTTTTGTGGCTGACTAGGTCTTGTTTTCTATCTCATTTTTTTTCTAGTAATTTATTCTTGGTGTACCTAATAGAATCTGGTCTTTCATTACTGACAATTAGAGAAATACTGATCTAGGCCAAAATGAACCTTGGAAATGTCATTCAACACCTTTATTATGCATTTTTAAATGTATGAGGCACCATATCAGGAGCTGATCATGCAAAAATGAATGAGACTGAGTCCTCTGTGAGTTTAGTGGGGGTAGGCTGGATGGTAGGTGGTAGATTATAATGTAGTTTTTAAGATGTTGGGGTTTGCAGTAAGACTGATGTGAGTATGAATCCTTGCATAAATTTAGGCAAGTTGCTTAATCTCTCTGATATGCAAAATGGGCATAATGAATAATGCCTAATGATGCAGTTGCTGTGAGAATTAAACAAGTTAATGGATGTAAAGCGACAGGGATACTGCTCAAGGAATATTAGCTATTACTTGCAGGGGAGAGACTTCTATATGAGTAAGTATGATACAAGGCAGATGTGACAAGAATCATGCTGCATTTGTGAATGAATTTCTACGAGTAATTCAGGCTTCACAAACAAGGAAACATTTAAGTTGATCTTTGAGGAATGAGTATGATTTGAGTAAATGGATGATGGTTGGAGGATGCTATTTCAAGTAGTAATGCTTTATCTTGTATGAACCATTTTTTGAGTTATAATTTTCTAGAGGAAATCAGTAGATTGCAAATAGTTATTTTCTGGAAAAAATTTTTCCCATAAAAAATGGTACTCAAAAGAATTAGCAATTTTATAACTTTCATTTTTCTTGACTTCGGTAGTTGGTTCTTTAGTTTTTTAGAGATCTATTGATGAAAAGCCGCACAGAAGAAAAAGGTTGATTAAAAATATTTTTTGATTGCTTTGACCTTCTTGGATTGCTAAACAGGATTATAGAGCTCTTAAAAAGTTAATCTATTAAACTAACCTGATGTATACTTAAGGTTAAAGAACCAATTATTCAACTGTAATCAAAGGACAAAACTTTAATTGGCATATTCCATTTCTAAGCTGACCTTGGATTTGTGTGATATAAAGAGATAAAATAACAGCTGGAGGAGATGCAGTTGGTTGAGGACTTAAAAGCATCTAATTTTGAAATTTTGCTCCAGGCTAATCTTTAATCCAATAAAACCAAAGGACAAACTTCTACCTCTATCACTGCAGGACCTTCAGTTCCCAGTATGTATAGCTCGGCCTAGTACTACTGGTTGGCTATTTTCTGGGTTAAATAGGTTTTTCATGATGGTTTGGGGGATGCAACCACCATTCATAATATTGATATCTTCAAATTCTAAATAATAGACTTTTGGAATCAATCTCATTCATAAATATATAATTTGTAGACTTCTCATTTCTAATTTCTTAAAAATGTGAAGTACAACTGAGGATAACATATGATTTTGTCTTACAAATGAATGATCATTCATTAGTATTTGTGTTTGTATTCTGTTGGTTTGTGCTTTCATGTATGTATGTATTCTTTTATGTATGTATATATGTATGGATTTATTCTTGAGATCAAGTTCCAGAAGCAACAACTGGGATAAAGTGGGTAAGGTCTGAAAATATTGGAGTGAGAAGATTGCAGAATATAGTTCAATAAATGAAATAATCATTGCAGAACAAACATATTCATGTTTTTGTGTTTCAGAAAACAGTTAGTTATTCATTATAATTAAATTACTGGAAGTATGATGAGCTTGGGTTTTTTTTTTAACTGAGGTATAGATAGAGAAAGGTAATATTAAGGTAGTGGTTAAGACCATAAGATTTAAAAGTAAACAGGTTTGGGTTGAAGTTCCAGCTCTACAACTTACTAGCTGTGTGAGCTTGTTGTGAATATCAAATGAGATATAAAGAACTTAGCACAGTATCTGGCCCATTATGAGAGCTAAATAAATGGTATATTCTTATTTTCTGTTTCCCCTTCATCCTTAAGCATATGTAAGCCTTATAATCTATTAAATGCAATGAGAAGAATCTTTCATTTCTGCCTTCCAGATTTTACCTTTATTTCAGACTTCTGTGGAGCTGGTAGTCTATAGTGCTGCCAACTGTGTATGACTCATATTAACTTAGAAAAAAATATTTTTTCTCATAATTTATGCATGTTAATTGGAAAATACTCACAAAATTGAGAAAAAAATTTAAAGCACATCATATACAAATAAGCATTCAAAGATAAAACCCTAAGTGATATTTTGGTGAATATCCTTCTAGGATTCTTTTAATATATTGTTATAAAATTTAAAAAGCAGGGTGAGAAATCCTTTATAAAGGAGAAGGGAAAGGCTTAGCTTCAATTCAGAGTAGTCTGGTTCTGTTTATTTTTGGCCAATGGGGTAAAGCTTGTATTTAATTAGCATATTACAAAACAGTCATCATTCAACAGTGTACAATGGCTTGTCTATGCAAATATCTATAAAGGCCATTCCTCTATGAGCCTGTAGTTTTCTTTTTTCCACACAGTGAAAAACTTTGGGCTTATTATAACTCGTTCCATTTGGCAAATTTTATACTTGATTAGTACATTGATTTTTTAACTTTGGTTGAATTGCTTATGCATAATCTAAGAATTACAACCCAAAGCAACCACTGACTTTTTTTTTGGCATTGGGCTCAAACATTTTGACGAGCTTTTTTCCTTCCTCAGGTTATGATGTGATACCAATCTGCCTAAAATTAGGTTTGAATAGTACAAAATAATATATATATATTGATCCAAAGATTTCTCATCCATAGATTATAACTTTACTAGTGTAAAACCACAAGAATTCTCATTTCTTCATGCTTCTCAAACATGTGAAATGATTTAAATATAAAGTATTAATTGCTGCATTTATTGCTTTCACTGTGACCATACAGTTAGTTATTTACCGATAATAACCTGCTGCTTGTTCTGCATATTCCCTTTTCAGAGTGAAATGCACTTCTTATTTTCCCCTCTTAAAAACTAAAAAGAAAAGTACAAAATTAGTACAAACCTTACAGTTTTAAGGAAAGTTGGAGATTAATTAATCTAAACCTATCATTTCTCAAATGAGGAAGCTGATGCCCAGAAGAATAAGGAGTTATGAGGATGATTACACAGTTAAGTTTTTATTTTCACACAGGAGGATAACTAAGTCATCTTACAGATAACACTCTCTTTTACTTTTAGTGAGTTATAGAGTAAAGCAATTCTCATGAAGCTCGGTCATTATTTTTAAGAAAAATTATATTAATTGTGGTAAAAGCCATAAAATTTACCATCTTAACCATTAAGTGTACAGTTCAATGGTGTTAAGTATATTCACATTCAGCAATTGTTTCTTTCTTAAACTATTTAGTAATTACTTTTTTGAGACTAAAAGCTGTGACAATATATTAAAAGCCTCAGTTGTCTTTTTTATTCTCTTGGATTGACAGCTCTAAGGTGTGAAGCAGTAAAGAATAGAAGAAAGCTGGTACTTGTGTAACCATTACCCAAATATCGAAGCCTGGCAAATACCAATATGAAATTACACTTAAAATGGAAAAGGGAGACTGCTGTAGGAATTTTAATCATATTTATTAAAGAAGATCATCATCTTTATTTTTAAATTTGTATGGATACATAAAATTGTACATATTTATAGGTACATGTGATATTTCTATACAAGAAAACAATGTATAATGATCAAATCAGCATAATTAGGATATACATCACCTCAAACATTTATCATTTCTTTGTGTTAGGAATATTCCAATTCCACTCTTCTAGTTATTTTGAAATATACAAAAAGTTATCATTAACTATAGTTGCTCTATTATGCTACTGAACACTAGATCTTCTTCCTTCTATGTAACTGTATTTTTATACCCATTAACCAACTGCTCTTTATTCCTCCTTTCCCATTACCTTTCCTGGACTCTGCTAACCACCATTCTATACTCCATATCTATGAGATCAATATTTTAGCTCCCACGTATGAATGAGAACATGTGATATTTGTCTTTCTGTACCTGCTTATTTCTTTTAGCATAATATTCTATAGTTCTGTCTATGTTAATGCAAATGACAGAATTTCCTTCATTTTAATGAGTGAATAGTATTTCATTGCATATATGTACCACATTTTCTTTATCCATTCATGCACTGATGAACACTTAGGTTAATTACATGTCTTGGCTATTGTGAATAGTGTTGCAATAAACATGGAATGCAGATATCTCTTTGATATACTGATTTCCATTCTTTTGGATATATACTCAGCAGTGGGATTGCTGGATCATATGGTAGTTATACTTTTAGTTTTTTCAGAAACCTACATAATGTTTCCCATAGTGGCTGTACTAATTTACATTCCTTCCAACAATGTATGAGCATTCCCTTTTCTCTGTATCCTTGTCAGTATCTATGATTGCCCAGGTAAAAGCCATTTTAACTGGGATGAGGTGATATCTCATTGTGGTTTAATTTGCATTTCTCTAGTGATTAGTGATGTTAAACAGTTTTCCATATACCTGTTGATCATTTCTATGTCTTCCTTTGAGAAATGTCTATTCATATCTTTTTCCAATATTATAATCAGATTTTTATTTATTTATTTATTTTGCTACTGAGTTGTTTGAGCTCCTTATATACTATGTTTATTACTCCCTTGTCAGTAGAATAGTTTGCAAATATATATATTCTGCCATTCTATAATTGTCTGTTTACTTTCTTATTTCCTGTGCTGCGCAGAAGCTTTTTATCTTGATGTAATTCAATTTGTCCATTTTTGCTTTGATTACTTGTGTTTTTGAGGTCTTATACAAATTTTTTTACCCAGACTAACATCCTTAAGTATTTCCCCCCAATGTTTTTTTTTTTTTAGTAGTTTCATAGTTTCAGTTCTTATGTTTAAGTCTTTTTTTAAAATTTCAGAATATTACAGGTGTACAAATGTTTTGGTTACCTGGATTGCTTTTGTACTGCTTGAGTCAACATTATAAGTGTGCCCCTCACAAAGATAGTGTACATTGTACCCATTAGGTATGATTTTACCCATCCCCTCCTCCCTGCTCCCACCTGCATGATGTCCATTGAGTTTTACTTTCATCTGTGCACATGAATGCTGATTGGTTAGTTCCAATTTAATAGTGAATACATGTGGTGTTTGTTTTTCCATTCTCGCAATATTTCACTTAGGAGATGGTCTCCAGTTCCACACAGATTGTTGCAAAAAGTATTAATTCATTTTTTATGGCTGTGTAGTACTTCCTGCTGTACATATACCACATTTTATTAATCCGCTCATGAACTGATGGGCACTAGGGTTGATTCCACATCTTTGCAATTGTGAATTGTGCTGCAATAAACATTCCAGTGCAAGTGTCTTTTTGAAAAAAATGACTTTTATTTCCTTTGGGTAAATACCCAGTAGTGAGATTGCTGGATCAAATGGTAGTTCTACTTTTCATTCTTAAACTTGGAATTTTCTAGGACAATGGCCCAGAGAAAGAAATACAGATTGAGAGTTGTTTGTTTCTCTAATTTTAGTTCTTTGAGGAATCTCTATACTATTTTCCATAGAGGTTGTACTAGTTTGCAGTCCCACCAACAGTGTATAAGTGTTCTTTATCTCTACATCCACACCACCATCTATTGTTTTGGGATTTTTTGATAAAAGCCATTCTCACTGGGGTTAGGTGACATTTCATTGTGGTTTTGATTTGCGTTTCTCTGATGATTAGTGACATTGATCATTTTTTCATATGTTTATTGGCCATTAGTCTATCTTCTTTTGAAAAGTTTCTGTTCATGTCTTTTGCCAAATTTTGTATAGGTTTGTTTGATTTTTCTTGCTGATATGCTTGAGTTCTTTGTAGGTTCTGGTTTTTAGCCCTTTGTTGGATGTATAGCATTTGAATATTTATTTTCTCCCATTCTGTTGATTGTTTCATTGGCTGTGCAGAAGTTTTTAATTTAAACAAGTCCCATTTAGTTATTTATGTTGTTGCTGTGATTGCCCACCCATTTTGACTTTATCTATGTATATGTCAAGGGGTAGGGGGTCATGTTTCATTCTTCTGCATATGGATATCCAGTTTTCCCACCACTATTTATTGAAGAGACTGTCCTATCCTCACTGTGTGTTCTTGGCACTTTTGCTGAAAATGAAATGGCTATAAATGTGTAGATTTATTTTTGGATTCTCTCCTTTATTTCTTTGATCTATATGTCTGTTTTTATGCCAGTACCATGCTGTTTTGTTAACTATAGCTTTGTAGTATAACTTGAAGTCAGGTAATATGGTGCCTGCAGATTTGTTCTTTTGGCTCAGGATCGCTTTAGCAATCTGGGCTCTGGGTCTTTTGTGGTTCCATATAAATTTTAGGATATTTTTTATGTCTGTGAAGAATGTCATTGGTATTTTTATAGGAATTGCATTGAATCTGTAGATTGCTTTGGGTGGAATGGACATTTAAAGAATATTGTTTCTTTCAATTCAAGAACATGGAATATCTTTCCATTTTTTGTGTACTCTTCCATTTCTTTCATCAATATTTTATAGTTTTCATTATAGAAATCTTTTACTTCCTTGACTAAGTTTATTCCTAGGTATTTTATTTTATTTGTAGCCATTGTAAATGGGATTACTTTCTTGGTTTCTTTTTCAGATTGTTTTCTATTGACATGTAGAAATGATACTGATTTTCCATTATTTTTGATTTACTAGAATGAGGCTAAAGAGAAACATTCTTTGAATGGGGCATATGAATTGATATTTTCTTTTTTAATAAATTTTTGCATCTCTTCCTTGCAAAGGATTTATTAATGTCTATATTTTTATAGTTTTAACAGTAGTATTAAACCATTATTAAGACATTTTCTCCCTTTTATTATAGAAGCTTAAGGAAGCAACCTTTTGATTGGTTGTTTAATATGTGGAGGAAGGGCCTTTAAATATAGTAGATTCCATTTGTTATCTCAAAGAATTTTTACAAAGATATTCTCTGATTTTTTCACCTACCTTTATATCTGACTTCTGCCAGTAGGAGCCTGTTTGGGGCTGTAGTCTAAACAGTCACACTCCTACTGGGTGAGAGTGCCTGGGGTTAAAATGGATTTCAGTCAATCACTTTTCAATTGTTCCAGAAATAAAACTTTAATTAAAACAAAAAAAATCAAGTATTTATGGGCTCTTATCATATGATTAGCATTGTTCTCATTGTTATAGGAGATATAAGAAAATTTTAAAGCAAGGTCTGCACTTTCAGAGGTCTCATAATCTACTTAATGAGGCAAAAACACACACACATGAAATAATAGGTTGAGAACAAAAGAAGATAGGAAATGTTCAAATGTATGTAACAACTAAGAGCATTTACCCACTGCAATGCCTGGGTTTGGGCCAGAGTGTCCTGTGGAGAAGAGGCTGGCTTCACGACTCGCTCAATATTGAAGATCTGGAGGCTGTAGCATTTTCTGCCTATTTCCTCCTTGTGCCTGCCACAATAGCTTATTTTAATATTCAATGTCATTAGATACTACAGAGCTTCTGCTTCATATTAACTACTTTATGTGGTTAGGACAATTTGTAACTAGCTACTCATTAAATCTTCCAGAAAGTGGCCATAAAGCACTTTTATTTTTTTTAATCTTATGTACAAGTGAGCATGTTTTGTCCATCACCACCCTCTAGGATTGTGAGCTCCTGTAAGGCAGCAACAATGTATTTTGTATTTTTCTGTTTTACTTGTTAATTAGCATATCATAGATAATAAATATTTATTAAAGATATATTTTATTTTTTAATTCATTTACTATTAGTATTAATTGCCTTATGTGTGCCTCATAGAGAAAAGTTAGGCTGGTAAAATATTTGGATGGCTAGTAGAAATATTATTATTTGATTGCTTAATTAAATGCCTAGTAGACCAAGTTGCAGTACAAGGTGCTACATAAAAACATTGCAGAGATACAATCTGTTTTTATTATGAGAGGTTGTTCATACTTCAACACTGTATGGTAATGGGGAAAGCAAATAAATGGTCTAATAAATGGCCTAAAAATAAAGCTGTTTTACTTTTTAAAAAATCCTTGTTATGATATCTTCAAAATTTTTTCTATTTTTTTAAATTTGATTCTTAAGTGGCTTTACTTAAAAAACAGCATTCAGCTATTTTTTAAAAATCTTTTACTGAAATAAAATTTTGGAATTTCACAGTGAAAAGAGACAGAAATTAAAAGGAAAAAGGGCAACCAAAGGTCAGGGTCTGATGAATAAAAATACTCTGATATATATGACAAGCATTGGATGACATCTGATAGTGGAGGAGAATGTAATGAAAAAGTAGGGACAGGAAACCTTATAAAATACATGAAAATTATTGCCAAATTAGGGCACAGGAAGTGCTGAACTACAAGAAGCTAAATTTAACTTGCTCAAGCAGGCTTCTTTTGCTTTGCATGGAGAGCTACCATAACCATATCTGATTATTGCTGGTGATTGAAAAAGATCTTTTTTGATCAATGCTCTAGATTATCGATTCTAGTTCTAGCCATTTTCAAGAATAGTGAATAGTTATAATCCAATTTTATAGCAACTTGCTAATGTATCATAAAAATTTGTATAGAAAGAAATCGTAAGATCCTCAGAGTGTATTAAATAAAACATACCTGAAACAATTTGTGTCTAATATTGCATTTTAGATCTGTGACTTCTCTTCTTTATAAAGTATAATCTTGGGGTGCTTATGGTAACAGTTTGTTAGAAAGATATTAAGAAATTTTTTTTTTTATTTCATCTTGTTATGGGGGATACAGAATTGCAGGTTACATATGTTGCTCCTGTACCGCCTTTCCCCCCAAGTCAGAGCTCCAGGCGTGTCTGTTCCCCAGGTCGTGCGCATTGCACCCATCATGAGGTATATATCCCTCCCTTCCCCACCCCCCCTTCCCGAGTCAGCACCTTCAAGTGTTACCACTCCCCAAACGGTGCGCAATGCACTCATTGTGTAGGCATACCCCCATCACCTCCCCCACCCCCCACCTCAGTCTGATATCCAATTGGTGTCGTTCCCAGATGTGTATTTAGGTGATGATCAGGGAAACCAATTTTCTGGTGAGTACATGTGATGCTTGTTTTTCCATTCTTGGGATACTTCACTTAATATAATGGGTTCCAACTCTCTCCAGGAGAACCATAGAGATGTCATATCTTCATCATTACTTATAGCTGAGTAACATTCCATGGTATACATATACCACAGCTTACTAATCCAATCATGTATTGATGGGCATTTGGGTTGTTTCCACATCTTTGCTATTGTGAATTGTGCTGCTATAAACATTCGGGTACATGTGTCTTTGTTATAGAATGACCTTTTTTTCCTTTGGGTATATGCCCGGTAATGGGATTCCTGGGTCAAATGGCAGGTCTACTTGAATCTGTTTAAGATACCTCCATAATGCTTTCCACAGGGGTTGCACTAGTTTGCAGTCCCACCAGCAGTGTATTAGTGTTCCTGTCTATCCACACCCATGCCAACATGTGTTGTTTTGGGTTTTTTTGATAAAGGCCATTCTCATTGGAGTTAAGTGATATCTCATTGTGGTTTTGATTTGCATTTCTCTGATGATTAGGGATGTTGAGCATTTTTTCATATGTTTGTTAGCCATTCTTATATCTTCTTTCGAGAAGTTTCTATTCATGTCATTTGCCCACTTTTTGATAGGGTTGCTTGATTTTTTCTTGCTGATTTTCCTGAGTTCTAAATAGATTCTTGTTATCAGTCCTTTATCTGATGTGTAGTATGCAAAAATTTTTTCCCATTCTGTAGGTGGTCTGTTTATTCTCTTGACTGTTTCTTTGGCTGTGCAGAAGCTTTTTAATTTAATCATGTCCCATTCATTTATTTTTGTTGCTGCTGTGATTGCCTTAGGGGTCTTCTTCATAAATTCTTTGCCTAGGCCAATGTCTGTAAGAGTCTTTCCTACATTTTCTTCTAGAATTCTGATTGTATCACACCTAAGGTTTAAGTCTGTTATCCACCGTGATTTGATTTTTGTAAGAGGTGAAAGCTGTGGGTCCTGTTTCAGTCTTCTACAAGTGGCTAACCAATTCTCCCAGCACCATTTATTGAATAGGGATTCTTGTCCCCAGAGTATATTTTTTCCCGCTTTGTCAAAAATTAGGTGACTATATGAGGATGGTTCTATATTTGGATTTTCTGTTGTGTTCCACTGGTCTGTGTCCCTGTACTTGTGCCAATACCAGGCTGTTTTAAGAACCACGGCCTTGTAGTATGGTTTGAGGTCTGGCAAATTAATACCTCCCATTTTGTTTTTGTTGCTTAAAATTGCTTTTGCTATACGGGGTCTTCTTTGATTCCATACAAAGTGTATAATTATTTTCTCTATGTCTGTAAAGAATGATGTTGGTAATTTAATAGGGATTGCATTGAATCTGTAGATCACTTTGGGTAGTATAGACATTTTAACAATGTGAATTCTTCTGATCCACGAGCATGGTATATTTTTCCATCTATTTGCAAGTTCTGCTATTGCTTTTCTCAGTGTTTCATAGTTTTCCTTATAGAGGTCCTTTACCTCTTTAGTTAGATATATACCTAGATATTTTATTTTCTTTGTTGCTATTTTGAAGGGTATTGAGTCTTTAATTTGGTTTTCTGATTGACTGTTATTGGCGTATATAAATGCCTCTGATTTGTGTATATTGATTTTGTAGCCTGAGACTTTGCTATATTCGTTAATCAATTCCAGGAGTTTCATGGTTGAATCCTGGGGGTTTTCCAGATATAACATCATATCATCAGCAAAAAGTGAGAGTTTGATCTCTTCCTTCCCTATTTGGACTCCCTTGATTCTGCTCTCTTGCCTGATAGCTCTCGCAAGAACTTCCAATACTATGTTGAAAAGTAATGGGGACAATGGGCAGCCTGTCTGGTTCCAGTTCTAAGTGGGAGTGCTTTCAGTTTTTCCCCATTCAGTATGATGTTGGCTGTGGGTTTGTCATATATGGCTTGTATCATTTTTAGGTAGGTTCCATCAATGCCTATTTTGTTAAGCGTTTTTATCATAAAAGGGTGTTGAATTTTGTCAAATGCTTTTTCTGCATCTAATGAGAGTATCATATGGTTTTTGGTTTTGCTTCTATTTATGTGGTGAATTACATTTATAGATTTACGTATGATGAACCACCCCTGCATCTCGGGGATGAAGCCCACTTGGTCGTGGTGGATTACTTTTTTGGTAAGTACTTGGATTCGATTTGCTAGTATTTTATTGAAAATTTTTGCATCTATATTCATGAGGGAAATTGGTCTGTAGTTCTCTATTTTTGTTGTGTCCTTTCCAGGTTTTGGTATCAATGTTATATTGGCTTGGTAAAACGTGTTGGGGAGAATTCCATCCTTCTCAATATTGGAGAATAGTTTATGTAGGATGGGCACCAGTTCTTCTTTGTATGTATGGTAAAATTCAGGTGTGAACCCATCTGGACCAGGGCTTTTCTTTTTGGGAAGGTTTTTTATTGCTGTTTCGATTTCAGTTCTTGATATTGGTCTGTTCAGGTACTCTATTTCTTCCTGGTTGAGCCTGGGAAGACTATGTGTTCCTAAAAATTTGTCCATTTCCTCCACGTTCTCCAGTTTGTGTGCATAAAGATTTTTGTAGAATTCATAGATGATATCTTGTATCTCTGTAGCATCGGTTGTGATTTCTCCTTTCATGTTCCTAATGGAGGTTATTAGAGATTTTAGTTTTGTGTTCTTGGTTAGTCTAGCCAGGGGTGTGTCTATTTTGTTTATCTTTTCAAAGAACCAACTTTTTGTTTTATTAATTTCCCTTATAGTTTCTTTGTTGTCCTTTTCATTTAATTCTGATTTGATCTTAGAAATTTCTCGCCTTCTGCTGGGTTTGGGATCGTTCTGTCCTTCTTTCTCCAGCTCTTTGAGTCTATTCGTTAGGTTGTCTATTTGCGTGTTTTCTGTCTTTTTGATAGAGGCATTTATGGATATGAATTTTCGTCTCAGGACTGCTTTAGCTGTGTCCCATAGATTTTGATAAGTTGTATCTCCATTGTCATTTAATTCAAAGAAATTTTTGATTTCCATCTTGATTTCTTCTTTTATAGAATAATTATTCAGGAGAAAGTTATTTAGCTTCCATGACTTTGAGTAAGAGTGAGGGTTTCTGTTTGTGATCATTGTTACTTTTATTCCGCTGTGATCTGAGAAGATGCATGGTATAATTTCTATTTTTTTGAATTTTTTAAGACATGCTTTATGTCCTAGGACATGGTCAATCTTAGAGAATGTCCCGTGAGCTGATGAGAAGAATGTATATTCTGTGGACTTTGGGTAGAATGTCCTATAGATGTCAGCCATGCCCATTTGTTCTAGCATTCTATTTAGGTCCATTATGTCTTTGTTTATTTTCTGTTTAGAGGATCTGTCCTGTACTGTCAGTGGGGTGTTAAAGTCTCCAGATATGACAGTATTGTTATCTATCATTTGGTTGAGATCTAGTAGGGTTTGCTTTATGAATCTAGGTGCACCTAGGTTGGGTGCGTATATATTGAGTATAGTCATGGCTTCTTGATGAATTGTGCCTTTAATCAGTATGTAGTAGCCATCTTTGTCTTTTATTATTTTTGTTGGTTTGAAAGCTAAGTTATTGGAAATTAAGATTGCCACATCAGCTTTCTTTTGGTTACCATTTGCTTGAAATATCGATTTCCATCCTTTTATTTTCAGTCTAAATGCATCTTTGCAGGTTAGGTGAGTTTCTTGAAGACAGCAGATATTTGGATTGTGTTTTTTTATCCATTGGGCCAGTGTATGTCTCTTGAGCGGGGAGTTCAAGCCATTCACATTTATTGAGAAAACTGGTAAGTGAGACAGTTTTTTGTTCAGCTTGTTGGGTAGAACTTCATTGTTATGTTTTCTCTCCTGGGCCATTGTGGTATCTGGAATTTGATCTTTAGCTCTTGAGTAGTTTTACATTCGTGGATCTTTCTTGTGCTGATCCATGTGTAATTCTCTTTTGAGTACTTCTTGGAGGGCTGATCTTGTCTTGGTGAATTCCCTCAACCTCTGTTTATCTGAGAATGTCTTGATTTCTCCTTCGTATAGAAAACTTAGCTTAGCTGGGTACAAGATTCTAGGGTGGGCATTATTCTGTTTCAGAAGCGTGAAAATGGGGCCCCAACCTCTTCTTGCTTGTAAGGTTTCAGCTGAGAAATCTGGCGTAATTCTGATGGGTTTTCCTTTGTAAGTTACTTGTTTCTTTCTCCTTACAGCTCGGAGAAGGGACTCTTTAGTGGATATTTTGGTCAGCCTGATGACTACGTGGCGTGGTGTTTTCCTATTTGCTATGAATCTCCCAGGGGTCCTTTGAGCTTCTTGAATCTGTATGTCTAGAGTATTGGTAAGGCCTGGAAAATTTTCCTTGATTATGTCTTCAAATAGCTTGTCCAACCCTTGCTTATTATCTTCTTCACCCTCAGGAATGCCAATAACTCTCAATTAGGTTTCTTCACATAATCCCACATTTCTTGAAGACTCAGATCATTTCTCTTACTTTTTCGATCTATCTCTGTGACTGACTTATTTAGTTGGAAGGAGTTATCTTCAATTTCTGAGATTCTTTCCTCTGTTTGATCTACCCTGCTCTTGAGACTTTCCGCAGTGTTTTGTAGCTCTCTGAGTGAATTCTTCACTTCTAGGTGTTCAGTTTGGTTTTTCTTCAATATTTCAATTTCTTTAGTGAATTTTTCTCCAAATCCTGTATTTTTTGTGTGTTTTCCTTGTGTTGTTTATCCATTGATTCTTGTATATTATTCAGCTTGTTTATAATCCATAATTGGAATTCTTCCTGTGACATGTTGGTGTTTTGAGTCTGGTTTGTGTCAAATGGTTGGGAGCTGGTATTTCTCTTTGGGGATGAGCTTTCCATTTGATTCTGTGTGCTCTCCGTGTTTTTTCGCTGGGCCCTTCCCATCTAGATTTATCGTTGGATCTTTACTTATAGATTTAGGCTGGTTAACAGCACTCTTTGTGCTCTATTCTTAGGCTGTGAAGCAGTCTAGGTATGTTGCTTCTTTTGGCAAGAGGGGGGCACTGTTGTGTATTGTTTAGAGATTTTTCTGTTTCCGTTGGGGAACTGCTTCTGATGGGTCCAATCCTAGAGGATTGGAGTGATCCAAGACCGCTTTGGTGAGTTAGGACACTGTGTTGTGGTCTTTCAGAAGGCAGGCAGGGTCCACACTAATAGTAGACCGAAATTCTCTTTGTTTGTTTGCTTGTTTGTTTCCCTTTGGTTCTTCCTTTATAGGGGAGGTTTCTGTCTCTATCTGCAGGCAAAATACTAGCTATGGGGAGATGATGGTGACCTCGCTTGCTCAGCGCTCCAATTGCTGTAGCTCCCAGGGGCAAAAGTCTGCCTTGGCCCAATGTCCCCAGGGATCAGGTTCCACACTCTCGCTTCTGGAGAAGTATTCAGTGTTTACACATGGGCGGGGATCCTATATAAGGTCCGTGGACCAGGGGAGAGGGCCGTCCATGGAGCCTCTTGGTACCCTATTGCTCCGCAGTGACTTGGCTGTGGGCCCTAGAATGGCGATTGCGCGCCTGCAGATCGCCGGCACTGGGGGTGACTGCTCAGTATCTGGTATGTACCAGAGCCAGGGACCTGGCCTGTTCCAAAGCTCACCGTGGGTCCCCAGTTAGAAGGTGAAAAGAGAGAAGAAAGAAGAAAAAAAAAAAAAAAGAAAAAAGAAAAGGAAAGAAAGAAAAGAAAGAGGAGAAAACGAAAGAGAAAAGAAAAAAAAAGATGAAAAAGAAAGGAAAAAAAAGAAAAAAAAAGAAAAGAAACGCAAAAAGCCAAACCAAAAAACACCAAAACACCAACAAAAATGAACAAAAACAAACTACATAGCACCTCACCACACCTCAAGGCAGAAAGATACACAAATCTGAAGTATATAATTCAGCGACTCAATGTTTTTTGTTTGTTTGTTTGTTTTACGCCTTAGCACAGCTCCGCCCCTTCACTTCCACTCGGCTGGGTCCAGAGCGGCCGTTAAATGTTTTTGTTTTTACGCCTTAGCGCAGCTCCACCCCTTCACGCCTGCCCAGCTGTGTCCCGGGCTGTTTCGCAGTGGATTTCAAGATGGCGTCTGTGAGCCCTCACAGCTCTGAGGGTGGTGGGGATCCAACCTCCGCGCTCAAAAAGTCGCGGCAGCCAGAGGCCCGGAGGGCAAAGGTGCCCGCCGAGGCTGTCCGGCTCGTGAGCCTCCAGAAAAGAAAAGAAAAAGAAAAAGAAAAGAAAAGAAAAAAACAAACACAAACAAACAAAACCCAGAAAAAATTTACCAAGAATAAAATATAGAGTTCAGCGAGCCTATTCTTCTTGTTCCTTTTTTTTTTTTTTTTTATGCCTTAGCACAGCTCTGCCCCTTCACCCCGAGTGCGGCTCCGGCATATCCCGCACTCCTGGCGTTGGTTCAGAGACCAGCATAGGGTGCCGGGCAGAGAGAGCCGCTCAGCACTTTATGGCTCCCGAGCGGTTTCGCCCTCGCTTTCAAGATGGCGCCTGCAGAGCTCCGGGGCTGGAGGAGACCGGCTCCCCGGCAGGCAGAGACCGCCACTGCCCGGGGACTGGCGAGCAAGGATGTGCACCGGGGGTCACCGGCTGGAGAACCCCCGAAAAAGGCAGCACGGGCAGAAAGAGCCGCTGGGCACTTTTTGGCTCCCGAGCGGTTTCGCCCTCGCTTTCAAGATGGCGCCTGCCGAGCTCCGGGGCTGGAGGGGACCAGCTCCCCGGCAGGCAGAGACCGCCACTGCCCGGGGACTGGCGAGCAAGGACACGCACCGGGGGTCACCGGCTGGAGAACCCCCGAAAAAGGCAGCACGGGCAGAAAGAGCCGCTGGGCACTTTATGGCTCCCCAGCGGTTTCGCCTTCGCTTTCAAGATGGCGCCTGCCGAGCTCCGGGGCTGGAGGAGACCGGCTCCCCGGCAGGCAGAGACCGCCACTGCCCGGGGGCTGGCCAGCAA
Source organism: Eulemur rufifrons (assembly GCF_041146395.1). Classification (NCBI taxonomy): domain Eukaryota; kingdom Metazoa; phylum Chordata; class Mammalia; order Primates; family Lemuridae; genus Eulemur; species Eulemur rufifrons. The sequence continues at coordinate 83,933,648 of NC_091012.1, read as the reverse complement.
GGACACGCACCGGGGGTGACCGGCTGGAGAACTGCCGAAAAAGGCAGCACGGGGTACAACGCTATTTGCTGTCTGGGAATCTTTTGTGTTTTTCCGCCCTGGTGCAGATCCGTCCCTCCTCGCCAAGCGCTGTCTCAGCTGAGATCCCCCAGGTTCTAAGGTAATTTCGCAAAAAAGCCTCCTGTCTGCAATGCGCCACGTATCCCTCAGTGATTCTGCACTGGCCTGGGTCAGGGCTCTATTCAATTGGGAGCGGAGGGCAAGCCGCTTTCCCGAGAGGCTGCACCCACCCCGGCTGGGGGCGGGTATATCCGACCCGCGCTCTGCTGGCTAGTGTCTGCCCCGCGTTCCTAATTTTCGTTCACCTCAGACCTCACTCGCTCTGTTTGTCCCACGCTGATTCTCCGTGGATTCACACCGCTGTTCCTGTGTGGGAGCGGTCCTCTAGCATTGTGGCAGGTCCAGATCGATGCCTTCCTCCCCGGGAGCGCAGATCCAGGCCCTCACCACCATTCCGCCATCTTTCTTCCAAGAACTTTTTAAAATATGAAAATAAGTATATCTATATAGGAAAATTTTTGTCCATTTTAATGAAGTGGCACTGTGTAATGGAAAGGTCAGGAGTTTTGGAGTCAGTAAGGCTGAGTTCAAATCTCTGTTCTGCAATATGCCTGTTGTTTAATCTTGGGCCTAAGTTAGTTAACTTATTTGCACTTCATGTATTGTTAGGAGTTTATTGTGAGGATTAAATAGAATAATGTAAAAGTAATTGTAATATAGTGGGTATTCAAATATTAGCAATTACAACTGTTTGTATTAAAATGTGCTATATTTAATAGTTAATAAATCAAAATATAATTTTTATCCTACTTTATCCCTAATTACTTGAATAACTTTCATTTACCTGACCTTGCCATTTTCACTAGCTATTCTTTCCCTGGCTAAAATAAATGACCAAACCATATTTCTAGTTTTGCATAATGGATCTTTCATCTTCTCTTAAAATTTTTTAAGGTGACATTTCTACAAAAGAATTAGAAATGACCTAAGGTGGTTGGGGGGAGGCGTAAAACCGCAGATACTTTATTAATCTTCTTTTAGAGATTGTCTTTCTTTATGAGACATGTGTGGATGTGTGTGTGTGTGTGGATGTGTGTGTGTGTGTGTGTCTATACTTAGAAAACAGAATTGAAAACTTTAAGGTTTTTTGGATTGGCTGGTGCTAGAGAAAGAAAGACAAGCAGAGTTGAAAGGGATAAATAAAGAGGCTTTATTGGAGTGCCCCCGGGTGGGGGTAACTAGTCCCAAGAGAGGGACCCGGGCGAGGTTCCCAGGTCCCGGAGGTGGGGGGGGGAGAGAGAGAGAGACTTGAGAAGTCGCATCGCCCAGAAGTCTGTGTGGGTTTATATATGTTTTTAGGGCTGGGGGTAGGGGTTTCTTTGGCAGAAAGATTTATGGTGGGGAGAGCAAGGAATTTTCTGTTGCAGTTTTAGGGCAGGTGTGGAGAAATAGGAGGGGCTGATGGTATGGGTGGACTCCAGGCACCGTGACAGACTCCAGGAGTCAAGACCCTTGTCATGGTAACCATCAGGTGTGGTTATTCTTTTAACTCAGCTGGGCCTAGCAGGCATTGTTCTCGGCAGGTCTTGTGGCCTTTTTCTTTTTTTCTTTGGGGAGGGGAGCAGTGCCCGCCACCAGCCTTACAAAAACAAATTACAATTCATCTTTAAAAGTAATCAGTACACATGCAAATTGCATTTCTACCTTAATATATATACTGACAGGGTAATGTCATATCACCTTAGGTCATAAAGTGATTGAGAACAGGAACAGGAACAGGGAGGGAAATCACACAATAGATCCTAGTACTCAGGAAATATTAAACAGCAGCAATTGATAATTGCCTCAGAACAGAGGTGAGTGTGTAATCATAGTTCATTTATGGTGGCAGTAATAAATTTTGGGTAATATTTTAATTAGTTACCTCTTGTAAGATATTAAAAAATGCAAACAAAGAACTATCTTGTACTGAAAGACACCAGGTAGTATTTCGGGCATTTCAGCAGATGCTCAATGTGAAACATGTTCCCAAAGGATGTGATTATTCCATTTCTCTCAAACAATCACAAATTGGCCCAATAGAATGGACTTTTGTGGTTATTGAACTGCTTTAATTTCTTTTTATAGAATAGGAAATGAAAATAAAGCTTGCATGGTAACAGGTGGGAAAACAAGAAATTGATAATTATCAAGTCACCAAATGCTATTTATTAGAAGACATTATTGATCATAGTGAAAATAATAAGAAAATGAATTCTCTTGAGATTAATTAGCACTTGACAATTCAGTTAAGGCTTTGGATACCCATATTACTTTTAGATATTTTTTAATATTATCCATGAACTTTTAAAAATAAAATTAATAAAATTTCACCAGCCAAATAAAACATTATTCATGAGACACATTTAAAAGAAGAATTAAGCTTTCTCCTTCAAAATTTGCACACAGAACTACAATTGAAAGGAAAAAATCTGTAACAGATTGAAAGCAGATGGTTGGCTATCACAATTTTGAAAGACTGGTCGGTTGCTAGTTGACCAAGCTTATCTACTTAAAGGAGCTGAAGCTAAAATAAAAATAGTGCCATTAAAAATATTAACAAAATTTTGTCCTGGAGCACTGATTATCATCACAGAACTCTTCCAGTTTTTGAAAGTAATCCCGAACTATTTGGAGAACGAAAAAGCAACACCATGTAACAATGGCAGGAAAGGCAGTTATTTAGAACTAAACCGACTAGAGAGAAAATAGAATTTGGCAGATAAAAATGATATATACAATGATAACAATGCCTGATTCTGAATGTAACTAATACTTTGAAAGAATACCTTCAAAAATTGAAATAATCACCAGGAAAAATATCCTTGTAAACTGTTGTAATGAAAAAAAGAAAGGAAAACCCAGAGAAGTGTCTTATATTCATTCTTCTCTTGCTTCCAGAGTGGAATAGCCACCAACGTTTCTTTAAAGAGAGGGAGGTGGGTTGTATTGTACTGATACCGAATGTCAAAAAACTTCAACTGATGATATCAATAATAGAAAACATAAAAGAACAAGACAGTAAGAAAATGTAACTCTAACTTTCAAGAAATAGAATAGCCAAATATCATGTTGGTTGAACATGTTACACTTGAAAAGCATTAAGCTGTCTTTTACACAAATTAAATACCTTGTGTATATTTGAAATATTTATCAAGGTGGTTAAGAGCAGGGGCTCTGGAGATAGCTCTGCTACTTCCTAGCCATGTGTCCTCAAGCAAGTTGCTTTTCATCTCAGCATGGAGATAGTAAGAGTATCTATTTCATAAAGGTGGATTTGAGAATTAATTGAGATAAAATATATAAAACACTCAGAAGATGTATCGCAAAATAAGCACTTAAGAAATGTTTGTTATAATTATATACAATTATGAATATTTATTTTCCACCTCTTCACATCAAAAAAGAAAAATAATTAAGTTTACCAAATAGCATTTTCAAGTCATTGACTGTCTTAAGTCAGTCTGCTTCTAACTGAATTCCACGGGTTTAAATGGAGTAGAGCAATTCCAGAAAGCCTACAGTAACTTTAAAGAAAAAGTTTGTAACTGGCTCTATGAATCCCTATATGTTTTTTTATAATCCTCTTTCTTAACTAATTACTTGACCCTTTGAGTTGTTTCCCAGAAATGATGGACTCAGAACTCCTGGACTCAAGTGATCCTTCTGCCTTAGCCTCCCAAAGTGCTGGGATTATAGGCAGAGCTATGACACCTGGCCTGAAATAATGGATTTGCTAAAACAAAGGAGTTGAAATTCTGAAGCCCCAGGGCAGACTTCCTGCCACCAAGATTCACCATCCCCTACAACATTCCCCCAATGCAAGTAGCCCCTTGTGAGGTACACTACGACCTGCCCCAGGACACATGGCCCCTCCTTTAAGAGCCCATGAGATCCCTTAGTGGGGAGACAGTATTGAGGCAGCTTTTCCTGTTCTTCCAACAAGAAGTCTATCATATAAAAAACTGCTTTCTTCTTTGGCAATCTTTGTTGTCTCAATAATTGGATTTTTGTATGAGGAGCAACTGGACCTAGACTGAAATCTCCTTGTGGTTTAGACAACAAGGTCAACAAGTTATTACTGTTATTAAAAAAGCTGAAGGGGAATTATTTTTTCAAGGGCCCTTTTGTGAATCTGGGTTGAACTAGAGCTGAAATTTGAACCTGGTTCCTTGCTGATCACTGATTTGCCTACTACTTTAGGTTTTACATAAGGTAATCCTCTGGCCATTTACAGGGTAGATTTTTTCAGGGTAGATTGACTTAAGCTAAAAGATAGCAACCTATTGGTTTTATGCCACATTACAAGATTTTAAGTTGTTTGCTTAGCCAGGTCTGGCCCTAGGCAAAATTGAGGATTAAAAAAAGCTAATGACCCATATCCTTAGTCTGAACTTTTGATTCCTACTGTGGCATTCTTACCTTAAAGACTTTTAATATGAGTCTTTTCTGGGGGTTTTGAATTTTAAAAGGGTTATACTAGAGGTTGAAGAACATCTATTTTCACTGTGGCTTCTGATATGAGTGCAGATATGTGAATGGCTGTCACTGTTTCCCACATCTTCAGTAAAGAATGATTTAAAAATAACAAAAATAATTTAGCCTGGGGAGGCAACACATTTTTGCTCATTCCACGTATAATGTTCTCCCCATCCCTGCCTCTTGCTGCCCACCCCCAAGTCATTATAAAAATATCTAAATATCTGACCCCTAAATGAATAAGAGTAGGAAGAAGAGTCTCGAAGATGGTGGAGTGGTGGTGACTGCCTGGATCCGCGCTCCCGGTGAGGAAGACGTGGATCTGGACCTGCCACAACGCTAGAGGACTGCTCCCACACAGGAACAGCAGTGTGAATCCACGGAAAATCAATGTGGGACAAACAGAGTGAGTGAGGTCTGAGGTGAACGAAAATTAGGATCACGGGATTCTGCAGAATGTGGGACAGACAGTAGCCAGCGGAGCCTGGGTCGGCTACACCCGCCCCCAGGTGGGGTGGGTGCAGCCTCTTGGGAAAGCGGCTTGCTCTCCTCAATGACCTCCATTCCCAATTGATTAGAGACCTGCCTCAGGCCAGTGCAGAATCACCGAGGGAGACATGGGGCATTGCAGACAGGAGGCTTTTTCGGGAAAATAGCTTAGAACCTGGGGGCTCTCAGCTGAGACAGCGCTTGGCGAGGAGGGATGGACCTGCGCCAGGGCGGAAAAACACAAAGGATCCCCAAACAGTGAATAACGTTGTGCCTCCGTGCTGCCTTTATCGGCAGTTCTCCAGCTGGTGACCCCCGGTGCGTGTCCTTGCTCGCCAGCCCCCCGGCAGTGGTGGTCTCTCCCTGCCGGGGAGACGGTCCTCTCCAGCCCCGGAGCTCTGCAGGCGCCATCTTGAAAGCAAAGGTGAAACCGCTCGGGAGCCATAAAGTGCTGAGCAGCTCTTTCTGCCCGGCGCCCTCCGCTGGTCTGTGAACCAATGCCAGGAGTGCGGGATATGCATGAGCACGCTGGGTAGGAGACAATAAAGGGTGAACAACTTGGACCCTGGGGGAATCTCCGCTGGGGCCTTGCTCGGCGCGAAGGGGCGGAGCTGTGCTAAGGCGTAAAAAAAAAAAAAAAATATAATAGGCTTGCCGAACTATATATTTTATTCTTGGTGAATTTTTTCTGGTTTTTTTTTGCGGCAGCTCACGAGCTGGACAGCCTCAGTGGGCACCTTTGCCCTCCGGGCCTCTGGCTGCCGCGCCTTTTGAACACGGAGGCTAGATCCCCACCACCCCCCGGAGCTCTGCGGGCACGCAGACGCCGTCTTGAAATTGACTGCGAAAATGCTCTGGACCCAGCCGAGCGGGCATGAAGGGGCGGAGCTACACTAAGGCGTAAAAACAAAAACATTGAGTCGCCGAACTATATACTTCAGATTTGTGTATCTTTTCGTTTTGCGGTGTGGTGTGGTGTTGTGTAGTTTTGTTTTTGTTCTTTTTTGTTTGTGTTTTTGGTGTTTTTGGTTTGGTTTTTTGTGTTTCTTTATATATATATATATATATATATATATACATACACTTTTTTTCTTCTTTTTTCCTTTTCTCTTTCTTTTTCTTTCTTTTCTTTTCTTTTCTTTTTTTTTTCTTTCTTCTCTCTTTTTGCCTTCTAACTGGGGAGCCATGGTGAGCTTCAGAACGGGCCAGGCACTGGCTCTGGTACATACCGGAACCTGAGCAGTCACCCCCAGTGTCTACGATCTCCAGGCACGCAATTGCCATCTTGGGGCCCACAGCCAAGTCACTGTGGAGCAATAGGGTGCCAATAGGCTCCCTGGGCGGCCCCCTCCCCTTGTCCACGGACCTTATATATGGGCCCCACCCATGTGTAAACACTGAATACTTCTCCAGAAGCGAGAGTGTGGAGCCTGATCCCTGGGGACATTGGGCCAAGGCAGACTTTTGCCCATGGGAGCTGCAGCAACTGGGACACTGAGCGAGCGAGGGCACTGTCGACTCCCCATAGCTAGAATCTTTCCTGTGGATAGATACAGAAACCACCCCTATAGAGGAGGAACCAAAGGGAAACAAACAAACAAACAAACAAAGAGAATTTCGGTCTACTAGAAGTGTGGACCCTGCCCTGCCTGCCTTCTGAAAGACCACAACACAGTGTCCTAACTCGCCAAAGCAGTTTGGATCACTCCAATCCTCTAGGATTGGACCCATCAGAAGCAGTCCCCCAACTGAAATAGAAAAATCACTAAAAAATACACAACAGTCTCCCCCTCTTGCCAAAAGAAGCAACATACCTAGACTGCTTCACAGCCTAAGAATAGAGCACAAAGAGTGCTGTTAACCAGACTAAATCTATAAGTAAAGATCCAACGATAAATCTAGATGGGAAGGGCCCAGCGAAAAAACACAGGGAGCACACAGAATCAAATGGAAAGCTCATCCCCAAAGAGAAATACTAGCTCTCAACCATTTGACACAAACCAGACTCAAAACACCAACATGTCACAGGAAGAATTCCAATTATGGATCATAAACAAGCTGAATAATATACAAGAATCAATGGATAACCAACACAAAGAAACCACAAAAAAATACAGGATTTGGAGGAAAAATTCACTAAAGAAATTGAAATATTGAAGAAAAACCAAACTGAACTCCTAGAAATGAAGAATTCACTCAGAGAGCTACAAAACACTGTGGAAAGTCTCAAGAGCAGGGTAGATCAAACAAAGGAAAGAATCTCAGAAATTGAAGATAACTCTTTCCAACTAAATAAGTCAGTCACAGAGATAGACCAAAGAAGTAAGAGAAATGATCTGAGTCTTCAAGAAATGTGGGATTATGTGAAGAAACCTAATTGAGAGTTATTGGCATTCCTGAGGGTGAAGAAGATAATAAGCAAGGGTTGGACAAGCTATTTGAAGACATAATCAAGGAAAATTTTCCAGGCCTTACCAATACTCTAGACATACAGATTCAAGAAGCTCAAAGGACCCCTGGGAGATTCATAGCAAATAGGAAAACACCACGCCACGTAGTCATCAGGCTGACCAAAATATCCACTAAAGAGTCCCTTCTCCGAGCTGTAAGGAGAAAGAAACAAGTAACTTACAAAGGAAAACCCATCAGAATTACGCCAGATTTCTCAGCTGAAACCTTACAAGCAGGAAGAGTTTGGGGCCCGATTTTCACGCTTCTGAAACAGAATAATGCCCAGCCTAGAATCTTGTACCCAGCTAAGCTAAGTTTTCTATACGAAGGAGAAATTAAGACATTATCAGATAAACAAAGGTTGAGGGAATTATCAGATAAACAAAGGTTGTAGGAAGACCAGCCCTACAAGAAGTACTCAAAAGAGAATTACACATGGATCAGCACAAGAAAGATCCACGAATGTAAAACTACTCAAGAGCTAAAGATCAAATTCCAGATACCACAATGGCTCAGGAGAGAAAACGTCGCAATGAAGTTCTACCCAACAAGCTGAACAAAAAACTGTCTCACTTATGTTTTCTCAATAAATGTGAATGGCTTGAATTCCCCACTCAAGAGACATAGACTGGCCCAATGGATAAAAAAACACAATCCAAATATCTGCTGTCTTCAAGAAACTCACCTAATGAGCAAAGATGCATTTAGACTGAAAATAAAAGGATGGAAATTGATATTTCAAGCAAACGGTAACCAAAAGAAAGCTGGTGTGGCAATCTTAATTTCCAATAACTTAGCTTTCAAACCAACAAAAATAATAAAAGACAAAGATTGTTACTACATACTGGTTAAAGGCACAATTCAACAAGAAGCCATGACTATACTCAATATATATGCACCCAACCTAGGTGCACCTAGATTCATAAAGAAAACCCTACTAGATCTCAACCAAATGATAGATAACAATACTGTAATAGCTGGAGACTTTAACACCCCACTGACAGTACAGGACAGATCCTCTAAACAGAAAATAAACAAAGACATAATGGACCTAAATAGAATGCTAGAACAAATGGGCATGGCTGACATCTACAGGACATTCTACCCAAAGTCCACAGAATATATATTCTTCTCATCAGCTCACGGGGCATTCTCTAAGATTGACCATGTCCTAGGACATAAAGCATGTCTTAAAAAATTCAAAAAAATAGAAGTTATACCATGCATCTTCTCAGATCACAGCGGAATAAAAGTAACAATGAACACAAACAGAAACCCTCACTCTTACTCAAAGTCATGGAAGCTAAATAACCTTCTCCTGAATAATTATTCTATAAAAGAAGAAATCAAGATGGAAATCAAAAGGTTCTTTGAATTAAATGACAATGGAGACACAACTTATCAAAATCTATGGGACACAGCTAAAGCAGTCCTGAGAGGAAAATTCATATCCATAAATGCCTATATCAAAAAGACAGAAAACCTGCAAATAGACAACCTAACAAATAGACCCAAAGAGCTGGAGAAAGAAGAACAGAACGACCCCAAACCCAGCAGAAGGCGAGAAATTACTAAGATCAAATCAGAATTAAATGAAAAGGACAACAAAGAAACTATAAGGGAAATTAATAAAACAAAAAGTTGGTTCTTTGAAAAGATAAACAAAATAGACACACCTCTGGCTAGACTAACCAAGAGCACAAAAGTAAAATCTCTAATAACCTCCATTAGGAACATGAAAGGAGAAATCACAACCGATGCTACAGAGATACAAGGTATCATCTATGAATTCTACAAAAATCTTTATGCACACAAACGGGAGAATGCGGAGGAAATGGACAAATTTTTAGAAACACATAGTCTTCCCAGGCTCAACCAGGAAGAAATAGAGTACCTGAACAGACCAATATCTACATCTGAAATCGAAACAGCAATAAAAAACCTTCCCAAAAAGAAAAGCCCTGGTCCAGATGGGTTCACACCTGAATTTTGCCATACACACAAAGAAGAACTGGTGCCCATCCTACATAAACTATTCTCCAATATTGAGAAGGATGGAATTCTCCCCAACACGTTCTACCAAGCCAATGTAACATTGATACCAAAACCTGGAAAGGACGCAACAAAAATAGAGAACTACAGACCAATTTCTCTCATGAATATAGATGCAAAAATTTTCAATAAAATACTAGCAAATCGAATCCAAGTACTTATCAAAAAAATAATCCACCACGACCAAGTGGGCTTCATCCCCGAGATGCAGGGGTGGTTCAACATACATAAATCTACAAATGTAATTCACCACATAAATAGAAGCAAAACCAAAAACCATATGATACTCTCATTAGATGCAGAAAAAGCATTTGACAAAATTCAACACCCTTTTATGCTAAAAATGCTTAACAAAATAGGCGTAGATGGAACCTACCTAAAAATGATACGAGCCATATATGACAAACCCACAGCCAACATCATTCTGAACGTGGAAAAATTGAAAGCACTCCCACTTAGAACTGGAACCAGACAGGGCTGCCCACTGTCCCCATTACTTTTCAACATAGTATTGGAAGTCCTTGCGAGAGCTATCAGGCAAGAGAGCAAAATCAAGGGAGTCCAAATAGGGAAGGAAGAGATCAAACTCTCACTTTTTGCTGACGATATGATGCTATATCTGGAAAACCCCCAGGATTCAACCATGAGACTCCTGGAATTGATTAACGAATATAGCAAAGTCTCTGGCTACAAAATTAATATACACAAATCAGAGGCATTTATATACGCCAATAACAGTCAATCGGAAAACCAAATTAAAGACTCAATACCCTTCCAAATAGCAACAAAGAAAATAAAATATCTAGGGATATACCTAACTAAAGAGGTAAAGGACCTCTATAAGGAAAACTATGAAACACTGAGAAAAGAAATAGCAGAACTTGCAAATAGATGGAAAAATATACCATGCTCATGGATCAGAAGAATCCACATTGTTAAAATGTCTATACTACCCAAAGTGATCTACAGATTCAATGCAATCCCTATTAAATTACCAACATCATTCTTTACAGACATAGAGAAAATAATTATACACTTTGTATGGAATCAAAGAAGACCCCATATAGCAAAAGCAATTTTAAGCAACAAAAACAAAATGGGAGGTATTAATTTGCCAGACCTCAAACTATACTACAAGGCCGTGGTTCTTAAAACAGCCTGGTACTGGCACAAGTACAGGGACACAGACCAGTGGAACACAACAGAAAATCCAAATATAGAACCATCCTCATATAGTCACCTAATTTTTGACAAAGCAGGAAAGAAATATACTTTGGGGACAAGAATCCCTATTCAATAAATGGTGCTGGGAGAATTGGTTAGCCACTTGTAGAAGACTGAATCAGGACCCACAGCTTTCACCTCTTACAAAAATCAAATCATGGTGGATAACAGACTTAAACCTTAGGTGTGATACAATCCGCATTCTAGAAGAAAATGTAGGAAAGACTCTTACAGACATTGGCCTAGGCAAAGAATTTATGAAGAAGACCCCCAAGGCAATCACAGCAGCAACAAAAATAAATGAATGGGACATGATTAAATTAAAAAGCTTCTGCACAGCCAAAGAAACAGTCACGAGAATAAACAGACCACCTACAGAATGGGAAAAAATTTTTGCATACTACACATCAGATAAAGGACTGATAACAAGAATCTATTTAGAACTCAGGATAATCAGCAAGAAAAAAATCAAACAACCCTATCAAAAAGTGGGCAAATGACATGAATAGAAACTTCTCGAAAGAAGATATAAGAATGGCTAACAAACATATGAAAAAATGCTCAACATCCCTAATCATCAGAGAAATGCAAATCAAAACCACAATGAGATATCACTTAACCCCAGTGAGAATGGCCTTTATCAAAAAATCCCAAAACAACACATGTTGGCGTGGGTGCGGAGAGACAGGAACACTCCTACACTGCTGGTGGGACTGCAAACTAGCGCAACCCCTGTGGAAAGCATTATGGAGGTATCTTAAACAGATTCAAGTCGATCTGCCATTTGATCCAGCAATCCCATTATTGGGCATATACCCAAAGGAAAAAAGGTCATTCTGTAACAAAGACACATGTACCCGAATGTTTATAGCAGCACGATTCACAATAGCAAAGATGTGGGAACAACCCAAATGCCCATCAATACATGATTGGATTAGTAAGCTGTGGCATATGTATACCATGGAATATTACTCAGGAATAAGGAATATTGAAGACATGGCATCTCTATGGTTTTCCTGGAGAGAGTTGGAACCCATTATATTAAGTGAAGTATCCCAAGAATGGAAAAAAACAAGCATCACATGTACTCACCAGAAAATTGGTTTCCCTGATCATCACCTAAATACACTTCTGGGAACGACACCAATCGGATATCAGACTGAGGTGGGGGGGTGGTGGAGGGGATGGGTGTATGCCTACACAATGAGTGCATTGCTCACCGTTTGGGGAATGGTCACGCTTGAAGGTGCTGACTCGGGAAGGGGGAGTGGGGAAGGGAGGGATATATACCTACATGATGGGTGCAACGCGCACTATCTGGGGAACAGACACGCCTGGAGCTCTGACTTGGGGGGAAAGGCGGTACATGGGCAACGTATGTAACCTGCAATTCTGTATCCCCCATAACAATAAGATGAAATAAAAAAAAAAAGATTAAAGGAAAAAAAAAGTGTAGGAAGAAAATCTTGCAGGCCAGAAACCATTTTGGTGGATTGAAAGTGTAATTGGCTCTATGAACAAATTTCAATGGCCTATGTATGTCTTTTTATTATCCTTTCACTCTCATGTTTTAGATTCTCAGGCCAGTAGGGCTTGATGACCAAAACCCTGTAATTTTAGCTAACTGTACAACCTTTTTGAGTTGCTTCCCAGAAATGGAACTTCTACAAGACAAAGGAATGGAGCTTCCAAAGACCCTTGGAACAGACTTCCTAAATCTAAGACTCAGTATCCCTTACAACCTATCCCAATACACATAGCCCCTGGTTAATTTCCACACAACCTTCTCCAAGGCACATAGCTTCTGTGAAATAAAGTAAAATCTTGAAGCCCTCCAGTTGACTGGACACCCTCTTGGCCCAGGGAACCACAGAATACCCTAAATCTGAGTTGCTGGTCTTGAGAATGGAAGTCAGACCCACTTCATCATGCCCCCTTCCCTTCTTGTAGATATCCTTTGTAACTCATTAACTGACCTAAGGCTATGCAAGAGAAACCTGGTCCTCAATTTACATTACAAATTATTTGAGCCTGGGTATAAAGCTGGTAGCTTATCTCTGATTAACAGACTTCCTTATTTTAAATTAAAACATTCTAAGCCTTTAAACAAAGCTTAATTTTTTAACCAATTACAAATTGAAGAGTCTTTAAACCCACCTATGACCTGTAACCCCCTGCTTCGAGATATCCCGTCTTTTCATGCCAAAACAATGTACACCTTCCATGTATTGATTTATGAATTTATGTGTAATTCCTGTCTCCCTGAATGTATAAAACCAAACTGTAACTGAACCACAGTGAGTCCACTTGTTCAAGGCTTCTTAGGCATGGCTCTGAGCCATGGTTCTCAAATTTGGCTCAGAATATCCTCTTTATTTTACACAGTTTGGCTTTTTTTTTTTTTTTTGATGTCTTAATGATTTTTTTTATATTTCAGAATATTATGGGGGTACAAGTGCTTTGGTTACATATATTGCCTTTGCACCACCCAAGTTTGGCATCTTTTCCATTGACACCTCTCCTGAAAAGGCTGTACCCTCACTCTGATAGTAGAGGGGACAGATTTGAGGCTCATTCCCCCATTCTTCGACTGAAATCTTTTGTATTAAAAATTTCTTTCTTCCTTGGCAATCCTCATTGTCTCAGAAATTGGTTATTCTGTGACATGCATGAGCAATAGGACCTAGGCTGGACCTCTTTTGGGTTTGGTAACAAAAGATCCATTGAAATGTTCTTGAGGAAGACTTGGAAAGTATTATTAAACAGGAGGATAAAAACACAATTTTGAAAGTGTAATGAATAAAAGTTAAAACTTCCCTTAGTACAAAATATTACTTTTACTAGTAACACCACAGTGTTTTAGAGGCTACGAGGGTATATTTCTCACTCTCTGCACCTTCCTCTTAGTGATTTCCTGCCAACTAATGATTAGAATCTTTCAGTGCAACCCTTTTTAAGGAGGACGGATTAGACAATGTTAAAGATGATAAAGCAGATGGGTTCTCAGCACAGAAAAGTGACATAGACACTGTAATTTATTTTGAAAACTAAGCATTTGATAGTCTTGGAAATGCTATTGTATAAATTCTGGAAAAATGGCATATTTTTTCCCAGAATTTCATATTTTTCCAACTTTATATTCTGGAACAGAGTAAGGCACCTTGAGAAACAGAAATCTTGATTTAGTCTTCAAGAATGTTTGTGTGATCACTTTCCCTTAGAGCGAAATACAAGTATTACTCTCACAACACATTTTTTTCCTTCTTTAGAATTGTTACCTGTGCTATGAGCATGAAACACTATGTGGAAGCTAACGTTTCTCAGAAGTCCCATACTACTATCAAGTACTCTATGAAGATGTGTAGCAGTGTTAGTGACACTCTTATCTTCATCTTCCTTGGTGTTTCTACCATTGGAAATAACCATGAATGGAATTGGCCTTACATTTGTTTCACTGTTGTTTTTTGTCTTATTTGGAGAGCATTAGGTATGGTGAATATTGTTATTTATGTAAAAATATGCCAACTAAACTTGGGATTTGCATCAGAAGCAAGAAATTTAAAATTGAAATATGCTATATTTGCTTTAATTCTCATAGGCATGCTTTTCAATATTTCCATTTACATAGGAAGTGTGTAATAGCAAGGTTAAGAAACTGCCTCTGGAAACTGACTACCTGAATTTAAATCCTAGCTTCATTTTTTAGCCTTATGGCTTTGAGAAAGTTATATAATCACTCTAGGTCTTTGATTCCTCAATTGTAAAATGGGAGTGGTAACACTACCAACTTCTGCTAGATATTGTGAGAATTACATAGTGTAGTCAAAGAGCTTAGCACAGAGCCAGGCACATTGGTGAAATTTAATTTTTACTACTACTAATACCACTATTGTTGCTGTTGTGGCTTCAGGTGCTGCTACTGCTACTACTGCTACTACTAGTATAAATACTAACACTAGTATAATATAGCATAACATAACAAATACATGAATTCTCCTAGTACTACTACTAAGAATTAACTAATACCCAATACTATTACCACTGCTAGGATGAGAGCTAAATGGTTTCTGCCATTCTTCTCTTTCTGAGTCTTTACATCTTCCTGCCTCACTCCAACTTACAAAGAAATAGTAAAAATCACCACAGCCTTTAGCATTGTTGTTCCAACTTCCCATCCTAGCACAACACATGTGTGCATCTTGATAACATCTGCATCAGTGCTATGAAGTACTGACTGTATCTTGGGGAATGCTAACTCCAACAGGAAAATGCATACCATATGTGCCTTTTTTTCATATCCTGGCAGAGGCTGAGTGACACCTGGTGCCCCCAAACCACACCCGCTATATGACTTTACTGTTGGCTGCAGCTAAATCCTCTTCATAGTCCAATCCTTGAATTAGAAAAATCCCATTCATACTGAAGTGAAATACACATGTGTAACATACTTTTCATCCCCAAAACATCATAGTGTCATTGCTGTTTAATCTGAGTTGTCTCTTTAACCTTATAGTTTATAGTCTGCATAGGAATTCAGTTTACAGTTAATCATCTTTTCTGCACATTTATATCTCTACTTTCCACCTCCTCCATAAATGAACAGAGTCATTGTAGACTTTTCTTTGGAGACTATGAAATTTATGCTAGCTATACTGAGAGGCACATTAGGAAAATTGCTTAGGGTTTTAAGGATGAATAATAAGACAGGCCAGGGCATGCTTTATTATCCAACTAAAATGTGTTTAAGTTGGCCATTAACAGTGGAACCACCAGCTGAATGTCTTACAAGTTCATAGATGGCCATTTCTAGCTTACTCTGAACCTATTGGAAAATCTCACTAAGGTTGGAAAATGTTCTTTTTTCATCTACACATATTTTAAAATAAAATCAGACAAAAAACTACTTTGTGTCCGTATGCTATGAAAAATAGCTGACAGATAAGAAAAAAATGTCAGAGATAATTGAGGAGGTTTATCTATAAAATGCTAACACCTAGCAAGAGCAAGCATTCAAGACAAAGGCAAGGATTTCCATATATTTGTATATATAGTCTTTTGGTGAAAATTCAGGAGACAAAACATCCTGTTTCCAACACCATTTTATTTCTAAGCTATAATGCATATATAATCACTTCCTCTGGAGTAAGGAGAGAAGAAGAAGAAATCTCTATCATAATATAGTCAATGGGGTGTCTGCAACTCCATGAACTTGGGATCAGAATTTAGTTTAATGCTGTGCCTAGATATTCAAGGGAAAGATGAGGTGAGTACAGACCATAGGAGGACATGCTATTTTTTCACTTTGGACTTTAACCATATAAGTGTTCTTTTTTTTTTTTTTCCAATTCTATTAAATAAGAAGGTTTCAGTAGTTGTTATGTCAGAATATTCTGAATACTTTTGGTTCAAGGACCTACATAGAATCAGCAATAAGCAAAACTGAAGTCAGGATCCTGTCAATATTTGATTAGCGGAAGCAATACACTTAAGTTGACTAAATGCAGTTTGATTGAAAATATGCTGGATGGCTTATCTGTTTAGCCAATGATGATGAGAAATTACTTAATGGGTACACTATACGTAACTGAAACGACGGATACTTTCCTAAAAGCCCTAACTTCACCAATACACAATCTATCTCTGTAACAAAATTACACTTGTATCCCATAAATTTATAGAAATAAAATTTAAAAAATACCAATGCAGAAAGAAAAAAAAAAATTGTAACTTGGCCCAAATGAATATATTGTCACCAGCTTTGAGGTCTGGTCATTTTAACATAGAATAAGGGTGATTGGGAATGTTGTTATATATATTAATATTTAGGCATTTGTTGGAACAACTTAAATGGCCAACAATAGAGGAGTAGTTAAAACAAACTACTAGAAAATTAACAATATTAAATATAATTATATGTGGCTTTGGAAGGTTTTATTACAAAATGTTAGCAATAATTTTTTCCAGATGGTTAAGATTATGGATATTATGTTCTTCCTTTGCATATTTGTATTTTCTCTAAGAACTTCCTCTGTTTTTATAGTAATAAAAAAAGACAAAAGAGCTAAAAAGACTTAAGATTTAAAATGAAAATTTAAAAATCTGAAATTTTGAGTGAATTTATCTTTCACTTGTTTTAAGCTAATTATGCTGCTCTAATAGTTTGATTATATTTTAATTTTATTATACCATGTAAAATATTTAAATTCAATTAAATTGCTTTTAAAAATAGAAAAATAGACACAAATTCTTAATCATCCACAAAAGGCTGCAAGACTACTCCCACAGCACCACAAATGGCCATATACTAAAAAGAAGAGAATCTATGATTTTTTTCCATGCAAAATTGGCTAAATTGTTTGTTGGACAACTTATTTCAGCTCAAATTTTGTGTAAAGGTCTCTACTTTTAGTCCACCTTCAAGGGACTTTGCATTCTCTTTCTGGTCTGGAAGCAAATCATCTGATAAACTCATTCACAATAAAATGTTAGAGACATAATGCATATTGAAAGAAGAGAAGAAATGAGTAATGCATGAATCAAATAGTATATAACCCATCACTAGGGGTGAGATCTGCTGAACAGAGA
Source organism: Eulemur rufifrons (assembly GCF_041146395.1). Lineage (NCBI taxonomy): Eukaryota > Metazoa > Chordata > Mammalia > Primates > Lemuridae > Eulemur > Eulemur rufifrons. The sequence continues at coordinate 83,916,269 of NC_091012.1, read as the reverse complement.
TTTAATTAGTGCCCTTCAAGTTATATTGGTATGTGACCAAGTATATCTCTCATGGTTAAGGCTAGATTTTGAGACTATAGACAATTGTGAGTAATAAAAAGCTCACATGGTATAATATGCTCTAGGGATTAGGGGGTTGGGGGGTAAACTCACAACTAATGGATGTGGTGAGCATTGTAGAGGGGAAGGGCATGCCTCTAATCCTCGCTTGAGTGAGGCAAAGTCATAAAATGTAACCAAAATGTTTGTACCCTCATAATATCCTGAAATAAAAATAAAAATAAAGCTTTAATGGAGACATGGGTCTCAGAATCCTACACAGACACGCCCTGGATGGCAAGAGAAAAACCACTTTTTATTAAAAGCCTTAAACTATCTAGACATCGTTCTCATCAAAGATTAAAACCAGCACAGATCACATGACTTAGCTTTTAGTTCACTAGTTTGGGTCAGCTCAGTACTACTAATATTTATAAGACTGAAGAGAAATATTACCTTTTAATTGTGAAGATTGCTTTTGCATAATATCCCAGAGAATCCACATGAGCCTAAGAAAGGGAATTATACTGCTTTCATTGTAAAAAAAGTGAGAGCAATCAAAAGTGAAACTCAAAAACACAACCAAACAAAACACAACTATTTAAAGAACACTCCCTGCAAGTAATTTTATGAAATAAATCGTTTAATGGTTTAATTAGTTTATACTTAAATTATCCATCATAAATCGTTGAAATTCCGCTCTAGTTTAACACTGATTTATTACAACATAGTTGTAATGTTTTTCTTTCTGTTGGTTACTTACTTGGCTCTTCTTCCTATTGGAAAATTTAGGAGTTCTTGTTCTGACTTTCTTCGTGAACAAATATCATGTGAATATAGTCACCAGAAAGGACCAGTTTATCATAGCCTATGGGGGTCTGAAGGGAGCGATATGCTTCTCCCTTGTTTTCCTGCTCCCAGAGTTTTCCAGAAATAAGCTCTTCATTGCAGCAATCACAGCTGTAATTCTCTTTACTGTTTTCATACAGGTAAACAAACTATTAAAGTAGTGCAATTTGAAATCTTCCACTTAGATGGAAACAAATGCGCCAACATTCTCTCTCAAGACTTTAAAATAAGGTAGTTTAGATTTAAGACAGAATTATAGAATGTGAAACTGCTTCTACCATAACTCAAACTGGATATTTACAAAAGCTGAGATGGGATTTATTTTTTAAATCAATAGGGGAATGGGAGGATTTGCCATTTACTCAAGTGGTTGACACTGATAGCTTTACAAGAAATACTACATTTTAACTACTTAAAAAGGTAAGATTGGAGTTAAGGGCAGAAGGGCATATAAATGAAATGCTTTAGGATTTTAATTATAAGGTGTCTTTTCTCTTGAATTATCTCTTTGGCCTATTCACATTAACATTTCTCTCGAATTGCTAGTTCCCTGCACTTTAGTTGTGTAAAGCTAGTCAAAAGACTCTTGGAAAAATTTCTAAAAATGTATTCAGTAACTAAATGAGATAGTATTTGAAATTTTATCTAGAATTTTTAACTAGAAAAATAACGGTGTGTGTGTGTGCATGTGTGTGTGTGTGTGTGTGTGTGTGTGTGGTGGGGTAAGATAATTCGATGTGAGTTCGGCAGACCTCCCTGTAAACAAAATAATTATTTCTCTAAAATGGGTGATACGATTTTTTAGGTATTGATTTTTTTTTGTTTTTTAGTTAATGACTTTGATTAAGAATCTACACTTATTTCGTTCTAATTTTAAAATTAATGAATTATATAAAACCATCCACAAATCACATTTTTAAAAAACTAAGCATTAACTAAACTTTAATTTATATATCTGGTGGTAAAATATTACTTCAAAATGCAAAGTCATTTTGAAGAATTAACTTATAATTCCCACGTCTTTTAAAATTATTAATGTCCCTGATGATTTATCAATAACACTAATATTTCTCCTTTAATTTTATATATTCTTCAAGTATTCAAATGGATCTTACTCCCTGAGACTTCATCATGTTATGTTTCTCACATTGTTTCAAATGATGCTGTTATCCATTTTAAGATTTTGATCAGGGAGTTTTGGTTGGGCTTAGGTGTTTTGGGTAGATGTGGAGGGGTGTGATTGGACGAGTGCAATCAAAGACAGAGTATACAATAGTGAACCTCTTGTGTCATTCCTACACCATCTAGTGGTTGAAATATTTGCAGAAATTTTCATTTTGCTTAAGAATTAAGACTCAGTGCATTTCATGTAACCAAAATGTTTGTACCCCCATAATATCCTGAATTAAAAAAAATAAATAAAATAATCTGTTAAAAAAAAGACTCAATGGTGGCTCAGGTTTGCAACTTAGCACTCTGGGAGGCTGAGGTGGGAGGATCTCTTGAGCTCAGGAGTTTGAGACCAGTCTGAGCAAGAGCTAGACCCCATCTCTGCTAAAAATAGAAAAAGTTAGCAGGCATGGTGGTGCTAGCCTGTAGTTCTGGCTACTTGGATGGCTGAGGCAGGAGGATCGCTTGAGCCCAGGAGTTTGAGGTTGTTGTGAGGAGGCTGATGCCATGGCACTCTAGCCCAAGCAAGAGAGCAAGAGTCTGTCTCAAAAAAAAAAAAAAAAGACTCACTGTCAAAAAAGAGTACACTGTTATATTCTATTTATTGCAGACTTGTCATTATGTGCTTCAGACAGGTGAGTGCCTGGTCCACTGTCAGTAGAACATGTCTTTTGAATTATTTTTTGTGACATAGTGAAGAGCACTATGTAATCATTCAGTCATTCCTTTTCCCTTTGGTTCTTCTTGTGGAGAAAGAGGACTGGAGTTGAAATCAGAAGACCTGGATTCTAATCACAACTTCATTCCTGACTAGTGTTCTAATCTTGCACATGTCACCAATTACTGAGCATCCTTATTTGTAGGAAGAACATACAGGACCTGTCTTTCAGGATTTTTTTGGTTATAAAGATTAAATAGTAGTATAAATTTTAAAACACTTTACATTTATAAGGTATTATTGTTAATATTATTGTGAGAGAGTGTGCTAAAGAAATTTATCTTCACATGAGGTCTCCACTTGTCACTTCCACTTAACTACAGTCTAAATTCTGCCCTCACTGTTCCACCTAAATTGTCCTTGCCAAAGTCTCCACTGGTCTTCATATTGTAAAATTAGGATATTTTCTTTTGTCCTAATATTATACAACTTGTCAGTGGAGTTTCATTCAGTGGACTGTTTTCACTTTCTTCAAATCCTCTTATTTATTTATTTATTTATTTATTTATTGCTTTTCTTCTCATCGCAGGCTCCAAGAGTTTTTGCTTCCCTGGACATTTTTCAGTTTTCTTTGCAGGCCATTTCTTCTCTGTTGGGCCTCCAAATGTTAGAATTCTCCAGAATTAAGTTCTGAACATTCTGTTCTCACTATACTTTTTCATTATGTGATATATTCATTCTCATGGCTTCAAATGCAATGTAAATTCCAAATGTCTATCTCTGGTCCATACATCTTCTCTGAGGTCTGGATGTGTATAATCAACTATTACAAAATGGCTCTAATTGAATGTCTCACAAGAACATCACAACCAAGATGTCCACAAAGGACAAATCTGATCCTTACTAGTTCTTCTCTTTTCTCAGTAAATGGTACTGACATTTACCCACTTACAAGCCAGAAATGTAGGATGCATTTTTTATTCTTTCATTGTTCTTATCCCTCACATTAATTCCTGTGCTATTTAAAAACAAAATATTTTGAAATCAAACAGTGTGATACTTCCAGCTTTGTTCTTCTTTATCAAGAGTGCTTTGGATATCTGGGGTCTTTTGTGGTTCCATAGGAATTTTAGGATTGTATTTTTTATTCCTATAAAACATATGCCACAAGGACTTTGATATATATTGCATTGAATCTACTGATCACTCTTGGTAGTATGGATATTTTAATAGTATTAAGTATTCCAATCCATGAACATGGCACATTTTTTCCACTTCTTTGTGTACCCTTTAATTTCTTTAATCAATGGTATATAGTTTTCAGTGTACAAGTATTTCACCTCCTTGGTTAACTTTATTCCAAAGTATTGTGTTCTTTTTGATGCTATTGTGAATGGAATTGTTTCTTTAACTTCCTTTTCAGATAGGTTGTTGTTAGTATATAGAAATACAAATGATTTTTGTGTATTATCAGTTCTAACAGTTTTTTATTTTTTTTGTGTGTGTGTGTGTGTGTGTGTAGTCTTTATAGATAGTCTTTCTAAATATAAGATCATGTCATCTGGAAACAGAAATAAGTTTAATTCTTCCTTTCTGATTTATATGATTTTCTTTTTTTATTGCCCAATTGATTAAGACTTCCAATACTATATTAAATAGAAGTGGCAAGAGTGGATATTCTTGTCTTATTCCTGATCTTAGAGAAAGAGTTTTCACTTTTTCACCATTAAGTATGATGTTAGTTGTGCGTTTGTCATATATGACCTTTATTGTGTTGAGATACATTCCTTCTGTATCTAATTTATTGAGAGTTTTTATCATGAAGCAGCATTGACTTTTGTCAAATTCTTTTTCTGCATCTATTAAGGTAAGCATGTGATTTTTTTAATTCATTCTGGTAATGTGGTGTATCACATTAATTGATTTATGTATGCTGCATGATCCTTGCATCCCAGGGGTAAATCCCACTTGATAATGATTTATGATACATTTACTGTGCTTTTGAATTTGGTTCACTAGTATCTTGTTGAATATGTTTGCATTTATGTTCACCAGGGATGTTTGGCCTGTAATTTTCTTTACTTGTAGTGTCTTTGTCTGGCTTTGGTATCAGGGTTCTGCTGGCCTCATACAATGAGGTAGGAAGTGTTCCCTTTTCTTTAATACTTTAGAAGAGTATAAGGATAGCTCTTAATTCTGCTTTATATATTTATTAGAATTCACTAGTGAAGTCATCCAGTCCTAGACTTTTCTTTGTTGGGAGTTTTCTGACTATTGATTCAATGTCCTTACTCATTATTAGTCTTTTCATATTTTTTCTTTCTTTGTGATTCAGTCTTGGTAGGTGTTATGTTTCTAGGAATTCGTCCATTTCTTCTGGTTTATCCAATCTGTTGGGGTATAAAATTGTTCATACAAGTTTGCCAGGAGTTAGCTACTTTCCCAGCAAAACAGGCCCCAAGGCAGGATTTTAGCAAGGGATTTGGAAATAATAGAAAATAAAGAAATAATATAGATGGAGAAATGATTAAGACAGAGACAAAGTGCAGTTTAAATGATGGGGGAGTTATGGGGCCCCCAGCATTCCCATGAGCTGTGAGGCCACGAGTGAAGTCTCACATCAGTATTTATTGTTACAGCAAATAGTTGTCTTTTGTTAGAGAATTACTTGTACAATTCACTTTTTGAGGTTTCCAAGGGAACCTTATCTAATTCTGTCTACAATAATAGATGGTTGCACAATTTTTCTAAGATAATCATGTTAACCCTAAGTTAGAAACAGACCTAGCTGAGCATACAAATTAAAGATAAAATGTATAAAATGAGAACACTGAGTCTGTGTACTACTCTAATCTATTTATTCTAAACACAGAGACATGTAGTCAGGAGTGAAGCAGGAATAGCCTTGAAATCTAGGATAGTTCCAGCTGCACGTTATCTGCTGGGCAGGCATTTTAATCAGCTTCTCCGCCAAGGACCCAAACTGAGTTTCTGCCTTGCAAAAAAGCTCAAGGCAATGGCCAGCAGCAAAGAAGAAATGTTGCTTTGCAAAGGTCCTCTGACACTGTCTCCCTTGATGGAAGAAGGTTCTATTCTGTGAACTAACATGTCCACAGATTCCTTCAAGGCAAAGCCCTGCAAAGCTCCTGAAATCTTTTCACGTCTCTTAGCCTATTTCCAAACACAAGTTGAATATCGCTTATCTGAAATGATAGAGATCAGAAGTGTTTGGGATTTCGAATTTTTTTTTCACATTTTGGAATATTTGCATCGTACATACCAGTTGAGCATTTCTATCTGAAAATCCAAAATCCAATATGTTCCAATAAGCATTTTCATTGAGCATAATCTTGGCACTCAAAAAGTTTTGGATTTTAAAGTATTTTGGATTCCAGATTTTCAGATTAAGGATGCTTAATAGTTGTAATCTACTAACCTGGGGGAGTCTTCTATAATCCTTTTTATTTTTGTGGCATAAGTTCTAATGTCTCCTCTTTAATTTATGACTATGTGTATTTGAGTTTTCTCTCTTTTTCCTTATTTAGTCCTGCTAAGAGATTTCCATTTTAGTGATCTTTTATACACCAAGTTATTTATTTATTTTTATTTCGGCTTATTATGGGGGTACAAAAGTTCAAGTTATATATATTGCCCATGTCCCACCTATCCCCCCGAGTCAGAGCTTCAAGCGTGTCCATTCCCCAGACAGTGCACATCGCACTCATCATGTAGGTATTCCTTCCCCCCACCCCCCACCTCAGTCTGAAACCCAATTGGTATTATTCCCAAATGTGCACTTAGGTGATGATCAGGGAAACCAATTTGCTAGTGAGTACATGTGGTGCTTATTTTTCCATTCTTGAGATACTTCACTTAATAGAATGCATTCCAACTCTCTCCAGGAGAACAAGAGGGATTCTATATCACCATTATTTCTTATAGCTGAGTAACACTCCATGGTATAAATATACCACATTTTACTAATCCACTCATGAATTGATGGGCATTTGGGTTGTTTCCACATCTTTGCGATTGTGAATTCTGCTGCTATAAATATTCGGGTACAGTTGTCTTTTTCATAGAATTACTTTTGTTCTTTTGGGTAGATGTCCAATAATGGGATTGCTGGATCGAATGGTAGGTCTACTTGTATCTGTTTAAGGTATCTCCATAATGCTTTCCACAGGGGTTGCACTAGTTTGCAGTCCCACCAGCAGTGTATGAGTGTTCCTGTCTCTTTGCATCCACGCCAACATGTACAGTTTTGGGACTTTTTGATAAAGGCCAGTGTCACTGGAGTTAAGTGATATCACATTGTGGTTTTGATTTGCATTTTCCTGATGATTAGAGATGTTGAGCATTTTTTCATGTGTTTGTTAGCCATTCTTATATCTTCTTTTGAGAAATTCCTATTCATGTCCTTTGCCCGCATTTTGATAGGGTTGTTTGATTTTTTTCTTGCTGATTTTCCTGAGTTCTAAATAGATTCTTGTTATCAGTCCTTTATCTAATGTGTAGTATGCAAAAATTTTTTTTCCCATTCTGTAGGTTGTCTGTTTATTCTCATGACTATTTCCTTGGCTGTGCAGAAGCTTTTTAATTTAATCATGTCCCATTCATTTATTTTTGTTGTTGCTGGGATTGCCTTTGGGATCTTCTTCATAAATTCTTTGCCTAGGCCAATGTCTGTAAGAGTCTTTCCTATATTTTCTTCTGGAATTCTAATAGTTTCGCACCTAAGATTTAAGACTGTTATCCACCGTGATTTGATTTTTGTGAGAGGTGAAAGCTGTGGGTCCTGTTTCAGTCTTCTACATGTGGCTATCCAATTTTCCCAGCACCATTTATTGAATAAGGATTTTTTTTTCCCTAGTGTATGATTTTGTCTGCTTTGTCAAAAATCAGATGGCTATATGAAGATGGTTTTATGGCTGGGTTCTCAGTCCTGCTCCATTGGTCTATGTGTCTATTCTTGGGCCAGTTCCACTCTGTTTTGGTTCCTATAGCCTTGTATTAGATCATTAAGTATGAAATGTCTGATTTCTTTAAGTACTTGTTTGACAGTTGACATTTCTGACAATTCACTTTGATACTTCTTTTTTTTCCCCCCTATTGTGAAGGTATACCCTCAGTCTTTCAAATACATATTTTTTTTTTGACTTTTTTTTTTTATTTCAGCATATTAGTAATAGACATTTGTGGCTTAGTTATAGTACACGGGTGGTCAGTTCACAGTCTTTAGTTGATAGTGTAAGAGGTGAATGTAATATATATTTTTTTCCAAGTAAGCAATTTGTCCCCAAAATTGTTTGTTGAAAAACATAGTCTTTCTTGTTAAGATCTTAACCTTTCTTCATCGAACACTGTACACTTGTATGCTAGCAGCTGTCCTGTTGATGGGTACATTCTTCTACCAATTCCATACTATTTTCATAATAGTAAATTCTGTATAATGATTTTAGCCATAATTATCAAATACATATTTTGGCTTGTGATTATCTTTCACATTTTTAGAGCAATTTTTGTGATACGATGGTTAAGTCAAAAAAATATGTTATTTTTGAATATGATTTAAATCATGGAATCAATGCAGTACTGACAGCTCAAAATATCATTGAAGTGTTTGGGAAGGATATGGCTAATGAACACACAGTATGTCGATGGATTGAGAAGTTCCATTCTGGTTATTTTAATTTTGAAAATGAGCTATGCAGGTGACCTGAGACCAACGTGGCTAATGATGAGTTGAAAGCTATAGTGGAAGCAAATCCATCTCAACCTACATGTGAATTAGCAGCAAGATTTGACATTACTATTCCAACAATATTGGACCATTTGAAGCAAATTGGAAAGGTTAAGAAGCTGGATAGATGGGTACCGCATGAAATAAATGAGTGTCAGAAGAGAAATCATCTTGAGCTTGCCTTTCTTTGCTGTCATGACATAAAGGTGAACCATTTCTACACTGTCTCTTTATGTGTGTTGAAAAATAGATTCTTTTTGACAATTGCAAGCATTCAGCACAATGGCTGGATAAAGATGAAGTGCCAAAATACAGTCCAAAACCAAATATTCATAAAAAAAAGCTAATGGTGTCTGTTTGGTGGTCCAGTGCTGGTATTTTCCGGTACAGCTTAATGAAACCTGGTCAATTGATCACAGCAGATGTCTACTGCAACCAGTTGGATAAAATGATGAGGATTCTTCTGATTAAACAGCTGAGATTCGTCAAACAGACAGTCTAATCTTCTTGCAAGACCACATGCTGCAAAAAACAATGATGCTCAAACCACAGAAGCTGGACTTGGAAACTCTCTGTCATACTCCATATTTACCAGACCTTGCTCCAGCTCAACACCACTTCCTCCAGGCTTTGGAACACTTCTTGCAAGGAAAAATATTCCATTATCAGCAAGTTGTGGAAAATGCCTTTTGCAATTTCATTGCCACTTGCTCTCCAGCCTTCTTCACTGGTGCAATAAACAAGCTACCCTTAAGATTCCAAAACTGTGTTGATAGTTTAGGTGCACATTTGGATTAATTATAGTGCTTTTGTTTGAGATATAATAAACTAAACTTTTGATTTGAAATCAGACATTTCATATTAAATTACCTAATAGTATAGCATGAAGTCTAGTAAATTGATGCCTCCCAATTTGTTCTTCTTGCTTAAGGTTGCTTTGGTTATACAGGGTCTTCTCTGGTTCTGTATGAAGCATAGAATTATTTTTTTCTAGATCTGTGAAGAATAATGTTGGTATTTTAGTAGGGATAGCATTGATTCTATAGATAACTTTAGGTAGTACAGACATTTTAACAATGTTGATTCTGCTGATCCATGAGTATGGTATGGTTTTCCATCTGTTCGCATCTTCTGCTATTTCCTTCTTCACTCTTTCATAGTTCTCCCTGTGGAGGTTCTTCCCCTCCTTAGTTAAACATATTCCTTGGTGTTTTATTTTCTTGGTTGCTATTGTGAAAGTTATTGAGTCTTTGATTTGCTTCTCAACTTCACTCTTGTTGGCCTATATCGATGCTACTGGTTTGTATACATTGATTTTGTAACCTGAGACTTTGCTAGACCTATATATCAATTCTAGTATTCTCTTGGCAGAATTGTTGGGGTTTTCTAGACATAAGATCCTATCTTCAACAAAGAGTGATAGTTGACCTCTTCTTCCCCCATTTGGATGCCCTTGATTTCCATCTCTTGTCTGATTGCTGTGCCTAGGACTTCCAGCACTATGTTGAATAGAAGTGGTGATAAAGGACAACATTTCTAGTACAAGTTCTAAGTAGGAATGCTTTCTATTTTTCCCCATTCAGTATGATGTTGTCTGTGGGTTTGTCATATATGGCTTTTATGATTTTGAGGTAATTCCTGTCTATGAATATTTTGTTAAGTATTCTTATCATAAACAGGTGCTGAATTTTGTTGTATGCTTTCTTTTTCACCTATTGAGAGGATCATATGGTTTTTGTTTTCACTTCTTTTTATGTGGTGTATTAAGTTTAGAGACTTGCATATGTTGAACCATCCCTGAATCTCTGGGATGCTGCCCACTTGGTCATGATGGATTATTTTTTTGATAATCAGCTTATTTGATTTGCTAGGATATTATTGATAATTTTTGCATTTTATTTATAAGGGATATTGGTCTGTAGTATTCTTTTTTTCTTGAGTCCTTTCCTGGCTTTGGTATCAGGGTGATTTTGGCTTCATATGAAGTAGTGGGGAGGATTCTTTCCTTCTTGATGTTGTGGAATAATTTCTGCAGGGTACACATCAGTTCTTCTTTGGGGGTCTGGGAGACTTTGGGTGTGAAACCCTCTGCTCTGGGACTTTATTTTTAGGAAGGTTTTTTTTTTTGTTATTACTGCTTCAATTTTGGTACTTGATATTGGTTTGTTCTGGGATTCTATATCTTCTTTATTGAGCCTAGGGGGGCTGTGTGTTTCTAAGAATTTTTCTATTTCCTCCACATTTTCAAGTTTATGTTCATAGAGATTTTTTAGTATTCAGAGATTATATTTTGTATTTCTGTGCTATCAGTTATAATTTCTCCTTTTTCACTCCTAATTGAGCTTATTAGAGTCCTTCCTTTTCTGCCTCTGGTTAACCTAATGAGAGGTGTGTCAATTTTGTTTATCTTTTCAAAGAAACAATATTTGTTTCATTTATCTTCCATATAGTTGTTTTATTATCAACTTCATTTAGTTCTGCTCTGATCTTCGTTATGTCTTTTCTTTTGCTCGGTTTGGGGTTGGATTGCTCATCATTTTCCAGTTCTTTGAGGTGATTTATTAGATTGATTATTTGTGATCTTTCTGTCTTTGGATATAGGTATTTATGGCTATTAATTTTTTTCTCAGTACTTCTTTAACTCTATTCCACAGATTTTTATACATTGGGTTCCTATTATCATTTAGTTCAAAGAATCTTTTGATTTCTGTCCTAATTTCCTTCTTGAGCTGACTGTAATTCACCAGTAGATTATTTAGTTTCCATGATTTTGTGTAGAGATGAGTGTTTCTGTTGGAGTTGATTTCTAATTTTATTCTACTGTGTGGTCTGAGAAGATGCATGGTATCATTTCTATTTTTTTAATTTGTTGAGACATTTTTTGTGGCATAGGATGTGCTTGTTCTTAGATAATTTCCCATGAGCTGATGAGAAGAATATATATTCAATCATTTTGGGGTAGAATGTTCTGTTAACGTATGTTAGGCCCATTTGTTCTAGAGTTCTGTTTAAGTCCATTGTTTCTTTGTTAATTTTCTGTTTGGAAGATCTGTAAACTTCTTTCAGCAGGGTGTTAAAGTCCCTGGCTATTACGGTGCTGTTATCCATCTTTTTTTTTTTTTTTTAGATCAAGTAGGATTTGCTTTATGAATTTAGGCACTCCTGTGTTAGGCGCATAAATATTTAAGATTGTTATGTCTTCTTGTTCAATTGTTCCCTTTACCATTGTATAATGACCATCTTTGTCTTCATTATATTTATTGCTTTGAAGACTAACTTATCTGCTGTGATAACTGCTATGCCAGGTTGATTTTGGTTTAGCATGGAATATAGTTTTCCATGCCTTAACCTTTAGTCTGGATGAGTCCTTGTGGGTTCGATGTGTTTCCTGGAGAGAGTAGATACTTGGCTATTGTATATTTATCCATTCGGCCAGCCTATGCTTCTTCAGTGGGCAGTTCAATCCATTCCATGCACACTTATTGAAAGAAGTGATAAGTGGAGTGGATATCTGTTCATCCTGTTGAGTTGAACTTTGCTGCTTTGTTTTATTTCTTGAGCCATTGTGGTATCTGGCCTTCAACCTTTAGCTTTTGGGTGATTTTACACTGGTGAGTGTTCATTGTGCTGATCCATAAGTAATGCAGTTCTGAGTCCTTCGTGCAGGGCAGGTCTTGCCTAGATGAATTCCCTCAGTGTTTGGTTGTCTGTGAAAGACTTTAATACCCCCTCATATAGGAAGCTTAGTTTTTAAGGATACAGAATTCTAGGCTGGGCATTATTATGTTTGAGAAGTCTGAGAATGGGACCCCAATCCCTTCTGGCTTGTAAGGTCTCAGTTGAAAAATCTGCAGTTAGTCTGATGGGTTTTGCTTTGTAGGCTACCTGCTGCTTTTGCCTTACACTTTGTAGGAGCACCTGTTTCATTTTTATTTTGGCTGGTATGATGACTGTGTGTCATGGTGTTTGCCTCTTTGTGATAGATCTCCCAGGAGTCCTTTGAGCTTCTTGTACCAGGATATCTAGATTTCTAGCAAGGCCAGGGACATTTTCCTCAATTATTCCCTCAAATAAATCATCCAACCGTTGTGTATTTTCTTCTTCATCCTCAGAGATGGCTATGATCCTTATGTTAGAACTCTTTACATAATTTGATATTTTTTGTAGGCTTTGCTGGTTCCTCTCATTTCTCTGCTCTATGTCTGTGACTGACTTGCTTAATGAAAGTTGTCTGTCCTTAAGCTCTGAGATTATTTCTTCTCCCTTATATATCCTGTTCTTGAGGCTTTCCACTGTATTTTGTAACTGCTTATATGAATTTTTCACTTGAAGAAGTTCTGTTTGATTTTTCTTTAATAATTCAATTTCTTTAGTGAATTTTTCATTCATTTTCTGCATTGTTTTTTGTGGTGTCTTTATGTGGGGTTTCTATTTTATTTTGTATTTTATTAAACTTCCTTACATGTTCAAAATTCTTCATCTGTCATTTCGATATTCTGCTTTTGGTTGGTATTCATTACTAGGGAGCTGGTGTTCCCTTTTGGGTTTGATCTTTCGCTCTGATGATTCTTCATTCTTCCAGAGTTCTTTCTCTGGTTCCCTCTCATCTGGAACAGATGTTGCTTCTTACTTTTGCATTTTCTTTTGTTTAGATAATGACATGCCAAGTATAATTTGTGAGTCAGTAGGTGGGTGCTTGAGGGTGAGAATGAACCATACCCTCTATGATTTAGTCAATAAATGCTGTTTATGGATGTGCAAATTATCCTCCCTGTCAGTAGGTGATGTTTGCTGGAGGAAGCAAGCTTCACTGTTGGTTTTGGACCATATGACCAGCTCTAGTTCCTCTGGAGAAGCTCTCTAATGTCCCTGGTAGTGGGTGGGTCCCTGGAATTTTCATGTGGGTCCTTTATTCACCACTACAGCAGAAGTGGGTCGGGGGATGAGGGTGGGTGGGTTAGAATGGGTGAGCCTGCCCTACAGGTCCACAAATGCTGGTAAGGGGTATACAGGGGTTAAAAGTCTATTCCCCACTTCTGGGATAAGCTTCCCAGGAGATAGTGAAGTGGCCTCACTCAACCAGAAGGTCTGCTCTCTATCCCCAGAAAACTCTGCCAGGGGAGTGCTCCCACCAGCGGAATAGTAACAGCTCATGGAACTCTTGGATCAAGCTGAAGTCCCTAGTAAAGTGAATGGTGGTGGGGGCAGCTACTCTGATCCAGCCTGAGGCACCAGAGGCCTTTGGTTGCCATGAGAACCAGTATTTATCCAAATTGATTCTCCCATGTTCAGTAAACTCTGATATGGCAGCTCTCTGTGGGAGGAGTGAAGGGGTGCACTTACATACCCCTGTTTTCCTCTGCTTCTCCATATCCTCCCAATGGGCCAGGGCTCTCACTTGCTGCCCGACCCTGAAACTGGGACCTCTCCCCCAGCCTCCATGCCCTGTCATCTGCACCATAAGCAGGTGGACATACCAAATGCCTGTGGGTGGGAAAGTCACAAACTGTGGCTGCCCTGCTGGCTTGGGGCAGAAGTGTATCCCTTGGTTCTGAAAGGGAGCCACTCAGCACAGAGAACTCCAACAGCTGCTATGGTTGGGGGAAGGAGCCACTGTCTTCCGGTACTGCTGTTGACCTGGGGGAGAGCACTGATCCAACCTCCTCCTCTTTGCAGCTGCAGCACCATGACCATGGCACCATGACCACCCTTCTCTCTGAGCCACAGTGGTGGCTACTCTGTCTGAGAAAGGCTTGGACACTCTCCCCGTTGGCCAAGGCAGGCTCAGTCACTCAGTGCAAGGCACTTTGATAGTTGCTATGGGGTGGGTGCTGCCACATGCCTACATGTGGCTTGAGCCAAAATTACTTCCTGAGATGAAAGGAGTGAAGGAGATGCAGAGGAGGGTGGAGTCCAGACGCAGGGATGCCGGCTCTCTGGTTCCTCATGGCGCTCCCCCTGTGTCCTGTTGCAGGCCTGAGGCACTTGGGTGGGGGAGGAGGAAATTTCTTACCCTTTCACTGGGCTCTGGAACTCCCTCAATTTGGTTCCTGCGGATTTCTCCCTTCTATCCTACTATCTCTCAGCTGTTCAATTCCTGTTGGTGGTTTCCTGGACTCCACTGGTGTCAGTCCCTGTGGTCCACTTCTCATCAGCTATCACCTAACCCTCTGCTCCCCTTTGTCCAATCCTCAACTCCTCTACTGGGAAGGTCTGATAAGCCTTGGCTCTAGTTGTCCATCTTGAACTCTCTCTGGATTTCTTATCTCTTTTCCCTTCTTTTCTCTTTTTGTTCCTCTGACTGGATTATTTTAAATGACTTATTTCTAAGTTTGCTGATACCTTTTTTTTTCTTTTTTTTTTTTTCTTGGTTAAGTCTGCTGGTGAAGACTTCTAGTGAATTTTTCAGTTCAGTTATTATTAATATACTTTTTGGGTCCAGAATTTCTGTTCTGTTTGGCTCTATTTTATGGTTTCTCCTTTTTTATTAATAATCTCATTTTTTTCATGCAGCACTTTTATGATTTTATTTAGTTGTCTATCTTCTGTGTTTTCTTATAATTCACTGAACTTCTTTAAGATGGTTATTTTGAATTCTTTATCAGGCAATTCATAAATCTCCATTTCTTCAAAATCATAATGGGAGATTTATTTTTGTCCTTTCATTGTTTTATGTTTCCATGATTCTTTTCTTTATTTCAGAATGTTATGGGGGTACAAACATTTTGGTTCCATGAATTACTTTTGTACACTTTGAGTCAAAGTTATAAATGTGCCCATCACCCATACAGTGTGCATTGTATCCATTAGGTGTGAATTTATTCATCCCCTCCCCCCCACCTACTTGATTTCTGTTAACTTTTATTACCATAGGTGCATATGAGTCTTGCTCTGTAAGTTTCAATGTAGTAGTGAGTACATATGGTTTTTGTTCTTCCATTCTTGTGAAACTTCACTTAAAAGAATAGTCTCCAGTTCCTACAAAAGGTATTAGTTCACTACTTTTTATGGCTGTGTAATATTCCATGGTGTACATATACTACATTTTATTGATCCACTCATATTGATGGACACTTGGGTTGTTTCCACATCTTTGTGACTGAGGATTGTGCTGCTCTAAACATTCAAGTGCAAGTGTCTTTTTAATAAAATGTCTTTTTTTTTCCCTTTGGGTAAATACCCAGTAGTGGGATTGCTGGATCAAATGGTAGGTCTACTTTTAGTTCTTTGAAGTATCTTCATACCATTTTCCATAGAGGTTGTAATAGGTTGCAGTCCCACCGACAGTATATAAGTGTTCCTTTCTCTCTACATATGTGCTAGCATCTGTTGTTTTGGGATTTTTTGATAAAAGCCATTTTTCATGTTTCTTGTAGATTTTTGTTCATGTCTGTGCATTTGAAGACACAAAAATCTCTCCCAGTCTCTACAGACTGGCTTTAAGAGGAAAAGACTTTTGCCAATCTGCCTGGATGCAGTTTGTAAGAGCCTCTCAAACCTTTTCTACTGATATATCTTCTCAGGACTTATGTATGGAGATTCCTAATCAAATGAGAGTTACTGGTTTCTTTCCTTCTTTCTTTCTTTGTTTTTTTCCCAGGAGCCTATAATCCCTTGCTCCCTCTTGTGTCTGACTTCTGTACCGCAGGCTGAGATGCTGGAGACACTCCACTTCTCTTGCTCCTTCCCTGTAGAGAGAAGCTTTAAGTGCTGCAACTTCTCCCAATTTTGGTGAATTTTGCTGGGTACTTCATATCACCTGCATATTCTCCGGTGATCTTAACTGACCTCACAAAGTTATCAGGTTCTGTTAACACTCTGACTGAGGTGAAACAGAATCTGGCCCCTCAGGCAGTACACTGAATGTCTGGGGACATTGTTGGCACACTTCATTCATCTTCCTCCCTCCTTAGGGAAAAATCTCAAGTTTATCACCTTGTCTTTTTTTTTTTTTTTTTTTTTTTGAGACAGAGTCTCACCCTGTTGCCCAGGCTAGAGTGAGTGCCGTGGCGTCAGCCTAGCTCACAGCAACCTCAAACTCCTGAGCTCAAGTGATCCTCCTGTCTCAGCCTCCCGAGTAGCTGGGACTACAGGCATGCGCCACCATGCCCGGCTAATTTTTTCTATATATATTTTTAGCTGTCCATATAATTTCTTTCTATTTTTAGTAGAGGTGGGGTCTCGCTCTTGCTCAGGCTGGTCTCGAACTCCTGAGCTCAAACGATCCGCCCACCTCGGCCTCCCAGAGTGCTAGGATTACAGGCATGAGCCACCGCGCCCGGCCAAACTATCACCTTGTCTTAATTACAGAGAACCATGCTGGCCACAGTAAGCCATGTGCCCCTTTTCCTTTGTTCTTAGCTGCCCCCAGGTGTCCAAGTTATGCTGGTTTCATTAGCACTCTGTGTAATATGAGATGGAAACTGGCTCTTTGGGCAGTGCATTGAAAGGCTGGGGACATTGAAAGCACACTCAATTTTCTCTTTCCCCACAAAGAAGAAGTCACAGGCCAACATGACCTTTCTTGTTGCTGAGCTATGCCAACTTGGGAGAGGGGCTGACACAGGTAAAATAAAATTGCTTTTCTTACCCTTTTCAATGTGGCTATTCTTGGTTTTGTGCCTGTTTGGAGTACTGTAACTTCTTAGCTGGGTTGTGGACTTCTCATAAAAGATTTTGGTCCTTGTGACATTGTTAAATTGATGTTTCTGTGGGAGAGCAAAAGCTTAGCCTTTCTATTCCTCCATCTTGCTGACATCACTTGTAATTTTAACAACTGAAAACCAACCACTCAACCTTTGAAACAGAGAATTAACAATACCCTATGTTATATTCTGCTATCCTGTTTCCCTGCTTCTCCCCCTCACATATAGCCAATATTCTGAATGTATCATTAACCATTCTCTTATCTTTGAAAAAATAATTTTTGAAATCACACATTACATACATAGACACACATAAATAACATATTAATTTTTACCTTTATAAAAGTGTGTGTATGTATGCGTGTGTGTTACATGTAGCTTTCTATAATTTTTTGGTCTAACATTGTGTTTTTAATATTTATTCATATTGTTTAGAGTAGTTCATTCATTTTCACTGCTCTATAATTTTGTATTTTATGATTATATAACATTTTATTTATCCATTCTCCTTTCAGTTGGTATATGGGATTTCTTTCTTTCATTTTTCTTTTTTGCTTTTACAAATAGTGCTGCCTTGAACATTCTTGTATGTGACTCCTTGTTGAATCTATATGCTATCTTCCATTCCCATTGTCATTATTTTAGTCTGAGCTACTATGATCTCTTTTCTGAACTGCCTTAAAATTTCCACTGTTTCATTTCATACTTCAATTCCCATAAAAACAAAAGCCATCTTTTTAAAACACAAATTTTATTAGTTACTTTACAAAAATATTTCTATATCTTCTTTTTAAATTTGTAATAAATTCAAAAACCTTAGCATGGCTACAAGCTGGAACCAATATAGCTTATGTCTACCTTTGAATCCTCGTGGTTTTGGACCACTCTCCTTCTCGCATCCATTGTAATTTATAGCCTTTGTTCATTTTCTCAAACATGACAAACTTTTTCCTATCTTGAGGATTTTAAACGTGTTAGTTCTCCTCCTAGAACATATTCTCTTAGTTTCTTGCATGTGTGGCTTCCTATTATCCTTTAAGTCTCAGTTAATATATAACCTTTTCAGAGAAACCTTCAGAAGCCACTCTATGTGAGTGAATTTCTACCCACTTGTTCTTCTGTATTGCTTTGCCATGGGTTGTTTTTCTTCATAGAATGTATCACTTTATCTATCTATCATCTATTATTTACTTACTTTCTTCTCTACTTGTGTGATGTCTGTCTTCGCTACTAGGCTATAATTTCTATTAATGCGGGCCATATATATGGCTTATTCACCACTATATCCTCAGTGTCTCACACAATACGTGGTTTCAATGAAATGTGCAATGAACTCTGTGAAATAAAGAAATAAATGTTTAAATAGTTTATATGGTTAATATAGAATGGGAATAGAAATTATGAACATATAGTAGAGCTAGAAATATATATGTGTGTATGTGTATTTGTGTGATATATGTATATTAATATATGTGTGTATATCTATATTTAAACCATGGCCTTGCTCTCATGAATACTTCCATTTAACCAGATATGCTAGTTACTACAGAGAGTTGACCATATGAAATAAAATTTTGTCTCTGGACTCCACTTTATATCTTCAAATGGACAGAATATAATAGTACCAAATACATAAAGTGGGATGTATGAGGAGATGTCACTCAGTTGTATTTGTTTGACATATTTGTGTTTAGAAGCATTAACTTTGATCTATCTCCAGTATACTGAGGGGAATGAATTAAGGTAAGTGAAAATGGAAAGTAGTGTGGACGAGTTAGAAAATATAAATATGGAGTCAGAATTTTAAAAGACCAGGTCATTAGGCAGAGCTGCCTACACTGGAAAGCATTTTGCCCATGATAAGCATGATTATAAGGATGTGATTCTATCCCATTAAAGCACTGTATAATAATTTTTCAAATGTCAGAATGAATTTAGTGAAATCTCCCAACTCAAATGTCACCTAAAAAGCAAGAATTACACAAAATTACTTATGGAAACCATGTGAATAGGATGATCCCCTGACTGGGCAATTCAAATGCATTTACAAAAAATTGCATAGTTTCAAATTGGAAAGGAAGTTCTTGGGGTGACATGTTCTTTTGCTGTGTTAAAGTAACCAGAAGCACAGTAAGATATTTCTGTCATTTAAAAGACCTAAAGAGCCGATGAATCACTAGGACACCTTTAGTTTCTTTTAAGTTTCAACCTTCACATTAATGGAAATTATTACATGCTTCTTTACTCCTTTCCGAAATAAAGAGAAAATAACAACTTTATAAGGAAACATTTTCAAAATGTTTTAAAATGGCTTAGTAATCCGGAAGCTCATTTGAAAGCAATAGGCTTTGTTGTCTATTTGCAGCCATTTTCCCAATTCCAGCTTAGGTTTTTGACCTAAGTTAATATATTTCTTCCTTAAAGTCCTTGTTCCCACATGCAAATTTTAAGGCAAATCTCAACTCCTTCTCTTATTTTTAATTCAAATATACTTTGATTTAAAAACTCAAAACAAAGCAATATTTTGGGAAATTTATAACTCTCCATTTTCTCACTTTCTTTTCTCTTTTAATTGCATTCTTGCTTCCTCCTCTCTCTGTCTACAGAAGATGAAGGAGCAAACATCATTCACCCTTGCTGTTAGTTCATTTAAATGATATTGTTAAGTATGCATTCCAAGTCAACAAAACTGGTGTTCTACTTATTATATTTCTACCTTAAAGCACTGATATATCCCTAAAACCAGGTATTAAGTGAATTTAGACTAGTCAGTTCATATGTTTAATTAAGGATTTAACAATCAATATAAACTATTTAGATTGGGACTCTCAAAATGAAATACAATGGTAATAAAATTTTTTAACAGCGAATTATGTGATATGTAGAATTCATAACCCCTATCCTTCTCCTTGCTTTGAATTGAGAGTCTCTGCCCAAGGAAAGAGTCTGTGGATCAGGTCAGGTAGAAATAGCAGTCATTTAGTAGATAGGAGATGTTCATGAGAACTTTTTCCCTTTCTTTTGCTCTTATAAGTGTGCTTCAAATTAGCCTTTGCAATTGTGATATAGAAGCCAAATTAGAAGGTTAATAATCAATATTTTTTAGAATTAGTGGCCAATCAGTGCTTTCCATAGTAGAAGTTTCAATTTTACCTAGACTATACAATTTTGTGACGCTGTGCATAGTGCTTTCACATCTGTTATTTCATTTTATCATTAATGTTACTTAATGTTGATGTATTAAATGACTTTATTGAGCAACTACTAATAGCTTGGTCACATGCAGAGTGATTGAAATGTAGTAATAGGCATAGTAAACACTGATTTTGTTTTTTATAAGCTTATGAACTAGTCAGTGTAATTATTATAAAATGTTAAATATAAGACTGATGACACTTTTGACTTTCTCTCTTATCATTATTATTAGTAGCTTTGGCAATATGTTCATTTTTATAGAAGATCACGCAATGTGATAACCACATTTAAAAATATATGTTGGGGCTCAGAAACTGATACTCCAAAATATGGCCTTTTGTCTATGCTGAACTGAAAAAGAAGCCACAAGATCTCTCTGACTTTCCCCTCTCCAACCATCTTGCCCAAAGTATAAGATGAACTTGTTCACTGAAGTGCCCTTATCTGCCTAAAGTCCAGAATTACCAAAGAAGAGAAACAATTATCTCTGGTCCCTTCTCTTAGCTTTCATTAACTAAACTCATATTGTAGAAAGGAAGACTAAAGTCTGTCAACAAACCTGGACAGAATTTTGTCACAAACCATTGTCTTCTCTGTGGACCAACAGACTTTGTGCTAGACCATGATATGTTCCTCAAGCCCATTGACTTATCTGTAGTAATCAATGAATTCTTCAACAGAATTCCTGTTTTCCCTACTCCCACAACCTGTTTTACTACGATCCAGGCCCTCATTCTTTCTGTAACCTCAAGACCATAAATAAGCTTCTGCACCCCATTGTGGGGTGGGTCTTCATTCTAAAGGCTCCCATATCATGTAAAACTATGATCAAATAAATTTTTATGGCTTTTGTCTAATTAATCTGCCTTTTATGTTGAGTTTTCAGCAAAACTTCTCAGGGGAAAGGGGAAGCTTTCCTTTCACCCCTATATATACTAATGGGGCCTCTCAGGATAAAAATCTGAAAAGACAATTTAAAGTGTTAGCCTCTTCCATCCCCAGACAATAATCAAAACCTTAAGAATTCTGCATATGTTACGATTTTTTTATTTTAATTATTTTGACCTCTGACTACTTTAGGAATACTTTTTTGAACTTCAAATATCATCTTTCATTCTTGAATTGATGTTATAGTAGAAGTGCATGGATTTAGAATTAGACAATATGAACTTGAGTCATACATCTGTAAAACTTTCTCTACTAACATTAGAAAATATCTTGTTTTTGCTTTTCTTATTATCAAATTGAGGGGTGTCTTATTGTGTTTTGTGTAGCTATCACAGAATACTTAAAACCACATAATTTATGAACAATAGGAGTTTAATTGGCGATAGTTCTGGAGGCAGGGAAGTCTAAAATCATGGCACTAGCATCTGGTGAGGGCCTTAGGACTGGACATCTCTTGGGGGAAGGTAGAAGGGCAGGTGAGGGTGAGAGTGAGAGATAGAGAGCTTTGAACTCACTTTTATAACAACTCACAGTTGTGATAATGAACTCACTTTCACAATAATGACATCAACCCAGTAATGAGGCAGACCATCACCTCTTAATTGTCCCACCTCCTAATACCATTGCAATGGCAATTAAATTTTAACATATGTTTTGGAGAGGGCAGTCAAACCATAACAAAGGGTTTCTTATGGGGGGTAACTATTGGATTTTTGGGCAGGAGAATTTGTTATTGTTTAGCATCCCTGACCCCCTACCCACCAAATGCCAGTAGTAAGTGCCATTGTGATAACTCAAAAATGCCTCCCTCTAATAGTTTTAAACATCCTTTTGGAGGGTTCAGAATAGTTGAGAACTACCTTATCATGTCATATTTCATTCAGCTCTAAAACTCCTATAATCTAAGAAAAAGGAAATCTCCAAAGAACAACTTGGGTTAGAGTAGTCATCCATGGTACTTCCTTTAACTTCCCAACCTATCTGCATCTGCTCACATCCTCTTTTTCCTTCTTTCAACAGGGGTGGGATCTTCTATGTCAAACTATACTATAACTTTCTCACATTGTATTATCAATCATTTCTTTTTTGACCACGTGTATTCACATTCTTCTTCTCAACTGAATCCTTGCCATCAGATTTAAACAGGCTCACATCACTCCTATTTAAAACATAACACAACTAAACCAAAATATATTCTCTATTGACCTTTGTTTCTGCCACTTATTTTATTAAGGTTACCAATGGGTGTTTTCCATCCTCATTTCACTTGAGCTTTCAGCAGCTTTTCACATGAGTAATCTTCTACCTTCTTGAAACATTCTCTCCTTTTTGTGGCCTGTGACAACTCACTTTATTATTTTCCTCT
The DNA here is from genome assembly GCF_041146395.1 of Eulemur rufifrons. Lineage (NCBI taxonomy): Eukaryota > Metazoa > Chordata > Mammalia > Primates > Lemuridae > Eulemur > Eulemur rufifrons. The sequence goes on along the minus strand of NC_091012.1, from coordinate 83,893,656 downwards.
TACCTCTCTGGTTCCTCTTTTGTTGTCTCTTTTGCAGGATTTTTCTCATTGTTAGGTCACTAAAGTTCCTCACTGGAGTTCCTACATCACCGGAGTTCCTCAAGGTTTGACTCTAAGCCCTTTCTTCTTCTCACTCTTTCCTCTTTCCCTGATAATTTCAGCCATGCCTATAAATGGCTTCATTTACTGACTATACATGTATGACATAGATATGTATATCTCCAGTCCAAATAGCTCCTCTGATTCCTGGCATATATGGTTAATTATTTATTTGACATTCTCCCTTGTATATCCCACAGGTATCTTAAAGTTTTTTATGTTTAAAATTGAACTTTTGATTTTCCCTGTCAACCTGGTTCCTACTCTTAGTATTCTTCATCTGGGTTAGTTTTACTAGTTTCTACCCTTTTGCTCAAGTATGAAATCTTAGCATCATCCTTTATACCTCCATCTCTATCACATTGCCATGTCAATTTGGTCACTAAGTCCATTTTTCTGTAACTCCTCTGCTATTACCGTAGTCTGAGATACTACCATCTCTTACCTGGAATACTCCTAAATATTCTCCTCCTGTTCATTATGCCTTATTTTCAACACTTTTATTCACACTGTAGCTAGAGTGATTTTTTAAAAAAAATCTGGTCAAACTATTTCAATGATTACCCATTAGTCTTAGTAAAAATGTAGAAAAAAAATTAAGATGGCCTGAAAAGCTTTGCGTGGTCTAACCAGCCTATCTCTCCACTCCTATTAATAATATGATCCCCTCGCACTGTACAAGCCAGCCACATGGGGGTTTCAATTTCTCTAATGTGCTATGTCTTCTCCTACCATAGGGTATTACCGATGCTATTCCCTTAGTATAGAATGCTTCATTCCTCTTCATATAGTTAATATCACTCATTCTGAGGTAGTAGCTCAGGCATCACTTCCTTAGAGAAAACTTTCCTTAACCTTCAATTTAAATGTATTACTTTGTCATAAAAATTGCTTCATTTCCTTCTGAACACTTATCTCAGTTTATATTTGTTTATTAATGCAATTATTTGACTAATGGCTCCCTCCCTGAGACATTCCACTACATTGTAAGCTCCATAAGGCTACGGACCCATTCATCTTCAGGTCCATATTGTAATCCAAGTGCCTAATAGAGACTATGGCACATAATTCATGCTCAATGAATATTGTGGCACAATTTAATGAATGGTTATTAATATATAATGAATGTTTGCTTCTTTTATTTTCCCCCTGTAGAAAAATTTAAAGTAATATACCAATAGGAGTATAATTCTGTTTTGATGTATACTGAATAATAAAGACAAAAATGATATGCCTGAGGTAGTTGGCAGACACTGAAATGAAAATCTCTCGTGTCACTTTGGCTCTGTGGTTTAATTACTTCCTTCTATTTTTGAAACAAAGTGGTGGACTTTTCAAAAAATTTTATTAGGTGACCCAACTTTTTATACAATATATATTCCCCATTGACCTCTGTGAGAGAAAAATCATAGCACTTCTCTCTGGTATTATTTTATGCCCAATGATACCTCTGATTTTTAAGATAATGTTCTAAATTCCATTCAGATAATGGCCAGAATAACACACACACACACACACACACACACACCCCTCACCACAGGGACATATTCAAGCACTTATTTTGTGTGAAAAGAATGTGGATTTTTGTTTTGTCATTTTGTAGGGGATAACCATCCGTCCTCTTGTTGACTTACTAGATGTGACAAAAAGAAGAGAGACCTCTCCAACTGTGAGTGAACAAGTTCTCATTAGGGCAAGCTGTATATATATCATCTAGATGATCTTGTTGACTGGGACTAACCCTTTTTGTTAGGTCTTTTTATACTTGTATTGTTCTTCTAATAAAATACGTAATTTTCTGACTTCTGAATAGGTATTTATTATTTTGTGCCCATCTGTAAATTGAAAAGTCAAGAAACCAGTTCTACTGGTAATGGAGTAAGAACATTGAGAATCTGTATTCTAGCCTTTGCTCTATTAGCACCCAGCTTCCCATGTTATCTTGGGAAAGTCTTTTAACTTCTTTGTGGCTTGGGTTTCCTAATCAGTAAATTAAAATGGTTGTTTACATGGTCTCCAAGGGCCTATCCAGGTTAGATAATAATGACTTATGAATTTGTTTTACTTTAAATTATTATTATTAATGTTTCTGTTTTTTATAATACTAATTCTTAATACTAGGCTAAATTATTCCAGTAACTAAGTTTATTTTCTATTTGCTATTATAAGGCAATTGCTTATAAGCTGATCTGTGTAAGCCATTCGTAATTGGAAAATTTTTCTTGGGATATGTTAGTCTTTGCTGGAGTTTTTTATACTGCTGAGGGTTGAGAAAGTAAAATATTTTAGCAGGTAAATTTCAAAGTACTCTTTGAAATAGGATTTAAAAAGTACACAGAGTTGAACAGAAAATATCTCATTTCTATGTTAGAAGTAGAGAGAGAGTCATAGAAATTTAAAATTTTAGACTAAATTGTAGCTATCCCGATCATTTACCCATTTGCTTCAGCATGTTCTAATATTTCCTAAGGAAAAAAAGATATTCTAGTAATACTCACAATCTATTTATCATATTCAGAAAGGTTAAAATGATACAATAGTTTTATCTAATATAATTCCATATTTAAAATTTTTTCAAATGTCCCAACAATGTTTCTTATAGTATTTTTCTCCTGATACAGAATGATGCATTGCATCTAGTTGTTGTATTTTCTTTTCTTTTTTTTTTTTTTTTTTGAGACAGAGTCTTACTCTATTGCCCAGGCTAGAGTGAGTGCCGTGGCATCAGCCTAGCTCACAGCAACCTCAAACTCCTGGGCTTAAGCGATCCTACCGCCTCAGCCTCCTGAGTAGCTGGGACTACAGGCATGCGCCACCATGCCCGGCTAATTTTTTCTATATATATTTCAGTTGGCCAGATAATTTCTTTCTATTTTTAGTAGAGACGGGGTCTCGCTCTTGCTCAGGCTGGTCTCGAACTCCTGACCTTGAGCGATCCACCCGCCTCGGCCTCCCAGAGTGCTAGGATTACAGGCGTGAGCCACCGCGCCCGGCCTAGTTGTTGTATTTTCTATCGCCTTAAATGTAAACCTGTTTTTCAGCTTTTCATTGGCTTTTATGATACTGGAGTTTTGGAAGAGTACATGCAAGTTGTTTTGGAGAATATCACTCAAATTGGATTTATTGATTTTTTTCCTCATAAATAGATTCAGATCATGCATATTTTGATGTTTTATCAAATTAAATTTTAATATTAATATTCAAAGTCCTTTGTCAATTTCTCCCTCCCCAAGCATATAACTATCCAAAATTCCTTTTTATAAATCTCTTACAAAAGTGGCTTATTTTCTCCCTCACATTTTACTCATGCTGTTCACATTACATAAAATGACTTCTTTTTGCCATACATACTTGCATTTCATCAGGACCATCCTCACAATGCACATTTCAATATAAATCTTCTCTAACTTTATCTTTTTCTACTTCTTTCCTAAATTTTCCTTTTCTTGTTGCATTTATACATATACACATACCAAGTTTGAACTTGGTCTCTATCCACTTATTTAAGTCTTGCCTCTCCAATTTGGTTCCAAGTCCTTCAACCGACAGAGACAATGCCATTTACTTGTTTTGTTTCCTCCATGGCACCAAGCCCAGATCTTTGGTAGATGAATGAATCTGTCATATGATACTGATTGATGTGTACGTTTTCAATTTCAAATAGAGCATTTATAATGCTTATACCAAAGATACTGTAAACATTTTTGCATACTAGTATAGACGCTTCTTTTTGTGTTTAACCTGAAAAGAGTTTAGGATTATGAAATAAGCAAGTCAGATGAAATCAACAATTTTGAAGATGCTTTTGATGGATCCTTTTATTTGGTAGTAACTGACCAAGTTCCTCATATATGCTATATATTTAGATACATGTTTTGTTCTGTTTCAGTTCTTTGATCATTTGCTGGCTGGGATAGAAGATATATCAGGACACTGGGGTTACTGGAAAGACAAGAAAATATTTGCCAAAAATATACCTGTGTACAAGTGTAGAGGAAAGAAACAAAATGATTCTGTTTCTCTTTCTGTATGTTTCTGTTGGGAGTAGTTGAGCTTTATTCATCAGTATACCATTAAAAAGATGACAGATAAAAACAAAAGCAAAGATTATTCCTTTTCTTTTTCTTACCATTAGAGACATAACTGACATCAAATCAAGACTCTGAAACTGAAACAGTGTGCCATAAAATTCTTGGACCATCCCTTTCTCTTGGGAATATTATGCACAGTTCCAGAGAAAGGGATTTTACATCAGATTACATTACTATCCTAAGTAAACCTAGTAATATTTTGACACTTAAAAATATCTGAACTTTTTACCTTGGTTTGCAAAGCCCTGCATGAACTGGCTCCTGCTAAGCTTTATTACATCATCTCATACTAGTCTCCCTGTCATTTAATATACTACAGCCGTATTGTCCTCCTGTCTGTTTCTTCAGCAAGTTAAATTCAGCATATTTTTATTTTTCATAATGCTCCCTATGCCTGGAATGCTTGTCTAGTTGATCCTTTCATGCCCAGTATTTTCTTGTCATTTAAGACTTAGCTTAAATTTCATCTCCTCAGAGAGTTCTCCCTTCACCACTCAGTCATTCTCTATCATATCAGTGTGCTGTAATTCTCTGAATAACACATAACACTCTGATATTTTAATGTATACATTTTTATTAAATAATATTTTAAATTTTTATTTTTTAAATAAAATTTGTATAAAATATATCATTATTTGTATTATATATTTCTTTCCCACTAAAATATAGACTGCATGAGGGTGGAGACCCTGTCTGTCTTGTTAAGTTATGTAACTGCAGCACATAGAAGAGTTCCTTCTGCATAATAGGTATCCAATAAATATTTTTGATGATTAAATGAGTGATACTAAATTATAACCGGGCCATTTTTATGGTGATACTAAATCTAGTCCTAGATGTCAATCCAAATGTTTTAATTATTTTAAATTATAATCTATTGCTGAAGTGCCCTGATAGCAATATATATTAAAATCTACTGCTTCAGCCTCGATTCCTGACAGAAACTTCATAAAATACCAGATCTGGTTTTAGTGACAAACACCTGGCACAAATGTTAGGCTTGATAATTTGTAGACATTCTTTAATGTTACCTTCCAGGAGGAGTGTCTTGTAAAGTGAAGTTAAGATAAGAAAACCAAGAGGAATTAGGATAGTGGTCTCCCCAAAAGCAACTTTATTTTAAACTCTGATAAATAAAGAATAGATTCCTTTACCCTAATTATAAATGAAAACTAACAAAAATAAATCTTTTACACGTTTGATTTGAATGACTTTTTTATTAAAAGGTAGTATATAAACCATGAATGGGAGTATCTATACTAATTGCTTTTCCTTTCCTGTTAAGTCAAACAGCAAAACAAATTTTTTTATAATAAAAAGTTTGAGCTAACGATATAGCTTTCTGTTTGAGTATATTCCATGTTGTTTTATACAGTAAGACTTTTGTCTGTGGAAGAGCTAAACAACCTCTGAAAACTTCATCATTGTACAAATTTGGGTCATCTCCTTTCCTTCTTCTTCCCCTTGCTTTCATCTTTTCTATATGAATACACTCCCTCCCTAAGATATCAACTCTACTAAGCCCCATAAATTTCTAGGTTAAAAATTTTTTTATAGGTAAAATTGCTATTATAATATTTTACACGATTTTTTGTGTTTTGCTTTTGTTTTTTTTTTTCTGAGCCTGATGATGCCATCTATTGTCTTTCTAAGCACATTTCAGATTGACAGCTTAAGCCTAGAGTGAAGAGAGCCTCAGTTCTTTAGAGCATCAGAATATGCCTTTTAATATGTAAAAAGTTACCAAAAAAGTAAACCTCAATAAAGTCTTTCAAATTATAGTGCATTTTTTAAAAAAAGAATTATGAATATTGGGCCATACATCTATATTTAGTTTAACATTTTCAATCAGATCTTGTGAAGCTGTGAAGTAACATGATTTTTCTTTTATTTTGTGAGCTTATTGTATAAGTTTACATTCAGATTCCTTAAGCAAACCTTTAACAAAAACGTACTTTTTTCCATCCTTTGACAAACACTGTATTAAGTGCCCTCTTCTTTCATGACTTTCTCTGAAATGTTGACCCTGCTTGGCCATTTATTTCTGTCTTTGGTGCACGGGTTTTTTCTTCATGGTCTGCTTTTTCTTGGCCTGGTTGACTCTAGTGGGATAAACCTAAAGATTTAATCTCTTTATAAGCACATATTTGAAATTAATTTAGAATTTATTGTGAGTTTTTCTCTCTCCACCATAGATTACATTTTCCATTTAAATGAAGTAAATTTGGAATAGACAGTGGATAAACCAAGTCTGAGACCTTCTGACTAGATCGTAAATGTCTTGAAAAAAAAATGGCAGTACATTCCTGGAAGTTTTATTTTATTTGTTTCTTGGACAGATTAGAATATTTCAACAATAGGTATCTGCAGAAGATTTTGATCAGAGAATATGACCATCCCAAATCAAGCATTGTGCTTGTTTATGAAAATCTTGAGGGAAAACATTCCATTGAGCTTGCAGAAGCAGGCCAGTTAATACACAGACCATCTGGTACATCTTTGCTGTAAGTGTGTGTGTGTGTGTGTGTGTGTTTTAATTTGTCTAACAAAATATCACAGAAAAGTTACAGAATTCTTTAAAAGTGCCTTCACTTTAAAGAAGCTGTCCCCAACCTTTTTGGCACCAGGGACCGGTTTCATGGAAGACAATTTTTCCACAGGGAGATGGGATGGGGAAGGGAATGGAAGCTCACTCAGTGATGTAAGCAATGGGGAGTGGCTATAAATACAGATGAAGCTTCCCTCCCTTGCCTGCTGCTCACCTGATGCTGTGGGACCAGGTTCCTAAGTTTAATGGAAGGCAATTTTTCCATGGTCAGGGCGGAGGTGGGGTGGCTGTGCGGGGCGGGGTGGCTGTGCAGGGCGGGGTGGGTGGGGGAGGCAGACTTCAGGTGGTAATGCGCAGCCTGGTTCCTAACAGGCCAACAGGCCATGGATCGGTATTGGGCTGTGGCCAGGGAGTTGGGGAACCACAGCTTTAAAAGCACAGTTTTCCTTTCCTTGCATTACCTTTTGCGGAAATATTAAAAACTAAGATAAAATTGAGATCGTTAATGTTTGAGTACTACAGCCTGCATCATTTAGTGTGGAGCAGCTAATAGAGCTTAATGAAATAAGTTCTATAAAACTTTTAAGTTTCTGAAAAAAAATTTTTGAGTATTCTGTTCAATTATTTTATTTATTTATTTTTTATTGATACATAATAATTGTACATATCCATGGAGTACATGTTATATTTTGATACAAGCATATAATGTATAAAGATCAAATCAAAAGTATTAAAAAAGGCAGTCTGTTTCCCAGGAAGTGTATGTTTGTATTTTTATTTAATTTAAAAACTCATGTTAAGTAAAATAATTTATCACTGGTTTTTGTTGATTAAGAAATAAATTGAATTTTAAAAGTTCTTTAGTTTGTTTTTGAGGCAGAAAATCAGGAGAGGAAAAAATATAAGTTGAGGGTTTCCTGGCTGTAGACCTATAGGTAATTGTTAAGAGAGAGTACAGAGATCTTGAAAAGGGAAAACATAAAAAGGGAAAAGTAATGAAGGAAGAAAAGAATATTATTACGAATAATTATTTAATGTGTATGGTGTTTGAGTAGGAATTTGGTGTTTTATCTCATCATGAGATTTTTGGAGGGGTTTCTTTCAATTAAATGTTATGGAATTTAAAAAAAATTCTCCAAGTATAATTTATTTTAACTGATATAAAGTAATTTTAGTTGCATATTTAGCCCAGGTCAAAAGAAAAAGCTACAGTAACTTATCACTGGATACATCTTTTCCAATCAGTCAGTGTTTGATTGGACAGGAATACACTTCACCAATGGGTAGCTCATTTCTCTATTCAACATACAGGAGTTGAGGCCTAAAAATCTAGCTCTTAGTTGATAGCGATTGGTTAGAACACTATACAGCACTTAAAGTGATGCAGATATATGCAGTATAAGTATATATTGATTTAAAATTATATGGGGACACATTGTTGAATAAGAAGTTTGAAAAGTAGAAAGTATAGCATAACCATTTTTTATAGAAAGTATAATTTATACTCCTGTATCTGTATCTGTGTATAGAAAATTTTGGAGATGCCTATATCAAAAGTTAATTGCAGTTTGCTGTGGGTGGTGGGGTTATTTGATTTTTGTATCATTTCTTTATACTTTTTGTATTTTTGGTAGCATGTGTATATTAATTTCATAACTAGAAAAAGTTATAAAGGCATTTATGAAAGGAAATTGTAAAGATTAAAAGTAAAACAGATTTTAAGTTAAAAATGAAAAAAGAATCTTACATAAAAGATGGGAAATCTTTTGAAAATTTCAACAATTAATTGAAAAGATGCCTTTTCAAGAATAAGTTAGCAAATAGGCTCTGGAACAGGATATCTAAATATATTACAAAATATTTTTTTCTTTTAAGAGATGTTTAATTAGGATAGAAAATTTTTTATTGTTGGGTTTTTCACTTGCCCTTTGAAAACAAACTGCACCAGAACTACTGAATATTTTCTGTTATAAATTGTCTCAGCTGGATCTTCTGCAATGGGCTGGGTGGTGGGAGGGACTAGCTATAGAGAAGGAAAGATATGTGAGTAATGATTGTATGCTGTCTGCTCTAAATCCTTGAGTAGACTAGACTTTGGATGTATTTAGGAAGAATATATTTATTGATTTTTTTATTTATCCATCAGATCTATCAGTTAAAACACAATAGAAGGCTCAATATAAATTTGATATATTTGAGAAGTATATATAGCAAATCTGATTAATTCAGGACCTTAAATGTAAATTTCCTTTTTTGTGAATTACACAGATTGGCTCTCATCATTGTCTGAAATGACCACATAATTACTTAAATTTCCCATTTATTTAATAATATAAATCTGGCATTAATATTAGTATAATAAATACATTAAATCTTTAGGATTTATATGCCTTTAACAATAATATCTTCAGAATTTGAATGAAGAATTAAGCATAATTGCATAATTATCATTAAAATATTGTAAGATAGTATGTAGAGTAAATTCGGTTACGAATGCATGGTAGCATACTTAAGAAAAAATCCCAAAGGCCACTTGAAATCCCAGAATGAAACAGTATAATTCCAATGCCAGGCTTCAGTCATCATAGTTAACTTATTTGCTATTTTTCACCACAATACATAAGTGATTTAAGTTAAATTTGAGCATATATTCAATCTATAACTTTATTAATGATATTTTGGAGAATCTACAATCAGCACTATAAATACACTTATTTGATACGCAGTGGTATGGATTATAAAATTTTTAGCACTCACAAATAGAATTGTCCTCAGAAATATTTTTGCTTACATACCTACTGATCTATATATACAAGTATATTTCTAAAATATTCAGGTGAATGGGTTTTAAAGTAAATATTCCATGAATATATAGATTTATTACCCTTAAATCTCAGCTTTCTGCTTTTCAATGTGTCTTTCTTCACTCCTCACCCTCCACCGCACCCTCAGTTAGCTTTTAAAAGCATCTTTGGAATGTATCACTTTATTTGTACTTTACCTTTCATGAATGTATTTATTGAATTTGTATATTTATGTATTGAACATTCCTTACAGGAAGTCAAATATTTTCTTTGCAGCCTCAGCCATGAAACAGCTATGTTAATACCACCTCCAGCATCTCTGAATCAAGATCTTATGGATAATATTCAAGAAATATTGACCACAAACCTTTATAAAATCAGGAGAGTGGTAAGATTTTTTTCAGTATATATCACTTTATTAATCACACAAATGGAATAAACCTAGTTAATATTCTTTTTATAGTTCCAAATGAAACTTGGCCCCTACATATGTCACAGTAATATTGGCAGGATATACAAAATGTTAAGTCAATGTTTAAGTCTCATTCAGACTTGTTACTCATAGGAATGTATTTAAAAAAATTTCTATTTAACTGCTAGTGCAGTGCACTACATGACACCCAAGGGTCCTGAAAGTTGATGGCACCTTCTTTTTTTTTTTTTTATTTTTTTTTTTTTTGAGACAGAGTCTTGCTCTGTTGCCTGGACAAGAGTGCCATCCATGGCTTCAGTCTAGCTCACAGCAACCTCAAACTCCTGGGCTCAAGCAATCCTTCTGCCTCAGCCTCCCAACTAGCTGGGACTACAGGCATGCATGACCATGCACGGCTAAGTTTTTCTATATATTTTTAGCTGTCCAGATCATTTCTTTCTATTTTTAGTAGAGATGGGATCTTGCTCTTGCTCAGGCTCGTCTCGAACTCCTGACCTCGAGTGGCCCTCCCGCCTCAGCCTCCTAGAGTGCTAGGATTACAGGCGTGAGCCACTGCACCCGGCCTCTTCTTATTATTTTTGAATTTATTTTTAACAGGACATTTTTTTCCCTTGAGGACATGACTGTAATGTATGTTGTTTTTGATCACCTGACTTCAGTTCTAGAGTGTGTATGAGTTCCTTGGTTATAGATAATTTTTGTGTGGTAGCTTTCTCAGATGCTGGTGGTAGTAGCAATGAACTGGGTGGGTGAGCAAGTTCACTGCCTCTTGGGGGTGAGAAGAGGTCTCATAAAGCTTATATTATTTCCCAGTTCTGTGCACTTTTGTAAGTATGGTTTTTTTTCATTGCATTGAGAAATTAATTCAGCCTGCACGCCAGTAGATGGTGTTCACAGATAAGAACTGTCTGTGGCAGAAACAGATGGGTATATGGAATACCTCAATGGTAGGCACAAGCCCCAGCCCTGACAAGGGTGGTAGATAGAGCTCCCAGTCAATGGCACTAAGATCTTTGCAGGGAGCCGAGGAGGGAGCCATTTCATCTCCACTACCAGGCTGGCTGGAATATGATCCACCTCCTCATCATGTTCCTCTCCTGGCACTCCGGATAGTCATGTCAGAAAGACACCACTGTCCATGCTTCCATTCCATGTAAAGAGGGGAAGGGGCTCCACCACTCATGTAAGCCTAAGCCCATAGGGCACAGCCCCCATGGGGTTGCATTTTCCCCTAAATGCCCTAGAAAGGCTGTCCACAGATACACTCATGCCAAGTTTCTATGTGTGAAGCCCTGGCTGTGTCCACTGTAGTGGGAGAGGGGGAGATGAAGAGGTGAAATCCCCTTCTCTATTCCCCTTTATGACCACTGGTGCTGCTAAGTGCTGGGGCAAAAACAAAGCCCCCTGACATAGATCCCAACACAATGCCTGTGTCTCTGCTGAAAGGGGCACAGTCACGCTCTGCCCACAAGTAGGAAGCTCTGAGACACAGAAAAACATACACTCTAGTTTCCTTTTTCCTGATGAGCGTCCCTTTGGTGCAGTACACTGCCTCTTTGCTTAGGAGCAGCAATCCCCAAGGGCTAAACCACTGAGAATCATGTTGCTCCTCTGGATCTAACAGCCTTGTTTGGCTGCTGCAATCCAAGTGGGTGTTGGAGAATATCTATGGGGGATCTGATGATGTGAAGACACAAGGGTTGAAGGTACCTGGTCAGTACAGAGTCCCACAGTAGGTGCTCATTAGTATGGTGTCCACCACCACAGCTCAGCATTAGGGAGAAAGAGAGTAACCCTGCCCCAGCTGGTAGCCTGGTGTAATGCCCTTGAAAAATCCCAAAATTGCAGCCCAATATGGTAGTTGGGCTCATGAGGAAAGATAAACTCTACTTAATTTCAAAAATGAGTTGTCTGCCATAAGGATGAGGGGAACTGAAAAAAACCCCACCTCCCCTTTTCCATGGAATACTAAGTCCTTCTTGCTTCTTTCTTTTAATGTATAATAGCTGCTTCTTGTGAGCTCTCTGGTAAGCTCCAGCACTCTCCCCTTAACACCTCACTTGAGCTGTGATTATTCACCTGTAATTTTGGTTCTTCTATCTGAGGAGAATTAGTGTCCAACATCTCTAATCAGCAATCTTGGGGTAAAAAAACCAAAACCCATTGTGTGTTCTTGGCATATTTGTCAAAAATCAGTTTGTCAAAAATGCATAAATGCCCTTCATGGGTTTATTTCTGGACTTTCTGATGTGTCTTTTTAAAATGACAGTACCATGCTGTTTTGATTACCATTACTTTATAATATGTTGTGAAATAAAGGAGTATGATGTCTTCAGCTTTGATCTTTTTGCTAAAGATTGTTTTGGCTATTCAGGATCTTCTATGGTTTCATACAAATTTAATGACTTTCTAATTCTGTAAAAAATTACATTGGAATTTTGCTAGGGAATACATTGAATGTGTAGACTGCTTTGGGTAGTATGGGCATTTCCACAATATTAATTTTCCAATCCCTGTATATTGCATATCTTTTCATTTGTATTTTTTCAATTTTTTTCAATGTTTTATAGTTTTAGTATACAAGTCTTTTGCCTCCTTGATTAAATTGACACATAGTGATTAATATTTTATTGCCCTTGTTAAAAGGATTGTTTTCTTAAGTTCTTTCTCAGATAGTTAATTATCTGTGTATATTAATAAAAATGCTACAGATTTTGTGTGTGGATTTTGTATCCTACAACTTTAGTGAATTTATTTTTAAGGTATAACATTTTTTTGTGAAGTCTTTAAGGCTTTCTATATAAAATATCATGTCATCAACAAATAGGGACAGTTTCATTTCTGTTCTTATTAAGTTGCCTTTTATCTCTTTATATTATCTAATTGCTTTGGGTAGGAATTCCAATACTATGTTGAAAAGAAGTAGTGAGAGTGGGCATTCTTGTTATGTCCCTCATCTTAGAAGAAAAACTTTTGACTTTTCACCATTGAGAGTGATGTTAGCTATATATGGCCTTTATTGTGTTGAGGTATACTTCCTCTAGACTTAATCTGCTAAGAGTTTTTATCATGAAATCTCTATTAAGATGATCATATGGTTTGTATTCTTCATTTTGTTAATGTGGTGTATTACATTTTTTGATTTGTGTATGTGAAATCATTCTTACATCCCAGGGATAAATCCCACTTGATCATGGTGAATAATTCTTTTAATGTGTTGATAAATTCAATTTACTACATTTTTTTTGAGGATTTTTGCAGCTATGTTCATCAGGGATATTGGCTCATAATGTTCATTTCTCCCACAGTGTCCTTTTCTAGCTTTGATATTGGGGTAATGCTGGCCTTGTAAAATTAGTTTGAAAGTATTTTTTATTTTTGTGTCCTCAATTCCAGTGATACTAATTTTATTTCTGATTTTGCTTATTTGAGTCTTTTTTCTTTTTTTTAAGTCTAGCTAAGGCCTTTAAATTTTGCCTATCTACTAAAAAAACTATTCCTCACTTTTTTGAGTTTTCTACTGTTCTATTCACCATTTATTTTTTTCTCTATTTTTAATTATTTCCTTCTATTTGCTACCTTTGGGCTTATTTTAGTCTTTTTTATCTATTTCCTTAAAATGTAAATTTAGGGTATTTATTTGAGATCTTATTTTTTCAATATGGGCATTTATTACTATAGACTTCCTTCTTAGTACTGCTTTTACTGCATCCTTTATGTTTTGGTATTTATGTTTTTATTTTTGTTTGTCTTCAGATATTTTCTAATTTCTCTTTTGAATTTTTTTACCCAATGGTTGTTAGAATGTGTGTTGAATTATCTCATATTTGAAAATATAGTTTTTATTTTTAAATTAAGTTTTCTATATATGTCACTAGGTCTACTTTTTTAAGTGAATCATCTATATCTTGAAAGTTTTTTTGTATTGTTTAATCAATTACTGAGAGTCACTTGTTATAGTCTCCCTTTCTAATTGTTAATATCTACATATCTTTTTATATCTATCAATTTTATATATCATGAAATTATATGATTAGATACATACAAAGTTAGAATTATATATATCTTATGAATTGATAAAGTTTTATTTTGGAGCATTCTATTTTACTCATAGTAATGTTAGCTATTTTGAATTCAATCTTGTCTGACATTAGTATGGCAATATAGGTTCCCTTTGGTTCATATTTTCATGGCTTATCTTTTCCATAATTTTAATTTCAAGCTTTCTTTTAAAAATATTTATTTATTTTTAATTGATATATAATTGTACATAGTCATGGGGTGCATGTAATATTTTGATACATGCATATAATGGGTAATGATCAAATCAGGGCAATTGGAATATCCAACACCACAAACATTTATGAATTCTTTGTGTTGAGAACATTTCTTGTCTAGCTATTTTGATATATATGTAAGTTATTGACAAGTACAGTCACCCTACTGTGCTATCAAGAGAAGGTGGTTGGTGGTTTAAAAATATAGTTAGGTAGAATCTCTTTCAAACTTTCTAAATTACCATTTTTAAATTATCTCTCTTTTAAGCTACATGTACTTTTTTCTAATATGGCACTCTTTATCTTCTAACTGAATCTTTCAATCTATTATATTTTAATATAATTAATCATCTTTCTGTGTTTAAGTTAGCCATATTGCTATATGCTTTCTATTTGTCACAACTGTTGTAGTGTAATTTTTTATTTTGTCTCAAACTCTTTTGGATGGATCACAATTATTTTGTTTGTTTTTGTTTTACAATATCCTTCTTCTATGAGCTTGCTAACTAAATTATTTTTCTATATTTATTTTTCATCCTAGAGATTACAATGTGAATCCTCAAATTATTAAAATATTATATAAACTAACATGTTTCTAATATACAGATAATTCAGAATTCTCAGAACACTATCTTTAATTACTCCCTCTAGGCTGTTGTTCCATTTCATTCTGTTCTTTAATTCTTCTTATCTCTTAAACCTCTAAAAGCATTATAATTATTGTTTATAAAATCAATATTCACTTAAATTTACTCACATGATTCCTTTCTTTGTTTCTCTTCCTTTATTTCTACATTAGTTTTTCTTTTATTTTTTATTTCAGCATAATACAGGGGTACAAATATTTAGGTTACATATGTTGCCTTTGCCCCACCTGAGTTAGAGCTTGAAGCATGTCCATCCTTGAGATGGTGTGCACTGCACCCATTAGGTGTGAATATACCCATCCCATCCTTCCCCCTTCCACCTGAATGTTACTACTATATGTGCACATAAGTATAGATCAGTTAATATCAATTTGATGGTGAGTATATGTGGTGCTTGCTTTTCCATTCTTGTGATGTTTCACTTGCTAGAATGGGATCCAGCTCTATCCAGGATAATACAAGGGGTGTTAGATTAGCATTGGTTTTTTTGGCTGATAAATGTGGCTAGGACTTCATGTACTATGTTGAATAGAAGTAGTGATAGAGGGAAACCTTGTCTGTTTCCAGTTCTATGTGTGAATGTTGTTGCATTTTCCCCATTCAGTATGATGTTGGCTGTGGGTATCTCATATATGGCTTTTATCATTTTAAGGTGCATCCCATCTATGCATAGTTTGTAATGCATTGTTATCATCAAAGGGTGCTGAATCTTGTCTAATGCTTATTCTGCACCTATTGAGAGGATCATATTGTGTTTGTTTTTACTTAAGTTTATGTGGTGAAGCATATTTATAGATTTGCATATGTTGAACCTTCCCTGCATCTCTGGGATGAAGCCCATTTGGTTGTGATGGATTATTTTTTCGATAAGCACCTGAATTCAATTTGCTAGGATTTTGTTGAGAATTTTTGCATCTATATTTATAAAAGATATTAGTCTGTAGTTTTATTTTTTTGTTTCATCCTTTCCTGGTTTTGGTATCAGGGTGATGTTGGCTTCATAAAACATGTTGGGGAAGGTTCCTTTCTTTTCGATGTTGTGGAATAATTTCTGCAGGATAGGCACGAGTTCTTCTTTGTGGGTCTTTTAAAATTCAGGTGTGAAACCATATGGTCCTGCTATTTTCTTTAGGAAATTGTTTTTTTAATGCTGCTTCAATTTCGGTACTTGATATTGGTCTGTTTAGGAATTCTATTTCTTCCTGTTTGAGCCTAGGGAGGCTGTGTGTTTCTAAGAATTTGTCCATTTCCTCCCTTTTTTCAAGTTTATGTGCATAAAGATTTTTATGATATTCATAGATGATATTTTGTATTTCCATGGAATCAGTTGTAATTTCTCCTTTTTCATTCCTGAGTTTTTTGGAGTATTTTCCTTTATGTTTCTTATTAATCTAGCAAGACAAAAGTCAATTTTATTTATTTTTTCACAGAACTAACATTTTATTTTATGAATCTGACAATAGTTTTCTTTTTTGTTATCAATTTCATTTAGTTAGGCTCTAAGTTATATCTTTTCTTTTGCTGGGTTTGGGGTTGGATTGCTATGGTGGGCTACTGAGCTGCTGGAGAGACCTGCCAACAGCAGCCCAGAGACTGCTGCCACCATTGAGTGGAGATGCCCTTGTGCACAGGGCATCAGGCTCCCAGCCCCCTCAGAACACTTCCTGCCCCACAGACTCAAGGTGATCAGCAGGTGTCATATTATTTTATTCTCCCCTTCCCTACCTCTCCTGCAACTGCTGAGAGAGACAATTTAGCCAACATCCAGAGGCATCAACAGGGATGGGGACCTTTCCTTTTTGGGCCCTGAACTGGACTGAGGGGTGCTTGGACTGAGCTCCCTACCTGCTAGCCTATCCTGGTGCTGCTTGCTTCATGACTCCAGGAACGCAGGGCAACCCCTGAGGCAGAGAGACATTGATCCAGCATGGGCGCCCTGTGGGTGACTTGGAAACAGCATTCTTCTCCCTGGCATGGTCTGGGATTGATCTCTGGGACCTGGGTGACAGGCCTACAGGCCAGGTACCATGCACCTATGTCTTTATTGCATTGCCAAGGGCACAGAAGGGATATTTGTGAACTAGTCTACTGAGGTGTATGTGGTTCCTTCAGGGGAAGATCAGAGTGGGTCCTAGCTTCATTGTGCTTGAAGGGCACCCCTCCTTCCATGGGAGGGCCACACTCCGAGCTCAGGTTGTGATCCTGGGCAGGGAACCTTCTGGTTCACATCACAATCTAGTAGGAGCTCAGCTGGCTTGAGGTCCTGCCTGTAGGCAGAGGGCCTGGGAGAAACCACAGAATAGCGGAGGGTGGAAAGGAGTGAGGCCTACTCCAGACTGCCAGACTATAGATATCAGACTGCCCCACCTTTGCACACCTACTTTCTGTTTGAGTGGGGCCACTTCAGCCCCTCCCTGGCAGCTTTGCCCAGAGGTGGGGAACAGACCTTTGACCTCTGATAAAGGCATTTGTGGAGCTAGAGGGCAGGCTCATCCAACCAAGCCATGCCCAGCCTCATTCCCCCACCTGTCCTTGCTGAGATGGAAAATTAGGACACACCTGAAAGTCCCAGGGCTCCACCCACCACCTGAGGCAGTAGATTGTCTCTCCAGAGGAACAACACCTGATTACTGGACCCAAAAATAACATTGCAGCTTGCTCCTCCCAGCAAGTGTCACCTGCTGACAGGGAGGTCAATTTTTTTACCCTTTTACTGCATTTGCTAACTGATCATACATGGTGTGGTTGACTCTCACCCACAAGCACCACCTACTGGCTCAGAGACTAAACTGGGCTTGCCATTATCTAAATAAAAATCCAAAGGTAAGAAGTAACTGCTGCTCCAGATGGGAAGGAATCAGCAATAGAACTCTGGAAGTATGAAGAATCAAACTGAAAGGACATCCCCACAAAGAACACCAGCTCTCTAGCAATGGATACCTACCAAAATTGGAACACTGAAGTGACAGAAGAATTTCAAACATGTAAGAAAATGCAATGAAAGGCAAGAGAAAATCGATATCCAACAAAAAGAAACCACATACACACAAAATCCAGGATACGGAAGAAAAACTCACTAAAGAAATTGAAACATTAAAGAAAAATCAAACAGAACTTCTAGAAATGAAGAATTTGTTCAAGGAATTGCAAAGCACAGTGGAAAGCCTCAAGAATACGGTTATCAAAAAAACCCAAAACAACACATGTTGGCGTGGGTGTGGAGAGACAGGAACACTCATACACTGCTGGTGGGACTGCAAACTAGTGCAACCCCTGTGGAAAGCATTATGGAGGTATCTTAAACAGATTCAAGTAGACCTGCCATTTGACCCAGCAATCCCATTACTGGGCATATACCCAAAGGAAAAAAGGTCATTCTTTAACAAAGACACGTGTACCCGAATGTTTATAGCAGCACAATTCACAATAGCAAAGATGTGGAAACAACCCAAATGCCCATCAATACATGATTGGATTAGTAAGCTGTGGTATATGTATACCATGGAATATTACTCAGCTATAAGGAATGATGAAGATATGACATCTCTATGGTTCTCCTGGAGAGAATTGGAACCCATTATATTAAGTGAAGTATCCCAAGAATGGAAAAACAAGCATCACATGTACTCACCAGAAAATTGGTTTCCCTGATCATCACGTAAATACAAATCTGGGAATGACACCAATTGGATATCAGACTGAGGTGGGGGGTGAGGGAGGGGATGGGGGTATGCCTACACAATGAGTGCATTGCACACCGTTTGGGGAGTGGTAACACTTGAAGGTGCTGACTCGGGAAGGGAGGGGTGGGGAAGGGAGGGATATATACCTACATGATGGGTGCAATGCGCACGACCTGGGGAACAGACACACCTGGAGCTCTGACTTGGGGGGAAAGGCGGTACAGGAGCAACGTATGTAATCTGCAATTCTGTATCCCCCATAACAAGATGAAATAAAAAAAAAAAGAATACGGTGGATCAAGCAGAAGAAAGAATCTCAGAGATTGAAGATAGCACCTTTTAATTAAACAAGTCAGTTGCAGAGATAGATCAGAGAAATAAGAGAAAAGAGAAAAGCCTATAAAAAATGTGGGATTATGTGAAGAGGCCTAACATAAGAATCAAGGCATCCCTGAGGGAGAAGAAGAAAATATACAAGGGTTTGATAAACTATTTGAGGATATAGTAGAGGAAAATGTCCCTGGCATTGCTAGAAATCTAAATATCCAGGTACAAGGAGCTCAAAGGACTCCTGGGAAACACACTGCAAACAGGAATATACCACAACATGTAGTCATCAGACTGGCCAAAATAAAAATGAAACAGGTGCTCCTACAAGGCTTAAGGCAAAAGCACCAGGTAACCTACAAAGAAAAACCCATCAGGCTAACTGCATGCTTCTCAATTGAAACCTTACAAGCCAGAAAAGACTGGAGACCCATCTCAGTGTCAGTCTTCTCAAACAGAATAATGCCAAGCCTAAATTTTTGTATGCTACAAAAGTATGTTTTTTATATGAAGGAGAAATGAAGAACTTGTCAGACAAGCAAAGACTGAGGGAATTCATCAAGACAAGAACTGCCCTCCAGGAAGTACTCATAATAGAGTTACATACAGATCAGCACTATAGACACCCACCAGTGTACAATTATCCCAAAGCTAAAGGTCTAAGGCCAGATACCACAAAGGCTCAAGAGAGAAAACAAAGCAACAAAGCTCAATTCACCAGGATGAATGGAAATTTGCCCCACTTATCAATTCTTTCAATAGTGTGAATGGCTTAAACTGCCCACTAAAGAGACAAGGCTGGCTGAATGGACAAATATACACAAGCCAAGTATCTGCTGTCTTCAGGAAACACATTAACCAACAAGGATGTATTTAGACTCAAGGTGAAAGGTTAGAAAACAATATTTCATGCAAACGGAAGCCAAAAGAAAGTTCACATGGCAGTTCTGATTTCAGATAACTTAGTCTTCAAATCAACAAAAGTAATGAAAGTCAAAGATGGTCAATATATAATGGTGAAGGGTACAATTCAACAGGAAGATATAACAATTCTAATTATTTATGCACTTAACACAGATGCACTCAGATTCATAAAGCAAATCAATCCTACTTGATCTAAATAAAATGATAAACAGCAACACCGTAATAGCCAGAGACTTCAACACCCATCTGACAGACCATGAGAGATCCTCCAAACAGAAAATAAACAAAGAAACAATGGATTTAAACAGAACTGTAGAACAAAAGGGAGTGACTGACATTTACAGAATATTCTATGCCAAAAAAACACTGAATATACATTTTTCTCATCAGCTCATGGGAAATTCTCTAAGATTGGCCATATCCTAGGACACAAAACATGTCTCAACAAATTTCAAAAAAAAAAAAAAATAGAAATTATGCCATGGATCTTCTCAGACCACAGTGGAATAAAATTGGAATTCAACTCCAACAGAAACTCTTATCTGTACACAAAGTCATGCAAACTAAACAACCTTCTGCTGAATGATTACTGGGTTAAGGAGGAAATTAAGATGGAAATCAAAATATCCTTTGAAATAAATGAGAAAGAGACACAAGTTATTAAAGTCTGTGGGATACAGCTTAAGCAGTCCTGAGAGGAAAATGTATATCCATAAATGCCTGCATCCAAAAGACAAAAAGATCACAAATCAACAATTTAATGAATAATGTCAAAGAACTGGAAAAGTATTAGCTTTTCTTATCACCTGGGATCACTCTCCTTTTGTCTGAAAAATTTGTGTTATTTTTATTAGTAAGGCTTTTATGTTGGCTGGTGGTGCAGTCCCTCAGATTTTCTTCTCCTGAAATATCTTATTTTGCTTCCACTTAAAAAGAATGTTCTATGGCTATTGAAATTTTTGCTGGAAATTATTTTTTCAGTGTCTTGCAAAGGTTATATCATTGTTTTCTGTCTTCTCTTGATTCTATTCAAAGTTAATGTGTTTTACTCCCTGGTGATTTTTAAGATTTTCTCTTTGAATTATAGTTTTAGCACTTTTGCTATGGACATGCCTAGCTGTGGTCTTATTTGAATGCATATGCTTGAGATTTTTAGTATTTCTTGAATCTATGGTTTTATATCTTTCATGAGTTTAGGAAAATTCTTGGCCATTATCTCTTATGTTATATCTTAAAATACTACTTATGCCTCACTCTCTCTTTTCCCTTTGGGACACCAATTAAATATATAGTCTAACTTTCTGATATATCCTTTATATCTTTTATTTCTCTCTCTCTCTCTCTCTTTCTGTCTCTCTTTGTTTATGTTTTTCATCTTTTTCTTCTTCCCTTGCTTCAGTCTGGATATTTTCTATGCCTTAGCTTCCACTTCACTAATCATTTTTTTATTCTCTACTGTTAAACACATTTTTAAATTATTAATTTTAATTTTTCTGCTCTGGAATTTGCATTTAATTCTTTTTTATTGATTCTAGTTCTCTGCTGAAATTCCTTATTTTTCCCACAATTTTCTTGAACATATTAATTATAGTTATTTTAAAGTTTCTTTCTGATAACTTCAATATCTGGAACTTGTGTGAGTATGTTCATTTTGAGTATTTTTCTCTCGGGTTTTGTTCATTTTAAAAATCTAGTATATCTTATAATTTTTATTGAATCCTGTACATTGTATAAAAAATTATAAAGACAATTTAAGGCTCTTAATTATGATATCTTCTTCTGGAGAGGATTAACTTTTGATTATTGGAGGTAGTTATGGTAGAGGCAGACTATCTTAATACAATCAATGATTGAGCTGAATGAAGGCTGGTTTTTAATATTTTTGAGGGATTATTTCTGGTTTTTGCTCTTTGTCCTGAGTCTATCCACTTAGGGATCCAAACTCAAACCTGGTGTGTTATCTTCCACCTTGATGTGCCCTGAGCTATAATTTTTGCTTCACCAGTTACACAAGATATCTGAAGTCTCTCTTTGGCTTCCCAACATTTGGCTATCACTTATGAATTGAAAAATGCCTTGGGATGTAAAGCAGTGTGAATGTGAGGTTTAGATATCCATGTTTCCCTTATGTCCAGAATCATATCCCTGATTGTTCTCTAATTTCTTCATAAAAATTTAAATAATTATCGATATCTTCTATTTCTTAGTAGGAGGGCTAAGTCTGATAGACATTTAATATCCATATCTAGAGGCTAATTTTCATGGCTTGTATGGCATTTCTCATTCTCTGGGGAACACTTGTAGAGATAGGACTAGATGTGAAAGAAATTAGTTGGTAAAATATTTGTGGGATGTTTAATGAAGCAGAAAGAATCAGCAGGCAAAGAGAGTTTTTATTTTTTTATTTTTTTTATTTAAGCTTATTATGGGGGTAAAAAGTTTAGGTTATGTATATTGCCCATGCCCCCTCATCCCCTGAGTCAGAGCTTCAAGAGTGTCCATGACCCAGACAGTACGCATCACACTCATTATGTAGGTATACACCCATCCCCTCCTCCCACCCCCCACATCTGTCTGACCCCCAATTGGTGTTATTCCCAAATGTGCACTTAGGTTATGATCAGGGAAACCAATTTTCTGGTGAGTACATGTGGTGCTTATTTTTCCTTTCTCAGGATACTTCACTTAGTAGAATGGGTTCCAACTCTCTCCAGGAGAACAAAAAAGATTCTATATCACCATTATTAAAAGAGAGTTTTTAGATTGTGATTCAGGTATGCTACCTGCAAAAGAAGAGAGAGAAGAAAGGAATGGGTAAGAAGATCCTCTGGCCACAGAAAAATTTTGATAAAGTTTCAGCAGGCCTATATGGAATCCTCGAGGGCAGGAATGGGCCAGCACTGATACCCTCATTATATTTATTCACTGACTTGGAGCAGCACTGAGTAAGTGTAGTCTCAAAATTCATGGGGGTAGTAGATGAAACAATTATCTTTGTTTTATACTTCTTTGAAAGACATCTAAGTGGGGGATCTCCACCCTGCTATATACCACCTCTGTGCTTCACATTTCTATTCTTCCTATATGTTCATGGAGCATCTCCTCCATAGTTCTTGTAGGACTTTATTACTGGGGAAAAACTCAGAAAAGGGAAATTAATGGGGTAAACTACTGCTTTCATCACTGTATTTGGTCTCAGGCTACACCTGCTACTCATCTCCTACCTTGACTATACCCTCAGTAGATCTTGATGGCTTACTTGGTCATTTGATCCAGCAATTCTTAAAATGACTGAGTCTTTGATAATCATTTCTTCCTCAGACTGGAGTTGTTGCAGATGTCCAAATAGTGATGGAAGTACCAAAAGGTGATCAAATATATCACCTAAGTTCCACACATTTTCTCTATGACACTATTGTGTAAAAGGAGTCCAATCTTCTCCTGCTGATTAGCGTTAGTAATCCTTGCTAACGTGTTGAGTCTTCATCTGCTTGTTGGTGGACACAAGGAGACCAGATAATCCAAGTGGCAGCTGTAGCTTCTACTTCAGCAGGACTTTTGTCTAATCCCAGGCAAAAGTATATATATTAGGGACCCAGACATCTAATCTTGCAGAGCCCAGAATTGTGGGGACAGGAACACAAAGTACTCTACTGGGTCATTTGGAGTAATGGGAAGCGAGGCCACTTCTGCTTCCACTCCTTAATTCCCAGAATCATATTTCATTCATATGCTGCATCCTAAAGGGTAGAATTCTACCCTTGCAGAGTATTGCCTGAAAGCTGCCACTTCAGCTATACCTTAAACTGGTCATTCCAACATTCTGTGGTACTGGCTGATTCTAGATTTTGTGGTATGTGATCTTGACCCACTACCACACCTCATATCAGATGTTCTGTAAGCTCCTACATAATGATGCTGATTGAGGTTCTATGAACAAGAAAAGTAAACCCATACCAGAATAGGCATCTCTCTTTAAAAGGATAAACCCCTGACGCTTCCAGGAGAGAAGCCCAATGCAGTAATCTTACCACCAAGTAGCTGACTGGTCTCTTTGAAGAATAATATATCATTGGAGTTCAGCATTGATTTTGTTGCAAGCAGGATGGACATTGGGAAGCAGCAGTAGCTAGGTGGATCTTGATAAGATGGAGTGTATGCTGTTGGGCCCATGCATAGCCTCCACCTCTGTCACCTGGCTCATTCTGTTCATGTGCCCATAGTGCCAGTGATGGGGTGATCAAAATACAATGTTTAACTAATGCCAACTGGCAAAGTTAATTTGTCTATATATTTATTCAATGTCTCTTCTGAGTGGATATTTTCTTCAGGGAATTAACATATGATGCAAAAGTCTTTCTAATTAGTGCTCACTCCCATATGTACAACATGCCACTACTCAACACCTCCTTGTCTCCCATCTTTCAGTCCTTTTCCTTTCATATATCTGATCAGGTAGGTAGGACATTGACCACTGTTTAGATATATGTATATGTTCTCACCTCAGGCCATTTTTCCTTCCATATAAAGTAGATGACCAGGTGACATTTATTTCATTTAGTTAGTGTTCTCTGATGACTGGTGATAAATTCTCTTAGTTTTTCTGTATATGAAAATATCTGTTTCTAACAAACAGAGAACATATATTCTTTTAGAAGATACACAAAATATTCATGCCATCCTTGTGAATGTTTAGGCTATGCTTACTTTGGGCTACTCCTAGCCAATGATGGAGAAGGATTAGGTACTAATGACGGCCCAATCTTGATCAATGCAAGATTCACCCTAAAAGCAAATTTAAGTCAAAGACTTTACCTTGGCCTGGCTGAAAATTTCTGGAAATATTCTGTAGCCTGAGGCTTTTCCAACTTGATCCTTCCAGTGGATATGGCTTATTATTTTTCCATTCAAATATTTTACATCCTAATTAATTGTTGACGTGCTTGATCTATTGATTTTTGGTAGTGGTATTTTAAAATCTTCTATCATGTTTATTCATAGGTCCATTTTTCTAGGTTTAATTCTGTCAGTTTGAGTTTTATATATTTTGACTTTCTATTATCAGTTATATAAAAATTTTTGGTTATTATCATCTTTAGATTTTCCTATAATTTTAAAGTACTATCTGTCTTATTATTATTTCTACTTTTGCCTTAAGTTCTACTTTGTTTATTGTTAGCTTTTACAATTTTCTCACTTACTATCTATCTGATACATCTGGATATAGATTGATTTTTATCTTGCTTAGTATATAGAGTATATTTTAAATCTGAGAATTAGTGCATTTTTCAATTTTCAAAAAAATGAGTTCTTACCTCTTCAACTAGCACTTTTTCATTATTCCCTTATTGTATTCTTTTAGAACTACTATTAAATATATACTGGCATTCTTCAGTCTACCATCTTTTTACTTATCCACCTTCTCATACATCTTATAATATTTTTTTCTCTGTGCTGCTTTATGGATGAATTCCTCAGGATTATCTCTCAATTTTCTCTTTCTCTCTTCTAGGTCCAGTCAAAAGTTTATCCTGTCCATTAATACTTTTATTCTAATTACTAAAATTTTCTTTTCTAAAGTTTATAATAGATTACTGTTGATAAACACATTACTTTGTTTCTGCCTGCTTTGCCTTTGTTATTCTTATTATACATTTTATTCATTCATTTATCTCTATGAATATCCTAAACACATGTTAAAGTATTTTAAAAATTATTCCATTATTTTGTTTTGCTTCTTGAATCAGAGACACTTTTTTTCTCCCTCTTCTTTTCTCTACCTCTCCTTTACTAGCAGTTATGCTCTTACCATTACCTGGCCCCCTGGTATGCTCAGTTCCAAACCAGTATGTTTTAGTTTGGGATACCCTATAATAAGACTCTGAAGCAAAGATTCCAGTTTAAATAGTTTATTTTGGATGTAATGGAAGGAAACACTGTAAAGGGAATGAGAAAGTGAAGCAAAAAAGGGAAAGTAGCCAAAAGAGTTTGTCATCAAGCAAATTATCACTGTAGGTAAATTAAGCTTATTTTTTTCTGGGAAACTCTGAAATCTAATCTAAAATACCCACATCATACTTATCTCAAAGAAGGACTGAGGGGGCTGAGATATCTATGCACCGGTTTCTGTCAGTCACTGATTGAGGGCTACTCTGGGAAATGTTAATTTGTTGGCACTTCTGGCTTGTTGCATGGGTGACATATAGGGCTTCATATGTGAGAGAAAGCCTGCAGGCAAATATATATATATATACACATATATTGGCTTTCGGAAGTCAGATAAGTGTGGTGCACTGATAATGTCTACTATATAGGGTGTATTATTGGTTCAGATTTGCTGTCTCACACTCATGTTGTACATTTTGCAGATTCAGTCACTAAAGGGACTTTATTCAGGTTCTTCTCATGGTTCTATGGTTTCTGTCCTTGAGCCTTCCAAGATATGTCACTTGACATAGTCTGCCTCAGGCTGAGATTGTTAGCAGATTTTTTCTTTCTTTCTTTCTTTTTTTTTTTTCATTTGATTTTTTTTATTTCAGCATATTATGGGGGTACAAAAGTTTAGTTTAAGTATATTGCCCATGCCCCCCGACCACCCGGAGTCAGAGCTTCAAGCATGTCCCTTCCCCAGACAGTGAGCATCGCACTCACTATGTAGGTATACATGCATAACCTCCCCCCACACATCTGCCAGACACCCAATTGGTGTTATTACCAAATGTGCACTTAGGTGATGATCAGGGAAACCAATTTGCTGGTGAGTACATGTGGTGCTTATTTTTCCATTCTTGGGATACTTCACTTAGTAGAATGGGTTCCAACTCTACCCAGGAGAACATAAGAGATTCTATATAACCATTATTTCTTATAGCTGAGTAATACTCCATGGTATACATATACCACATTTTACGAATCCACTCATGTATTGATGGGCATTTGAATTGTTTCCACATCTTTGTGATTGTGAATTGTGCTGCTATAAACATTCGGGTGCAGATGTCTTTTTTATAGAATGGCTTTTGTTCTTTTGGGTACATGCCCAAGAAGGGGATTGCTGGATCAAATGGTAGGTCTACTTGTATTTGTTTAAGGTATCTCCATATTGCTTTCCACAGGGGTTGCAATAGTTTGCAGTCCCACCAGCAGTGTATGAGTGTTCCTGTCTCTCCACATCCATGACAACATTTATTGTTATGGGACATTTTCATAAAGGCCATTCTCACTGGAGTTAAGTGATATCTCATTGTGATTTTGATTTGCATGTCCCTGATGATTAGAGATGTTGAGCATTTTTTCATATGTTTGTTGGCCATTATTCCATCTTCTTTTGAAAAATTTCTATTCATGTCCTTTGCCCACTTTTTGATAGGGTTGTTCGATTTTTTCTTACTGATTTTCCTGAGTTCTAAATAGATTCTTGTTATCAGTCCTTTATCTGATGTGTACTATGCGAAAAATTTTTCCCATTCTGTAGGTTGTCTGTTTACTCTTGTGACTCTTTCTTTGGCTGTGCAGAAGCTTTTTAATTTGATCAGGTCCCATTTATTTATTTTTGTTGTTGCTGTGATTGCCTTTGGGGTCTTCTTCATAAATTCTTTGCCTAGGGAAATGTCCATCAGAGTCTTTCCCACATTTTCTTCTAGAATTCTAATAGTTTCACACCTAAGGTTTAAGTCTGTTATCCACCGTGATTTGATTTTTGTGAGAGATGAAAGCTGTGGGTCCTGTTTCAGTCTTCTACATGTAGCTATCTAGTTTTCCCAGCACCATTTATTGAATAAGGATTCTTTTCCCCAGAGTATGTTTTTGTCTGCTTTGTCAAAGATTAGATGACTACATGACGATGGTTTTATATTTGGATTTTTCTGTTCTGTTCCACTGGTCTGTGTCCCTGCACTTGTGCAAGTACCATGCAGTTTTAATAACCATAGCCTTGTAATGTAGTTTGAAGTCTGATAAATTAATACCTGCCATTTTTTTCTTATTGCTTAAAATTGCTTTTGCTAAACAGGGTCTTTTGTGGTTCAATAAAAAGCATAAATTTATTTGTCCTATATCTGTGAAACATGATGTTGGTAATTTAATGGGGATTGCATTGAATCTGTAGATCACTTTGGGTAGTATAGACATTTTAGCAATGTTGATTCTTCTGATCCAAGAGCATGGTATCATTTTCCACATGTTTACATGCTCTGCAATTTCCTTCCTAAGTGTTTCTTAGTTCTCCCTGTAGAGATCTTTTACCTCCTTAGTTAATTATATTCGTAGGTACATTATTTTCTTTGTTGCTGTTGTGAAGGGTATTGACTCCTTAACTTGGCTCTCCGTTTAACTGTTATTTTCATATATGATTGCCTCTGATTTGTGTGTATTGATTTTGTATCCTGAGACACTACTGAATTCATTTATCAGTTCCAGGAGTCTCTTGGTTGAATCTTTGGGGTTTTCTAGATATAATATCATATCATCAGCAAAGGGTGAGAGTTTCATCTCTTTTGTCCTCATTTGGACACCCTTGATTCTGCTCTCTTGCCCGGTGGCTCTCGCAAGGACTTCCAGCACTATGTTGAATAGCTGTGGGGACAGTGGGCAACCTTGTCTGGTTCCAGTTCTAAGTGGGAATGCTTTCAATTTTTCCCCATTCAGTATGATGTCAGCTGTGGGTTTGTCATATATGGCTTGTATCATTTTTAGGTACGCCCTGTCTATGCCTATTTTGTTAAACGTTCTTACATTAAAAAGTGTGTTGAATTTTTTCAAATGCTTTTTCTGCATCTATTGAGAGGATCACATGGTCTTTGTTTTTACTTCTATTTTTGTGGTGGATTACTTTTATAGATTTGCATATGTCGAATCATCCCTGCATCTCTCGGATGAAGCCCACTTGGTTGTGATGGATTATTTTCTTGCTAAGCACCTGGATTCGATTTGCTAGGATTTTATTGAGAATTTTTGCATCTATATTCATGAGGGATATTGGTCTGTAATTTTCTATTTTTGTTGCGTCCTTTCCTCGTTTTGGCATCAGGGTTATGTGGGTTTCATAAAATGTGTTGGGGAGGATTCTGTATTTCTCGATGTTATGGAATAACTTTTGTAGGATAGGCACCAGTTCTTCTTTGTAGGTGTGGTAAAATTCGGGTGTGAAACCATCTGGTCCTGAGCTTTTCTTTCTGGGGAGGTTTTTTATTGCTGTTTTGATTTCAGTTCTTGATATTGGTCTGTCCAGGAATTCTATTTCTTACTGGTTGAGTCTGGGTAACTTGTGTGTTTCTAAAATTTTGTCCATTTCCTCCACATTTTCCAATTTGTGTGCATAAAGTTTTTTGTAGAATTCATAGATGATACCTTGTATCTCTGTGGCATCATTTGTAATTTCTCCTTTCATGTTCCTGATGGAGGTTATTAGAGATTTTTCTTTTCTGGTCTTAGTCTAGCCAAAGGTGTGTCGATTTTGTTTATCTTTTCAAAGAAGCAACTTTTTGTTTTATTAATGTCCCATATTGTTTTCCTATTGTCCATTTCATTTAGTTATGATTTGATCTTATTAACTTCAGTCCTGCTGTGTTTGGGGTCGGTCTGTTCTTCTTTATCCACGTCTTTGAGTCTATTCATTATGTTGTCTATTTGTAAATTTTCTTTCTTTTGGATATAGGCATTTATGGAAATAAACTTTCCTCTCAGGACTGCTTTAGCTGTGTCCCACAGATTTTGATAACTTGCGTCTCCTTTGTCATTTAATTCAAAGAATCTTTTGATTTCCATCTTGATTTTCTCATTTATGAAATGATCATTCAGGAGAAGGTTGTTTAGCTTCCATGACTTTGAGTATAAATGAGAATTTCTGTTAGGGTTGATTTCTACTTTTATTCCACTGAGAAAATGTGAGAAGATCTGAGAAGATGCATGGCATAATTTCTATTTTTTAAATTTTTTTCAGACATGCTTTGTGTCCTAGGATATGGTCAATCTTTGAGAATGTCCCATGAGCTGATGAGAAGAAAGTATATTCAGTGGATTTTGGATACAATGTCCTGTAAATGTCAGTCAGGCCCATTTGTTCTAGAGTTCTGTTTAAGCCCATTATTTCTTTGTTTATTTTCTGTTTTGAGGATCTCTCCTGGTCTGTCAACGGGGTGTTGAAGTCTTTGGCTATTACAGTGTTGCTGTTTATCATTTGGTTCAGTTCAAATAGTGTTTGTTTTATCAATCTGAGTGCACCTAAGTTGGGTGCATACATATTAAGTGTAGTTAAGTCTTCTTGTTGAACTGTACCCTTCACCATTGTATAGTGCCCATCTTTGTCTCTTATTACTTTTGTCGATTTAAAAACTAAGTTATCTGAAATTAAAACCACCATGCCAGCCTTCTTTTGGCTTCTGTTTCCATGAAATATCGATTTCCATCCCGTTATTGTCAGTCTAGATGCATCTTTGCAAGTTAGATATGTTTCATGGAGATAGCAGATACTTGGTGCTTTTTTTTTTTTTTCCCCCCCATTGGGCCAGCCTATGGCTCTTAGTGGGAAGTTCAAGCGATTCACATTTATTGAGAGAACTGATAGGTGGGACAGATTTATGTTCATCCTGTTGGGTAGAACTTCATTGCTATGTTTTCTCTCTTGAGCCATTGTGGTATCTGGCTTTTGATCTTTAGCTTTTGAGTATTTTTACATTCGTGGGTGTTTCTTGTGCTGGTCCATGCAAAACTCTGTTTTGAGTACTTCTTGAAGGGCTGGTCTTGTCTTGGTGAATTCCCTCAGTCTTTGTTTATCTGAGAATATCTTAATTTCTCCTTCATATATAAAACTGAGCTTTGCCGGGTACAGGATTCTAGGCTGGGCATTATTCAGTTTCAGAAGAGTGAGGATGTGTCCCCAGTCTCTTCTTGCTTGTAAGGTTTCAGTTGAGAAATCTGGCATTATTCGGTTGGGGTTTACTTTGTATGTTACTTGTTTCTTTCACCTTACAGCTTGAAGAAGGGCCTTTTTAGTGGATATTTTGGTCAGTCTGATGACTGCATGATGTGGTGTCTTCCTATTTGCAATGAAACTCCCAGGGGTCCTTTGGGCTTCTTGTACCTCTATATCTAGATTTTAGCAAGGCCTGGGAAATTTTCCTCAATTATATCTTCAAATAACTTATCCAACCCTTGCATATTATCTTCTTCGCCCTCAGGAATGCCCATAACTCTCACGTTAGGCTTCTTCACACAATCCCACATTTCTTGCAGACTCTGGTATTTTCTCTTATTTCTTTGCTCTATCTCTGTGACTGACTTATTTAATTGGAAGGTGTTATCTTCGATCTCTGAGATTCTTTCCTCTGTTTGATCTACCCTGCTCTTGAGGCTTTGCACTGTGTTTTGTAGTTCCCTGAATAAATTCTTCATTTCCTGGAGTTTGATTTGATTTTTCTTTAATATTTCAATTTCTTTAGTGAATTTTTCTTCCAAGTCCTGGATTTTCTTTTGTATGTGTGGTTTCTTTGTGTTGGTTATCTGTTTTTTCTTGCATAGCATTCAGTTTTCTGATGATCCATGTTTGAAATTCTTCTTCTGTCATTTTGATGTTCTGAGTTTGTTTAATGTCCATTGCTAGAGAGATGGTGTTTCTTTTAGGAACTGTGCTTTCCATTTGATTTTTCATACTTCCGGAGTTGTTCCGCTGATTCCTTCTCATTTGGATCAGCTGCTGCTTCTTGCCTTTAGATTTTCGTTTGGATGATGACACACCCTGTTTAGTCTCTGAGCCTCTAGGTGGTGTTTGTGGGTGAGATTTGACCACACCCTATATGATGAGTCAGTAGATGCAGTAAAAGTGTGTGCAGAATGACCTCCCTGTCAGTAGATGGCACTTGCTGGAAGGGGCAGGCTGCAGTGTTGTTTTTGGGTCCTGTAACCAGCTCTCATTCCTCTGGAGAAGGACCCTAGTGGCTAACGTGGTGGATGGCGCCCTGGGACTTCCAGGTGTGTCCTTATTCTGCACCTCAGTGGGGGCAGGTCAGGGAGTGAGTCTGGGCAGAGTTGGGTTGGCTGAGCCTGCCCTCAAGCTCCACAAATGCTGTTAGCGGGGGTCAACGTTCTATTCTTTGTCTCTGAGCCAAGCTGCTAGGGAGGGGCTGGAATGGCCCCTCTCAGCAGAAAATCTGCGTGTGGAGGTTGGGGCTGTCTGAGACCTACAGTATAGAGCAGGCCTTGCTCCTTTCCACCTTCCCCTATTCCGCAGTTTCTCCGGGGCTTCTGCCCACAGGCAGGACCTCAAGCCAGTGTATCTACCCCTGGCTGTCATGCTGGCCAGGAGGTTCCTTGCCCAGGCTCGCAGCCTGGGCTGGGTGCACGGCCTTCCTGTGAGAGGGCTGCTGCCCCTCAGACATGCTGGTCTGCCCCTGAGGCACACACACTCAGTAGGGTCATTCACAAATAACCCTTCTGTGCCCCAGGATCTTGTTTTTAATTATTTTTTTTATTTCAGCCTATTATGGGGGTACAAATGTTTAGTTTACATATATTGCCAGATCTTGGTTTTAATCAGTAAGTTTGGCCCTAGTCTCCAAACATACATGGAGCACTTTTAACTTCTAGGTCTCTGTGGGAGACTAACTTCCTAGATGATCTACTGCCTGGTTTTGAGCTCAGAGAGCAGCATGCAATTGCTTCAGCTTTACTCACTGATGGATTTTTTTTAAGAAGACAAATACCATAAATGGCATCATCATATCTCATTTCAATCTTAAACTCCTGGATTCAAGAGATCCGCCTGCCTTAGCCTCCAAGTACCTGAGACTACAGGCGCATGCCACAACACCTGTTTTTTGTTTGTTTGTTTGTTTTTTGTTTTGTTTTTTTTGAGAGACATAGTCTCTCTATGTTGCCCAGGCTGTCTCAGAATGCTGGGATTGTATGAGTGAGCCACCATGCCCTGCTACTCATTGGTCTGTCTTTATCTTTTAGCAATGATATTAATGATTCACAGATAATTTTTTTGGCTGTAATTTGTCCTTTATTTTCACTATTTATATTTTACCTGACATTATTATGGGTTTGGTCCAGAGCAGTACCTCAAAGATCAAGTTAAATGCCATCTTGATTAGAAGTCTAAGCCCTCTGCTTTGCCTTCCAATTCCCATTCCACTAGCTCTTTATTACCTTTACAAATTTTCAACATTTTCATTTTGCCTGTCCTCTAATTATTGCTTGTTCCTAGTATCACCCCTGGGTTTTTGATCCTGCTTAGCTCTCAGGTTTCACTCCTAATATTTTCCTCAGTCCTTCTCTCTGATCTCAGTTTTGACCCCTTGTGGTTCTGCCCCCAAAAGAATTCTGACATTTGGCCTCCCCCTATGCAAATCTCTCTTTTTTGCATCAATCACATCATATTGAAATATCTCCCCAGGTGCCTTTATTCCCTGTTAGCTATGAATTCCTTGAGGGTAAGGAAAATAAATTTAAACACTTAAGAAATAATTTTCTAATTCTTTTTTTCATAATAGGTTTTACTTTAGACTTTTTAAAATAGACAAACAACAAAACAAAGCAAAATACAAAGAACCTATTTTGACTTTTACCACAAGGTGGAACCATCAGAATTTGGATCATAAAGAAGGGGAAAAAAACAGACTGGAAGCCCAGGCTGTGAGAATTGTTACAATTTTCCATCTTACTCAATTAAACAAATATTGAATAAGAATTCCTAATGCATTGCTTGGAACAGAAAAAGGGACTTGCACTTTCTGTGTTCCAGGCCTATGCTCCCTATTTTAAAATGAGAACATAAATGTTTTACAGGGAATTTATTTTAGGAAAGATTCATATGATTTTATATAAAATGGATAAGCAAATATTCACTGTGTTTCAAAGAGTGGAACACAATTATTGTCAATATAACAAGAAGGACTTTGTAGTGTTTATTTTATTTTATTTTATTATTATCTTGACATCTAAAACAGTAAAGCCTTAAAATTTGCTCACAAAATGGGACCCTATGAGTCATAATAAATTTTGTTAGTTTAGGAAAATCTAGGAAAGCTAAAATGCTGCCTCTTCCAAATGTTTGGAAAGTAAAGTGCCCTTTGATGATTTTGATGAAGGCAGTACTAAATTGAGTAGTCCAATAAGATCATATCAACTGATGTTTTCTCCTTTTCTTATTTTACCACTGAAGAAATAGTCATTGAGTATCTATACATTGCAAGATGCTATTTTTTTCTTTGTTTTCTTTTTTTATTTCAGGATATTATGAAGGTACAAACATTTTGGTTACATTTTATGCCTTTGCCTTACCCAAGAGAGGATTAGAGGCATGACCTTCCACTCTACAATGCTCACCACATCCATTACTTGTGAGTTTACCCCCCCAACCCCCTAATCCCTGGAGAATATTACTACTGTGTGAACACCATAGTGTTGATCAGTTAGTGCCAATTTGATAGTGAGTACATGTGGAGCCTATTCTTCCGATATTGTGATACCTCACTTTGGATAATGGGCTCAAACTCTATCCAGGAAAATATAAGAGGTGCTAGATCACTGTTGTTTCTTATAATTGAGTAATATTTCATTGTATACATATACCAAATTTTAATAATCCACTCATGAATTGACAGGCACTTGGTTTGTTTTCAAATCCTTACAATAGTGAATTGTGCTGCTATAAACATTCTGGTGCAGATGTCTTTATTATAGAATGTCTTTTTCTCTTTTGGGTAGATGCCTAATAGTGCTATTGCTGGATCTAATGGTATTTCTATTTTTAGCTCTTTGAGGTATCTCCAAATTTTTTTTTCACTGAAGTTGCACTTATTTGCAGTCCCACCAGCAGTGTAAGAGTGTTCCTGTCTCTTCACATCCTCACCAGCATTTGTTGTTTTGGGATTTTTTGATAGAGGCCAATCTCACTGGGATTAGGTGATATCTCATTGTGATTTTGATTTGCATGTCTCTAATGATTAGAGATGTTGAGCATTTTTTTTCTATGTTTGCTGGCCAATACTCTGTCTTCTTTTGAAAAGTTTCTGTTCGTGTCCTCTGCCTATTTATATTGATGGGGTTGTTTGATTTCTTTCTTGTTGATTTTTTTGAGTTCTAGATAGATTCTTGTTATCTGCCCTTTATCGGATGTGTAGAGAGCAAATATTTTCTTCCATTATATAGGCTGTCTATTCATTCGCTCTAATGATAGTTTCCTTGGCTGTGCAAAAGCTTTTAAGTTTGATCAGATCCCATTTATTTATTTTTGTTGCTGTGGTGATTACTTTGGGGTCTTATTCAAAAATTATTTGTCTTGGCTGATGTCTGAAAGGGTCTTCCCAACATCTGCTTCTAGAATCCTTAAGGTTTCATCCCTTAGGTTTAAGTCGGTTATCCATCTTGAATTGAACTTTGTGAGATGTGAGAGGTGGGGTTCCAGTTTCAATCTTCTGCATGTAGCTATCCAGTTTTCCCAGCACCATTTATTGAAAAGAGATTCATTTCCCTAGTATATATTTTTGTCTGCTTTGTCAAAGATTAGATTACCATATGTGGATGGTTTCATCTCTGGATTCTCAGTCCTGTTCCAAAGGTCTATGTCTCTGTTCTTGTGCCAGTACCATGCTGTTTTAGTTACTATAGCCTTGTAGTACAGCTTGAAGTCTGGTAGACTGATACCTCCCAATTTGTTCTTTTTTACTCCTAGAATTGATAAATGAATTCAGTAAAGTCTCAGGATACAAAATCAATACACACAAATCAGAGGCATTCATATACGCCAACAATAGTCAAGCCAAAATTCAAATCAAAAACACAATACATTTTACAATAGTCTCAAAGGAAATTAAATATCTAGGAATATATTTAATGAAAAATGTGAGAGACATATACAGGGAGAGCTAGAAAACACTAAGAAAAGAAATTGTAGAAGATGTAAACAGATGGAAAAATCTACCTTGCTGGTGGATTGGTAGAATCAATATCGTTAAAATGTCCATACTACCTAAAGTGATCTACAGAATTAATGCAATCCCTATCAAAGTACCGTCATAATTCTTTACAGATCTAGAAAAAAAGTTCTACACTTTGTATAGAACCAGAGAAGACCTCATGTAGCCAAAGCAATCTTAAGTAAAAAGCGCAAGGTACTATTTTAAAAAGGTACAAAGACAGGCACAGAAAAACAAATTCCACATAACCTCATTCATAAGGGCAATTTTTAAAAAGTTGATATCATAGAAGTAAAGAGTAGTATGTTCTTTACAAAGGCTGGAGTGGTTAGAGAAAAGAGAAGTTTGGGGAGATGTTGATCAAAGGGTACATATTTACAGCTAGATAGCAGGAATACAATCAAGAGATCTATTGTACAGCATGGTGACTATAGTTAATGATAATATATTGTACTCTTGAAAAATTCTAAGAGAATGGATGTTAAGTGTTCTCAACACAAAAATGATAATGTGAGGTAATACATTTGTTAAGTAGCCACATTTATTCATTCCACAATGTATATATACTTCAAAACATCATATTGTACATGAAAAATGCATATAATTTTATATATCAAAAATTAAAAATATAAAATGAACAGAGAAATAACCTACCACACTAGAATCCCTTGGCTCCTAAACTTCTGCTAGTTGTGCTTTGCCATTCCTCATTTTTGGGTACTACTCACTTTTCACTTATATACCTGGGTTTCTCAAAGTGCTGGAAAAAGTCACAAAGCTTCCATCTTTGTTCCATTAAAAATGCATGCCATTTAGCATATTATGGTATTTTTCTGCTATAAACTAAGACTTGTGTTTATAATAAAATCCATAAGCTGATGACACGAGGGCCAGATTTGACCTGCAGAGTTTATAAATTTTGGAAAATTTACCTGAGAGTCCAAACGTTTCAGTTCTCTCAAAAATAAAACATCTGGTAGCATTAGATTTTTTAATTTCTTAATGGCAACAGTTGGAAGAGTTGAGAAGTCACTGTACCCTTTAGTTAGAACATTTTATCTCTAATTTGTCAGTTCCCAGAAATATCTATTGAATGAAATCTGAATCACTGAACTCATTTTAATGACTATTCTGGCCATTGTAGGCTGTTTGCCATCCTCTAGTTTATTTGTTGTCTCAGCATACCATCAGTGGCCAGTTCTCTCAAGCTACTAACACAGTACTCTTAACAAATGACCAATATCTTACTGAAAAAATGAAGATGAGATATCTAGATTAGGCAAATTAATAGAGACAGAAAGAACATTTGTGATTACCAGGGGCTGGGGTGGTGATGGTAGTGAGGAGTTATTGCTTAATAGTTATGAGTTTCTGTTTGGGGTGATGAAAAACTTATGAAAAAAGATAGTGGTGATGGTTGTACAATGTAGTGAAGTTAATTAATGCCACTGAATGGTGCACTTAAAATGGTTAAAATGGAAAACATCACGTAATATATATTTTACTACAATTATTTTACTACATTTTACTACTATATTTTACTACATCTCTGAACAACAACAAAAGATCATTAGTTGTGAATTTGCTTTTCTTCTTTTTTATGTACTTTGTATTAAATTGTCTATAATTTTATCTTTTTAAATTGATTTCATAGATAGTGTGGCAGACCTAATTAAAACCAGAGGCTGCTCACAGTGAAGTAGGTCCCATCCATACAAATGTCCTCCTTGCTGCTTTCATATAACCTAAAGACAGTTCCCACTAAAATAAGGGCTGACACAGGCAGTAAAGGAAACCCATAACACAACCAGGCCAGGTTAACTCTGTAATCCTTCATTAGTTCTCTGTGCATCAGTTATAGAACTTGAGATCAGTCAGTTCTACCCATGCTTCCTTTTTTTATTATTAACCATAGTTACCAGCTAAATTTAACACCATTTATGTCTATGTCCTCTATACTCTTAACTTTCTAACACACTGTACATCCCTGCCCCACCTCTTCTCATCATTACCATTGGTCTTTCTGTTTTGCTCCAACTTAAACATGGTTCTTTCACAGGATAAATTACAAAATTATCAACTTGAGGCTATATTTTATTTCATGACCCACATAGCATAGGACTGTGTTGTGGAGATGGCATTCTACTCACATTTGTCAATGATTATTCTTTCCCTTTTTTGTAGAAGCATCTCTTATTTTGATGTTTATACCATTTGATATGATTCTTTGCCACTTTTCATAGTGACTTATTTGGAATGTAGAGGATGGAAAATAGAACTGTCAAAGACAAACTCTTCTACTTACCTTATCTTAAAGAATGTACCATTATTATGTAGCCACTCACTTATGAAGACCTAACTTTACACTTTTTTCCCCTTACCTCCATGTATTTAATTAATTACAAAGTACCACTAAAAGTGGCAATTCCTCATAAGGCTAACATCATGCATTGCTTCTAATACAGACTTTTTTTTCCTACTTATTGCTCTAGTCTCAACTTATTCTATCTTTTCAACTCTTTATCTGCTGTATCTCTTTCCTATAGCTCAAAATATGCTTAACTGTATTCTATCCTCAGAATTATTTCACTTCATCCTTATATTGTCTTTCTATTTACAGATTCAACAGCCATTTTGTGGTTATCAACTATGATCTAGGCATTGTGATAGGGAGTAAATTTGTTATCTCTGTCCATTTTCTTGTTTTTCCTATCTGATACCTAGATTAGTATTTTGTTATAGAATTCTTTTTTAACCTGTCATTTTATGCATATTTTCTTATTAATTTACTCATTTGTTTCAAGCATTATTTCTAAGTATATGACTTCATATCTATACACAATCCTTCTCCTGAGTTTCTTGCTGTCATTTCAAATTAATTTATCTACTACTTAATTATCTACTTAGATAGTCTCATGGAAACTTGAAGTATAACATATAGTCTGAACCAGGTTGATTGCCTGATAAAACAGAAAAACACAACTAGTTTTCCAGATTCCAGATAGTTAAACACATTTTGGAATTTTTAGACTTAGATGGTTTTGTAAACAACTTTATTGAGATATGATTGACATACAAAAAGCTGTACATATTTAAAGTATACAACTTGATGTATCCTTTGGAGATAAGGATTCACTTGTGAAACTATCAGTACAATCTATACATTATACCTTTCCATGACCTTGAAAAATTTCCTCCTGCCCTATTTACTTAGTGGTAGTAGTAGTAATATAAGAACACTTAACATAAGATCTACCCTTGTAGCAAATTTTTAAATCTACAATATAGTATTGTTAACTATAGGCACTATGCTGTACAGTTAATCTTTAGGACTTATTTACCTTATATAACCCAAACTTTGAGCCCTTTGACTAAAGCAGCTATTCTAACTATGTTACATGAGGTAAAGATAAATAACGATTGAAAGAAATTGAATGACAGAAATTCTCAGAGAAAACACAAAAATATAATAAAAAGAACCAAATAGAAATTTAGAAATGAAAATACAATACCTGAAATAAATGTAAAATCAGAGAAACTAAACAAGATCACTAGAAATTATCCAAATTGAGGAAGGGAGATGAGGGAAAAGATTGAAAAAAAATGAGCATTGGGACTTGTGGGACAATATCCAAAAGTCCTTAGAATCCTAGAAGGAAGGAAGAAAGATATTGGAGTAGAAAAATTATCTGAAGAAATAATGACCAAAAGCCTCCCAAATTTGGAGAAATGCATACATTTACAGATTTAAGAAATACAGCTGATCTCAAATAATAAATTCATAGGAGGCTATGTCTATACACATCACAATTAAACTGCTGAAAACCAAAACTAAAGAAAAATTAAAGCATCTAAGAAAAATAATCCATTGCATATAGTGAAACAACTGTTCAAGTATTGTAGATTTCACATCAGAAACTATGTAGACCAGAAAACAATGGAACAAAATATTTGAAGTTCTAAAGGAAAAGAACTGTCAACCCAGCATTTTATTCCCAGTACAAGAAGGATAATTAATGACATTCTCAGATGAAGGAAAACTAAGAGATTCCATTACTAATGTACCTGCTCTACAGGAAATACTAAAGGTATTTGTGACAATGATATCAAAGAGAAACTTGGATCTTCAGGAATGAAGGAAGGATAACTGAAATGGTAAACATTTAGCTAACTGCAAAGTATTATCTATTTGTAAGTTATTAAAATATGTACATCTTTGGAAAACAAAATCATTAACATCGCTTGATGGAGTTTTCTGTGCATGATGTAATTTATAAGACAATTATAACGTGAAGGTCAGTAGATGGAAAGTAAAGGCAACTGTTTGGTTGCAAGACTTCTATATTTTGCTTGAAGTGGCACAATATTAACATTAAATAGACTGCAAATTCTTAGGTATGTTTATTGTAATTCATAGAGCAACCACTGAAACACATCATAAATAGATATAGCAAGAAAGATAATTTATAAATTAAAATAGAACAATAAAAGTAGGCAAATATTCCAATATTTTATAAAGAAGAAATAAATAAGAAACAGAAGAAGAAAAAAACACAGGGGACAAACAGAAAACAAATAATACAATAGACTAAATTGAACAATATAAATATTTACATTTAATGTTAATGGTCTAAACACTCAAATTAAAAGGCTGCAATTGACAGAGTAGAGAAAAACAGAACTCTATTATATTCTGATTCTAAGAAACACAATTTAAACATAAGCATACAGATAGATTAAAAGTCAATAGAGGAAAATGATATGTCTTGCAAATATTAAACATAAGAAGGCTAGAGTGGCATTTTAATATAAGATAAAATACATTTCAAGACAGTGTCTGGTGATGTGATGCTGGAGCCATGGATGGTTTGCTAAGCCTATTAGTGCCCCAGGCCAAGACTCATGTCATCCATCATATCCCACTACCTGCAGCCCTCCCCCCAAAACATCTCTGTCAGTCAGGAATGTAGACGATGACACAGTTCTGAAGATTTATGGTGTGAATTTGGTCATGTAGTCCTACAGTTGATGTGTCTGCTCCACTTTATTTCTACACTAGCTATCAAAAAGGATTTCCTTATGCTCAATTTGAGGATGTTTGTGATGCTGAACATGGTTTACATAATTTGGACAGAAAATGGATTTGTGGACATCAAATTGAAGTACAGTTTTCACAGGGAGATTGGAAGACACCAAATCAGATGAAAGCCAAGGAAGGGAGGAATGTGTACAGTTCTTCATATTATGATGATTTTGGTAGATATAGATGTTCTAGAAACTGAGGTTATAAAAGAAGTCAGTTGTTTGATTACAACTATAGAAAATCTTATAGTCCTAGAAACAGTAGACTGGCTGGAAGACCATAGTGTAGCAGAAGCCATTCTGACAATGATAGATTCAAACACAAAAATCAATCATTTTCAAGATCTAAATTCAATTCAAGATCACTAAATAGTAGCCCAACATAAAAATAAAGAATAAATCATATCTTAGGTCTGCATCTCACACCAAAACTAGAGGCACCTCTAGAACAGATTGAAAGTACATATTCATATTTGGTAGAATGTTTTAGTAATCTAGGCTTTGCTTATAAAGAACAAAACAGTGATTATCTTCCAATAAACAAAGTCCTGGACCAGATGGGTTCACACCTGAATTTGACCTAACCTGCGAAGAAGAACTGATACCTATACTGCAGAAATTATTCCACAACATTGAGAAGGATATAATTCTCCCCAACTCATTCTACAAAGCCAATATCACCTTGATACCAAAGCCAGGAAAGGACACAACAAACAAAGAAAACTACAGGACAATATCCCTTATAGATGCAAAAATTCTCAACAAAATATTAGCAAACCAAATTCAACAGCAGTTCAAAAAAAATAATTTATCATGACCAAGTGGGCTTTATCCCACAGATGCAAGGACAGTTTAACATGCCAATCTATAAAGGTAATACACCATATAAATAAAAGCAAGAACAAAGATCCTATGATTCTTTCAATAGATTCAGAAAAAGCATTTGACAAAATTCAGCACACTTTTATGATAAAAACTCTTAATAAGATAGGCACAGATGGGTCGTCTCAAAATTATTAAAGCCATATATGATAAATTCACAACCAATACCATACCCAACAAAGAAACATTGAAAGCATTCCTGCTTAGAACTGGAACCAGACAAGGTTGCCCACTATCTCCACTTCATTTCAACATAGTGCTAGAAGTCCTTCCCTGAGCAATCAGACTAGATAAGGGAATTAAGGGTGCTCAAATGGGGGCAGAAGAGGTCAAACTCTCCCTCTTTGAAGAGGATATGCTATTATATGTAGAAAACACCAAGGAATCAACAAAGAGACTCCTGGAATTGATAAATGAATTCAGTAAAGTCTCCAGATACAAAATCAATGCATACAAATCAGTGGCATTCATATATGCCAATAACAGTCAAGCCAAAAATCAAATCAAAGATGTAACACCTTTCATAATAGCATCAAAGAAAATTAAATATTTAGGAATATATTTAGCTAAGGAGATGAGAGACCTATGTAGGGAGAACTATTAAACACTGAGAAAAGAAACTGTAGAGGATATAAACAGAAGGAGAACTCTACCATACTCATGGATTGGCAGAATCAATATTGTTGAAATGTCCATACTACTTAAAGTGATTTACAGAATCAATGCAATCATCATTTTTCACAAATCTAGAAAAAATAATTCTATACTTCATATGGAACTAGAGAAGACCTAGTATAGCTAAAGCAATGTTAATCAAAAAGAACAAATTGAGAGGCATCAGTCTACCACACTTGAAGCTTTATTACAAGGCTATAGTAATCAAAACAGCATGGTACTAGCACAAGAACATAGATATACACCTTTTGAACAGGACTGAGACTGAGAACCCAGGTATAAAACCATCCTCATATTGTCATCTAATCTTTGACAAAGCAGACAAAAATATATACTGGGGAAAAATATCTCTATTCAATAAATGGTGCTGGGAAAATTGGATAACCACGTGCAGAAGATTCAAACTGGACCCGCACCTCTCACCTCTCACAAAAAAACAACTCATGATGGATAACAGACTTCAAAGTAAGGGGTGAAACCTTAAGAATTCTAGAAGAAAATGTTGGGAAAACTCTCAAAGACATCGGCCTAGGTAAAGAATTTATGAAGAAGACCCCCAAAGCAATCACAGCAGCAACAAAAACAAATAAGTGGGACCTGACCAAATTAAAAAGCCTCTGCACAGCCAAGGAAACTATCACTAGAGAGAATAGACAACCTACAGAATGGGAGAAAATCTTTGCATGCTCCACATCAGATAAAGGGCTGATAACAAGAATCAATGTATAATTTAAGAAAATTAACAAGAAAAAAATTAAACAATACCATTAGAAAGGGGGCAAAGGACATGAACAGGAACTTTGCAAAAGATGATAGGATAATGGCCAGCAAACATATAAAAAAGTGTTCCACATCTCTAATCATCAGGGACATGCAAATCAAAACCACAATGAAATATCATTTAACTCCAGTGAGAATGGCTTTTATCAAAAAGTCCCAAAACAACAAATGCTGGCATGGATGCAGAGAGATATGAACACTCTTACACTGCTCTTGGGACTTCAAATTAGTACCTCTGTTTAAAGTAATTTGGAGATATCATAAAGAACTAAAAATATAAATACTATTTAATCCAACAATCCCACTACTAGGCATCTACCCAAAAGAAAAAAGACGTTGTACAATAAAGCCATCTGCACTCAAATGTTTAAGGCAGCACAATTCACAATTGCAAAGACGTGGAAACAACCCAAGTGCCCATCAATACATTAGTGGATTAATAAAATGTGGTATATAGGTACCGTGGAATACTAGTCAATCACAAAATACAATGGTGAACTAGCACCTCTTATATTATCCTGGGGGAAGCTAGAGCCCATCATTCAAAGTGAAGTATCACAAGAATGGAAAAATAATCACCACATGTATTTGCCATCAAATTGGTATTAACGGATCAACACTTAGATGCTCACATGGAAGCTAATATTCACTGGGTGCTGGGCAGGTGGCAGGAGGGTAGAGGGGATGGGTAAACTCATAACTAAAGGTTGTGGAGTGCACTGTGTGGGGGGTCGGCACACTTGGAGCTCTGACATGGGCAATGAAAAGGGATTATATGTAACCAAAATGTTTGTATCCCCATAATATTCTGGAATTTAAAAAAAGAAAATAAATAAATAGATTGGGAAAAAATATCGTTTGTGAAATGTGTTTGGAGGATTGATTCTATAACCTTTACATATTTGATACTACTAACTTTCCTTACTCTTTGCAGTTAGTGTTTGTGTTTTTTTATGCAATCACTCATATACATGTTTCTCTAACTTTCTGAAAAATGTGATTATGTATCAGGAAGACATACAATTATAAATTTATATGTGCTTAAAACACAGCAGACTGAGCGAAATATTTGCATCCCATATATTAGACACAAGACTTGCATCTGGAATGAATATATATATATAAATCATCCTACCCAATAAGAAGACAAACAACCAAACAAGAAAATAAGCAA
This sequence comes from Eulemur rufifrons, assembly GCF_041146395.1. NCBI lineage: Eukaryota > Metazoa > Chordata > Mammalia > Primates > Lemuridae > Eulemur > Eulemur rufifrons. Next base: position 83,849,313 of record NC_091012.1, on the reverse strand, counting down.
AATATGTGAATAGGCAATACAGTCACTCACTGAATAACATTTCAGTAAATGATGGACCACATACAAAAGGACAGCAGTCCCATCAGACTATAATGAAGCTGAAAAATTCCTATCACCTAATGACACTGTTGCTGTTGTAACATTGTAGTGCAACACGTGTTTGTGTTGATGCTGTCATAAACAAGCCTACTGCCCTGTCATTTGTATAAAAGTATAGTGCATACAATTATGTACAGTATATATTAATAATACTTGATAATGCTAATAATTATGCTGTAGGGTTATGTATTTACTATATTATATTTGTATTGTATTTTAGAGTGTACTCATTCTACTTATTAAAAAAAAACCCATTAACTCTAAAGCAGTCTCAGGTAGGTCCTTCAGGAGGTATTCGAGAAAAAGGCATTGTTATCATAGGAGCTGGCAACTCCATGCATGTTATTGCCTCTGAAGATCTTCCAGTGCGACACAGTGTGGAGGTGGTAGATAGTGATATTGATGATACTGACCCTGCATAGGCATAGGCTAATGTGTATGTTTTTATCTTAGTTTTTAACAACAAAGATTAAAAAGTAAAAAAAAAAGTAAAAAAAATAAATAAAAATTGAAAAATAGAAAAAAGCTTATATAAAAAAGCTTATAGAATAAAGATATAAAGAAAGAAAATATTTTTTGTGCAGCTGTACAATATGTGTTTTAAGCTAACCCAAATGCCCATCAATTCATGAGTGGATTAGTAAATTGTGGTATATGTATACCATGGAGTATTACCCACTGATCATCCCCTAAGAGCACATTTGGGAATAACACCAATTGGGTATAGGACTGAGGTGGGGGGTGGGGAGAGGGGATGGGTGTACACCTACATGACGTCAGCTATAAGAAATAACGGTGATATGGCATCTCTTTTGGTCTTGTGGATAGAGTTCGAACCAGGAAAGGATGCAACTAAAACAAAACTCTTATAGACATTGGCCTTGGCAAAGAATTTGTGAGGAAGGTCCCAGAGGCAATCACAGCAACAACAAAAATAAATAAATGGGACCTGATTGAATTAAAAAGCTTCTGCACAGCCAAGGGCACTATCACGAGAGCAGACAGACAACCTACAGAATGGGAAAAAATTTTTGCATACTACACATCCAATAAAGGGCTAATAACTAGAATCTATATAGAACTCAGGAAAATCAGAAAGAACCCATTCTACTAAGTGAAGTATACAATAAAATTCTAGCAAATCGAATCCAAGTGCTTATCAAAAAAATAATCCATCACGACTAAGTGGGCTTCATCCCAGAGATGCCGGGATGGTTTAACATACGCAAATCTATAAATGTAATTCATCACATATGAATTTTATCGACAATTTTTGCATCTATATTCATAAGAGAAATTGGTCTATCACATAAATAGAAGCAAAAATAAAGAATGGAAAAATAAGCACCACATGTACCACATGTACTCACCTACATGATGAGTGCGTTGTGCACCATCTGAGGAATGGTCATGCTTGAATGTTCTGACTCGGGGGGGGGATTGGGGGGGATTGGGGGTGGGGGGAGGGGATGGGGTATAACTACATGATGAGTGCAATGCACACTGTCTGGGGAATGGACACACTTGAAGTTCTGACTCGGAGGGATGGGTGGGACATGGGCAATGTATGTGGCCTGAACTTTTGTACCCCCATGATGATAAGCTGAAATTAAAAAAAAAAGTCAAAAAGTTAAAAAAAAATAAAATCTTTATAAAGTAAAAAACTAACAGTAAGCTAAAGTTAATTCATTATTGATGAAGATTTTTTTTTCTTATAAATTTAGTGTAGCTTAAGTGTTTGGCGTTTATAAAGTTGACGATAGTATACAGTAATGTCCTACGCCTTCACATTCACTCACCACTCCCACTCACTGACTCACCCAGAGTAACTTCCAGTCCTACATGTTCCATTCATGATAAGTGCTCTATACAGGTGTACTTTTTTTTTTATCTTTTAAATCATATTATTACTGTACCTTTTCAATGTTTAGATTTGTTTAGAGACATGAATACTTACCATTGTGTTACAGTTGACTACACTACTCAGTACAGAAACATGCTGTAGAGGTTTGTAGTCTAAGAGCAATAGGCTATATATACCATATAGCCTAGATGGGTAGTAGGATATTCCATCTAGTTTTGTGCAAGTACACTCTATGATGTTTGCACAATGAAAAAATTGCCTAATGATGCATTTCTCAGAATGTATCCCATTGTTAAGTGACTCATGACTGTACATGAAAGAAAATATATAAATGGCCAATAAACACATGAAAAGGTGCTTAACATCATTAGTCATTAGGGAAATGCAAATGTATCAAGATGTAACATGTAACCCATGAATATGTACAATTATTATGTATCAATAAAAAATTTAAAAAATCACAATAAGATACCAATATATATCCATTATATTGTCTAAAATTAAAAAAAAATAAAACATGCCAAATTCTGAAAAGGATGCAAAACAACTGGAACACTGATACACTGTTGGTGGAAATGTAAAATTGTACAGTCACCTTGGAAAACAGTTTGGCTTGTCCTCAAAAAGTTAAAAATACTTCTTACCCTATGATCTAACAATGCCACTGCTGGTTATTTACCTAAGAAAAATGAAAACACATTTCCATACTTGCATGTACATGTTAATAGCAACTTGATCTGTAATAGTGCAAAACTGGAAGCAGCCCATATGTCTATCAGCAGGTGAATGCATAAACAAATTGTGGTATATCCATAATGAAATATCATGCAGGTATAAAAAGATATGAAATGTTGATGTGCATAATATGGATAAATATTAAAATGTTTATAGTTATTGGAAGAATTCACTTAAGATTAGTCTATGAACCTATTAACACAAAATTCTAGAAAATGCAAATTAATTTATAGTGAAACAAAACTGATCAGCAGTTGTCCTGGACAGGATGATTATTAGGTATTAATTATGTATTAGGTCAGTTCTAGGTTCTGTGTACCCATTGGTGAACAGTACAGATGAGCTTCATACATTTCTGAAATTTACTGCACTAGAGTAGTGGAAGAGGCAGAAAATAAACAAATAAGTAAAAGTAAGCACAATATTAGAAATTGTGGTAACCATATGAAGGAAAGAAAATAGTGAACAACAGATAATACTGTAGGTTTTGAGGATTAACTTTAAATCTGGTGGTCAGGGATGGCTTCTCTGAGTAGTTAGCAATACACTGGAACCTGAAGGATGAGAAGGAGATAGCTACGCAAGATTTGGGGGAACAGGCATCCAGTACAGGAAAGAACATATTCAAAACCCTGAGTTGAAAAAGAGATTCTCTTGAAGAACTTAAATAAAGTCCAGTGTAGCTCACCTCAAATAGTAATATGGAGAGTGGTGTGAAATGAGGTAGGAGATGTAGTCCTAGGTAAGATCATGTAGGAATTTGTAGATTTAAATTCCTTATTCAATAAATGGTGCTGGGAAAACTAGATAGCCATATGTAGAAGACTGAAACAGGACCCACAGCCCTCACCTCTCACAAAAATCAAATCACGGTGGATAACAGACTTAAACCTTAGGTGTGAAACTATTAGAATTCTAGAAGAAAACGTAGGAAAGACTCTTACAGACATTGGCCTAGGCAAAGAATTTATGAGGAAGACCCCTAAGGCAATCACAGCAACAACAAAAATAAATAAATGGGACCTAATTCAATTAAAAAGCTTCTGCACAGCCAAAGAAACAGTCACAAGAGTAAATAGACAACCTACATAATGGGAAAAAATTTTCACATGCTACACATCAGATAAAGGACTGATAGCAAGAATCTATTTAGAACTCAGGAAAATCAGTAAGAAAAAAATCAAACAACCCTATCAAAAAGTGGGCAAAGGACATGAATAGAAATTTTTCAAAAGAAGATATAAGAATGGCTACCAAGCATATGAAAAAAATGTTCAACATCTCTAATCATCAGGGAAATGCAAATCAAAACCACAATGAGATATCACTTAACTCCAGTGAGAATAGCCTTTATCAAAAAGTCCCAAAACGATGCATGTTGGTGTGGATGCGGAGAGACAGGAACACTCATACACTGCTGATGGAACTGTAAACTACTGCAACCCCTGTGGAAAGCAATATGGAGATACCTTAAACAGATACAAGTAGACCTACCATTCGATCCAGCAATCCCATTCTTGGGCATCTACCCAGAAGAACAAAAGTCATTCTATAAAAAAGTCACCTGCACCCGAATGTTTATAGCAGCACAATTCACAATTGCAAAGATGTGGAAACAACCCAAATGCCCATCAATTCATGAATGGATTAGCAAAATGTGGTATATGTATACCATGGAGTATTACTCAGCTATTAGAAATAATGGCGATATGGCATCTCTTTGGTTCTCCTGGAGAGAGCTGGAACCCATTCTATTAAGTGAAGTATCCCAAGAATGGAAAAATAAGCACCACATGTACTCACCAGCAAACTGGTTTCCCTGAGTGCACATTTGGGAATAACACCAGTTGGGTATCAGACAGAGGTCGGGGCTGGGTGGAAGGGATGGGTGTATACCTACTTGATGAGTGCGATGCGCACTGCCTGGGGAATGGACACGCTTGAAGTTCTGACTGGGGAGGATGGGGAGGCATGGGCAATATATATAGCCTGAACTTTTGTACCCCCATAATGAGCTGAAAAACAAAAAATAAAAATTAAAAAAAATAAAATAAATGGGCAAAGGACCTAAATGTATATTTTTCAAAAGAAGTCATACAAATGGCTAACAAGTGTATAAAAAATGATCAACATTACTAACGATCAGGGAAATTCAAAGTAAAACCACAATGAGTTATCACCTTATACCCATTGGAATAGCTAATATCAAAAAGACAAATCTGGCACGGTGGATCATGCCTGTAATCCCAGCTATTTGGGAGGCTAATGTGGGAGGATCAGTTGAGGCCAGAAATTTGAGACCAGTCAGGGAAAAGTAGTGAGATCCCCTCTCTAAAAAGAATAGACAACAGATATATATTGTTGAGGATATGGAGAAAAGGAAACACTTTTAAAGTGTGAGTGGGATGTAAATTAGTAGAATTATTATGAAAAACAGTGTGTAAGTTCCTCAAAATATTGAAAATAGAACTATTATATGATCCAGAAATCCCACTATTGGATATATATTAAAAATAAAATCAGTATATCGGCCGGGCGCGGTGGCTCACGCCTGTAATCCTAGCACTCTGGGAGGCCGAGGTGGGCGGATCGTTTGAGCTCAGGAGTTCGAGACCAGCCTGAGCAAGAGCGAGACCCCATCTCTACTAAAAATAGAAAGAAATTATATGGACAGCTAAAAATATATATAGAAAAAATTAGCCGGGCATGGTGGTGCATGCCTGTAGTCCCAGCTACTCGGGAGGCTGAGACAGGAGGATCGCTTGAGCTCAGGAGTTTGAGGTTGCTGTGAGCTAGGCTGACGCCACGGCACTCACTCTAGCCTGGGCAACAGAGTGAGACTCTGTCTCAAAAAAAATAAATAAAATAAATAAAATCAGTATATCAAAGAAATATCTGTACTCCCATCTTCATTTCAGCACTTTCACATTAGCCAACATTGATAATCAAGCTAAGTGTCCATCAATAAATGATAAAAGAACATGTGGTTTTTATACACAATGGAATACTATACAGCCTTTAAAAAGAAGGGAATCCTGTAATTTACTATGACATGAATGAAGCTAGAGGACATCATGCTAAGTGAAATATACCAGGCACAGAAACACAAATACTGCAAGATCTCACTAATGTGTGCAATCTAACAAAGTCAAACTCATTAAAGTGGAGAGTAGAATGGCAGTTACCAGAGCCTGTGGGTAGGGGAATTGGGGAGATGTTGGTCAAAGAATATATAATTTCAGTTATAAAGAATAATTTCAAGAGATCTATTTTACATCATGATGACAACAGTTAATAGCAATATACTGTACACTTGAAGATTGCTGCAAGACTAGATTTTGACTGTTCTCACCACAAAAAATAACTATGTCATGTAATGTATATGATAATTAGCTTGATTTATCCATTCCACAATGTATACACATATCAAAACATCATGTTATACAACTAAATATATATAATTTTTTGTCAAATCAAAAAAAAAGGGGGAAAAAAAAGGAAAAGTAAGAATAGAAGGGCAAGCCCAGAAATCAACCCTCATATATATGGTCAAATGATTTTTTGCAAGGGAACCTAAACTATTCAGTGAGGAAAGTACAGTGTCTTCAACAAATGGTGACATGTACACTGCATATCCACATGTGAAAGAATAAAGTTGGACCTTTAACTTACACCATATAGAAAATTAACTCAAATAAGATCAAAGACCTATATATAAGGGCTGAGCTATACTCTTAGAAGAAAACATCAGGGAAAAACTTCATAACATTAGATTTGACACTGATTTTTTTCAGCATGATACTAAAAAAGCACAGGCAATAAAACATAAACAAACAAGTTGAACTACATCCAAGGACACACCCAACAGAGTAAAAAGGTGACCTAACAAAAGGGAGAAAATACCTGCAAATCATATAGCTTATAGGGGGTTAATATCCAGAATATATAAAGAACTCCTACAACTCAGCAACAAAAGAAACCCAAATAACCCAATTTTAAAAATGGATAAAGACTTGAATAGACATTTCTTCAAAGAAGATATACAAATGGCCAACAAGCATATCAAAAGTATTGGTGGGAGGATGTGGAGAAATTTGGACCCTTGAACATTATTGTTGACAATGTAGAATAGTGCATCCACTGTGGAAAACAGTATGGTGGTTTCTCAAAAAATTAAAAAGATAGAATTACCATTTAATAGAGCAATCCCACTTCTGAATATATATCCAAAAGAATTATAATCAGACCTTCGAAGAGATGTTTGCACTCTCATGTTTTATACCAGCATTATTCACAATAGCCAAAAGTAAAAGCAACCTAGGTGCCCATTGATGGATGAATGGATAAAGAAAATGTAATGCATATACAAATAATGGATAAAATTCTGCCTTAAAAAGGAAAGCAATTCTGACACATGCTACAACATGGATGAACCTTGAGAACATTATGCTAAGTGAAATAAGCCAGTCACAGAAAGACAAATACTGTATGAATCAAATTATATGAGATATCTATATGATCAAATTCATAGAAACAGAAAGTAGAATGTTAGTTTCCAAGGGTGAGGAGGAAATGGGGAGTTTTTGTTAAATGAGCAGAAAGTTTCAATTCTGGAAGATGAAAAAGTTCTGGAGATTGGTTGCACAGTGATATAAATATAGTTAATAGTACTGAACTGTACAATTAATGATTAAGATAGAAAATTTTATTTTATGTGTATTTTACCATAATTTTTAAAATAGTAATTATGAATTAGCACACAGACGGTAGAGAGAGGCACAATAGAGGTTGCTGAGATTCATTCAATTTGAAAAGTTTGGAGAATTTTTCTACTATATCAATATTTTTCCATTTGCCCAATTCGTATAGTTGATTTCTCTAGGAAAGCATTATCCAAGAAAAATTGCACCAAAGACTTGGAACCCAGGCTACTTCTAGCAATATCAAGTTAACATGGCCCAGGGTAAATTGTTCTGAGGAATTATGACTTGATAGATTTAATATGTATTAGTTGCCTGAAGTAATATAAGTATTTTATTATACATGTGGTCTGATTAAGAAGAACCTTTCAAACTTTGAAATAATGGAATAAATCTATTATTCTACTGAGAACGTGGGTATAGTAAACCTTATGTAAATATAAAATACCATGACTCTTTCAAATTAAGAGCATATAAATATGGTTGTGTTAGTCAAACATAGTATTTAAAAATAAAACTGTGTATTCTTAATATATTTTAGGTGAGTTTAGCTGTATGCTTACATTGAGTTCTTTCTGCATTTTGTGGGACAAAATAAGGGAGTCTTAGAATTCTTTCTAGAATTGCTAACACTCTTTCTGAGAAGAGTTAACTCCAACAAAATAAGGACAAATTTTGATTCATGAAGAGTTCAAAAGTAGATGATTTCTTCTCATTTTTTATTCTTCAATAACTCTATTATTTTATTTTGGGATTATATGCTATCAGAAAAGGGAAAGCAAGACATAGAAATGTAAATCTGATCAATTTTCTTAATATATAGTCTTCAATGAGAAAAAAAGGATGATGCATCTGATATTTGACAGTTTAAAATAATTTGTAGAAAAGTAATTAGAATGCCAGGGCCAATAACCTACTGACATTTGCTTATGGAAATACTCTGGAGAATGGCATTTAACATTTATATTAAAATGGTATATATAATGCAGTGAGCTCCTCTTTCTTAATACTTTGTAGATGTGATTGCCCAAGCCATCAAAATTCTGGTCTAAAGTCTTTAGTGAATCTAAAGCTTTTGCATTTATTTATATCTATGAAGTAAAGGAACTGGGCTTGTGTTTCAAGGTGGTTCATTTTGTGTTAATGTTTTTGGCATCTGGACCTTTAGAGCTACAAATGTTGCCAACAACCAGTTTACTCCTAAAAACAAATGTGTGATAAAAAAAAAAAAAAAAGATTGCGAAGTGTGAAACTCAGTGAACCCTCCCAAGCAAAAATTCATTAATGTGTGCATTGTCATTTCTTGTTTTGTTTGGCGTTAAAAGGACTAAATACGTGGATCTTAGCCAAATTACTATTCCATTGGTTGGATTGCTTTTCACTCCAGATTCTGAGCTTTTCACAGATCATATATATTAATTTACTTCAATGGAATTCAGAGATTCTTTTAAAGAATAAGAAATAAAGTTTTACAAACTTGTTTTTGGATATCTTTGTAATATTCTGTTTATTTTAAGAAATAATATTTTTGTTTTGCATCTTTGTAATTCATAAATAAAACATAAAAAATATCAGTGAAGAATAAATTTGATTGGTAAATTATAAACAGTATTAATAATTGTGTTAGAAGGTTTTGGGGTACAATAATCCATTGTCTCTTTCCTTTCTAGAATGCTATTTCTCATCAGATGATAGTTCTGAAATAAAGGCTAAGCAGTGCCAGTCATTAACTAGTAAGTTTGTAATACTATAACTACAGATATTGTTTCCTCTCAGTGTTTTCACCATGACAACAATGACTGTATATTTCCATCACATACTATGTGTGGTATGTTCAGGTGCATGTTTATGCTTCCTAGCAGTTCCTTTAATAATTGAATATTTTGTTAACAATGCAATCCTCACAAGTACTCTACCAAATTAATTAGTGAAAGTCTCATCCAGTTTTACTTTAGAATTGACTGTTTCAAGGTGCTTTATTTAAAAACTGTAAGTCAATTTTCAATATTCTCCCTTGCCACTTGTGTAAATTTATATATGCACATATCAGTACTATAGGCAAGTTGGAAGCAGTCATTTTTGTTCTTTTTGTTTTTTGTTTGTTTCAGTAATTCTACCAATACTTAGCAGGACTTAATCATATTTATGTAATGAAAGTTGTTAACTGCAAGGTGCCTTCCCCCAAAAATGATTTGACTAAGGCAATTAAATTCAATAACTTTCTATGGCCTTGGTGGTGATAAATGAGCATTTGTTCTGCCATTAGTGGTTTTATTCCTGTTTATTTTATGCTTAACTTAATTTGTTTTGTCCTATGTATGTAAGCCTTTCTAATTTGGCCAAGAAACATACATATGTTTAACTGATTAGTCTACTTATTGGGTTAGCTCAATCAGTGTATCATAGGCTTGGTATCACGTGGACCTGTTAATTGTATTCCCATTCGTTGTTGAAAACTACATCCTGAAGTATGCTCAGCTGTTTCACCCCATAGTGACTTCAAAAGAAAAGGTGTTAATAAAATGTGCCTACATTGAACTGGTAAGTTTTCAATCCTATGAATATTGTAAGCCATTAATCACAAGGGAAATTGGGTAAGAAACTGTGAATATATCAGTACAAAAACAACACTATTGAGGATGCCTCATTAGAGTGCTTTTGCATATAAAGGAGACAATATCTACATCCTTTATTAATATGGGTCAATGGGAACAAACTACATTACCTAGTATTTGTATCCTAATAGTAAATGTGCTGACAAGATATATTATTTTGCCTCATTCAAGAGTTATATTTTAAGCATTATATTTTCTATCAATGGTCTTTGCTTTAAATTTGTTTATTTTTCAAAACGTAGGCAATACAGTTAAAATAGTGGCTTAGGTATTATGTAAACTTATTATTATGAAGGATTTGGGAATAAGTTTAAAATTCTTCCTTGTTACCTATGACATTAGTAACTTATTCAAAAGTGTGGAGAGATTGCCTTTTTTTTTTTTTTAGGGAAATCTGAGACACAGGACGGATTTGTGTTCTCTGATACTGTGACAGATTGTGTACCATTCTAGAGGGCCTTTCTTTCCTCTCTTGATTGTGTTTATACCTATATTGTTTTTTCCCAAGGTGAAAAAATATGACAAAGTGCATAGGTCAGTAGATGTTTTAGCTTGGTCGGTCAGATGGTTGTTTCTGTGGATTGCTTTTGTCTTTAAAGTATTCTTTCTTGGCATGTGGTCACTTAAACAGCTATATAAATCTCAGACACATGGGAGCATTTGAAAATAAATACTTTATGATGTTCACTATTATTTTTCTTTTCAAATCATTCAATAAATAAGAAAGAACAAAAAGCAAATTATGACCCATCATCTTGTCCGCCTCACCCTCTGTGTAATGAGACACAGGAAGTTTTACCTCTTTGTTAGCTGATTTTTTCATTTCTGACTCTTGACAAATTATCTGATGGAGAGTCTCTCCTTGTGATTATCTTAAGATTGAAAAGGACTCCCACAGTGCCAAAAATGCAGAGTAATATGTTCTAATGCTTTGCAGGAGCTCTTCCATTTCCAACATTTGAAAGATAATTTTTGGAAGTTTTATGTATAGAATGACAAGATTTCCACTTAAATTTCTGGGCTGTAAATTATTTACAATCCCTAGAGAAATAAATGGGGATTTAATGAGTGGCAGATCAAGGGTGTATTCTTTGTCTCTTTTATGTCTTTACAAAGGGGACGGGTTATAATCTCATTCAGGCAGTCAAGACCTTCTCTCTACAATAGCTTATTCTCCACATCACATTATGTTGTCAAAGAAAGAATCAATGAATATCTACAGTACAGTAGATGATGGTTTTCTATATGCAGCTTTCCTTGGTTGCCAGGGAATATCAGCAAAGGCAATCAGCAATTCCTGAAGAATAATGTATTTCAGTTTTTATAAAAAGCACTCACATTAAAAAGCCCAGATACACCAAATTGTTTTTCTTTTAATTTTATGGATTTTTACTGCCTATTTAAATAGATTCATTGGAAAGTATTTGGAATTTCAAGTAAAATGTGATTATTCTCTTTGGAACTCAACTTACATTCTAAACATTTCCTCATTATCTCTATCAGTACCATTCTAGAGGAAGGGAAGAAATCTTCTTCTAGTGAAATACTGGGTTGGTGTGGGATTTTGTTTGAATTTGTAATTTGAATTTTTACCTAGATTTATTTTCCTATTCTTTACCTCCCTACTCCAATTTATGTGTACATGGAAAAAACTAGAGGACAATATGTTTTTGGATAACCAAATATAACTCAAAACTTTTCTTCTATTATGTCCTTTCAGTTATAGTATTAGTGTAAGTAATTTGATTATCTTGATTATTCTTTACTTTTCTCCACTTTCCAGCAGGTGATTCCATAGCTGCTTCTGGTGTGAAATACAGTCGCTCCAAGTCAGAATGTTATATTACTTCTCTGAAGGACAGCAGTGTACAATGGATAAATGAAGATGAAACAGACCAAGATCCAAGATTATAAAAGCTACACCTGGTGATTTGTTGCTATCTCATGGAAATACCAGTTATTGGATTAATAATTCACTCAATAAGTATTTGCCTAGTCTGTTATATTACAGGACATTGTTAGGTGTTGGGCGTATAACAGTAATGTACTTATAATAATTAGTGAATATGGGTTTGTAAGATGAACTAAATATGACAATCTGCAAGTTATATTTTACATATGGGTTTTATATTATTTTAAAAGTTAGACTGAATACAATTTTCACAAAACTTGGGAAGGTACCAAGTATTATATAAAGACATCTTGCCTAGTAACCAAGGTAAGACTTTTTATTCTGTTTACTATTGTTTGACACTTGATTAGACTTGCAAATCTATTTTTTAATCTTCATAGTTAAAACATGACCCAATAGTGGCAACTCAGAAGAGTTAATCAAAAGTTTGTAAAATGAAGCCAATGAGAATATGTTAACAGGATTGAACACATTTTAAAGGAAAAAATCATTTCATTTGTGCAAATAATATTACAGTAAGGTAGAGACAAATTAATCTCAATTGTCTATAAAAGCAAAGGAAACACTGAATAAAATGTAAGTTATAAACTCAGAGAAATTTTAGAACTCTTAAAACAATCAGAGTAGCGAAAACCATTTCCCAGAGAATCTGTACATAGCTTAAGATAGTCAAGTTAACTGTTCCTAACAGCCTATTGTTGACTGGAAGGCTCAATGATAACATAAACAGTTGATTAACACATATTTTGTACGTTATATGGATTATATATTGGATTCTTACAATAAGAGAAAGTGGATCATCATAAAGGTCTCCACCCTTGTATTCACGTTGATTAGGCTGAGGAAAAGGAAGAAGAGTAGAGATTGGTCTTGCTTTTTTAGGGGTGGCAGAGGTGGAAGAAAATCCACATGTAAGTGGACCCACACAGTTCAAACTCTTGGTATTCAAGGGTCAACTGTAGTTGTTTTTGCTCTACCTTTTATGTATCTAATTTAAAAATTCTATTGTTTGAAAGTGTGGGCTCTGGATTCAGGTGGACCTGTGAATAGTGCTCTCTGACGCCAGGGGAGTAAACTAATGTAACCTCAGGCTTTCACCTATAAAATGTATATACATTGGCGTGCCACCTAATGATGTTTTGGTCAATGATGAACTGCATGTATAATGGTGTTTCCATAAAATTATAATGCACCTGAAAATTCCTATTGTGAAAATACTTACCATTGTGTTACTATTTCCTTACATTATTCTGTACAGTAATGTGCTGTATGGATTTATAACCTAGGAGCAATAGGCTATACCATATAGCCTATGTAGTAGGTTATACTATTCAGGTTTGTGTAAGTACACTCTGTGACGTTAACACAGCAATAAAATCACCTAAAATGTATATCTCAAAAAAATAAAGTTTTCTCTAAAAATGGTGAATATTATCTTGGAATTCTTCATGGCAAGTTTTCTTTCTGAATATTGGCCATTTTCTTCTTCTGCATGTATTTTAATATAAATTTTAACCATCTCTGTTTAAATATCAAATAGGTCCAACATCAGTATCAAAATCATCAAAACGAAGACAAAATTGCATGATCAGAAAATTTATCTCTTTTCTCCATTTCTTTAATCTGTTTTCATGGAATACTTCATATTTCTCCCAGCTCCATTTTGCCTTCACTAGGTAGATTACTGTCACTTTCTCTATAGAAGCATGACCAAGATATGTATCCAAACCTCAGTATTCCTAAAGCTATGCCTATCTCTAAAGGATGGGTAGATAAGATATACTTTCAATTTGCTAATTATGACAATTGAAAATTACATAGAGGGAATTATATAAATTAATCTCCTTCTATATTGACAATAACAAAAAGGATATTTACCTTCTTATTTATACAAGGGAAGACATGAAACTTCTGATTAATAGTCAAAGCATTGTAATCATCCTGATTCTATATTTATCCATTATAGTCAGAATTCCTGTCATTCATCCCCCAGTGCTTTATATTTATATTCTTCTAATCCAAAAGATCCCCACATTCCAGTTCATACATACTGCATTTTTGCCACTAAAGATGATGAAGAGTTTTCCTTTTAATGGAGTCTGCCTTACTAATGTAAACATTTTCAATTTTATTTAAATGTAATGTTTCACTGTATATAATGGAAAACAGATCACAGACTACATTACTAATATACTCTCTGAATTGTTATTCTTTATGTAAACTGAAGTTCTACAATAATACCAATTAAAGTCAATTTCCATGTTAGATACCACATCTTGCTGCTTTATGTGAACAGTTTCCAACATAAAATTAGCTGATTGCATTTAATGCTACTGTAATTCTCCAGCATAAATAAATACTTGTACTGATGTTTAAAGTTGTATGTTTCTTCTCATTTCTTCTTTAGTTGATGTCTAAACCTCAGATTTTGAAGTGAAAAAATATCACCTTTGTTATGTCAAAGGTTGAATGGCAAAATTGAGATACAGAGTTTTAGTAAATTCACACATAAGTTTAACGTAATAGAAAGAATTCAAAAGTAGGGAGGCTTTGTGAAGCTTAAGAATATAGATAAAATAGGAACTATTATGGCAAGTATGTTTTTTCTTTCTTTCTATGTGCTTGGCTTATAATACTGATCATTGAGAATTAAAATATTCTGTATCTGTAGGACACTTCTCTTAAGGTACTTACTGAGTTTTCCAGATTTTAAGGCATTCTTCCCCCCCCCCATTAGAATAAATTGTTTCCCATCGCATACACTAACAGTTCCACTTGGAAATGTTTCCACTTTTGAAGCTATGTTTTGAAGAAAAAGAAGATCTGGTTGACTGAGTAGAAAGAGATCAATTAACAGACATGAAAATACACCTGTAGCCATGTAAATTTAAATACCATTTACAGGTAAATCATGAAAAATAATTGCAAAATCAAGAATTTCATCTTCATGCAGTGCATCTCATGGCCCAAATAACAGAGCAAGCCATTCTGCTTGTCAAGACTATTTTTCAAGTTCTTACAGATGACATACATATGTTATGGGGCTATATGGTAAATGTCTTCTATTCCCAAAAGACTTCAAAGACCAAGAAGAAGGGTATGCATCTAATGATAAAAAAGTTAAAAAATTATTTTAAAGTGATCTCTGAGTGAATAAGTCTGAGAATTTTTAAAAAAGCGAATACTTATTGAACACATAGTGTATGCAAAGGTTGTACTGATCACTTAGAGTTATCTGAATGATTAATAAACTATCATGTTACTTACAGCACATTGGGATATATGAATATATGCAAATAGTTAATCCAGTGCAAAATATGAATGCCATAAAAGTGATATGGGCAAAGTACCAGAGATCTGAGAAAAGCCTGGTGCATATTTGGGAGGGAAAAATCTCTCCAGAAATAAAAACTTCTAGTTTTACCTTACAGGACAGGATGTAGTGTGGCAGATACCAGGTCATTTGATATTTTGGCACAAGGGTCAGGTGTGGGGTGGGGTTGAACAAAGGCTCAAGGGTGGGAAACGGGAACAGATCCAACTTCAAGGGATGCAAGGAAGCAAGCTTGGAATAAATGGGGTGTGTGTGTGTGTGTGTGTGTGTGTGTGTTTCTTTGGTGCATTGCTTAATTCTGTTTGCAATATCCAAATCGGTAGCTGCCAACTTAAACCATTGGTCATGGCATTTGGTGTATAGTTTTCATGTGAGTGGATAATATTGGCTTAAACGTCAGGTATTGCATAACAAATTATTTTAGGTGGGAGTCATCAGTGTTCTGTTTCCTCACATTTATTAAAGAAATAATAAAAAGAACATTGGACTGGAAATCAAGAGAAATAGAATGTAATTAAAGCTTTTCAAATTACTTTTCTCTACCATTGGCTAGGTTGCTTTATCTTCTGAAGCCACAGTTTTTGTCTACTTATTTCTTTTTTTTTTTATTTTTTGTTTGTTTTTCAGCTCATTAAGGGGGTACAAAAGATCAGGCTATATACATGGCCCATGCCTCCCCATCCCCCCGAGTCTGAGCTTTAGTTGTGTCCATTCCCTAGACAGTGCACATCACTCTCATCATGTAGGTGTGCACTCCTCCTCTCCCCCCACCCCATCCCCCCAAGTCAGAACTTCAATCGTGTCCATTCCCCAGGCAGTGCGCATTGCACTCATCAAGTAGGTATACACCCATCCCTTCCACCCAGCCCCGACCTCTGTCCGATACCCAATTGGTGTTAATCCCAAATGTGCACTCAGGGAAACCAGTTTGCTGGTGAGTACATGTGGTGCTTATTTTTCCATTCTTGGGATACTTCACTTAATAGAATGGGTTCCAGCTCACTCCAGGAGAACCAAAGAGATGCCATATCGCCATCATTTCTAATAGCTGAGTAATATTCCATGGTATACATATACCACATTTTGCTAATCCATTCATGAATCGATGGGCATTTGGGTTGTTTCCACATCTTTGCAATTGTGAATTGTGCTGCTATAAACATTCGGGTGCAGGTGTCTTTTTTATAGAATGACTTTTGTTCTTCTGGGTAGATGCCCAAGAATGGGATTGCTGGATCGAATGGTAGGTCTACTTGAATCTGTTTAAGGTATGTCCACATTGCTTTCCACAGGGGCTGCACTAGTTTACAGTCCCACCAGCAGTGTATGAGTGTACCTATCTCTCCACACCCACGCCAACATGTATAGTTTTGGGACTTTTTGATAAAGGCCATTCTCACTGGAGTTAAGTGATATCTCATTGTGGTTTTGATTTGCATTTCCCTGATGATTAGAGATGTTGAACATTTTTTTCATATGCTTGGTAGCCATTCTTATATCTTCTTTTGAAAAATTTCTATTCATGTCCTTTTCCCACTTTTTGATAGGGTTGTTTCATTTTTTCTTACTGATTTTCCTGAGTTCTAAATAGATTCTTGTTATCAGTCCTTTATCTGATGTGTAGTATGCAAAAATTTTTTCCCATTCTGTAGGTTGTCTGTTTACTCTTGTGACTGTTTCTTTGGCTGTGCAGAAGCTTTTTAATTTGATCAGGTCCCATTTATTTATTTTTGTTGCTGCTGTGATTGCCTTAGGGGTCTTCCTCATAAATTCTTTGCCTAGGCCAATGTCTGTAAGAGTCTTTCCTACGTTTTCTTATAGAATTCTAATAGTTTCTGACCTAAGGTTTAAGTCTGTTAACCACCGTGATTTGATTTTTGTGAGGGGTGAGAGCTGTGTGTCCTGTTTTAGTCTTCTACATGTGGATATCCAGTTTTCCCAGCACCATTTATTAAATAAGGAATCTTTTCCCCAGAGTATGTTTTTGTCTGCTTTGTCAAAGATTAGATGGCTATATGAGGATGGTTTTATATTTGGATTTTCTGTTCTGTTCCACTGGTCTGTGTCTCTGCATTTGTGCCAGTACCAGGCTTTTTTTCAAACCACAGCCTTGTAGTAAAGTTTGAAGTCTGGCAAATTAATACCTCCCATTTTGTTTCTGTTGTTTAAGATTGCTTTTGCTAAACGGGGTCTTCTCTGGTTCCATACAAAGCGTAAAATTATTTTTTCTATGTCTGTGAAAAAAGATGTTGGTAATTTAATAGGGATTGCTTTGAATCTGTAGATAACTTTGGTCAGTATAGACATTTTAACAATGTTGATTCTACCGATCCATGAGCATGGTATGGTTTTCCACCTATTTACATGTTCTGCGATTTCCTTCCTCAGAGTTTCATAGTTCTCCCTATAGAGGTCCTTTACCTCCTTAGTTAAATATATTCCTAGGTATTTTATTTTCTTTGTTGCTATTTTGAAGGGTATTGAGTCTTTAATTTGGTTCTCCATTTGACTGTTATTGGCGTATATGAATGCCTCTGATTTGTGTGTATTGATTTTGTATCCTGAGACTTTGCTGAATTCATTGATCAATTTCAGGAGTCTCTTGGTTGAAATCTTGGGGTTTTCTAGATATAATCTCATATCATCAGCAAAGAGTGAGAGTTTTATCTCTTCTGTCCCTATTTGGACTCCCTTGATTCTGCTCTCTTGCCTGATAGCTCTTGCAAGGATTTCCAATACTATGTTGAAAAGTAATGGGGACAGTTGGCAGCCTTGTCTGGTTCCAGTTCGAAGTGGGAATGCTTTCAGTTTTTCCCCATTCAGTATGATGTTGACTATGGATTTGTCATATATGGCTTGTATCATTTTTAGATAGGCCCCATCTATGCCTATTTTGTTGAGTGTTCTTATCATAAAAGGGTGTTGAATTTTGTCGAATGATTTTTCTGAATCTATTTTGAGGATCATATGACCTTTATTTTTGCTTCTATTTATGTGATGAATTACATTTATAGATTTGCATATGTTAAACCATCCCGGCATCTCTGGGATGAAGCCCACTTAGTCATGATGGATTATTTTTTTGATAAGCACTTGGATTCGATTTGCTAGAATTTTATTGAGAATTTTTGCATCTATATTCATAAGAGAAATTGGTCTATAGTTCTCTGTTTTATTTGCATCCTTTCCTGGTTTTGGTATCAGGATTATGTTGGCTTGGTAAAAAGTGTTGGGGAGAATCCCATACTTCTCTATATTGGAGAATAGATTATGTAGGATGGGCACCAGTTCTTCTTTGTAGGTATGGTAGAATTCAGGTGTGAACCCATCTGGTCCAGGACTTTTCTTTTTGGGAAGGTTTTTTATTGCTGTTTCGATTTCAGATCTAGATATCAGTCTATTTAGGAATTCTATTTCTTCCTGGTTGAGCCTGGGAAGGCTGTGTGTTTCTAAGAATTTGTCCATTTCCTCCAGGTTTTCTAATTTGTGTGCATAAAGATTTTTGTAGAATTCATATATGGTATCATGTATCTCTGTGGCATCAGTCGTGATTACTCCTTTCGTGTTCCTGATGGAGATTATAAGACATTTTTCTTTTCTGTTCTTGGTTAGTCTAGCCAGAGGTGTGTCAATTTTGTTTATTTTTTCAAAGAACCAACTTTTGGTTTTATTAATCTCCCTTATGGTTTGATTGTTGTCCTTTTCATTTAGTTCTGATTTAATCTTAATCATTTCTCTCCTTCTGCTGGGTTTGGGGTCGGTCTGTTCTTCCTTCTCCAGCACTTTGAGTCTATTCATTAGATTGTCTATTTGTAAGTTTTCTGTCTTTTTGGTATAAGCATTTACGGAAATAAATTTTCCTCTCAGGACTGCTTTAGCTGTGTCCCACAGATTTTGATACGTTGTATCTCCTTTGACGTTTAATTCAAAGAATCTTTTGATTTCCGACTTGATTTCTTCATTTATAAAATGATTGTTCAGGAGGAGGTTATTTAGCTTCCATGACTTTGAGTAGAAGTGAGGATTTCTGTTAGGGTTCATTGTTACTTTTATTCCACTGTCATGGGAGAAGATGCATGGTATAATTTCTATATTTTTAAATTTTTTAAGACATGCTTTATGTCCTAAGATATGGTCAATCTTGGAGAATGTCCCATGAGCTGATGAGAAGAAAGTATATTCAGTAGTTTTTGGGTAGAATGTCCTGTAGATGTCAGTCAGGCCCATTTGATCGAGTGTTGTATTTAAGTCCACTATTTCTTTGTTTATTTTTTGTTTGGAGGATCTGTCCTGAACTGTCAGTGGCATGTTAAAATCTCCGGCTACTAAAGTGTTGTTATCTATCATTTGGTTCAGATCAAGTAGGGCTTACTTTATGAATCTGGGTGCACCTAGGTTGGGTGCATATATATTAAGTATAGTTATGTCTTCTTGTTGAATTGTACCCTTCACCAGTATATAGTAACCATCTTTGTCTTTCTTTACTTTTGTTGATTTAAAAACTACGTTATCGGAGATTAGAACCGCCACGCCAGCTTTCTTTTGGGTTCCATTTGCTTGGAATATTGATTTCCACTCTTTTATTTTCAGTCTAAATGCATCCTTGCAGGTTAGATGAGTTTCCTGAAGACAGCAGATACTTGGCTTATATTTTTTTATCCATTGGGCCAGTCTATGTCTCTTGAGTGGGGAATTCAATCCATTCACATTTAATGAGAGAACTGATCAGTGAGACAGATTGCTTTTCCTCAAGTTGGGTTGAATTTCATTGATCTGTTTTCTCTCTTGAGCCATTATGATAACTGGGTTTTTATATTTATCTCTTGATTAGTGTTACATTCAAGGGTCCTTCTTGTGCTGGACCATGTGTAACTCTGTTTTGAGTACTTCTTGGAGAGCTGGTCTTGTCTTGGTGAATTCCCTGAGTTTTTGTTTATCTGAGAATGTCTTAATTTCACCTTCATATATAAAACTGAGCTTAGCTGGGTACAGGATTCTAGGCTGGGCATTATTCTGTTTCAGAAGAGTGAGAATGGGGCCCCAATCTCTTCTTGCTTGTAAGGTTTCAGTTGAGAAATCTGGCGTGATTCGGATGGACTTTCCTTTGTATGTTACTTGATTCTTTCTCCTTACAGCTCGAAGAAGGGCCTCTTTAGTGGATATTTTGGTCAGTCTGATGACTGCATGATATGGTGTCTTCCTATTTGGTATGAATCTCCCAGGGGTTCTTTGAGCTTCTTGAACCTGTATATCTAGAGATTTGGCTAGGCCTGGGAAATTTTCCTCAATTATATCTTCAAATAGTTTATTCAACCCTTGCTTATAGTCTTCACCCTCAGGAATGCTGATAACTCTGACGTTAGGCTTCTTCACATAATCCCACATTTCTTGTAGACTATAGTTATTTCTCATGTTTCTTTGTTCTAACTCTTTGACTGCCTTATTTAATTGGAAAGTGTTATCTTCAATCTCTGAGATTCTTTCTTCTGTTTGATCTACCCTGCTCTTGAGACTTTCCACTGTTTTTTGTTGCTCCTTGAATAAATTCTTCATTTCCAGGAGTTCAGTTTGATTTTTCTTCAGTATTTCGATTTCTTTGGTGAATTTTTCTTCCAAGTCCTGGATCTTTTTTGTGGTTTCTTTATGTTGATTATCCATTTTTACTTGCATGCTGTTCAGCGTGTTTATGATCCATGTTTGAAATTCTTCCTGTGACATGTTGCTATTTGGAATCTGGTTTGTGTTAATTGGTGGCGAACTAGTAATCCTCTTTGAGGGCGAGGTTTCATCTTGATTCTTTATACTTCCAGAGTTCTTTCGCTGAGCCCTTCCCATCTGGATGAATGCTTAAGATCCCTTCTTTCAGCTTTAGTCTGGAAAGGGGCAGGCCGTGAGCGCCAGGTAAGCTGCCTCCTCTGTCGCTAGGGGGAGCCCTTCGCGTGTTGTTCAGGATTTTGCTCCCTCCGCTGGGGGGGGCTGCTCCTCTTCCTCTCCCGAGGTGGTTTCCGTCTCTCTCTGCGAGAAAGACAGTGGATAGGGGTAGGGGAGCGGCACCCTCGTTCGCCCAGCGCCCCAGCCGCTGCAGTTCCCGTGGGCGATGGTCCTCCCTGCCCCAATGTCTGCAAGGTCCACGCTCCACTCTCTCGTGACTGGGGAACCACTCAGTGTTCACACAAAGGCTTAGCTCCTAGTCGGGTCCCTGGACTAGGGAAGGGAGCCGCCCGGTAACCAATCGCTCCGCAGGGTTTAGGCTGCAAAACCCGACAATGGCAGCCGCCCGTCTGCAGCACTGTCACTGAGGTTGAACGCTCAGTGACTGGCAGAGGCCAGAGGAGCCAGGACCGGGAGAATCCAGCCGCCCGCCTAAACGAGACAGATCGGCGTCTGCTCGAGCCGGGACAGAGGCAACCCCGCCGCCCTCTTATAGGAGACAGTTGCTAGGCGCCTCAGCCGTGCACAGCACTCCAGGGTCCAAAATGCCTCCCACCAATGTCTCCTCTGCAGAGCCCACGTCTCCCATGGCGATTCTGCGCCTACTTCGGGCAGATCCCCAATTGAGTGGGTCTGGAGGTCAGAGGGGGAACAAGATGCTTTCCTGTGGGGCTGAACCCACCCCACTCTCTGGTGAGGTGGGTACAGCCATCCAGTGCTCCCTTCTCTAATGACCATCCGCACTCTCCAGATTTTCGTGATATATTTCCCGATCACCTCAGTCCTTTCTCGCTCTCTCTCTGTCTCACACTGATTCTCCGTGGGTTCACACCGCCGTTCTTGTGGGGGAGTGAACCGCTAGCATTGTGGCAGTCCGAGACCCATGCCTTCCACTCCGGGAGCACGAATCCAGGAGGTCACCACCATTCTGCCATCTTCCCAATCTCCTCTACTTATTTCTTAAAGATTTGAAGAGAAAATCAGATAATAAATGAAAATACATTGTAAAGTTCAAAACAATATATATATATTTGTATAATATTAATATAAAATGTATATTGTAGAACTTATGAGAACTCTTCCAGTATTTAAATTCTAAGTCACATCTAAATAAAATGACCTCCAAGAAATGTCTCAAATTATTTGATTTTCTCAGAATTTTATTGAATATGAGCTAAAATAAGTGGGGCATTAAATTGGTCTTTGGTACTATTTTGTCAATATTTTAGGTTTTTCTTAAAGTTTTATTTTATTTTTAATTGAAAAATAAGAACTGTATGTATTTGTGACGTGCAATGTGAGAGTTTAATAAATGTATACATTGTGGAATGATTGAATCAGACTAAAATATCCATCGTCTTCAATGCTTACCATTTCTTTGTGGGGAGAACATTTAAAATGAATTATTTTATGCATTTTGAAATATACACTACATTGCTATTAGCTATAGTCACAATGCTGTATAATATACCAGTTTTTAGATTTTGAATATATTAATGGACTGATTAAATTTTTCTACACATTCTTCTTTTAAACTATTGCATAGTTTTTCACAAACTGTTACCTGTACACTTATGCACAAACACACACACACACACACACACTCACACAGACATACACACTCTTACTGAATGTGTCCTCAGAATATCTTAAAGGTACTGGTGTTGAATCTGTAAAACAGATTTTTTTCAGGATATACTTTTCCAATGTTTCATTTTCTGCTAAACTTAGCCTTCTAAAAGTTATGGTTAATAAAAAAAGAAACAATTTCTTTTTTCAAAGTATTGTAGCCAGGCTGAAAACTTCACGAAATATTTTCTAGTTGCATTATGGCTCTAATACAATTCCAAATAACAATTTCAACTCAATTTCCTCATTTGTTTTTGTTAGAACCCATTGTTGGTGGTCTTGAAACTTTATAGCTGAGTGGAAAACTGTTAAATACTTGGGCATTAGTGTGGATAATAAATTTTTTGAAGAGTTTTAGTCTTTAAAAATGTTTAAAATGTAGGTTCATGCTATCATTATACATTGCACAGTTTCATAGGTATATATTTTAATAGTGTTATTCTGGTAAGCAGTTCAAAAAGATTACCCTAAGGAGACTCTCCCTTTTCTTTCACTCCTTGTTTCTTTCCATCTTTTCTCTCTTTTATTCTCTCTCTTTCTTATTTTTTCTCTCTTCTCACTCTTTCCTTTGCACATTTGCTTATTCTTTCACCAGGTCATAATCTAATCCTCTTAAGGGTAGAG
Organism: Eulemur rufifrons; assembly: GCF_041146395.1. Classification (NCBI taxonomy): domain Eukaryota; kingdom Metazoa; phylum Chordata; class Mammalia; order Primates; family Lemuridae; genus Eulemur; species Eulemur rufifrons. Next base: position 83,825,870 of record NC_091012.1, on the reverse strand, counting down.
GGGTGTAAACAGTAAATTACAAATATATAAAAACTTGTGGAATGTCTTTTGTTCTTTTGGGTAGATGCCCAGTAATGGGATTTCTGGATCAAATGGTAGGGATACTTGTATCTGTTTAAGGTATCTCCATATTGCTTTCCACAGTGGTTTCACTAGTCTGCAGTCCCACCATCAGTGTATGAGTCTTCCTGTCTCTCCACATCCATGCCAACATTTATTGTTTTGGGACTTTTTGATAAAGGACATTCTCACTGGAGTTAAGTGATATCTCATTGTGGTTTTGATTTGCATTTCCCTGATGATTAGAGATGTTGAGCATTTTTTTGTATGTTTATTAGCCATGAGTCTATCTTCTTTTGAAAAATTTCCGTTCATGTCCTTTTCCCACTTTCTGATAGAGTAGATTGATTTTTTCTTTCTGATTTTCCTGAGTTCTATATAGATTCTAGTTATTAGCCCTTTATTCGATGTGTAGTATGCAAAATTTTTTTCCCATTCTGTAGGTTGTCTGTCTGCTCTCGTGATAGTGCCCTTGGCTGTGCAGAAGCTTTTTAATTCAATCAGGTCCCATTTATTTATTTTTGTTGTTGCTGTGATTGCCTTTGGGACCTTCCTCACAAATTCTTTGCCAAGGCCAATGTCTATAAGAGTTTTGCCAACATTTTCTTCTTGAATTCTTACAGTTTTACGCCATAGCTTTAAGTCTGTTATCCACAATGAGTTGATTTTTGTGAGAGGTGAAAAGTGTGGATCCTGTTTCAGTCTTATACATATGGCTATCCAATGTTCCCAGCACCGTTTATTGAATAAGGATTCTTTTCCCCAGTGTATGTTTTTGTCTGCTTTGTCAAAAATTACATGGTTATATGAGGACAGTTTTATATCTGAGTTCTCAGTTCTGCTTCATTAGTCTGTGTCTCTGTTCTTATGCCAGTACCATACTGTTTTAGTTACTATAGCCTTGCAGTATACCTTGACGTCTGGTAAATTGATGCCTCCCAATTTGTTCTTTTTGCTTAAGATTGCTTTTCCTATATGGAGTCTTCTCTGGTTCCATACGAAGTGTAGAATTTTTTTTTCTAGATCTGTGAGAAATGATGTTGGTATTTTAATAGGGATTACATTGCATCTGTAGATCACTTTGGGTAGTATAGACATTTTAACAATATTGATTCTGCCTACCCATCAGCAGGGTATGGTTTCCCACCTGTTTACGTCCTCTGCTATTTCCTTCTTTAGTGTTTCATAGTTCTCCCTGTAGAGGTCGTTTACCTCCTTAGTTTAATATATTCCTAGATACTTTATTTTCTTTTTTACTATTGTGAAGGTTATTGAGTCTTTGTTTTGGTTCCCAGTTTGACAGTTGTTGGCGTATAGGAATGCTACTGATTTCTGTAAACTGATTTTGTAACCTGAGACTTTTCTGAATTTGTTTATCAATTTTAGTAGTCTCATGGCAGAATCTTTGGGGTTTTCTAGATATAAGATCATATGGTCAGCAAAGAGATAGTTTGACCTCTTCTGCCACCATTGGATGCCATTGATTTTCTTCTCTTGTTTGATAGCTCTGGCTAGGACTTTCAGCACTATGTTGAGTAGAAGCAGTGATAGAGGGCAACCTTGTCTGGTTCCAGTTTTAAGTGGGAATGCTTTCAGTTTTTCCCTATTCAGTATGATGTTGGCTGTGGGTTTGTCATATATGGCTTGTATCATTTTTAGGTAAGTCCCGTCTATGTCTATTTTGTTAAGCGTTCTTATCATAAAATGGTGTTCAATTTTGTTGAATGCTTATTTTGCATCTACTGAGAGGATCATATGGTCTTTGTTTTTGTATCTATTTATGTGGTGAAATACAGTTATAAATTTGCGTATTTTGAACCATCCCTGTATCTCTGGGATGAAGCCCACTTGGTCATGATGGATTATTTTTTTGATAAGCACCTGAATTTGGTTTGGCAGGATTTTGTTGAGAATTTTGCATCTATATTCATAAGGGATATTGGTCTGTAGTTTTCATTTCTTGTTGTGACCTGTCCTGGTTTTGGTATCAGGGTGATGTTGGCTTCATAAAATGTGTTGGGAGAATTCCTTCTTTCTCATTGTTTTGGAATAATTTCTACAAGATTGGCACCACTTCTCTTTAGTAGATGTGGTAAAATTCAGGTGTGAAACCGTATGGTCCTTGACTTTTCTTTTTAGGAAGTTTTTTTGTTGCTGTTTCAATTTTGGTACTTGATATTGGTCTGTTTTAGAATTCTATTTTTTCCTGGTTGAGCCTAGGGAGGCTGTGTGTTTCTAAGAATGTGTCCATTTCCTCCATATTTTCCAGTTTATGTGCATAGAGATTTTTATAGTATTCATAGATGATATTTTGTATTTCCATGAAATCAGTTGTAATTTCTAGTTTTTCATTCCTGACGGAGCTTATTAGAGTTCTTTGTTTTCTGCTTCAAGTTAATCTAGCCAAAGGCATGTCAATTTTGTTAATTTTTCAAAGAATCAACTTTTTGTTTTATTAGTCTTCCATATAGTTTTTTATTATCAATTTCATGTAGTTCTGCTCTGATCTTTGTTATTTTCTTTCTTCTGCTGTGTTTGAGGTCAGTTTGCTTGTTCTTTTCTAGTTCTTTGAGTTGATTCATTAGATCATTTACTTATGATATTTCTGTCATTTAGATGTAGGCATTTATGAATATAAACTTTCCTCTCAGGACTCCTTTAGCTCTGCCCCACAGATATTGGTTACCTCTGTCTCCTTTGTCATTTATTTCAAAAAATCTTTTGATTTCTATCTTGACTTCCTTGTTAATGTAATAATCATTCGGGAGAAGGTTGTTTAGTTTCCATGACTTTGTTTAGAGATGAGAGTTTCTGCAGGAGTTGATTTCTAATTTTAATGCACTGTGGTCTGAGAAGATGCATGGTATAATTTCTATTCTTTTAAATTTTTGAGACATGCTTTGTGGCCTGGGATATGCTCAATATTATAGAATGTCTTATGAGCTGATGAGAAAAACATATATTCATTAGTTTTTGTACTGCAGGTGGGCTCCTGAATAGAGAGACCTGCCCACACTGGCCCAGAGACTCTGCCGTCAGTGAACCATGAGCCTCTTGTGGACAGGGCACCAGGCTCCCAGCTCCCTGGGGGCACCTCACAGTCAGCATACCCAAGCCAATCAGCAGGCACCGTATTGTTTCATTCTCCCCTCCCCTTTCCCTACCGGCATCTGCCAAGAGAAAATTAAGCCACCACCCAGAAGCATCTGCAGGGAACTGGACCTTTCCTTTTGGGGACCTAAAGCAGACTGAGGGGTACTCAGATTGTGAGCTTCCTACCCGCCAGCCCTCCCAGGTGCTGCTTGCCTGACGACTCCAGGAGAGTGGTGCAAATCCCGAAGCCAAGAGACATCAATCCAGCTCTGGCACCCCATGGGTGACTTGAGACCAGCACTCCTCTTCCTGAAAGGGTCAGGGATTTATCCCCAGGGCCCAGAGGACAAGCCTGCAGACCAGATCCCATACACCCAGGTCTCAATCACATTGCCCTGGGGCACAGAAGGAATATTTGTGAATGACCCTACTGAGTGTGTGTGTCTCAAGGGAAGATGAGCATGCTTGAGGGGCAAGCTTCCTCTCACAGGAAGGCCATGCACCCAGCCCAGGCTGCTATCCTGGGCAGGGAACATCCTGGCCTGTATCATAGCCAGGGTAGAACCACTGGCTTGAGGTCCTGCCTGTGCACAGAGGCCCAGGAGAAACTATAGAATAGGGGAGGGTGGAAAGAAGCAAGGCCTGCTCTATAGGTCTCAGACAGCCCAATCCCCCACACAGACATTCCTGCTTAGTGGGGCCATTCCAGCCCCTCACTGGCAGCTTTGCCTAGAGGCAAAGAACAGAAATTTGACCCCTGCTAACAGCATTTGTGGAGCTTGAGGGCAGGCTCACACAACCCAGCTCTGCCCAGACTCACTCCCTGACCTGCCCCCACTGAGGTGCAGAATAAGGACACACCTGGAAGTCCCAGGGCCCCACCCACCACGTGAGGCACCACAGTGCCTCTCCAGGGGAACAAGACTTGGTTACAGGACCAAAAAAAAAAAAAAAACACTGCAGCATGCTCCTCCCACCAAGCGCCACCTACTGACAGGGAGGTCATTCTGCAAACCTTTAACTGCATCTACTGACTCATCATAAAGGGTGTGGTAGAATCTCACTGAAACACCACCTACTGGATCAGAGACTAAACAGGGAATGTCACTATACAAACCAAAATCTAAAGGTAAGAAGCAAGAAGCTGATTCAGATAAGAAGGAATCCGAGAAAGAGCTCTGGAAGTATGAAGAATCAAATGGAAAGCACACCACCAAAGAGGAACACCAGTTCTCCAACAATGGACATTAACCAAATTTAGAACAATAAAATGACAGAAGAATTTCAAACATGGATTGTAAGAAAACTCAATGTTATGCAAGAAAAAATAAATAACAAACACAAAGAAACCACACACAAAAAAAATCCAGGACTTGAAAGAACAATAAATTAAAGAAATTGTAATATTGAAGAAAAATCAAACCGAAATCCTGGAAATGAAAAATTTATTCAGGGAACTGCAAAGCACAGTGGAATGTCTCAAGAGCAGGCTAGATCAAACAGAAGAGAGATTGTCAGACATCGAAGATAACACCTTCCAATTGAATAAGTCAGTCACAGAGATAGAGCAAAGAAATAAGAGAAAAGACTAGAGTCTTTAGGAAATGTGGGATTATGTGAAGAAGCTTAACATGAGAATTATGGGCATTCCTGAGGGTCAAGAAGATAATACACAAGGGTTGGATAAGCTATTTGAAGGTATAATTGAGGAAAATTTCCCAGGTCTTGCTAAAAGTCTGGATATATTGGTACAAGAAGCCCAAAGGATCCCTGGGAGATTCAGTGCAAATAGGAAGACACCATATCATGCAGTCATCAGACTGACCAAAATATCCACTAAAAAGGCCCTTCTTCAAGCAGTAAGGCAAAAGAAACAAGTAACATACAAAGGAAAGCCTATACAAATAACACCAGATTTCTCACCTGAAACCTTACAAGCAAGAAGAGACTAGGGCCTCATCCTCATTCTTCTGAAACAGGACAATGCCCAGCCTAGAATCTTGTACCCACCAAAGTTAAGTTTTGTATACGAAGGAGAAATTAAGGCATTCTCAGATAAACAAAGACTGAGGGAATTCACCAAGACAAGACCAGCCCTAAAAGAAATAAGCAAAACAGAGTTGCACATGGACCAGCACAAGAAACAATCATGAATGTAAAACTAATCAAAAGCTAAAGATCAAAGATCAGATACCACAGTGGCTCAAGGGAGAAAACATAGCAATGAAGTTCTACCCAGCAGGATGAACAGAAATCTGCCCCACCTATCAGTTCTCTCAATAAATGTGACTGGCTTGAACTCACCACTCAAGAGACATAGGCTGGTCCAGTGGATAAAACAATACAAGCCAACTATCTGCTGTCTCCAGGTAACTTATCTATTCTGCAAGGATGCATTTAGACTGAAAATAAAGGGGTGGAAATCAATATTTCAAGCAAATGGAAGCCAAAAGAAGGCTGGTGTGGTGGTTTTAATTTAAGATAACTTAGTTCTTAAATCAACAAAAATAATGAAACACAAATATGGTCACTATTTAATGGTGAAGTGTACAGTTAAACAAGAAGACTTAACTACACTTAATATGTATGCACCCGACTAACGTGTATCCAGATTCATAAAGCAAACCCTACTTGATCTAAAACAAATGATAAACAGCAACACTATAATAGCCATATGCTTCAACACTCCGCTGACAGCACAGGACACATTCTCCAAACAAAAAATAAACAAAGAACTAATGGACTTAAACAGAACACTAGAAAAAATGGGCCTGATTGACATTTACAGGATATTCTATCCAAAATCCACTAAATATACCTTCTTCTCATCATCTCATGGGGCATTCTCTAAGATTGATCATATCCTAGGACACAAAGCATGTCTTAAAAAAATTTTTAAAATAAACATTATACCACGCATCTTCTCAGATCACAGTGGAACAAAAGTAGAAATCAACCCTAACAGAAACTCTCATTTCTACAAAAATTCATGGAAGCTAAACAACCTTCTCCTCAATGGTTATTATATAAACAAGGAAATCATGGTGGAAATCAAAAGATTCTTTCAAATAAATGACAAATCAGACACATGTTATCAAAATCTGTGGGACACAGCTAAAGCAGACCTTAGAGGAAAGTTTATTTCCATAAATGCCTATATCCAAAGACAGAAAATTTACAAATAGACAACCCAATGAATAGACTCAAAGAGCTGGAGAAAGAACAGACTGACCCCAAACCCAGCAGAAGGAGTGAAATTAATAAGATCAAATCGGAACTAAATGAAATGTACTACAGGATAACTATATAGGAGATTAATAAAACAAAAAGTTAGTTCTTTGAAAATATAAACAAAATTTACATGCCTTTGGCTAGACTAACTAATAGCAGAAAAGAAAAATATCTAATAATCTTAATCAGGAACATCAAAGGAGAAATTACACCTGATGCCACAGTAATACAAGATATCATCTATGAATTCTACAAAAACCTTTATTCAGCACATAAACTGCAAAATGTGGAGGAAATGGACAAATTTTTAGAAACACACAGCTGCCCTAGGCTCAACCAGGAAGAAATAGAATTCCTGAGCAGACCAATATCCAAAACTGAAATTGAAACAGCAATAAAAATCCTTCCCAAAAAGAAAAGCCCCGGACTAGATGGTTTCACAACCAAATTTTACCACACCTAAACAAAGAAGAACTGGTGCCTACCCTACAAAAGTTATTACACAACATCGAGAAGGACGGAATCCTTCCCAACACATTTTATGAACCCAACTTAACTCTGACAGCAAACCAGGAAAGGATGCAACAACAAGAAAAAAGAAAACTACAGACCAACATCCCTTATGAATATAGATGCAAAAATTCTCAATAAAATCCTAGCAAGTAAAATCCAGGTGCTTATCAAGAAGACAGTCCATCACGACCAAGTGGGCTTCATCCCAGAGATGCAGGGATGGTTCAACATATGCAAATCTATAAAGGTATTTCACCATCTAAATAGAAGCAAAAACAAAGACCATGTGATCCTCTCAATAGATGCAGAAAAAGAATTTGACAAATTTCAGCACCCTTTTATGATAAGAACACTTAAAAAAATAGGCATACACGGGGCCTTTCTAAAAATGATACTAGCCATATATGAAAAAGCCACAGCCAACATCATACTGAATGGGGAGAAATTGAAAGCATTTCCACTTAGAACTGGAACCAGATAAGGCTGCCCACTGTCCCCACTGCTATTCAACATAGTACTGGAAGTCCTTGCGAGAGCAATCAGGCAAGAGAGCAGAATCAAGGGTGTCCAAATAGGGAAAAAAGAGATCAAACTTTCACTCTTCCCTTATGATGCGATATTATATCCAGAAAACCTCAAGGATTCAACCAAGACATTCCTGGAACTGATAAATGAATTCAGTAAAGTCTCAGGATGCAGAATCAATACACACAAATCACAGGCATTCATATATGAAAATAACAGTGAAATGGAGAACAAAATTAAGGAGTCAGTACACTTCACAGTAGCAACAACGAAAATAATGTACCTAGGAATAAATTTAACTAAGGAGGTAAAAGACCTCTACAGGGAGAACTACAAAACACTGAGGAAGGAAATCGCAGAGCACGTAAACAGGTGGAAAACCATACCATACTTATGGATAGGAAGAATCAACACTGTTAAAATGTCTATACTACCCAAAGTGATCTACAGATTCAATGCAATCCCTATTAAATTACCAACATCATTTTTCACAGATATAGAAAAAATAATTTTATGCTTTGTATGGAACCAGAGAAGACCCTGTTTAGCAAAAGAAATTTTAGGCAATAAGAACAAAATGGGAGGTATTAATTTATCAGACTTCAAACTATACTACAAGGCTGTGATTATAAAAACTGCTTGGTATAGGCACAAGTGCAGGGACACAGACCAGTGGAACAGAACAGAAAATCCAGATATAAAACCATCCTCATATAGCCATCTAATCTTTGACAAAGCAGACAAAAACATACTCTGGAGAAAAGATTCCTTATTCAATAAATGGTGCTTGGAAAGCTGGATAGCCACATGTAGAAGAATGAAACAGGACCAACAAACTTCACCTCTCACAAAAGCCAAATCATGGTGGATAGCAGACTTAAACCTGAGGTATGAAACTATTAGAATTCTAGAAGAAAATGTGGGAAAGACTCTTATAGGCATTGGCCTAGGCAAAGAATTTATGAGGAAGACCCCAAAGGCAATCATAGCAACAACAAGAATAAATAAATGGGACCTGATTGAATTAAAAAGCTTCTGCACAGCCAAAAGTATAGTTACAAGAGCAAACAGACAACCTACAGAATGGGAAAAAATTTTCACATGCTACACATCCGATAAAGGGCTGATAAATAGAATCTATTTAGAACTCAGGAAAATCAGCAACAAAAAATCAAACAACCCTATCAAAAAGTGGGCAAAGAACATGAACAGAAATTTTTCAAAAGAAGACAAAAGAATGGCCAATAAACATATGAAAAAGTGCTCAACATCTCTAATCATCAGGGAAATGCAAATCAAACCCACAATGAGATATCACTTAACTCCAGTGAGAATGGCCTTTATCAAAAAGTCCCAAAACAACACATGTTGGCCTGGATGTGGAGAGATAGGAACACTCATACACTGCTGGTGGGACTGTAAACTAGTGCAACCCCTGTGGAAAGCAATATGGAGATACCTTAAACAGATTCAAGTAGACCTACCATTCGATCCAGCAATCCCATTATTGGGCATCTACTCAGAAGAACAAAAGTCATTCTATAAAAAAGACACCTGCACCCAAATGTTTATAGCAGCACAATTCACAATTGCAAAGATGTGGAAACAACCCAAATGCCCATCAATACATGAGTGGATTAGTAAAATGTGGTATATTTATACCATGGAGTATTACTCAGCTATAAGAAATAATGGTGATATAGAATCTCTTATGTTCTCCTGGATAGAGCTGGAACCGATTCTACTAAGTGAAGTATCCCAAGAATGGAAAAATAAGCACCACATGTACTCACCATCAAATTGGTTTCCCTGATCATCACCTAAGTGCACATTTGGGAATAACAACAATTGGATGTCGGGCAGACTTGTCGGGTGGAGGTGATGGGTGTATACCTACATAATGAGTGTGATGTGCACTGTCTGGGGGATGGACATGCTTGAAGCTCTGACTTGGGGGGTGGGGGACATGGGCAATATACATAACCTAAACTTCTGTACCCCCATAATAAGCTGAAATAAAAAATTATAAAAAGATCTTAAATATAAGATCGTGTCATCTACAAAAATAAAATAAAATAAAATAAAATAAAATAAAATAAAATATAAAGCTTCTGCACAGCCAAAGAAACAGTCACAAGAGCAAACAGACAACCTACAGAGTGGAAAAAATTTTCACATGCTACACATCCTATAAAGGACTTATAACTAGAATCTATTTAGAACTCAGGAGAATCAGCAACAAAAAATCAAACAACCCTTTCAAAAAGTGGGCAAAGGACATGAATAGAAATTTTTCAAAAGAAGACAGAAAAATGGCCAACAAACATATGAAAAAATGCTCAACATCTCTAATCATCAGGGAAATACAAATCAAAGCCACTATGAGGTATCAATTAACTCCAGTGAGAATGGCCTTTATCAAAAAGTACCAAAACAACAATTGTTGGTGTGGATGTGGAGAGACAGGAGCACTCATACACTGCTGGTGGGACTGCAAACTAGTGCAACCTCTGTGGAAAGCAATATAGAGATACCTTAAACATATACCAGTAGATCTACCATTTGATCCAGAAATCCCATTATTGAGCATCTACCCAAAAGACATTCTATAACAAAGACTTCTGTACTCGAATGGTTGTAGCAGCACAATTCACAATTGCAAAGATGTGGAAACAACCCATATTCCATAAATATATGAGTGGATTAATAAAATGTGGTGTATGTATACCATGGAGTACTACTCACGTATAAGAAATAATGGTGTTATAGAATCTCTTATGTTCCCCTGATAGAGCTGGAACCAATTCTACTAAGTGAAGTATCCCAAGAATGGAAAAATAAGCACCACATGTACTCACCATCAAATTGGTTTCACTGATCATCACCTAAGAGCACATTTAGGAATAACATTAATTGGGTGTTAGGCAGATGTGTGGGGGGATGGGTGTATACATACATAATGAGTATGATGTGCACCATCTAGCGGATGGATATGCTTGAAGTCCTGATTTGGGGGAGGGAGGGAAGCAAGGGCAATATGCGTAACCTAAACTTTTGTACTCAGATAATGTGCTGAAATTAAAAAAAAAAAAGTGGGGAGGGGGATCAGACATTTCATACTTAAAAACCTAAATTCATATCAAGCCAGCAATTATGAGTTTTCAATTTAAAGCTCTGTGATGTGCCAGGAGACATACAGATTTTTTTTTTTGCCTCATTTCTCTCAGCAAAGGGACTTTAAAAAGTGAGCATTGAGCTAAAACATGCACATTTTAATGGGATGAATAGAAAACAGTTACATCTGAAAGGCAAAATATTTTATATTTTCATAACTTAGTTTGTATATCCTTCCAGCACAAAGACATCTGTACTTTACCAAGAGATTTATAAAAATGTTAAAAAGTTAGAATGCTCTATTTGAATAAATGCAACTGAAGCTCAAAGTTTTAAATTGAAAAAGTCCTGTCTTAGCAAGGGGACAATATGCATCCAGAGAAGATTAGTTCTGTCCTGGAAGATGGGAAGGTTTGCATTTATATCTGTGAATTGGCTTATTCATTTTTTCTGAAGAGTAACCATGTTAAATATTAGTAATGAGGAAGAATGGCTAATATATTCATTAATTGGATCCTGTTGTATTGTCTAATCTAAATATTTAATCACCATACATACCTATTATTTAACCATTTCTAAATATCATTTTTAAAAATTCACCAGAATTACATTTAAATATCACATTTAAATATCACATTTACAAAATCCTGGGGATAATTTAATGAGAATTTGGTGAGGGCAAAAATCTTCTTGGTTAATTATTAATTTGTACAAGAATCTAAAATAAAATATAGGCTTTCATCTTGAAATCATTAATAAGGTCAAAGCTGTCTTATAGGTCATTTGAGGATTCTTATAGGCTCTGGTCAGTATGTGAACCCCACAGTGGGAACTACTAGAATATTCCCCATTGATAAATGAAAATTTATCACTGATATTTTAAATTTCATAAGACTTGGATATGTTAGCAATGACTCTGATTTAGTCAATATTTTCTGATACTAGTTATACTTAGTTCACACAATAAAAGCTCCAGGAATTGCTAATTGTCCTCCCATGCTGTGGCTATTAGTACCTGTTAAATCATTATTACATCAAATTTACATGAATATAGTTTAGTGCAATGCAAAATTTTATAGACTTAACTTTAGAATTATCCAATAATCTGTACCAAATGATACCTTTTTGTTTATTTCATTGGATTTGTAGACTTTAAAATTTTACTAACAAAATGCATATTAAATTGTGAATACTGTTTTTTTTAATCTGTTAGTATCTTTGTTGTACAATACGATCTCCTTCACATGTAAGGCAGAAATAGATTAAAAATATAATATGTTTGAAATGAAGAATTCTTGGAGATCACCTGGTTATGGCCCCTTGATAATACGTATGAGAAAACTGAGGCCCTGAGAGATTAAGTATCTTGCAGGTATATGACTTGCAGAGACACATATGGCTATCAGAAGTGGAAACTCTAATTCTATTATCTGTTGAAGTTTAGAATGTCAGTTGGTTTACATGTGAATGAAACTTTTTGTAACTAAACATGCCTAGAATAAATAGCAGGTCTAAATTTCAGCTTGCTTTGTGACAATTTGAGAAGATTTTTTTTTTAATTTCTCAGAGGTTCAGCAGGCTCTTTTTGAAATGTATTGATTGTATGGAGGAAGAATGGGAATGCCCATGACTTGAGCTAAGCCACTTCCCATAAGTGGGATAGCTACATACAAGGAGAACTCGGAGTTTGCCATGTTTTTAAGGTAGAAATACTTAAGCATGACCCCAAATTATCAATAGTTTTTCTCTCTACCATGTGTGTATTTACAAAATACACACAGGAAATACTGAAAGAGCATGTCAAATGACTTTTCTCACTTGATCTTCCCATAACTTGGGGACTGTTTTAAGTCTCAGAAGAAGTAGATGGTGCTCTATGTTTGTACTTAGGCACACAGTGAGAAGAAGGAGTAAAATTGAGAAATAATGGTGCATGGCATATCCTCTCTTAAATATATTGATCCCCTCTTACCTTGTGAGTATAAATCCCTGGCACCATGCCTCTAATATTGAGGGTATGGAGAAGGAAAATGAGAAAGTTTTAAATTATATCATGTTTCTTTCCTTCTCACACAGGTGTCTCTCTTTCCCTCCATATCTTTCATCCTGGAGGAACTTCAGTGTTTGCTGATAGTATAATAAAGAAAAGAATACACACATATACCCACACATAATCCAGAAGAATATTTTAATTATTTTGTTTATTCAGATTCAAATAATAAATTTCAACCTGTAACAATGTTCATAGGGTAGTTAAATAGAGAGGGATACTATCCATGAGTGCACAGTTTCATTTCTCAGATTTTGTAGTGCCTGATATGATCATTTCCTCAGCCCCAGAAACTATACCCTGTGGTAGTTTCAATTCCTATTATTTCTGTTATAAATTCTTACCTTATTTTATGTAAAAGTTCCAGTATTAATTTATAATTATTTTATTCCACCCAAGTTAATGCTGGTTAGGGAAAAGGGAAAGCTCAGATGCCAAGATTTGGTAGTAAGAAAATATGTTATTAGAGCGGTCTACCATTTAAGTAGAATATATAAAACTCTGGCATTTGTCACAGTGAAGATTAAAGTCCTGATGGCATGTTTTATATATCTTATTATGTTAAAGGAATATTTATAACTTTCTGTGCCCCAAGATGTCTCCATCCAATACCTAAACATTTGATATAACAGGCTCCAAGAACAGATGGGAAAATTTCTTCCAATCCCCAAGTGAACTAACTCATTATTTTAAACTGAGTGTTTGCAATGAGATGCTCTGAGCTTCCTTAGAATGAGTCAGCCTCATATCCCTCTCACTCACTAATTTTTGGACAGTTTAAGAATGGCCAATAGGCAAATTCTGCTCCTCAGCTTAGGAAGAGGCACTCTTTCTTTCTCTTGATGGTCTTTTCCTTAAATTGGTTTTGTGTGTATCTTCTGACCATTGGATTGAAGATCTCCAGTGCTAGGTTTTGGTTATGAACATAAAGTAAAGGGGCCAATAAGGTGACTCACTTTGTTTTGGCTCTAGATCACTTAGTTCTGCCTATTATAGACAAAGGTCATCTTTGCTGTTGTTTTTAGGTTAGTGTGGTTTTCTGGGGCAAGGAAATCTGCATTGATGGTTGGGGTTACATGGAGTTAGTAATAAACATTTTGTATTTATTGGCATTTCACTGATGGACATTTAATGTTCAGAAATTTAACAGGGATATCTGGTGTTATAATAGTTCACAGAATAAACTTTGAAGATTCTATCCCTGGCTATTTTTTTTCTGGCAAAATTAATATCCATACTTTTGCTGTACTACATGTTGGAATTTCAAAGCATTTTGAATTTTTGTCTTTCAATTATGGGTTTTTAAAAGGGACTGGTACAGTAGGGTAAAGAAAAGACATGAGGTAAATCTGGAAGAAAGATGTGGCAGGTTAATTAGGCTACTCTAATTAATGGAGCTATACGTAGAATGAAGAGTTAGGACATATGGACATACGAATTACTTTTCTTTCAGTGAAGATCATTTGTGCATTGAGAATTTTTAGGAGTGACAACTCAGTGATTATTGGACTGAAACACACATTTTTAAAAAATTATATTCTTGGTAATGGGTTTTAAAATGACAGGTACTGCTGTTCATTTATCCTTTTACAGAAAGTGCACTTTAGGTTTACCAATTGTACTCAGTGGAGCCCACTAACCTTGTACAAATAACAATAGATCCCTGTCTCAAAATCATTGAAAGCCAGGTCTGTGACATTTTGAAATACATTTATGTTTAAAGATTTTATTTCAGTCCTGTTTTAAGTGTTTTTTAATGACATCTTTTAGGGTTATACTTATGTTTCATTGGTACTTCAAGTGGTAATTCTTTCCCATAAATTGTCTCTTTGGGTAATATTTTTGCCATTCAATTATCTATTCTATGTAGAGATGAGCACTTATGACCAAATAGAATAATAGTATATAATGTAGGAGTAGAAAAGGTTAAGATTTACAGTCACTTCTTTCTAATTCTGCCCATAAAACAACTTGAGCATGTAGAAATGGTAGTTTCAGAAGAAAAACAGGTTCCAGAAACAACAAAAAGCAGCCAAAAATCTATCAGACTTCTTAAGATCTGAAAGGATTAGTGACTAGAGTCTGAAATTCTGATGTTGGAAGTAAATTTTCTGTTGGACAATGACATTTTGATTTATTTTCTTTATTTTTTCTCTTTAAAAAAAGTTAATCTAGCATCATCAAAGTATTTGTGGAATGCTTTGTTTAATCAGGCATTCATACCATGGGGAAGAGCCATCACTAGATATTTACTCATGCTTCACTTGATCTAGTACTGATAATAGTTTAAAACTTGTTTTTTAGGAAACTAATTAGTTGAAATAGATTTCTATAAAAATATACAGTAAAATGTAGTATTTCCTAGTTGAAATCAGTTTGGTGCCAATGTGAATCTTATAGTGTGCTTATTTCTCTTGGGACACATAGTGTACACTAGATTAAGAAATGTGGAATAAATTGTTCTTTATTCAGACCCAATTTTCCCCAGTAGCAGAATCGTTAGGTGAACATAGCTATAAAATAAGAGGGTTATTGGTTTATTTATGTCAGGACTATTGCTGTACTTCAAGGGATTTTAATGTAGATTAGGAATGTAGTGGAAAGTTTAACCAGAGTCTAGATGAACCAAACCCACAATTAATATAGATTTAAGATGTACCTATTTTTCATATAAGATAATTTTATAAACAAGAGCTAACAGCAGTGACTGAGTCAAGAATATAGCTATCTAGATTCGGAACATAGTAGACATAATCACCTAATAATCTCAATCTCCATACATAAACTCGATGTTGAGAACAATGACCCTGCTTCCTTATGAATGATACCTTTACCATAGAAATAAAATATGTTCTAGATCAAACTTACTGAGGAAGAAAAGTGAATTGAGTTTAGAACAAAATATTGTTGAAACATAGACATTTCCATTTGTCTCTCATTTAATACATATGCATGATTTCTATTTTGTCTTTTCAACTTTTAGGATATATATTATTTTATTTTGACTGGTTTGTAGGAAAGACAGACCAGAAGCAGCCAAGGCTATATCTATATTTTACAGACATCAATTTCTAAATAAACTAAAACGACACAATTATTTCATGGGTGGCTTTAGAAGGAAAGATCTCAAAACATAATGAGGAACCAGTCATAATAATCCAATGCTGGTGATGGACTCAAACAAATGATGAACCTAGAAATGCTATTTTGGAATACATCAACAAATGCAAATGAGCAGTTCCTTCCCCCTTTCCTTCTGTCCCTACCATTTTTTCAAAGAAATATTAAGCTATTTATAAAATAACCCATGCCACACAATGCAAATAAAGAACAATAAGTTGAAGAAAAAACAAAGATGGGAAACCTATAAGTTCTCTGGGAAGGAAGAGACAATGATTTAAGAATGTGAACTGTGTCATCTCAGCAGTCTTTATATATTTTTCATAGCTGACAGAACAAGCAAATGGCCTATTATGTTATCATAGTCACACTTGGACCTATTAGTAGTTCATAAGTCCCTAAGGCTTGACTTTACCTCCCTCCTAACATTCTTGAATTGACATATTAGTTTGGGAATGTGTTCATTTCCTAATTCATGTTCTTTCTGCTTTCAGCAACTTTAAAGTGTTATAGTAGGAAGATATTTAACAATAGGGTGATTTTCATCAAGGGCTAAATTTATGCTGCCTTTATTCAACATGGTAGGCTAACTACTAATACTTTAACAAACAATTACCAATTTCAGTGATTTAACACAGTAAATATTAAATGTTTATGTAAAAAGCTCATGTGAATCAGTTGTTCTCTGTCTAACAGTCATGTAGGTACCCACGGTCCCTCCAACTTGTGACTCCACTTTCTTCTAGAATCCAAGAGTACTCTCCATTCATCTGGTAAATAAGGATAGAGAAAGAGCATGAGGTTTCGTGTGAGAGGTTTTATTAGTCAAGTCTAAAAGTGGTATACATTACTTCCATACACATTTTATTGTAAAGAATTAAATAATTGCACTTGATTTCAAGGGAAGCTAGGAAATATAGTCCAGCTGTATGTCCAGGTACATAAGGAAAGCATCTGTTAACTACTCAAATTCTACTTTATTCACTTCCTTGGGGGAAGTAAATTCTCCCCTTAGGACTCTTTTAATATTGATTACCATGCCTTGTTACATAGAATTTTATGTGTTTTTTTTTCTCTGCACTGTCTTTCATATAAGCATGTAAGTAAGGTTACCATATTATTTATTCTCTATACTAGGATGTTTTTGTTAAAGGGAGTGATATTAATAATGCTGAAACAATTGGCATAAACAACTGTTGTCTTGGGGAAACTAGGACATATATCTATCCTACATATAGCCCATAATTACCTTTAAGCTAGGACAAGGGTTATTTATATATCCAACAGTGTTGAGCATTCAAGTGATCAATAAACACATGGAGGTTTGAAAGCACTAGTATCCAAATAAAATTCTGTTTCATTTGAGGATGAGCTTCTATCATTTTTTTCTTTGTGACTTCATCACCTGAAAAAACAAAAACTAAAACTATAGTTAATTTCAAGAGCAATTGTCATTTAGTCATTTAACACCAGCTAGGATCTGTATTGAGCATAGTGGCTACTTAAAAGTAGTAAGCTCTTTGTAGCACTATGATATCCACCACTGGGCAACAAAGAGTGATAATAGAAATTCATATAACTCATATGTTTTAATAAAGCTATACTTTCTGCTTTATAATTGTCATGACATAGGTGAGTATGAATTGACAAACTGTCTTTGTATTTTGATATTAAGAGGGACAAGTAAGAGCACATTTATAGGGAAATTATTAAAATGGAGTAAGGATTTAAAACTTTATGATTTTTTAAGAAAAAAAATTGTTGGAAAAAATTAGGTATTCGTGGACTGGAAAAGATAAACCAAAGAATGATCATGGTAATTATAGTGAAAAGTTTAAAGAGAAGAAAGGACTATTTTTTCAAGGGGTATAATCAGGACCAGTGTGTAGAAGGTAAAGGGAGGAAGATTTGTAGCTATATATTGATGAAGAAAGACACAGCTTACATAGGATTGAGTTGTCTCAGGAAGGAGTGAGTTTGTGTATAGGTTGGCCAAGTAACTGGTGGAGATGTTATAGCAGTAATTTAAGCATTGTACTGGCAGAGAAAGTTAAAATATAAGATATTAAGTATTCCAAATTGAAATGAAGTTAACTAATTTTCTTTGATTATATCATAAAGGGACAGTACAAATGGCATATCTAGTTCCTCATGCTTTCATTGAGTATATTAACTCTTAGAGATTCTCCTTAGTCGGACAAGATCACTGACATTCCATTACATGCTTCCAAAAGCCTCTAAGGCTTGTTTGCTTTACTCTGACTACTTTTTCATGCAACAATTCATCTTAATCTTCAGGCTAGGTATGATTTGTAATAATATTCAAATAATATAATATGAATCCTGGGAAAATATTGCATACTTAAATGAATTCATTCTCTTCTATAATATGATATGTATTACTGAGAAAACTGGTTATTCCTTCTTTCAGTCCACAAATCAAATCTACCATGCATAGGAAGTATGCTTTGGCTGACATTGAGATGTAAACCATCACTTTGAAGCAGATACTTATATGTAAGGAAAGAGTAAAAAAACCTATGAAATTGTATAAAAGAGCCACTGAATTGACACCATTTCTCAGTGATATAGGTTCCGTCATGCAATGATTCAGATAAGAAGATCATGTTTTATTAATCTAGAGATACTGCCTGTCACATCAAATAGACATGTCTCACAGTTAATATCACCAGTTAGTAAAGCAAGGAAAAATTATTATTCAGTATTATCAATAATCAATTTTCTCTTCAGGTCAGTGCACAGCATTCATCTTTGAGGGCTTTATTGAAAGTAATATGCTATGAACTAAACTTGATACACAATTTTATCAAATAAAATTAGTGTCCATTTCTGTATTGGACACCCCCACTTCAAGGGCCCTTTCCCAAAGTCCTAGGATGTCATTAAGGAATTGAAGATGGGCCATAGGCAGGCTGACAAGGCCATGTCTTCATAAAGCTTTGTTGGATGGTCCTGGCATATACCTTGTTTTAAAGAAAACACCAGTTTTTAGCAAAATCATTATATAAGACAAATTGTATTAGTGCTTTTCTCATATCTCCTTTGAATTGCTCTTTTTTGTCAGAAACTTTACTCTCTCACTCTGGCTATTGAGTCCAAAGCAACATTCTGTTCTCAGGACATGTTATTTCCTTCTATTTCCTTTCCCTTCCACATTCCCCACAAGGTGTTTTCCTTATATGTCCTATTCCCAGAGATGTTTGATCTCTGCTAGGGAACAGAAACAATTTTGAGATTGGATGCCTGCTCCCTAATGCATTATATAGTACTTCTTGGAGTTTTATTATTTTTCCTCTTAGTTGAATACAATAACTATTTTAAACAAAACAAATAGTCCTTAATGGTGGAACCATTAAACAGTTGACAGACCCATGGTGGTGATGTCAGTGATGGGTAAGATTTGTGGGGGTTCTTTTGAAATAAGGGCCAGCTTAGTATACTAATTTGAATATCCTGACTTAGCAGGACTTCAGTGAATCCCAGGAATCCATGTTTTCCCCTAAAGTATTCAGGTGATTGTCACATGCATTTGAGTTTGTGAAGCATTGTTTTATATTCGTGTTCCTTGAATGTTAATGAACATGTAAATTACCAGGGAATCTTCTTAAAATGAAGATTCTCATACAAAAGGTTTGGGGTAGGATTCTGCATTTCCAACAAATTTCCAGCTGATGCTGATGCTGCTGGACCAGGGACCACACTTTGAGTAGAAAGAATCTAGAACATTAATACTTCTAAAATGGTTGATAGATATCGATATAACAAATATTTTAAGAAGCCAGAAGGCCTGAGTATTGATGGTTTTTTTTTAATTTCCTAGGTGATTTTAATGTGAAGCTAGGGCTGAGCACCATGGCTTTATATAGTTATTACATCTTTCACCTGTTTGTAGGGGGAGATATTGCTATGAAATTTCAGTTAATGGCACCTGAACATTTCCAAGGTAAAACAGGTCAGAGTTCCAAAGGGTAACAATTAGGAGTACGGGTTCTAGAGTCTTATTGAACTGGGTTTAGGAACTGTTTTCATCCTTTATTAATTGTAAATTTTTGTGTAAATTAGGTCATATTATAAGCATCCGTGTCTTCACCTATAAACAGGAATATTAATAATCAAAGTTTTGTTGTCTAGAATAAATGAAATGATGCATAAAGGATATAAAGGATAGTAAGCCCTTAATAAATGAGAGCTATTATTTTTAGCTATTATATTTACTGGTTCTTAAATTTTTCCATTGAAGTTTGCCAAATACCAGAGGAAAATAAATGCATATTCTTTGGAAGCCTGGAGAGGGGACTGTGTTCTTCGGGAAGAGTTATGGTTCTTTGAAATCTCTTGTTTCACCTTTTAAAAATAATCATTTCAATTTGTACTTGTACTTCATAGTATATGTGTGCACTTATTCTAAATATAAATATCTGTATTGTTAAGAAAAATTAATGTAGCAAGAAGCCGTTGCATATTTGTTCTCTAGTTTTACAGATTCCTTTTTGCACTGAGTAATCCTGATTTAGTACCCTGATGATATGGTGAAGGCAGTGAGCTCAGACTTTTGCCATACTTTATCGTGTGACTCACCCACCACAAGGGAAGAATGTGAATGAATTTTACCTGTCCCTCAGCTCCCAGTTATAGCTCTTTTGACCAGGTATATGCAGCTTATCTGAGGCCCACAGAACTGTACGTAAAATGTTGCCAAAACTTTGCTCACATGGAGACAATATGAGTTTTTTAAACTAAGCATATTTTCTTAGTCATATATTTGAGGTTGGAAATATCTTATTAATTATTATTTGACAGTGGTATGTGAAAATATTTGTAAGGAGATGCTAAGACTAAGACAATATACAAAATATTGAAAAGTGTGATTTTAATCTCAGAAGGAGGCTATCTCACAAACTCAGGCTAATTTCATGTGCAAAGTAGAGTCTCTGAGATTTAATAACATTGGGGATCAATCCCTGGTTACAATCAGAAAGCAACACTAGCCCTGCATTGAAATTGCAATGCTATGAAACATTACATTTGGACTCCCAAACTGTGGTTTTATATTCTTCCCTCAAGTGGGGATCTCTTTCTCTCTTGTAAAATTCTAGTAATTTAAAGTTAATAAACATTTATTTAGTGTTTACTATGCACCAGTCACTGAAATAAATTCTGTGGAGTAAATCTGACATAATCTCTGCTTTTTAGAAGTTTTAGTCTGATGGGATGGAGAGTCATATACATAATTGTAAAATGTAGTTAATACTATGATAACATACAAAGATTATTAATAGTGACAAGGGAGCAGGGTTATTAATTTTACTTGGAAAAGCTTTTAGGGGTGAATGGCTAGGTAGTTCATTACCTTTAGGAGGGGAGGGGTTGGGGAAAACTACTTCAAGTAGAAATAACAGTATGAGCAAAGGCACAGATGTTTGTATACATAGAATGTTCTGGGAATATATTGAATATCAATTTTAGCTGGTATTGAGTACAAATGTTCATTCATTTGGGTAGGATTGGTTATATTGTAGTAAAAAACAAAAAACAAAAAATGAAATGAAAGAAAGCACAAAATTTCACTAACTTAAAAGATCAAAAGTTTACTTCTAGCTCATACAAAGTCCATTGTGGGTCGGGCAACTCCCTAGAACAACTAATCTTTATATTATGACTCAGTTTTCAAGCTTCATATCAACATGTGCTTTGATGATTGAGGAGGCAGCAGAAGACATACGGTGACTTGCTCTTTGGCTCTTAAAGATTTATACTTACTACACCTAACTTAAAAGTGTCAGGTAAGCACCATCTTCCCTTATTTCTGGAGGCATAGGAGAAGCAGATATCAGTAAACAATAGTAATGTCTGTTGCATAATGTTATCTCATACAGGGATGGTATCATTTTAATAGTAATCAAGTCTTCTGATAAAATTAGTACTTATGCTGGAATTACAAGCATCAGTTGACACCTGAGTAGAGCCTTCCTAGATTTTCAAATCAAACCTTATATGAGCTTACATAATCTAGTTATGCATGATACTGATTTGTCCTTAGGCACTGAACAGGCATCTGATAGGTGCACTAAAATATATTTATAGTGTGAATGAATAAGGGATGTCAGAAAACAAATGGAAAAGTTTTATTTGCCTTCAGCCCTCTTGTCATATACCTATGCTCATTCCAACAATTTCAAAGCAAGAAAAAGCTCTGTACATCTCTAGGCACTATTTCTGAAGTTCCAGCTACCGTTGCCTTTGTTTTTATTCCATTCCAGAGAAAAAGAAAGAAAGAATAACACCAATTGGGTATCGGACAGAGGTCGGGGCTGAGTGGAAGGGATGGGTGTATACCTACTTGATGAGTGCGATGTGCACTGCCTGGGGAATGGACACGCTTGAAGTTCTGACTGGGGGGGATGGGGGTGGGGGGAGGGGATGGGTGCACACCTACATGATGAGTGTGATGTGCACTGCCTGGGGAATGGACACAATTGAAGCTCAGACTCGGGGGGATGGGGAGGCATGGGCAATATATATAACCTGAACTTTTGTACCCCCATAATGAGCTGAAATAAATAAATAAATAAATAAAACCACAAGCCCACCTCCTAGATTGAATCTTTATAATTTTGCTATACTTCCTTCTTCACATATCTCTCCATTTGATCATCCTTCAATAACTTCCTTAATCAAAAAAAAAAAAAGAATATATATTTTCTCCACCCTTGACACAACACACATAATTAAGAAGGGCTGGGTCTGTATATGACATGGCAGGGCATAATGATATATTTTCTCCACCCCTGACACAGCACACATAATTAAGAAGGGCTGGCTCTGTATATGACACAGCAGGGCATATTGGTTAAGCAGAAAAAAAATTGTGTGAGTCTGTCTGGGTTTAAATCTCAGCTGTGACACTTGATAGTTGTGTTATCTTTGGCAACTTTTGCCATATATAAAATGGGAAACGTGTCTATTTTGAAGGGTTGTTGTGAGGATTAAATGAGATAACTGACTCTAAAGCACTAGGAACATATTAGGAGCTCCAAAATGGTACTTAACATTTTTCACAGATTGCTTTATTCTCATTACATAGCAGGGCTTCACTATTCCCCTAAAAACTCGCCCATTTAAGTGTTACAATGGGTGGTTCCGAGGACAAAACAAGCGGCACATGGAGAGTTGGAGAATCAAGGTTTATTCGCCGGCAGGCTCAGAGGGGTCTTACCACCAAATTCTGAGCGCCGTCTATCCAAGTTTTCACACTTTTATTAAGTTGGGGTGGTCCAAGTGGTGGGGTCTCAGGTGGCTAATGCTCCAGGTAATAGGTTAGTTGATGTGCCAGGTAATACGTTTAGTATTATGTTGATGAGGGTCTTCTATGAGGGGTGGGGGTCTCAGGTGGCTGATGCACCAGGTAATAGATGGGGGTTTTCCTTATAATTACCACAGCTTTTGGGGGGATATTTATCTCATGTGTTCAAATACTATAATATTTATTTTCATTTTAAAGAATGCTTTCTATTCCATCTCTTCTCTGATTATTATTGCTACATCTTGCCTGGTACTGGTGCTCCCATGAGATCACACCAATGCTTCTGTTGGGTACTGCCATTATTGATGGCTAGAGATTCCAAGCGCTGAAAGCAACATTGTATTCTTTTGAGTCCTTAGTATGCTAAAATACCATCTTTTTCCATTCAAAGTATTTTTCATTTCTCTGTCTCCACCATTTTCAGTGTCATGTTTTCTGAATGTGTTTAAAGCAAATCAGTGCTTGTTCCTCAATGATTTATAAAGTTTGATGTTGCAGCTCTGTAATATCTTCTCTCCTTTTATTATGGGACTCAGAATTGAGTTCATGGATTAATTAATTAATTCAAAAATGTATTTATCTGATATTATAAATATAGCAGTGATCTCCTGATCACACACTTTCTGAAGAACACACTTCTTGTTCTTCAGAAAGGTATAGACCAGTGGGGAGCATATATTTTTATAATTAATCACACTATTGACAACTGTGATAAGTTCTATGAAGGGAAATTAGAGATCAATCTACATAAGGAGATGAGGAAGACAAAAATAGGTGAAATACCAAAGGTATTATATTATTTGTGGGGCAATCAATAATGAATTCAAGTTGCAATCCCCCAACAGTGCCACTGCTAATCACTCTTTTGTAATTAAGGCAGTATCTTTAGGGGATCACTGTTAACATGAAAATCTCTTCTATGAATAATAGGAAAAAGAATTAGTTTAAAAGATTCTTTAGGGAAAAATAAATGGATTTTAAGATAGGTTTGATAGATAGTTGATGAAGAATAAGTGAAGGTATGCAGATGAAGTTTGAGAATAGGCCCCAGCTTGTTGCTTTAGTGAGGGACACTGGACATCAATGGGAAATATGAGAACATCATATGCTTGAGGAGGCTTGATGTTTACATGAATTCATTAATTTATTAAACAAATAGTTATTGACATATAGTTGTATATGAGGCATTATTGAAGGTGCTTTGCTTATCAGTGAATAACAGATAAACAAATAAACTTGTCTTAATAGATCTAATATTCTAATGGGGGATACAGGAAATTAACATACTAAATCAGTAAATGATATAGTATATTAGATAACAAAAAGTGCAAAAGAAAGAAAATAAAGCTGATAAAAGTAATATGACGGAAGAGGAAGGGTAACATGGCCTAATAGAAACCTCCCGCAATCATCTCTCTGCAAAAACACCTAATTCAAGAGCTATCAACACAAGTAAGCACAGTCAGAAGAACCAAAACTCAGGTGAGCAATCATACTATCTGGTTTTAACATTATAACAAGAAAAGAGGAACTGAAGAGGGCACAAAAGATAGTCTTGCATTGCCTATGCCACCCCTTCCCCATTGCCCAGCAGTGCTCCACCAGTGAGCTAAGTGGAGAGAGAATCTGTGTGCTCCCTGGGAATTGAAATGCAGGGACACTCTGGCACAGATGACAGCACAGGGCAGAATTCTGCCACTGCCCACAGAGGGAGCATTTTCACCAACCTGGCCATAGGGAAATGTTTTGCCTCAAAGCCTGAGTTTCTGCTAGCCCCACCAGTGGCAGAAAAAGAGCAGCCTGGGGCCTGGATTAATTCATAAGTCAGTCAGACCACAAGGCAGTTGCCTGCAGTCTGGGTAATTCTGTGGCTATGCTACCTTACAGCCAATGGATGTGGGGTGAACACGACCCAACGAGACATCAGCAGCTGTGGCCAGGCCAGAGCCTGTGTCATCCCTCCCCTAACTACAGGCAATATGGCTCAGACAGAATATTCTTCCACTTGAGGAAAGGAAAGGGAAGTGGCCAGAAGAATTTGTTTTGCAGCTTTGGTACCAGCTCAGCCACAGTAAAATAAAGTAACAAGCAGAATCCCAAAGACCCTGAGTCCAGGCCTTGGTTTCTGGATAGCATTTATGCACCCACCCTGGGCCAGAAAAAAAAATCTACCTTGAAGGGAAAGACCAAGCCCTGGATGAATTCATCACCTGCTGAATAAAGAGCCTCTGGGTATTGAATAAACATCAGAGGTAGCAAGGCAATAGTCATCACTGGCTTTGGGTGAGATTGGGTTAGCTTCAGGTGAGACCTGATGCTTATGGCCACAAGAGACTGCCCACAACATTCCTCCCCCAACTCCAGCAGCCCAGTGGAGAGAATGAGGGAAGAGAGTGAGAGACATTGCCTGGTAATCCAGGTAATTATCTTATGTCTTACCCAAGATCACTAAGGCAGTACCACCAGGAGTCTATAAAAATCACAGCATTACTGGACATGGGGTACCCCTACTGCTCATATAGCTGTAGTGAATAGAGACTTACACCAAAACACACAATTACATTTGATTATCTGGAAAGCATTCTCAAAAAAAATGGGTTCAAACAAGCCAAGATTGTGAAGATTAAAATAAACACCTAACTTTCAAAGCCCAAAAATTGATGAACATCTACAAGTATCAAGAATATCCAGGAAGACATGACCTCACCAAATGAACTAAATAAATTTCAGTGACCAATCCCAAAGTTTTGGAAATAGGTGACATTTCAGACAAAGAATTCAAAATATCTGTCCTTAAAGAAGCTCAATTAACTTCAAGTCAACAGAGAGAAGGAATTCAGAAGCCTATCAGAGAAACTTAACAAAGAGATTGAAATAATAATAAAAAATCAAGCAGTAATTCTAGAGCTTAAGAATTCAACTGACAAATTAAAAAATCTATCAGTCTCTCAACAGAAGAATTGACCAAGCAGAAGACAGAATTAGTGAACTTAAAGACAAGCTATTTGAAAATACACACTCAAAAGACAAAAAAGAAAAAATAAATAAAGAATGAAGCATGCCTACAAGATCTATAAAATAGACTCAAAAGAGCAAATCTAAGAGTCATTGGCCTTAAATAGGAAGTAGATGGAGAGTTTGGGTAGAAATTTTATTCAAGGAAATAATAAAAGAGAACTTTCCAATCCTAGAAAAAGATACTAATATTCAGGTACAAGAAGGTCATAGAACACCAAGCATATGTAACCTAAACAAGGTTAGCTCAAGGCATTTAATAATCAAGCCTCCATACATCACAGATAACGAAAAGGTACTAAAGGAAGCAAGAAAAAAGAAAAAAAATATATGTATATATATATTCAGGAGCTCCAATATGTCTGGCAGTAGACTTCTCAGGGAAACCTTACAAACCAGTAGAGAGTGATAAGACATATTCAAAGTGCTGAAGGGGAAAAAACAAACAAACAAAAACAAACAAACAAAGAAAACCCTTAGTTGTAGATTATTATATCCTGCAAAATCTCCTAAAACATGAAAGGTAAATAGTCTCCTAGACAAACAATAGCTGAGGGATTTCATCAATACCTGACATGTCCTACAAGAAATGCTAAACAGAATTCCTCATTGTGAAAGAAAATGCCATTAACAAATAATAAGAAATCTTCTCAAGGTATACAACTCACTAGTAACAGTAAGGACTGAAATACAGAATACTCTAATGCTGTAATCACAGTGCATAAACCACATATATCTTAAGTAGGACGACTAAAAGACAAACCTATAAAAAATAAGAACAACTTTATGAGAAGTAGGTAGTATAAAAAGATATGGATGGAAGTAACAGAAAGTTAAAAAGTGGGTAGAGGATGGCGCTAAAAGGTAGAATCTCTGTTAGAATTTTCTTTGCTTGGTTATTTGGTTGTAAGTTGAGTTGTCATATATTTAAAATTACTGCTTATAAAAAGCTTTCTGTAATCTCAAATCAAAAAACCTACTACAGATACACAAAAAATGAACAACAAGAAATTAACACACACTACCAGAGAAAATCACTTTTAAGAAAGAAAGACAGGAAGGAAGGAAGAAATAGAGAGACACAAAACAACCAGAAATCAAATAACAACATGACAGTGGTAAGTCTTTACTTATCAGTAATAACATTGAATGGGAATGGACAATGGACTAAACTTTCCAATCAAAAGACATAAAGTGACTGAATGGCTAAAAAAACAAGAACCAACTATATGTTGTCTGTAAGAAACATACTTCAGCTATAAAGACACACATAGACTGCAAATAAAGGGGTGGAAAAAGATATTCTATGCAGATGGAAACCAAAAAAGAGCAGGGGTAACTATACTTCTATCAATAGAATAGATTTCAAGAAAAAAGTGTAAAAAGAAGCAAAGAAGGTCATTATATAATGAAAAAGGGGTCAATTCAGCAACATGATATAACAATTCTAAGTATATATGCACCCAACAGTGGAGAACCCAGATATATAAAGCAAATATTAACAGAGGTTAAGATAGAGATAGACCCTAATACAATAATTGTTGCAGAATTCAACACTCCACTTTTGGCACTGGAGAGATCATCCAGACAGAAAACCAACAATGGCACATTGGACCAAATCTGCACTGTAGACCAAATGGATCTAGTAGATATGTACAGGACATTTCATCCAACAGCTACAGAATTCATATACTTCTCCTCTGGTCAAGAATCATTCTCAAGGATAGAACATATGTTAGGACACAAAACTAGTTTCAAAAAAAATAAAAAAATCATATCAAGTATTTTCTCTAACCGTAGTGGAATAAAACTAGAAATTAATAACAAGAGAAACATTGGAAAATTTACAAACACATAGACATTAAACAATATGCTCCTGAATGACCAAAGGAACAACAAAGAGGTTAAGAAAGAAATTTAACAAAAAATTTTCTTATAATCAATGAAAATGAAAACACAACATAGCAAAACCTATGAGATATAGTCAAATCAGTAATAAGACGAAAATTTACAACAGTGTCTACAACAGAAAAGTAGAAAAGTTTCAGATAAACAACCTAATGATGCATCTCAAAGAACTAGAAAAACAAGAGCAAACCAAACCCAAAATCAGTAGAAGAAAAGAAATTATAAAAATAAGAACAGAAATAAATGGAATTTAAACTAAAAAAAAACAATAGACATGATCAATGAAAGAAAAAGTTGTTTTTTAGAAAGATAAATAAAATAGACACACTTTTAGCCAGACTCACTAAAAAAAGAAGAGAGAAGACACAAATAAATAAAATCAGACATGAAAAAAGAGACATTGCTGCTAATACAGCAGAAATACAAAGGATCATTCGAGACTACTATGAGCAAGTACATGCCAATAAATTGGAAAAACTAGAAGACATGGATAAATACCTAGACACCTATAACCTACCAAAATTGAACCAGGAAGAAATCCAAAACCTGAATAAAACAATAGCAAGCAATAAGCTAGAACCAGTTACAAAAATTCTCCTATCAAAGAAAAGCCCAGGACCTGATGGCTTTGCTGCTGAATTCTAACAAGCATTCAGAGAAGAACTAATACCAATCCTACTTAAACTAGTCAAAAAAAAAAAAAAAAAAAAAAAAGAAAGAAAGAAAGAAAAAAAAGAAAAGAAAAGAAAAGAAAAGAAAAGAAACAGGTAAAGGATACTCCCAAACTCATTCTATGGGGCCTGTATCACCCTGATACCAAAACCAGACAACAAAACATTCTCAACAAAATGTCAAAAAATTGAATTCAACAACACATTAAAAAGAGTATTCATCATGATCAAGTGGGATTCATCATAGGGAGAAAAAGTGGTTCAACATACATAAATCAATGAATTTGATACATCATATAAACAAGAAAGAAGGGGAAAAAACATATAATTGTTTCAATTGATGCTGAAAAAGCATTCAGTAAAATTCAATATCCAATCATGATAAAAACTCTAAAAAATAGTGGTATAGAGGAACTTAATTCAACATGACAAAAGCCATATATGATGAACTAATAACTAATATCATACTGAATGGGGAAAAAGAGAAATTATTTACAATCTGGAACATGTCAAGGATGCCCACTATCACCACTGTTATTCAATATAGGACTGGGAGCTCTAGCTAGAGCAATGAAGCAAGAGAAAGAAATAAAGGACATCCAAATTGGAAAGAAATAAGTCAAATTATCCTGTTTGCAGATGATATGACCTTATATTTAGAAAAACATAAAGACTCCACAAAAAAACAAACAAACAAACAAAAACCCCAAAACTATTATAACTGGTAGACAAATTCAGTAAAGTTGCAGGATACAAAATAAACATAAAAAATTAGTAGCAAATCTATATGCCAACAACAAACAATCTGAAAATGAAACTAAGAAAATAAACCAATTTAAAATAGCTACAAATAATATAAAATACCTAGGAATAGACTAATCAAACACATGAAAGTTCACTATAATGAAAACTATAAAACAGTGATGAAATAAGTTGAAGAGGACACAAAAAATGGAAAGATATTCCATGTTCATCATTGATTGGAAGAATCAATATTGTTAAAATGTCCACACAACCCAGAGCAATCTACATATTTAATGCAGTCCCCATCAAAATGCCAACGACATTACTCATAGAAATAGGAAAAAAATAATTATAAAATTTATATGGAACCACAAAAGACCCAGAATAGTCAAGGTGATCCTGAAAAAAAGAACAAAACTGGAGGAATCACATTACCTGACTTCAAATTATACTATGAATCTGTAGTAACCAAAACAGCATGGCGCTGGCATAAAAACAGACACATATATCATTAGAACAGAATGGTGGACCCAGAAATAAATCCACACATCTATAGTGAACTTATCTTCAAAAAAGGTGCCCAGGACATACAGTGAAGAAAGGACAGTCTCTTCAATAAACGGTTCTGGGAAAACTGAATATCCATGTGCAGAAGAATGAAACTAGACCCTTATCTCTGATCATATACAAAAATCTAATCAAAATGGATTAAAGACTTAAATCTAAGACCTGAAAATATGACATATCTAAAAGAAAACATTGGGGAAATACTTCAGGACATAAATCTGGGCAAGAACTTCTTGAGTAATGCCCCCAAAGTACAGACAACTAAAGCAAAATTGCACAAATGGGATCACATCAAGCTAGAAAGCTTCTACACAACAAAGGAAATAATCAACAAAGTGAAGAGACAATCAACAGAGTGGGAGAAAATATTTTCAAAGTACCCATCTGACAAGGGATTAATAACTACAATACATAAATATTGGGGGTTCATGACACCCACGATATAACTGGGTCCCTGGGCAGTGTTCATAGCAAGAGATAGGAGAGACAAAGACACGGACACAGATGTAAGGTGAAACGGTGTGGGGACATCAGGGGACCACCAGCATTCCTATGAGCCAGGTGGTACTAACTGAAGTCTAGCACCAGTTTTTATTCTCTTTTTTATGTTATAGAATACAATGACTTCACGTGGAAAGCTCATGAGTTAGCAGTAAAATGTATAATGTGAACGTGAACAAAGAGACCACGTACTTCTTTCTACTTTAGTTCCTCATTTACCTAGATATGAACTCAGGAGAGAGATAGGGACATTACCTCAGGCTTAGAATAGCAAACTGCTCTTATCTGCTGGGCTGACATCCTTTGATCATTCTCTCCAACTTCGGATTACAAGCCTGGGCCATTTGCAGACATCCAGGCTGTAGCCCTCAGGCTTCAAAGTGGGATCCATTTGCAGACATCCCTTATTGGTGGAATGTCCCGCTCAAGGTTGAGCAGATTTTTCTCAGTGAACTGACATGTTCACAGTTTGCTCTTTGGCAAAGTCCTGTCCCACTCCTGGGGTTCTCATGTCTCCACCCTAACCCTCAACACATAAGGAGCTCCAAAAACTCAACAGGAAAAAAAATAAAATAATCTGATTAAAAAATGGGCAAAAGATCTGAATCAGTATTTCTCAAAAGACAACTAACAAATGGCCAAGAGACATATGACAAAGTGTTCACCCTCATTAGTCATCAGAGAAATGCAAATAAAACTACAGTGAGATATCATATCACCCCAGTCAAAATGGCTTTGATCAAAAAGACAGGCAATAACTAATGCTGGCAAGGGTATGGAGAAAGGGAAACCACCACACACCATTGGTAGGAATGTATATTAGGGCAACCACTATGGAAAACAGTTTGGAGGGTTCTCAAAAAGCTAAAAATAGAACTACCATATGACCCAGCAATACTACTGCTGGGTATATACCCAAAGCATGGGTATTCAGTATATCAAAAAGATATCTGCATTCCCATGTTTATTGCAGAGCTATTTACAAGAGCCAACATAGAATCAACCCAAGTGTCCATCAATTCATGTATAAAAAATTGTGGTACACATACACAGTGGAATATTTTAAAGCCTCAAAAAAGAATGAAGTTCTGCCATTTGCAACAACACGGATGGAACTGGAGAACATCTTGTTAAGTGAAATAAACCAAACATGGAAAGATAAATCTCCCATATTTTCACTCGTATGTGAGAGCTAAATATTAAAATCATTAATGTCATGTAGACAGAGAGTAGAGTGATGATTACAAGAAGCTAGGAAGCGTATTGGGGTTGGAGGGATAAAGAGGGGATGGTTAATAGTTGCAAATATATAGTTAGATAGTTTGATAGGATGAACAATATTTGATAGCACAACAAAGTGATTATAATCAGCAATAAGGTAGAATATACTTTAAAATATCTAGAAGAGTAGAATTGGACTGTTCATAACACAAAGAAATGTTAAATATGTGAAAAATTTCTGTTGTTTGAAATTGTTGAAACTTAGTCCATGGCCAATCATATAGGTAATTTTGTCTTCTTTCTTCAAAACTGGGAAAGCTATACTAGTTTTCTTTTGGTTAATATTTGCATAATAACGTTTTCAATAACTTTACTGTCACCTTTTCTGTGTTCCTATATTTAAGGTGTCTTGTTGCAAACGGAATCATTTGACTGTATTTTATTTTAGCCAGTTTTTGACTTTCAGTTAGATTATTTAGTTCTTCAATATTTAATATAATTATATATTTTATTTTTAATCTATATTGTCATTTTTTGCCTTTATCCCATGTTTTTTTCTACCTTTTCTTGTTTTCTTTATGTATAATCAAGTATTTTGTACTATTGTATTTCTTTCTTAAATTAGGTTAGGGGATACGCATTCTTTTACTATATTTTAATAGTTAATCTGGGGATAAAATGTGTAACCTTGATTGGTTAAAATGGGATATAAATTAGTATTTTTGCCATTTCCCAGACAATGATAATAATTTAGAACATTTAACAACACTTAGCCTACCCTGCCTTTTGTTAATGTGTTAATGAGTGAGTCTTAATTTTAAAAATATATTAAACATCACAAGGCAAGACATTATTATCATTGAAATGATCATTTTGTTTTGGACTCATATTTATTATTTCCTTTGATTTTCATTCATTTGTGTATTTCTATTTCTGTCTGTAATAATTTTCATTTTGTTTGAGGAATTCCAATTAATATTTCTTTTGGTGTGAGTCTTCTGACAACAAAATATCTGGTTTTATTTGTGTGAAAATAACTTTAGTGTGCCTTCAGTTTTCAATACTATTTTAATACATATGTATTTATAGACTGACAATTATTTTCTTTCAGCTCTTTAAGGCTATCATTCCACTGTCCTTTGATTTCCATGTTGTCTTAGTCTGCTAGGGCTGCCATAACAAAATGCCACAAATTGGCTTAAACAAGAAAACTGTATTTTCTCACAGTTCCAGAGACTACAAGTCCAAGATCAAGATTTGGTTTCTCTTGAGGTGTCACTTCTTGGCTTGTAGATGGCCACCTTCTCAATATCCTCACATGCCCTTTCCTTTGTGCACCACATCCCCGACATCTCTGTGAATACAAACTTCTACTTATGAGTGCACCAGCCAGATTGGATTATGGTGTGCCCTAAAGTTAATCTTAGTTACTGCTTTAAAAATCATAGCTCCAAATATAGTCACATTGTATGGCACTGTGGGTTAGGGCTTCAACATATAAATTTTGAGGGAACACCATTCAGCCACAAAAATGTTTTCCATATTTTATCTGCTTATTATATTCTTCGGTATATTTGAATATATTAACATTTCTCTTCTCTCTCCTTCACATTTTTATTTTATATAAAAGTTCCTGAAATTAAATTTTAAAACTATTCTTTAGCTAACAGAATATTAAATGGGAATGATATAGAATTTGTGGAACATTTGATGTAGCTAGTGATGGATTCAATAACTCTTAAGATTTTGCATCTTATTTGGGACAAGAGTGGGAACTTCCTCACTGTAAGAAGGGTAGTTGTGTCTTGTCAGATAGAAATGTAAGATTGTTTTGCTATTTTAATGAAGTTCAATATATGTAAAGGGTGCATATGGAAACTGAGTAGACAAATATGTGGAATGTGCCACTTTTCAATTTATCGCATCTCAGTTCCAATTTACCTTTCAATATCTTCTCTGTAATAATGGGTACGATTCCTTTAAGTATTTCTCCTTTACAGTAAACCTAATGTTGAGCTTTCTCAGTAAACACTGCTGAGGAACACTGAAAATGTTCCTCCACCTGCTTCTGAAGGCTAACAGTCAATAGTGTGGATATGAGGGTATTTAGTGGTGTTTTTTCCCTGTCATTAACTCAAAAGGTGGCAGTCCTTTGTTAATCTTGTATCCCCTGGCTTGGTCTGAGGATATCCTTCCTGTGGGTCTCTCAATAATAATACTTCAAGTTTCAGACACCAGGGTCTCAAATCTCTTTGATCACCTTCTTCCCTGGAGATTTGTCTTTCATGGCCTTCTTGATGCTATGGTCCTCTTGATATAGACACCATATGATAAAGGCCTCTTTCCCACTCGGACAGCTCCACTCCCTCTGTGTGTTGTCATGATGGCTACTGATTGCAGCTTGCTTGCATCCTGGAGAGTTGCTCCCTGCTTTCACAGAAACACAGAAAATCTCTCATCTAGATAATCTGGTGAACTTCCTTGTCATCCAGTAGACTGTAACTATAATTTCTCAGCAAGGTCTGATCCTCAGTCTTGGGAAAGAAGCCCAACTTCCGAGTTTGTCCTTCTTTGGTCATTCTTCCTTAGCTGTAGAGTACTTAGTAGTTTTCTCTTACATCTTATACTAACTATTTTGTCATAGTTTAATAAGTGTTTATATTAAGCTTGCACAGTTTAGGTAACTGAATGGTTTGTGTCTCCTGATTAGTCTCAAAATTATACAAAGCCATTATAGAGACATGGAACAAAATAGAAAGTCCAGAAATTGACCTATATACACTTAGAAATTTAGTAGACGATAAAAGTAGCTTCTCAATTAATGATGTGACTATGTAATTTTAAATATATATTATTTGATAATCAGTATAGCCACCTGGAAAAGAAAATTTTGAATTAATGTTTATATCAAGCATCAGAGTAAATATCAAATGGGTCTAAGATTTAAACATAAAAATGAAACAATAAATGCATAAGAACGTACCAGCAAAGGCTTTAAGATCTCTAAAGAGATAAAGTATTTCTAATTACGATGTAATTTTGATGATTATACCTAGATTTCACTATGGAATTGAGAATAAGGCAACTTTTAGTGCCCTTTAAAATTGTATTCACCATTTTAGCAGAGATCCATGTCAGCGAAATGAGGCAAGACAATGAAAAATATACATACGGATTAAGACACAAAAAGTATACTTCATTGACGATAGAATTATGTACATAGGAAAATTTAAATTGTCTACATATGAATAATGAGAGTTGAAAAGCAAATTTAGAAAGATTACTGGGTAAAAATTCAATACAACAAATAGGTTATCTTTTTCTACACTAGGAAGAAACATTTAGAAAATGTCATTTGAATGATTATGCCACTTACAATGGCATTAAAACAAATACTTCTGAATATATTTAACAAAAGATGTTATATAAATAAGCCAAAAAATCCTCTTTGTATTAGCCCCTAGGTTGTTTACTTCTTCACTGCAGTTTCAGACCTATTAAATTCTCCTGGTGCCAAACTCAATTTTTTTTCACATTGAGTTTTTCTTTTTTAAATTTATTTCCACATATAATGGGGGTAAAAAATTTAGGTTACTTATATTGCTCTTGCCTCCTCTCCCCTGCCCCTGAATCAGAGATTCAAGTGTGTTCATCTCCTAGACAGTGCGCATCACACTCATTATGTATGTATATACCTATCCCCTCCACCCCCCATCTGCCCAACACGTGAATAATGTTATTCCTAAATGGACTCTTAGGTGATGATCAGTCAAACTAATTTGATGGTGAGTACATGTGGTGCTTATTTTTTCATTATTGGGATACTTCACTTAGTACAATGGGTTCCAGCTACATTCAGGAAAAAACAAGAGGTGCTATATCACCATTGTTTCTTATAGCTGCGTAGTACTCCATTGTGTGTGTGTGTATATACATAATATATACACAATATTATATACATACACACACCACATTTTATTAATCCACTCATGTATTGATGGGCAATTTGGTTATTTCCACATCTTTGCAATTGTGAATTCTGCTGCTGTAAACATTCGAGTGCAAATGTCTTTTATAGATGTCTTTTGTTCTTTTGGGTAGATGTCCAATAATGGGATTGCTGGATCAAATGGTAGGTCTACTTGTATCTCTTTAAACTATCTCCATATTGCTTTCCACAGAGGTTGCACTAGTTTGCAGTACCACCAGCAGTGTATGAGTGTTCCTGTCTCTCCGCATCCATGTCAACATTTATTGTTTTGGTACTTTTTGATAAAGCCCATTCTCACTGGAGTTAAGTGATATCTCATTGTGGTTTTGATTTGTATTTCCCTGAGGATTAGAGATGTTGAGCATTTTTTCATGTTTGTTGGCATTCTTCTATCTTCTTTTGAAAAATTTCTATTCATGTCCTTTGCCCACTTTTTGATAGGGTTGTTTGATTTTTTTCTTGCTAATTCTCCTGACTTCTAAATAGAGTCTAGTTATCAGCCCTTTATTGGATTAGTAGAATAAAAAAAAATTTTTTTCCCAACCTTCCCATTGCTGTAGGTTGTCTGTTTGCTCTTGTGACAGTTTCTTTGGCTGTGCAGAAGCTTTTTAATTTGATCAGGTCCCATTTATTTATTTTTGTTGTTGCTGTGATTGCCTTAGGGGTCTTCTTCATAAATTCTTCGCCTAGGCCAATGTCTATAAGAGTGTTTCCCACATTTTCTTCTAGAATTCTAATAGTTTCACACCTAAGGTTTAAGTCTGCTATCCACCATGATTGGGTTTTTGTGAGAGGTGAAAGGGGTGTGTCTTGTTTCAGTCTTCTACATGTGGCTATCCAGTTTTCCCAGCACCATTTACTGAATAAGGAATCTTTTCCCCAG
This sequence comes from Eulemur rufifrons, assembly GCF_041146395.1. Lineage (NCBI taxonomy): Eukaryota > Metazoa > Chordata > Mammalia > Primates > Lemuridae > Eulemur > Eulemur rufifrons. The sequence goes on along the minus strand of NC_091012.1, from coordinate 83,789,339 downwards.
TGTATGTTTTTGACTTCTTTGTCAAAGATTAGATGGCTATGTGGAGATGATTTTATATCTGGATTCTCGATTCTCTTCCACTGGTCTGTGTCTCTGCTGTGATACCAAAACCAAAAAAGGATGCAACAAAAAAAGAAAACTACAGACCAATATCCCTTATGAATATAGTTGCAAAATTTATCAATAAATTTGTAGCAAATCAAATCCAGGTACATATCAAAAAGTTAATCCATCATGACCAAGTGGGCTTCATCCCAGAGATGCAGGGATGGTTCAACATGCACAAATCTATAAATGTAATCCAAGACATAAATAGAAGCAAAAACAAAGACCATATGATCTTCTCAATAGATGCAGAAAAAGCATTTGACACAATTCAACACCCTTTTATGATAAGAATCCTTCACAAAATAGGCATAGACAGGGCCAAAAATGATACAAGCCATATATGACCAACCCACAGTCAACATCATACTGAATGGGGAAAAAGTGAAAGCATTCCCACTTAGAACTGGAACCAGACAAGGTTGCCCACTGTCCCCACAGCTATTCAACATAGTGCTGGAAGTCCTTGCGAGAGCAATCAGGCAAGAGTGCAGAATTAAGGGTGTCCAAATGGGAACAGAAGAGATAAAACACTCACTCATTGCTGATGCTATGAGATTATATCTAGAAAACCACAAGGATTCAACCAAGAGACTCCTGGAGTTGATAAATGAATTCAGTAAAGCCTCAGGATACAAAATCAATACACACAAATCAGAGGCATTCATATATGCCAATAACAGTCAAACTGAGAACCAAATCAAAGACTCAATACCCTTCACAATAGCAACAAAGAAAATAAAGTACCTAGGAATATATTTAACTAAGGAGGTAAAAGTCCTCTACAGGGAGAACTATGAAACACTGAGGAAGGAAATTGCAGAGCACGTAAACAGGTGGAAAACCATACCATGCTCGTGAATCAGAACAATCAACATTGTTTCAATGTCTGTACTACCAAAGTGATCTACAGATTCAATGCAATCCCTATTAAATTACCAACATCATTTTTCACAGATATAGAAAAGATAATTTTATGCTTTGTATTGAAGCAGAGAAGACCCTGTTTAGCAAAGGCAATCTTAGGCAATAAGAAGAAAATGGGGGTATTAACTTACCAGACTTCAAACTATACTACAAGGCTGTGGTTATTAAATCAGCTTGGTATTGAGGTTTTTTTTTTTTAATGAGAAATAACCCAGACAAGTATGTTTTTAGCCATTCAGTGCCTGCCTGCTTTGGACACTCTCCACAACTTCATTTCATATCTGCTGACCATTAATAAGAGAGAGTCTAATAGTTATAACACTCCTAATTGCTATAGCCCTTCACCATTCTCTGACTCACAAGCTCCTCACTGTGTTGCTGAGTGACATGACCTAGACCTTTAAATTCCTTCTTTGGTGTCCCCTTCTCCCCTGGAAGCTCCCTTGCTTTCCTCTCCTTCTAGATATGATTCTCCTCCCATAAGCCTGTAGATTGTCTCAAGCTATGAGGGAATTCCCCTCTCAAACAACCTTGTGCAAGCATTTCCCAGTAAATCTTGTGCATTATTTATTGCAATTCATGATTATACATTTATATTTGATAATCCAAAATTCCTCAGACTTCTAAATATATACAAGACCCATAATTTTCTATAGCAAGGGAAATTTTGAAACATTTCAATAAACATTAAAAAGTAAAAAATTTCTGAAAGAGCTATACATTTAATTTATCACAGTCAGAATCCCAGGTCATTTATATTGAAATTACATAATTGCATTAATTTTTTTTCTTTCAGCGTATTATGGGGGTACAAAAATTTAGGTTACGTATATTTCCCTTGCCGCTCCCCTGAATCAGAGCTTCAAGCATGTCCATCACCTAGACAGTGCACAGTGCCCTCATTATGTATGTATACACCCATACCCGCCCCCAGCTCCACATCTACCAGACACGAGATTAATGCTATTCATAAATGTGCTCTTAGGTGATGATCAGTGAAACCAATTTGATGGTCAGTACATGCAGTGCTTATTTTTCCATTCTTAGGATACTTCACTTAGTAGAATGGGTTCCAGATCTATCCAGGAAAATACAAGAGGTGCTATATCACCACTGTTTCTTATTCCTGAGTAAAACTCCATGGTATATATATACCACACTTTATTAATCCACTCATGTATTGATGGGCACCTGGGTTCTTTATGCATCTTTGCAATTGTGAACTCTGCTGCTATAAAGATTCAAGTGAAGATGTCTTTGTTATAGAATGTCTTTTGTTCTTTTGGGTAGATGTCCAATAATGGGATTGCTCGATCAAATGGTAGGTCTACTTGTATCTGTTTAAGGTACCTCCATATTGCTTTTCACAGAGGTTGCACTAGTTTTCAGTCCCACCAGCAGTGTATGAGTGCTCCTGTCTCTCTGCATCCATGCCAACATGTATTGTTTTGGAACTTTTTGATAAAGGCCATTCTCACTAAAGTTCAGTGATATCTCATTGTGGTTTGGATTTGCATTTCCCTGATGATTAGAGATGTTGAGCATTTTTTTGTATGTTTGTTGGCCATTCTTCTGTCTTCTTTTGAAAAATTTCTATTCATGTCCTTTGTTCACTTATTGGGAGGGCTATTTGATTTTTTCTTGCTGATTCTACTGAGTTTGAAATAGATTCTATTTATCAGTGCCTTATCGAATGTGTAGCTTTTGAAAATTTTTTCCCATTCTGTAGGTTGTCTGTTTGCTCTTGTGACTGTTTCTTTGGCTATGTAGAAGCTTTTTAATTTAATCAGGTCCCATTTACTCAATTTGTTGTTGCTGTGATTGCCTTTGGGGTCTTTTTCATAAATTCTTTGCTTGGCCAATGTGTATAAGAGTTTTTCCCACATTTTCTTCTAGAATTCTAATAGTTTCACACCTTAGGTTTAAGTCTGTAATTCACTGTAATTTGATTTTTTGTGAGAGGTGAAAGATGTGGGTCCTGTTTCAGTCTTCTACATATGACTATCCTGTTTTCCCAGCACCATTTATTGAATGAGGTTTCTTTTCCCCAGTGTATGTTTTTGTCTGATTTGTCAAATATTATATGGAGATATGAGGATGGTTTTATATCTGTATTCCGAGTTCTGGTCCACTGGTCTGTGTCCCTGTTCTTGTGCCAGTAACAAGCTGTTTTAATAACAATAGCCTGGTAGTATAGTTTGAAGTATAGTAGATTAATACCTCCCATTTTGTGCTTATTGCCTAAAATTGCTTTTGCTAAATGGGGTCTTCTCTGGTTCCATACAAAACATAAAATTATTTTTTCCATATCTGTGAAAAATGATATTGGTAATTTCATAGAGATTGCATTGAATCTGTAGATCACTTTGGGTAGAATAGACATTTTAATATTGTTTATTCTTCTGATCCACGAACATGGTATTGTTTTCCACCTTTTTACAGGCTCTGCAATTTCCTTCCTCAGTGTTTCATAGTTCTCCCTGAAGAGGTCTTTTACCTTCTTAGTTAAATGTATTCCTAGGTACTTTATTTTCGTTGTTTCTGTTGTGAAAGGTATAGAGTCCTTAATTTGGTTCTCCGTTTGACTGTTATTGACATATATGAATGCCTCTGATTTGTGTGTATTGATTTTGTATCCTGAGACATTACTGAATTCGTTTATTAATTCCAGGGGTCTCTTGGTTTAATCCTTGGGGTTTTCTAGATTTAATAACATATCATCAGCAAGGAGTGAGAGATTGAACTCTTTTGTCCCTATTTGGATACCCTTGATTCTGTTCTCTTGCCTGCTGCTCTTGCAAGGAGTTCCAGGACTATGTTGAGTAGCAAAGGGGACAGTGGAGATCCTTGTCTGCTTCCAGTTCTAGATGGAATGCTTTCAATTTTTCCCCATTCAGTATGATGTTGGCTGTGGTTTTGTCACATATGACTTGTATCATTTTTAGATATTCCCCATCTATGCCTATTTTGTTAAGTGTTTTTATCATAAAAGGGTGTTGTATTGTGTCAAATGCTTTTTCTGTGTCTATTGAGAGGATCATATGGTCTTTATTTTTGCTTCTATTTATGTGGTGAATTACATTTATAGATTTGCATATGTTGAACCATCCCTGCATCTCTGGGATGAAGCCCACTTGGTCATGATGGATTATTTTCTTGATAAACACCTGGATTCGATTTGCTAGCATTTTATTGAGAATTTTTGCATCTATCTTCATAAGGGATATTGGTATGTAGTTTTCACTTGTTGTTGTGTACTGTCCTCGTTTTGGTATCAGAGTTATATTGGCTTCATAAAATGTGTTGGGAAGTGTTCCATCCTTCTCGATGCTGTGGAATAACTTTTGTAGGGTAGGCACCCCTCCTTTATAGGTGTGGTAAAATTCAGGTGTGAAACCATCCTATCTGGGGCTTTTCTTTTTGGGAAGGATTTTTATTGCTGTTTCAATTTCAGTTCTGGATATTTGTCTGTTCAGGAATTCTATTTCTTCCTGGTTGAGCCTAGGGAGGCTGTGTGTTTGTAAAAATTTGTCCATTTCCTCCACATTTTCCAGTTTGTGTGCTGAATAAAGGTTTTCGTAGAATTCATAGATGATATCTTGTATTACTGTGACATCAAGTGTAATTTCTCCTTTGATGTTCCTGATGGAGGTTATTAGAGATTTTTATTTTCTGCTGTTGGTTAGTCAAGCCAAAGGCATGTCTATTTTTTTCATCTTTTCAAAGAACCATCTTTTTGTTTTATTAATCTCCCATATGTTTTTTTCTTTTTTCCATTTCATTTAGTTCTGATTTGATCTTATTGATTTCTCTCCTTCTGTTGGGTTTGGAGTCATTCTGTTCTTCTTTCTCCAGCTCTTTGAGTCTATTCATTATTTTGTCTATTTGAAAATTTTTCTGTATTTTGGATATAGGAATTTATGGAAATAAACTTTCCTCTCAGGATTGCTTTAGCTTTGTCCCACATATTTTGATAACTTGTATCTCCTTTGTCATTTAGTTCAAAGAATCTTTGAATTTCCATCTTGATTTACTTGTTTATAAAATAATCATTCAGGAGAAGGTTGTTTAGCTTCCATGACTTTGATTAGAAATGAGAATTTCTATTAGGGTTGATTTCCTCTTTTATTCTGCTGTGATCTGAGAAGATGCATGGCATAATTTCTGTTTTTTTTTTTTTAATTTTTTAAGACTTGCTTTGTGTCCTAAGATATGGTCAATCTTAGAGAATGTCCCATGTGCTGATTAGAAGAATTTATGTTCAGTGTATTTTGCATAGAATGTCCTGTGAATGTCAGTCAGGCCCCTTTGTTCTAGCATTCTTTTTAAGTCCATTATCTTTCTATTTTCTACTTGGAGGATATGTCCTGTGCTGTCAGATGGGTGTTGAATTCTCTGACTATTATGGTATTGCTTTTTATCATTTTGTTTAGATCAAGTAGTGTTTGCTTTATGAATCTGGGTGCACCTAATTTCGGTGCATACATATTAAATATAGTTATGGCTCTTTTTGAACTATACCCTTCACCATTATATAGTGACCATCTTTGTCTTTCATTACTTTTGTTGATTTAAAAACTAAGTTGTCAGAAATTAAAACTGCCATGCCAGCCTTCTTTTGGCTTCTGTTTCCTTGAAACGTTGATTTACACCCCTTTGTTTTCAGTCTAAATGCATCTTTGCTGGTTAGATGAGTTTCCTGGAGACAGCAGATACTTGGCTTCTATTTTTTTTACCCATTTGGCCAGCCTATGCCTCTTGAGTGGAGAGTTCAAGCCATTCACATTTATTGAGAGAACTGATAGGTAGGGAAGATTCATGTTCATCCTTTTGGGTAGAAATTCATTGCTATGTTTTCTCCCTGGAGCCATTGTGGTATCTGACCTTAGATATTTAGCGTTTGAGTAGTTTTACATTTGTGAGTGTTTCTTGTGCTGGTCCATGTGAAACTCTGTTTTGAGTACTTCTTGGAGGGCTGGTGTTGTCTTCATGAATTCTCTCAGTCTTTGTTTATCTGAGAATGTCTTAATTTCTGCTTCATATACAAAATTAGCTTTTCTGAGTACAGGATTCTATGCTGGGCATTATTCTGTTTCTGAAGAGTAAGAATGTGGCCCCAGTCTCTTCTTGCTTCTAAGGTTTAGGTTGAGAAATCTGGTATTATTTGGATGGGCTTTCCTTTGAATGTTACTTGTTTCTTTCTCCTTACAGCTTGATGAAGGGCCTTTTTAGTGGATATTTTGGTCAGTCTGATGACTGCATGACGTGGTGTCTTCCTATTTGCACTGAATCTCCCAGGGGTCCTTTGGGCTTCTTGTACCTGTATATCTAGATTTTAGCAAGGCCTGGGAAATTTTCCTCAATTACATCTTCAATACTTTTCCAACCCTTGTGTATTATCTTCTTCACCCTCAGGAATGCCTATAACTCTCATGTTTGGCTTCTTCACGTAATACCACATTTCTCGGAGACTCTGGTCTTTTCTCTTATTTCTTTGCTCTATCTCTGTGACTGACTTATTTATTTGGAAGGTGTTATCTTTGATCTCTGGAATTCTTTCTTCTGTTTGATCTACCCTGCTCTTGGGGATTTCCACCATGTTTTGTAGTTCCCTGAATAAATTCTTCATTTCTAGGATTTCAGTGAATTTTTCTTTAATATTTTGATTTCTTCAGTGAATTTTTCTTCCAAGTCTTGGATTCTTTTGTGGTTTCTTTTTGTTGGTTATCCTTTTTTCTTTTTTTTCATATTATGGAGTTTTTTTCCAATCCATGTTTGAAATTCTTCTGGCATTTTAGTGTTCTGAATTTGGTTAATGTCCATTGCTAGAGAGCTGGTTTTCCTCTTTGGGGGGGTGTTTTCCATTTGATTCTTCATACTTCCAGAGTTCTTTCTCTGAGGCCTTCCCATCTGGATCAATGGTTGCTTCCCACCTTTCAGCTTTCATTTGGAAGGTAACACGCCTTGTGCAGACTCTGTTCCTAGGCTGCCTAATAGCCTAGGTATGTGCTTCCTTTGTCACTAGGGGGAGCCACTTATGTGTTTTTCAGGGTTCTTCTACCACAGTTGAGGGGCTGCTCCTGGTGGGAGTGGTTACTTGGGGACCTGTTCCGACCTCCTGCCAGGGTTCTTTTTCCCTGGTCTCTAATCCCTCTGTTGGTAGCCAGCGGGAGGTAAAAATTCAGCCCAGAATTTTGATTTGACCTAAAACCGGTCTGACAAGTTAAGTCACCTGTCTGACTACTTTTGACCTGCAGCCAAGATTCACACTGGTTGCAGAGAGTGGCTTTTTCTTGTCTCTCCATATCTCCAGAGGTGGCGCCTACCACTTTCCAGGCAAAAGGTGCTGCCTTGGGGGAGGGGGTCTTGCCAATGTTCACCCAGGGCCCCAGTGACTGCAAGATCCAGGTGCTAGTCTCTCACAACTGGGGGAACACTCAGACTTTACACATCAGAATGGGACCATTGACTGTAGGTCCTATAAGGGTGGAGCTCATCGCAACAGGCCCCAGGCTGGGGGAAGGGATCCACCTGACACTGTATCACATCACAGCAGCTAGGCTGTGGACCCTGAAAATGGTGACTGCCTGGCCACAGAGCGCCAGCCCTGGGGGGTGATTGTTCAGGGGTTGGTAGGTGCCGGGTCAGGGGGATGAGTCATCAGGATGCCCCCTTGTCTCTTTTATGTCACCCTTCCACAGTCTCACGCCTGTCCAGGAGGAGCTCTGACTCTTTCTGATCCACCCTGAGCAGGCCTATTAGCCTGCAGCAGTTTCCAGGTTAGAGTCCCCTAAATAGTTTTCACCTCTGTCAATCTGGACCTGCTGAGTGATACAGGCAATTTACCTGTCTCAGTGGTAGCCCAGACCAGTCCCTCCCCCGCCAAGTGCAGTCCTGGCAAAGAGCTCGGGGAGTTCAAGATCCTTCCCACTAATGTCTCCTCTCCACAGAGCCCCACATCTCCTGTGGTGATTTTGCACCGACTTCAGGCAGATCCCTGTCTGAGTGGGTGTGGAGGCCACTGGGGGAAGCAAAACATTCTCCTGTGTGACTGATCCCACCTCACTCACTGGCAAGGCGAGCACAGACGTCCCTCACTCTACTCTCTATTGATTGTCTCACACTCTCCAGATTTTCTCAATCTTATCTCCCATTCACCTTTTCTTTTTCCTGCTTTTTGTGCCCCATGCTGATTCTCTGTCAATTCACAATGCTGTTCTTGTGGGGGAGTGATCCACTCATGTAGCAGACTGAGATCTATGCCTCCCTCTCTGGGTGCAAGAATCCAGGAGGTTACCTCCACTCCGCCATCTTTTTTCTCCTAAATAATTGGATTCTAAATGTGTGCTAAAATGCAAAGGGCCAAGAATAACTAAGATGCTCTTGAAGAAGAATAATTTGCTTTTCCATATATGAAAAGTTATTTTAAAACTATATTATTGGCCGGGCATGGTGGCTCATGCCTGTAATCCTAGCACTCAGGGAGGATGAGGTTGGAGGATCGTTTGAGCTCAGGAGTTTGAGACCAGCATGAGCAAGAGTGAGACCCCGTCTCTACTAAAAATAGAAATAAATTATAAGGACAGCTAAAAATATATATAGAAAAAATTAGCCAGACATGGTGGCACATGCCTGTAGTCCCAGCTACTTGGGAGGCTGAGGCAGGAGGACTGCTTGAGTCCAGGAGTTTGAGGTTGCTGTGAGCTAGGCTGACACCACAGCACTCTAGCCTGCGCAACAGAGTGAGACTCTGTCTGAAAAAGAATAAAAAATTAAAAATTAAAAAAAAAGAAAACTAAGGCAATCACAGCAACATCAAAAATAAATAAATGGGACCTGATCAAATTAAAAAGCTTCTGCACAGCCAAGGGCACTATCACGAGAGTAAACAGACAACCTACAGAATGGGAAAAAATTTTCGCATGCTACACATCAGATAAAGGACTGATAGCAAGAATCTATTTAGAACTCAGGAAAATCAGTAAGAAAAAATCAAACAACCCTATCAAAAAGTGGGAAAAGGACATGAATAGAAATTTTTCAAAAGAAGAAATAAAAATGGCTAACAAACATATGAAAAAGTGTTCAACATCTCTAATCATCAGGGAAATGCAAATCAAAACCACAATGAGATATCACTTAACTCCAATGAGAATGGCCTTTATCAAAAAGTCCCAAAACTATACATGTTGGCGTGGATGTGGAGAGACAGGTACACTCATACACCTGTGGTGGGACTGTAAACTAGTGCAGCCCCTGTGGAAAGCAATGTGGAGATACCTTAAACAGATTCAAGTAGACCTACCATTCAATCCAGCAATCCCATTATTGGGCATCTACCCAGAAGAACAAAAGTCATTCTATAAAAAAGACACCTGCACCCAAATGTTTATAGCAGCACAATTCACAATTGCAAAGATGTGGAAACAACACAAATGCCCATCAATTCATGAATGGATTAGCAAAATGTGGTATATGTATACCATGGAATATTACTCAGCTATTAGAAATAATGGCGATATGGCATCTCTTTGTTTCTCCTGGAGAGAGCTGGAACCCATTCTATTAAGTGAAGTATCCCAAGAATGGAAAAATAAGCACCACATGTACTCACCAGCAAACTGGTTTCCCTGAGTGCACATTTGGGAATAACACCAGTTGGGTATCGGACAGAGGTCGGGGCTGGGTGGAAGGGATGGGTGTATACCTACTTGTTAAGTGCGATGCGCACTGCCTGGGGAATGGACACAATCGAAGCTCAGACTAGAGGGGATGTGGAGGCATGGGCAATATATATAGCCTGAACTTTTGTACCCCCATAATGAGCTGAAAAACAAAAAAAATAAAAAAAAAGAAAACTATATTATTTATTATCATATTATCATGGCTACTAAATAGACTATTAGACAACTAGAACAAAATAGAAAGCCTGGAAAGAGACTCATTTAACTATGAAACATTGTTATAAGATGGTATTGCAAATCTAGAAGAAAAAAACAGTCTTTTTAATAAATGGTCCTGGGTAATTGGGTACTCACCTATAAAAATGAAATTGGATATCTATCTCAAATAATATTTTAAATTCAACTCAAAATATGTTATAGATAAGGTGAGAACAATATTTCTTTCAGGTAGTCACAGTTATGGCTTTTATTCTGAAATATCATAACTAGAACCCCATTTCACTCTCAAAAGTGCCCCAGTTTCAAAGATAAATTTTATTGCTACATTAGTTTCCAATCCAAATTTAAAATTAAAAACTATAAGTCATTTAGAATGTAATACAAGGAAGAATCTTCATGGTCTTGGGATAATGACATGTTTCTTAAACAAGATATAAAATTATAGCATATAAATAAAATGTTTATACATTTGACTACATTAAAATTAAGAATGTTCAAGAAAAGAAACCATAAATGACAAGATACAGAGTTGGCAAGGATATTTGCAACATAAATAACCAATGAAGACTTATAATACGTAAACATAAATGTGTAAAGAGTCTGATTCCATTCTTGACATTTGACTGCTGGTAACTCTTAAGCCTCTTCCCCTTATCCTTGCATAGGTTCAAACTATGGAAAGATTCCTGCCCATATGTAGGAATCCTCACCATAGTCCCAATCTCTAATCACCATTAAAACACAGAGGCAGTCTTTTATGCCTGCTCTCTCAAGATATTTTGGACCGGTTTAGGAAGCCTGCCATGCTCTCCCTAGAAAGCCTCATTATGTGAATAAGAAGACTTTTATATTTTTCTTGTGTGTGTGTTGCATCATCAGTCTTGATATTGCAATCAACTTTTGGGTAAGGGTCCATCTTTTCTTTATTTGTGAAGTGTCCACAAGCAGTGATGAAGTGAGAATGAATTTTATTATCTGCTTTGATTTGCTAACTGTCACCTGCTTGTGTGCATACACTTTGAGCCAGTGCTTGCTGGTGAGCTTGCACTTGAGTGGTGCTGCAATGTGTTACACTTTTCTACTTCTATTTAATCTCTGCTATAGATTTAACCATCCCATATCAGAATTTCCAATAATCTCCATTTCTATAAAAAAGGAGTATGGAGTTGAGCCTCCTCTTAAAGTGTCCCTGAGTCATATGTCTCAGCCCTGATCTATCTATGTGCTATGTGCTTAGAATGAATTGTGTGTCTCAACTACTTCATAAGAAGTAACTGACTCTAGATTCAGTGGAAGACTTTTATACTGTGAGTTGTGTATCTCTACCAGATAATAACCTATATTTTATAGCATTCATGGGAAAGACTGATAATATTGTGCACAATATGGGTCCATTGAATAGTTGTACATGATAGAAAGAAAAAAAAAAACAGCAGTTACCATGTGATATGCTGAGGTAACACTACTAAAGATAGATGGATCACTAGTATGCTATAAATGCCTCTGATGCTGCTGATGATGCCTCTCTCACCAAAACTTATCCAGCTCCTCCAGGTTATAGGGAGAAATAGTGATAACATCCCTGTAGCATAGACAAAGGGTTAATTCAACCATTATTATGGGAGAAAGCCCTCATCTTGATGATACTGACTTGTATATCCCTGGAGCAAGAAACAAAAATAAGAGCATGGTAGAGAGGACTCCCCTACCCCGTAAACAGCCTACACACACACAAAGAAAGAACAAACCAGAAAAAATATGATCTTCTGTATAGTTCTTTTATTCCCAATTTCATTTTGTTCTGCTCCAATTATAATTATTTCTTTTCTTCTGCTAGGTTTAGAATTAATTTGCTCTTCCTTTTCCAGTTCTTTGAGACAGTTTATTAGTTTGTTGATTTGTGACCTTTCTGTCTTTTGGATATGAGCATTTAATCAAAACTACAATGAGATATCACCTAAGTCCAGTGAGAATGGCCCTTATCAAAAAGTCCCCAAACAACAAAAGCTGGTGAGGATGTGGAGAGATTGTAACACTCTTACACTACTGGTGGGACTGCAAATTATTACAACACCTGTGGAAAGTAATTTGGAGATACCTCAAAGAGCTAAAAATAGAAATACCATTTGATCCAGCAATCCCACTACTAGGCATCTATCCAAAGGAAGAAAGACATTCTATAATAAAGACATCTGCACTCAAATGTTTATAGCAGCACAATTCACAATTGCAAAGATGTGGCAACAATCCAAGTGCCCATCAATACATGAGTGGATCAATAAAGTGTGGTACATGTATACCATGAAGTACTACTCAACTACAAAAAACAATGGTAATTCAGTACCTCTTAAATTATCCTGGATAGAACCTGAGCCTATCCTTCAAAGTGAGGTATCACAAGGATGGAAAAACATGCACCACATGTACTCACCACCAAATTGATACTAACTGACCAACACTAATGTGTTCATATGATAGTAATACTCATTGGGTGCCAGTCAGGAGTGGGGTGGGGGGGTAAACCCACAAGTAATGGAAGCAGAACACACTGTATGGAGCACGGACATGCTTGTAGCCCTGGCTTGGGCGGGGCAAACACATTACATGTAACCAAAATGTTTGTATCCCCATAATATCCTGAATAAATTTAAAAAAGATAAAAATAAGGAATTCTGGTCTTGGACGGTAAACTAAAATCTGAAGCAGAGTTCCAAAATTTGAACCATTTGGAAATCCAAAATTTACTAAAATAATTTACATAAAAAAGACAAAAGACACTGGATGACTCTTGCACCTCTAAGACATAAGTTCTGAATTAACTTTAACATTTGATGAAATGCACCAACTGGGAAACTTTTATGGACTTAACCAATATTCAAGCTCAAATTAGAATAATATCCAGGAATCCCCCTAAATTTTAGCATGCCATCTCCTATAATCTTGGAAAAGTTATAGAACTTAAATAGAGAACCAAAGGTATGCCTCACTTTAGCCATTAAAGCTATTGCTTTATCTAAATTCAGCACTCAATGTCCTAGAATATTTCATAGTAGTCAAACACTCTGACACATAAGTAATAACTAACATTAAATTTAGTCTTTGACATTTAAAAATCAGCCAAAAAGTGGGATTCATAGACCTTCTACTCCCAGTTAAAATTTATATTATGACCCAGTATAAATCAAAACTGGTTCATCAAGGATTGAAACCAATTATATAAGACCTATTTGGATAAGGGAAGATCATCACTACTGTTTCTCCAGTTAACAGCCAAATTTAGCCTGTTTTTAAACTTTGAAGGACTTAATGGCACATCATGGTGTACTTCTGAAACCTTAATACCATGGCCCTAGCCAGTATAGCACCCACACCAACAGCCAATATTATGAAACACACTGAATCCATCCAATAAGCTATTGGTAAAAATGTTGCTGTTACATCTTTGGCAAATATTTTCTGTTCACTGCCTGTTTTGACAATCTCTCAGCTTCAGTTTTCCTTCATATCTGAATGGACATAATACCTTCACCCAACTACTGATAGGGTACTTCAGCCACCTTGCTATCACACCCATTCCTTTCAGGCAAGACCTTAACCAATATCTAGCTTTCTCCAGAAACTCAGATATGATATCATATTTTTGACATCATCCTATAAGGTGATTCACTTAACAAATTCATTCACAACATTAAAATACTCACACAGGATCTCACAAAAAGATGAGTCATGACCCTACACATAGTGCAGGGCCCAAGGACAATATTTAAATTATGGAAAATAATCTGGTAAACTAAGGACAGCTCCATCCCTGACAATATCAAGAAATAGCTATTGATCCTCTCAGTACCCATAAGATTAAAATAATCTCAGCACAAGCTAATATTGAAAAAGAAGAACAATATTGGAGGACTGACACTACCTGATTCAAGACTTAGTATAAACCTACAGTAATCAAGAGAGTATGATATTGGCAAAACACAGACAAATAGATCAATGGACCAGAATACAGAACCCAAAACTAAGCCACATAAATATAGTTAATATAGGGTCAATAAAGACAAGTGATTTTTGACAGTGAACAAAATCAGTTTAATATAAGAAGAATAGTTCTGCCAACAAATGGTGTGGCAAAAAATAGAATAACTGGACATCCACATGCCAAAAATATATCTATTAATACCAATTTTATGGTGAGTAAATGTGGTGCTTGTTTTTCCATTCTTGGGTTACTTCACTTAGTAGAATGGGCTCCACCTCCATTCAGGATAATATAAGAGGTGCTATTTCACCATTGTTTTTTGTAGCTGAGTAGTACTCCATGATATACATATACCACATTTTATTAACCCACTCATGTATTGATGGGAACTTGGATTGTTTCCACATCTTTGCAATTGTGAATTGTGCTGCTATAGTATGGTATTATAATCATAGATTGTCAAAACTCACAGACCTGTACAACACAAGGAATGAACTTTAATATGGACTTTAGTTAATAATAATGTATCAACATTGGTTCACCTATTGTACCAAATATATCATACCAATGCAAAATGTTAATAATAGGGGAAACTAAGGTTGGAGGGAGAGGGAGTATATGGAAATTCTCTGTACTGCTTTATCAACTTTTCTATAAAGCTTGAACTGTTCTAAAAATAAAGTCTATAACAAGTAAAATAATTCTGAAAAATTTAGGCTTTTTTGTGTTCTAGAGGCAATATATTTATCATTTATATAAGCATAAATAGGCTTAATTAAAGTTTTTATAGATTTATTTTTTATATTAATTTCAGTTATACAGATAGTTCAGAAAATGCCAGAAATTCCTTGCCCCAAATTGCCCCCTTTGAGGTAACAAACTCTTTGTATTTCTTGTTTTATACTTACCCAAGATATGCACAAAAGTCACACATGTCTCTCTACTCTTTAAAGCAATAATACAAGACTTCACCAAGAGACTTCTTATCACCTTCTTATCACATTATTGATAGTAACCAAAGCACTCATTTCACATCTCATAATACACAATAATTGGTTTTGAATAAGCCATTAAATATAACTTTTCTCTCTCTTACTGGTCACAGACTTCAGACCTCATAGATCTCCACAGTGGATTACTTAAACAAGTTCAAATTCAATGAAATGAAACATGATATATTTCAATCATTAGTCAAACATGGAGAGCCAATTGTGATAAAGAATCTGACTTTATATTTTGGAGTCCAACATTGTACAGCATTTTTAATAGACTTTAACTTTACAAGAGTTTTAGGTTCACAGCTAAATTGAGTGGAAAGTACAAAATGTCTCCAAATATCCCTTACCCCCACACAAAAACAGACTCCTCCACTATCAACATCCTGTATCAGAGTGGTGCATTTGTTATAATTGATTAACCTATGTTAACACATCATTATAACCCAAAGTCCATAGGTTACATTAGGGCTCATTCTTGATGAATTCTATGGGTCTTGATAAATGTATAATGACATTTACCTATTATTCTAGTATAATACAGAATATGTTCACTGTCCCAAAAATCCTCTATGCTCTCCCTATTCACCTCTCCCTCCCCACTAATCCCTGGTGAATGCTGATCTTTTTACTGTCTCCATAGTTTTTCCTTTTCCAAAATGTCATATAGTTGGATTCACACAGCTGTATGCTTCTCAGATTGTCTTTTTTTCTACTTAGTTACATGCATTTAAGGATCTGTTCCTCCATGTATTTTCATGGCTTAATAGCTCATTTCAAATTCTACTTGTTCATTACTGGTATTAGGAAAGCAATTGACTTTTGTATATTAACCTGGTACTCTGCAACCATGCTAGAATTGTTCATTAGTTCAAAGTGGATTTCTTTTAGTTATTTTTTTTTTAGATTTTCTACATAAGCAATTATGTCATAAGTGAATGAAGGAAGTTTTATTTCTTTCTTACCTATGTATAAAAATTTTATTTCATTTTTTGTTATTGCATTAGCTAGGACTTCCAATATGATGTTCAAAAGGAATGATGAGAAGGGGCATTCTTGTCTTGTTTCTGTTATTAGCTGGTAAGGCTTCTTACTTCTCACCAATAAGTAGGATGTTATCTGTATGGTTTTTGTAGATATTATTTTTCAAGTTAAAAAATTACCCCTCTCTTCCTAGTTATTTTTTAGAATTTTTCTTATGAATGACTGTTGATATAATTATGTGATTTGTTTTCTTCTTCTTCTTCAGCCTTTTAATGTTATGGATTACATTCATTGATTTTTGAATGTTTAACATTGCATGCCTAGCATAAATCTCACTTGGTTGTGGTGTATAATTGGCTGCTATTTAGTTGAAGACTTTTGCATCTATTCCCATCAAAGATATTGGCCTGTAGTTTTCTTTTCCTGTAATGTTTTTGTCTTTTTTTTTTTTTTGTATTAGGATAATGCTTGCCTCCTGAAACGAATTACCACGTATTCTATTCTATCTGATTCTATCTTGTGAAGGAGATTAAGGAGAATTGAAATAATTTCTTCCTTACATGTTTGGTAGAATAAAGAATAAACCAGTAAACCTGTCTGGATCTGGTGCTTCCCATTTTGAAAGTTTATTAGATATTGATTCAATTTCTTTATTAGATCTAGGCCTATTCAGATTGCCTATTTTATTTTGTGCGAATTTAGACAGAAAATGTCTTTCAAGAATTGTTCTATTCATCTACATTATCAAATCAGGGGGCATAGAGTTGTTTATAATATTTATTATTATCATAATAGTATCCATGGAATCTGTAGTGCTGGCTACTCTTTCATGTCTAGTATTAGCAATCTGTGTCTTCTCTCTCTTTTTTGTTTTCCTTACTTATCCTGGCTAAATGACTATCAATTTTATTGATTTTTCAAAGAACCAGCATTTGCTTTTAGTGATTTTCTTTATTGATTTCATCTTTTCAATTTCATTGATTTCTGTTCTAATTATTATCTCTTTTCTTCTGCTTCCTTCAGATTTAATTTTCTGTTTTTCCTTCAGTTTACCAAGGAGGACACTTAATTTTTAAAATTTTAGGTCTTCTTTTCTATGCTATAAATTTCTCTCCAGGTACCACTTTGGCTGCATCCCATCATTTTTTTTTTTTTTTGAAACAGCATCTCACTCTGTTGCCCAGGCTAGAGTGCTGTGACATTAGCCCAGCTCACAGCAAACTCAGACTCCTGGGTTCAAGCAATCCTACTGCCTCAGCTCCCAAGTAGCTGGGGCTACAGGCATGTGCCACCATGCCCAGCTAATTTTTTCTACATATTTTTAGTTGCCCAGCTAATTTCTTTCTATTTTTTTTTTTCAGTAGAGACAGAGTCTCTCTCTTGCTCACGCTGGTCTCGAACTCCTGAGCTCAAACGATCTGCCCACCTCAGCCTCCCAGAGTGCTAGGATTACAGGTGTGAGTGACTGTGCCCAGCCCCACCAATTTTCATAAGTTGTATTTTTATTGTGAATTATAACCAAATTAAACAATATTGTGATGTATTTCTTTGACCCATGTGTTATTTAGAAAGTGTTATTTAATTACCAATTATTTTGAGATTTTTCAACTATCTGTTATTGATTTCTAATTTAATTCCATTATGCTCTGAGAGCAGAATTTGAATGATTTCTATTCTTTTAATTTATTAAAGTATGTTTGATAGATCAGAATGTAGTCTATCAATCCTATCATGATGAATGTTTCGTATTAGCTTAATAAAAACAAACTTTACTGTTTTATGAAATACTCTAAAATTTTCAGTTATATTCAGTTGATGAGTGTTGCTACTGAGTTCAACTATGTTCTTGTTGATTTTCTGCCTGCTGGATCTGTCCATTTCTGAGAGATTGTTGTTGAATTCTCTGAATAGAGTAGTGGATTCAACTATGTCTTTTGGCAGTTTCTGCATTTCTATTGGTTTTTGTCTCACATTTTTCTATTTTCTGTTTTGTATATATTAAAGATTGTTATGTCATCTTGGATAATTTTCTCTTTTATCATTAAGTTAAGCCCTTCTTTATCCTTAATCAATTTTCTCCCTCTGAATTTTCTTCTAAAATTAACATGCCTACTCCACCTTTTAGTGATTAGCATTAATATGGAAGAGTTTTCCATCCCTTTACTTTTGATCTATATTTGTCTTTTTTTTTCTTTTTTTCTTCTTTTTTTATTTCAGCATATTACGGGGGTACAAATGTTTAGGTTACGTATATACTTAACATGCATTCCTTTTAAAAATTATCATTGGGTCTTGCTTCTGTTCCACTTTGACAATCTCTCTTTTTTTTTTTTTTCATTTCCCAGGAAATTTAGCCATCTTTGTCTTTCAGTTATTGTTTTTAGACCATTGATATTCAAAGTGATTAGTGATAAAGTTGGATTAATATATACCATATGTGTTACTGTTTTCTATTCAATGTTCTTTTTCATTTTTTCTATTTTTGTCCTCTATTATTATGAGGTAAAACTCAAAAAAATGTGGTGGAGTTTTTAACTGGAATTTGTATCTATCACACTTGCTCACACTGAAACTCAAGCAATTAGTCAATTATAATTCAAATTTTCCTACCCCAATATTGGTTCTTGTGTAGGTTTCTGCTCTTGGGTTTCTGCATTGGTAAGTTGGGATTCTCTTAATCTACCTGCTTGTCTCTCAATTGTTTTACTCATCAACTTTCCCTGTAACTTTCCTTCTCTGACAGATCTAAAAAGAGATGTTAATTTTCACTGTCTTCAGCTTTTTCCTTGATCAGATGGAATGAACTCTTCAAAGCTCTTTATATGTTAGACCAAAACCAAAATGTCCCCAGTGGACAGCTTTTAAGTTTTATCTGTTTTCTTCCTTTTATGTATCATATCTTGGCAAGATGATAATAAAACCCAGGAGCTCTGTCCTTTGGCACTAGCTGTAGGTTCAAAATATTTTAGGCCCTGTCTGTATAAAAAATAAATTATTTCACCATGCCCACTCCCTAATCACCATTAAAATCACATGCCATTCTGTTTCCCTTCCCTTTTAAGCCATTTCAGGCTTGTGGTGAAAACCCTGCCTTTCCCTGCCCTTCCCCAAAAGCCTCATTATGTGAGCAACACACCTCTTAATATCCTTCTATTATATGTATTGTCATCAATCTAATAGACAAACTAAATTTTGTTGAGGGTCTATCTAGTTTTTGTGAGGTATTCATAGCAATAAAGAAGTCTTTGATATAAATGAGAAATCCATTCAACTCAATAGAAAAATGAGTGAAAGAATTTAACAGGCACTTGCCAAAAGCAGACATCCCTATAGTCAATAAAGTTAAGGAAATGCTCAATCTCATTAGTAATAAGAGAATTACATACTAAAACCACCATGGTTACCAATACACACTTACTAGATGGGCAAAATTAAAAATCTGAGAATTCCAAATACTAAGAATGTATAATGGTGGAAACTGTTATACATTTCTGGTAGGAGTGTAACTTGGTGAAGCAACTTTGTGAAAACTTTTGGCATTTTCTGGGAAAGTTGGACATACCATATTCTTTAACAAAGATATTTTCTTTCTGGATATATAACCCAAAGAAATGCATATATCTGTGCACAGGAAGCACATATAATAATGTTCATGAAATCATTGTTTATAATAACCCCAAACTAGAGACCACTCAACTTTCTAACAACAGTAGAATGGAAACTAATTTGCAGTATACTCAGCAGTTAAATAATGTACAGAAATAAAAAGGTATGCACTATAAGCTACATTAAATAATAGGAATGAATTTGATGGGTGAAAAAATGGCGGATTCGGGGTGACATCCTGGCTCTCTGCTCTCAGAGTAGGAGGTGAAGAACGTGGACAGCTACACATGAGTGTATCGCTCTTCCACAGGATCAGCTTCGTGAATCTGCAGAGAAGCAGCATGCGAAAAGCAGTGCTGGAAAAAAATAAGGTGAATTGGAGAATCCACCACAACGTCCGGAGAGTGTGAGATATATAATAGGGACTGTGGGTCGGTCGTGCCCGGTGGGGGTCTGGGGCAGTGTGATCTGACCCACAGGAGGATGACTGTTCTTTCGCCGACCTCCACACCCACGCAGGCAGGGAAGTGCCTAAAGTCAGTGCTAAGTAGTAGCAGGGACAGACAGGCTATGTGCAGTAGAGATAAGAGTGGGAAACATTTTGAACTCTCCAGTGTGCTGTGCTGGGTCTGCTCAGGGAAGGGGAGGGACTGATCAAAGCAGACACATCCCGGTTCCACAGGTGGGAGCTTGGAGACAGGCTTATCACTTCAGGAGGCTGCCAAGACCAGAACAAGGGAAGTGAACAACAAAAAGGAGACTTGGCACTCAGAAAGCGCTGAAGATTTTGCTGGCACAGGGTGGGACAGAGTACACTTCCCTCCTACTGAACAGTTGTGAGTCAGGAGGTTAGGGAAATGGTGGGCTCAGCAAGCAGCTGCTAGAGAAAGCATGCCAAACCCAGCCCCACTTCCTGCTGTGCAGTCCCCTCCAGCACTGGCTCTCTGTGGGTGGGCAGCCACCATTTTGGGAGTCTATAGTCTAAAATCACCATGGTGGGTTACCCAGGCAATGGACTCAGGCAACGCCCTTGCCCCTGCTGGTCAGAGTGGGTTCTGCCCTTGGGAGGAGGGGAGTAAGGAGAGTAGCCACCTTCTCTACCAACCCTGCCGCTGGGCAGCTAAAAGCCCGCCTTTGAAAGAGTAGAATAACGAGAAAAGCTGCTTTCTTGGCTGAGTCACCAGGAAATCTCCAGCAACAAAATGTCCCACCTAGCAGCCTTTGTTTTGCGCCAAAGGGACAAAACTGGCCTATACAAGGGCAGAGTAGCAAAGGTGACTGTTTTGAAAGCTCAAACCTCCCGCAGGATTGCCTTCACCACTTTCCTGTGACTCGGCTGTTGTGGTGATTCCCCCAAAGGGTTGAACTCCGCCCTAGTGGCCACTTTTCAAGCTGTGAACCACGATAGATCACGACCCCCTCTTTGCATTGTCTCTGCCACTGGGCTACCGTGCACTAGTGGGACAGAGCATATTCCTAAAAGGGTATAGTAGTGATGGAGGCTGCTCTTCGAGCTGAAACCTGTGGTAACCTCTTTGCTGAGACTTGGTTGCGGGTTTCTCCTCCCAAAGTGACAAACTGCACCCTGGGAAGGGCGGATAGGCAAGAAAGGCTGCTTTCAGGGCTGAGACCCATGGTGGGGGACTGAGGGCTTTGGCTGCTAAGAGGCCACTGGTGTTTCATGCTGAAGAGAGGGACCCTGCCTCCAGAGGAGGCAGAGTAGCAAGGTAAGCCCCTTTCAGGTCTGGGTCTCTCAGTGGCCTTGGGCAGGGCTTCTCCAACAGCCCTGAGGTGTGTACTTCGTACCAACTAGACAAACCCTGCCCTTGGGTGGGTGGAGTAACGAGAGTAACCACTTCCTGCACTGAGACACCCGGAGGCCCCAGGAAGTGCCCTTTCCCTGAGTCCGGCGGGTGATCCTCCCCTCTGACAAGGCAGACCCCACCTTCAGAGGAAGGGAGAAATGAGAAAAGACATTTTCGGGGCTGGGGCTTGCAGCAGTCTCAACCAACGCTCCTCCCCCAGCCCACGAGGACAGACTCAGCCCTAGAAGGCAGAGAGAATGGTGAAAAGTCCCTTTCCTTGTGTGACTAGCATGAATCTGTGGGACCTTGGAACTAAGAAGAAAGGGAAAGATTGCTGTCTTGACACAGTGGATTGGTTTTGATCATCTGATAAGATCTTAGCACAAGTGCTTACCTTTGGCGCCCAGGCTGTTGCCAGATTAGGGGCTTGTGGTCTGGGAAGGAAACTCTTGACCAGAGTCCTTAGCTATTTCACCAACTGAACCCCCCCCCCATCAGGAGCTGCCTCATAAGGGTGGCGAAAGAGTCCTGAATAACATATTAGCAGCTCTCCCCTAGCTGTAGGCCAAGCAACATCTGAAGAATACACTGTTAGTCTCGAGGGCACCTGTTGTTCTTCTCACCCCACCTAAAGTGGTAACAGGGCTCAAATAACCCTTGGGTGTGGCAGGGAATTCCCCAAAGCCTGAGGCACCTGTATTTCCCATTTGGGGGGTTAGAGTTGAATACAAAGTTATTGGTAGACCTTGGTAACTGACTCCTCCACACAAACTACTAGCAACGAAACAGAGGGTAACTTCATAGCCCAACACAGTGTCTTCCGTCTCAAACTAGTGGTCGGCAGTGGAGTCACACACACAAGAGTTATCCAACTCCTGGGAGTTTAAGCAAAGGATACAAACTCACTAATCTCCATAAGCAGAAGGAGAAGACAACAGGTCAGAGATAACCCAACAGTCCAAAACACCTCTAAGACAACATAGGGCCAGAGCACATCTCCCCAGCATTGTCAAGGGACATCCGTTTGGAGTTCCAGAATTAAGTCTATAAACCAGTCCCAACACCACCAGTCCTTGACAAAGTAGCCTGATGAGAAAGAATCAGAAAAAGAACACAGGAAACATGAAAGATCAGGGAGAAAATTCACCTCCAAAAGAAAATATTCAAACTCCATCAATTGATACCAACTTACATGATGCAATTAATCTGACAGAGGAAGAATTCTGAATATGGATTATTAGAAAACTAAATGGAATTGAAGAGAGAATAGAATCCCAACATAAAGAAACCACAAGATCAATTCAGGAAATGAATGAAAAATTCTCTAAAGAAATTTAAATACTTCAGAAAAACCAAACAGAAATCTTGGCAATGAAGGAAGCATTCAAGGAACTACAAAACACAGTAGAAAGCCTCAAGAATAGAATGGATGATGCAGAGGAAAGAATCGCTTTGACGCTTGAATGCCTTTGAGCTAAACAAATCGGATGAAGAAAAAGAACACAGAAACAAGACACAAGACCAAAACATACAAGAAATGTGGGATTACATGAAGAAGAAAAATATTAGAATCATTGGCATTCCAGAGGGAGAAGAAGAAAACTCACAAGGGCTGGAAAACTTATTTCATGGAATTCTGGAGGAAAATATGCCTGGCCTGGCCAGAAATCTTGATATCCAGATACAAGAAGCACACAGAACTCCTGGGAGACTCAATGTGAAAAGGCAATCACCACATCATGTAGTTATTAGTCTGACCAAAGTAAACACAAAAGAAGCAATTCTCCGAGCAGGGAGATGAAAGCAACAAATAAACTACAAAGGAAAGCCTATCAGACTAACTGCAGATTTCTCAACTGAAACTTTACAAGCCAGAAGGGATTGGGTGCCTATCCTTACTCTTCTAAGGCAGGAAAATGCCCAACCTAGAATTCTTTATCCGGCAAAGTTAAGTTTCATCTATGAGGGAGAGATAAAGTCCTTCCCAGACAAGCAATCACTGATGGAATTTGCAAAGATCACATCAGCCCTACAGGAAGTACTCAGACCTGCATTACACACCGAACAGCACAATAGATACTCTTCAAAGTAAAATCATTCAATAGTCCAAGGCTAGAACTTGGACTTCATGATGGCTCAAGGAGTAAAACAAAACAACAGGACGTCACCCAACAATATGAATGGAAATCTACCTCAAATATCAATCGTCTCAGTAAATATGAATGGCTTAAACTTCCCTCTGAAGAGACAGAGACTAGCAGAGTGGACAAAAATCCACAAGCCTGGTATCTGCTGTCTACAGGAAACACATCTAATCCACAACGATGCCTTCCAGCTGAAGGTCAAGGGCTGAAAAACTATCATCCAGGAAAATGGAACTCAAAAGAAACCAGGGGTAGCTATACTATTTTCAGATAACATAAGCTTTAAAATAGCAAAAGTAAAAAAAGGACAAAGGTGGCCACTATATAATGGTGAAAGGGAATATCCAACAAGAAGAATTAACAATTCTTGATATTTATGCACCCAACCCAGGAGCACCCAGTTACATAAAGCAAACCTTGTCAGATCTAAATAGCATGATAAACAATAATGCCATAATAGCAGGGGACATCAACACGCCACTGAATGAACTGGACAGATCTTCCAAACAGAAAACAAGCAAAGAAATAATGGACTTAAATGGAGCTCCAGAACAAAAGTGTCTGGCAGATCTCTACAGAACATTCCACCCAAATAAAGTCGAATATACATTCTTCACATCAGCCCATGGAATGTTTTCCAAAAATTGATCACATACTAGGCCACAAATAAGACCTCAACTAATTAAAAAAAAAATAGAAATGATTCCTATATCTTCTCTGATCATAGTGGTATAAAATTAGAGTTCAACTCCAACAGAAATACTCGCCACCTCACAAAGTCATGGAAATTAAACAATCTATTGTTGAATAACTTTGGGTCAAGTAGGAAATACAGAAGGAAATCAAGAGTTTCTTTGCACTAAATGATAACGGAGATGCAGGTTACCAAAACCTGTGGGATACAGCAAAAGTACACCTGAGAGGAAAACTAATAGCAATAAATGCTCACATCCAAAAACCAGGAAGATCAGAAATCTACAATCTAACATCCAGTCTCAAGGAATTGGAAAAGGAAGAGCAAACCAATTCCATACCTAGTAGAAGAAAAGAAATTACTAAGATCAAGGCAGAACTAAAAGAAATTGAGAAGAAGAGAATTATACAGAAGATCGACAAAACCAAAAGCTGGTTTTTTGAAAAGATAAACAAAATTCACAGCCCTCTTGCCAGATTGACAAGAATTCAAAGGGAAAGGACACTAATAAACTCAATTAGAAATGAAAAAGGAGAGGTCACAACAGATACGACAGAAATACAAAACATTATTTTTGATTACTATAAAAACCTGTATGCCCAAAAAGTACATAATGAGGAGGAAATGGACAAATTCCTGGAAACATACAACCTCCCTAAGTTCACCCAGAAGGTTACAGAATTTCTGAACAGACCAATCTCAAGCTCGGAAATTGGAGCAGCAATTAAAAACCTCCCAAAACAAAAAAGTCCCAGACCAGATGGCTACACTTCAGAGTTTTACCAAACATTCATAGAGGAACTCATATGTATTCTACAGAAATTATTCCACAACATTGAGAAAGATGGTATCCTTCCTAACTCATTCTGTGAAGCCAATATCACCTTGACACCAAAGCCAGCAAAGGACACAACAAAAAAAGAAAACTACAGACCGATATCCCTTATGAATATAGATGCAAAAATCCTCAACAAAATTTTAGCAAATAGAATCCAGCAGCATATCAAAAAAATAATTCACTATGACCAGATGGGCTTTATTCCAGGGATGCAAGGCTGGTTCAACATACGCAAATCTATTAATGCAATTCGCCTCATAAATAAAAGTAAGGACAAAGACCATATGATTCTCTCAATAGATGCAGAGAAAGCATTTGACAAAGTCCAGCACACCTTTATGATAAAAACTCTGAACAAAATAGGCATAGACGGGTCATACCTTAAAATTATCAAATCCATTTATGACAAACCCATGGCCATTATCATACTGAATGGGGAAAAATTGAAACCATTCCCACTTAGAACCGGTAGCAGACAAGGTTGCCCACTATCTCCTCTTCTATTCAAGATAATGTTGGAAGTCCTTGCTAGAGCAATTAGACAAGAGAGGGGTATTAAGGGTATCCAGATGGGGGCAGATGAGATCAAACTCTCGCTCTTTGCCAATGATATGATATTATATCTAGAAAACCCCAAGGAATCAACCAAGAGACTCCTAGAATTGATAAATGAATTCAGTAAAGTCTCAGGATACCAAATCAATACACACAAATCAGAGGCATTCATATATGCCAATAACAGTCAAGTCAAATTTCAAATCAAAAAACGCAATACCTTTTTCAGTAGCCTCAAGGAAATTAAATATCGAGGAATATATTTAATGAAAGATGTGAGAGACATATACATGGAGAACTACGAGACAGTAAGAAAAGAAATTACAGAAGATGTAAACAGATGGAAAACTCTACCTTGCTCATGGATTGGTAGAATCAAAATCATTAAAATGTCCATACTGCCTAAAGTGGTCTACAGAATTAATGCAGTCCCTATCAAAGTACCATCATCATTTTTTACACATCTAGAAAAAATAGTTCTATGTTTTGTATGGAACCAGAGAAGACCTTGTATAGCCAAAGCAATCTTAAGTAAAAAAGAACAAACTAGGAGGTATCAGTCTACCAGACTTGAAGTTGTACTACAAGGCTATAGTAACTAAAACAGCATGGTATTGGCACAAGAATAGAGACATAGACCTTTGGAACAGGACTGAGAATCCAGAGATGAAACCATCCACATATGGTAACCTAATCTTTGACAAAGCAGACAAAAATATACACTGGGGAAAAGAATCTCTTTTCAATTAATCGTGCTGGGAAAACTGGATAGGTACATGCAGAAGATTGAAACTGGATACCCACCTCTCACCTCTCACAAAAATCAATTCAAGATAGATAGCAGACTTAAACCTAAGGCATGGAACCTTAAGAATTCTAGAAGAAGATGTTGGGAAGACCCGTTCTGACATACGCCTAGCCAAAGAATTTTTGACAAAGACCCCCAAAGCAATAACAGCAACAAAAATAAATAAATGGGACCTGATCAAACTAAAAAGCTTTTGCAGAGCCAAGAAAACTATCATTAGAGTGAATAGACAGCCTACAGAATGGGAGAAAGTATTTGCTCTCTACACATCCGATAAAGGGCTGATAACAAGAATCTATCTAGAACTTAAAAAAATCAACAAGAAAAAAATCAAACAACGTCAGTAATAAATAGGCAAGGGACATGAACAGAAACTTTTCAAAAGAAGACAGAGTAATGACCAGCAAACATATTAAAAATGCTCAACATCTCTAATCATTAGAGAAATACAAGTCAAAACCACAATGGGATATCGGCTAATTCCAGTGAGATGGGCCTCTATCAAAAAAAAATCCCAAAACAACAAATGCTGGTGAGGATTTTGAGAGACAGGAACACTCTTACACTGTTGGTGGGACTGCAAATTAGTGCAACCTCCGTGGAAAACAATCTGGTGATACCTCAAAGAGGTAAAACTAGAAATACCATTCAATCCAGCAATAGCACTATTAGGCATCTACCCAAAAGAACAAAAGACATTCTATAATAAAGACATCTGCACCCAAATGTTTATGGCAGCACAATTCACTATTGCAAGGATGTGGAAACAACCCAAGTGCCCGTCAATACATGAGTGGATTATTAAAAGTTTGTATATGTATGCAATGGAATATTACTCTATTATAAGAAATGGCAGTGATCTAGCACCTCTTATATTTTCCTGTATAGAGCTTGAGCCCATCTTCCGAAGTGAGGTATCACAAGAATGGAAGAATGAACTCCCCATGTACTCACCAACAAATTGGCACTAACTATCAACACTATGGTACTGACACAGTAGTAATATTCTCCTGGGTTTAGGGGGTTGCAAGGGTAAACTCACAACTAATGGACATGATGAGCTTTGTAGAGGGGAAGGGTATACCTCTAATCCCCGCTTAGGTGAGGCAAAGTCATAAAATGTAACCAAAATTTTCATACCCTCATAATATTCTGAAATTAAAAAAAAAAACCCTAAGTGTATCTTTGAACACTAACTGTCTCTTGAACACAGAATAAAGTTGAATACTTTTAAAAAATCTAATCTGAAAGTTTACAACTTTTTTTTAATTTGGTTGTTTTATTCATTCATATGTAATGTCATTATTGGTATGATTGGATTTATATCTGTCATTTTAATTTTATTTCCTATGTTCCTCATATATTTTTTGTTCCTCTGTTCTGTTGTTATGGATTTTTGTGTTAATTTCCTAGTAGTTCTTCTGGAGTTTGCAATATACATCTTAACCAATCAGAAGGTACTTCAGATTTACAGTACATATTTAATTCTTGTTATGCTATTATGGTTAAATTTTGTTCCCCCACCCCTAAATTCATATGGTGGAGTTTTAAACACCAGTGTCACTATATTTGGAGATAGGGTCTTTTAAGAGTCAAAGTTAAATGAGGTCTTAAAGATGTTGCCCAATCCAATATGATTGGTGTCTTTAGAAGAAAAGAAAGAGATACCAGGGAAACACATTCTCAGAGAAACGGCTATTTGAGAACACAGCAAGAGGTGGCCTTCTGCAAGAATCACCAGGAGAAATCAACCTGCAGGCATCTTGATCTTGGACTTTTAACCTCCAGAACCATGAGGAAATTAATTTCCATCATGTGTCCAGCCTATTGTATTTTGTTATGGCAGGCCTAGACTAACACAGATGCATTGAAAATGTACTCTTAAATAGCCCAATTGCCTCCACAATTTTTATAAGTTTAAATTGTTATATACATATATGTTGTTATATAATACATATATAATTGTTATATACATATATGTATATTGTTATATACATAATACATACATATTATGTTATATACATATATATGTATATATTATACCTATATATTTTACAACTTAAAATACATTGATAGGGTTACCCTATGCAATTTCATGGCTCTAGGTTAGAGAAGAAAATATATATTTATAGACTTTGTTATATTAACCTTCTTAATTACCATTTCTACTTTTCTTAGTTTCTTCATGTAGAGTTGCATAACAATCTCATGTCATTTCTGTTACTCTAATATAGCTTTGCTTCCAACAACCACCTTTGTGTTGTCATTTGCAAGTGTATTATTACATTTCTATATATTTATAGGGCCAGCAATAGATTTTTATGTGCTTTATGAAATTGATTTTTAAATCATTTAAGAGAATAAAAGAGAAGAAAAATGCAATTAAATTATCTTTTATTATTAACTCCATAATTATCTTTATCATCAGTCCTTTTTTGTCCTCATGTGAATTCAAATTAGTCTGGTGTCACATACTTTCAACCTGAAGAACTATCTTTAACATTTCTTACAAGACAGGTTTGCTAATAACAAATTCTCTCTATTTCTTTTTATCTAGAAATTCTTTATTTTTATTTCACCTTCATTTTTGAAAAAATAGATTTTCTGGAAGTTAGACTGTGATAAACAGTTTTTTTTTCTTGTTATTTAGCACTTTGAATATGTCTTCCAATTGCCTTCTGGTCACCATCATTTCTGATGAATTTGCTGTTAATATTTTTGAGGCTGTCTTGAAAGTGGGGTTCATTTTTCTCTTGCTGCTTACAACATTCTTTGGTTGTCTTTGCCTCCCAACATTTTGAACTATGATGCGTTGAATTTGAATCTCTTTTCATTTATGTCTTTTCATTTATCCTATTTGGAGATCATTAAGATTCTTCCTGTGTAATTAATACTTTTAAACAAATTTGAGAAGTTTTTAGCAATTGCATCTTTGAATAATTTTTTGCTCCTTTCTTTCCTTTAGTTATTCCATTACATTTATTTTGGTCCTTGTAGGGGTGTCCCACATTTCTCTGAGGCTCTGTTTATTTTTCTTCATTCTTTTTTCTATATTTCAGATTCTAAAATCTCTATCATTCTCTATTCACATTTTATGTTTCTTCTGTCAGCTCAGATTTATTGTTGAGCCACTCTAGTGAATTTATTATTATTATTATTGCACTTTTAATGCAAAATTTCTATTTTTCCTTTTTAATAATTTCTCTTTACTGATATACACTACTTGACTAAATATTGTCACCATATATTCCTTGCATACTTTAAGCATAAAATTTTCCATATTTCTTTAAACATATTTTAATACATGCTTTGAAGACTTTGTCTGCTACATCCAAATATGGGCCACTTTACAGACAGTTTCCGTTGCTGGAATTATTTCTTTTGTGTATGAGGCACAGTTTGCTGACTCTTTGCATGTCTTATCTTTTTGGTGGAAACAGCATTTTACAACAATATATTGCAAGAACACTGGATATGTACACTGATTGTATGTCCCCCCTTTCTGATATTTTTGGTGTTGTTTGATTTTTCCTCTGTTTATCTGTTCAGTGAATTTTCAGGAATTGATTAGTGATTTTTCCCACACTTCCTAAACCCATAGTGTGCATCTGCTTATGTTGCTTCTCGGAAGGTGTAGATTTAGGCTTTTGTTCATTCTTCTTGTCTCTTCCACTTCCTCAGGGATGGTGGTGGTTTAGGTGGGTTCTCATTGAATATTTCTTTTTATGATCATGCTGTTAGAATTATAGCTGGTCTACCTTTATTGGAATCACATCCACCTGTTTGGCTCCACTAATTTACATCTGATTGTTCTATTCTTTTTGACAATGCCCTAAAGCATAAATCGCTCCACTATCTTCCCCAATAGAATCTGGGAACCTCTACAGGTATAGTCTTTGAGGCTTGTCCTTGAGGCTTGCTCTGTTCTGCCCATAGAAAGACTCTTCTTATCTAACTCTACTTTCTTTTTTCTGTTAATTTTTAAGCTAATATACTCTTTTTCTTTCTGTTAAAACCAGAGCTTTTAATCTCCTTTTAATTGCTTACCACCAAAATCATCATTGTTTGCAATGCAATATTTAAGCTTGAGATTTTCTTTTGTTCCTTTTTTGTTGCTTAAATCAGAACACCTGAAATTGGCTAATTTATAAGAAACAACATTTATTTCTTGCAGTTCTGAAGACTGAGAAGTTCAAGATCCAAGGGTCACATGTAGTGAGGGCCTTCTTTCTGGTAGGAACATTCTACAGAGTCCTGAGATGGTGCAGGGCATCACATGGCAAGGGGGCTCAGTGTGCTATCTCAAGTCTTTCTTCCTCCTCTTATGAAACACTAATTTCACTCTTGTGATAATCCATTAATCTATTAACCCATTAATCTGTTAATCCATGAATGAATTACTCCATTCATTAAGACAGAGCCCTCATGTACCAATCACCATTTAAAATCCTCACTTCTCAGTACTGCAACATTGATAATTAGGTTTCAACATGAGTTTTGGAGGAGACAAACATTCAAACCATTGCACCTATGCTCTGTTCTAAATAAAGTCAGCCCCCTAGGAAGAGCTAGATAGCTTGCTATTATTACAGTCTGCTTCTCTTTCAGGACATAAGCTTGATGCTACTTCTATGAAACTGGAAGTGGGTACAATGGCCTACTTCTCTCAGAATGGCACTCTTGCTTATACAAGTAAGATGGTGTGTAGAGATGCTAAACCCTAGTCTTCTCAGATTGCCTCTCCTGGTGTGGAACATTGACCCTTTGAACAAACTAAGGTAATGGTAATGGGGTTGAGTTTTTCAGATTGAATCATCTGGAGTAGATTTTCTATCTTAAAAATTGGGCCTTGGTGAAGAAAGTATGTTCCAGTCTGTTAAGTCATGATTGCCTGAAATAGAGCTTTAGAAACACAGATATGAGGATGATAATAAATGCATTTAACATGTCCTATCCTAGAGAGGAAACACCGCCATAGATATAGAGCTGAGGGGATAGGGAGAACCATCATTTTGGCTGCATCTACCCAGAAGAGACGTTTAATCACACTAAGCAAGAATATGCAGAGAGTGGATTCTCACACAAATGCCACACTTTTACTGTTCTTACTGACATTTAGTAGATTTTCTTGAAAAACAAATTCATCCTTTTGCTGTATGCCATTAAGAAAATCACCAAAGACTTCATGTTTTGTTTTGTTTTTTTTTTTAATCAACAGTGTTTTTTTTTTTTAATCTCCCTCCTACCATGGGAAAGGGTTTATTGAGATTTTCACATCACCATTCAAAAAAAGTATCTCTACATGGATATGTGTTTGCAATTTTATCAAAAATCAGTTGAACATATTTGTAACAAGTCCATTTCTGTGTTCTCCTTTATGTTCCTTAGAACTATGTATCTATTCATCTGTCTATATCACAATTCTTTGATTACTGTGGCCATATAGTAAACTTTAGTATAAGATATAGTTATTCTTGCCACTATATTCTTCTTTTTAAAAATTCTTAAACCTACTGTATAACTTGTGACTTTCCATATACACTTGGAAATAATCTTGTCTATGTCTAAAATTTAAAAAAAAAATTGTTGGGGTTATTATTGCAATTGCATTAAATTTATAGATCTATTTAGGCATAATTGACAACTTTTCAGGTAAAATATTATAATTCATGAACATGACATGTCTCTCAATATTATCAATGTCTTAGTTTTAGTTTTTTCACCATTATTTTGTAATACATATCCCACACATGCACAATTATTAATGAAATTGTGTTTGAAATTTTGGTTTCTGCATGTTCATAGTAGTTTCCTAGAGATGCCATAACAAACTACCACAAACTGAGAAGCTTAAAACAAGAGACATTTGTTTTTACACAAAGAAAATCAAGTACAAAATCAAAGTGTTCATAGCCTTCGTTCCTTCTGAGGGCTCTGGCAGAAAATCTATTACATGTCTTCCTCCTAACTTTTGGTGATGGCTTATACTCCTTGGTGTTCCTTGGCTTGTATTAATAGATGTATCACTTCACTCTCTGCTTCTGTCTCATAGTTGTCTTATTCCTACTTCTCTATCTCTCCCTCCTTATAAAGGCATTAGTTACATTTGATTAAGACTCACTCTAATGACCTCATCATCTTAACTTGATAATCTTGCTTTATATCCACATAAGATCACATTCACAGGTACCAGGGTTAGGACTTCAGAATATCCTTTGAGAAGACACAATTCAACCCATAACAGTCAATATATGAAAATTCTATTAATTTTAGCATGTTGCTCTTCTTTGTTGCAGCCTTGCTGAATTCACTTATTAGTTTTGAGAGGTGTTTTTTTTTTTTTTTTGTAGATTCCATGGAATTTTTTACATATTATGTTACATGAAAGTAAGAAAAAGTTGGTTTAATTTTTTAGTCCATATGATGTTTATTTTCCTTGCCTCACAGAATTTCCAAGACTATGTTAAGTAAGAGTGGTGAGACTGTATTCTTTCATTGTTCCCAATCTAATAAAGAAAGTACTCAGTCTTTCATTATTAAGTATAGTGTTATCTGTAGTTGTCATTTCTTCCTCCTCCTCCTCCTCCACCTCCACCTCCTTATCCTCCTCCTCTTCTTTCTCCTCCTCCTTTTCCTTCTGTTGTTGTTGCTGTGATTGCCTTAAATATCCAACATGTATAAGGTAATATAGCATGGGTTTGAACCCCCTGGAACCTAAAAGAATCACCAACTGTGATATTATATTTGTATATACTGCAGGGACCATTATGTCACTTGAGTTTGTATGTAAGCTAGAAAAAATTGTTGGCAATTTTCTGTTCCTCTAAAGTGTATGCTGACCCCTATAAACTAAAAGTTGAACAGAATCCACACCTATTCTATGGGACTTTGTTTTTGTGAAATTGACATATTTTGCTAGGATTGTTTTCTGTAAAATGTGGAATCAGATGATGAGTCCTGAATATCTTTAAAGTGTTGGGTCATTCTTCAGAACACTTTTAAGTGTCCTGGATTAAGTAACCTGTATAGGCTGGCAGATATAACTTTTAAGCAAAGCTTAATAAGAATGATTAATTTAAAACAATAATGAGGATCTTTGAGAGGGATAGAAACTTATTTGTTCAAAAGGTCAGTTTAAAGTGACCAAAATATTTTTCAGGTTCTGTGACTTATCTTGAAACAGATAAGTGGGAAAATGTGAGTCACTCACTTAAATTGAGTGAATATTAATAATAAAATATTAATTTTGACAAACCCACAGCCAACATCATACTGAATGGGGAAAAATTGAAAGCATTCCCACTTAGAACTGTAACCAGACAATGTTGCCCACTGTCTCCACTTCTATTCCACATAGTGTTGGAAGTCCTTGCAAGAGAAAGCAGGCAAGAGAGCAGAATGAAGGGCATCCAAATGGGGGAAGAAGAGACCAAACTCTCACTCTTTGCTGATGATATGATATTATATCTAGATAACAACAAGGATTCAAGAAAGAGACTCCTGTAATTGATAAATGAATTCAATAAAGTCTCAGGATACAAAATCAATACACACAAATCAGGGGCATTCATATACACCAATAACAGTCAAACTGAGGACCAAATCAAAGACTCAATATCCTTCACAATAACAACAAATAAATAAGTACCTAGGAATATATTTAATTAAGGAGGTAAAAGACCTCTACAGGGAGAACTATGAAACACTGAGGAAGGAAATTGCAGAGCACGTAAACAGGTGGAAAACCATACCATGCTCATGGGTTGGCAGAATCAATATTGTTAAAATGTCTATAGTACCTAAAGTGATCTACAGATGCAACGCAATCCCTATTAAATTACCAACATCATTTTTCACAGATATATAAAAAATAATTTTATGCTTTGTATGGAACCAGAGAAGACCCCATTTAGCAAAAGCAATTTTAGGCAATAAGCACAAAATGGGAGGTATTAATTTACCAGACTTCAAACTATATTACAAGGCTATAGTTATTAAATCAGCTTGGTATTGGCACAAGAACAGAGACACACACCAGTGGAACACAACTAAGAATCCAGAATAAAACCATCCTCATATACCCATCTAATCTTTGACAAAGCAGACAAAAACATACATTGGGGAAAAGACACCTTATTCAATAAATGGTGCTGGGAAAACTGGATAGAAATATGTAGAAGAGTGAAAGAGGACCCACACTTTTCACCTCTCACAAAAATAAAATCACTGTGGGTAACAAACTTAAACCTAAGATATGACACTATTAGATTTCTAGAAGCAAATGTTGGAAAAACTCTTATAGACATTGGCCTAGGTAATGAATTTATGAAGAAGATCCCAAAGGCAATCACAGCAACAACAAAAATAAATAAATGGGACCTGATCAAATTAACGATCTTCTGCACAGTCAAAGAAATTGTCATGAGAGCAAACAGACAACCTACAGAATGGGAAAAAAATTTGCATGCTACATATTTGATAAAGGACTGATAACTAGAATCTATTTAGAACTCAGGAAAATCAACAAGAAAAAAAATCAAACAACCCTATCAAAGAGTGGGCAAAGGACATGAATAGAAATGTTTCAAAAGAAGACAGAAGTATGGCCAACAAACATATGAAAAAATGCTCAACATCTCTAATCATCAGGGAAATGCAAATCAAAACCACAATGAGATATCACTTATCTCCAGTGAGAATGGCCTTTATCAAAACGTCCCAAAACAATAAATGTTGGCATGGATGTGGAGAGACAGAAACACTCATACACTTCTGGTGGGACTGCAAAGTAGTGCAATCTCTGTGGACAGCAATATGGAGATAGTTTAAAGAGATACAAGTAGACCTACCATTTGATCCAGTAATCCCATTCTTGGGCATCTACCAAAAACAACAAAAGACATTCTATAAAAAAAAGACATCTGCACATGAATGTTTATAGCAGCACAATTCACAACTGCAAAGATGTGGAAACAACCCAAGTGCTCATCAATATATGAGTGGATTAATAAAATGCGGTATATGTTTACCGTGGAGTACTACTCAGCTATAAGAAACAATGGTGATATAGCACCTCTTGTGTTTTCCTGGGTAGAAGCTCTGATTCGGGTGGGGAGTGGGGGCCAAGAGCAATATATGTAACTTAAACCCTTGTACCCCATAATATGTTGAAATAAAAGAAACCTGGAAAAAAAGTACTAAAAAAATAAGAATTAATTTACTGGAGCGGATTTCTCTGAAATTATGTATGTATATATAATAATTATATATATATATATATATATATATATATGCCTACATACTGTATGATATCCCCAGTGCCTTATTTATTTTACTTTTAATTATTTATATGTTTGACATAGAGTATTTCCATATAATTATAGAGAAACTGTTGTTACAGTAGACACAATCAATATGCTTTTCTTAATGAGAACAATACTGTTCTTCAATGTGTGTCATCCAAAATGAGAGTGATGTGCCGCTATAGTAGGGTTTCTCTACCTTCATACCCTTGACATTTTTGGCTAATAATACATTGCTGTGGAGGTTGGGGTGGGTTATCGAGTGTGCATCACAGGATATTTAGCAACATCCCTGGCCTCTATCCACTAGATATCAGTATCACCTTTCCTTGTTGTGACAACCAAAAATGTCTTGAAGACATTGCCAAATGTCCCCTAAGGAGAAAAAAAATCACTCTTTCTTGAGGACTACTGCTGTAAGTTAAGGCTAGTTTGCACTTTCAGTTTGTACTTCTACAATGTGTCTTAAGTCCCACCTTGTATAATTGTAAGTTAAAAGAACAAAAATCTTTATTAATAATTTTCTGTGTCTAGGAATAGAAGAGCTTTATTTGAGTGGCTGTTTGGGTATAATGTAAACAAAATTATGTTATGAGAATTATGAGCCTTTGGTAGTAATTATTTCCATTTTCTTGCAATGTATGTCTGTTTTGTTTGCAAGGCCTCATTAAGGACTTATTCTATGTAGAGTGATGTAGAATCATTTATGAGTCATTATTTCTTTAATTCTTTAATTAAAAAAAAATTCTTATCCTAAGGAGACTCCCTTAGGTTAATCTAAATTCCTTGTTTGGTTTTTCTTATAAATAAAGTCTTAGTTCTAGAGGCTATATTTTTGAAAAGAAGAGTACACTGTGTTCTGTAGAGGAATAGATTACAGAAGTCCCCATTTCTCTGGTTTCACGTTCTATCATTCCAGTTACCTGCAGTCAGCTGTGGTCTGAAAATATTAAATAAAATTTCCAAAAATAAACAATTTATAAGCTTTAATTTGCACATTGTTCTGAGTGTGACGAAATCTTGCACTGTCCTTCTCAGTCATACCTGGATGTGAGTCATCCCTTTATCCAGCATATCTATGCTGTACATGCTATTTACCCATTAGTTCCTTAATTATTGGGGCTTCGCGATGTCCCCAATAAAGATAGGGTCCCCTGGAAGAATGTGCTGCAAGAGATGACAGAAACAGAAACACAGACACAGAAATAGTATTTAAAAGAGCGGGGATATCAGGGGGCCACCAGCACTCTTGGTACCCAGGTGGCAATGACTGAAACCCAGCACTTGCTTTTTAGTATCTTTGCCATGCTGCAAAATACAATGATCTCATGCAAAAAAAAATCATGGGATACAATGATCAAAAGTCTCAGGGATCTCCCCCAAAATCACAAGGTGTCCTAGCTAATTTCCTTCTCCTTTCTAGAAGGGAAAACCACGTAATTCTTCAGTAGGTATAACACTTGTGATCAAGGTAAACTAATTTTATCCCAAGCTCAAGCTATGTACATATATATCAATCTTCTAATTTCAGTAGCTGTGACACATTTGATCAAGGAACAAAGAAACTATAGGCTTTCCACTGGGAGACTGGTTTTACATTAACTGAGGCATTGTGAAAAGGGAGAGAAGGAGCTTGGCCCAGTGTTCTAACAATGGAAGCCTGAAGACCCTTCTCCCGGGATGACATATGGTAATCTACCTCTACAGCCATGAGAAATTTTCATGTCAGGCCTCTCTGCAGCTTTTCAGGCATGAGACCCCTTAGACTCTGAGGTTGGAGCATGCCTTGCAATACTCCCAGATAACTGATATATGTCCCCCAACTATGCAATTAACATCTGCTCTTATTTCAGCCTTCTGCTCAGGCAATTCCTTCACCTCCTTTCCTCTCACAGCCTCAGACATAGCATCCCTAAGTCCCAGTTGTCTTAATCCCATCACTTAGTAGCCATCTCAGTTATCAGATTGAGAAAAACATAATGTATATTGGTATCATCTGTGGTTTCGGAAATCCACTCAAGGTCTTAGAACATATCCCCCACAGATAAGGGGAGACTATTGGATATAAGTTTCCTAAGCACCACACTCTAGGTCATGATTTCTGTAACTTTATCACAAGAAGATACCAAAGAAATGCTATGCCCCCAAAATGTAATAAGCCATGGATCACAAAGTGAATAGTAAAACTCTTTAAGTCTGCTAGATCCAAAAATTGCATGAGAATACTAAGGAAAAAAAGTTAGAATCCACATGTTTTAGGATATTTTAATGTTTCTTGTGTAAATCTAAAAAGGAGAGCAGGCACAGTCAATATCATGGTACATTAAAAGCTATTTAATTTTAGTGGCCAATATACTCAGGGAAATATACTCTAAGCTTTGTGGGCTTTGTAATAGTAGGAAATCCATGTTTTTAGCTGATACTTAAATAAACATGCTGTTTACCCAATTATGAAGCTGTTACATGTTATAATCCACTTTGTCTTCAGAGTGCAAAAAGGTCCTTAATGGGTTTTTTAAAAATAATGTTACTAGAGTATAACCAAAGACAACAGATGGTCCAAAGAAGGAAGCATAGAGAAATTCATGTCTGTTCAAGCTGAGAGGCCCTGATAAGGAGCCCATTTCAGTAAATTGCTGGGAAATTATTTTTGGTTTATTGATTTCCATATATCTTGTTGAAATCTTCCAAACAATGTTACTGTCCTTATTGAAAGAAGTATCTTTAAGTGGTGGTGGACCTTTGTATGATAGGATACTAATTAGTGAGAAAAATTAGTCAAAGAATTGAGAAAGGCCTTTTTAAGGGAATGAATGTGTTGTTTGGAACAATAATCAATACAAAGGCACTAACTTATTTCATAGTACAACTTATCATTTAGAGCAGACAGGTATGCCAAGTTGTGCAGCCCATTTATTAGGGATCTCTCTGGAGGCTGGATCAAGCTCCATATGGTGTCAAGGCCTATTAAATTGCATGGTTCTGTCAACCAAGAGATGAAAGAGCAGAATGCAAAGAAATAAGATGAGGAACTTATTGGGGTTTTAGGAATTGCAATTTGGAAGACACAGATCTGAATAGAAGCCAAATTGTGTTCCAAAGTGAGGAAGGGGAGTAGGGAGTCTTAAAAGGATGCTGTGGGTGAATGTGCAAGTTATTTTGAAAGAATTATCATTGGTTGAGGCAGCTGGTTTAGTATATGACTTCATAGTTCATTGGTTGTCACTGTTTCAAGAGTTGAGGCATTGGTGAAATTCACCTGTTTTCCAGGATGTTGTGGTAGTGGAAGTTTGTCCCACTTCAAAGGTTCAAGGCAAGTTCCTGTTTGCTTGTTTTGTTTGTTTTTGCAAGGTTGCAGGTTGTGCAGGTAGTCCTTCTTAAAATGACTTCCATGTCCATTTCAGAGGTCTGAACCAGAGTGATGCTATTTTATATATCACATTTCACAGTTCCACATTGGAGATAATGGTGAATATATTGCAATCAAGAAAAACACAAATACTGGTATGACTGTAAAGTGTATTTAACTCCATAGTGCTTTGGAATTTGGGCAAAGATAAACAGTTATATTGGGTCACTGTGTCTAAAAATAATGTCTGAGTGCATGAAAAGGAAGTGGAATATATATGAGATAGGGATGATCCATAGTTTTTACTTGAGTTCTTAATTAAGAATCTATAGAATCAGTCAGTAATCTGGTATTCATAGGATCAAAGAAATAAAAAAATGGCCATGTATATTAAATGTCATGGACAGTGTAGCAAATATTTTAACTGCCTTTTAAGCTGGAGAAAGTTCTACTTGTGAATTTGTGTTTTTGTAATATGTTAGGCATACCATTATCTGGTTTTTGTTTGAATGGCAGTAGAAAATGTAGTTTCAAATTTTCTATGTTCTACAAGTAAAATAAGTCCCTTTACAGGACTATTTGAATGTTTGGGGAAGAGAATCATTTTAGGGGAATTTAGAGTTTAAAGTGGGCATCAGACACATTTTGTGGCTATTAGTACCTGTTCTGAGAGACCACATAAACTGTTGGTTTATTTAAAATGCTGGAGATTCATTTATAAATATTTAAT
This sequence comes from Eulemur rufifrons, assembly GCF_041146395.1. Taxonomy (NCBI): domain Eukaryota; kingdom Metazoa; phylum Chordata; class Mammalia; order Primates; family Lemuridae; genus Eulemur; species Eulemur rufifrons. The sequence continues at coordinate 83,749,615 of NC_091012.1, read as the reverse complement.
TCCCATAAATAATTGGATGGTTCTTTACTCCAAAATTTGCTAGAGATACAAAAAGCAGATCATTTGTATTTATGGAGACGAGACATATTCATCAGAATAATTCTTTTTAAAAATCCCTGGAGGAGATTCTCAGTTGAATTGGTAACTTTAAAATTTAAGATGACTTTTGTGATTATCATGGGTTAGAAAAATGTTCAAGTCAGAAAGACTGACTATATGTATTTGTTTTGGAAGAACGGCTGTAAATTCGGGGTATAATTATATAGGATATGTGTTCTCTAATGTGAAGAATCATGCCATATGTGAGAGTATTATTATCAATGTACAGATATCATGGTTATTTAGATTATTCTAATCGGTAAGTTTTAAAATATTTACAAATATATAGGCATTAACATGCTTTATTTTTATCATTAACTTATACTATAATTGGGATGTGGTAAAAAATATGGTTTTTATGATAGCATTAAAAATTTTTGTTAATATGTGTGATATTGTGTAATATGTTTGGTCTTTATCTCCTTTTTTTTTTTTTTTTGATGTATAGCTCCTAAGATCCTTGGACTCTACAGAATGATAAGTGTCATTTTTAGGCTAACAAGATGTCTGGTGGCTGGAGGCCCCAAGATAGCCTCAGGATGGGGAATGTTTGACAGGGGAATCAACCACAAGTTTAGAGGATTGGAACATTCACTCCCACTGCTAAACTACCCAGAGGAAAAAGGGGCTGAAGGTTGAATTGATAAACCAATGATCAATGATTTATTCAATAATACCTACATAATGAAGCTTCTATAAAACACCCAAAGGAATGAGTTTTGGGCCTTCCAGATAGCTAAACGTGGAGGTTCCTGGAGGGTGGCATATTCAAAGAGAGCATGGAAGCTCTGTGTCCCTTCTTTCATACCTTGCCTTATGCATCTCTTCCATCTGGCTGTTCATCTGTACCTTTTGTGATATCCTTTTCAGTAAATGGGTAAATGTAAATAAGGTATTTCCCTGAGTTCTATGAGCTGCTCTAACAACTGAATCAAACCTAAAGAAGTGCTTGTGGGTCAATCAGAGGTACAAGCAGGATTATTATTAACTATAGTTACCATGAGGTACATCAGATCTCTAAAATTTATTCATCTTATAACTGTAATAAGTTTAACAAACTTCTTCCAATTTTCTCCATTCAATAGCCCTTCACAACCAACATTCCATTCTCTGCTTATCAAAGTTTCACTATTTTAGATTCCACATATAAATGAGATCCTTCAATGTTTGTCTTTCTGGTTCATGTTTATTTCACTTCGCATAATGTACTCAAAGTTCATCCACTTTGTCACGAATGGCAGGATCTCCTTCATTTATAATGCTAAATAATATTTCACTGCATATGTATATACTATAATTACTTTATCCATTCATCCATCCATATACACTTAGGTTGTTTCCATATCTTGGCTATTGTGAATAATGCTGCATTGGACATAGGAATGCAGGTATCTGACATATCAATTTCATGTCCTTCAGATATATACCCAGAAATAGGATGGCTGGATCATATGGTACTTCTATTTTTTTTTATTTTTAAAGACATTTTCATACTGTTTCCGTAACTACTGTACCAGCTTACATTCCCACCAAGAGTGTACAAAGGTTCCCTTTTCCTCACATCCTCTCCAACACTTGCTATCTATTTGATAGTAGTCAATCTAAGATGTATGAGGTGATATCTCTTTGTGGTTTTGATTTGCCTGTGCCTGGTGGTTAGTGATGCTGATCACATTTCCATATAACTGTTGGCCATTTGTATGTCTTCTTTGGAAAATTGTCTCTTGAGGTCTTCTGATGATTGAGTTTTGTGAGTTCTTTGTGTGTTTTGGATATTAAACCCTTATTAGATATAGTACTTATTAATATTTTCTTCCATTCTGTAGTTGCCTTTTCATATTGTTGATTTTTTCCTTCATGGTGCAGAAGTTTTAATTTATTTTTTATATTTATTTATTTATTTATTTTTTATTTTGGTATATAAAGGAGACACAAATGTTTAGGTTATGTATATTGCCCTTGCTCCACCCAAGTCTGAGCTTCAAGCATGTCCATCCCACAGACAGTGCACGCCACACCCATTAGGTGTGTATGTATTCATCCTTTCCTCACCTCTCCCATGTGCCTGACACCCAATGAATGTTATTAGTATATGTGCACTTAAGTGTTGATAAGTTAGAACCAATTTGATGGTGAGTACATGTGGTGCTTGTTTTTCCATTCTTGGGATACTTTACTTAGTAGAATGGGTTCCAGCTCTATCCAGGATAATACAAGAGGTGCTATATCACCATTGTTTTTTTTTTTTTTTTGTGGCTGACTAGTACTCCATGGTATACATATACCACATCTTATTGATCCACTGATGTTTTGATGGGCACTTGGGTTGTTTACATATCTTTGTAATTGTGAATCATGCTGCTATAAACATTCTAGTGCAAATGTCTTTTTCATAGAATGTTGGAAAAACTCTGATAGACATTGGCCTAGGCAAAGAATTTATGAAGAAGACCCCAAAGGCAATCACAGCAACAACAAAAATAAATAAATGGGACAATGTCAAATTATAAAGCTTCTGCACAGCCAAGGAAACTATCAATGAGAAGACACAGACAACCTACAGAATGAGAGAAAATATTTGCATGTTACACATCCAATAAAGGCCTGGTAACTAGAATCTATATAGAACTCAGGAAAATCAGCAAGAAAAAAAATCAAACAACCCTATCAAAAAGTGGGCAAAGGACATGAACAGAAACTTTTCAAAAGAAGATAGACTAATGGCTACCAAACAAATGAAAAAATGCTCAACATCTCTAATCATCAGGGAAATGCAAATCAAAACCACAATGAGATATCACTTATCTCCAGTGAGAATGGCCTTTATCAAAAAGTCCCCAAACATTAAATGTTGGAGTAGTTCTGGAGAGATAGGAACACTGCTGGTGGGACTGCAAACTAGTACAACCTCTGTGGAAAGCAATATGGAGATACCTCAAAGAGATACAAGTAGAGCTACCATTTGATCCAGCAGTCCCATTACTGGGCATCTACTCAAAAGAACAAAAGAAGCTTTTTAGTTTGATGTAGTTCCTTTTTTTGTTTGTTTGTTTGTTTGTTTTTTGCCTGGGCTAGAGTGCCATGGTATCAGCCTAGCTCACAGCAACCTCAAACTCCTGGGCTCAAGCAATCCTGCCTCAGCCTCCTGAATAGCTGGGACTACAGGTATGCTCCACCATGCCCGGCTACTTTTTTCTATATATTTTTAGTTGTCCAGCTAATTTCTTTCTATTTTTGGTAGAGACGGGGTCTCGTTCTTGCTCAGGCTGGTCTCAAACTCCTGAGCTCAAGCCATCCACCTGCCTTGGCCTCCCAGAGTGCTAGGATTAGAGGCGTGAGCCACCACGCCTGGCCAGTTCCTCTTGTTTATTTTTGCTTTTGTTGCCTGTGATATTGGTGTCATAGCAAAAACATTATTTCCAAGGATAATGTCTAGGCCCTTATGTATTATCTTTTCTTCCATAAATTTTACATTGTAAGATCTTACATTTAGGTCTAATCCATGTTTACTTGATTTTTGTTTACTTGATTTTATTCTTGTGTATGTGAGTGTTGTTTTCCCAACGCCAATTTATTGAAGAGGCTATCATTTTCCCCATTGTATATTCTTTGTGCCATTGTGGAAAATTAGTTGACCATTTATGCATAGGTTTATTTCTGGCCTTCTTATTCTGTTCCATTGGTATATGAATTTATTTTTGTGCAAGGATCATACCGTTTTGATTACTATAACTATGTAATATAGTTTGAAATAAAGAATTCTAATTATTTCAGCTTTGTTTTTCTCTGTCAAGAATGCTTTGGCTATTCAAAGTTTTTATGGTTCCATACGTATTTTTGGATTGCTTTTTCTAATTCAATAAAAGATGCCATTGGAATTTTGATAGAAAGTACATTGAATCTGTAGATCACTTTGGATAAGACATTTTAACGATATTAATTTTTCTAATCCATGAACACCAGATATTTTTCCATTTGTTTGTACTTTATTCAATTTCATTTATCAATGTTTTATAGTTTTAACAGTATAGATATTTTACTTCATTGATTAAATTTTTCCATAAGTATTTTTTTCTTTTTGATAGTATTGCTAATAGAATTGTTCACTTAATATCTCTTTTGAATAGCTCATTGTTAGTGTATAGAAATTCAACTAACTTTTATAGCTTGATTTTGTATTCTGTTACTTTACTGAAATCATTTATTATTGCTAACAGTTTTTTTTTATCATTTCTTTTTTTTATTTCAGCATATTATGGGGGCACAAATATTTAGGTTACATATATTGCCCTTGCCCCCCGCCCCCACAAGTCAGAGATTCAAGCGTGTCCAGCCCCCAGATGGTGCACATCACACTCATTATGTATGTATATATCCATCCCCTCCTCCCCTCTCCCATCTTCCTGATGCCCCGAACAGATATTTTGATTGAGTCTTTAGTATATTCTATATATAAGATCATATCACCTGAAAACTAAGATGCCTCTTGTTTCTTTTACTTTCCTAATATCTCTTGCTAGGATTTCTTGCACTATGTTTAATAAAAGTGGCAGGAGTAAGCATCCTTATAGTCTTCCTGATCTTAAAGAAAAAGCTTTCAGTTTTCCACTGTTGAGTATGATATTAACTGTGGGGTTTTCATATATACCTTTTATTATGTTGAGTAATTTGCTTCTACTCCTAGTGTCTTAAATATTTTTATCATGAAAGTGTGTAGAATTTGAAAAATGCTTTTCCATCTTCTATTATCACATAATTTTATCTTACATTCTGTTAATGTAGTGTATCACATTTATTGATTTGCATATGTTGAACCATTCTTGCATCCCAGGTATAAATCCCACTTGATCATGTTGTATATTGCAGCCCTGGTGATGGTGGATCAAACCCATGACTCAGGTCCCTGAGAGTGGGGTGCACACCAATTGCACATGGCCCTGGTGGTGTTGGATCTTAGCCAAAATTCATACCCCAGGGATTGGGGTGCAGGGCACTGCAGATCCAGTCCTGTAGATGGTGAGCCATTGTGCCATTTTGATCTCTACAGTCAGAACACAGCAGTGACTCAGGCCCCTAGAGGCAAGGTTCAGCCCAGTGTCAGCCCCAGCCCAGGACAGAAGGCAAAATGGTGACTCCTTCTCTATTGGGGAGCACTGCAGCATGGATTCTTCAGCTGGGCACAGCATTATGAAAATTGCAGAGATCCTTAGTGGCTAAAGGTCCAGATAACTGTGGTGGAGAGGATTGCTGCTGTCCTCCTCTGCTTTCCTTTTCCCTGAGGCGGAAAATCACTTTGAAGGGAGTTTTCTTGGTTTCAAGCTGCTCTGAAGTGGGTGATGGGGTGAGGCTGATAAAGTGCTTTCTACTCTTTTCTACATGACTATCCTTTGTTTTTGTGCTCCATAGAGTTTCTGCTGCTTCTTTGTTCTAGTCTGGAGCTTTCCTAGAACTATGTTTTTTGTTTATGGTTATTTATGTATTGTTTATTTTTTGTGGAAGAGACATAAGTGTTGGAACCTACTATTGTGCTATTTTGTTAATGTTCTCCACTCGTTTTTTTTAAAACATTTTGTTCAACTCGTGTAATGAGTGATTGCCATATAACCGGCACTGTATTGGGGCAGAAGAAAGGTGACATTTCAACCACAAGAACAACAGGTAAGAGATCCCTGCAAAAAAAAGAAGCACTTTATGAGAAACTGAAAGATGATCTGTGTGACTGGAGCATAGTAAGTGAAAGGAAGAGTGGAGTGAAATAAATGTCTCATAAAATATATGGGGCCGTAACTTTCATCCATTGAGAAACCTAAAATTCTTATCCACAAATTATATTATGTTTCATGTTCCAAGCCCTAAAATGCCATAGAAGTAGTGAGGATGAGGAAATCTCCTGCTTTACTAAAACTGAATCCATTAGTTTTGTTTGTTTTTATGTAGATATGGGAAATAGACTCTTTATAACTTTATTGAAGAAAAATTGATATAAAAACTGCATATATTTAATATATACAATTTGATGGGTTTGGACATATGCTTACACCTATGACCACAATCAAAGTAACAAGCATATTCATTGCCTCCAAAAGTTTCTTCATGCTTCTTTGTTTGTTTTGTGGTAAAAATCACTTAACATGGTATCTACACTTTTAACAAATTTTTTAAATGCACAATATGATATTGTTAACAATAGTCACAATGTTGTGATAGCAGAGCTCTAGAATTTATTCATTTTATATAACTGAAACTTTATACCCATGGAACAGCAACTGTTCATGTCTACTTCAAACTCTTCTGCTTGTATACTTCTCACTGTTCCTCTAATTCCAGGGTGATCAACCATTCTGTTTTGCCCTGGATTGAGATGATTCATAAGAAATGTTACTTTTAGTACTAAAACTGGGATAGTCCCAGGCAAACTGGGATGGTTGGTCATCCTACATCCTGCTCAACATTCCTGTTATTGTCCCCTTGGCACTGAATTTGAGTGAATGCTCCTATAGAGTTTGAGGATTTGGGGTAAATTTTCTCTGTCCTTAATCTCTTTAGTGTGGCTACCTCTCCATGGTATTTTATCAGAGGAATGTAGTCTCTGAGCTCATTGGAAAGAAGAAAAGACATGGCCTTTGAGGAACAAATAAAGTGCAAAAGGTGCAGCATTTATTCATGAAAGCGTCTGCTAAGTGCGCACTCTGTGTAAGGCACAGAGCTAGTGTAAACTTAGCCAAATCCATGAGTACAGTAAGTGTTTTAGTCCATTTTGGCTGCTATAAGAAAATATTATGACTTGGGTAGCTTATAAACAATAGAAAGTTATTTTTTACAGTTCTTGAGCCTGAGAAATCCAACAGCAGGGAGTTAGCAAATTTAGTGTCTGATAAAGGCCCACATTCTGCCTCATAGACAACACTTTATAGCATGTTCTCACATACAGAAAAGATAAGGAGTCTCTTAGGTCTCTTTTATAAAGACATTAATCCCATTAATGAGGGTTCTGCCCTCATGAACTAATCACCTCCCAAAAGCCCCAACTTCTATTACCATCACCTTGGGGTTAGAATTTCAAGATACGAATTTGGGAGAAGATGCAAACATTGTGACTATAGTAATAAGCTAATTACTTATATCTTATTTATAAAAACAAATTTATGACTTAATTCACATCACATGTAAATAGATCCAAAAGCCTTTAATGAGCAATATTAACAGCTGTCAAGTTTCAAATTGAGGAAAACATACTTGTTTGAGATAACTTATAATTGGTATGGGTGCATTGCATTATTTGGATATTTGTATTTTCTATTAGGAAAAAGGAGTTATGCTATTATTTAATGTACATAAATTTATGGAAAGATTTATAGGAGGTTGATCTGAATATTAACTGACTTAAAGATACTCTGAAAATTATAAAAGTGGCGTTTTCACTAAATATTTTATATCAATTTTCTTCTATCATCTTCCACAAAGCAATTCCTTCTAAAAAATAAATTAACTTGGACAATTCAGGTTCATCAAAAGTTCTACTTAAACAAGTTTTGAAAGAGTTAAACATGAGTTATGCTAATCTGGATTATTATCCAGATCCTAAGACATTGACAATGCAGGTTTACTTTGGTTGTTTTTGTTGTGCATGAAAAGAGACATGCAGATGAAGGTGATTGAATTAATAGTCCCATAGAAATGTAAATTATAATTTTCCTAGAAAATATTTAGAAGAATATAGATAAGGTCAGCACATTGTTTTCACAGTAGCTGAGAAACTGGAGATTGGTTTTTCTTCTATAACAACATCCTTTCCTCCAGTCACTTTAAATATTTAATATTCTACAAATTCATGTGCCCTTAAAATTCAATATCCCAGTCCCTGGCAATAATTATCATTTCTAACTTGATTTGGCAATGTTGTCATTCACTATCACACAGAAAAACAACTGTCAGATAAGATCCAGCCTACTTTTTGGCTAAGGTAATTTAAAAAAAAATATGGTAAAAATATTAATCTTTCTTAGCAATTTTGAAACATATAATATTGGCTCTGGTCACCAAAAATGACAAATTGGTGAGGTGATGCATATATTAATTATGTTAAATCTTTCTATAATATATACCCAAATGAAAACATTATATACCATATATATATTATTATTTTTCAACTAAAATAAATAAATCCATAAATAAAACTTCTCATATGTTTTCTCTGTGTTACAATAATTATTTCAAAGAGATACCAGTCAAGATTTAGCTTTAATATACTAACATTTCAACCTTCAGAGTACAGGTTTGGGGTTAAGGAAGACTTCAGTGATAATCATAGGGCACAAAGAAAGGAGACACACTGAGGAAGCAAAAGTCAATATATATTGGTTCTAAGATAGAGTATGTTTCATCTTTTTATGTTCACAAAGTAAGTGACCTTGGCTTACATATTAACTTAAACTCTTTGTGTTCCAAAGAGTCACTGAGACCAACTTAAAGAAGAGTGAATTTGTTATCAGAATCCATATGAACTGGAATTGGAAACAAAGCCTTTAGGTTCCAAAGCAGCATATCTATGAATGACTACTTGCTCTTTCTCTCTCTGTTTCTCTCTGCCTCCCTCTCTCTCCCTCCCTGTCTCCTTCTGTGCCCCTCTCCTCCCCCTGTGCCCCTCCTGACTCCTCCTCTTTTCCTACCCTTCCTCCTCCCCTCCCCTTCTCTTTTCCCCTCCTCCCTTGTGGTCTTTCTCTTTCATGGCATATCTACTTCTACCACGACATTCTTGCTTTTGTCTATGCACCTGCTCTATTCTCTTAGTTTCAGATCAGAAATCCTTTTTATATTTTCCAGCTGAAATTCAAGAATCCATAACATTTTATATAGTTGCTTTTGTTAATTGTTATTACTCAAATTTGGCAAATATTTTGTCAGGCTCCATCATAAGTCAGTGAACAATTTATGTTTCCTTGTGTTCACTCCTAGTTCCATGTGTGGTCATCTTTGTACAACCAAACACCACACAAAAACACTAGGCTGGCATTGCTTTATTGTGCAGGGAATTTGGGTTGGGAAATTTCACACATATGGAAATTTTAGGTAAGTCAAATACTATAACTGGCATGCCCTGTGCATTGTGCCTCTTCAGATTCTGATGAGTTGTGTTGCTTTGTCTCTATTGACTTCAGTTACCTCACCTGTAAAACTCTAAAGGAATTGGAATCGATGATTATGATTCCTTCATATTCAAACATTCCTGGAAGTCCAACTGTACAATTTCAGGCAACATTATTGATAATGGGGGGAGTTTGGGATGAAGACCTTCAAATACTACTTCACTAGGCAAATACCTGTGAATATAACTAATGTCAGTGTTAAACCTTATCCTGAGGCTTGATTCTTTTGTTGTCATCCTAAGGAACATTTGGGATACACTTAGAGCTACTAATATTTGAGGAAGCTAGGAAGAATAAATAAAATTAAATTTATTTTCATGACAATATCTTGTCTTTGACAGAGCATTTTGATAAACCATTACATAATTGTTTTTTCAACCAAGGATAGACTGTTGTACAGTATTGGCTGCCTCCTAGGAAGGCCAGTGAAAAAGTTCAATTGCATGAATACACTGTTTATGAAAAATATAAATTCAAAGAAATGTTTTAAGACTCTCTTTGGAATCAGATATATTTTCCACAAATATTCAGGCCCTACATACAATACTGGGGAAGACTGTGGCAATCTATAGAAACAGGACTCGAGAGGCCCTTAGGGTTGTGTCAAGTGTGGGGTTTTATCTGAAAGGTTGCTAATATAATAATGGAGCAGAAGAGAGATACAGAACCATTAGGCAGAGTTAAAGCTGAGAATGGAAATGTTTATAGCAGCACAATTCACAATTGCAAAGATGTGGAAACAACCCAAATGCCCATCAATTCATGAATGGATTAGTAAATTGTGGTATATGTATACCATGGAGTATTACTCAGCTATAAGAAATAATGGTGATATAGAATCCCTTTTGTTCTCCTGGAGAGAGTTGGAACCCATTCTATTAAGTGAAGTATCCCAAGAATGGAAAAACAAGCACCACATGTATTCACCAGCAAATTGGTTTCCCTGATCATCACCTAAATGCACATTTGGGAATGACACCAATTGGGTATCAGACTGAGGGGGGTAGGGGGGAGGGGATGGGTGTATACCTACATGATGAGTGCGCTGCACACTGTCTGGGGAATGGTCATGCTTGAGTGTGCTGACTCGGGGGGATGGGGTGGGGGGAGGGGATGGGGTATAACTACATGATGAGTGCAATGTGCACTGTCTGGGGAATGGACACGCTTGAAGCACTGACTCAGGGGGATGGGCGGTACATGGGCAATATATATAACCTGAACTTTTGTACCTCCATAATAAGCTGAAATAAAAAAAATGAATGGGTATAACTGAAAAAGGAGAGAGATATAAACCAGGAATTTCTGGAAAGAGGTAAGTAACAAGGAATGCCATCATTTATTTATTCTTTCAACAAATTTTCATTGTAGAAATGTTATCATCTAGTGATTAAGATAGTGGACTTCATTTGGATTATCCCAAAATCAGGCATGGATTTGGGTACAAGTAGTTTATTTGGAAGGTGGGCCTAGTTAGTGCAGTGAGAGAGCGGGGAAGTGAGAGAGGGGAAAGAGGAAAGTTGATAAAGAATGCCTTAAGGAGCCAGTCATTACTGAAAGCAACTAGGACTCAATATTTCTAGGGACCCTCTAAGAGAACGCCACCACTCAAAACTGTCCATTCCTACCCACCTCCCATTCATTGAAGGTTGCTCTAAACAGCATTGACACCCCAATATTTCTGGTTCATGCTATCAGAAATCATCTTTTAGTCCATCAGTTTAGATTAAGGACTGGATATTGTTGTCGCTATTTTGCACATTAGGAAACTGAGACTTAGAGGTTAGGTTTGTCTAAGATTGTTCTACTAGTAGGTGGTGGCGTATATTCCACCCGCATTGTCCAACCTGCCCATAGCATATATAGGCTACTGTGGAAGAGTAGCCATTGTGTTAAACAATCAAGTGTGGCAGAAAGAATTCTAAGATAAGCGCTAAGATTGCCCACCCCGTGCAATACATGCCCTGCACAACACCCAAGACTGTGACTATGATGGATTTTACTTCCATGACAAGGTTCTAGTTTATGACACAGTTGACTTTAACATAGGGAGATTATCTGATGGGGCCTGACCTAATCACATGAGCCCAGCTGAGAGCTTTCCTCTGACGGGACGCACAAGAAGACATCAGAAAGATTCAATGCATGAGAAGGATTCAACACATGCACCCTTGCTGTCCTGAAGATGGACATGGGGTCATAAGGCAAAGAATGCAGCTGCCTCTACGGACCGAGAGCTGACAGAGGCGAAGAAACAGGGACCTCAGTCCAACAACCACAAGGAACGAAATTATTTCAACTTGAATGAGTTTGGAACAGATTTTTTTTTCCCAGAACCTCTAGATGAGAACTCAGCCCAACCAATAACTTGATTTCAGCCGCTAATCCCCTGAGCAGAAGACCCAGCTGAGCCCACCTGGACTTCTCACCTACAGCATCATGAGTGAATAAGTAGGCATTGTTCTAAGCTGCTAGATTTATGGTATTTGTTACACAGCCATAAAAACTAATACACCAAGTAAAGAGATAAGTACTTAAATGTCTAGTCTAGTGGAAAAATCAAGTACTATCATTCAATATATACTTAAATAATGTTTAGAAAATATTATGGTGTGTTTATCCACACTTCTTTCTTTTTTGTTAAATTTTATTGTATACATTTAAGATGTAGCACATGATGTTTTGATATATAGAGATAGTGAAATGATTATTGTATTCAAGCAAATTTACATATCCATAACCCCACATAGTTACACATTTTTTTTTGGCATGGTAAGAGTATCTAAAATCCACCTTTTTAGAAAAATCTTGAGTACAATACGATATTATTAACTACAGTATAGTCCCCCTGTGCTGTATTTGATCTCTAGACTTGTTCATCCCATATATCTGCTACTTTGTACACTTTGACCTACATCTCCCTTCATAACCACTATTTTTTTCTCTATCTCTGTGTATTTGACTTTTTTTTAACTATTCAACATATAAGTGAGATTATGCAGTAAAAAAAAAAAAAAATAGTGGGCTTCAGAGACAAAACAGTCCTGGGATTTAAATTCTAATTTAATATCTACAAAGTGTGTTCTTGGACAAGTTAATGAGCTTTTTTGAGTCTGGAGTAAGCTCATGAATTCTCTGCCAGTAAATAATAAGCATCTCTTATGATTCTTGTGAGGATAGATTGAGTTAATTCTTGGCTTTTAGTAAATATCCCATAAATGATTGTTATAAATAATAATATTGCACTTTTTATATTTTATATTATTAATATTACTTATTAGGCTCTTTCTACACATCAGGAAATTTAGTAAACCTTTGGAACTGTTAGGAAACAAGAGCAAGTATAAAGTGAATGAAGCCAGGGCTCTGGACAAGTCAAATTGGCCAGGATATTCGTTTTTATTGGACCTGGAAAACATTTATAGGCCAAAAGAGTCTCTATAAAGAAACCAAACTGGAGCAAAAACTAAGACGGTCTTAGAAAATATACATGGGTTACCCATGGGATATATGGTTTGATTGTCTATAGGGTCCTGATGAGATCCACATTCATAGTATGATCAAACTCTTATGTATTTATAACTGAAAAGTCTCCAATAGATATAGCATTCTGGGAAATTAAAGGAAATATTTTTTGTTTAATGTGACAGCCTGATCATCAAAATACTGTTTTTCAGAAAACAATCTCTTAATAAGGGACAAATACCATCCTTTTAAGCAACCTTTTTGCCACATTTTCTTAGTGACTGGTGGAAACTAATGCGCAGGGCCCATGATAAGGAGACGCTCTGTAGCAGACCATCACTGCTACCTAAAAGCAAACTGAACTGGCATAAATAATTGTGCTGTAGAAAGCCTTTCTGTTACACCTTGCCGATCACTGACAATTTACATATCTTAGAAAAACCTTTGTTGGCTTCTGTCATTTCTGCACTATTATGTGCCTTTCTGGATAATTACCAGTTAATGTGAAAAAGCAGATGGAAAAAACCTTGAAATTTCTGATAGAGAATCCTCAAACCTCTCCTCTTATCTGTGCAAAGCAGCTTCCTGATTTCAAAAGAAGTTTCAAAACCTTTGTTAAAAATGTCCCTGATTCCCAGTTTGAATGAACCAAATGACATTCAGCTAAAATTATTCTGCTTTTTCCACAATTAAATTCCATTATCATGAACTGTCAAAGTAAAATGGAAGGCCTCTTAACTAATGTGTCAGTTGTTTGCTCGGTATGTTTTGTGGCATGGACTGTATAAAGCTGTGTGAAGTGTTTGGGGGGAAATGATAGCTGTAATTTTGCAACAATGCATGGGCCATATCAGACAGTCTCCTTCTCCCTATTCTTCTCCCCTTTCCCAAAAATATCTGTGTAGAGAGGTGTTGACTGACCATTTCACAAAACTTAAGAGATGGTGGGTAGCTTTAATCTACAGACTACAGTCCCTCTAAGTGACTTGTCCGCCCTGACTTTGTCTATCATTTGTGTTAAGCATTAAGCAAGCTCAAATGTCACTCCTTTTATTAATGAAGATATGATTACAGCATAATTTATGGAATTTATTATAAGATTGTATTAAAATATCTGTCATCAAGAGTAGGATGTCAGGATGTGTTTATATCAGAGGTAAAAGGTAAATAAGTTACCATACACTAGTGGTGATGAAATTCATCTCCCAGCATCACCCTCTGGGCTTGTCTTTCATTCAAATCACTGAACCTCTCCTATTTCTACATCTTTGGGGATATAGAATATTTCATACTTTCAAAGATTTAGGGCCCTCCTTCTTACCCTTTTAGGAAATTTTCTGTTAATTCTCTGTCAGAAAATTATTAACTCATGAATTCTCTGTAAGTAAATTACTTACTTTATGAAATATACATGGACAAATTTAGGATCCTATTCCAGCTTTCCTCATGGCTGCCTTTGTACTTTTCCCAGCCTTCTGGATACTCAGAGAATATAAGGAGAGAAAAATCTGCTACAAAGGCTTCATTTAAATATTATGTATACTAGATTTGAATCCCTTACATGTCAATGGATTCCAAAAATCCTGTGCTGCCATCGTAAGAGTGATAGCAGTAGTAATAATAGTAATAATCACCATCATCATCATAACTGTCATCATCATAACTGTGATCATCATAATGGCTAACATTTATTGCGGGTTTATTCTGTCCCTAGTTTTATCTAATTTATTTGTGTTCAGCGTATTAGTCTCGTTAGGCTACTTTAACAATGTACCTTAGACTGGGTAACTTATAAATAGTAGAAATTTGTTTCCCACAGTTTTGGAGGCTGTGGAGTCCAAGATCAAGGTTCCAGCAGATTCAATGTGGTGGTCTTGCTCTCCATACATGGCATCTCTTGTTGCATCCTCACATGGAGAAAGTGGCCAAAGGGGCAAACAAGATCCCTCAAGCATTTGTATAAGGACACTAATCTCATTCATAAGGGCAGAGCCCTCATGATATTATCACTTCCCAAAGGCCTTACCTTTTTATTTTGTTTTGTTTCCTTTATTTTTTATTTCAGCATATTATGGGGGTACAAAAGTTTAGGTTACGTATATTGCCCTTGCTCCCCTCCCCCCCCCAAATCAGAGCTTCAACATGTCCGTTCCCTAGACAGTGTGCATCGCATTCATTAAGTATGTATACACCCATCCCCTCCCCCCACCCCACATCTGCCCGACACCTGATTAATGTTATTCCTAAATGTGCTCTTAGGTGATGATCAGTGAAACCAATTTGATGGTGAGTACACGTGGTGCTTATTTTTCCATTCTTGGGATACTTCACTTAGTAGAATGTGTTCCAGCTCTATCCAGGAAAATACAAGAGATTCTATATCCCCATTATTTATTGTAGATGAGTAGTACTCCATGGTATACATATGCCACATTTTATTAATCCACTCATTTCTGGGGTTAGTTTTCAGCATGTGAATTGTTTTTGTTTTGTTTTTAATTTTTTAAATTTTTTATTGATACATAATAATTGTACATATTCATGGATTACATGTTATATTTTGATATAAGCATACAACATATAGTGATCAAATCAGGGTAATTGGGACTTGATTCACTTGAAACATTTATCATTGCTTTATGTTGAGAACATTTGAAAACTTCTAGCTATTCTGAAATATAATAAATTATTGTTAACTATAATTGCCCTATTGCACTATTGAACACTAGAACTTTTTCCTTCTATTTAACATAATTACCCCTTCTTTAAAAAGACAAACATTCAGACCATAACACTATCTCTTTAATCATTACAACAATCATATATAGTGGATACTATTATTTTCCATGTCTTACAGATAAGAAAATTAGGTTTGGAGAAATGATGTAATATCCCAAAGGTCATTCAACTAAAAATAGGGAAAACAAAGATTCAACCTAGGTCTGTCTTATTCTAAAGAACCTGTACTTAAATACTGTGCTGTCCTTGGGAGCTCCCATTACTCTTTTGCTTTCAGAAGTTGGAAGTTGGAAATCTTTAATCCTCTTTCTCTCTCTCTTTTTTGTTGTCAGAACCTGCAACCCTATGCTCCATCCTTGTTAAATAAAATCTATGGGAGCCCATTGATTTGGACTGAGTTCCTGCACTGGGCCTCAAGAAACCAAACCAAAATAGGGTCAATCATTCTCAGGTTCAAAGTAATCAAACTGATACTAACTTGTTTATCTGACCTTCTCAGAAATCAGGAGATAGATGATAGCCAAATTCCCACACAGGCCACTTTTGGCCTATAAAACAAGGAAGTACTCTCTGCTTTAATCTTTGCAAGAAAAGCAACCTGAAGTAACCTGACGTTAACCAACCCACCTTTTTTTATTATGTTGTTTCTTTGTTCCTACTGAAGCTATTTTATAAAAACCAACTATTCTGTCATGCCCAACACAGCACTTATCTTTTCTTATCCTTCAGTTGAGATAATACTTGATTCATGACCTGCTAATAAAAGACAATTGTGTCTTTAAATTTTTGAAAAAAAAATTAATACCCTAAATCTTGGTCATATTCTATGGCAGGATAACTTCTGGGGATTAAAATTATGAGTGAAATCCAAGAGACTCTCATGTTTCTTACCATTGCTACTGGCTGGTTTTATACCAGCCCAAGCCCCAGTAACTTACCGTTTATCTCCACTAAGAGAATCTTCATCTTCACCGCTCAGCCCATGCCCTTATTTCTGGTTTGAATTCTTGCTCTATCATTGTTAGGTGCATGACCCCCAGTGAATCACCAGAAAACTTTCTGAGCTGAAGCTTCCACAGATGAATAATGGGGTGATCATGTCTGACTATTGAATGGGCAGAAAGTATGGCACAGGACAATTTTTAAATGTCAAGTAAAGTAATGGACCTGAAAGTGCTCTGTAAAGCGTATGAACACAGTACATATATTAGTTAATGTAGTTGTTTATTTTTACTGGAGATATATGTGCTATTTGCCTCTTTTCATTTGTATTAATATGTATTTAGTGTGAGTATGGTATCCAGTGCTTTCATGTTGTTAACCAGGGCAAACCATTTAAAGGAGGTTGCTCCTTCTTACCTGGTTAATCACACAGCAATCTTACTGAATGGCTACTCTACTCCAGACACTTAGTTCTCAGAAAATATACAATCTCATTGGGGTGAGAATATATGTATAAATATAATTACAGCTAATGCTTATTGAGTGCATATTATGTACCAGGAAACATTTTAAGTACTTTGCATATATTTTCCAGCTAAATCAATGCTATATTCTTGTATATGTTTATAATATTATTTTCATCTTACAGATGAGAAAATTGAATTAATTCAAATTTAGACATGCAATGAACAAGAAGCTGGAATTTAAACCCAGGCTGTTTGACAAACCCAGGCTCATGCCTGCTCCCACATATGAACAGAACAGAGACAATACCAGGCCAAATTTGCCAAGAGGCACATTAGTGAGCCAGATATAAGTACTAGGGTACACAAGTACTATAGGAATACAGATCCTAAAGAGGTTCAAGAAAAGGGTTAAACTCCAAGGCCACAAGTATTTTCCCTCAGTTAAGA
Source organism: Eulemur rufifrons (assembly GCF_041146395.1). Lineage (NCBI taxonomy): Eukaryota > Metazoa > Chordata > Mammalia > Primates > Lemuridae > Eulemur > Eulemur rufifrons. Next base: position 83,732,310 of record NC_091012.1, on the reverse strand, counting down.
GTAGAATTTAGCTTTCAGAACATGTTCCTTTCCTTTCACCACTGATCTTGAACTTTCTAGAGCTGTTTCAATTTTTATTTTTTTATTTTTAATTATCATGGGTACATAATAGTTGTATGTATTTATAAGGTACATGTGATGCTTTGACATAGGCATAAAATGTAAATTAATCAAATCAGGGTAATAAGAGTATCCATCACCTCAGGCATTTATCATTTCTTTGTGTTAGGAACATTCACTTTTTGATAATGGAGCTATATTCCTTGCCTTTTATGCCCCCCCTGCACTTCTTAGTAAGAAAGAAAAATAAAATAAGGGTAAAACAGTCTAGCCACTCTTATCTTCTTCATCAAGCTAATATTCTTCCTTATCTGGATTTTGAATTTGACCTAGGAGGTTTCCGTGTACATTAAGTGTGCTTAATATTGATGGAGGAGGACTCAGTTCTCTGATTATTTTATTGGCAACCTTTAATGACCTGGGTAATCTGTTGTGAGAAGCTTTTTTTATTGTGGATACAGGTGGCTTAAAGGCAAAGATTTCCTTAATGAAGCATAAAATGCTCATTGGAAGAGTACCTATTTACTGATTTATTAAACATTAATATGTAAATATAGACATAAACATGAATCCTCAAATAGAAGTTTCAGATTGTTTTGCAGCCATATTTCTAAAGACAGGGCAAGACTTAGAGACTGTGGAGTAGTGGCTTCCTAGATCAGGAGATCTAAGGGGATTGCAATAAGTAGTTTGCCACTAACAACCTCTCACCAACCATGTCCCACATTAGCGCACTTCTGTAAGGGATAAAATATTATAACAGAGTACTCCATTAAAATGAAAATACAGTCATAGGTTGCTTAACTACAGGGATTAATTCTTGGAAATGTGTTGTCAGGCTATTTTATCATTGTGGGAACATCATAGAGTATACTTACACAAACCTAGATGATATAGCCTATTACACATCTAGGCTATATATTATAGCCTATTGCCTCTAGCCTATAAATCTGTACAGCATGTTATTGTACTGAATACTGTAGACAACTGTAACATAATAGTATTTGTGTATCTAAACGTATCTAAACATAGAAAAGGTACAGTAAAAATATGTTATTGATAATCTTATGGGAACACTGTCATATATGTGGTCTGTTGTTGACCAAAATGTCATAATGTGATGCATGGCTGTAAATTAAACCTTTAATTCAAAAGAGTGTATCTATTAGATAGCAGTTTTCTATCAGGGTAGGGCTTGTAATGAAGGAAAAAGTGGATAAGCTTTGTTTAGCTTGAGACATTTAGAAACAGACTGGAGCATGAAATCTGAGGTTCCCACAGTTTCATCATGATTCATGCCTCTATATATATATATATACACACACACACACACTCACACACGCACATATTCTCTATGACTCTGCACACCCCCTATAAACACTTCATCTGTTGAGTAGTTTGCACTGACATGAATAACATCAGAGAGGTGATATTTTAAACTTGGATAAGAGAAAGGATAATTCTGCTGGTACTCTACTGGGAATGTCTTGACTGACGGGTGCATCCAGTATAAAATGTTTAAAAGGTCTGTATCACAATTTTCAGTCCTTTGGGATGCTCACTTCTCCTAGAGCAGGAATGTGAATTCAGTTAACTTTCTTAGAGCTAAAATTAGTTTTATTCCAGTTGGTTAAAGGTCAATGTCATGGACTTATTTGATATTGGTGTGGGCCAGTTAACTTTACTCTGCACCAAGATTTCAGACTTATACTACCTCCTTGTGACAACTACTATTGTTTCATGCATTAGTCACAAGAAATAAAGGGTAGTGACTGGGATATCTTCTATTCTATGCCAACCTTAATACCTTTCTTGTTTCCTGGACAGGAGAAAAAAGGTGTAGACAAGTTCTCAGTATAGTTATTCATTTCTGTTTATAGGCATCTACATTTCACTTGCTCTTTATGTGGTCCTACCTTGTACAGCACGGATGGTTGGTCTCATTTTCTAGCACTATGTGCTTCACTAGAAATAATTCAAATATCAATTTTCAAAATGTTAAACCTCTAGAGGGCACATGTAGCATATATGTTCCTTCAAGATTATACTTCCAAAGTTGGATCATGATCTGTGAAAAGAAGCACTTTGGGATGTAATCATAGGATATCAGAGTATGAAAAACTCACCTAAAATTTTTTAACCTCTTATTTTTTTCAGAGAGAGATACTATGGTCCAGAAATAGGAAACAACTTGGTCCTGTAAAGTAATATAGAATAGTGGTTCAGAGTGTCAGCTTTGGAATCAAAGACAGAATCTCAATGCATTTGAGACACTGTTCTGCAATTTTATGTATGTGTGGCCTTGTTCAATTTGGTTAACTTTTCAAGGCCTTCTGTCTATAAAAATGGGGTCAATAATAAGAGTACCCAACACACTAGGGCTTCATGAAAATTAAATAAGCTAATACATGAAAAGCACTAAGCACAGTAGATGGCACATAGAAAGTGCTCAATAATTGTGTAATGCTGATGACAGCTCTCACAATGAGAATGACAATAAACACAAGGAAAACACAGTTCTGGACACAAGGTCTTCTGTTTACCACTTTACTCATTTTGTGTTTAATTTAAATACTGGGATATTTGGGGGCCATGAATGAAGACTATTGTAGCATTTCACAGGATATCTTAACTTCTCTTTGTAGTACAGGGTCACGATCCATTGAAATCTATGTTCTTAACTTATATAGTTCTTAAGGTCATTTGTTCATTGAACAGTTTTTTAGGGTACGTCTTGTATGTTTTAAATTCCAGAAATACAGTGGTAAATAAGATTGATGCCATCTTGGAACTTTCAGTCTAGTAAGTTATGTCTTTATTTTAATTTATAATATGCCCACAGAGGTCTGGGAGAAAGATGGGAATAGGGGACAGTGGAAAGGAGTGAGGCCTGCTCCAGACTACCAAACTGTGGATCTTAGACAGCCTCATCTCCACACACAGAATTTTTGGCTGAGTGGGACCATTTTAGCCCCTCTCTGACAGCTTTTCCCAGAAGCAGAGAACAGACCTTTGATACCTGCTTACAGCATTTGTGGAGTTTGAAGGCAGGCCCCCTACCCAGTCCCACCCATCCTCACTCCCCCACCTGTCCCCAATGAGGTGGAGAATAAGGACACACCTGGAAGTCCCAGGGCCCCACACACCTTCTGAGGCATTAGAGTGCCTCTTCAGAGGAACAAGAGCTGGTTACATGTCTGAAAATCAACATTGCAGCTAGCTCCTCCCAAAAAGTGCCACCTACTGACAGGGAGGACAATTTGCATGCCCATTTATTGCATTTACTGACTCATGACACAGGGTGTGGGTGAATCTTACCCACAGGCACCACTTATTGACTCAGAGACTAAACTGGGCATATCATTATATAAATGAAAATCAAAAGCTAATAAGCAATAGCTGCTCCAGACAGAAAGGAATCATCAAAAGAACTGAGGAAGTATAAAGAATCAAACTGAAAGGACACCCCCATGGGGAACACCAGCTCTCTAGCAATAGATATCAACCAAATTCAGAACACCAAAATGACAGATTTTTGAAAATGGATTGTAAGAAAACTCAATGAGATGCAAGAGAAAATGGATACCCAACACAAAGAAACCACACACACACAAAAAATCCAAGACTTGGAAGAAAAATTTACCAAATAAATTAAAATTTTAAAGAAAAATCAAACAGAACTTCTAGAATTGAATACTTTTTCCAAGAAATTATAAAACATAGTGGAAAGACTCAAGAAGAAGGTAGATCAAGCAGCAGAAAGAATCCCAAGGATTGAAGATAACAACATTCAATTAAACAAGTCAGTCTCAGAGACAGAGTCGAGAAATATGAGAAAAGAACAAAACCTACAAGAAATGTGGGATTATGTGAAGAGGCCTACATTTGAATTATAGGCATTTCTAAGGATGAAGAAGAAAATACACAAGGGTTGAATAAACTAGTTGAGGATATAATGGAGTAAAATTTCCCTGGGCTTGCTAGAAATCTAGATATCCAGGTACAAGAAGCTCAAAGTCTCCTGGGAGATTCATTGCAAACAGGAAGACACCACAACACATAGTCATCAGACTGGACAAAATAAACACAAAAGAGACCCTCCTATGAGCTTTAAGGTGAAAGTAGCAGGTAACCTGCAAAGGAAAACTGATCAGACAAACTGCAGACTTCTCAACTGAGAGCTTACAAACCAGAAGAGACTGGGGACCCCTTCTCAGTCTTCTCAAACAGAATAATGCCCAGAGTGGAATCCTGTATCCTACAAAACAAAGTTCTTATCTGAAGGAGAAATAAAGACTTTTTCAGACAAGGAAAGACTGAGGGTATTCATCAAGACAAGACCTGCTCTCCAGGAAGTATTCAGAACAGCGTTACACACAGATCAGCACAATAAACACTCATCAGTGTGAAATCATCCAAAAGCTAAAGGTCTAAGGCCAGATACCACAAAGGCTCAAGAGAGAAAACAAAGGAATAAAGGAACTCAACAGGAAGAACAGAGATCTGTCCCACTTAGCAATTCTTTCAATAAATGTAAATGGATTGAACTGCCCACTAAAGAGACATAGGCTGGCCAAATGGATAAATATACACAAGCCAAGTATCTAATATTTTCAGGAAAAATATCTAACCCACAAGGATACATTTAGACTAAAGGTGAAGGCATAGAAAACAATACTCCATGCAAATGCAAGCCCTAAAAAGCTACCATAGCAGTTCTCATTTCAGATAACTTAGTCTTGAAATCAACAAAAGTAATGAAAGATGAAGATGGTCACTATATAATGGAGAAGGGTACAATTCAACAACAAGATGTAACAATTCTATATATTTATGCACCTAACTCAGGTGTACCCAGATTCATAAAAATAAATCCTACTTGATCTAAACAAAATGATATACAGCAGCACCGTAAAAGCTGGGGACATCAACACCCCTCTGACAGAACTGCGCATATCCTCCAAACAGAAAATAAACAAAGAAACAGTGGACTTAAAGAGAACTCTAGAACAAATGAGGCTGACTAGCATTTACAGAATATTCTACCCCCAAAACAAAGAATATAATTTTTTTCTTGTCAGCTCATGGGACATTCTCTAAAATTGACCATAACCTAGGCCACACAATATGCTCCAACAAATAAAAAAAAATAGAAATTATAACACACATCTTCTCAGACCACAGTGGAATAAAATTAGAAATCAAATCAGGCAGAAATTATGATCTCTACATAAAGTCATGTAAACTAAACAAAATTCTGCTGAATGATTATTGGCTTAAGGAGGAAATTCTGATGGAAAAAAAAAGGATCCTTTGAACTAACTGATGAAGGAAACACAAGTTATAAAAATCTGTGGAACACAGCTAAAGCAGTCCTGAGAAGAAAATTTATATTTATAAATGCCTACACCCGAAAAACAGAAAAATTACAAATCAAAAATTGAATGGGCCGGGCGCGGTGGCTCACGCCTGTAATCCTAGCACTCTGGGAGGCCGAGGCGGGTGGATCGCTCGAGGTCAGGAGTTCGAGACTAGCCTGAGCAAGAGTGAGACCCCGTCTCTACTAAAAATAGAAAGAAATTATATGGACAACTAAAATAAATATATATATATATATATATATATACAAAAAATTAGCCGGGCATGGTGGCGCATGCCTGTAGTCCCAGCTACTCGGGAGGCTGAGGCAGTAGGATCGCTTAAGTCCAGGAGTTTGAGGTTGCTGTGAGCTAGACCGACGCCACGGCACTCACTCTAGCCCGGGCAACAAAGTGAGACTCTGTCTCAAAAAAAAAAAAAAAAAAAAATTGAATGAATCATCTAAAAGACTTGGAAAAGGATGAGCAAACCAACTCCAAACCCAGCAGAAGAAAAGAAATAACAATGGTCAGAGCAGAACTAAATGAAATTGATAATAAAATAACTATACATAAGATTAATACAATCAAAAGTTGGTTATTTGAAAAAATAAATAAAATTGACATGCCTCTTGCTACATTAATGAGAGCAGAAAACAAAGGACTCAAATAACCTCAATAAGGAAGGAAAAAGTAGAAGTTACAACTGATATAATGGAAATACAAAATATCATCTATGAATACTATAAAAATATCTATCCACATAAACGTGAAAATGTGGAAAAAATGGACAAATGCTTAGAATCACACAGCCTCCCGGGCTAAATCACGAAGAACTAGAATTCATGAACAGGCTAATATCAAGAACCAAAACTGAAGCAGCAATAAATAATACCTTCTCAAAAGGAAAGGCCCAGACCAGATCGTTTCACACCTGATTTTTACCAGTTCTACAAAGAAAAATTGTTGCCTATTCTGCAGAAATTATTCCACAACATTGAGATGGAAGGAATCCTCCCCAACACATTTTATGAAGCCAACATCACCCTGATACCAAAACCAGGAAAGGACACAACAAAAAACAAAAACTACAGACCAATATCCCTTATGAATATAAATTCAAAAATTCTCAACAAAATTCTAGCAAACCAAATTCAGATGCTTATCAAAAAAAAAAAAAATCTTTCAGAACAAAGTTGGCTTCATCCCAGAGATGCAGGGCAGGTTAAACATACGCAAATCTATTAATGTAATTTAGCACACACACAAAAGAGAAGGAAAAACAAAGACCATATGATCCTTTCAAAAGATGCAGGAAAAGCATTTGAAAAAATTCAACACCCTTTTGTAATAAGAATGCTTAACAATATAGGCATAGACAAGGCCTACATAAAAATGATACAAGCCATATATGACAAACCCACAGCCAACATCATACTGAATGGGGAAAAACTGAAACCATTCCCCCTTAGACCTGGAACCAGACAAGGTTGTCCATTATCTCCACTTGTATTCAACATAGTGCTGGAAGTCCTTGCAAGAGCAATCAGGCAAGAGAGCAGAATTAAGGACTTCCAAATGGGGGCAGAAGAGATCAAACTCTCACTCTTTGCTGATGATATGATATTATACCTAGAAAAACCCAAGAATTAAACCAAGAGACTCCTGAAATTGATAAATGAATTCAGTAAAGTCTCAGGATACCAAATCAATACACACAAATCAGAGGCATTCATATATGCCAACAAAAGTCAAACTGAGAACCAAATCAAAGACTCAATAAACTTCACAATAGCAACAAAAGAAATAAAGTACCTAGGACTATATTTAACTAAGGAGGTAAAAGATCTATACAGGGAGAACTATGAAACACTGAGGAAAGAGATAGCAGAGCACATAAACAGGTGGAAAAACATACCATTCTAGTGGATTAGTACAATCAACATTGTTACAATGTCTGTACTACCCAAAATGATCTACAGATTCAATGCAATCCCTATTAAATTACCAACATCATTTTTTCACAGATATAGAAAAAATAATTTTACACTTTGTATGGAACCAGAGAAGACCCTGTTTAGCAAAAGCAATTTTAGGCAATAAGAATAAAATGGGAGGTATTAATTTACCAGACTTCAAACTATACTACAAGGCTATGGTCATTAAATCAGCTTGGTATTGGTACAAGAACATAGACACAGATCAGTAGAACAGAACTGAGAATCCACATATAAAACCATCCTCATATACCCATCTAATCTTTGACAAAGCAGACAAAAATATACACTGAGGAAAAGATTCCTTATTCAGTAAATGGTGCTGGGAAAACTGGATAGCCACATGTAGAAGACTGAAAAAAGACCAACACCTTTCACAACTCAAAAACTCAAATCACGGTGGATAGCAGACTTAAACATAAGGTGTAAAACTATTAGAATTCTAAAGAGAATGTGGGAAAAACTCTTATAGACATTGGCCTAGGCAAGGAATTTATGAAGAAGACCCCAAAGGCAATCACAGAAACAACAAAAATAAAGAAATGGGACCTGATCAAATTAGAAAGCTTCTGCACAGCCAAAGAAACTGTCACAAGAGCAAACAGACAACCTACAGAATGGGAAAAAATTTTCGCATGGTACACGTCTGACAAAGGATTGATAACTAGAATCTATTTAGAACTCAGGAAAATCAACAAGAAAAAAAATCAAACAACCCCATCAAAATGTGGGCCAAGGGCATGAATAGAAATTTTTTAAAAGAAGACAGAAGTATGGTCAACAAAAAATATGAGAAAATGCTCAACATCTCTAATCATCAGGGAGATGCAAATCAAAACCACAATGATATATCACTTATCTCCAGTGAGAATGGCCTTCATCAAAAAGTCCCAAAATAACACATGTTGTCGTGGATGTGGAGAGACAGGAACAGTCATACACTGCTGGTGGGACTGCAAACTAGTGCAACCTCTGTGGAAAGCAATATGGAGATACCTTAAATAGTTACAAGTAGACCTACCATTTGATCCAGAATCCCATTCTTGGGCATCTACCCAAAAGAACAAAAGACATTTTATAAAAAAAAGATGCCTGCACTTGAATGTTTATAGCAGCACAAATCACAATTGCAAAGATATGGAAACAACCCAAGTGCCCATCAATTCCTGAGTGGATTAATAAAATGCAGTATATGTATACCATGGAGTACTACTCAGCTATAAGAAACAACGGTGATATAGCACCTCTTGTATTTTCCTGGATAGAGCTGGGACCCATTCTACTAGGTGAAGTACCCCAAGAATGGAAAAATAAGTACCACCTTTACTCACCATCAAGTTGGTTTCACTGATCATCACCTAAGAGCACATTTAGGAATAACATTAATCGCATGTCAGGCAATTGTGGGGGGGAGGGTATGGGTGTATACATACATAATAAGTATGATGTGCATCATCTAGGAAATGGACATGATTGAGGCTCTGATTTGGGGATCAAGGGAAATATACATAGCCTAAGCTTCTGTACCCCCATAATATGCTGAAATAAAAAAGTCCCAAAACAATAAATGTTGGCATGGATGTAGAGAGATAGGATCACTGCTGGTTGGACTGCAAGCTGGTACAACCACTGTTGAACATAACATAGAGATAACTCAAAGTGCTAAAAGTAGAACTACCATTTGATCCAGCAATCCCATTACTGGACATGTACCCAAAGTAAAATGAGACATTCTATAAAGGAAGCCATCTGCACTAGAATGTTTATAGTGGCAAAATTAATAATTTCAAAGATGTGGAAACAATCCAAGTGCCCATCAATACATGACTGGATTAATAAATGTGTATGTATGCCATGGAGTTCTTCTCAGCCACAAAAACCAATGATTATCTAGCACCTCTTTTATTATCCTGGATAAAGCTGCAGCCCATTCTACTAAGTGAAGTATCACAAGAATGGAAAAACAAGCACCACATGTACTCACCATCAAATTGGTTTTTACTGATAAACACTAATGTGCACATATGTTAGTAACATTCATTGGGTGTTTGGCAGGTGGGAGGGGGAGAAGGTGATGGGTATATTCACACATAATGTGTGTGGTGTGCACCGTCTTGGGGATGGATACGCTTGAAGCTCTGACTTAGGTGGGGCCAGGGTAATATATCTAACCGAATCATTTGTACCTCCATAAGATGCTGAAATAAAAATAAATACATAAACCCTACAATGATGAGAAAAATATATAATATGTTTGGGAAGTATGAAAAATGGTTATGTTTAGCAAGAAAACTAAATATTTTAAATGAACCAAGAATAATACAAAACATTTACTTTTAAAATATTCCTGTATTATGTTATGCTGGGGAGATGTGTAGGAATAAAGTAGTGCAAAGGTATGCATTCCTAAAGCCATCTTCTAGCATGACTTCCAGTCCATATAGATACATTTTGCTTACCTTTGCATTAATTCCTAATATTACTGAGTGTTCACTGTGTCAGTGAGTGTGTGTGTGTGTGTGTGTGTTGTATTTGTGGTTGGTTAGTATGTTTTAACACTTCATTTACTTGTCAGAGTAACCATGATAAGGAAATTCAATTTATAAATATATGACTTAAAGAGATTTACTAAATCATGAAGTCTTACAGCCAGCAAATGTAAAAGCTGGGACTCCATGTCTTTAAACATTTTTGGTGTTATAGAGTAATAACTAGTGTTAAATGTAAGAGTGGATTTTCCAACAGTCAGAGATATCAAACGATAGAGTGAAGTAGTAAGCTTCCCTTTGCTAAATATTTTGAAGCAGAGGCTGGGATTCTATAGAACAAATTTCTAAATTGGAAGGGGATTTGGACTAGACAACCCTTGTAGACTCTTTAAAATCTACAAAATACATCTTTTCTACTACCTCCTTTCATAAAACAAGCTCCTTTCATATTTTAAATTTTAGTTTATGCAAGATATTACCTAAGTACTACTTTGCTGCCTTTCCATTTGCTTCCTATACTTACTCATTAGACATGACACTGTGCCTGTTTTGTTCACAATATACAGAGAGTTTATTACAGTGCTTGATATATATCAGGCTTTAAGTCCATATGTATTAAATGAATAAAGGAATTGAATGAATGAAACCCTGCAAGTTCCTAAATTTTTTTCTTAATCATCAAGGAAATAGATTCTACTCATAAAAGTGAAGAACTTTTGATTCCCAACCCTGGTACCAATGAGATATGTACATGGCTTATTTTGGGTAACTCATTTATTCTCTCTGAGTCTCAGATTTATCACCTATAAATGGGAATAATAGTTAATATTTATTTTACTAGTAAATGAGATGGTGGCTCACAAAGTGTTCTGTAAATTACAGAGTGCCTTACAAATGTACAGAATTTTCCAGTACAATTAGAATTTCATATTTATAATTTAAAATTTCTTTTTGAAAATTGAAAATCTATTATCCATATAAGTAGAGATTAGTAATATTTGATTAGCCAACTTTCCAAATCTCCAAGCATGTTGTATAAACTAATACTTGATTTTGAGTGTTGATGAATGGAAATAGTAATATTACCCCACATATTAAGCAACCTCAAAAGTACCTCTCTTCAGAATTTATGCTTTCATTATTAGAAGAGGAGTAGAGTTCAGAAATGGCCTCATGGATACTAGGATATAAGTTAATGACCATTCCTTCCTCTTAGCCTTAATACCATCCAGTTCTGCTATGAAGTGAAAGAGATGTACCTTTTGTATCATTCACATTTTCACAATTGTTTCTTTCTTTGCAATAATCTCATGAAATAATATTTTGGTTACTGATTAAAGGAGATAGCTTTTACCACAGAAAAAACGCACTTCAAAATAAAGTTGATTTTAGTCAGGAGCAGTGGCTCAAGCCTGTAATCCTAGCAGTCTGGGAGGCCAAGGCGGGAGGATCACTTGAGGTCCGGGGTTTGAGACCAGCCTGAGCAAGATTGAGACTGCATATCTATTAAAAATAGGAAAAAAATAAAAGAAAAAATAATAAAGTTGATTTTGATAAAGATATGCTGAAAACGTTGATTAAATGTATATTGATATAAAGTGGAGGGGATAATTTAATTACCATGTAAATGGTCATTTTCCTAGTTTCTGTGTTGCGTGGTGAATTCTCAAGTATTCATTATATAAGTAGAAAAACAAATAAAACAGGGCCACACATAAACCAATAATGATGGTGTGTTACAAAGCAAGGAGTATGAATTCATATTTTTACCAGAGGTACAAGAGAGAGAAAATCTATTTCTTAATTTTAACTAATGCTTAATATTGACTTGAACTTGTTGTTGAAGCTAAAATTGTGTGGTCACATCTTGATAATGTTTAATTTTATAGCAAACATTTATTAAATAACTGTCATATTCTACATATACCATAAGGTACATTTAGGAAATAAAAGTAACTTAATATGGCTAGAGAAAAATAGTATGCAAATTTATTGAGTGATGAGGCTAGGAAAATAAGCATAATTCAGAAAATGAACGCCATTTAATGTACCAAGCTAGGAAGGTTGGACTTTTACATTTTGGTATTAGGAAGTCATTGAAAGATGTAAACCTGAGAAATAATATGATTGCATTTAATTTTTTAAATAAAATGGAATTAATAGAATTAGCAATAGCTTTGAAACAATTTTGAAGACATTTATGTTTACAAGAATGATCTTAGTGGAGAGGTGGACAAATAAACCGAAGTCACATTTTAGAGAGTGAAGGTAAACAACATAGGGCAATAGCTAAAGAAGGATATAAGGTCATGAGAGGTTTTTGTTGTTGTTGTTGTTGTTGTTCTGTTTTGTTTTGTTTTTAATGAAACAGATTAGACCATACCTGAACTTATTAATTTGTTAAGGGGAAGGAGTAGAGGTTGAATAGTAGAGATTGAGAATGTAGAAAAAAAATTTGGTTGGATTAATGAGCTAGGCTCAAGAAAATACAAGAAGGAATCAAATCAAGATGATTGCTAAATGATATGACCCTAATGGAGAACAATATCATATCATCCTCTGAGACTGAAGGAAAGGAATGGCAATAATAGAGTCACTCTTCAGCTTACCAGCTTGTGAATTACATTACTAATAGCTGAAGTTCTACTGGTTCTTAGACCTACCAAAAAATCACATAGGATCTCAATCAATGCAAATCACCCTCTTAGTATCTCTGGAGGTCCCAGAGGATGTTTTATATATCCTGAAAGTTAAGTTTATTTTTTATGTGATTTCAATATACCTCTGTCTTATTTTGTCCATGAACTGGGTTCCTTTGGTATCTCTTAAAGGACCATATCATTCTACTTCAGCACAGGCACTGGAACCCTTGCGATGGCAAGTTACATGATGTTATGTTATTAAGTTTGAAGAAGCGTTGCTCCTCTTTTATGTGATATAGTCTGTCAGAGAGGTACCCAAAGTGCTATATATATCCCACATATTTACATAATTTTAGTGAGACATAACAGATAACACTAAAATTAGAATTCTAGGTCTATGACTAGAGAATGTGGGCAGATTGAATAACATAGTGTTGAGATTCTGAATCATGGATGGGATGAAGAGAAAGGGAGGAATTGTCGAAGGCATTACCAAAAGCTTCCCATGAAAAGATAGTCTGGTTAATCAACATGGCATATATGTGTAACCTCCTGGATTCCTGCACCCAGAGAGGGAGGCATAGATCTCAGTCTGCTACACATGAGTGGATCATTCCCCCACAAGAAAAGCATTGTGAATCGATGGAGAATCAGCGTGGGACATAAAAAGAAGGAAAAGGAAAAGGTGAACAGGAGATAAGATTGTGAAAATCTTGAGAGTGCAATACAATGAAGAGAGAGTAGAACATGGGATGGCTGTGCCTTCCTTGTCAGCGAGTCGGGTGGGATCAGTCCCACAGGAGAACGTCTAGCTTCCCCACTGGCGTCCACAACCACTCAGACAGGCATTTGCCTGAAGTCAGTGCAAAATCACCACAGGAGATGTGGGGCTCTGTGGAGAGGAGACATTAGTGGAAAGCATCTTGAACTCCCTGAGCTCTGTGCCAAGACTGCACTGGGCAGAGGCTGGACTGGTCTGAGATACTGCTGCAGACAGTTAGGAGACAGGTAAATTGCCTCTACCACTCAATGGGTCCACATCAACAGAGGTGAAAATTAATTAGGGGACTCTAACCTGGAAACCGCCGCTGGCTAATAGGCCCGCTCAGGGTGGATCAGAAAGAGCGAGATCTCCAGCTGAACAGGAGTGAGATTGTGGGAGGACGACATAAAAGAGACAAGGGAGCATCCTGATGACTCAGTCCCCTGACCTGGCACCTACCAACCCCTGAAAAATCACCCCCCAGTGCTGGCACTCTGCGCGGGGGAAGTTGCCATTTTCAGGGTCCACAGCCTAGCCGCTGCAATGTGATATGGTGTCAGGCGGCTCCCTTCCCCCAGGCCAGGGACTCTCGAGACAAGCTCCACCCTTATATGACTTACAGTCAATGGTCCCATTTTGATGTGTTAACTGAGTGCTCCCCAAGTCATGAGAGACTAGCGCCTGGATCTTGCAGGCACTGGGACAGGGGAGACTATCGCCCACTGGATCTACAGCCACTGGGGTGCTGGGTGAACAGTGGCACCACCATCCAAGAAGTACTCAAAACAGAGTTACACAAGGACCAGCACAAGAAAGGCCCAAGAATGTAAAACTACTCAAGAGCTAAAGATCAAAGGCCAGATACTAAAATGGCTCAAGAGAGAAAACATAGCATGAAGTTCTACCCATCCGGATGAACGGAAATCTGTCCCACTTATCAGTTCTCTCAATAAATGTGAATGGCTTGAAATCCCCACTCAAGAGACATAGGCTTGCACAATGGATAAAAAAATACAAGCCAAGTATCTGCTGACTTCAGGAAACTCATCTAACTGGCAAAGATGCATTTAGACTGAAAATAAAAAGGGTGGAAATTGATATTTCATGCAAATGGAAGCCAAAAGAAAGCTGGTGTGGCAGTTTTAATCTCAGATAATTTAGTTTTTAAATCAACAAAAGTAATGAAAGACAAAGATGGTCACTATATACTGGTGAAGGTTACAGTTCAACAAGAAGACATAAATATACTTAATATATACGCACTCAACTTAGGTGCACCCAGATTCATAAAGCAAACCCTGCCTGTTCTAAACCAAATGATAAACAGCAACAGTATAATAGCCAGAGAATTCAACACCCTGCTGATGGCACAGGACAGATCCTCCAAACAGAAAATAAAGAAATAATCGACTTAAACAGAATGCTAGAACAAATGGGCCTGACTGACATTTACAGGACATTCTATCCAAAATCCAGTGAATATACATTCTTCTCATCAGCTCATAGGACATTGTCTAAGATTGACCATATCCTAGGGCACAAAGCATACCTTAACAAATTTAAAAGAAATAGTAATTATACCATGTATCTTCTCAGATCACAGTGGAATACAAGTAGAATTTAACTCTAACAGAAATTTTAATTTCTAATCAAAATCATGGAAGCTAAACAACCTACCACTGAACGATTATTTTATAAATGAGGAAATCAAGATGGAAATCAAAAGATTCTTTGAACTAAATGACAAAAGAGACACAAGTTATCAAAATCTGTGGGACACAGCTAAAGCAGTCCTGAGAGGAAAATTTATTTCCATAGATGCCTATATCCAAAAAACAGAAAATTTGCAAATAAACAACCTAATGAATCGACTCAAAGAGCTGGGGAAAGAAGAACACACCAACCCCAAACCGAACACAAGAAATAAAATTAATAATATCAAATAAGAACTAAATGAAATTGTCAACAGGAAAACTATATGGAAGATTAACAACACAAAATGTTGGTTCTTTACAAAGATAAACAAAATTGACACACCTAAGGCTAGACTAATGAAAAGCAGAAAAGACATATCTCTAATAAACTCCATCAGGAAAAAACGGAGAAATAACCACTGATGCCACAGAGATACCAAATATAATGTATCAATACTACAAATATCTATATGTACACAAACTGGAAAATGTGGAAAAAATGGATGAATTTTTAGAAACACATAGCCTCCCTAGGCTCAACCAGAAAGAAATAGAATTCCTGAACATACCAATATAAAGTACTGAAATTGAAACAGCAATAAAAAAAAAAAAAAACCTTTCTAAAATGAAAAGCACTGGACCGGATGGTTTCACACCTGAATTTTACCTCACCTACAAAGAAGAACTCGTGCCTATCCTGGAGAAATATGGAATCCTCCCCAATACATTTTATGAAACCAAAATAACCCTGATATCAAAACCAGGAAAGGATGCAACAAAAAACAAAAACTACAGAGCAATATCCCTTATGAATATAGATGCAAAAATTCTCAACAAAATCCTAACAAACCAAATTCAGATGCTTATAAAAAAAATCATTCAGAACAAAGTTGGCTTCATCCCAGAGATGCAGGGATGGTTAGACATAAGCAAATGTATTAATGTAATTCAGCACACAAAAAAGAAGTAAAAACAAAGACCATATGATCCTTTCAATATACGCAGAAAAAGCATTTGACAAAATAAAACACCCTTTTATGATAAGAATGCTTAAAAAAATAGGCATGGAGGGGCCCACCTACAAATGATACAAGCCATATATGACAAACCCATAGCCAACATTATACTGAATGGGGAAAAACTGAAAGCATTCCCCCTTAGAACTGGATCCAGACAAGGTTGCCCATTATCTCCATTGTATTCAAAATACTGCTGGAAGTCCTTGCAAGAGCAATCAGGCAAGAAAGCAGAATTAAGGGCATCCAAATGGGAGCAGAAGAGATCAAACTCTCACTCTTTGCTGATGATATGATATTATATCTAGAAAATCCCAAAGAGTCAACCAAGAGACTCCTGTGATTGATAAATGAATTCAGTAAAGTCTCAGGATACCAAATCAATACACACAAATCAGAGGCATTCATATATGCCAATAACAGTCAAACTGAGAACCAAATCAAAGACTCAATACCCTTCACAAAAGCAACAAAGAAGGGGCTGAAGAAACGGCAGATTCGGAGTGACCTCCTGGCTCTCTGCTCCCTAAGTAGGCTGTGAAGAACGTTGACAACTACACATGAGTGGATCGCTCTTCCACAGGATCAGCTTCATGAATCTGCAGAGAAGCAGTGCGGGAAAAGCAGCGCTGGAAAAAAATAAGGTGAATTGGATAATCGAACACAAAGTCCAGAGAGTGTGAGATATATAATAGGGAACAGAGTGTGGGTCGGTCGCACCCAGCGGCCGGCCAGGGCAAGGTGATCTGACCCATAGGAGGACTACTCTTCCTCCACTGACCTCCATAACCAAGCAGGCAGGCAAATGCCTATAGTAAGTGCTAAGTACTAGGAGGGGCAGACAGGCTGTGTGGAGTAGAGAAAGGAGCGGGAAACATTTTGAACTCTGAAGTGTGCTGTGCTGGGTCTGCTCAGGGTAGGGGAGGGACTAATCTGAGCTGATACTTCCTGGTTCCACAGGTGGGAGTTTGGAGACAGGCTTATCACTTCAGGAGGCTGCCAAGACCAGAACAAGGGAAGTGAACAACAAAAAGGAGGCTTGGCACTCAGAAAGTGCTGAAGATTTTGCTGGCACGGGGTGGGACAGAGTACACTTCCCTCCTACTGAACAGCTGTGAGTCAGGAGGTTAGGGAAGCAGCAGGCTCAGGAAGCAGCTCCTAGAGACAGCATGCCAAACCCAGCCCCACTCCCTGCCATGCAGTCCTCCAGCCCTGGCTCTCTGTGGGTGGGCAGCCACCATTTTGGGAGTCTATAGCCTAAAATCACCATGGTGTGCTACCCAGGCAACGGACTCAGGCAACGCCCTTGCCCCTGCTGGGCAGAGAGGGTTCTGTCCTTGGGAGGAGGGGAGTAAGGAGAGTAGCCACCTTCTCTCCCAACCCAGCCACTGGCCTGTTAGAGCAGGCAGCTCAAAGCCCACCTTTGAAGGAGTAGAATAACGAGAGAAGCTGCTTTCTTGGCTGAGTCACCAGGAAATCTCCAGCAGCAACACGTCCCAACTAGCAGCCTTTGTTTTGTGCCAAAGGGACAAAACTGGCCTATACAAGGGCAGAGTAGCAAAGATGACTGTTTTGAAAGCTTAAACGCCCCACAGGATTGCTTTCACCACTTTCCTGTGACTCGGCTGTTGTGATGATTCCCCCAAAGGGTTGAACTCCGCCCTAGAGGCCACTTTTCAAGCTGTGAACCACGATAGATCACGACCCCCTCTTTGCATTGTCTCTGCCACTGGGCTACCGTGCACTAGTGGGACAGAGCATATTCCTAAAAGGGTATAGTAGTGATGGAGGCTGCTCTTCGAGCTGAAACCTGTGGTAACCTCTTTGCTGAGACTTGGTTGCGGGTTTCTCCTCCCAAAGTGACAAACTGCACCCTGGGAAGGGCGGATAGGCAAGAAAGGCTGCTTTCAGGGCTGAGACCCATGGTGGGGGACTGAGGGCTTTGGCTGCTAAGAGGCCACTGGTGTTTCATGCTGAAGAGAGGGACCCTGCCTCCAGAGGAGGCAGAGTAGCAAGGTAAGCCCCTTTCAGGTCTGGGTCTCTCAGTGGCCTTGGGCAGGGCTTCTCCAACAGCCCTGAGGTGTGTACTTCGTACCAACTAGACAAACCCTGCCCTTGGGTGGGTGGAGTAACGAGAGTAACCACTTCCTGCACTGAGACACCCGGAGGCCCCAGGAAGTGCCCTTTCCCTGAGTCCGGCGGGTGATCCTCCCCTCTGACAAGGCAGACCCCACCTTCAGAGGAAGGGAGAAATGAGAAAAGACATTTTCGGGGCTGGGGCTTGCAGCAGTCTCAACCAACGCTCCTCCCCCAGCCCACGAGGACAGACTCAGCCCTAGAAGGCAGAGAGAATGGTGAAAAGTCCCTTTCCTTGTGTGACTAGCATGAATCTGTGGGACCTTGGAACTAAGAAGAAAGGGAAAGATTGCTGTCTTGACACAGTGGATTGGTTTTGATCATCTGATAAGATCTTAGCACAAGTGCTTACCTTTGGCGCCCAGGCTGTTGCCAGATTAGGGGCTTGTGGTCTGGGAAGGAAACTCTTGACCAGAGTCCTTAGCTATTTCACCAACTGAACCACCCCCCCCATCAGGAGCTGCCTCATAAGGGTGGCGAAAGAGTCCTGAATAACATATTAGCAGCTCTCCCCTAGCTGTAGGCCAAGCAACATCTGAAGAATACACTGTTAGTCTCGAGGGCACCTGTTGTTCTTCTCACCCCACCTAAAGTGGTAACAGGGCTCAAATAACCCTTGGGTGTGGCAGGGAATTCCCCAAAGCCTGAGGCACCTGTATTTCCCATTTGGGGGGTTAGAGTTGAATACAAAGTTATTGGTAGACCTTGGTAACTGACTCCTCCACACAAACTACTAGCAACGAAACAGAGGGTAACTTCATAGCCCAACACAGTGTCTTCCGTCTCAAACTAGTGGTCGGCAGTGGAGTCACACACACAAGAGTTATCCAACTCCTGGGAGTTTAAGCAAAGGATACAAACTCACTAATCTCCATAAGCAGAAGGAGAAGACAACAGGTCAGAGATAACCCAACAGTCCAAAACACCTCTAAGACAACATAGGGCCAGAGCACATCTCCCCAGCATTGTCAAGGGACATCCGTTTGGAGTTCCAGAATTAAGTCTATAAACCAGTCCCAACACCACCAGTCCTTGACAAAGTAGCCTGATGAGAAAGAATCAGAAAAAGAACACAGGAAACATGAAAGATCAGGGAGAAAATTCACCTCCAAAAGAAAATATTCAAACTCCATCAATTGATGCCAACTTACATGATGCAATTAATCTGACAGAGGAAGAATTCTGAATATGGATTATTAGAAAACTAAATGGAATTGAAGAGAGAATAGAATCCCAACATAAAGAAACCACAAGATCAATTCAGGAAATGAATGAAAAATTCTCTAAAGAAATTTAAATACTTCAGAAAAACCAAACAGAAATCTTGGCAATGAAGGAAGCATTCAAGGAACTACAAAACACAGTAGAAAGCCTCAAGAATAGAATGGATGATGCAGAGGAAAGAATCGCTTTGACGCTTGAATGCCTTTGAGCTAAACAAATCGGATGAAGAAAAAGAACACAGAAACAAGACACAAGACCAAAACATACAAGAAATGTGGGATTACATGAAGAAGCAAAATATTAGAATCATTGGCATTCCAGAGGGAGAAGAAGAAAACTCACAAGGGCTGGAAAACTTATTTCATGGAATTCTGGAGGAAAATATGCCTGGCCTGGCCAGAAATCTTGATATCCAGATACAAGAAGCACACAGAACTCCTGGGAGACTCAATGTGAAAAGGCAATCGCCACATCATGTAGTTATTAGTCTGACCAAAGTAAACACAAAAGAAGCAATTCTCCGAGCAGGGAGATGAAAGCAACAAATAAACTACAAAGGAAAGCCTATCAGACTAACTGCAGATTTCTCAACTGAAACTTTACAAGCCAGAAGGATTGGGTGCCTATCCTTACTCTTCTAAGGCAGGAAAATGCCCAACCTAGAATTCTTTATCCGGCAAAGTTAAGTTTCATCTATGAGGGAGAGATAAAGTCCTTCCCAGACAAGTAATCACTGATGGAATTTGCAAAGATCAGATCAGCCCTACAGGAAGTACTCAGACCTGCATTACACACCGAACACCACAATAGATACTCTTCAAAGTAAAATCACTCAATAGTCCAAGGCTAGAACTTGGACTTCATGATGGCTCAAGGAGTAAAACAAAACAACAGGACGTCACCCAACAATATGAATGGAAATCTACCTCAAATATCAATCGTCTCAGTAAATATGAATGGCTTAAACTTCCCTCTGAAGAGACAGAGACTAGCAGAGTGGACAAAAATCCACAAGCCTGGTATCTGCTGTCTACAGGAAACACATCTAATCCACAACGATGCCTTCCAGCTGAAGGTCAAGGGCTGAAAAACTATCATCCAGGAAAATGGAACTCAAAAGAAACCAGGGGTAGCTATACTATTTTCAGATAACATAAGCTTTAAAATAGCAAAAGTAAAAAAAGGACAAAGGTGGCCACTATATAATGGTGAAAGGGAATATCCAACAAGAAGAATTAACAATTCTTGATATTTATGCACCCAACCCAGGAGCACCCAGTTACATAAAGCAAACCTTGTCAGATCTAAATAGCATGATAAACAATAATGCCATAATAGCAGGGGACATCAACACGCCACTGAATGAACTGGACAGATCTTCCAAACAGAAAACAAGCAAAGAAATAATGGACTTAAATGGAGCTCCAGAACAAAAGTGTCTGGCAGATCTCTACAGAACATTCCACCCAAATAAAGTCGAATATACATTCTTCACATCAGCCCATGGAATGTTTTCCAAAAATTGATCACATACTAGGCCACAAATAAGACCTCAACTAATTAAAAAAAAAATAGAAATGATTCCTATATCTTCTCTGATCATAGTGGTATAAAATTAGAGTTCAACTCCAACAGAAATACTCGCCACCTCACAAAGTCATGGAAATTAAACAATCTATTGTTGAATAACTTTGGGTCAAGTAGGAAATACAGAAGGAAATCAAGAGTTTCTTTGCACTAAATGATAACGGAGATGCAGGTTACCAAAACCTGTGGGATACAGCAAAAGTACACCTGAGAGGAAAACTAATAGCAATAAATGCTCACATCCAAAAACCAGGAAGATCAGAAATCTACAATCTAACATCCAGTCTCAAGGAATTGGAAAAGGAAGAGCAAACCAATTCCATACCTAGTAGAAGAAAAGAAATTACTAAGATCAAGGCAGAACTAAAAGAAATTGAGAAGAAGAGAATTATACAGAAGATCGACAAAACCAAAAGCTGGTTTTTTGAAAAGATAAACAAAATTCACAGCCCTCTTGCCAGATTGACAAGAATTCAAAGGGAAAGGACACTAATAAACTCAATTAGAAATGAAAAAGGAGAGGTCACAACAGATACGACAGAAATACAAAACATTATTTTTGATTACTATAAAAACCTGTATGCCCAAAAAGTACATAATGAGGAGGAAATGGACAAATTCCTGGAAACATACAACCTCCCTAAGTTCACCCAGAAGGTTACAGAATTTCTGAACAGACCAATCTCAAGCTCGGAAATTGGAGCAGCAATTAAAAACCTCCCAAAACAAAAAAGTCCCAGACCAGATGGCTACACTTCAGAGTTTTACCAAACATTCATAGAGGAACTCATATGTATTCTACAGAAATTATTCCACAACATTGAGAAAGATGGTATCCTTCCTAACTCATTCTGTGAAGCCAATATCACCTTGACACCAAAGCCAGCAAAGGACACAACAAAAAAAGAAAACTACAGACCGATATCCCTTATGAATATAGATGCAAAAATCCTCAACAAAATTTTAGCAAATAGAATCCAGCAGCATATCAAAAAAATAATTCACTATGACCAGATGGGCTTTATTCCAGGGATGCAAGGCTGGTTCAACATACGCAAATCTATTAATGCAATTCGCCTCATAAATAAAAGTAAGGACAAAGACCATATGATTCTCTCAATAGATGCAGAGAAAGCATTTGACAAAGTCCAGCACACCTTTATGATAAAAACTCTGAACAAAATAGGCATAGACGGGTCATACCTTAAAATTATCAAATCCATTTATGACAAACCCATGGCCATTATCATACTGAATGGGGAAAAATTGAAACCATTCCCACTTAGAACCGGTAGCAGACAAGGTTGCCCACTATCTCCTCTTCTATTCAAGATAATGTTGGAAGTCCTTGCTAGAGCAATTAGACAAGAGAGGGGTATTAAGGGTATCCAGATGGGGGCAGATGAGATCAAACTCTCGCTCTTTGCCAATGATATGATATTATATCTAGAAAACCCCAAGGAATCAACCAAGAGACTCCTAGAATTGATAAATGAATTCAGTAAAGTCTCAGGATACCAAATCAATACACACAAATCAGAGGCATTCATATATGCCAATAACAGTCAAGTCAAATTTCAAATCAAAAAACGCAATACCTTTTTCAGTAGCCTCAAGGAAATTAAATATCGAGGAATATATTTAATGAAAGATGTGAGAGACATATACATGGAGAACTACGAGACAGTAAGAAAAGAAATTACAGAAGATGTAAACAGATGGAAAACTCTACCTTGCTCATGGATTGGTAGAATCAAAATCATTAAAATGTCCATACTGCCTAAAGTGGTCTACAGAATTAATGCAGTCCCTATCAAAGTACCATCATCATTTTTTACACATCTAGAAAAAATAGTTCTATGTTTTGTATGGAACCAGAGAAGACCTTGTATAGCCAAAGCAATCTTAAGTAAAAAAGAACAAACTAGGAGGTATCAGTCTACCAGACTTGAAGTTGTACTACAAGGCTATAGTAACTAAAACAGCATGGTATTGGCACAAGAATAGAGACATAGACCTTTGGAACAGGACTGAGAATCCAGAGATGAAACCATCCACATATGGTAACCTAATCTTTGACAAAGCAGACAAAAATATACACTGGGGAAAAGAATCTCTTTTCAATTAATCGTGCTGGGAAAACTGGATAGGTACATGCAGAAGATTGAAACTGGATACCCACCTCTCACCTCTCACAAAAATCAATTCAAGATAGATAGCAGACTTAAACCTAAGGCATGGAACCTTAAGAATTCTAGAAGAAGATGTTGGAAGACCCGTTCTGACATACGCCTAGCCAAAGAATTTTTGACAAAGACCCCCAAAGCAATAACAGCAACAAAAATAAATAAATGGGACCTGATCAAACTAAAAAGCTTTTGCAGAGCCAAGAAAACTATCATTAGAGTGAATAGACAGCCTACAGAATGGGGGAAAATATTTGCTCTCTACACATCCGATAAAGGGCTGATAACAAGAATCTATCTAGAACTTAAAAAATCAACAAGAAAAAAATCAAACAACGTCATTAATAAATAGGCAAAGGACATGAACAGAAACTTTTCAAAAGAAGACAGAGTAATGACCAGCAAACATATTAAAAATGCTCAACATCTCTAATCATTAGAGAAATACAAGTCAAAACCACAATGGGATATCGGCTAATTCCAGTGAGATGGGCCTCTATCAAAAAAATCCCAAAACAACAAATGCTGGTGAGGATTTTGAGAGACAGGAACACTCTTACACTGTTGGTGGGACTGCAAATTAGTGCAACCTCCGTGGAAAACAATCTGGTGATACCTCAAAGAGGTAAAACTAGAAATACCATTCAATCCAGCAATAGCACTATTAGGCATCTACCCAAAAGAACAAAAGACATTCTATAATAAAGACATCTGCACCCAAATGTTTATGGCAGTACAATTCACTATTGCAAGGATGTGGAAACAACCCAAGTGCCCGTCAATTCATTAGTGGATTACTAAAATTTGGTATATGTATACAATGGAATATTACTCAATTATAAGCAATGGCAGTGATCTAGCACTGCTTATATTTTCCTGGATTGAGCCTGAGCCCATTTTCCCCAGTTAGGTATCACAAGATTGGAGGAATAGTCTACACATATGCTCCCTGTCAAATTGGTACTAACTGATCAACACTGTGGTGCTCACATGGTAGTAATATTCTCCAGGGATTACGGGGTTGGGGGTGACAACTCACAGCTAAGGGTCACAGACATGGTGAGCATTTTAGAGGGGAAGTGCTTGCCTCTAAACCTCGCTTGGGTGAGGCAAAGTCATAAAATGAAACAAAACTATTTTTTTTTAAAGTAACAACAACACAGTGTCCTATGTCACTGCAGAATTCTATGAACTGGGTATTTTTTCTTACAAGAAAACTAAGCATTGTAACTATTCAGTAAAATGATTTTTCTCAATTTATAGATTAGGAAACTAAAGCCCAGAGATATGAATGTGTTGCCCAAAGTTACACAGTAAATAGCACAGCTGGATTTATTTAAATTGAAACAATGTATGTACATGGTAAAACATTTGAACTGTGTGAGAAGTGGTATCACATAAGGTGAGCTGCCATAGTACTTCCAACCCTTATTTTCTTTCTCCAGAAGAAAGCTACAGAAGAAGGCTGTATTAAGATTTTTTGTAAAATTATTTTTCTATATCTGTGAAAAATGATGTGGGTAATTTAATAGGGATTGCATTGAATCTGTAGATAACTTTGGGCAGTGTAGACATTTTAACAATGTTGATTCTTCTGATCCACCAGCATGGTATGGTTTTCCACCTATTTACAAGCTCTGTGATTTCCTTCCTCAGTGCTTTGTAGTTCTCCCTATAGAGGTCCTTTACCTCCTTAGTTAAATATATTCCTAGGTATTTATTTTCTTTGTTGCTATTTTGAAGGGTATTGAGTCCTTAATTTGGTTCTCCGTTTGACTGTTATTGGCATATATGAATGCCTCTGATTTGTGTGTATTGATTTTGTATCCAGAGACTTTACTTAATTCATTGATCAGTTCCAGGAGTCTCTTGGTTGAATCCTTGGGGTTTTCTAGATATAACATCATATCATCAGCAAAGAGTGAGAATTTGATCTCTTCTTTCCCTATTTGGACTCCCTTGATTCTGCTCTCTTGCCTGATATCTCTCGCAATGATTTCCAATACTATGTTGAAAAGTAATGGGGACAGTGGGCAGCCTTGTCTGGTTCCAGTTCTAAGTGGGAATGCTTTCACTTTTTCCCCATTCAGTATGATGTTGACTGTGGGTTTGTCATATATGGCTTGTATCATTTTTAGATAGGCTCCATCTATGCCTATTTTGTTAAGTGTTCTTATCATAAAAGGGTGTTGAATTTTGTCAAATGCTTTTTCTGCATCTATTGAGAGGATCATATGATCTTTATTTTTGCTTCTAATTATGTGGTGAATTACATTTATGTATTTGTATGGAACCAGAGAAGACCTCGTTTAGCAAAAGCAATTTTAAGCAACAGAAACAAAATGGGAGGTGTTAATTTGCCAGACTTCAAACTATACTACAAGGTTGTGATTATTAAATCTGCTTGGTATTGTCACAAGTGCAGGGACACAGACCAGTGGAACAGAACAGAAAATACAAATATAAAACCATCCTCATATAGCCATCTAATCTTTGACAAAGCAGACAAAAACATACTCTGGGGAAAAGATTCCTTATTTAATAAATGTTGCTGGGAAAACTGGATAGCCACATGTAGAAGACTGAAACAGGACCCACAGCTTTCACCTCTCACAAAAATCAAATCACGGTGGATAACAGACTTAAACCTTAGGTCGGAAACTATTAGAATTCTAGAAGAAAATGTAGGAAAGACTCTTACAGACATTGGCGTAGGCAAAGAATTTATGAAGAAGACTTCTAAGGCAATCACAGCAACAACAAAAATAAATAAATGGTTCCTGATTAAATTAAAAAGCTTCTGCACAGCCAAAGAAACATTCATGAGAGTAAACAGACCACCTACAGAATGGGAAAAAAATTTTGCATACTACACATCATATAAAGGACTGATAACAAGAATCTATTTAGAACTCAGGAAAATCGGTAAAAAAAAAAATCGAAGAACACTATCAAAAAGTGGGCAAAGGACATGAATAGAAATGTTTCAAAAGAAGATATAAAAATCACTAACAAACATATGAAAAAATGTTCAACATCTCTAATCATCAGGGAAATGCAAATTAAAACCACAATGAGATATCACTTAACTTCAGTGAGAATGGCCTTTATCAAAAAGTCCCAAAACAACACATGTTGGCATGGATGCGGAGAGACAGGAACAATCATACACTGCTGGTGGGACTGTAAACTAGTGCAACCCCTATGGAAAACAATATGGAGATACCTTAAACAGATTCAAGTAGACCTACCTTTTGATCCAGCAATCCCATTATTGGGCATCTACCCAGAAGAACAAAAGTCATTCTATAAAAAAGACACTTGCACCCGAATGTTTATAGCAGCACAATTCACAATTGCAAAGATGTCTAGACAACCCAAATGCCCATCAATTCAGGAATGGAATAGCAAAATGTGGTATATGTATACCATGGAGTATTACTCAGCTATAAGAAATAACGGTGATATGGCATATCTTTGGTTCTCCTGGAGAGAGTTGGAACCCATTCTATTAAGTGAAGTATCCCAAGAATGGAAAAATAAGCACCACATGTACTCACCAGCTAATTGGTTTCCCTGATCATCACCTAAGTGCACATTTGGGAATAACACCAATTGGGTATCGGACAGAGGTGGGAGTTGGGGGCAGGGATGGGTGTATACCTACTTGATGATTTCGATGCGCACTGTCTGGGGAATGGACACGCTTGAAGTTCTGACTGGGGGGGATGGGGGGAGAGGATGCGTGCATACCTACGTGATGAGTGCGATGAGCACTGTCCAGGGAATGGACACACTTGAAGCTCAGACTCGGGGGGATGGGGAGGCATGAGAAATATATATAGCCTGAACTTTTGTACCCCCATATTGAGCTGAAATAAAAAATAAAGAAAGAAAGAAAGAAAAAAGATTTGTTATATATAATTTTAGACATACTTTATATCTATGCAGACATTTTAATAACAGTAAGATTCCTAGTATAATACTCTTCACCAACTCACTTTATTCACTTGACATTATATTTGGAGAAACATTTTATAGCAAAATCTATATAACCACATAGATGTGGTGTTCTTTTAAAAAGCTTCCAAGTATTTCTTTCTATTGTGATTAGAGAAACTAAAATAGATGCCCCTTTATCAACTAGATTGGACTCTAAGATTAAGGGAAAAAAGTTGCCTATGGGCAAGGAGGGTTCAGGACTTGGTTAACATGGCAACTTCCTAAACTCCTAGGGCTAATTTAAGAAAACCACACACATGCTAAACTCACTAACAAAAGGAGCTATCAGGCAACTTGTCAGACTTTTCCTACCTATGATTTCAGTCAAGACTACTATAGGTTTGATTGAACAAAGGATCAGCCTTACAAACACTCTTTCCTCATAAACAACTGTAGACCTCAAACCAGTTTTATCCAGCTTACAGAGAGACTGCACACAAACTAACTTTGTATCTTATAGTTCACCTTTTGAAGTAAAGAGCCAAATCCACCTCATTGTTTTTCTTTTTTTTAAATTTCAGAATATTATGGGGATACAAACATTTTGGTTACATGTTATGATTCGCCACATCCACCTCATTTTAATGCTAAATCCTGACCCCAAAATAAACTTAGGAAGTATCTTACATATATGTTTACCCATTGTGCATGCCCCTGACCCTCTCATAAGTATGTATTTTTTTCCTCATACCCAATGAATATATATGACTCTATTGTGTAATATAGACCCTGTGACTCATAAAACCCAACATGCCCTTTCTCTCTCAGAAGAGAGAGTGGTCCATACCGGAGACTATATTTCCCCATTTTGCAACCTGATATGGCCAATAAAACTCTCTTTTCTACTACTTAGCTATCCTGGTGGTCTTTTTGATGACACTATGAAAATAAAACACATGTATTATAACTAATTAATTTAATTAGTTCCAAAAAATAATCATATATTTTCCAAAGTTTTAGAGCTAGGATTTGGAGATTAGATTCCCTCAATTGTTATTTTTTTCTACTACACAACACTATTTCTAACCCTTTAATTTTTTACATGAACAAATTGACATCTAGTAAGTGTAAGTGTTTTTCCCACAATGCCAGGTGACATTACTCTCTTCAGGAAGTTTTTCATGTAGCCTATCACTTTAATACTTTAATGGATTTTTTTAAAAAACACTTTAGCAAAACTTTTAGACATATGAAATATAACACTTTTGAAAATAGATAAACACTTCTTCTTCACAGTATTTATTTGCAGGCATTCCTCATTTTAAATCAGGTAGATATCAGAGGCATCTTATCTGGGGAGCTTAGGAGCAGATAGGTCATGTAATATGAGCTCTGATCATATGTTGCCTGTTTTTGTATTGATGACTTATTCAGTACTATAAAAATAGAGAAAATTAATCCACCCATCCTTTTTAAATTTCCTCCTGGTATCTTGGCAATATGCAAAGTTTAAGAATAGGATATCTGCTTAAGCCTGTCCTTTCATAAGGTTATATTCTGAGGGGTTGAAATGCTCATATACATAAGGATGATCAACAATGTATGTAACATGCCTTCCAAATTGCTACTTCGGTCTTTGTCAAATACAAAGTTATAGTGTAATCTCATGTAAATTGAGCGCACTGGTCAATTTCCTATCACAAAAATTGGTTTTGTTGTTTCTGAGTCACTTGCTGTTACAGATGAGGGGACATTTTAGGACTGGAATCACACACTCTTAGTCACAATAACAATATATGGTAGGGAGATTGTAGTAAAGGTATATTCTCAACATTATCTAAAACTTCTTTCTCCCTTCTCTCTAGGTTTTCCAAACTTCCTTATTATGCAGCAGATCACTGTTTTGTCCCTATTACTCCAAGAGAGAGTGGAGAAAAAACTTTCCAGGAAGTGGGGAAAACATTTGTAAACACACAAAGGTGTGGAAAATAATTATCTGTTTTGTAAATAAGAGCTACTTTAGAGTGGCTAATAAATCCATCATATTTAAGAAGGTAAGGGGAAATCATTTTTTAAGAGATAAGTAGAAGTAAAAACATAAAGGACCACAGAACCCAAGAAATTATCAGAATTTATGTTGTCATGAAATGATGTGATAAAGTGAGTTTATCTCCTACCCTTTTCTGATTTAAAACTAGAGCTTTCATATACATTAAGATGTCAGACTCTGATCTTTTTCTTCCGTATACTTTAGGCTTGGTCATTAAGTCTCTCTCTTTTTTTAAATTTTTTTATTTTAGCATATTACAGTGGTACAAATAATTAGACAATATTTGTATTGTCTAAATTAATTGTCTAAGACAATATTTATATTGTCTTTGCCCTGCCCAAGTCAGAGCTTCAAGCATGTCGATCCCCAATATGGTGTGCACCACACCCATTAGGTGTGAATATACCCAACTCCTCCTCCCCCTTCCACCTACCTGGCACCCGATGAGTGTTACTATTATATGTGTACATAAATATTGATCAATTAATACCAATTTGATGGTGAGTACATGTGGTGCTTGTTTTTCCATTCTTGTTATACTTCATTTAGTAGAATGGGCTCCAGCTCTATCCAGGATAATACAAGAGGTACTAGATCACCATTGTTTTTTTGTGGCTGAGTATTACTCCATGTTATACATATACCACATTTCATTAATCCCCTCATGTATTGATGGACACTTGGGTTGTTTCCACATCTTTGCAGTTGTGAATTATGCTGCTATAAACATTCTAGTGGAGATGTCTTTCTATTCTTATAAGCCCAACAGTTTAATTTTTTTTAAGGTTTAAACCTATTGAGTTATAAATAGTGTGATCCTAATACTTTCAGGCATACACAAATATGAAATGGTACACATTCCAGCAAAATATTACATCACAAGTGTTCCACATTTCTACTCACACTCTGTTTTCAGGTAACTATTATACAGATTTATCCTTCTTGAGACTCTGAAATTGATGAAACATCATACTAAATTTATTAAACTTGTAATAAATTATATACATTATAGGACCCCAATCTTAGTTTTTTCAGTGAAAATTTTCCTCAATGCCTCTTGCTCAACTAAGAATCTTAGTTTAAATTCAAACAATTCTATTCTGTAGGTTTTTGTGATTATCTAAGTTTACTCTGGGGTTAAAGTATTTTTATTTGATCATTTGCCAACCACCCAAAGTTCTCACCTTTAACATACAGGTTAATTTTGTTCCCATTATTATCAGTCCATCATTTCTGTCGTGTGTCATTCTAAAGAGATTTCAATCTTCAATAATGTTCTCTTGAGAGCTTAATCATATATTCAAGCAATCTAGTAGAGTGGTTCCTGACATCTCCAGAGTAGAGAATCAGCAAGCTTCTGATGATTTATTGCATTGGTTAAGTTAGATGATTTCAGCAGCCAAATTAGAGAAGAAAGTTAATGGTCTAAAAAAATCTTAGATTACTATTCAGATGGGAACACCATAGTATTCTCTGGGACATGATCATATTCAGATAATACACTAGGGACTAAACATTACAGAAAGATTTTTAAAGGTAACTGAGATACTTTCTCCCTGAATTTTTTTTCCTTGAGCTTTTTAACATGGCTCTGCAGCCTCTTCTGGTGGTTATTTGTGTGGTAAAATTCATATTACTATATTTACTATATTTATCATGAATCCATCTGTCCAAGATAGGAGCCTTCCAAATCTTACCTCAGTTTTTTTGAGAAATCATAGTTTCAATATCCATTAAGTGAAAACTAAAACTTTAGGTCATCTCTGGTATATCTATTCCACATTTTTACATACTTTATTAGGGACACTATGTTTACATCAGATTCTTTCTATGGTAAGCCTCTCCTCTGGTTCTGTGTGCTTTGCTTCAAAGGGCTCCCACCTACAACAATACCCTTCAGAAGGCCATCTTTTGGGCATCTGGAGTTGCTTTGACAGCACACAGAAAAGAGCCAGAATTGAATAACTAGGAATTCTCATCCCTCTTAGGCATCCTATTGCCAGTAACTGATTAGAGACTGTGAAATCCTAGCAGATGAATGTACACAAATTTATGGTTAAGAACTCCCTACAAGGGCAGGTTGGAACTACATTTAAGACTTTGCCTCAGATCATAACATTACTTGACTTCTTTACCTGTCTTCTGTTTCCTCTACTCCATTAACGGTTTCTCTTAGGAGCACTATCTTAATAAATCACATGCAGAGGTATTCTTGTATTGGAGTCTTATTATAGGGAAAATTGTCTAAGCCACTATATTTTTACAAAATACTGACTGTAATGGCCCACATACACTGAGCATGGTTAAGGCTCTCCTTTAGAGTCTTATATACGGGAAAGCACACAGAAGATTGTTCGTGTCTGGAGGTAAAGATAATATATCTAATTTATGGTCGTTTTATGGGAAAAATGTAGGTAGTGAGAAGGAATGACATAGAAGATAGAAAGACAGACAGACTCAATTTATGGTACCTAAAAATATGGAGCTTTCTGACCTCCAGACATCAAACAAAGGCAGTGCAAAAAAAGAGAAATGAAAGATAAGATAAAAACCATATCACATTACTGTAAATATCCCTTTGCTGTACTTAATATCTCTGTTGCTTGAAATCCTACTAAGACTAAACTGTTATGGAAATAAATACCATGGACTCAGAGAAAATGATTTTACTGTTAATCCTCATATAGGAAGAATGCATGGGAGAAGGAAACAAACATGGCTGAATTTCTCCATCTCTTTGGTACATTATACTTACAAATGTTGTTTTATACATTCTTATGTGGAACTAGTTTAGTAAATTGATCAAGAAGTCAGAGTTCTGTTTTTTTCTTCAAGGATTATCTTTCTCTGTAGTTGAATTGAGATTTCTTTTTCTGAGAACTTTTTTTGTTTGTTTGTTTGTTTCCTGTGGTCAGTGGTTTTTTGAGATATAGAGGAGTTTTGTGGTAGGGGTACTTTATGACATAAGGGAGCTTATGGATGGGATATGTTACAACATATAGGAGATTTGGAAGGAGGTGTTTTAGGACACAGGGAAGCTTTGCATAGCGTATCTTGGGACACAGGAAACTAAGAGAGATAGGAAATTGTACAGGTACACAAGAACATTCTTTAAAAAGAGTAATGTTAGTATAGGCAGTACTCCAAAAGACTAGACCAGTAAGGTCTTTTAAGAGTCAAGTCTGTTCTAGGTACCAGATTATCCTAGTACCCTATCACCATAGAATTCTATTGATTTCCATTTCAGCCATCTGTCATGAACATGATCAATTATGTTTTATTCTAAGCTTCTCTTTGTTTCCTTGCCATTTTCAAAGATTGATTTTCTCCCTGTATTTCTAATTCATAATAACATAGAGATTGAATGAATGAGTTCAGTTAATTACTATCATCTGTAACTAGTTGGAGTTTTTTCCACCAGGTTAATTCGTAAGGTAATTGGACATCTTCTGAAATCACTACTTATCATTGACTGAATTTTGTGTAACTAGGTACATGGTTATCTAAGACGAGTGTACTGGATGGATCGATAACAGTCACTACTATCTCCACAGTTTCATTATAAAGTAACTTTACTATCCAAAATTCCATAGAAAGACAGACTCTCTAGATGACTAAAGATGACCAAAAATACTCTGGGGACCAAAGACAAGCACTGCTGATTTTGTAGTTTTGCTCTGTGATACTGTCTTAAGTATAAACTTGGTATCCTTAGCTGAATTCTAGTCACATGCTGCTTGACAGTTTTTATGCTGTATTAAAATAACTTAATTAAAAATAATGTATACACACTATATATGTGTACATATATGTATATTACATGTGTGTATATGTGTCAGTGGAAAATGCAAATCCAGAATAAAATTATTAAGTTAGATACAAAACTGGTTAATGTCCTACATGGAAGTAGAGCCATAAGCTTTTTTTTTTTTAAGAATATGAACATAAATATTTTTCATCTCTATCAGATGAAAATAACATCCAAATTATAAATCTTCTACAAATTAGCATCTAACTTTATAGTCTGGGCTATACTCAATAGGAAAGAACAAGTGAAACAAAGTTAGAAGTCTTAGAGAATAAGATAACTTTCAGGCAGACTTGTTAGATAATGTTCTAGTATAGTAGTACATGAAGTGTGGCATGTGACCTAGCCACTAGTTCAGGAACTATTACATAATAACAAGATGTTGCTATCTTGTAATTCAACTATGCCACTAAGTATTAACAAATTAGTTTGTCTGGCATTTTATTTCCTAGCAAGACTTTCTAAATGAAGGAACAGCTTTCAGATTACATTCTGATGCACACTCCTCCTTATATTACAGACCTGCACTTTGAGTAATACTAAAAAGGAAAACATGGAAAGATCACACACTAATCCATTTTCCTTTTTTCTTTATTTTCAACTTTTGAATAGCATTTCCTAACAGAAAAAAAGTCATCTTAGTCAACTTGGAATCTCTATTTCTTAGATTTGTATATAAATTCTAGGATTGGAGATGGCCAAGGATTATATAAAACAATGTATCATTAGGTTTGGTTCTCTTTTAGCCTCTCCCATAACCTACAGGTGCAGGGGTACCATTTTATTATTCTTTTGCCATGTTGGGCAGTGGTAAACTCTCCAAAGCTTATCTAAGACCCTTTATATTTAGACATAATGTATAGATAATTTCTTTCTGAGAGTTTGAAATCTTCCTGGGGCTCCACCCAGAAATAGAGGAACTGGACTTCTCTATTCTTAAATTTCCTAAACCTAATAAAGAAAGTTATTTATCAATACTAACACCACAATCCCTGGCAGGGATTATCTAGAGAATATTGTATTGTGCACACCCCCTTTCCTGGGGAGTTCCAGTGTCTATTCTTTCTTTTCTTTCCCTTGATTTTTTTTCTTCTTCACTGGGAAATTTTAAGCAGCTTGGGATTAAATATCTGAGTTCTTACTCATCAATAGATAATTTCACAAATTCACTGTTTATTTGTTCATGATCTGAATTGTTTCAGTTTTTCAATTGTGAATTTTGAAAATGAAAAGCCAAGAAATTGTTTCTATATTCTATTCTGCTGATATTCCTTCATTTGGTGATTAAAGCAGAATTTTCAAGCTGAATAAATGGAACATGAACCAAAGTGTACAAAATTATAGGTCACAGAGAAAATACTATTTCAAATTATTTTTCTGCCATATTTTAATTATTAATAAAAACATTGCCATTACAAAAGTGATTCTTGCATTTCTGTGTCAGGTATCAATAAAACTTTTTTTTTAAACTTTGTGATCTACTTTGAATCATGTTCAGGTATTAGAGTGAGGAAGAAGAGCAAGATGGCTGAATAAAAACCTCCAGCAATCGTTCTACTGCAAATTTAACAACTGTTCACATAAGGAAGCACCTTCAGAAGAACCAAAAATCAGGTGAGCTATCATATTCCCTGGTTTTAACATTACATGAGGGAAAGAAGTACTGCAAAGGGCAGAAAAGACACTTTTTCATTGCCTACCCCACCCCTTACCCATGCCCTTGTAGTGCTACACCAGTACACCAAGTGGAGAAAGAATCTGTGTGCCCAAGGGAGGGAGAATGACGTGATTATGGGGCTTCACATTGAAACTCATGGCCACCCTGGGACAGGGGAACATAGATGGGTGAAGAATTCTGTCTGTGTCCATGGAGGGAGAATTTTGACCAGTCTAGCCAGAGAAAAATCCTCCACCATGAAGCCGAGTTCCCCCTAGCCCCACCACCAGCAGAAAAACAGCAGCCTGGGCTTAAGTCTGTTATCCACCATGAGTTGATTTTTGTGAGAGGTGAGAAGTGTGGATCCTGTTTCAGTCTTCTACATGTGGCTGTCCAATTTTCTCAGCACCATTTATTGAATAAGGATTTTTTTCCCCAGTGTATGTTTTTGTCTGCTTTGTCAAAGATCAGATGGCTATATGAAGATGGTTTTAAATTTGGGTTCTCAGTTCTGTTCCATTCATCTATATCTCTGTTCTTGTGCCAGTACCATCAAATATATGTAAGCTAAACATTTATACCACTGTAATATACTGAAATAAAAAAGAATACAGAAGAAACAACAAAAATAGCAGCCTGGGGCCTGGACTAAATCTGTAAGACATTCCGGCCACAAGGGCTGCAGTCCTCAGGCAATTCTTGTGGCTGTGCGAGCTCATAGCCAGTGGACTTGGGGTGGATATGACCCAGTGAGACACCAACATTTAGGGCCACGCCAGTGCCTATATAAGTTCTTCCCCAACTACAGGCAGTGTGAGTCATGAGAAATCTTCATCCAGTTAAGGAAAAGAAAGTGAAGAGCTCAGAGGATTTTGTTTGAAAACTTGGGTACCAGCTCAGAACAGTAAATAAATTATCAAGCAGACTCCTGGGGGCCTGAGTCCAGGTATTAGATCCTGGATGATATTTCTCGACCAACCCTGGGCCAGAAAGAAACATGCTGCCTTGATGGGAAGGACCTGGTCTTGACAGGATTTAACACCTGCTGATTAAGGACCCCTTGGGCTTTGAATAAACAGCACAGGTAGCCAGGCAACAGTCACTCCTGGCTTTGGGTGAGACTGGGATGGATTCATGTGTGGCCTGCCACTCCTGGCCATGAGGGAGTGCCCATTTCACTCTTCCCCAACTACAGAAGGCCGGCACAGAGAGTGAAGGAAGAGAGTGAAAGACTTTGTCTGAGAATCCAGGGTATTTTCTTGTATCTTACCCAAGATCACCACGGTGGTACAATCAAGAGTCTCCAAAAGCCATAGCATTACTGGGCTTGGGGCACTGACATAGCTGCAGTAAACAGAGAGTCAGACCACAACATTCAATTCCATTTGAATATCTGAAAAATCTGCTCGTAAAGAATGGGTTCAAACAAACCCAGACTGTGAAGATAAAAAATAAATACCTGACTCTTCAATGTCCAGACATCAGTGAACATCCACAAGCATCAAGAACATTCAGGAAGACATGATTTCAACAAACAAATGAAATAAGGTATCAGTGATCAATTCAGGGCTGATGGAGAGAGGTGACCATTCAGTGAATTCAAAATAGCTTTTGTGAAGAAGGTTGAGCTTCAAGATAACACAGAGAAGGAATTCAGAAGTATATCAGAGAAATTTAACAATGAGATTGAAATAATAAGCAAAGGAAGAAATTCTAGACCTTAATAATTCAGTTGAAAAACTGAGAAATGCATCACATTCTCTCAATAGCATAATTGACCAAGCAGACGAAAGGATTGGTGACCTTGAAGACAGGCTATTTGAAAATACATGGTTGGAAGAGAATAAAGAAAAAAGAATAAATAAGAATTAAGCACCCTTTTAAGATCTAGAAAATAGCCTCAAAACAGAAATTCTAGGAGTTATTGGCCTAAAAGAGGAGGTAGGGAGAGAGATTGGGATAGAAAGTTTATTCAAAGAAATAATAAAAAGAACCTTCTTAAATCTGGAGAAAAATATCAATATTCAGGTGCAAGAAAATCATAGAACAGCAAGCAGATTTAACCCAAACAAGGTTACCCTAAGGCATTTAATAATCAAGCTACCAAATGTCACAAATGAAGAAAAGTTCCTAAGGGAGACAAGAAAAAAGAAAAAATAAATAACACATTCAGGAGCTCCAATATGTCTGGCAACAGACTTCTCAATGGAAATCTTAAAGGTCAGAAGAGATTGGCAGGACACACTCGAATTGATGAAGGAATAAACCTCAAACCTAGAATATTATATTCTGTAAAAATATTATTTAAACATGAAAAAGAAGTAAGACTTTCCCAGACAAACAAAAGCTGAGGGATTCCATCAACACCACACCTCTCCTAGAAGAAATGCTAAAAGGAATTCTTCAATATTAAAGAAAAGGGTGGTTGTAAACAGTAAGAAGTCTTCTGAATTTGTACATATCACTGGTAACCATAAGGGCGAAAATAAAGAATACTCTATTGCTGTATTTCCAGTGCATAAACCACTTATATCTTGAGTACAAAGACAAAATGACAAGCCTATCAAAAATAATAACACCAACTTTGTGAGAGATAGATAATATAAAAAGATATGGATTTAAATAATGAAAAGTTGAAAAGCAGGGGGAGTTGCAGTTAAAGGGTAGAATCTCTGTTAGATTTCTCTTTGTTTATATATTTGTTTGCTTGTTTATAAG
Source organism: Eulemur rufifrons (assembly GCF_041146395.1). Classification (NCBI taxonomy): domain Eukaryota; kingdom Metazoa; phylum Chordata; class Mammalia; order Primates; family Lemuridae; genus Eulemur; species Eulemur rufifrons. Next base: position 83,694,984 of record NC_091012.1, on the reverse strand, counting down.
CACAGTTGTCATATGATTAAAATATAAACAATTTATACCTTGAGTAGGAAGAAAAAAAGAAAAATCTGCCAAAAATAGCAGCATCAACTTTTTCAGAGATAAATAATAAAAAATATATGGATGGAAACAATGAAAATTTAAAAAGTGGGGTGATGGAGTTAAAAGGTAGAATTTCTCTTTAGATTTCTCTTTGCTTGTTTGTTTGTAAGCAGAGTTGTCATATGTTTAAAATGATTGGTTTAAAATGTTTTTTTGCAAGCTAATGGTAACCTCAATAGATAGACAAAAAAATGAAACACAAGAAATTAAAACACACTAAAAGAGAAAATCACTTTTAACAGGCAAGACAGAAAGGAAGTAAAAAGAAAGAGAAGCCCACATAACAACTGGAAATCAAATAACATCATGGCATTAGTAAGTCCTTACATATCAATAACACTGAATGTGGATGGATTAAACTCTGAAATCAAAAGACATAGATTAACTGAATGGATAAAAATATAATAGCCAACTATATATTGTCTGGAAGCAATATACTTCACCTATTAAAAACACACAAAGACTAAAAATAAAGGGATGGAAAAATATGCTCCATGCAAATGAAACCAAAAAAGAGCCAGAGTAGCTATACTTCTATCAGATAAAATAGATTTCAAGAAAAAAAAAAAAAAAACGTAAAAGGAGACAAAGAAGGTCATTATATAATGATACAAGTGTTAATTCAGCAAGACAATTTAACAATTCTAACTATATATGCACCCAACACTGGAGCACCCAGCTATAAAAAGCAGCTATTATCAGCGTTAGAGATAGACCCGGAGCTGAGAGGAAGACACACAAAGCCTCATGTGTAGCAAAATGCTGTTTATTTTGAACATCTGGATGCAGATGGGTAGGTGGCTGAAAAAGGCATCCACCAGAGAAAAGGGGAGAGCCTTGGGTTTTAAACAGGGTTTTTCTGGGAGGAGTAAACAAATGCTTCTCAAACAACCTGGAGAGATAAGGAAAGTAAGTTCCCCTTTTGCATTCTATTTCTTTATCTCCCTAGGGAACAACCAGGAGGGATAAGTGGACTATAGTCCTTATCAGGAGGGATAAGGAAAGTCATTCCCTTATCTCCCTAGGGTCTGACAAAGGCTACATGCCTTATACACCCCTAGGAAGGGAAGAGTGGAGGATTTCATAGGAGGTTTGGATGGAAGTTTGGGGAGAGTGAATTCTTTAAGCCTAACAGACCCCAATACAATTATCACTGGGGACCTCAACGCTCCACTCTTGGCATCAGACAGATCATCCAGAGAGAAAATCAACAATGAAACATTGTACTTAGTCTTCACTGTACACCAAAGTACCTAATAAATATTAGAGAACACTTCATCCAACATGTTTGGAATTCATGTTCTTCTCAGCTCGTGGATAATTCTCAAGGATAGACTATACGTTAGAGCACAAAACATGTCTAAAAAATTCAAAAATATTGAAATAACACCAAGTATTTTCTCTGACCACAATGGAATCAAACTAGAAATCAATAACCACAGAAAGAGGGGAAAATGAAAAAAATACATGGAAATTCAGCCATACGCTTCTTAATGACCACAGAGTCAATGAGGAGAAGAAGAAGGAGATTAAAGAAAAAAAAAAAAAAAAAAAAAGGCTTGCAACAAATCAAAATGGGACATGTGGCTGCTGTGATTGCGTTTGGGGTCTTCTTCAAAAATTATTTGCCTATGCCAATTTCTGAAAGGATCTTCAATACATTTTCTTCTAGGATTCGTAAGGTTTCATGCCTTAAGTTTAAGTCTGTTATCCATCATAAATTCATTTTCGTAAGAGGTGAGAGGTGGGAATTCAGGTATAATCTTCTCCATGTAGTTCTCCAGTTTCCCTGGCACCATTTATTGAAAAGAGATTCTTTTCCCCAGTGTATATTTTTGTCTGCTTTGTCAAAGATTAGATTACCATATACGGATGGTTTCGTTTCTGGATTCTCAGTCCTGTCCCAAAGCTCTATATCTCTGCTCTTGTGTGAGTACCATGATGTTTTAGTTACTATAACCTTGTAGTACACCTTGAAGTCTGGTAGACTGATACCTCCCAGTTGTTCTTTTCGCTTAAGATAGTTTTGGCTATATGAGGCCTTCTCGGGTTCCATACAAAGATTAGAATTATTTTTTTCTAGATCTGTAAAGAATGATAATGGTACTTTGAAAGGGATTGCATTAATTCCATAGATCACTTTAGGCAGTATGGACAGTTTTTTTTTTTTTTTTAATTTCAGCATACTATGGGGGTACAAATGTTTAGGTTACATATATTGCCCTTGCCCCCGCCACCCCCCCCGGGTCAGAGCTTCAAGTGTGTGCATCCTCCAGACGGTGCACATAGCACTCATTATGTATGTATACACCCATTCCATCATGCCCCTCCCATCTGTCAGACACACGATTAATGTTATTTCTATATGTGCTCTTAGGTGTTAATCAGTGAAACCAACTTGATGATGAGTATATGTGGTGCTTATTTTTCCATTCTTAAGATACTTCACTTAGTAGAATGGGTTCCAGATCTATCGAGGAAAATACAAGAGGTGCTATATCAACATTGTTTCTTATACCTGATTAGTACTCCATGGTATACATATACCACATTTTATTAAGCCACTCATATATTTATGGGCACTTGGGTTGTTTTCACATCCATGCAACTATGAATTATGCTGCTATAACATTTGAGTGCAGATGTCTTTTTTTATAGAATATCTTTTGTTCTTTTGGGTAGATGCCCAAAAATGAGATTGCTGGGTCAAATGGTAGGTCTACTTGTCTCTGTTTAAGGTATCTCCATATTGCTTTCCACAGAGGTTGCACTAGTTTGCAGTCCCACCAGCAGTGTATGAGTGTACGTATCTCTCTGTATCCTCACTAACATTTATTGTTTTGTGACTTTTTGATAAAGGCCATTCTCAATGGAGATAAGTGATATCTCATAGTGGTTTTGATTTGCATTTCCCTGATGATTGGAGATGTTGAGCATTTTTTCATATGTTATTTGGCAGTAGTTTTGTCTTCTTTTGAAAAGTTTCTGTTCATGTATTTTGCCCAAATTTTGATAGGGTTGTTTGATTTTTTCTTGCTGATTTTCCTGAGTTCTAAGGAGATTCTAGTCATGAGCCCTTTATCGCATGTGTAGCATTCAAAAAATTTTTTCCCATTCTGAAGGTTGTCTGTTTGCTCTCATGACAGTTTCTTTGGCTGTGGTGAAGCTATTTAATTTGATTAGGTCCCATTTATTTATTTTTGTTGTTTCTGTGAATGCCTTTGGGGTCTTATTCATAAATTCTTTGCCTAGGCCAATGTCTATAAGAGTTTTTTCCACATTTTCTTCTAGAATTCTAATAGTTTCGTACCTTTTAAGTCTGTTACCCACTGTAATTTGATTTTTGTGAGAGGTGAAAGGTGTGGGTCCAGTTTCAGTCTTCTACATGTGGCTATCTAATTATCCTAGCACCATTTAATGAAAAATGATTGTTTTCCCAATGTATTTTTCTGTCTGCTTTGTCAAAGATTAGATGGCTATATGAGGATGGTTTTATATCTGAGTTCTCAGTTCTGTTCCACTGATCTGGGTCTCTTTTCTTGGGACAATACCAAGCTGTGTTAATAACTATACACTTATAGTATAGTTTGAAGTCTGGTAAATTAACACCTACCATTTTGTTCTTATTGCCTAAAATTGTTTTTCCTAAATGGGGTCTTCTCTGGTTGCATACGAAGCATAAAATTATTTTTTCTGTGTCTGTGAAAAATGATGTTGGTAATTTAATACGGATTGCATTGCATCTGTAGATCATTTTGGGCACACACATTTCCACACATTTATGTACTCTGCTATCTTTTACCTCCTTAGTTAAATATATTCCTAGGTACTTTATTTTCTGAGTCACTATTGTCAAGGGCATTCAGTCTTTGATTTGGTTCTCAGTTTGATTGTTATTGACATATATGAATGCCTCTGATTTGTCTGTATTTATTTTGTATCTTGAGACTTTACTGAATTCATTTATCAGTTTCAGAGTCTCTTGGTTGAACTCTTGGAGTTTTCTACATATAATATCTTATTGTCAGCAAAGAGTGAGAGTTTTATCTCTTCTGTCCCCATATGGACACCCTTGATTCTGCTCTCTTGCCTGATAGCTCTTGCAAGGACTTCCAGCACTATGTTCAATAGAAGTGGAGATAGTGGGCCACCTTGTCTGTTTCCCATTCTAAGGGGGAATGCTTTGAATTTTTCCCCAATCAGTATGATGTTGGCTGTGGGTTTGTCATATATGGCTTGTATCAGTTTTAGGTAGGTCCCGTCTATGCCTATTTTGTTAAGGGTTCTTAAAAATGTGTATTGAATTTTGTTGAATACATTTTTTTGCATCTATTGAGAGAATCTTATGGTATTTGTTTTTGCTTCTATTTATGTGGTTTATTACATTTATAGATTTGTGTATGTTGAACCATCCCTGCATCTCTGGGATGAAGCCCACTTGGTCATGGTGGATTATTTTCTTGATAAGCACCTGGATTTGGTTTGTTGGATTATGCTGAGAATTTTTGCATCTATATTCATAAGGGATATTGGTGTGTAGTTTTCTTTTCCTTTTTTTGCATCCTTTCCTGGGTTTTGTATCAGGGTTATGTTGGCTTCATAAAATGTGTTTGGGAGCATTCCAAGTTCCTTGATGTTGTAGAATAACTTTGCAAGATGGGCACCAGTTCTTCTTTGAAGGTGTGGTAAAATTCGGATGTGAAGCCATCTTGTCCAGGACTTTTCTTTTCAGGAAGGTTTCTTATTGCTCCTTCAAGTTCACTTCTTGATATTGGTCTGTTCAGGAATTCCATTTCTTCCTAGCTGAGCCTAGGGAGGCTGTGTGTTTGTAAAAAATTATCCATTTCCTCCACATTTTCTATTTTGTGTAAGTAAAGGTTTTTATAGTGTTCATAGATGATACCTTGTATCTCTGTGGCATCAGGTGTAATTTCTCCTTTGATGTTCCTGATGGAGCTTATTAGAGATTTTTTGTTTCTGCTTTTAGTTAGTCTAGCCAAAGGCATGTCAATTTTGTTTATCTTATCAAATAACCAACTTTTTGTTTCGTTAATCTCCCGTATAGTTTTCCTGTTGTCCATTTCATTTAGTTCTGTTTTGATCTTATTAATTTCACTCCTTCTGCTGGGTTTGGGGTCAGTCTGTTTTTCTTTCTCCACCTCTTTGAGTTGATTCCTCAGGTTGTGTATTTGTGATCTTTCTGTCTTTTGGATGTAGGCATTTATGGAAATAAAATTTCCTCTAAGGACTGCTTTAGCTGTGTCCCACAGATTTTGATAAATTGTGTCTTCTTTGTCATTTAGTTCAAAGAATCTTTTGATTTCCATCTTCATTTCGTCATTTATAAAATAATCATTCAGGAGAATATTGTGTAGCTTCCGCGATTTTGAGTAGAAATCAGAGTTTCTGTTAGGGTTGATTTCTACTTTTATTCCACTGTGATCTGAGAAGATACATGGTAGAGTTTCTATTTTTTAAAATTTTTTAAGACATGCTTTGTGTTGTAGGATATGGTCAATCTTAGAGAATGTCCCATGAGCTGATTAGAAAAACTTATATTCAGTGGTTTTTGGGTAGAATGTCCTTTAATATCAGCCAGGCCCATTTGTTCTAGAGTTCTGTTTAAGACTATTATTTCTTTGTTTAATTTCTGTTCAGAGAATCTGTCCTTTGCTGTCAGCAGGGTGTTGAAGTCCACAGCTATTATGGTGTTTCTGATCATCATTTGTTTTAGATAAAGTAGGGTTTGCTTTATGAATCTGAGTGCACCTAAGTTGGGTTCATACATATTCAGAATGGTTATGTATTCTTGTTGAACTGTACCCTTCATCATTATATAGTGGCCATCTTTGTCTTTCATTACTTTTGTTGATTTAAAAACTAAGTTATTTGAAATCAAAACAGCCATGCCAGCCTTCTTTTGGGTTCCGTTTGCATTAAATATCAATTTCCACCCCTTTACATTCAGTATGAATGCATCCTTGCAGATTAGATGTGTTTCCTAAAGACAGCAGATACTTGGCTTGTATTTTTTTTTTATCCATTCTGCCAGCCTATGTCTCTTGAGTGGGGAGTTCAAGCCATTCACATTTATTGAGGGAACTGATAGGTGGGGCAGATTTGTGTTCACCCTGTTGGTTAGAACTTCATTGCTATGTTTTCTCTATTGAGGCATTGTGGTATCTGGACTTTGATTTTTTGCTTTTGAGTGGTTTTGCATTAATGAGTGTTTACTGTGCTCATCCTTGTGCAACTCGGTTTTGAGTTCTTCTTGGAGGGCTAGTCTTGTCTTGTGAATTCCCTCAGTCTTTGCTTATCTGAGAATGTCTTAATTTCTACTTCATATGCATAAATTAATTTTTCTGGGTACAAAATTCTAGCCTGGGTATTATCCTTTTTCAGAAAAGTGAAAATGGGTCTCAGTCCCTTGTTGCTTGTAAGGTTTCAGTTGAGAAGTCTGGCGTTACTCAGATGGGCTTTCCTTTGTATATTACTTGTTTCTTTCACCTTACAGCTCGAAGAAGGGCCTCTTTAGTGGATATTTTGGTTAGTCTGATGACTGTATGACATGGTATCTTCCTATTTGCAATGAATCTCCCAGGGGTCCTTTGAGGTTCTTGTACCTGGATATCTATATTTTTAGCAAGGCCTGGGAAATTTTCCTTTATTATTTCTTCAAAGTGCTTATCCAACCCTTTTGTATTATCTTCTTCACCCTCAGGAATGTCCATAACTCTCATGTTAGGCTTCTTCACATAATCCCACGTTTCTTGCAGGCTTTGCTCTTTTCTCTTATGTCTCTGCTCTGTCTCTGTGACTGACTTATTTAAATGGAAGTTGTTATCTTCAAACTCTGAGATTCTTTCTTCTGTTTGATCTACCCTGTTCTTGAGGCTTTTGACTGTGTTTTGGTTTTTTTTTTTTTTTCTCTCTCTTTTTTTTTTCAATTTAATTTTACAGAATCAAAGAGTCTAATAGTATATCTTGTTAGATACAGTATGTCCTCATAATGTATACATTATTTCTTGTACAATGATATGAAATAATATGGGAAATATTCATGATAAATTATTAAGTGAACAGTACAAGTTAAAAACAATAGTTTCATATTTTTTCCCCACCCCCCCTTTCCCGAGTCAGCACCTTCAAGTGTTACCACTCCCCAAAGGGTGCGCAATGCACTCATTGTGTAGGCATACCCCCATCCCCTCCCCCACCCCCCACCTCAGTCTGATGTCCAATTGGTCTAATCATCAGGGAAATGCAAATCAAAACCACAATGAGATATCACTTAACCCCAGTGAGAATGGCCTTTATCAAAAAAATCCAAAACAACACATGTTGGCGTGGGTGTGGAGAGACAGAACACTAATACACTGCTGGTGGGACTGCAAACTAGTGCAACCCCTGTGGAAAGCATTATGGAGGTATCTTAAACAGATTCAAGTAGACCTGCCATTTGACCCAGCAATCCCACTACTGGGCATATACCCAAAGGAAAAAAGGTCATTCTGTAACAAAGGCACATGTACCCAAATGTTTATAGCAGCACAATTCACAATAGCAAAGATGTGGAAACAACCCAAATGCCCATCAATACATGATTGGATTAGTAAGCTGTGGTATATGTATACCATGGAATATTACTCAGCTATAAGGAATGATGAAGATACGACATCTCTATGGTTCTCCTGGAGAGAGTTGGAACCCATTATATTAAGTGAAGTATCCCAAGAATGGAAAAACAAGCATCACATGTACTCACCAGAAAATTGGTTTCCCTGATCATCACCTTGACTGTGTTTTGTAATTCCCTGAAAAAGTTCTTCATTTCCAGCAGTTCCATTTGATTTTTCCTTAATATTTCAATTTCTTTAGTGAATTTTTCTTCCAAGTCCTGGATTTTTTTGTGTTTTTGGTTTCTTTGTGTTGGTTATCCACTTTTTCTTACAAAGCATTGAGTTTTCTTACAATCCATACTTGAAATTCTTCTGTCATTTTAGTGTTCTGAGTTTGGTTAATGTCCATTGCTAGGGAGCTGGTGTTTCTCTGAGGGGGTGTGCTTTCTGCTCAAGTCTTCATACTTCCAGAGTTCTTTCACTGAGTCCTTCCCATCTGGATCAGTCATTGCTTCCCACCTTTCAGGTTTTGTTTGGAAAGTAACACACCCTGTGTAGGCTCTATTCCAGTGGACGCTGTAGGAGCAAGGCAGATAGCTGCTGCTGCCGCCTACCAGCCTGGATGTGTGCATTTCTATGCTTGCTTCATCGCTGCTATGAGGATGGATATTATATTGTTCAGGGTTCTTCTACTACATTTGGGAGGCTGCTCCTGATGGGAGGGGTTTCTTGAAGATCCTGTTTGGGCCTCTTGCCAGGATTTTTGTTACCTGACCATGGGCCCCACTGTTGGCAGCTGACAAGAGGTGAAAATCCAGCCCCCAGCATTATGATCCTACTGGATGACCTAAACCAGACTGATAAGTAAAGTCACTGGGCTGTCAACTATTGATCTGCGCCAAGGTCCCATGGATTCATGCTAGTCACAGAGGGAAAGTTGCTCTTCTTGTCTCACCCTACCTCCAGGGGTAGAGCCTACCACTTTTGGGATGAAAGATGCTGGCTAGGGGGAGGGGGTGGGGCCCCAGTCTGCCCAGTGCTCCAGCGCCTATATGTCCCGCAAGCATTAGCCTCCCATGACTAGAGAAGTATTCACATTTTAACCCATCAAAACGGGCCTGGCTAGTTTATCATAGGTCGTGTAAGGGCAGAGCTTGTTGCAAGAGTCTCAGGGCTGGGGGAAGGGAGCTGCCTGACACCATATCACTCTGCAGTGGCTGAGTGGTGGTCCTGAAAATGGCCATTGCCTGCCCACAGGGCGCCATCCCTGGAGGCGACTGTTCAGGAGTTGGCAGGTGACGAATCTGGGAGCTGAATCATCAGGATACCCTGTTGTCTCTTTTATGTCTCCCTCCCATAATCTCACCCCTTTCCAGTAGGAGCTCTTGCTCTTTCTGACCGCCCCCCTCAGTGGGCCTATTTGCCCACAGTGGTTTCCAGGTTCTAGTCCCTTACTTAGTGTTCAGATCTGTTGATCTGGGCCAGCTGAGTGCCAGAGGCAAGTTATCTGTCTCCTGACTACCTACAGTAGTAGCTCAGACCAGTCCCTCCCCTACCCAGTGCAGTCCTGGCACAGAGCTCCAGGGAGTTCAAGATCCTTCCTGCTATTGTCTCCTCTCCACAGAGCCCCAGGTCTCCTGCCGTGAGTTGCACCAACTTCAGGCAGGTCCCTGTCTGAGTGGGTGTGGAGGTCTGAGGGGAAGCGAGATGTTTTCCTGTGGGTCTAATCCAACTTCACTTGCTGGCAGAGTGGGCGCACCCATCTCACACTCTATTCTCTATTGTTTGTCTAACACTCTCCAGATTTCATGATCCTATCTCCCGTTCACCTTTTTTTTCCTGTTTTGTGTTTCCCAAGCTGATTCTCTGTTGATTCACTACGGTTTTCTTGTGGGGGAGCGATCCATTCATGTGTAGCAGACCGAGATCTACACCACTTTCTCTAGGAGCAGGGAATCCAGGAGGTTACCTTTCCTCTACCATTTTTATCTCTCTGCCACATTTTATTAATCCACTCATGTATTGATGGGCACTTTGGTTGTTTCTACATCTTTGCAATGGTAAATTGTGTTGTTATAAACATTTGAATGGAGAGATAGGAACACTCATACCCTGCTGGTGGGACTTCAAATTAGTTCAATATTTATGGAAAATAATATGGAGATAACTCAAGCACTTAATGTAAAAATACCATTTGATCTAGCAATCCCACTTCTGGGTATTTACTCAAAGGAAAAAAAAGACATCCTATAATAAAGACATCTGTCTTAATATTCAAACCTTCCCCATGTAATAAACATTTATTAAGTCTTAGAAAAAGAAAATAAAATTTTTATGTAGATATGTGAGTACTTTCATGTGTTTGTGTGTGTGGAGGGATAATATATGGAAATTTAATACTGGAAGTTAATTTTTACTAAAAATAATTAATCATGGAACTTACTTTGTTTTAGGTAGATAGATTATCAGTAGGAGATCCATGTGCCATTACTATATTTACTTTGTTAGCTATAGAATCCTTTGTGATAACAGAATTTTTCTCCTGTTGCTCAGTTTCTTTTCAGATTCCAAAAGTATTTTAACATCTCACCTCAATTGATCCTAATAACAACAACCTCTGACATTGGTTAATATAATTTCCATGCCACATTTGTTGTAATGGTCAAATCAACTAATCTGCAGGAAGTCCCTAACTGAGCACACTGCATGCAAGGTAAGGAAGCATTTGTCATAAGTTTATATTTTTAATTTTTAAAATAAGCACCACATGTACTCACCATCAAATTGGTTTCACTGATCATCACCTAAGAGCACATTTAGGAATAACATTGATCAGGTGTCAAGCAGATGTGGGTGGGGGAGGGGATGTGTGTATATATACATAATGAGTGCGATGTGCACTGTCTAGGGGATGGACACGTTTGAAGCTCTGACTCAGGGGGTGGGGGGGAAAGAGCAATATACGTAACCTAAACTTTTGTAGCCCCACAATATGCTGAAATAAGAATAAAAAAAATTCAAAAAAATTATACTCAGTACAGTATTATTATTACTACTATTAATACTCTTAATATTACCTGTCTTACTAATATTAGCAATAAGTTCTTTTATCATCTTTTAATATGCAGAAAATCCTCATGCCTTATATGATGATCTATTATCTCATGCCATGTTATTTTAATGTAGAGTGTTCTATTTAATTTCCATATGAAATATAGTAATTTCTTAGTATAACTATTGATCAATAAAGACATAGTTAATAATTTTCCTTATAGAAGTTTCCCTCCACAGATTGGTTTGAAGGCTTGGATTATCTTTCAATATCATATATCAAATGCATGCAAATATATATAAAGCTATACCCAACTTTATATATGTGGATTATATTGCTTTTCATTTTAAAAGGAAATCCCTACCATGCTCATGGATTGGTAGAATCAATATTGTTGAAATGTCCATTCTACCTAAAGTTATCTAGAGGATTATTGCAATCCATATCAAAATTCCCACATCATTCTTCACAGATTTAGAAAAAATAATTCTATGCTTCATCTGGAACCAGAGAAGAGCTTCTATAGCTAAAGCAATCCTAAGCAAAAAGAACAAATTAAGAGACATCAGTCTGGCAGACTTCAAACTTTACTACAATGCTATAGTAATCAAAACAGCATGGTACTGGCACAGGAACATAGATATACACTCTTGGAATAGGACGGAGACCCCAGATATAAAACCATCCTCATATTGTCATCTAATCTTCAACAAAGCAGACAAAAGTATACATCGGGGAAAAGAATCTCTATTCAATAAGTGTGCTGCAAAAACTGGATATCCATATGCAGAAGATTGAAACTGGATCCCCACCTCTCATCTCTCACAAAAACCAACTCATGATGGAAAACAGACTTAATCCTCAGGCATGAAACCTTAAGAATTCTGAAAGAAAATGTAGGGAAGACTCTTTTAGACATTGGCATAGGTAAAGAATTTATGAAGAAGACCCACAAAGCAATCATAGCAGAAAAAATATAAACAAATGGGACCTTATCAAATTAAAAAGCTTCTGCAGTGCCAAGGAAACGTCCTTAGGGTGAATAAACAGCCTACAGAATGGGAGAAAATATTTTCCTTCTAAAAATACGATAAAGGGCTGATAATAAGAATCTATCTAGAACTTAAGAAAATCAACAAGAAAAAAATCAAACAACCCCATCAATAAATGGGCAAATGACATGAAGAGAAACTTTCAAAAGAAGACAGAATAATGGTCAGCAACATATAAAAAAGTATTCAACATCTCTAATGATTAGGGAAATCCAAATCAAAACTATAATGAAATATCTCCTGACTCCAGTGAAAATCTCCTTTATCAAAAAGTCCCAAAATAACAAATGCTGGCATGGATGTGGACAGACACAAACACTCTTAAACTGCTGGTGGGACTGCAAGTTATTAAAACTCATGTGGAAATGTATTTATAGAAACCTCAAAGAGCTAAAAATAGAAATACCATTTGATCCAGCAATCCCACTATTAGGCATCTATCCAAAGGAAAAAAAGACATTCTATAAGGACATCTGCCATCGAATATTTATAGCAGCACAATTTACAAATTGCAAAGATGTGGAAACAACCCAAATTCCCATCGATATATGAGTGGATTAATAAAATATGGTATATGTATACCATGAAATTCTACTCAACTACAAAAAAAAAAAAAAAGGTTATCTAGCACTTCTTATATTATCCTGGACAGAGATTGAGCCTATCCTTCGAAGTGAGGTATCATAAGGATGGCAAAACATGCACCACAGGTACTCACCATCAAACTGGTACTAATTGATCAACACTAAGATGCTCATGTGGTAGTAATACTCACTGGGTACTGGACAGATAGGGAGGTGGGGGGTACAGATGGTGGGGTTGGTAAACCCACAGATAATGGATATGGGATGCACTGCAAGGGGAATGAGATGCTTGTGGCCCTGGCTTGGGTGAGGTAAATTCATTTCATGTAACCAAAATGTTTGTATCCCCATAATATCCTCAATTAAAAAATAAATAAAAAAAAGTGATAAGGGATAGTTGGGGGAAAAAAAAACATATTTCCCGTTCAGATTTTAGTTTTTTTTTGAATTTGAGAATGACATATATATGAGATAGCTATATAAATTCATAAATATAAACTTTAATTTTTAATTAAAAATAAATAAAAGGAAGGATTCATTGCCCACAGTTATGCAACATGTTTACTCTCTAAGAACATTCCATGGATATTCAAGCTTATATGTGTGCGTATATATACATATATATATATGCACACATATATATGTAAACACACATACACACACGTATATATACATATACACACATATATATATATATTATATATATAAAGTTTTTTTTATTTCAGCATATTATGGGGGTATAAAAATTTAGGTTACATATATTTCCCTTGACCCCCTCCCCCCACGAATGAGAGCTTCAAGAGTGTCCATCCCCTAGACAGTGAGCATCACACTCATTATGTACGTATACACCAGTCCCCTCCCCCTCACATCTGCTCAACACCTGATTAATGTTATTCCTAAATGTGCTCTTAGGTGATAATCAGTGAAACCAATTTTTTTTTTTTTTTTTTTTTTTTTTTTTTGAGACAGAGTCTCACTCTGTTGCCCAGGCTAGAGTGAGTGCCGTGGCGTCAGCCTAGCTCACAGCAACCTCAAACTCCTGAGCTCAAGCGATCCTCCTGTCTCAGTCTCCTGAGTAGCTGGGACTACAGGCATGCACCACCATGCCCGGCTAATTTTTTCTATATATATTTTTTAGCTGTCCATATAATTTCTTTCTATTTTTAGTAGAGATGGGGTCTCGCTCTTGCTCAGGCTGGTCTCGAACACCTGAGCTCAAACGATCCGCCCACCTCGGCCTCCCAGAGTGCTAGGATTACAGGCGTGAGCCACCGCGCCCGGCCGTGAAACCAATTTGATGGTGAGTACGTGTGGTGCTTGTTTTTCCATTCTTGGGATACTTCACTTAGTAGAATCGGTTCCAGCTCTATCCAGGAAAATACAAGAGGTGCTACATCACCATTGTTTCTTATAGCTGAGTAGTACTGCATGGTATACATATACATTTTATTAATCCACTCATGTATTGATGGGCACTTGGGTTGTTTTCACATCTTTGCAATTGTGAATTGTGCTGCTATAAACATTCGAGTACAAATATCTTTTTTAAAGAATGCTTTTTGTTCTTTTGGGTAGATGCCTAATAATGAGATTGCTGGATGAAATGGTAGGTCTACTTCTATATGTTTAAGGTATCTCCGTATTGATTTCCACAGAGGTTGCACTAGTTTGCAGTACTACCAGCAGTGTATGCATGTTCCTGCCTCTGCACATCCATGCCAACATTTATTGTTTTGGGACTTTTTGATAAAGGCCATTCTCACAGGAGTTAAGTGATGGCTCATTGTGGTTTTGATTTGTATTTCCCTGATGATCAGAGATGTTGAGCATTTTTTTCATGTTTCCTGGCCATTCTTCTGTCTTCTTTTGAAAAGTTTCTACTCATGACCTTTACCCACTTTTGAGAGGGTTGTTTGATTTTTTCTTGCTGATTTTCCTGAGTTCTCAATAGATTCTAGTCATCAGTCCTTTATTGGATGTGTAGCCTGCCAAAATTTTTTCCCATTCTGTAGGTTGTCTGTTTGCTCTTGTGACAGTTTCTTTGGCTGTGAAGAAGACTTTTAATTTAATCAGGTCCCATTTATTTATTTTTGTTGTTGCTGTGATTGCCTTTGGTGTCTTCTTCATAAATTCTTTGCCTTGGCCAATGTCTATAAGAGTCTTTCCCACATTTTCTTCTAGAATTCTAATAGTTTCGCACCTTAAGTTTAAGTCTGTTATGCACCGTGATTTGATTTTTGTGAGAGGTGAAAGGTGTGCGTCCTGTTTCAGTCTTCTACATGTGGCTATCCAGTTTTCCCGGCATCATTTATTGAATAAGGATTCTTTTCCCCATTGTATGTTTTTGTCTGCTTTGTCAAAGATTAGATGGCTATATGAGGATGGTTTTATATCTGGATTCTCAATTCTGTTACACTGGTCTGTGTCTCGTTTCTTGTGCCAATACCAAGCTGATTTAATAACCACAGCCTTGTAGTATAGTTTGAAGTCTGGTAAATAAATACCTACCGTTTTGTTCTTATTGCCTAAAATTGCTTTTGTTAAATTGGGTCTTCTCTTGTTCCATACAAACTGTAAAATCGTTTTTTCTATATCTGTGAAAAATGATGTTGGTTATTTAATAGGGATTGCATTGAATCTGGAAAATATGAAGGAAATGGATAAATTTTTAGAAACACACAGCCTCCATAGGCTCAACCAGGAAGAAATGGAATTCTGGAACAGACCAATATCAAGAACTGAAATCGAAACAGCAATAAAAATCATTCGCCAAAAGAAAAGCCCTGGACCAGAAGGTTTCACATTGGAATTTAACCACACCTACAAAGAAGAACTTGTGACTATCCAACAAAAGTTATTCCACAACATCCAGAAGGATGGAATCCTCTCCATTTTATGAAGCCAACATAACTCTGATACCAAAACCAGGAAAGGATGCAACAAAAAAAGAAAAGTAGAGACCAATATGTCTTATGAATATAAACGCAAAAATTCTCAATAAAATCCTAGCAAATCTAATCCAGGTGCTTACCAAGAAAATAATCCATCATGACCAAGTGGGCTTCATCCCAGAGATGCAGGGATGGGTCAACATACGCAAATCTATCAATGTAATTCACCATATAAACAGAAGCAAAAACAGAGACCATATGATCCTCTCAATAGATGCAGAAAAACATTTGACAAAATTTAGCACCCTTTTATGATAAGAACGCTTAACAAAATAGGCATAGATGGGGACTACCTAAAAATGGTACAAGCCATACATGACAAACCCACAGTCAACATCATAGTGCATGGGGAAAAATTGAAAGCATTGCCACTTAGATCTGGAACCAGACAATGTTGCCCACTTTCCCCACTGCTATTGATCATAGTGCTGGAAGTCCTTGCGAGAGCAATCAGGCAAGAGAGCTGAATCAAGTGTGTCCAATGTCCACAGAAGAGATCAACCTCTCACCCTTTGCTGATGATATGATATTATATCTAGAAAAACCCAAGAATTCTACCAAGAGTCTCCTGGAATTGATCAATGAATTCAGTAAAGTTCAGATTACAAAATCAATACATGCAAATCGGAGGCATTCATATATACCAATAACAGTCATACTGAGAACCAAATCAAAGACTCACTACCCTTCATAAAAGCAACAAAGAAAATAAAGTACCTAGGAATATATTTAACTAAGGATGTAAAAGACCTCTACAGGGAGAACTATGAAACACTGAGGAAGGAAATTTCAGAGCACATAAGCATGTGGAAAAGCATACCATGCTCGTGGATTGAAAGAATCAACATTGTTAAAATGTCTATATAAAGTTTTAAACTATGTGCATACAAAATACGAATTCATTGAATGGAGCTTTCCTGGTTATAATTTACAATACTCTATAATTTTATACTTCAGATACAATTCTGCACCGCTCTATTTCATATGCTTTTTCTGTTGTATTGAACATGGCATTACTATTTTAGTCTTTGGTATATTTAAATAATTTTATTATAATGGTCATATGATTTGATGTTTTTTTCTCTAATTTTAGCTGGTCATTATGTCCTTTCATTTGTTAGTCTAGTTGGGTATCACTTGGCTAATAGAGAATATAGAAATGAAGTGATGTTTGTTGTTATGGACTGAATATTTGAGTCCCCCCAAAATTCATATTTTGAAGTCCTAACTCCCAATGTAGCTATATTTGGAGATGGACCTTCTAAGGAAATAAAGTTAAATGAGGTCATGAAGATGGGTCCCTGATTCAATAGGATTGAAGACCTTGTAAGAAGTGCCACCAGAGAGGTGGCACACACTCTCCCTCCCTCTTTCTCTCATCTGTGTGTGTGTGTGCGTGTGTGTGTTGTGTGTGTGTCTCTCCATGTGTATGCATGTCTCCCCATGTGTATGCACTGAAGAAAGAATGTGTAAGGACTTAGCAAGAAGATAACCACCTACAATCAAAGAATACAGCCTTTGTCAGCCAGAACCTTGAGCTTGGACTTTTAGCTTCCAGAACAGTGTGAAATAAATTTCTTTTGTTTAAATCACCCAATTTATGATATTTTGTTATGGCACCCTGAGTTGAAATATAGTTGTCAAGGTGATAATATATTTGGAAAAGGAAATATTGGTGATTTTTATAGATTAATTTATATTTTTCATTGTTGCTCAGACAGCAAGTGGTATGAATTCATTTGGAGGGTTAAAAAAGAAAAAAAAATCATTGCCAAGTTTTAAAAGATAATCCTATTATATTCCCACATAACCACTCAACCTAGGAAAATATAAGAAAATATGAACATCCCATATCTCTGTCTTAGGCACATTCATGATTCCTTAGTAGTTAACTCATCCTCAATTTTATTTTTTTATTATATCAGACTATTAATGGGGTACAAATGCATTGGTCACATAAATTGCCTTTTCATTGCCCAAGTCAAAGCTACAAGCATGCCCATTCCCCAGACAGCATGCACCACACACTTTAGGTATGAATTTACCCATCCTTTCCTCCCCCTCTCACCTGCCTGATCCCCATTGAATGTTACTCCCATATGTGCATATAAGTGTAGATTGATTAGTACCAATTTAATGGTGAGTACATGTGGTGGTTTTCTTTTCCATTCTTGTGATACTTCACTTAGAAGAATGGTCTCCAGTTCCATGCAGGTTAATACAAAACATATTAGATCACCATTTTTTATGACTGAGTAGTACTCCGGGGTATACATATACCACATTTTATTAATCCACTCATGTATTGATGAGTAATTGGGCTGTTTCCACATCTTTGAAATTGTGAATTGTGCTGCTATAAAGATTTCAGTGCAGATATGTTTTCCATAGGGTGTCTCTTATTTTCTTTTGGTAAATATCCAGTAGTTGGATTACTGGATCAATTTTCAAACATATATATATCAAGCCATAATGAAATTGAAAATTTCTGGAATATCAGAAATTCCTGGAAAACGGTGCTTTGATCTGATATTTTTAAATTCACCTTTGTAACACATGGTGGAATCATTTGAGTTTTCTTCTTTAAGTCAAAATTTAAATTGATGTTTTTCTGCAGTGAATATGAAAAAAAATGTATGCCATTGTCATCCACCAATTTTGATTTAGGAAATTCTCTTTGACTCTGTAAGTCAGTTTCATTTTGTGTTGTTTATTGTAGCTATTTATAATACTACTTAATGATCTTGTGAGGCAAATTCCCCTCGTTTTTCTTCCTCCTAGTAGAATTCATCATTAACTTTATGATGTTTACATAAAGTTATAACATTATCAAATTTAGTTTAAAATAACATTGAGAATGTTACTTATGGGCAGATAATTAATGAATTTGTGATAAATCAATAATGCTATGGACTTGCTCATCCTCAATAGTGTTAAATTGCCAGCTATACAATTGTTTCACTTATGGATGTATATGTTTTTCAGGAACCTTATGCTATTTACTACATGAATGTTTGCAAAATATTTGTATATTTTTAGTCTTTCAAACTTTTATTTCTGTTTCATATTAATTCTCATTTCCATAGTTTGCACAATGATTATTGCTGGTACTCAGAGAAGGTACTGATATATATATTTTTTACCTTTCTTTTATTCCTCCTGGCCTTAGTGATCTGATTGTCATTATATTCCACATATTCACATCCCAACATCACACACTTCTAAGTGGAGAATTATAGCTCTATTTCTTTTGAGTTGCTACAGTAAATACATAGTCATTTTGTGTTATCATAATCAGTTAGTTGCAAGGAGCTACTTCAATTTTGAGAACTTTGCCCTTCCATGATTATCGCTTTGCTGTCAGACTATCTAATCGTCAACTGGAAGCATCAACATCAGAAGAACTTTGTTTTAAAGAAAATACCTAACACTGACAATGAGTTATGGTTAATAAAACTACAAATAAATGTATATACTTGTATTTAAGCAGATTGTGAATAGGAAATTACCAGATCACCAAGTCATTATTGTTTTTTAAACGTCATGATGTGCTACTATAGTGACTTTGTTTCTATGTTGTTTTTCAGGTTCTAAAAGTTTCTATTCATATTGTTTCACTAATCCTCATGACAAACATTCTTTTTTTGGACGTTGTTAATGAATGGGGAATAGGGATGGTGAGTGATAGATTATGGCCTAGAGGAAAGGAGCCATATTTGGAGGTACAAGTGGAGGATGGTGCTTAGTGATCATTTGTGCTTGAGAAAGGCTTCATGGGGATGGGGTGGCGAGATAAGACTAAATCAGGGTCCTCCTGAACCTGGGTGGTAACTACTTGTGGAGGTAGAGCTATATTTTTGAAGTTTCCACCCTTGTGAAGGCTTAGAACTCATGGAAGTGAAAGAAATTTGAAAGAAATCAGAGATTTAAAAGAATACCAGAAACGCCTGCTGAATACCTCACAGCCTTTCTTTATATTGTATGAATGAAACAACAGAACTGTGAACAATGGGTAGGAATTAAAAGTAAATACATATTCAATTCAAGGAACAATAAATTACTAAAAATGGAAATGACTACTTTACACAGTCATGAGCTAACTGCCACTGCAGTGCTTAAGCAAAGACCACCAATAATCATCAGAGATGCTATAGACTGGCTGCATGCTTGGGTGATGGCTTCTGTATTCTTCTTACTCTGAGACAATATAATTCTTAGGATATATACCTGATGAAAATTATAAAATGATGGGTTCACTAAAGCATCAATGCAGTAACCACTAAAGAGCATCTATGTATCTACATCCCATAGTCCCTTTTCAGTCCTCTTGTTATTTGATCTTTCAGCAGCAGTGGATACAGTGGATCACTCTGTAATTCCTGAAATACTATCTTGACTTCTGAGAAACCACTCTCTCCTGTGCTTCCTCTCACTTTCCTAATTGCTCCTCAGGGTCCGTTTCTGGATCGTCCCCATCTCTTCCATTTCTAAGCATTGAGGTGTCCCAGCACTAAGTCCTTGGGTGTCTTCTCTTTTCTATTTACAGTCACTTCCTTAGTGACCTCATCCTGGATCATAGCGTTAAATGCCATCATATTCTTGTGCCTCCTAGATTTATATCTCAGACCTTGCCCTGAACTCACGATTCATGTATTCAGCTGTGTACTGAGCATCTCTAAATGGACGTCTTAGACATCTCAAAAGTAATGTGTCTTTCTGCTTCCAGGAATATGAACTACCCATGCTTTTTACTACTTACCACACTGAATACAGCTAAAAATCCTGGACATTATATATAAAACAAACATTAGAAGACTCTAAATGGCATAGAAAAAAGGCAGACCTTCCAGGAACCTCAGGATATGAGGAAACTACATGGTAGTGAAATATTTGTTTTGTCTAATATATTTAAAATTTGGAGCTAAGGAAGCAATACCTGGAAACACCAACAGGAGGAGACAAAAAATAAATGTCTAACAAAAGTCTATCCCTCTCTAGCTAAAGGACAAGGAACGTGGTGGCCTAGTAAAATAGGAACTATCTGGACATTATCCAATCTACTCCAGTCAAATGCTACAGGGGAAAACAAAACAAAACAAACAAACAAACAATAAACTGTGATACCACCCCATCAACTTAAGCAAAGGTTAAGATTTCCTAGGCTTCCAGGGAGCCTAGACTTCCACCCTGAGGAGACTATAATGAGGCTCTCTAATAATTGGTGGGGAAGGAGAAAATAATCCTTTGAATCCCTGAAGATACATGCCCAAATAAATACCCACACTTTCTGTGGTTGAAGGTCCCAATTTGAGGTGCAATAATATATTTCCTTATTTACTTATTTGAGACAGAGTCTCTGTCATCTGGGCTAGAGTGCCGTGGTGTCAGCCTAGCTCACAGCAACCTTAAACTCCTGGCCTCAAGCGATCCTCCTGTTTCAGCCTCCTTAGTAACTGGTATTACAGGCATGTGACACCATGCCAGGCTAATTTTTTCTATATATTTTTAGTTGTCCAGCTAATTTCTTTCTATTTTTTTTTTTTTTTTTTTTTTAGTAGAGATGGGGTCTCGCTCTTGCTCAGGCTGGTCTCGAACTCCTGAGCTCAAACGATCCTCCCACCTCAGCCTCCCAGAGTGCTAGGACTACAGGTGTATATTTCCTTAGCTGTGAGAGAAAAGAGATATTCGTGATTTTTGAAAAACACAAATTGAAAAAATTCAGACATCTAAATCTCATTTCCTTCAAAGTAGTCAATGTGGACAGCTACTCCACTTATTTTCATGTTATAGGAAATGCTTCAGACATCCTTGGCATTTTTTTATCTTTTACAATTATCTTCTGAGTGATAAATCTGTTTGACTATCCTTGGTATTGGTAAATACTACCCCTCGGAAAACATATTTGAATTTTTGGAAACTGCTAAACGGGATTTAGAGTTTAACATGCTAAATCATATGGGAGCTCAAGCTAAGTAATACATCTATGGATCAAAAATAAAGTATTATCAGAAAGTAATGATAATGAATTTTTGGTTCTGACTATAATTTCCAAAGGGAAGTTTTAAAAGTTTCACAGTGTATGAGTATAGCTTCCCCCAAAAAATTAATTTGAAGACGGAAGTATTGGTTTGATTTTTTTGTGTGTATACATGTATATATGTATGTGTGTGTTTCAAGATTCCTTATTACACATTCAGTTTCCTTATAGGTTTCTCCCTTGCACTGAGGCATTGCACATCTGCACACAAGAAAAGATACTGTACATGAAAAGACTGAATCCTTTTATGAGAAACCATACTTTAAGAAGGTTTCCACAATTTTAAATTATACTTTCTCACCAACCTTTTAAACACTTTCATTTACATATCATTCTTCAATATCTATTCTTTAGGCAATTTTGAAATGCTGGAATATATTTTATACAGTCTTTGAAAATAAATATGTACCTCTCATGGGAGTCTAGAACTTATAGACAGTAGTATTGCTTTTCAAATAGAAGCAGTAAAATTCATGTCGTTTCCTAACATTCTTGCTATAGATGAGATGTTTCTGAAAGGGTGTCATAAAATATTTGGTAATTCTCTGTTGACTGCTTCTGTATAAATAGATAGGATAAAGTTTGTCTTTCTTCTGACCAAGAGAGGGCACTAGTGTTTCTTGAGTCAGGAGTTCCAGGGTAGAAAGCTAAGGGAATTTAGAGGATTTTTTTTTTTCCCTAGCACTCTAGCTTCTTTTTTTTTTTTTCGGTGAAACTTACATTTATTACACATATGAATAACTTAACAGAAGAACTTGGCAGGGGCTAAGGAATCCATTAACAAATACTTCTGTGTGTCAATTTTAAGGAAGACCTCTGCCTGACTCATTAAGAGCTCAGCCATCTACACATTTTCTATAGTGGAAATCAGGTTAGATCTCACAGCCCCCCTGAGGTTGTTCCTTGTTCTGGAGGGACTGAGAAAAGTGGCTGGGAAACCTTGCCTCAGATGGACTAAATGGCAAGGGGTACCAGTGTAGTTTAGAAAGAAAATAAATTTTAAATGCTTTAAATATTATACAGGCTCTAAGTATTTAAGTATGGTGATTTTATTTTTTAAAAGCTGTGGTCATTTGGAGTTATTGGTCTGGGTTCAGATAACCACGTTTTTAGACTCAGTAGGGAACTTATTGGGTGAAAAGGAGCTGGGATTTTGTTTTAGAAAGCAACCTTTCTGTGTTTCAGATGTTCCATTTATTGTTCAGCACCACATTTCTAAATGGGTGCCAAAATCAGAGTGTGCTTTATTTTACTGTTGCCATTAACCCAGTGGGAAAATTATTCCATTTCAGCAAATCCAGAATTATTAGGGTCAACACAGAACTTATGTGTAGTAGGCAAATGGCCAGATGGAGAATTCATGGGGCAAAAAAAAAAAAAAAAAAAAAAAAAAAAAAATCACAAACCTAAATTTCTCCTCATTGTCAGAATCACTCATTTAGAAAACTCTTTCTCCAAGATTACCCTGTGACAATACAAATATTTGACTCAGGAGAGATACATTAACCCCTTAGTTAACCACTTTTTATGGGGGGTGGGAAGCAGAAAGGGATGAGTTTGAAGCACAGAACACTGCATGGAGTCACATGACCTTGGGGTCTGAATGGACTCAGGGCAGTCTGATATAGCAGGGACACATTTGATGTCTAGTAATGTATCTGAGATAGTGGTTAGGAACAAGTTAAAGATAAATTTTGTTTACTTTATAATTGTACAGGCTTCTCCCACAATGACCACTCTTGTACCTCTTGGATAATATATGATGCTATTTTTCATCTGTCACATTTACTCTATTTTTGTTACCATATAAATTTGCAGTTAAAGTTAGTTTTGCATTTGTGTCCACATTTCAAAAGTTGTTTCCCTAAATGGTAGTTTTCTCAAATTTCTTATGAATAGAATTACCATAGTGGTTAATTTGTGATGTGGAAGGGAAAACATTTGTTTACATTGATTCTGTATATTATAACTTCTTTAAACTTATTTCTATTATACTACAACACTTTGGAAATATTTGATTAGATAAATTATTTAATTTATACTTAGATGGGCTTAAAGATACTTAAATAATTGCCTTTAATATTTAAAATTTAGAATTATTGCAAGACTTTTGAGAAAAAACAATTTCAGCATCTTAAAAATTATTAAGGAAGCTTTTCTACTTACTATTCTTAAGACTTTTTTCTAGTGTTTCTCTTACATATCTCTAAACATTAGATTTTTATGGAAATTGATTGACACTGATCAAAATTATGGTGAATTTATGGAAAAAAAAGATTTTAACTTCAATTCATCAATTCTGATTTTAACAAGTTTTTAAATATAGTTGAAATGTAACTAAATGCCATACAGACAATATTATGTAAAGCGTGAATTAATGACCATACTACTTAGGACACTATATGACCTACTATATTATTAATTATGCTATTACCATTTTTTATAAACTATATTGCCTGTCCTATGTACCTCACTAGGATGTCATATGGTCAAGTGGTAGAATGAACATGAATGCACTGACAAATAAAAATGACTGTACCCTATAAAGGTCTGTGGTTTCCATTGAGACCTGAAATGGTTTATCCATGAGCCAAGAATTACAAAAGGTAACCAATCTTAAAGAAAAAAGACATGCAAAATATTTATATTTGAATCCACAATTGTGTGATAGACACCTTGGAGACTAGTTAGGAAGAATATAGCCTGGGATGAGCGTGCGTTCTACAAATACCATTCTTGCTAGATTTGCTTCTATAATATAGAAAAATATTGCCATGGCAACAAAATAATTTATGAGGACATGTATAACAAAGGAAGGACTGTGGAAATTGGAAGGGAAGCAGATTTATACATTTAAATAAGACCCATGTTTCTCTTTGTGAGACCTAGCAAGCAGAAGGAAACAAATATACTTGATTTGTAAGATTTTGCTTTCAAATTAGCTTCATCACTAGTCTTTGGCAGTTTTATGTCATTGAACAATATTATACACATCCTGGTGCCATAGAAGAGGGGCTGTAATTAACCAACCTCAATGCATACTTTCTGATTGATAACCTGAGGTTGCATGAGTTTGTGTTGACAATTTACAAATAGCTCTGTTAAGACTTATGTGCAATAGCTGTAGATGCACAGCCGTTAATCACAGCCATCAGCCAGCCTCCTAGAGTGTTTTACAGCAGTTTTTAATGTATGTTTTGCTAATTGGGAGTTACAGTGGTACTGTGAATTCCCAGATGAATAACTACTTTGGTGGTGACTGCCTACAGAGAAAAAACCCTCTAAATTTTCCTCCGGAAGCTCAGTTAAAAATATGAAGAATATACCAATATATGCACTTCTAAAGCCACCAAAGCTACAAAAATCTGCCATATGTTGTCTTTTAAGTAAGATGTCCCAGAATGGTATCAAATTATTATTTTATTCATATTTTCCCAAAACTATATTTAAAATGGTGTCCTTTTCTCTACAGAGAGCTGTTGTTTAATGCATTTCTTTGTAGTTTCTTGACAGAGACCATTTTTCTTGCTTCTCAGGTGGCTTATGTAGAGAGATTTATGTCCATTATGAAAAAATCCTCTGTACTATCACAGAGGCATAATCAGCAGAAAGTCTGAGGAAACACCCACCCAAGAATCAAATCTTGGATTTTGGTTACTTCATTAAATTTCAAGAATCTTGCTTTCATTGAAATATCTTTTTGGCCTGATTCACAAGCTCACAAAGGATGGATATTGTTTTCAGAATGACGTCATTAAGAAGTAGCACCTAGTGATATTATCAGACTATTAAACCAGAATATTCATCATATTAAATCAAATCCCTTGTAAAATGAATAATCACTAATGTTAAATTCATAAGTTGGCAGTAAGTTAAATTAGGAAATATCAATCTGTATTTTCTACATATTAAATAGTACTTTTATTATGGGGATTTGGGGATTTTTTCCCCCATTTAAGGGGAAAAATCACCTAAGGCCAATAATAAACATCCATCATAAAGTGCCTGTGTTTCAGATTGCTATAAATTACTATCACTTTAGTGGGCTTAGTTGTACCAAGTATTTAATACATAAAGACAATATTTATAGTAGTTTTCATACTTAAAGATCCTAATGTGGTATTTCCCAAGGTATAATGAAGGGAAATGTTGGAGTATCACATACATGATATTAGATATGTTTTAGCACACTGAGTCACTTAACAGTGACTGTATTATTTTAACAGAAGTCAGTATCTTTCTTAACTCATTGCTTCCTATGTATTTATTTTTCTGTACATAAGATGACACTATTTATGTACAAAACCTTCAGTTTGGTAGAGCTCTCGTGAAAATTTCTGGTCAAAGTTATAATTTAATTATCTCCCTGAGATATGATTTTGGTTTGCAATTGATATTGCGTCAGTGCAAATATTCACAAAAGCATGCATCCTCTTATATGTGTTTTACTGGTTTATCAAAGCTAAAGGAAGCTAAAGTTCAAAGAAGTTCAAGTGCGATTCAGTGGTGTGTGAGTAAAGGTATTATCATCTACTCATTCTACTAATTTCTAAGTCTTAAAAAAGAAAGTAGGCTTAATTCTACTAACAAAATGACTTAAGAAATAAAATTTGTTACTGAAATGTGAATACTGTGCCCACAGATAAATACTTAAATATGACTAATTAGGCACCAGGAAAACCGTGAAGCTGTATTTAGTTACCCTCCCATTATTCTTATTTTGTTTTTTCATCTCTTGACTCTTCCTCTTCTTATCCACCCATACTGTAGGTGCCCTCAGAATGTCCTCTGCAGTTATGGAAAAACAATATCAAGATTTTTCACAAAACTAAAACTAGAACCACCATATGATCGAGCAATGCCACTACTGTGTTATTATCCAAAGGTAAAGAAATCAGTAAATCAAAGAGATAACTATTCTCTCGTGTTTATTGCAGCACTATTTACAATAGCCAAGATGTGGAATCAACCTAAATATCCACCAACATATGGACGGAAAAAGAAAATATTTTATATGCATTAATTTTATATCCTGAGACTTTACTGAATTCGCTTATCAATTCCATGAGTCTCTTGGTTGAAACCTTGGGATTTTCTAAATATAATAGCATATCATCAACAAAGAATGAGAGTTTGTGGCATACATATCTGCCAATAATAGTCAAGCCAAAAATCAAGTCAAAGATGCAACACCTTTCACAATACCATCAAAGAAAATTAAATATTTAGGAATATATTTAATGAAGGAGGTGAGAGACATATATAGGGAGAACTATAAAACACTGAGAAAAGAAATTGTAGAAGATGTAAACAGATGAAAATCTCTACCATGCTCATGGATTGATAGAATCAATATTGTTAAAATGTCCATACTACCTAAAACAATCTACAGAATTAATGCAATCCCTATCAAAATTCAACCATCATTCTTTACAGATTTAGAAAAAATAATTCTATGCTTCATTTGGAACCAGAGAAGAGCTTGTATAGCTAAAGCAATCTTAAGCAAAAAGAACAAATTGGGAGGCATCAGTCTGTCAGGCTTCAAACTTTACTACAAGGCTATAGTAACCAAAATAGCATGGTACTGGCACAGGAACACAGATATACACTCTTGGAATGGGACAGAGATCCCAGATACAAAACTATCCTCATATTGTCATCTAATCTTCAAAAAGGCAGACAAAAATATACACTGGGGAGCTGTATGTCTATTAAATAAGTGGTGCTGGCAAAACTGAATATTCACATGCAAAAAACTGAAACTAGATCTCCACTTCTGACCTCTCAAAAAAATCAACTAATGATGGATAACACACTTAAACCTAAGGTGAGAAACTTTAAGAATTCTGGAAGAAAATGTCAGGAAGACTCTTTGCGATATTGGCCTAGGCAAAGAATTTACGAGGAAGACCCTGAAAGCAATCACAGCTGCAACAAAAATAAACAAATGTGACCTGATCAAATTAAAAAGCTTCTGCACAGCCAAGGAGACTATTATTGGAGTGAATAGACAACCTACAGAATGGGAGAAAATATTCACATGTTAAACATCTGATAAAGGGCTGATAATAAGAATCTATATAGAACTTAAGAAAATCAACAAGAAAAAATCAAACAACCCCATCAATAAATGGACAAAGGACATGAACAGAAACTTTTCAAAAGAAGACAGAATAATGGCCAGTAAACATATATAAAAGTGCTCAACATCTTTAATCATCAGGGGAATGCAAATCAAAACTACATTGAGATATCAGGTAACTCCAGGGCAAATGGCATTTGTCAAAAAGTCCCAAATATGTGCTCACTTCAGCAGCACATATACTGAAATTGGTATGATACAGAGAAGATTAGCATGGCCCCTATGCAAGGATGGCACGCAAATTTGTGAAGTGTTCCATATTTTTAGCCTGATGAGAAAGAATTAGTGAAAGAACACAGGAAACATGAAAGATCAGATAGAAAAGTCACCTCCAAAAGAAAATATTTGATCTCCATCAATAGATACCAACTTACACAATATGATTAAACTGACAGAGGAAGAATTCCAAATATGGATTGTAAGAAAACTAAATGGAATTGAAGAGAAAATAGAACTCCAACATAAAGAAACCATAAGAACAATTCAGAAAATGAAGAAAAATTTTCTAAAGAAATTTAAATACTATGGAAAAGCCAAACAGAAATCTTGGCAATAAAGGAGGCATTCAAGGAACTTCAAAACACAGTGGAAAGCCTCAAGAATAGAATGGATCAGGCAGAGGAAAGAATCTCAGAGCTTGAAGATAATGCCTATGTGGTAAACAAATTAGATGAAGAAAAAGAACACAGAAACAAGAGACAAGACCAAAACATATAAGAAATTGGGAATTACATAAAGAAGCCAAATATAAGAATCATTGGCATCCCAGTGGGAGAAGAAGAAAATACAAAAGGGCTGGAAAACTTATTTCATGGAATACTGAAGGAAAATATGCCTGGCCTGGCCAGGCCAGAAATCTTGATACCCAGATACAAGAAGCACACAGAACTCCTAAGAGACACAATGTGAAAAGGCAATCACCATGACACAAGGTTATTAGGCTGACCAAATAAACATAAAAGAAGCAATTCTCTGAGCAGTGAGGTGAAAGCAACAATCAACTACAAATGAAAACCTATCAGAATAACTACGGACTTCTCAACTGAAACTTTACAAGCCAGAAGGGATTGGATGCTTATCCTTAATCTTCTAAAACAGGAAAATGCCCAACCTAGAATTCTATATCTGGCAAAATTAAGTTTGATCTACGAGGGAGAGATAAAATCCTTCCCAGACAAGCAATCACTGATGGAATTTGCAAAGATCAGACCAGCCCTACAGAAAGTAATCAGACCTGCATTACACACTGAACAGTGCAATAGATATTCTTCAAAGTAAAATCATTCAATAGTCCAAGGCTAGAACTTGGACTTCATGATGGCTCAAGGAGTAAAACAAAACAACAGAATTTCACCCAACAATATGAATGGAAATCTACCTCAAATTTCAATTGTCTCAATAAATGTGAATGGCTTAAACTGTCCTCTGAAGAGACATAGACTGGCAGAGTGGACAAAAATCCACAAGCCTGGTATCTTATGTCTACAGGAAATGCATCTAACCCACAAAGATACCTTCAGGATCAATGTCAAGGGATGGAAAACAATCAACCAGGCAAATGGAAGTAAAAAGAAAGCAGGGGTAGCTATACTATTTGCAGGTAACATAAGCTTTAAAATAGCAACAGAAAAAAGGAAAAAGAATGGCCACTATATAATGATGGAAGGGAAGATCCAACAAGAAGAATTAAAAATTCTTAATATTTATGCACCCAACTCAGGAGCACGCAGTTATATAAAGCAAACCTTATCTGATATAAATAGCATGATAAATAATAACACCATAGTATCAGGTGCCTGAAACAACCCACTGAATGAACTGGACAGATCTTCCAAACAGAAAATAAGCAAAGAAATTATGGACTTAAACAGAGCTCTAGAACAAGAGGGTCTCACAGAGCTCTTCAGAACATTCCACCCAAATAAAGCTGAATACACATTCTTCTCATCAACCCATGGAACTTTATCCAAAATTGATCACATACTAGGCCACAAATCAGACCTCAACACATTCAAAAAAATAGAAATTACACCATGGATCCTGTCTGATCATAGTGGTATAAAATTAGAGTTCAATTCCAACAGAAATATTCGCCACCTAACAAAGTCATGGAAATTAAACAATCTATTGTTGAATAACGATTGGGTCAAGGAGGAAATACAGAGAGAAATCAAGAGTTTCTTCAAAATAACTGATAATGGAGACACTAGTTATCAAAACTTGTGGGATACAGCAAAAGCATACCAAAGAGGAAAACTAATAGCATTAAACACTCGCATTCAAGAAACAGAAAGCTCAAAATTAGAGAATCTAATAAACAATCTCAAGGAATTGGAAAAGGAAGAGCAAATCAATTCCAATCCTAGTAGGAGAAAAGAAATAATTAAGATCAAAGCAGAACTAAATGAAATTGAGAACCAGAGAACTATATGGAAGAGCAACAAAACCAAAAGTTGGTTTTTTGAAATGAAAAACAAAATTGACAGCCCTCTTGCTAGATTGACAAGAATTTGAATGGAAAGGACTCTAATAAACTCAATTAGATGTGAAAAAGGAGAGGTCACAACAGACACCATGGAAACACAAAACATTATTTTTGATTACTATAAAAACCTGTATGCCCAAAAAGTACATAATGAGGAGGAAATGGACAAATTCCTGGAAACATACAACCTCCCTAAGTTCACCCAGGAGGTTACAGAATTTCTGAGTAGACCAATCTCAAGCTCAGAAATTGGAGCAGCAATTAAAAACTTCTCAAAAAGTAAAAGTCCTGGACCAGATGCCTACAATTCAGAGTTTTATGAAACATACAAAGAAGAACTGATACCTACATAACAGAAATTATTCCACAATATTGAAAAAGATGATATCCTTCCTAACTCATTCTATGAAGCCAATATCACCCTGAAACCAAAGCCAGGAAAGGACACACACACACACGCAAAACAAACAAACAAACAAACAAAAAAACCTACAGACCAATATTCCTCATGAATATAGATGCAAAAATCCTCAACAAATTTTAGCAAATAAAATTCAAGCAGCATGTCAAAAAATAATTCACCATGACCAGGTGGGCTTTATTCCAAGGAAGCAAGGCTGGTTCAACATATGCATATCTATAAATGCAATTCACCTCATGAATAAAAGCAAGAACAAAGACCATATGATTCCCTCAGTAGATGCAGAGAAAGCATTTGACAAAGACCAGCGCATCTTTATTATAAAAACTCTTAACAAAATAAGCATAGATGGGTCATGTCTTAAAATTATCAAGTCCATTTATGATAAAGCTATGTCCAATATCATACTGAATGGGGAAAAATTGAAAGCATTCCCACTTAGAACCAGTACCAGACAAGGTTGCCCACTATCTACACTTCTATTCAACATAGTGTGGGAAGTCCTTACTAGAGCAAATAGACAAGAGAGGGGAATTAAGGGCATCCAAATGGGGGAAGATGAGATCAAACTCTCGCTCTTTGCTGATGATATGGTATTACATCTAGAAAACCCCAAGGATTCGACCAAGAGATTCCTAGAATTGATAAATGAATTCAGTAAAGTCTCAGGATACCAAATCAATACATACAAATCAGAGGCATTCATATATGCCAATAACAGTCAAGCTGAAATTCAAATAAAAACTGCAATATCTTTTGCAATAGCCTCAAAGTAAATTAAATATCGAGGAATATATTTAATGAAAGATGTGAGACATATACAGGGAGAAGTACAAAACACTAAGGAAAGAAATTATAGAAGATGTAAACAGATGGAAAAATCTGTCTTGCTCATGGATTGATAGAATCAATATCTTTAAAATGTCCATACTACCTAAAGTGTTCTACAGAATCAATGCAATCCCTATCAAAGTACCATAACCATTCTTTACAAATATACAAAAGATAATTCTACGTTTTGTATGGAACCAGAGAAAACCTCATGTAGCCAAAGCAATCTTAAATAAAATGAACAAACTGGGAGGTATCTGTCTACCAGACTTCAAGCTGTATTACAAGGCTATAGTAACTAAAATAGCATGGTATTGGCACAAGAATAGAGACATAGTCCTTTGGAACAGAACTGAGAATCCAGAGATGAAACCATCCACATATGGTAATCTACTCTTTGACAAAGCAGACAAAAATATACACTGGGGAAAAGAATCTCTTTTTAATAAACAGTGCTGGGAAACTGGATAGCTACATGTAGAAGATTGAAACTATATCACCACCTCTCACTTCTCACAAAAATCAATTCAAGATGGATAACAAACTTAAACCTGTAGCATGAAACCTTAAGAATTCTCGAAGAAGATGTGGGGAAGACCCTTTCTGACATCAGCCTAGGGAAAGAATTTTTGAAGAAGCCCCACAAAGCAATCACAGCAGCAACAAAAATAAATAAATGGGATCTGATTAAATTAAAAACTTTGGCACAGCCAAGGAAACTATCATTAGAGTGAATAGACAGCCTATAGAATGGGAGAAAATACTTGCTCTCTACACATCTGATAAAGGGCTGATAGCAAGAATCTATCTAGAACTCAAAAAATCAACAAGAAAAAATCAAATAACCCCATCAATAAATGGGCAAAGAACATGAGCAGAAACTATTCAAAGAGGACAGAATACTGGCCAGAAAACATATAAAAAATGCTCAACGTCTCTAATCATCAGAGAAATGCAAATCAAAACCACAATGAGATATCACCTAACCCCAGTGAGATTCTCCTCTATCAAAAAATCCCAAAACAACAAATACTGGTGAGGATGTGGACAGATAGAAACACTCTTACACTGTTGCTGGGACTGCAAATCAGTGCATCCTCTGTGGAAAAGAATTTGTAGATACCTCGAAGAGCTAAAATTAGAAATGCCATTTTATCCAGCAATAGCATATTAGGCATCTACTCAAAAGGGTAAAAGCCATTTTAAAATAAAGGCATCTCCACCTGGATGTTTATGGCAGCACAATTCACTATTGCAAGGATCTGCAAACAGCCCAAGTGCCCGTCAATTCATGAGTGTATTAGTAAAATTTTGTATATGTATACTATGGAATATTACTCAATTATAAGAAACACCAGTGATCTAGAACCTCTTATATTTTCCTGGATGGTGCTTGAGCCCATCATCTGAAGTGAGTTATCACAAGAATGGAAGAATAGGCTCCACATGTGCTCGCCATCATATTGGCACTAACTGATCAACACTAATGTGCTTACATGGTAGTAATATTCTCCAGGGATTAGGGGGTTGTGGGGGTAAACTCACTACTAATGGACACAGTGAGCATTGTGGAGGGGAAGAGCATGTCTCTAATCCTCACTTGGGTGAGGGAAAGACATAAAATGCAACCAAAATATTTGTACCCTCATAATATCCTGAAATGAAAATTTAAAAAAGTCCCAAAGTAGCAAATGCTGGCATGGATGTGGAGAGATTAGAACACTCTAACACTGCGGGCGGGACTTCAAATTAGTACAACCCCTCTGGAAAGTAATTTGGAGATACCTGAAAGAGCTAAAAATAGAAATACCATTTGATCAAGCAATTCCACTACTAGACATCTATCCAAAGGACAAGTATAAAAAACAATGGTGATCTAGCACCTCTTATATGATTCTCGATAGAGATTGATCCCATCCTTTGAAGTGAGGTATCACAAGGAGGGAAAAACGTGTGCCACATGTACTCTCCAATAAATTGGTACTAACTGACAAGCAGTAAGGTGTTCACATGGTAGTAATACTCATTGCATGCCAGATAGGGTGACAGGGTTGGGGGTAACCCAAAACTAATAAAAGTGGAAAAATCTGTATGTGAAAGTAAATGCTTATAGCCCTAGCTTGGGGTTGCAAATGGATTACATTTGACAAAAATGTTTGTACACCCGTAAAATCCCGAGTAATAAAAATAAGAAAATGTTTTATACACACACACACACACACACACACACACACAATGGAATGCTATTTGCCCATAAATAATAATGAAATTATGTTATTTGAAGCAGCATGGATGGAACAAGAGGTCATTATGTTAGTGGAATAATTCAATCACAGGAAGAAAATATCACATGTTCTTGTTCATATGTTGTAGCTATGAAAGTTTGTCTCATGGTTAAAGAGAGTAGAATCATAGAGGCAGAGGTTGGGCAAGGTATGCATCTGCAGGGGTGAGGGAGATGAAGAGAGTTTGTTTAATGGGAACAAATATATATTTAGAACAAATAACATCTAATGTCCAATATAAGAGAAGGGTGATCACAGTTAACAATAATGTACTGTATAATTTCAAAGTAGCTAGAAGTGAGGACTTGAAATGTTGAGAACACATAGGAATGATTAATACTCAAGGTGATGGATACCTCAAATACCCAGAACTTGATCATTATGAATTTAGCACATGTAACAAAATATTACATGTTCCATATAAATATGTACAAATATGATATATCAATAAAAGCACTCAAAAGTTAAACTGCAGAGCTCATATTTAAAAAAAAGATCACAAAGGTAAAATGAAGCAATAAGGTACTACCCAACAGGATTAACAGAACCACATCCAACATATCAATTCTAACAATCAACATGAATGGTTTAAATACACCATTCAAAGACATAGGCAGACTGAATTGATGAAAAGAAAATACAAACCAAGTATCTTCTGTCTCCAGGAAACACATCAAACCCACAAGGACTCACACACACTCAAGATGAAGGGTTGGAAAAAAATATTCCAAGCAAACGGAAACCAAAAGAAGGCAGATGTAGCCATTCTCATACCAGATAAAATTGACCTTAAATGAACAATATTAAAGAAAGAGAAATATGTCTATTATATAATGGTAAAGGGAGCAATTCAAAAACAAGACAAAGGAATCCTAAATACTTATGCACCTAACACGGTAGCACCCAGATTCATAAAGCAAACCCTACTAGATCTAACCAAAGAGATAAAAAGGAGAATCATAACTTCTGGGGACTGCAACGTTCCACTAATAGAACTGGACAGATCATCCAAGCAGAAAATAAATAAATAAACACTGGCCTTAATGGGAATTTAGAACAAATGGGCCAAACAGATATTTGCAGAACATTTTACCCAAAAACTACTGAATAAATATTCTTCTCATCAGCACATGAATCATTATCCAAGACTGATCATCTGTTAGGCCACAGAACATGTCTCAACAAATTTAAAAAAATAGAACTCATGTATACCATGCATACCATATATATTCTCGGACAACAGTGGAATAATGTAAGAAGTGAACTCCAAGATAAACACTCAATTACACACAAAGTCATGCCAAAAAAAAAAAAAATAACCTGCTGCTGAACGATTATTGGGTCAATAATGAAAATAAAATAAAATAAAATAAAAAAAGAAACTATTTTGTACGATACTATAATGGTGGGTATATGTCATTAAATATTTATCAAGACCCATAGAATGTACAACACAAAGAGTAAACACTAATGTAAATGATGGGTTTTAGTTAATAGTAATGTATAAATATTAGCTCATTGATTATAACAGGTGTACCATACTAATGCAAGATATTAATAATAAGGGAAACTGGGGGTGCCAAGGGGGTATATGGGAACTGTTTATACTTTCTACCCAATTTTTCTGGAAACGTAAAACTACTCTGAAAAATAAAGTCTATTATTTTTAAAAATAAAAAAAATGAAATTAAGATGAAAATGAAAAGATTCCTTAAACTGAATGAGTAAGGTGACATAAGCTACTAAAATCTATGGTATTCAGCAAAAGCTGGCCCAAGGGGAAATATTCATAGCCTTAAATGCCTATATCAAAAAGACAGAAAAATCATAAATTAATAATGTAATGACACTTATCAAGGAAATAGAAAAGGAATAGCAAACCAAATCCTAAGCCAGCAGAAGAAAAGAAATAACTAAGGTCAGAGCAGAACTGTATGGAATGAAACAAAACAACAGCAACAACAATAAAATACAAAGGATCAATGAAAAAAAGTTGTTTCTTTGAAAAGATAAACAAAATTAATAGATCTCTTCCTAGATTAAGCAGAAATAGAAGAGAAAGTACCCAAATAAGCTCAATCAGAAATGAAAAAAGAGACATTACAACTGATACCATAGAAACACAAAATATCATTTGTGAGTATTATGGAAATCTCTACAAATATAAACTCGAAAATGTAGAGGAAATGGAAAAATTCCTGGAAACACACAACCTCCCAAGACTCAATCAGGAAGAAATAGAAAGCCTAAACAGACCAATAATAAGCAATGGGATTGAAGTATTAATAAAAAAATCTTCCAACAACGATAACAAAAAGGCCCGGTCCAGATGGATTTACAGCCAAATTATACCAGACATACAAAGAAGAGCTGGTACCCATACTGCAGAAAGTATTCCATAGCAATCAGAAGGAGGAATCCCCCTGCAACTCAGTCAATGATATCACTTAGATATCAAAACCAGGAAAGGACACACACACAAAAAAGAAAACTACAAACCAATATCCCTTATGAATACAGATTCAAAATCATCAATAAAATGCTAGCAAAGCGAATTCAACAGCAAATAAAAAAATAATAATAATCCACCATGGCCAAATCACTTCATCCCAGGCATGCAAGGATAGTTCAACAGACACAAATCAATAATTGTGATTCACCACATTTACAGAGCCAAAAACAAAGACCATATGATCCTCTCAATAGAAGCAGAAAAAGCATTTGACAAAATTCAGCGCCCTCCATGATAAAAACCCTCAACTAAATAAGCATAGAAGGAACATATTTCAAGATTACAAAAGCTATATATGACAAACTCAATGCCAACATCATACTGAATGAAGAAAAGTTGAAAGCATTTTCAGTAAGAAGTGGAACAAGGTAACGGTGCTTACTGTCACTACTTCTATTCAACATAGTGCTGGAAGTAACAACCAGAGCAATCTGACAAGAGAAAGAAATCAAGGGTGTCAAAATCAGGAAAGAGGAGGACAAATTTTCTTTTTCACTGACGATACGATCTTATATCTAGAAAAAACCAAAGTAATCCACCAGGAGACTCCTAGAATTGATAAATAAATTCAGCAGTTCTCAGGATATGAAATCAATGTACACAAATCAGTAGCATTCCTATACATTGACAACAGTTAAGCTGAGAGTCAAATCAAAGACTAAACACCTTTCAGAACAGCTACAATGAAAATAAAATACCAAGGAATGCACTTAACCAGGGAGGTGAAAGATCTCTATCAAGAGAACTATGAGGAAAGAACTGAGGATAGAACTCACAGATGACAGAAACAAATGGATAAATATATCATGCTCATGGATTGGTAGTATCAACATTGTTAAAATGTC
The DNA here is from genome assembly GCF_041146395.1 of Eulemur rufifrons. Taxonomy (NCBI): domain Eukaryota; kingdom Metazoa; phylum Chordata; class Mammalia; order Primates; family Lemuridae; genus Eulemur; species Eulemur rufifrons. Next base: position 83,658,063 of record NC_091012.1, on the reverse strand, counting down.
TATACTACCCAAAGTGATTTTAGATTCAATACAATCCTCATGAAAATACCAACATAATATTACACTGATCTAGAAAAAAATAACTCTGTGTTTCATATGTAACCAGAAAAGAGCCCAAATATACTAAGTAATCTTAAGCAAAAGGAAAAATTCTGTAGGCATCATATGACCAGACTTCAAACTATACGACAAGGCTATAATAACCAAAACAGCATGTTATTGCCACAAAAATAGAAACATAAACCAATGGAACAGAACAGAGAGCACAGATATAAAACCATCCACATACAGCCAACTGATCTTTGCCAAAGAAGACAAAAATATATTCTGGGGAAAAGAAGCCCTATTCAGTAAATAGTGCTGGGAAAATTGTATAGCCACATACAGAAGATTGAAACAGAATCCGTGTCTCTCACCAGTGACATAACTTCATTCAAGATGGATAAAAGGATGAATTGTAAAGCATGAAATGATTAGAATTCTGGAAGAACATATTAGAAAATCTCTGCTATATATTGGCCTCGGCAAAGACATTATGAAGAAGACCCCAAAGGCAATCACAGCAACAACAAAAATAAATAAATGGGACCTGATTAAATTAAAAAGCTTCTGCACAGCCAAAGAAACAGTCATGAGAGCAAACAGACAACCTACAGAAAAGGAAACAATTTTCGCATGCTACACATCCGATAAAGGACTGAGATAACTAGAATCTATTTAGAACTCAGAAAAATCAGCAAGAAAAAATCAAACAACCCTATCAAAAAGTGGGCAAATGACATGAATAGAAACTTTTCAAAAGAAGACAGAAGAATGGCCAACAAACATATGAAAAAATGCTCAACATCTCTAATCATCAGGGAAATGCAAATCAAAACCACAAGGAGATATCACTTAACTCCAGTGAGAATGGCCTTTATCAAAAAGTCCCATAACAATAAATGTTGGCATGGATGTGGAGAGACAATAGCACTCATACACTGCTGGTGGGATTGCAAACTAGGGCAACCTCTGCAGAAAGCAATATGGAGATACCTTAAACAGATTCAAGTAGACCTACCATTTTATCCAACAATCCCATTCTTGGGCATCTACCCAGAGGAACGAATGTCATTCTATAAAAAAGACACCTGTACCCAAATGTTTATAGCAGCACAATTCACAATCACAAAGATGTGGAAACAACCCAAATGCCCATCAATACATGCATGGGTTAGTAAAATGTGGTATATGTATACCATGGAGTATTACTCAGCTATAAGAAATAATGGGGATATAGAATCTCTTATGTTCTCCTGGATAGAGTTGGAACCCATTCTACTAAGTGAAGTATCCCAAGAATGGAAAAATAAGCACCACATGTACTCACCAGCAAATTGTTTTCCCTGATCATCACCTAAGTGCACATTTGGGAAAAACACCAATTGAGTGTTGGGCAGATGTGGGGGCAGGGGAGGGGATGGGTGTATACCTACATAATGAGTGGGATGCGCACTGTCTGGGGAATGGACACGCTTGGAGCTCTGACTCGGGGAGGTGGGGGGGCATGGGCAATATACATAACCTAAACTTTTGTAGTTCCATAATATGCTGAAATTTAAAAAAAACCTCAATCACCAAATGTTAGCAACAATTTGAAGAAACTAGCACCCTTATATATTGCTTACAGGAATATTACATAGTGAAGCTATTTTGGAAATGATTTGGTGATTTCTTATGAAGTTAAATATACACTAATCATATGAACAAACAATCCCATCCATAGGTATTTACCTGAAAGAAATTAAAATCTATGGAGAAAAGATTATCTAAGAATGAGAGTCAGGTTGGTGTTGGAAGATGTGTCTTCATTGAAAATTGATCAAAAATGAAAATGTTTCTGGCTGAGGGAATGTGCTGAGCTACTAACACTTCAGTGTGCTGAGCTACTAACACCTCAGTGTGAATGAGATTATCTTATCATTGTCCTTTGTGGGCAGAAGTCATTTTAGTGGAATAAATGTGAAAAGCTGTCAGATAGACATGTGTTTTAAGCATGTCTATGCTATTTACTGACTGTATGATGTTGGGCAAATTAATGACCCTTTGTGATCCTTAGTTTGTAAAGTGGGAAAGAAATATAATGGTACTACTTTATAAGATTTTTCTGAGGATGATATCAATTGAAACTACTGGCAGTTAATATTTATGGAGTGCTTAAAATGTGACAAGTCCTGAGCGAAACACCAACTATGTACACTTTTATGAATACTTTGCAACAACTGCAAGGGATAAGGATTCCACTTTGGACATTGATAAAATCAGAGAAGGGAAAAATATTGGATTTAGTCTACAGTAACTTTGAGAAGAGTCTACACTGGACACTGAGAAAATGTCCAAAACACTCATCTCACTTGGCTTCATGGAAAACAATGATTGTAGCTTTTGCTCACCCATACGGTATTTTTCATAGTGACTTTTCTCTCATCATCTATGCTGATTGAATAGTGATGATATGGATGTGGGGAATTATAAACACTGTTATACAAAAAGAGATATATCAACACTATGGCTAGTTGCTCAGTTGAGCGTCTCAGAATGGCAGAAGCTTGGTAAGTTACCTCCTCTAATACCACTATTAATATTAGTACAATTAGTACTACTATTATCAGTAGTAGCATTAACTGCCATTTTTAATATAATTATGTTATGCCTCCACCATTTCAGAAGTTACAGTTAGCATCCCCTTTAACCGTGTGAGGCAGCAGATTTTCAGTTGAGGAAATAAAGCCTTAGCAGAGTAGGTAACTTGTTCAAGATCTCACAGGTTTATGTGGTAAAGGGAGATTCATACACATGATTATCATTTTAATTAATTAATTTAAGAATTGTATGGGGGCACACACATTTTGGTTACATAATTTGCTTTTGTACAGTTTGAGTCAAAGTTGTAAGTGTGCCTTTCATCTGGTTAGTGTGCATTGTACCCATTAGGTGTATATTTACCCATCCTCTCCTGCCGCCTCCCACCTACTTGATTTTCCTTGAGTTTTACTTCCATAAGTGCACGTAAGTGTTGATTGATTAGCTCCAATTTAGTATTGAGTACACGTGGTGTTGTTTTTCAGTTCCTGTGAAACTTCAGTAAGAAGAATGGTCTCCAGTTCCATCCAGGTTAGAAAACAAACTAGTAAAGTCTCAGGATCCAAAATCAATGCACACAAATCAGTGGCATTCATATACACCAATAACAGTCAAGCTGAAAATCAAATAAAAAATTCAGCACCCTTCACAATAGCTTCAAAGAAAATTAAGTATTTCATAATATATTTAAAAAATGAGGTGAGAGACATATATAGGGAGAACCATGAAACACTGAGAAAAGAAAATTGTAGAAGATGCAAATTGATGGAAAAGTCTACCTTGCACATGGATTGGCAGAATCAATATTGTTAATATGTCCATACTATCTAAAGTGATATACATAATTAATGGAATCCCTATCAAAGTACCATCATCATTTTTTACAGATCTAGAAAAAATAATTCTATGCTTTGTTTGGAACCAGAGAAGACATCGTATTTCCAAAGCAATCTTAAGCAAAAAGAACAAACTGGGAGGTATCAGTATACCAGACTTCAAGCTGTACTACAGGGCTATATTCACCAAAACAGCATGGTACTGGCACAAGAACAGAGATAATATACCTTTGGAACAGGACTGAGAACCCAGATATGAAACCATGTGCATATTGTCATCTAATCTTTGACAAAGCAGACAAAAATATACATTGAGGAAAAGAATCTCTATTCAATAAATGGTACTGGGAAAACTGGATAACCACAAGCAGAAGATTCAAACTAGATCCTCACTGCTCACCTCTCATAAAAATCAACTCATGATGAATAAGAGACTTAAACCTAAGGCACGAAACCTTAAGAATTCTAGAAGAAAATGTTGGGAAGACTCTTTTAGACATTGGCCTAGGCAAAGAATTTATTAAGAAGAGCCCCAAAGCAATCACAGCAGCAACAAAAATTAATAAATGGGACCTTATCAAATTAAAATCTTCTGCATAGTTAAGGACACAATCAATGGAGTGAATAGAAAACCTACAGAATCAGAGAAAATATTTCCATGCTATACATCTAATAAAGGACTGATAAACAGAATCTACAAAGAAATCAAGCAAATCAACAAGAAAATATCAAACAATCCCATTAAAAAGTGAGCAAAAGACAAGAACAGAAACTCCTTAAAAGAAGATAAATAGCTAATAAATACATGAAAAAAATGTTGAGCATCTCTGATCATCAAGGATTATTATTTATTGTGTAAGTGATTCATTTAATCAGTATTTACTAAATATCTTCAATTTTCCAAGTACTTGGAATCCAATAATGCATAAGGCATTCAAGAACCATGCTCTCATGAAACATTTTAGTTCCCTTAATTATTGGGCTATATTACCTCCCAAGAACCTTGACTTTAATTTGCAGATTTTATTACATTGTTTTACTTAGAGGTATATATCTCGGTCATTTCATATTGCATTGATTGAAAAAAACAGACTGCTGGTTGATTTACTCTGGAAGATGTAAACTGGTGATATAACTTGTATTGGATATATTTGCAGTTTTAAATGGATACATTTACCTGGGAGAACAAATTAGATCAGAAAGTTGATGAGTATGGAATAAAACCAATGGGGTTTTCTCGAAAAAAGGTTTTATTAAATAAGAGTACTTGGGTTCCTATTTATTCTGAGGATATTTCTTTCTGAGTATCTGGTAATGTGTACAAACTATAGAAATCTGTTCATTTTTTTTCTCTCTTTTTTCTAAACTCCATGTAGATTATTTCTCTGTTGGCAAGTCATTGTCTCAGTCAGGTTATATTATAATTGATTAGACTGCAGCATTCTTTATGTTCCAGCTTAATTACCATCCAGTCCTAAAGATACAGTTTGGAATAATTGAGAAACATTATGAGCTCTTGATGAGAGACTCTCAGCTCTTTTTGTAACCATGCTGTAGTCTCCATAATACTACATTTATGGAGATCTTTTGTGGGGGAGGGAGAGAAAAGAATTTATTCTTTTGTGTTGTTTCTATTAGAGCTACATTTTCTGGCCTTTCACTACAATTCTGAGTATGCTTTTACTTTGAAACCTTTTCCCCCTAAGCACTAATCACACCAGTCTTGAATATAAAATAAGGACATTCCAGGGGAACATGTAACGAAAAACAAGATTGAAAGGAAGTTAGTGAGAGAGGTAGGGGCTACATTTGACATAAACAGTTGATAATCATAGCAATTTTAAAAATATGTATATCTATTTGGAAAAAATATTCAGTATGAGTTATCTTGGCAGTTGACAAATTTTGACTATTTGTGTGAGAAAGGGAAAATTAACTTCATGTGCTAAACCACCTGCCCTCTTCTCTCTGATGCTTCACTCTCACCTCAATTTTTCTAATTATTTTGAATGCTGTGTGTCTTTTTTTACCATATATAACTGCATGGACTGAGTCAGGAAAATTAAAGAAATGCAGAATAATAGTGAAAAATTAGATCTCTACCACTTCCAGTTTATATTTACCAGCTGAAATTCTACCTATTCATAAATAGCTCAAATCCCACATCCTATAACACTTCTCAGAAAATTGTCCTGCCAGTTAGAAATAAATTTAGGCCTTCTCCCACAGTTCAAAGAACATTCTTTGCCCCTGAATTCTTTCACTTATTATGATACAGTTTGCTTAAAATGTTTCAGATATGTTATCATACCTATTAAGCTGTGAGCCCCTGGCAGCATTATATAGCTAATAGTGTTGCTTACATTGTCTATAGCAATGCTTTATATATAGTGGATACCTAGGAAGTTTTTTATTCTTTTGAAACTCCTAAATGCTCAAAGTCTTTAATCTGCAGACCAGTTGTGTAGTGGTCAAGATATGTACTTTCCTTTCCAACATTAACTTTTTCATATTGTGTGAACCAGTAGCACAAGATGGGGTTTGCAAAGGCATAACTGACTCTATTATCTTTGTAAAATTGAACAAAAGAAAAACTTTTAAGAAAAGAATGTGACATTTTTAATAAGCTAAAGGACTAACCAAATCATATCACATGCATTTTTATTGGCCACTATTTACCCATAATGCAATACTCCTGATCACTGACATGAAGCTTTAGCTGTATATCAATTAACTCATTCCATCATTCTCAAATCTTTCCTCATATTGTGAAAACCTCAGTCTAATACATATGTTCCTACAATGTTTAAAAAACTATATTTTTCATTACTATGCATCATGATGTTTCTTTTTTCCTCTAATAAAAAAGAATTAAACATAGGCTATTCCATCTGATAAAAAAGATAATGAACAAGGACCTTTTAAATTTTATTATACTAGCAGTTATTTTTAAATAAATGATTTTGAGATATATATATATATATATATATTACTCATACTTTTACTACTAAGGCTAAATATACAGATCATAAAACCTGAGGTATGGAGACTAAAATTAATTTTTAGAAAGTAATACAAATTTTGCTGCCTTTGATAATTAACTTCATACAATAATTTTCCTCCCTCCACCTCATGAAAGGTTTTCTGCTTTTCCTAAGATATTCAGAGTCTCAAAGCACACGTGCCTACCAGACTGGATGCTTTTTGGACTGGATGCCCAGATGGGCAAAGAAAAGTCAAAACCTCTGTAAAGATTGTTTTGGAATCCACCATTTTTCTCCTGCCCTTAGTTACCCACTTTGGAATGGAAGATATATTTTATACTGGTTTGATTTGAGTTATGTAGGTTGAAGATATGAATAGAGTCAGGAAATATTTTTATCTAAGGGTGACAGAGCCATACACTATTGTCAAGGAAAAACACCAAGTTTTGTAAATGTGTTTAAATGTTAGAATGGACCTCTGAGCATGCAAGAATTTCTTGCTGATGTATGTTACTTAGTGTCACTAGGCTATGTTTTGCTACAATAAGAAATTGTTAATATATCTATAATATTAAATATATACTTAATTTTGGATCATTGTTCAGAGACTGAGGATGATGAATTTAGGTAGAGTCTGATAATGCAGGGGTGGGAGAATGGAAAGGCATCCACGAAAGCCAGGCAAGAGAGTTTACAGAGGCTACAGCATGCTCTTGGTCAAAGACATGGAATAATAGAAACTGCTGTCTTAGGAAGATTTCTCTGAGGATGACCATAAATTTTCTCTAAATAAGGATACCAGATTCTTGAGACAATGTTTGCTAACTGTGAGGTCCAGGCCTGAAGTAACTCTACTGAAGCCGAGGAAGGGATTATAGAGAAGGATCTAAAATTGGTAGGGTTAGGGTGAAAGAGAATAATCATTTTAGTCATTTGGCAGAATCTTCCAAGCCCATGTCTCCAGTTACATTCATGCAACATAAAATCCAAAAAAAAAAAAAGACAAAAAACCTTCTAAAATGTCTGTAAAATGCTTAATATTGTTACAAAAATTTAATGGAATAATAGAATAATAGGGTTTTCAAAATTAGATATTTAATTTCACACACAGTTCTCTCTTTCATTACCAGTCTACATTTCATATGCATAGAAATAAGACAACCAGTAAGTTTTTTCACTAAGTTAAACTGCAAAGTTAATACTTTGGTTAGAAACCATGCAATGTTGAAATTACTGCCAATAGGATGCCAATTTAAGTCCACTTTCACTTTCAGAAAACAGTGTACCTGAGATGAGATTTTCCATAAAATAATTGTTCTTCAAATCTCCGCATGTAGAGTTTTACATATAGGCTGTTTGGTTTCTAGTAATAATGATCTTCTGGTTTTATATACTTTGGTCCAACTCTTTGAACCTACCTGGATGTTTCAAAATGTTTCACCCAATTGTTTGTTCCCCTAACAAAACAAGTTGAATTAAAGGTACTTAGAATTTGAGAATATAATGAGCTTATCATAGCCCCTTGACTTCCACAATCCTCTACCTCTCCTCCCATCAATTCTTACTATAAAATCACAAGGATGATGGTATTGCAATGGCTTCATTGTGTGAGACAGCTATAAATTTAGAAGAGAGTTGATCAACAAATCTAAATTTATGGACTTAAGAACTTTGAATGGTTTAGCTATTTCACAGATAATGTTTGTATTGAGAAAACCTTTACACAAATAAATTGTCTTTTACCTTTCTTATCCTTACCCTGGGAAATAACCCAAATCTCTGTGATCACTATCCCTGTCATTGCAGGATATTTGGGGAGAAATCTCAAGGACTTTTTCTTCATTTTGCAGTTACCTGACAACTTTAGTGGAACATATCCTTTCCTTATTTGGAAACATTCTGTTCTACACTTTCTATTTTAAAATTGTTTTCTCTCTCTCTCTCCCCACCCATACATATATGCATAATAATTTTATTTTATTACTATCAGGAAGTCTTATGAATATGTAAATACTGGAGATAGTTTTAGTAAATGAATTTATAATGAAATATATATTTTCAAACTTTGCCCAGCTGAGATAGTCACATTCATCATAACATTTTACAGAACAAATTAATGTTCATTTCTATAGGGCACATTACTAGAAACAGAGCAAAATGTTGAGAATGAACATTAGATTTCCAATGCATGAGATAGAACACATTTGGAGTAAAAATATGAAATCCAACTGAAAACAAGTTTAAATTATTAAGAAAATCGGTATATAATAACTTTACTTTTAGTTTTGAAAACTTTTGTGAAATAAATTATTATTTAATCAAAATGTTTGGTCAGATAGGATATGTAGTCAATATAAAAATGAAAAATCTATTCTTAAAATGGAGCCACACACATAGGCTCTTAACACTAAATAGATTGATTTATCAATTTGATTTCTTTAGTAATGATTTGATTACTTTTATGGCAGACAAATTAAGACTCATGAAGAGAGGAGACCTCAACAATATTAAAACAAAGAGAATTTAAAGGATCTAGTATAATTTTTATCCTTGTTTTGCCCTATTTTATTCTAACATTGTATTCACTTTGAGTATATGTATATCATTGCCTGGTAACAACAATAATGCCCCAAACTTCAAAACCTATTTGATATGAAAGAAGATTTTTGAATAAAACTTGAAAATTATGCAAAAAATGATGAGTTGTTTGAGTAGATATACTTTCTGAAAAACATTTATTGTAGTTAAGACTACAGACGTATTTTATATTTATAAATAAAAATTAAATATATTTATTATAATATATTGACAACCATTCATCTAGGGAGGTGGTGGGGAATTTGTGAAGATTTTTTAAAATATCAACTAAATATAAACTTTGTGTTCAGGAAGACAAAAAGATAAATGTGAATTAGGAAGTAAGTTTTGATTCAGCACTCTACATGGAACTTTCACATGGTAGGGTCTCAATCAACCAATGCTTTTAAATGAGCATCAATGAAGCAAACTTATTAAACATGTTTGTATTTAATATTGGCACAGCTTTCCCACTGAAACATTATATGTATCATTCAGGAACATCATGGTTTTCTTTATTTATCAAGCCAAACACAAATATTAACTCACCTTAAATTAATTCCTAAATGTGAAATTCCCAACAGGAAGTCAACAAAAAAAAAAGTACTAGGTCATGAACACCATTTATGAACAAAAAGGAGTATGCTTTCTCATTTTTTAACAAACCCAGATGTTTTGTAATGTTGCATAATGCCACTCTTTTGGCAATAGAAGTGGCAGTTGTAATAAAAAAATAACATACATCTGAAAGCTCAGATTACCTCTTGGGAGGAAATCTCTTGTAGCCCTAGCCATAGCCAGATTTTTCATGAAATAACATATATGAAAACACTTAGTTCAATTCATGGCATATAGGTGCTCAAAAATATTTCAATCTTACTAAATTTCTTAAGAGATGATTGTAGTATAAACAGCACAAAATAAACTGCTTATATTTTAAATGTTTGATTATGTAAGTTTGACACACACACACACACACACACACATATGTGAAGCCATCACCACACTCAAGAAAATGTATGTTTTCATGAACTCCCCAAGTTTTCCATTGCCCCTTTGTCATATCTTTCTCCAACCATTTCCATCTATCCACTTCTTTAACCCCTTTCATCCTCAGGCAACCAATAATCTGCTTTCTGTTATCATAGATGAGTTTGTATTTTGTAAAAAAATATCAATACAATCATCCATTATGTACTCTTTTTTTTTTTTTTTTTTTTTTGAGACAGAGTGTCACTTTGTTGCCCGGGCTAGAGTGAGTGCTGTAGCGTCAGCCTAGCTCACAGCAACCTCAGACTCCTGGGCTTAAGCAATCCTACTGCCTCAGCCTCCCAAGTAGCTGGGACTACAGGCATGCGCCACCATGCCCGGCTAATTTTTTCTATATATATTTTAGTTGGCCAGATAATTTCTTTCTATTTTTAGTAGAGACGGGGTCTCGCTCTTGCTCAGGCTGGTCTCAAACTCCTGACCTTGAGCGATCCACCCGCCTCGGACTCCCAGAGTGCTAGGATTACAGGCGTGAGCCACCGGGCCTGGCCTATTATGTACTCTTTTGGTCTGGCTTTTCTTACTCAGCATCATTATCTTGAGATCTATCTATATTGTTGCATGCAGCAACAGTTCATTCACTCCTTTTCATTTCTAATAAGCATTCCATTATATGAATATAACACAATGTATTTACTCATTCAACTGGTCCATCTTTTTTTACATGGATATAAGAAATGTTTATTTTTTGTGGTATATGTATACCATGGAATATTACTCAGCTATTAGAAATAATGGCAATATGGCATCTCTTTGGTTCTCCTGGAGAGAGCTGGAACCCATTCTATTAAGTGAAGTATCCCAAGAATGGAAAAATAAGCACCACATGTACTCACCAGCAAACTGGTTTCCCTGAGTGCACATTTGGGATTCACACCAATTGGGTATTGGACAGAGGTCGGGGCTGGGTGGAAGGGATGGGTGTATACCCACTTGTTGAGTGCGATGCGCACTGCCTGGGGAATGGACACGCTTGAAGTTCTGACTGGGGGGGCTGGGGAGGGGTGCACACCTACATGATGAGTGTGATGTGCACTGTCTAGGGAATGGACACAACTGAAGCTCAGACTCGGGGGGATGGGGAGGCCTGGGCAATGTATATAGCCTGATCTTTTATACCCCCATAATGAGCTGAAAAACAAACAAAAAATAAAAATAAAATAAAATAAAAAAATAATAAAAAATAAAAAAATAAAAAAATAAATGTTTATTTTTGTTATAAATTGACAAATTGTAATTAGATATATTTATGGGGAACAAAATGCTGTTATTATATATGTTTACAATGTGGAATGATTAAATCAATCCAATTAACACATTTATTACCTCGAATACTAGTCATTTTAGAGTGAAACCATTTAAAATTTATTCTTTTAGTAATTTTGAAATATACAAGTAGATTATTAACTATAGTCACCATTCTGTGCCATAGGTCTTAAAATAATTATTTCTTATGTCTAACTACAACTTTTTTTATCCTTTCTCACCTAGTCCATCTTTTAAAATTTTAACTTTTCTATACACATGTAATGGCACAATGTTATAGATTTAATTTGCATTTCTTTAATAACTCATGATATTGAATACCTTTTAATGCTATTATTTACCATCCACATAACTTGTTTGGTGAAGTGTTTGAATAAATATTTCCCATTTTTAAATTAAGTGCTCATATTATTAAGATTGAGAGAACTTTATACATGCTGAATAAAAGAGTTTTAAGAGATATATGATTTTACATATATTTTCCAGGTCTGTGACTTATCCTTTTATTCCTTTTATAGGGAATGAAATTTTGAAGAACAGAAGTTCTTAATTTTTTAAAGTCAAGTTTATGAATTTTTACTATATTTCATTGAGGCTAAATTCATGTAACATAACATTAACCATTTTTATCTTCATCTGTATTTTATTTATTAGTTTTTCTATAGTGAACATACATTACATTATAATAAGAAAAAACTAATTAGTATGTTACATTTCTTTTAAAGAAACTACCTTAATATGTTTTTTACTTTATTTTATTTTTTTCAATTTCAGAATATTACGGGGTTACAAACATGTAGGTTACATAATATTGCCTTTGAACCACCAAAGCCAGAGCTACAAGTGTGCCCATCCCCCAGACAGTGCGCTCCACACTCATTAGTTGTGAATTTACCCATACTCTCCACCCCCCACCCACATGCCCAGCACCCAGTAAATATTACTTCCATGTGTTCACGTAAGTTTTGATCAGTTAGTACCAATTTGACAGTGAGTACATGCAGTGCTAGTTTTTCCATTCTTGTCATACTTCACTTCAAAGAATGGGCTCTAGCTCCAACCACGATAATACAGGAGGTGCTAGTTCATCATTTTTTTTATGGTTGAGTAGTACTCCATGGTATACATATACCACATTTTATTAATACACTCATGTATTGATGAGCACTTGAGTTGTTTCCACATGATTGCAATTATGAATTGTGCTGCCATAAACATTCAAGTACAGATGTCTTTATTATAGAATTATGTTTTCTCCATTGGGCAGATGGCAGCAGTGGGATTCCTGGATGAAAGGGTAGTTCTATTTTTAGTTCTCTGAGATATCTCCATTATTACTTTCCATAAAGGTTGTACTAATTTGCAGTCCCACCAGCAGTGTATGAGTGTTCCCATTTCTCTGCATCCACACCAACATTTGCTGTTTTGGGATTTTTTGATAAAAGCCATTCACTTTAGTTAAGCGATATCTCACTGTGGTTTTGAGTTGCATTTCCCTGATAATTAGAGAAGTTGAGCAACTTTGTATATGTTCATTGGCCATTATACTGTCTTCTTTTGAAAAGTTTCTGTTCATGTCCTTTGCCCACTTTGTAATGGGGTTGTTTGATTTTTTTCTTGTTGATTTTCCTAAGTTCTATATAGATTCTAATTATTATCCCTTTATTGGATGTGTAGCTTGCAAATATTTTCTCCCATTCTGTAGGTTGTCTATTTGCTCTAATGATAGTTTCCTTGGATGTACAGAAGCTTTTAAATTTGATCAGGTCCCATTCATTTTTGTCACTGTTGTGGTTGCTTTGGGGGTCTTCTTCATAAATTCCTGGCCTATACTGATGTCTGTAAGAGTTTTCACAAGGTTTTCTCTTAGAATTCTCATGGTTTCATGTTTTAGACTTGTCTGTTATCCATCATGAGTTGATTTTTGTGAGAGGTAAAAGATGCAGATCCTGTTTCATTCTTCTGCATGTGGCTATCCAATCTTCCCAGTACCATTTATTGAATAGGGATTTTTTTGCCCGGTGTATATTTTTGTCTGCTTTGTCAAAGATGAGATGAAAATATGAGAATGATTCTATATCTGGGTTATCAGTTCTGTTCCATTGGTCTAGGTCTCTGTTCTTGTGCCACTACCATGCCGTTTCGGTTACAATAGCCTTGTAATGTAGCTTGAAATCTGGTAGATTGATGCCTCTCAAATCATTCTTTTTGCTTAAGATTGCTTTGGCTATAGGGGTCTTCTCTGGTTCTACACAAAGTAAAAAATCCAGCATCCCACACACATTTCTGATTAAAACTCTTAACAAAGTGGGCATAGATGGGTCCTACCTCAAAATTATTAAAACTATATATGATAAATCCACAGCCAGCATCATAATGAATGGGGAAACACTGAGAGTATTCCCACTTAGAACTTGAACTAGACAATGTTGCCCACTATCTCCACTTCTGTTTAACATAGTGCTGGAAGTATTTGCCAGAGCAATCAGACAAGAGCAGGGAATCAAGGATGTCCAAATGGGGCAGAAGAGTTCAAACTTTCACTCTTTGCTGACGATATTATATTACATCTAAAACTCCAAAGATTCAACCAAGAGACTTCTGGAATTCATAAATGAATTCAGCAAAGGCTCAGAATATAAAATCTATGCATATGACCAGTAGCTTTCATGTATACCAATAATAGTCAAACCGAGGATAAAATCAAAGAGATGATACCATTCACAATAGCATCAAAAAATTAAATATTTAGGAACTACATAGGGAGAACTTTGAATCACTGAGAAAAGAAATTGCAGAGAATGTAAACATATGGAAATCTCTATCATTCTCATGGATCAGTGGAATCAATACTGTTAAAATGTCTATTCCACCTAAAATGATCTACAGAATCAATGCAATCCCTATCAAAATACCAACATAATTTTTCACAGATCTAGAAAATGTAATAATTTTAAAGAGAGTGAGGCAGTGGAATTTAGTACATTCACAATGTTGTATAACCATCACCTATATCAAGTTCCAAAATATTTTCCTTACTACCCAAGGGGAACCCAGAATCATTAACTAGTTACTTACTATTCCCCACTCCCCTCAGTCCCTGACAAACAATAATTTTATTTCTTCCTCTAAATGTAAACTTAGGTATTCTGAATATTTCACATAAATGGAATCATATAATCTACAACTTTCTATTCTCTTCATCTCAGAGGAAAACTTAACATAACATCTATTCTCTTGACAGATTTTAAGTTTGCAATACAGTATTATTTATAAGCATAATGTTTTACCTTAGATCACTAGAACTTATTCATCTCTCATAACTGAAATTTTATTATATGTGCATTAAATAATAGCTCCCCATTTTCTTCTACCCCCAGTGACTGACAAGCAATATTCAATTCTTTGCTTCTATAAGTTTGGATATTTTAGATACCTTATATTAGTGAACTCAGGAAATATTACCCTTGTGTGACTGCCTTATTTTACTTAGCATGGTGTCCTCAAAGCTCTTGTTATTATATATTTCAGAATTTTTTAAGGCTGAATAATATTCCATTGTATGTATAAACCACATATTCTTTATCCATTCATTTGTGTGTAGGCATTTAGGTTATTTCCATATCTTGGCTATGGAGAATAGTTGTGCAATGAACATGGGAGTGCAAATATCTATTGGAGAGCCTTATTGCAGTTCTTTTGGGTAAATACCCAGAAGTGGGATTCCTGGGGCAACAGGTAGTTCTGTTTTGAACATTTTCAGGAACCTCCATACTATTGTCCATAGCAACTACAACATTGTTCATTTCCACCAATGTTATAGAAGTGTTCTATTAATAGTTCATTCACATGCTTTCCAAACCTGTAGTTTTCAAAAAAAAAAAAAAAGAATATCCATCATAATGTGCAGGGTGATACTTGTGGTTTTGATCTGTATTTCCCTGATGATTAGTGATGACAAGTAACTTTTAATATACCTGTTGTCCATTTCCATGTCTTATTTGGAAAAATGCTTATTCAAGTCTTTACCCCATTTTAAAATCAAGTAGTTTTGTTTTGCATTTTATTTTTTGGCTACTGAGTTGTAAGACTTACTCAAGTACTTTGAAAAGTAACCTCTTATCAGATATATGGCTGACAATTATTTTCTCACATTCTCTAAGATGTCTTTTCACTCTGTTGATTGTATCCTTTACTGTACAGGAACATTTAAGTTTCTTATACTTTTACATCTTTAATTTTGCCTTTTTTGCTTATGATTTTCATGTTATTTTCATGATATCCTTGCCAAGACCAATGTCGTGAAGTTTTCATCTATTTTTTCAGGGGTTTTATTTATAATTTCTGGGTTTATATGTAAGTCTTTAATACATTTCAGTTGATTTTTGCCTGTGGTATAAGATAATGGTTCAACTTTATTCCTTTGCGTGTTGATATCCATTTTTCCCAGCACCATTTCTTGAAGAGACTATCTTTTTGTCATTGTGTATTTTTGGCACCCTTTTCATATGTGCATGGATTTTTTTCTATTAAATTAATACATGTATATAGTCAGTTCTGTTCATCTTTGTCCTTATACCTAGTGGCAAATTGTGTTAATTACTGTAGCTTTGCAATATATTTGAAATAAAGTAGTGGAAGACCTCTAGCTTCTTTATTTTTTAAAAAAATTGTTTTTATTATTTGGTTTTTTCTGTTATTCTGGATGAATTTTAGATTTGCTTCTATTTCTGTAAGAAATGCTACTGGGATTTTGATAGGGATCACACTGAATCTGTGATACTGCCATTCCAACAATTTAAAGTCTTCCAATCATTGAACACAGGCTATCGTTCATCTTGTATGGTTCTTCTTTAAATTATTTCAGCAATGATTTTTAGTTTCCAGTGTAAAAGTCTGGCATTTCCTTGATTATGTTTATTCACATGATATTTATTTTTTGAGGCTATTGCAAATGGAAATTTTTTGAATTTAATTTTTGGGTCATTGTTGCTAGTGTATAGAAATACAACTGATATTTGTGTGTAGATCTTGGATCCTACAATTTTGTTGAATTAGTTTAATAGCTCTAAAAGTTTTTTTGATGCATTCTTTATGTTTTTCTCTATATAAGATCATGTCTTCTATAAATAGAGATTGTTTCATTTCTTCCTATCAATTTACTTGTTTTGATTTCCTTTTCTTACCTAATTAATCTGGCTGGAACCTTTAGTACAATATTTTTATTTATTTATTTATTTATTTATTTATTTATTTTTTTGAGACAGAGTCTCACTTTGTTGCCCAGGCTAGAGTGAGTGCCGTGGCATCAGCCTAGCTCACAGCAACTTCAAACTCCTGGGCTCAAGCGATCCTCCTGCCTCAGCCTCCCGAGTAGCTGGGACTACAGGCATGCGCCACTACGCCCGGCTAATTTTTCTATATATATATATTTAGTTGTCCATATAATTTCTTTCTATTTTTAGTAGAGACGGGGTCTCGCTCTTGCTCAGGCTGGTCTCGAACTCCTGACCTTGAGCGATCCACCCGCCTCGGCCTCCCAGAGTGCTAGGATTACAGGCGTGAGCCACCGCGCCCGGCCTAGTACAATATTTTATAGAAGTTGACACAGTGTGAATCCCTGGCTTCTCCTTGATGTTAGGTAGAATTCTATCAGACTTTCAGCACCGTAAATGATGTTAGCCAAGGGTTTCTCTAAATGCCACCTACTTTTAGTTTATTACATTTCTTATTTCAGAATATTATAGGGGTAAAAATCTTTTTGCTTACATGAATTGCTTTTGTACAATTTGAGTCAAAGGTATAAGTGTGTCCATCACCCAGATAGTGTGCATTATACCCATTGGGAGTGAATTTACCGACGCCCTCCTCCCGCTCTCAACTGCTTGATTTGCACTAACTTTTACTTCCAAATGTGCACATGAGTGTTGATTGATTATTTCCAACTTAATAGTGAGCACACGTGATGTTTGTTTTTCCATTCTTGTGATACTTCACTCACAAGAATGGTCTGCATTCCCATCCAGGTTGTTACAAAAGGTATTAGGTCACCATTTATAATGCTGAGAAGTACTCAATGATATACATATACCACATTTTATTAATCCACTTATGCATTGATGGGCATATGGGTTGATTCTACATCTTTGCAATTGTGAATTGTGATGCAATAAACATTCCAATGCAAGTATATTTTTGATATAATGATTTTTTTTCTTTTTGGTAAATACCCAATAGTGGGATTGCTGGATCAAATGGTAGGTCTACTTTTATTTTGTTGAGGTATCCCATACTGCTTTCCACAGAGGTTGTACTAGTTTGCAGTCCCACCAACAGTGTATAAGTGTTTGATTTTCTACACATCCATACCAGAATGTTGTTCTGGGACTTTTTGATAAAAGCCATTCTCACTGGAGTTAGGTGATGTCTCATTGTGGTTTTCATTTGCATTTCTCTGATGATTAGAGACGTTAAGCATTTTTTCATATGTTTATTGCCCATTAGTCTATCTTCTTTTGAAAAGCTTCTGTTCATGTCTTTTGCCCACTTTTTAATGGGATTGTTTGATTATTTTCTTGATGATTAGCTTGATTATGATGTAGATTCTGGTTATTAGCCCTTTATTTGATGTATAGCATGCAATATTTTCTCCCATTCTGTACCTTGTCTATTCCCTCTATTGATTGTGTCCTTGGCTGTGCAGAAGCTTTTTAATTTAGTAAGGTCCCATTTATTTATTTTTGTTGTTGAAATTATTGTCTTTGGGGTCTTCTTCATAAATTATTTGCCTAGGTCAATGTCCGTAAGAGTTTTCCAACATTTTGTTGTAGAATTTTTATAGTTTCATGCCTTCGGTTTAAGTCTGTTATCTATTGCGAATTAATATTTGTGAGTGGTGAGAGGTGTGTATCCTGTTTCAGTCTTCTACATATAGCTGTCCAAATTTCCCAGCACCATTTATTGAATAGGGAATCTTTTCCAAAGTGTATGTTTTTGTCTGCTTTGTCAAAGATCAGATGACAATATGAGGATGGTTTTATATCAGGGTTCTCTGGTCTGTTCCATTGGTCTATGTCTCTGTTCTTGTGCCAGTACCATGCTATTTTTGTTACTATATCCTTGTAGTATAGCTTGAAGTAAAGTGATGGCTCCCCATTTGTTCTTTTTCCTTAAGGTTGATTTGGCTATTCAGGGTCTTTTGTGAATTCTGAGTTAATAGGATTGCATGGCACCTGTTTTCCTATGCTGGGGACTGTATGTTTATCAGAGGTTTGTAAATTCTCCATTCTTTTCTAACATTTGCTTTTCCTTTTTATTATCCATCTACCATCAGTCCATCATTTATCTATTATCCACCTGCTGAAAATCTTCTCTGTCTTAAATTGCTATTTGTTCCTGAAAGAGTGGAGGACCTATGGAATGTCATTCTATTTTTCATAATGTGAAATAGGGTACTAATCAATTAACTGCTTAATTATTGCTGTTTGATGATCAGCATAATGATATTTGTAGTGATTCATAATGTCACATTTTTTCCAGCTTGAGGTATAATTAATAAATTAAAATTACATACATTTAAAGCTAAACCTTGACATTCTGATATATGTGTATATATGAAATAAAATAAAATAACTACCATAACCAATCAAGGTAATAGACATATCTATCACCTCACATAGTTACCATATTTTTAATATAATACTGCTTTTAAGTAACAATAGTTGGCCAGGCGTGGTGGCTCATGTCTATAATCAATCCTAGCACTCTGGGAGGCCGACGCCAGTGGATCATTTTAGGTCAGGAGTTCGAGACCAGCCTGAGCAAGAATGAGACCCTATCTCTACTAAAAATAGAATGAAATTAGCTGGACAACTAAAAATATATAGAAAAAATTAGCTGGGCATGGTGGTACATGCCTGTAGTCCCAGCTACTCAGGAGACTGAGGCAGGAGGATCACTTGAGCCCAGGAGTTTGAGGTTGCTGTGAGCTAGGTTGACACCACAACACTCTAGCCTGGGCAACAGAGTGAGACTCTGTCTCAAAAAACAAAAAATTAATAATAGTTGAATATTTTACATTGCATATTTATTGACAACTAACAATTATGTATATTTATGGGGTACAATGTGATATTTAGATGCATACATGGAGCAATGAGCAATCCAGGATAATTAACATATTTATTGTCCCATATACTTATTTCTTTGTGGTGAGAGCATTTAAAATCCACTTTTTATCAATTATAAAATATACAATACATTATTATTAACTATGGTCACCTTGTTTTGCATTATATCAGCACAAATTATTTCTCTGAAACTTTGTACCCCTTTGTCAACATTTTCCCTTTGCCTGCCCTCTCTTCTCCTAGTCTATGGTAAGCACCATTTTACTCTCTATTTCTATAAGTTAAAATTATTAGATTCCATATTTAAGTGAGAACGTCTGATATTTGTCTTTCTTTGCCTGGCTTATTTCACTTAGCATAATGTCTTCTAGATTCATCCCCTTTGTTGCAATTTACAGATTGTATTATTTTTTAAGGTTGTGTTGTATTAAATTATATATATATATATATATATACACACACACATATACACATACACACACATATACACACACATATGACTTTTTAAAATCCATACATTTGTTGATGGGCACTTAGGTTATTTATAAATCTTGGCTTCTGTGAATAATGCTGCAATAAGCATGAAAGTGCAGAAATCTCTTTAACATTCAAGGTGAGTTTTACAATCAGTTTTTGTTCTGTATTTTGCTATTTTTAGCATTGTAATAATTACTACCCTTAAATATATATCTTTCTCACTTGTTTAATATTCTCCTTAAAATAAATTACTTGTAGTAGAATGTTGGGATCAAATCTTATTCACCTTTTAATTTGTGATATAAAACCTCATATCGATATTCAGAAAGGTGCCATCAATGTTCTCCTTCACATGTTACATATGGAGGTACAATTAACTGCACTTATCATATTATGTAATTCAAGTTATGTAATCCATTTATGTAATATAGAAGTGATATTTTCTCACAATGAGCTGAAAAGTTTTTTTTCCCATGAGTAAAGATAAGTCAAAGTATATCTGGATAAATGTTTTAAGAAATGTATATTATTATAGGCTTTGAAATTACATGTGTCTGGATTAAAATCTTGGTCCTGCTGTTTGTTAACTATTATTTCAGGGAAGTAACAAAAATTCTTGAAGTTACAATGTTCTTCTTTTAAAAAGATGGAGTGTCTAATATTTTTTCATAGTGTTTTAGTGAGTACTAAATTATATAATATTTGTAAAATTTTAACAGGAATATATTAAACATACTAAGCTCTCAATCCATGAATGTTATTATTGCTGTCAGTATCCTGAACTCACCAGTAGCATGGCCCCTAGTCTCCATATTTGAAAAACTGACATTAGTTCAGTTAATTACTTGTGGTCAAGACATACAGTTATATTTTAATAAAATATTAAATCCTAGCAATTTAAAACACCAAAATTATATAGGCAAAATTATTTTCTGTTATCTAGATATTTCTGCTTATCAATTGATTGGCTAATCATGGGAATATTTGACAGAAGTGTAAAACCTCACATATACAGTACTTCATATAGGGAATCTATTACTTTGTACATAATAGAGCTTAATTTTTCACCTTTACTCCTGAAGTCTCTCTTCTTGGATGTCATAACTTGCTTATTGTTCATAAAGACCAGACCAATGTCTGCAATTTTGTTAATATGGAGATGAATAAATATACACAAAATATTGCTGTGTTTTAACAAAATTAATAGTACTGTCATACATACAAATGCCACATAAAATTTTTGACCCAAATAATTGAGTTTATTCTTCCATGGAGAACCATTTCCAGAGCCCCTAACACAGAACAATTCAATTCTAATATAATGATAAATATTGTTCTAATAATATCTACAATTAATTTCTGGAGTACTCAAGTAGGCAGATTATTTCACCTTCAAAAGAACCAATATATAGCAGGTTACTATAAACAAATCATTACACAAGTTCAAAGATCTATTTAAATGCTATCAACTTTTCAAACAGGCCAATTTGATGTTTATATGAATTATACTTGTGAAACCATTGATTTTATATTTGAACACAAATTAATCAAAACTTTATTCAATACTTGCTATATACCTAGAACTATATTCTTGGTGTTAAGAGAAAGATGAAAGAAAGATATAAGTAGCCATGGTTCCTAAGAAATTTATAGTTTCCTTATAAAAAGACATTACATATAAAAATGGTTCAATAAGAGGAGTTAGAGTGGAATTCCAATCCCATACCATGTGCTGTGGTATGGAACCTATGACTAATAAAAGTTCATAAAAGGAATAAGTATAGTTTGTAATAAAGTAATTCTGGGAAGGTTTTTAGAGAGAATGTGACCTCAGCTGGACCTTGAAATATTAATATATTTTGAATATTGGGGATTAGGGGAAGATATTTATCTGGAAGCATGGTGTGAGTAAATGCTTGGAAGTGGTAATTAGCATGAAATGCATGAGGAACTTTATCTTACTAGATAGGACAGCTTGCTTTGGAGATAAGTCTGGGATAAAGTTATACTGACATGATAAAATAAGAAGACGATGGACCTTAGGAAATGAACAAGTATTCTGAATTTTATTTTGAAGAAAATAGAGATCTTCTTAAGGTTCTTGGGCAGAGAAATTAATGAAGAATACTATTCTTTTGGACAAATTATTCTAGCACTTATGGTTTAGAATAGAGTTCAGGAGAGCCATATCTCACACCAGATACAATGTAGTAGTGTTTAGTATTCAAACAACTCCTTGAACATTAATGATCTATTTTAAACTTCAGCATATATGGTAACTTAATTTGATTTTATATCATTGAAATACTTTGGGAAAATGGTGAGTAAAATCATTTGGGTGTTATGTGAGTATTTCTCTACATTATTATTCCTACCACACAGTAGAACAATTAGGCTACAGATTTTTATTCACTATTCTTTTGGAAATAAATAGAGAGTGATACATTTTCACTATTATAACATCTAAAAGACTACCTTTTCTATCCCTGTAAGACAATGCCAATTATGAAACTGCAATAATGTATTTTAGTAGCATGGACAATCCATAAAAATATTTTAGTTATTGTGACCATCTGAAAAAAAAATATAATCGAAACTATGACAAGGAAATAACTCCCTAAAACATCATTGAAAATAGGAGGTCCAAACCTATTGGAACTGTATTATATGCATGAGCAGTTCCTGGAACAATAGAAATCTGTGCAGGGTTATGCAGGCAAACAATGCTATGTAAGGCAGATGTTGGCTTTCCTACCACCCACTGGAAATAATAATGATAATAATAAAACTAGTTTACTTGTGTACAGATGACTGCTTGTGGAGTTAGCCTTTCCAGAAATAAATAAATAAATATATATATATATATATATATATATAGTGAAGAAATAATTATGAGGCCTGTAGTACTTTGGTTATTGGTGCTTTTATAATGTACCAATATGAACTGGTTTAAAAGAAATACACAGTTGCAGTAGCGTTGGGGGAGAAATAAACTATAGCTCTAACATTGTCTAAACAGAATTTAATAAATGAAATGCATAACAAGGGAAAATGTGCATTGTTAACATTGCCAGAACTTCATTCTACAGGCAAAGCCAAGAACGATGGCATGCAATAGAAACCGGAATTGCTGATTTCTGGAAAGTTGTCTCAGAATTCAGATCGTTCTCCTTTTCCTTTTCCTTTCTAAATTGAAAGTAACAAATTTGGCCCTTCAGGGTAAGAGGAATGAATCACAATTTGTGTCACTCTATGGCTGAGTTCTAAGTGGCTCAGGCACAAGGCAGCAGGAGTGGTGACCAGGACTCTCTCTTGGGAAATTGGGAACCACTCCTTTGCAGGAGAGTTTAGTGTACTGTGTATGGGAGCAATCAGAGGAAGACAAAGCAGACACAGACCTCAAGGGGAAATAGCAATAAGAATTGAGTTAAACTGGAAGTCTTTGCCAAGAGCTTGGTTTAAAAAAATGGCACTGTTGGAATTTCTTTTTCTAAAAGAATAAGCAGGGGGTTGGGGAACCATATGGATAAACTCTAGTTTTTGGTGCAGAAAATCATGATGGAATACCTGGAAGTAATTACAAGTTCCTTTTTGTGTCATTGGAGTAGACCATGGAGATTGTTTGAGCTCTCTTCACATTGTGTTAAATATCTCATAATATACGTTATTGCATGTTAAGAGGATGTAGAAATAATTAGTTTATTGACATTTGTTCAGTGGTTTTACATGTCAGTTAGCAATTAACAAACCATTAAGAGCTTACTCTGAACATTTCCCTGTGCCAAGCAATGAGGGAGTTTCCAAGTGGCACATGATATAGTCCTTACATTCAAGAACTGACCAGGTAATTAAAAACATGGGAAAACATGTATGCACAGCAAGGCTGTGGAATACAGACAGAAGAGGAATGCAGAAAATAAGTGCTACAGAATTTTCAAATGGGGAAAAATTATCTAAGAAGTTTCAAATAGGAAATGAAATTGGATGAAGGCTATAAATGATAAGTTGATAACATGGTAGCATAAAGGATGAGTCAGACAAACAACAATATAAAAATGGGTAGAGAAGGAAATTTAGTGTGGGATTTAAACCACAGAGAGAAAATGATTTTTGAATTTATCAAATGTGGAGCTTCAACTTCTGGAAATTAATACAAGAGACAGGGGAGGTCCTTGAACAGTTGACTTACATGATAACAATGTTATGGGAAGAATATTACAATGTAGATGATAAAATGAGGCAAGGAGGGAAATGGGAAAGCTGGAGACAGACAAATGTGAAGATGGCTAGTACAATGGTCCAAACATGGTAATAAGGCATGATGTAGGTCAGAGGAATGGGAGAAGAGTTATAAAAGGGAGAAATATAAGAGATATTAGATAGAGAAGCACATTATTATTCTTGTCAGAGCATTGCATTTGGAGTTAAGAAATCTATATTTTAATCAAACTTGATCATAACTTAAGCAAGCTTGGGAACATATTAAACTCACTGGAGCATAGTTTTCACATATGGAAAATAAAAGAGGTTAATACAATGACCTTTAAAATTTCTCCTTTGTAGCTCTAAAATTCCATGATTCTAGGAGTATGTGGTACTTGGATTGAGAAAGCTGAAGGGGAAAAGAGGTAATTTTAGAATAATTATAAATTGTTCAGTCTCAATAAATTAAAGATTGAACATATCATTATACAATTTAAGTATTCAGAAGTACTAGTTGGTTTTGTAGAAAAGTGGTAAATTAATTTTTGGATATGCCAAATAAAATGCCATAAGGACAGCCAAATGATTATATTCAGCAGGTATTAGTAAATCCAGCTTTGAAGTTTGAGAGAAATGCCAGAAATAAAAACCACCAAAGCAGTCTTTGCTTTGCACTATAGTGTGGGATCATGAAAATAAACATGAAAGGTGAAAACATGGACCTGAACCTTACTAATCGATGGATAAAATGCAATTGTTGTGTTATTTGTAAAAAGTTGTATTAAAGTAGAATGATGTCAGTAAGATGGTAGACTACAAATCTCCAGGCCCCCATTTCTACATGGAAACATCAAACAAACAATAAGTTCACTACAATAGCTTTGTGAGAGCTCTAGAACCCTGTCAAGGATCTGCAGCAACTAAGTAAATGCAGAATAAACAAAATGTCATATTCAAATGATAGGAAATTTGGGGACATTTGTGCTCAAACTTACCCCCTCCCCTTCAGGTGGAAGGAAGGCACCCAACTACTGATTTCACCCTTGAGAAGAAAAAGAAAGGGTGAAATTTGTTGGCAATATTATGGACTGTCTGTGAGCTGCCAGGAGACTAGATTCTGTCCTGCCTTACATGGAACTCAGATGACAGTGGCTGCATAGCTTGAAATACCTGAGATCTCATGCTAGGAAAGGCCAGAGAAAGTAGCAGTGGGTGCCACAGCATGTGAAAGCCACAGGGAAAATGCAGATGCAGGAGGGACTAGGGGAAAGAGATTACAGGCTGGGAAATGCAATAGAACATAAATGGTCCTAAAAGAAGCAGAGATTAGACTTTTAGGGAAATTAAGACATTTAAAAACAGCTTCATATAGCGGGGGAGTAGCAAAAGAGAAAACATACAGGACCAGGAAAACACATGCCTAGAAAGGACTGAAGAGTTTTCATGCTATGTTGATTAATGAAAATATTCCTCTGAACAGAGCAAGTCTGCAAAAACTGAGAGAAGCAGATCTTTTCTGAAATGTACAATTTTGAACAAATAATCATGAGGCATACATCAAAACAAAAACATGGCATAGTCAAAGAAACAAAGTAAATCTCTACAAAATTACTCTAAGAAATCAGATTGTGGACTTAATAAACTAAGATTTTATTTTTAATTATTATGGGTAAATAATATTTGTATAAATTTATAGCATACATGTGATGTTTTGATACAGACATGAAATGTGAATTAATCAAATCAGAGTAGTTGGGATATCCATAACCTCAGGAATTTATCATTTATTTGCATTAAGAAAATTTCGATTCCACTCTTTTAGTTATTTTAAAGTATATCCTAATTTATTATTGACTATACAACTTAACTATATTTTTGCAGCCGTTAATCATCCTCCCTTTATCCCTCCCTCTCTGCGATCCTTCCCAGCCCATTCTACTCTTTGTCTCCATGAAATGAATTGTTTTTATTTTTATTTTTTAATTTCAGAATATTATGTGGATACAGATGATTTGGTTACATAAATTGATTTTGTACTGTTTGAGTCAAAGTTATAAGTTTATCTATCCCCCCAATAGTGTGCATTGTACCTGTTAGGTGTGAATTTATTAATAGCTATCCTCTCCTCCCCCCCATCTACTTAATTTCCAATGACTGTTATTTCCATATGTGTAGATAAGGATTGATTGATTAGTTCCAGTTTAATGATGCGTACATGTAGTGTTTGTTTTTCCATTCTTATGGTACTTCACTTAGAAGAATGTTCTCCAGTTCCATCCAGGTTAATACAAGAGGTATTAGTTTAACATTTCTTTTTATGGCTGAGTAGTACTCGAAGGGGTGTGTGTTTGTGTGTGTGTGTGTGTGTATATATATATATATATATATATATAATTTTATTAATGCACTCATATATTGATGGGCACTTGGGTTGTTTCCACATCTTTGCAATTGTGAATTGTGCTGCTATAAACATTCTAGCGCAGATATCTTTTTTATAGAATGTCTTTTTTTTCCTGTGGATAAATACCTAGTAGTGGGATTGCTGGATAAAACGATAGTTCTACTTTTAGTTCTTTGATGTATGTCTCTACTACTTTCCATAGAGGTTGTACTATTAATAGTTTGCGGTCCCACCAGCAGTGTATGAGTGTTCCTATCCTTCTGCATCCACACCAACATTTGTTGTTTTGGGAATTTTTTATAAAAGCCATTTCCACTGGTGTTAACTGATATCTCATTGTGGTTTTGATATGCATTTCCCTGATCATTAGAGAAATTGAGCAACCTTGTATATGTTCATTGGTCTTTATACTGTCTTCTTTTGAAAAGTTTCTGTTCATGCCTTTTGCCTACTTTTTAATGGGATTGTTTGATTCTTTTCTTGCTGATTTGCTTTTTTTTTTCTTTAGAATGTAGTTATCAGCCCTTTATCAGATGTATAGCATGCTAATATTTTCTCCCATTCTGTAGGTTGCCTATTCACTGTAATGATTACTTCCTTGGATGTGCAGAAGCATACTGAATGGTGAAAAATTGGAAGCATTCCAATTCCACTTAGAACTGGAACTAGGCAAGTTTGCCCATCATCACCATTTCTATTCAACATAGTGCTAGAAAACTTAGCCAGAACAATCAGATAAGAGACGGACGTCAAGGGTATCTACATGGGGGCAGAACAGGTCACGCTATCACTCTTTGCCAGTGATATGATCAAATATCTAAAAAAAACAAACAAACAAACAAACAAACAAAAAAAACCCAAGGATTCTGCCAAGAGACTACTGGAAGTGATAAATAAATTCAGCAAAGTCTCAGGTTACAAAATCAATGTACACAAATTATTAGCATTCATGTGCACCAATAAGAATAAAGATGAGAACAAAATCAAAAACTCAACACATTTCACCATAGCAACAAAGAAAATGAAACCTAAGAATATATTTAACTAAGTAGGTGAAAGATCTCTACAGGGAGAACTACGAATCAATGAGGAAGAAAATAGCAGGGGACATAAACAGATGGATAAATATACCACGCTCATGGATCTGCAGAATCAACATTGTTAAAATGTCTATACTACCCAAAGTGATCTACAGATTCAATGCAATCCCTATTAAAATACCAAAATAATTTTTTTTCAGATGTAGAAAATACAATTCTATTCTTCATATGGAACCAGAGAATACCCTAATAGCCAAAGCAACCTTAACCAAAAAGAACAAATTGGGAGGCATCAATCTACCAGACTTCAACCTATACTACAAGAATTATTTTTAATATTTAGCTCCCATGTATGAGTAAGAACAGGGGAGATTTGTCTGTGCTTGGCTTATTTCTCTTCACATAATGTTCTCCATTTCCATCCATGTTGTTGCAAATGGCAGGATTTCAGTCTTATCATGGCTATATAATATTCCATGGTGTATATATACTACAATTTTTCTATTCATTCACCCAGTGATGGACACTTATGTTGATTCCAAATCTTGGCTATTGTGAATAGTGCTTCAAAAAACATGGAAGTGGAGATATCTTTTTTTATATAATGAATTGCTCTCCTTTGGATATATACCAGAGAGTAGGATTGCTGGGTCATTTGATAGTTTTATTTTTAGTTTCCTGTGGAACCTCCATATCATTTACCATATTGATTGCACTAACTTACATACCCATCAACAGTATACATGGGTTCCCCTTTCTCCACATCCTTGCCAGCATTCGTTATTGTCTGACATTTTAATAAAAGCCATTATAACTGTGGTGAAATAATATCTCATTGTAGTTTTGATTTGCATTTCTCTGATGACTAATCATGTTGAGCATTTCTTCATCTACCTATTGGTCATTTGTATGTCCTCTTTTGAAAAATGTTTATTCAGATCATTTGCCCATATTTTAATTGTATTATTTGGTTTTTTATGAGTTGTTGGAGCTTCTTATATATTCTTGTTACTAATCCTTTGTCAGATGGATAGTTTGAAAATATTTTCTTTCATTCTTTGGGTTGCCTTTTCTATTTTTGATTGTTTCCTTTGGAGTGCAGATTTTTAACTTGATGTGATACCATTTGTTCAATTTTGCTTTCTTTTCCTGTGCTTTGGGGGTATTACTCAAGAAATCATTGCCCAGACCAATTTTCTGAAGCATTTTCTGAAGTTTTCTTTTAGTGGTTTCATAGTTTCAGCTGTTAGATTTAAGTCTTTAATCCATTTTTGTTTGATCTTCATATATGCCAAGAGATAAGGACCTAGTTTCATTCTTCTGCATGTGGATATCCAGTTTTCCAATTACCATTCATTGAAGAGACTGCCCCTTTGCCACTGTGTGTTCTTGGGAACTTTGCTGAAAATAAGTTCACTATAGAATTGTAGATTTATTTCTAGGTTCTTCATTCTGTTCCATTGGTCTATGTGTCTGTTTTCATGCCAGTATCCTGTTGTGTTGGTTACTAGAGCTCTGCAGTATAATTTGAAGTTAGGTAATGTGATTCCTCTACTTTTGTTCTTTTTGCTCAGGTTGGCTTTGGATATTCTGGGTCTTTTGTTGTTTCATATAAATTTTAGAATTATTTCCTCTATTACTGTGAAGAATGCCATTGATATTTTCATGGGGATTGCATTGAATCTGTAGGTTGCTTTGGGTAGTATGGACATTGTTATAATATTGTTTCTTTCATGAGCATGGACTATATTTCCATTATTTTGTGTCCTCTTCGATTTCTTTCATTAATGTTTTATTGTTTTCATTGTAGAAATCTTTTACTTTTGATAAGTTTGTTCCTAGGCATTTTATTTTACTTATAGCTATTATAAATATGATTACTATCTCGGTTTCTTTTTTAGATTGTTTATTGTTGACATATAGAAATGCTACTGGTTTTTGTATTTTTGATTTTGTATCCTGCAACTTAACTGAATTTGTTTAACTGTTCTAGTAGTTCTTTTTTTTTGGGGGGGGGGAGTATTTAGTTTTCTCTAGATAGAAGATTGTATCTTCTGCCAACAAGGATTATTTGACTTTGTCCTTTCTAATTTGGATGCCATCTATTTTTCTCTTGTCTGATTGCTCTAACTAGAAATTCCAGTAATATGTTGAATAACTGGTTAGAGTGGGCATCCTTGTCTTGCTTCAGATCTTAGAGGAAAGTGTTTAAGTTTTCCGCCATTTGGTATGGTACTATAACAGCTGTGGATCTGTCATATATGGCTTTTATCATGTTGAGGTAAATTCCTTATATACCCAGTTTTTTTTCAGAATTTTTTAATGTGTAGGGGTTGCCAAATGCAACCGATATTGCCAAATGCTTTTTCAGCATCAATTGAAATGATCATATGATTTTTGTCCTTCATTCTGTTAATATGATGTATCGTATCACATTGATTGTTTTGCATGTGTTGAAAGATGCTTGCATCCCTGGAATGAATCACACTTGATCATGATGAAGAATCTTTTTAATGTGTATTATTGAATTCAGATTGCTAGTATTTTCTTGAGGATTTTTTCATCTGTGTTTATCAGATATATTTGCCTATAGTTGCTTTTTTGTTGTGTCTTTGTCTGGTTTTGATATCATGGTGATAACAGGCCTCATAGAATGAGTTTGGGAGTAATCCCTTCTCCTCAATTTTTTGAATAGTTTAGGATTGGTATAAGTTTATTGAATTCTTGGTACAATTCAGCATTAAAACCATAGGGTACTGGGCTTTTCTTTTATGGGAGACTTTTTATCACAGCTTCTATTTCATTATTTGTTATTGGTCTATTCAGATTTTGGATTTCTCCCTGGTTTAAGCTTGGTAGGTTTTATGTGCCTAGGAATATTTCTTTTTGTAATAAATGGTACATATTTTAATATGTAAATGCCACACTAGCAGTCTTTATACCTACATGAAGAATCACCTTGAATGCAACAGCTACGTATGGAGATCAATGCATGTGCCTAGGAATTTATCCATTTCTTTTGGGCGTTCCAGTTTGGTGGCATATAGTTGATCATAGTAGTCTCTAATGATTGTTTGAATTTCTGAATTATTATTTGTAGTGTCTCCTTTTTAATTTAAGTTTTTATTGATTGGATCCTCTCTCTTATTTCTTAGCCTGGCTAAAAGTGTTTCAATTTGGTTATCTTTTAAAAAAAATAACTTTTCATTGCTTTGATTTTCTGTGTTATATTTGTTTCAATTTAATTTATTTCTGCTCTGATCTTTATTATGTCTTTTCTTGTACTAATTTTGGGTTTGGTTTGCGCTTGTGTTTCTAGTTCTTTGAGGTGCATAGTTAAGTTGTTTATTTGAAGTTTTTCCACTTTTCTGATGTAGGTACATATCACTTTAAACTTTCCTCTTATTAGT
Organism: Eulemur rufifrons; assembly: GCF_041146395.1. Taxonomy (NCBI): domain Eukaryota; kingdom Metazoa; phylum Chordata; class Mammalia; order Primates; family Lemuridae; genus Eulemur; species Eulemur rufifrons. Next base: position 83,627,065 of record NC_091012.1, on the reverse strand, counting down.
GTTTTTTCTGTATGCCATAGATTTTGATATGCTGTGTTTTCATTTTCATTTGTTTCAATTTTTTTTTATTTTAAACAGCTTTATTGATGTATAATTGACCTACAATGAACTTTGCTTAGTTCAAGTATCTGATGTGGTAACTTTGACATATGTATATAGCCATGAATCATCACCAAAATCAATATATTCAACAGCTCCATCACCTCCCTGAAGTTTTCTGGTTCCTCTTTTAATCTTTCCCTGTACCCCACACCCCAGGGCAAAACTGATGTGCTTTCGCACTATAGATTAGTTTCCATTTGTAAAATTTCGTACCAATGGAATCAGACCTTATGCACTCTTCTTTGTCTGGCTTCATTCATCTAGTATAATTATTGTGAGATTCATTCATGGTGTTTTATTGGTATAAATAATTCATTCTTTTTTATTTTTGAGCAGTATTCCATTGTATGGATAGACCACAATTTATTCATTCACCTGCTGACAGTTTTTGGCTATTATAAATAGACCTGCTATGGACATTCACATGTGGACATACACTTTCATTTCTCTTAGGTAAATACCTAGGATTTGAAGTGCTTGAATTACATGGTTGGTATATGTTTATGTTTTCAGAAAAGTGCCAAACTGTTTTAGAAAATGGTTGTACCATCTGATGTTAATTCCCACTAGAAAGATATAATAGTTCCAATTGCACTGTATCCTCACTATCACTTCATATGATCAATCTTTTTTCATTTTGGTCATTCCAAAAGGTGTAGTGGTATCTCATTGTGGTTATAATTTGCAGCATTTTTTTTCTTTTTTAGTTTTTTATTGTTTAATGAGTATAAAGTTTTATTTTTTTTGTTTCAGTAATTTTTAAAATGTTTTTCTTAATTTCTTCATTGACCCACTGGTCATTCAGGAGCATATTGTTTAATTCTCAGGTGTTTGCATAGTTTCCAATGTTTCCTCTTGTTATTGTTTGCTAGTTGTATTATGTTGTCAAAGTAAATACTCAATAAGACATAATTTTTTTAATCATTTAAGATTTGTTTTGTGGCCTAACATATACTCTATTCTTGAGAATTATCTATGAGCTGAGGAGGAGAATGTGAATTATGCAGCTATTGGATGAAATATTCTGTAACTATCTGTTAGGTCCATTCAATCTATAGTGCAGATTAAGTCCAATGTTTCCTTATTGATTTTTTGTCTTGATGATCTATCCAATACTGAAAGTGGAGTGTTAAAATCAACAAATATTATTGTATTGGAATCTGTCTCTCTGTCTATAGATCTGATAATATTTTCTTTATGTATCTGGGTGCTCCAGCATTAGGTACAGTTATATTTGGAATTATTATATCCTGTTCCTGAATGGAGCCTTTATCATTGTATGATTACCTTATTTGTCTCTTTTTACAGTTTATGTCTTGAAATCTATTTTATCTTATAGAGGTATAGTTATTACTGCTCTTTTTTGGTTTCCATTTGCATGGAATATCTTTTCTCATTCCTTTATCTTCAGTCTATATGTGTCTTTATAGGTTAAGTACATCTCTTGTAAACAACACATAGTTGGGTCTTGTTTACTATATCCATTCAGAAACTCTATATCTTTTGATTGGAGAATTTAGTCCATTCACATTTAATGTTATTGTTGATAGGTTAGGACTTAATATTACTATGTTTTTATTTGAGTTTTCATTGTTTTGCTGTCCTCTCTTTCTTCTTTCCTTCCTGTCTTCTTTTGTTAAAAGTGATTTTCTCTGATAGTGTGCTTTAATTTCTTGCTTTTTTTCTTATGTGTATCTGTTGTGGGCTTTTTTAATTTAAGGTGACCATGACGCTTACAAAAGTATTTTATAAATAATTATTTTAAACATATGACAACTCTGTTTACAAATGAACATATAAACAAGCAAAGAGAAACCTAGCACAAATTCCACTCTTCAACTCTATACCCCACCCCTTTGCTTTTTATCTTTTTCATGTTTCCATCTATATTTTTATATTATCTATCTCTGAAAAAGTTGTAGTATTTGTGGTAGGTTTGTCTTATAGTCTTCCTATATACAAGTGGCATATACACTGCTATTACAATATAGTATTTTGTATTGTGTATTTACTGTTCCCAGTTAGTTGTATACATTGAGATGATTTATTATTACTCATTAATGTCCTTTTCTTTTAGATTTAAGACCTCATTATAACACTTCTTCTAAGAGAGGTCTGTTGTTGATGAAATCCCCCACTTTTTGTTTGTATGAAAAAGTCATTATTCATCCTTCATGTTTGAAGGAAATTTTTAAAGGATATAAGGATATAATATTCTAGGGTTAAGCTTTTTTTTTTTTTCTTTTTTCCTTCAGCACTTTGATTATGTCATGCCATTCTCTCTCGGCTTGTAAGGTTTCTACTGAGAAGTCTGCTGACAGATGTATTGGAACTTCTTTTTATATATATATATATATTTTTTTTTTTCTCTTGTTTCTCTTAGACCTTTTATTTTGCTTTGACCTTTGGGAGTTTGTGGTTTTCTTTTTTTTTTTTTTTTTTTTTTTTTTTTACAATGGCTTAAATAAGTAGAAGTTTATTTTTCCCTCACCTAAAAAAAAAACTCAGTCCCAAGGTAAGCAGTACAGGCTTGGAACGGAGGCCTCTAAGGAAACCCAAACACAAATGTGACCACATCCACGTATGTCCAGGAGGGCTGCTGGCCTCTAACCATCCACTTCCCAGGCAGTATAATGAGGGAAGGGAAAGAAGGGACCCCAATTAACATTCTAATCTTTTTTTTTTTATTTTTATTTTTTGTTTGTTTTTCAGCTCATTAAGGGGGTACAAAAGATCAGGCTATATACATTGACCATGCCTCCCCATCCCCCCGAGTCTGAGCTTTAGTTGTGTCCATTTCCTAGACAGTGCACATCACTCTCATCATGTAGGTGTGCACTCCTCCCCTCCCCCCACCCCATCCCCCCCAGAGAGAACTTCAAACGTGTCCATTCCCCAGGCAGTGCGCATCGCACTCAACAAGTAGGTATACACCCATCCCTTCCACCCAGCCCCGACCTCTGTCCAATACCCAATTGGTGTGAATCCCAAATGTGCACTCAGGGAAACCAGTTTGCTGGTGAGTACATGTGGTGCTTGTTTTTCCATTCTTGGGATACTTCACTTAATAGAATGGGTTCCAGCTCACTCCAGGAGAACCAAAGAGATGCCATATCGCCATCATTTCTAATAGCTGAGTAATATTCCATGGTACACATATACCACATTTTGCTAATCCATTCATGAATCGATGGGCATTTGGGTTGTTTCCACATCTTTGCGATTGTGAATTGTGCTGCTATAAACATTCGGGTGCAGGTGTCTTTTTTATAGAATGACTTTTGTTCTTCTGGGTAGATGCCCAGTAATGGGATTGCTGGATCGAATGGTAGGTCTACTTGAATCTGTTTAAGGTATGTCCACATTGCTTTCCACAGGGGCTGCACTAGTTTACAGTCCCACCAGCAGTGTATGAGAGTACCTGTCTCTCCACACCCACGCCAACATGTATAGTTTTGGGACTTTTTGATAAAGGCCATTCTCACTGGAGTTAAGTGATATCTCATTGTGGTTTTGATTTGCATTTCCCTGATGATTAGAGATGTTGAACACTTTTTCATATGTTTGTTAGCCATTTTTATATCTTCTTTTGAAAAATTTCTATTCATGTCCTTTGCCCACTTTTTGATAGGGTTGTTCGATTTTTTCTTACTGATTTTCCTGAGTTCTAAATAGATTCTTGTTATCAGTCCTTTATCTGATGTGTAGTATGCGAAAATTTTTTCCCATTCTGTAGGTTGTCTATTTACTCTTGTGACTGTTTCTTTGGCTGTGCAGAAGCTTTTTAATTTGATCAGGTCCCATTTATTTATTTTTGTTGCTGCTGTGATTGCCTTAGGGGTCTTCCTCATAAATTCTTTGCCTAGGCCAATGTCTGTAAGAGTCTTACCTACGTTTTCTTCTAGAATTCTAATAGTTTCTGACCTAAGGTTTAAGTCTGTTAACCACCGTGATTTGATTTTTGTGAGGGGTGAGAGCTGTGTGTCCTGTTTTAGTCTTCTACATGTGGATATCCAGTTTTTGCAGCACCATTTATTAAATAAGGAATCTTTTCCCCAGAGTATGTTTTTTTCTGCTTTGTCAAAGATTAGATGGCTATATGAGGATGGTTTTATATTTGGATTTTCTGTTCTGTTCCACTGGTCTGTGTCTCGGCACTTGTGCCAGTACCAGGCTGTTTTTAGAACCACAGCCTTGTAGTAAAGTTTGAAGTCTGGCAAATTAATACCTCCCATTTTGTTTTTGTTGTTTAATATTGCTTTTGCTAAACGGGGTCTTCTCTGGTTCCATACAAAGCGTAAAATTATTTTTTCTATGTCTGTGAAAAAAGATGTTGGTAATTTAATAGGGATTGCATTGAATCTGTAGATAACTTTGGGCAGTATAGACATTTTAACAATGTTGATTCTACCGATCCATGAGCATGGTATGGTTTTCCACCTATTTACATGTTCTGCGATTTCCTTCCTCAGAGTTTCATAGTTCTCCCTATAGAGGTCCTTTACCTCCTTAGTTAGATATATTCCTAGATATTTTATTTTCTTTGTTGCTATTTTGAAGGGTATTGAGTCCTTAATTTGGTTCTCCGTTTGACTGTTATTGGCGTATATGAATGCCTCTGATTTGTGTGTATTGATTTTGTATCCTGAGACTTTGCTGAATTCATTAATCAATTCCAGGAGTCTCTTGGTTGAAATCTTGGGGTTTTCTAGATATAACATCATATCATCAGCAAAGAGTGAGAGTTTGATCTCTTTTGTCCCTATTTGGACTCCCTTGATTCTGCTCTCTTGCCTGATAGCTCTTGCAAGGACTTCCAATACTATGTTGAAAAGTAATGGGGACAGTGGGCAGCCTTGTCTGGTTCCAGTTCGAAGTGGGAATGCTTTCAATTTTTCCCCATTCAGTATGATGTTGGCTGTGGGTTTGTCATATATGGCTTGTATCATTTTTAGATAGGCCCCGTCTATGCCTATTTTTTTGAGTGTTCTTATCATAAAAGGGTGTTGAATTTTGTCGAATGCTTTTTCTGCATCTATTGAGAGTATCATATGATCTTTATTTTTGCTTCTATTTATGTGATGAATTACATTTATAGATTTGCGTATGTTAAACCATCCCTGCATCTCTGGGATGAAGCCCACTTGGTCGTGATGGATTATTTTTTTTGATAAGCACTTGGATTCGATTTGCTAGAATTTTATTGAGAATTTTTGCATCTATATTCATAAGAGAAATTGGTCTATAGTTCTCTGTTTTAGTTGCATCCTTTCCTGGTTTTGGTATTAGGGTTATGTTGGCTTGGTAAAAAGTGTTGGGGAGAATCCCATCCTTCTCTATATTGGAGAATAGTTTATGTAGGATGGGCACCAGTTCTTCTTTGTAGGTATGGTAGAATTCAGGTGTGAACCCATCTGGTCCAGGGCTTTTCTTTTTGGGAAGGTTTTTTATTGCTGTTTCGATTTCAGATCTAGATATCGGTCTATTTAGGAATTCTACTTCTTCCTGGTTGAGCCTGGGAAGGCTGTGTGTTTCTAGGAATTTGTCCATTTCCTCCAGGTTTTCTAATTTGTGTGCATAAAGATTTTTGTAGAATTCATATATGGTATCATGTATCTCTGTGGCATCAGTCGTGATTACTCCTTTCGTGTTCCTGATGGAGGTTATAAGAGATTTTTCTTTTCTGTTCTTGGTTAGTCTAGCCAGAGGTGTGTCAATTTTGTTTATTTTTTCAAAGAACCAACTTTTGGTTTTATTAATCTCCCTTATGGTTTGATTGTTGTCCTTTTCATTTAGTTCTGATTTAATCTTAATAATTTCTCTCCTTCTGCTGGGTTTGGGATCGGTCTGTTCTTCCTTCTCCAGCACTTTGAGTCTATTCATTAGATTGTCTAATTGTAAGTTTTCTGTCTTTTTGGTATAAGCATTTATGGAAATAAATTTTCCTCTCAGGACTGCTTTAGCTGTGTCCCACAGATTTTGATAGGTTGTATCTCCTTTGTCATTTAATTCAAAAAATCTTTTGATTTCCGACTTGATTTCTTCATTTATAAAATGATTGTTCAGGAGAAGGTTATTTAGCTTCCATGACTTTGAGTAGAAGTGAGGATTTCTGTTAGGGTTCATTGTTACTTTTATTCCACTGTGATCTGAGAAGATGCATGGTATAATTTCTATATTTTTAAATTTTTTAAGGCATGCTTTATGACCTAAGATATGGTCAATCTTGGAGAATGTCCCATGAGCTGATGAGAAGAAAGTATATTCAGTGGTTTTTGGGTAGAATGTCCTGTAGATATCAGTCAGGCCCATTTGATCGAGCGTTGTATTTAAGTCCACTATTTCTTTGTTTACTTTTTGTTTGGAGGATCTGTCCTGAACTGTCAGTGGCGTGTTAAAATCTCCGGCTACTAACGTGTTGTTATCTATCATTTGGTTGAGATCAAGTAGGGTTTGCTTTATGAATCTGGGTGCACCTAGGTTGGGTGCATATATATTAAGTATAGTTATGTCTTCTTGTTGAATTGTACCCTTCACCAGTATATAGTAACCATCTTTGTCTTTCTTTACTTTTGTTGATTTAAAAACTACGTTATCGGAGATTAGAACCACCACGCCAGCTTTCTTTTGGGTTCCATTTGCTTGGAATATTGATTTCCATCCTTTTATCTTCAGCCTAAATGCATCCTTGCATGTTAGATGAGTTTCCTGAAGACAGCAGATACTTGGCTTATATTTTTTTATCCATTGGGCCAGTCTATGTCTCTTGAGTGGGGAATTCAATCCATTCACATTTAATGAGAGAACTGATAGGTGAGACAGATTGCTTTTCCTCAAGTTGGGTTGAATTTCATTGATCTGTTTTCTCTCTTGAGCCATTATGATAACTGGGTTTTTATATTTATCTCTTGATTAGTGTTACATTCGAGGGTCCTTCTTGTGCTGGACCATGTGTAACTCTGTTTTGAGTACTTCTTGGAGAGCTGGTCTTGTCTTGGTGAATTCCCTAAGTTTTTGTTTATCTGAGAATGTCTTAATTTCACCTTCATATATAAAACTGAGCTTAGCTGGATACAGGATTCTAGGCTGGGCATTATTCTGTTTCAGAAGAGTGAGAATGGGGCCCCAATCTCTTCTTGCTTGTAAGGTTTCAGTTGAGAAATCTGGCGTGATTCGGATGGACTTTCCTTTGTATGTTACTTGATTCTTTCTCCTTACAGCTCGAAGAAGGGCCTCTTTAGTGGATATTTTGGTCAGTCTAATGACTACATGACGTGGTGTCTTCCTATTTGGTATGAATCTCCCAGGGGTTCTTTGAGCTTCTTGAACCTGTATATCTAGAGATTTGGCTAGGCCTGGGAAATTTTCCTCAATTATATCTTCAAATAGTTTATTCAACCCTTGCTTATTGTCTTCTTCACCCTCAGGAATGCCGATAACTCTGACGTTAGGCTTCTTCACATAATCCCACATTTCTTGTAGACTGTGGTTAATTCTCATGTTTCTTTGTTTTAACTCTGTAACTGACTTATTTAATTGGAAAGTGTTATCTTCGATCTCTGAGATTCTTTCTTCTGTTTGATCTACCCTGCTCTTGAGACTTTCCACTGTGTTTTGTAGCTCCTTGAATAAATTCTTCATTTCCAGGAGTTCAGTTTGATTTTTCTTCAGTATTTCAATTTCTTTGGTGAATTTTTCTTCCAAGTCCTGGATCTTTTTTGTGGTTTCTTTATGTTGATTATCCATTTTTACTTGCATGCTGTTCAGCGTGTTTATGATCCATGTTTGAAATTCTTCCTGTGACATGTTGCTATTTGGAATCTGGTTTGTGTTAATTGGTGGTGAACTAGTAATCCTCTTTGAGGGTGAAGTTTCAGCTTGATTCTTTATACTTCCAGAGTTCTTTCGCTGAGCCCTTCCCATCTGGATGAATCCTTAAGATTCCTTCTTTCAGCTTTAGTCTGGAAAGGGGCAGGCCGTGAGCGCCAGGTAAGCTGCCTCCTCTGTCGCTAGGGGGAGCCCTTCGCGTGTTTTTCAGGGTTTTGCTACCTCCGCTGGGGGGGCTGCTCCTCTTCCTCTCCCGAGGTGGTTTCCGTCTCTCTCTGCGAGAAAGACAGTGGATAGGGGGAGGGGAGCGGCGCCCTCGTTCGCCCAGCGCCCCAGCTGCTGCAGTTCCCGTGGGCGATGGTCCTCCCCGCCCCAATGTCCACAAGGTCCACGCTCGACTCTCTCGTGACTGGGGAACCACTCAGTGTTCACACAAAGGCTTAGCTCCTAGTCGGTCCGTGTTATAGGGAAGGGAGCCGCCCGGTAACCAATCGCTCCGCAGGGTTTAGGCTGCAAAACCCGACAATGGCAGCCGCCCGTCTGCAGCACTGTCACTGAGGTTGAACGCTCAGTGACTGGCAGAGGCCAGAGGAGCCAGGACCGGGAGAATCCAGCCGCCCGCCTAAACGAGACAGATCGGCGTCTGCTCGAGCCGGGACAGAGGCAACCCCGCCGCCCTCTTATAGGAGACAGTTGCTAGGCGCCTCAGCCGTGCCCAGCACTCCAGGGTCCAAAATGCCTCCCACCAATGTCTCCTCTGCAGAGCCCACGTCTCCCATGGCGATTCTGCGCCTACTTCGGGCAGATCCCCAATTGAGTGGGTCTGGAGGTCAGAGGGGGAACAAGATGCTTTCCTGTGGGGCTGAACCCACCCCACTCTCTGGTGAGGTGGGTACAGCCATCCAGTGCTCCCTTCTCTAATGACCATCCGCACTCTCCAGATTTTCGTGATATATTTCCCGATCACCTCAGTCCTTTCTCGCTCTCTCTCTGTCTCACACTGATTCTCCGTGGGTTCACACCGCCGTTCTTGTGGGGGAGTGAACCGCTAGCATTGTGGCAGTCCGAGACCCATGCCTTCCACTCCGGGAGCACGAATCCAGGAGGTCACCACCATTCCGCCATCTTCCTCAACATTCCGGGAGTTTGTTTATGAAATGTCTTGAGGTAGTCTTGTTTGGGTTAAATGCACTTGGTGTTCTATGACCTTCTTGTACATGAATATTGATATTTTTCCCTAGGTATGGAAAGTTCTATGTTATTATTTCTTTAAATGAACTTTCTACTCCAATCTCCTTCCTGCCCCCTCTTTAAGGTGAATATCTCTTAGATTTGCCATTTGAGGCTATTTTCTAGATCTTGTGATCCGATTTTTTTTTTTACTCTTTTTCATTCTTTTCTCTTCTTTTCTCTTCTGTGTATTTTCAAATAGCCAGTCTTCAAGCTAATTCTTTCATCTGCTTGATTAATTCTGCTATTGAGAGACTCTGATGCATTTCTTAATTTGCCAATTAAATTTTCAGCTCCAAATATTCTGCTTGATTTTTATTTATTATTTAAATATCTATGTTAAATTTTTCTAATAAGCTTCCAAGTTCCTTCTCTGTGTTGTATTGAACTTCACTGAGCCTCTTTAGGGCAGCTATTTTTAATTCTCTGTCTGAATGTTTACATATATCTATCATTCTGCAATTCTTCACTGGTACCTTATTTAGTTCATTTGGTGAGGTCATTTTTTTCTAGATGTTCTTAATGCTTGTGGATGTTTGTCAATGCCTGGACATTTAAGAGTTGGCTATTTATTTTAATCTTCACAGTCTTGGCTTATGAACCCATCCTTCTTGAGAAGTCTTTCCAGATATTCCAAAGAAATTGAATATTGTAAGCTAAGTCTTTGGTCACTACTCCCATATCAGCACTGAGTGTGACTCAATCTCAGTAATGCTGTGACTCTTGTAGACTCCTGGTGGTACCACCTTAGTGGACTTAGGTAAGATACAGGAGAATTCCCTGGATTATCCATAAAGTGTCTCACTGTCTTCCTTTGTTCTCTGTGGTTGGCTGCTGGAGTTGGGGAATGAGCGGTGTTGGCACTCCCTCATGGCCTCTGCAGCTTAGACTGTGCTAGGTCACATCTGAGCCTGACCACTCTCACTTAAAACCCATGGTGATTATTGCTTTGTTACTTCTGATATTTATTCAAAGCCAGGTTTTCTTTTTTTTTTTGTTTCAGCATATTATGGGGATACAAAAGTTTAGGTTGCATATATTGCCCTTGCCGTGCCCCCCACCCCGAGTCAGAGCTTTAAGCATGTCCAAGTTTTCTTTAGTGAGCAAGTGGCAAATCCTGCCAGGACTGGGTCCTTCCCTTTAGCATAGCATGTTTCCTTTTGGCCCAGAGTGAATCTAGAAATGCCATCCAGGAACTAAGGCCTGAAATCAGGAGCCTCAGGTGCCTGCTTGGTACTTCATTTTACTGTGGTTGAGCTTGTACCCAGGTTGCAAAACAAGTATCTCTGAAGTCTTCCCTTTCCTCCAGTGGAAGATTCTCCTTGAGTTGCATTGCCTGTACTTGGGGGAGCAGTGACACAAGCACTGGCTTAGCTGCCACCACTGGTGTCTACCTGGATCATGTGCACCCCAAGTTGACTGGATCTGGGCCAGCACAGCTGCAGGTATTGCTCAAGGACTGCAGCCTTTGTGGTCTGGCTTCTTATGAATTTATTCTGGGCCCCTGGCATATTTTTGTCACCTGGTAGTGGAGCTAGCTGGAACTCAGGTTTCAAGGAGGAGGATTTCCCTCTGGCCAGCCTTGTCTAAATGCTCCCTCTGGGGGCAGTCACAGAATTCTGCCCTGTGCTATGTTCCCCTGTGACAGGGTGGCCCTTTGTTTCAATGCAAAGTCTCACAATAACTTCACTCTCCCTCCTCCAGGCACAGAGATTTTCTCTCCACTCAATGCGCTGGTGTGGCAATGCTGGGAGATTGGAAGGGAGTGGTGGAGACAATGCAATATTTTCTTTTTTTGCCTTCTTCTGCACCTCTTTCCTTGATATAATCTTTAAACCAGGTACTATGATCACTCACCTGATTTTTGGTTCTTCTGAAGGTGGTTCCTTGTGTGAATAGTTGTTGAATTTGGTGTTTGTGCAGAGGAATGATCACTGGATGTTTCTATTCACCATCTCTTTTTTTTTTTTATTTCAGCATCTTCCTTTCCCCCTCAATACACTAAGATTTGAAAGGAACAGTTTTACATATGCTCAAAGAGTTAAAAAAAATACAGATAACTAAAGGAAATCAGGAAAATTATATATGAACCAAATGAGAATATGAGCAGAGACAGAAATTATTAAAAAAAGAAATTATGGAAATGAAATATGTGATAACCAAATTGAAAAATTTCCTGTAGGAGTTTAACAACAGAAATAAACAGGAAGAAGAAAAGAATTTTCAAGTGTAGAAATGTATCTTTGAAATTACTAGAGAAAAAAAGAAGAAAGGAGAAAAATAAATAAAAAGTGAATGGAACCTAAATAAACTAATAGAATTTCAGAAAGTGGATCAATATATTGATTGTGGACATTTCAAAAAAAGAATAGAAAGGAACAGGGAAGGTATTTGAAGAAATAATATCTGAAAACCTCTCAATTTGATAATGAGAGGGATATACAAATAAAGGAACCTCAATGAACTCCTATGGGATGAATCACATAAGACCCACATTAAGATAAATCATAGTCAAACTGTCTAAAGGCAAAACTGAAGAAAGTTATCTTGAAAGCAGTAAGAGAAAAGTGACTCATCACATACAAGGAACCCTCAATAAAATTATTAGTGAATATTTAAACAGAAATAATTGAAGGCAGAGGCAGTAAGATGATAGATTTCAACTGCTAGAAATAAATTGTCATTTTCAAAATTCTATATCCCACAACACTTCCCTTCAAAAAGAAAGACCAAATTAAGACTATCAAGGCTTCCCAGATAAGCAAAAGTGAAAAGAATGCATTATCACTGGGCTAGCCATACAAATAATGCTAAAGGGAGTCTTTAAAGTTCAGATGAAAAGACCTACACAGTAAATCAAAGTCACATAAAAATATACAATTTCCAGGTAAAGGTAAACACATGAGCAATTATAAAAAACATTATTATTTAATTTTGGTACATAACTACTTATTCTGTTACATAATTTAAAAGAAGGAGCATAAAAATCTATGTTAATGTGTACACTGTAAATAAAAATATAATTTGTGATATCAATAATATAAACTTGCAGGAGTTGTAAAGAAGTAGAGTTTTCATATATTATTGATGTTAAGTTTGCATAAGATGATAATAAACTATTACACCTTTAGGTTGGTATTCATAATCTACATGGTAACCACAAATTAAACATATTCAGAATTTACAAAAAAGGAAATGAGAAGAACCTCAAAAGGTGTCACTACAAATATCAATTAAAACATAGGAATATAGAATGGGAGCAAATTAGAGCCAAAATATCTATAAGACACACAGAAAACAAATTACAAAATCACAAATCTGAATACATCCTCGTCAGTAATTATTTTGAATATAAATGGATTCAGCTCCTTAATCAAAAGTCAAGGATTGGCAGAAAGAATTAAAAGAATAAAACCAGAATTCAACTATAGCAGTTTACAAGACACTCAGTTTATATATAAGGACACAGATAAAATGATGGAAATAAATATCCCACGCAAATAGTAATCAAAAGAAAGTAGCAGGGTGTGCTATGAATATCAGACAAAATAGACTTTAAGTTAAAAAAAAACTCTTACACAAGACAAAGAAGGACATTATATAATGACAAATAGACCAATTCACTAAGAAGACATAAACATTTAAATATATATATGTGTGTATGTGTGTGTATATATATAAATTATTTCCTAAATATAAGAAGCAAAAATTTAGTGAACAGAAGGGAGATATATACAGCTCTAAAATAATAGAATATTCATCATTCCATCTTCAATAATAGAATAGTCAGATAGAAGATTGACCAAAAGGAAATACAAGACTTGAACAACACTAATGAACACTTGGACCTAAAAGACAAATACCAACACTCTACCAAACAATAGCAGACATACTTAATGAGTGCAATGAGCACCGTCTGGGGGATGGACACTCTTGAAGCTCTGACTCGGGGTGGTGGGGGACAAGGGCAATATATGTAACCTAAGCATTTGTACCCACATTATATGCTGAAATAATAAAAAAAAAAACTTAAATGTAATCTCTGAAACTATGAAACTACTATAAGAAAATATTGATGAAATGCTCCAAGACATTGGTCTGGGCAAAGATTTCTTTTTTTCCTTTTTTAATTTTTTTTTATTTCAGCATATTATGAGGGTACAAATGTTTAGGTTATGTGGCAAAGATTTCTTGACTAAGACCTCAAAAGCCCAGGCAACCAAAGCAAAAATGTTCCTTGATTATTCTGTTTATTTTTTTCTGTGAAATAATTGTTCATAACTTTAATTTACTTTTTTTACACATTTGAGGCTTTTTATTTTAATGGACAAATAAAAGTTATATATATATTAAAATATAATAAAATACAAAAAAAATAGCACAATACATATTTTTATCAAATGCATTGAAGATTACATTTTAGGCCATAAGACAAATCTAAGGAAGTTGAAACACATTAAAATCATACACAATGTCTTTTCTTATAAAAACAGAATGAAATTACAAATTAGTAGCAGAAGAAAATTAGATACATTATAAATATGTGAAAATTAAATGATATACTCTTAAATAATCAATGCATCAAAAAATAAAATGCAAGAAATATTAGTAAATATTTTGAGACAAATGAAAATTGAAACACAACATACCAAAATTTATGAAAGCAGCAAAAGCTATGCTACAGGAAAATTTATATCTGCAAATACTTATATTAAAAATTAAGAAGTTCTCAAATCAACAACTTAAATTTACACCTTAAAACACTAGAAAAAAACAGGAACAAACAAACTGAATATAAAGTTACTCAAAGGAAAGACATGATATATTGAAGTGGAAATGGATAAAATAGAAGATAGAAAAAATTCGAGAAAAACAACAAAATAAAGGGTTGGTTCTTCAAGATCAACAAAATTGACAAACTTCTAGCTAGATGGAATAAGAAAAGAGAGAAATTTCAAATAAATATAATCAGGAATGAAAGAGAAAATCACTGCTGGCATTACAGAAATAAAAAAGGATTACAGGAAAGTACTAGAAACAATTCTTTATCAAGAGTGACATGATATAGATGAAATAGATAAATTTCTAGAAAAACACAACCTACCAAGAGTAAACCATAAAGAAATCTGAACTTGGAGCAGGCTGATAACTAGTAACAAAATTTAATCATCTGTCAAAAACATCACAAAAATTAAATTCCTGTACCAGATGACTTCATTGGTGAATTCTACCAAATATTTGAAGAAAAATTAACACCAAACATCCTTAAACTCTTTCCAAGAAATGTTAAAGGAAAGAACCCTATTTAGCTCATTCTATTATGCTAGCATTATCATGATACCAAGGCTAGACAAAGACATTACAAGAAACAAAAACTACACATTCATATCTCTGATGAATATTGATGCAAAAATGTCTAACAAAACATTAGCAAAGATAATCCAATAGCACCTATAAAGGATTATACATCATGACCAAGTGGGAATTTTTGTGGAATGCAAGAAAGATTTAACATATAAAAATTAATCAATAGAATAAACCACACTAAAATAATGAAGGAAAAATAACCCATAATCATTTTGATTGATGCAGAAAAAGCATTTGACAACATTCAACATCCTTTCTCTCTCTCTCTCTCTCTCTCTCTCTCACACACACACACACACACACACACGCAAACATCACTCAACAACCTGGGATTAGAAGGACATTTCCTCAACATAATAAAGGTCATATATGAAAAAACCCACAGCTAACATTATACTCAATAGTGAAAAACCAAAATTCTTTTCTCTCTCTTAAGTTGAAGATGCCTACTTTTACCACTTCCATTCAAGATTGTATTGGAAGACCTAGCAGGAACAATTAGGCAAGAAAAATAAATTAAAGATATTCAAATTGGAAATGATGATGTATAATTATGTTCGCAGATGGCATAATATTATATGTTGAAAAAAACTAAATAAATTGATGTCAACAAGATGACAAAATAGAAAGCCCTGGACTATGTTTTTCCCATAAATTCACGATGAAACAATACATGAACAAATTCCTTTGTGAGAAATCCAGAAACTAGTTGAAAGGCTTCTGCACCCTAGGAAATTGCAAAACCAGGCAAAATGAAGCCATTAGGATAATTTGAAACACCCTTTTGAACATAATCCCTACCCTTGGCACAGCACCGTATGATCGGAAAAAAACTCTTGCTCCAAGATTGATGCTGGAAAGGGAAATACTTGCACTGCATGTCCAATCCCAACTTTACCTGGAGCTTCCCAAGACCCTGACTTCTTTTTTTATAGACACAGGGAAATTATTTATTTGGACTTCATCATATAAAAATTTAGAAAATTTCTCATATTCACTTTGTGAGGTAAAAGGATGAGGTTCACTGCTTTTTAGTGATCAAATAAATCAAGAACTGAAAACACCTACATGATGAGTGTGATGTGCACTGTCTAGGGAATGGACACAATTGAAGCTCAGACTCGGGGGGATGGGGAGGCATGGGCAATGTATATAGCCTGATCTTTTGTACCCCCTTAATGAGCTGAAAAACAAAACAAAACAAAAAAAAAAAAAGAACTGAGAGGCGATGTATGTAAGGGAGACTACATGCTAATATTTATTTATTTATTTTTTGGTATGTCACTTGAAATTGTTCCAAGAGGAAAAATAAAACCAACATATGATAACATAGATATTGAGAATGTATTTTTGTTTTAGTCCATTCAGGCTGCTATAACAAACTATCATAGGCCAGGTAGCTTAAATAACAAACATTTATTTCTCACAATCTGGAGACTAGGGAGTCCAAGATCAAGGCACTGGCGAATTTGGTGTCTGGTGAGGGACCATTTCATAGTTCATAGATGGCCATCTTATTGTGTCCTCACATGGCAGAGGGGCAAGAGAGGTCTCTGGAGTCCCTGTTATATAAGAGCACTAATCCTATTTATGAGGGTTCCACTCTCATGACCTTATCACTTCCCAGAGGTCTCACTCACCTGCTAACATCATCACCTTGGGGGTTAGGAATTCAGTATATGAATTGGAGGGAATACAAACATTTAGCCCATAACATTTCACCCTAACCCTCCCAAAATTTATGTCGCCCTCACATGAAAAATGCCTTTATTCCATCCTAATAGCCCCAAAAGTCTTAACTCGATTCCAGCATCAACTCTTAATTCCAGAGTCTCATCTAAATATCATTCAAATCAGATATGGATAAGAGTCAAGGTACAACTCATCCTGAGACAAATGTCTCTTCATATGTGAACCTGTGAAACCAAACAAGAAATGTGCTTTTGAAGTACAATGGTGAGACAGTCACATAATAGACATTCTCATTCCAAAAGACAGAAATAGGAAAGAAGAAAGGTGTAATGGATCTCAAGTAAGTTCAAAACCTTACAGAGGAAGCACATTAAACCTTAAGGCTTTAGAATAATCCTCTCTGGCTCAGTGCTTCACCCTCCACACCCACTGGGGCAAGAAAGGTACTCAGTCAGGTGCTGCCAAACCTCTGAGTGGTGGTGGTGGCCCTGCCCATGCCACAGCTTTCTGCTATGGCCCTGCCACCATGATAGCTCTCTCCTATGTTAGGATGGCAGCCCTTCAGCTCCAGATGGCCCTTTCCTTTGACACCTAGGTAGAGGCAGCCATATCTCCCAGGCCCATGTCCCCTGGGCCTGTTATGACTGAACTGCCTTTGGGGTCATTTTTCCAATGTCTTGATGAATTGTGCCTGACTTCAGTTGAGATGGATAATATATACTAATCTCCATATCAAATGGCAGCTTGGCCACACCCTCAGTGTTCTCATTTTTTGCAATATGAGTAGGCCAAAAATTTTTCAAATCTTTAAGTCCCACTTTTTTTTTTGCTTAATAAAAGCAATTCATTAACCAAAAAAAAAGTCATTTTTCCTTTTTTGCAGTCAGAAGAAGCCAAGCTGCACCTTGAACACTTTGTTTAGAAATTTCCACAGCTAAATATCTAGTTTCATTGCTTGCAAGTTTTACCTTGCAAAAACACGAGACAATGAGTACAATTCAGCCAACTCCTTCACTATTTTATAACAAAGATCACATTTCCTTCAGTTTTCAATAACATCTTCCTCATTTCCTCTGAGACCTCATCAGAATGACCTCTGCCATCCATATTAACATTCAAAGGGTGTCAGGCAGGTGGGATTCGGGAGGAGGGGATGGGTAAATTCACACGTAATGGATATGGTGCATGATGTCTGGGGGTTGGGCACACTTGTAGCTCTGACTATGGTGGTGCAAAGGCAATATATGTAACCAAAGCGTTTGTATACACATAATATTCTAAAATTTTTTAAAAAATATAAAAAAGATCATGAAATCCAGAAAATTAATAAAATGCTTTTAATTGATGAAAAAAAAAATAAAAACTTACCAACTAATGTAAATAGGCATCTTCCAGAACATAATTCTGTGAACTATATCATGAATTTTAATTTAAATTCAATTAACTCAAATTTATTGCATTTTCTTTAGTAAGGTTTACCTTCTGAATAAAATAGCTGCTTTCCTCCCTGAAAAATTTCTACTTTGACATCATACATATGTGTATCGATTCTTACTTATCTATAGGCCATATTTTTTTCAAAATATTATTTTTATTAAGATTAATTCTATACATTTTAGTTTGTTACTGACACTGATTTCATCTCAGAGGTACCTGAGTTTCCGGAGCTAATTGAATTAAATCAATAAAATTTTTTCTACACAAAAATGTGGAAGTGGCTTTGGAACTTGGTAAAGGATAGAGGCTAGAAGAATTTTGAGGTGCATGCTAGAAAAAAACCTACATTGTCTTGATGGACCTTTAAAGATGATTCTTGTGAGGGCTCAGAAAAAAAAAAAAGAGGAGAGCTGTAGAGAAAGTCTCATACTTCTTAGAGAATGCCTAAGTGATCATGACAAAACACTGACTTCTATCTCACCTGTATCTGAAGTCTGGTGGGACCCAGCATACACTAAATGACTTGGGGTCAAAGAGAAGAAAGAAGTAATTTAAGTTGGCATGTAAGCATTCACCGTAGCCTATCCTCCCAGGTCAATAGAGTAAATTCCATATCTCAGCTTCTTCCTAGGAAGGGAAATAATTAGAATGCATCTACAAAGATTTATGAGGGCTGCCATTAGTAGTGACTCCTTTCACATCTGTCTCAGAGAACTGAAAGTACCCAGCATATCCTAAATAGCTGGGGGCCACTAAGAACAAATAAGGCAGTTTGGACGAGCATGAAGGTTTGAGAATCGCTCAGGCTGATTGGTGAGGAGATTCTTCTGTACGAGGCCAGATCATGAAGACTGGGAGAGGTGGTGTTTTATTTTTTATTTTTCTCTAACATGGAGATATCAACACAAAGGGACAAGAAAATTAACAAACAGGGAAATAAGTCCCCCAAAATGGAACAAGACAAATCTCTAGAAACTGATATTAGTGAAAGAGAGAAATATATGATTTACCTGTCAAAGAATTCCAAATAACTATCATAAAAGTAAGTCAGGGGAACAATGCATAAAACCAATGGAAATTTCAACAAAGAGTAGGGGAAAATTAAATAGAAAACAGGAATCTTGTAGCTGAAGAATACAATAACATAACTACAGGGGTTGAATGATAGACTAAATCAAGCAAAGGAAAGCAACACCAAATGCAAAGACAGATCAATATAAATTATCAATTCAGAGGATCAAAACAAAGAAAAGAAGGAAAAAGAGTGAAAAAATATTAATTGATTTATGGGAAACAATCAAGTGGACTTACATATGGTTACAGGAAGACAGGAAGGAGAAGAGAGATATAAAGGACCAGAAATCTTTTTTTTTTATTTATTATTTTTTTTATCATTAATAACAATTTAATTTTACGGAATCAAAGAGTCTAACAGTATATCTTGTTAGATACAATATGTCCTCATAATGTATACATTATTTCTTGTACAATGATATGAAATAATATGGGAAATATTCATGATAAATTATTAAGTGAACAATGCAAGTTAAAAACAACAGTTTCATATTTTTTTCCCCACCCCCCCTTTCCCGAGTCAGCACCTTCAAGTGTTACCACTCCCCAAACGGTGCTCAATGCACTCATTGTGTAGGCATACCCTCATCCCCTCCCCCACCCCCCACCTCAGTCTGATGTCCAATTGGTGTCGTTCCCAGATTTGTATTTAGATGATGATCAGGGAAACCAATTTTCTGGTGAGTACATGTGATGCTTGTTTTTCCATTCTTGGGATACTTCACTTAATATAATGGGTTCCAACTCTCTCCAGGAGAACCATAGAGATGTCGTATCTTCATCATTCCTTATAGCTGAGTAATATTCCATGGTATACATATACCACAGCTTACTAATCCAATCATGTATTGATGGGCATTTGGGTTGTTTCCACATCTTTGCTATTGTGAATTGTGCTGCTATAAACATTCGGGTACATGTGTCTTTGTTACAGAATGACCTTTTTTCCTTTGGGTATATGCCCAGTAATGGGATTGCTGGGTCAAATGGCAGGTCTACTTGAATCTGCTTAAGATACCTCCATAATGCTTTCCACAGGGGTTGCACTAGTTTGCAGTCCCACCAGCAGTGTATGAGTGTTCCTGTCTCTCCACACCCACGCCAACATGTGTTGTTTTGGGTTTTTTTGATAAAAGGACCAGAAATCTTAATCGAAGAAATAATAGTTGAAAACATCCCAAACTTGAGAAAAAAATAGACATCCAGATCCAGAAAGATTTATAACTTGCAATAAATACTAAAACAAGTTCTTCAAGGTGAAATGAATGGATGCTGAACAGCATACAAAAGTATGTGAAACTATAAAATTTGTTGGTAAAGTGCAATGATTTAAATGTATTCCCCAAATTTCTTGTGTTAGAAACTTAATCCCTAAATCAACAGTGTTGAAAGGTGAGATTTTTAAGAGCTGATTAGGTCCTGAAGGCTCTGTTCTCATTAACAGGTTAATGTCAAGATCTCAGTAGTGAATTATACATCATGGGATTTGGTTGTTGATAAAAGGATGAGTATGGCACCCTGCCCTCTGTCAGATGATAACACTTTTGCCTTCTACCATGGGATTATACAGCAAGCAGGCCCTTACAATATGTGAGCTTCTTGACTTCCCAGCCTCCATAGCTGTAAAAAATAACATTCATCAGGTGGCAGGCAGATGGGAGAGAGAAAGAGGGAATGAGTATATACACACCAGATGGGTGTGGTGTGCACCATCTGGGTGGTGTACATGCTTGAAGCTCTGACTTGGGTGGGACAAAGGCAATATATGTAACCTAAATATTTGCACCCCTGTAATATGCTGAAATAAAATAAATAAATAAATAAATGAATGAATAAATCTATCTCTGCTCTCTATAAATTACTCAGTTTTATGTATTGTACTATAATAACACAAAACTGACTAAGACAGGAAATTGGTACTGAGAAGTGGGGCTTCTCATATAACAAATACATGAAAAATGTGAAAGAAATTCTGAAACTGGATAATGGGAAGAGGCTGAAAAAATGTGGAGGAGCAGGCAAGAAAAAGCCTGGATAGCCATTAATGAAATATTAATAGAAATTTTTATGAGAGCTTAGAAGAAAACAAAACTGTAGGGAAAGCTTGTCTTCTTGAGATTACTTAAGTTTTCATGATTAAAATATTGGTTGAAATATGAATAGTAAAGGCAATTCTTATGAAATCTCAAAGGGAAATGAGGAACAAGGTATTGGAAACTGGAGTAAAGGTCATCCTTGTTAAACAGTTGACAGAACTATGTCTATGTCTAAGGGCTTTATAAAAGACCTAATTTAAGAATGATAAACTAGAATATCTGTTGGAATAAATTAGTAAACAAAATATAAAAGGAGCTATATGGATACTTTTCATCACATATAGCAAGATAAGAGAGGCACAATACTTTAAAGACATAATTTATAACTAATAGGGAAACAGAATGTAAAAATATGGGAAAATTGCATCCTGGCTATGTAAAGAATGCAACAATCATATAAGGGTGCAACCAAACAACTGTTTAATAATGAGATCAGTATGGATAGAAGGAAGCCAGATGCTTCCATTATCAAGACAATGGAAGAATGACTTGGAAGGCATTTTAGAGTTCTTTGAGACTGCCCAACTCATTACAGGGCCAGACTTCTAAGAGGGCAAAATGGCTTCAGGAAACAGGCCCAGGGAACTCTCTACAGGCTCACTGTTCAAGGCTTCCTCAAGACATTACTCCTTGCATTCCAGCACAGTGTTCTGTGTTAATCCATTTTCCACTGCTATAAAGAAAATACCTGAGACTGGGTAATTTATAAAGCAAAGAGGTTTATTTGACTCAAGGTTCTGCAGGCTGTACAAGATGCATGGCACCAGCATCTGCTTCTGGTGAAGCTTTCAATTAATGTGGAAGGCAAAGGGGGAGTGGGCATGGCACATGGTAAGAGAAGGAGTAAGAGAAAGAGGAGGTGATGGGTGCCAGACTCTCAAACAACAAGCTCCCTTGTGAACTAAAATAGTAAGATCTCACTATTATCATGGGGAAAGCATGAAGCCATTCATGATAGAGTCACCCCCATGACTCAAACACCTCCCACCAGGCCCCACATCCCACACTTGGGATCAAATTTCAACATGAGATTGGGGTGGGCCACACACCTAAACCATATCATGCTCCTTGGCTGCCCCAGCCATGGCTCAAGGGAGGCTGGTTATGGCTTGTACTGCCACTCTGAAAGGTAGAAGAGAAAAGCCTTAGTGGTGTCCACATGTGGTGCCAATTCTGTAAGTGCACAGCATGGGCTGTGAGGCCATGTCAGTCTCCACATAAATTTAAAAGAATGTATCAGACTTTCTGGGGTCCCAGGAAGAAACCTGATGCAGGAGTGGAGTCACTACAGAAAATCTTCACTACGACAATGCTTCATGGAGTTGTGGGAGTATGATCACTGTAGAGAATACCACTACAATAATGCCCAGTGGAGCCATGGGAGTGGGGCTGCCCCTGAGACACCAGAACTATAGAGCTCCATTTGTCAAGAGCTAGAGGCATGAGACTCCAACTACAGAGAGGTAAATCTTGTGCAAAACCCAATAAAGCCATGGAGATAGGGCTGGCTGAGGCCTTAGGGGGCTCAACTTCCATTCCAGTGTGTCCAGGAGGCAGCACATGTAGTCATAGATTATTCTTCAGTGTTAAAACTGAATGTTTTCCTTGCTGGGTTTTGGGTTTACTTGGGACCAGTTTTCCCTTCCTTCTTGCCTATTTCTCCCTTTTAAAATGGGAATGTCTATCCTATGCCTGACCCACCATTGTATTTAGGTAATAAATTCATTTTCAAAGTCTCAGAGTTTGAGAAAATTTGCCTAAAGATGAATCATGTCTTGAAACACACCCATATCTGATTTAGATGATACCCCCACATTTTGGACTTTTGAGTTGATGTTAGACCAAGATAAGACATTCAGTGCTGTTGGGATGGAATAAATATATTTTTCATATAAAAAGCATATTAATTTTGAGGACCAAGGGTAAAATGCTATGGTTTGAATGTGCCCCCCAAAGTTCATGTGTTGGAAACTTAATCCCCAATGCAAGTGTTGAGAGGTGAAACTTTTATAACATGGAACCTTTAAGAGGAGATTATGTTATGAGGGCTCTGCTTTCATGAACAAATTAATGCCTTTATCATGGGAGTGAGTTGTTCATAAAAGAAGGAGTTCAACCCTCTTCCCTCTTCCATGTGTGTACCCTTTTACTTTCCACCAATAGGATTACACAGATGAAGGCCCTTGACAGATGTAAGCCCCTTAATTATGGACTTCTCAGTCTTCACAGCTGTAAAAAATGAATCTTTGTTCTTTATAAATTACCCAATCTCAAACATTCTGTTATAGTACAGGAGGGACTAAAGAAGAGAAGTGAAAATATAGATAAATGCAAACTACTGTAATGGTGGCAAGTAAATCAGTTTTAATTCTAGTATAAAAGTTAAAAAGACAAAAGTATCAAAATATTATGACTCTATAAATGTAATAATGAATACACAGTATAAAAAGACAAAAATTGTGATGTCAATAACAAAGTATGTGTATGGAGAAGTAAAAGTGTAGAATTTTTGTATGCAATTGAACCTAAAGTATCCACTCAAAATAGACTGTTAGAACTATAAGATGTCTTATAAAAGCCACATGGTAACCACAAAAACAAGAAATACACAAAAGAAAAAATGCATCTTAATATAGAAACAATGAATGAAACCCTAAAGAAAACAGCAAGAAAGGAAATGAGGGACAAAAGTACTACAAGACACAAAGAAAACAACAAAATGGTAATAATAGTTCTTCCTTCTCAAAATTTACTTTAAATGTAAATTCATTAAATTTTCCACTCAATAAATATAGAGTGACTGTATTAAGAATAATATTAATACATTTTAAAGCTATATGCTATTTATCAGAGGCTCACTTTAAATTAAAGGACACACATAGGCTTAAAGTGAATGAATGAAGAAAGATATTCCATAAAAAAATGGTAAACAAAAGAGACCAGGGTTGGATATAATTATATCACACAAAATAGATATTAAGTCACAAAAACTGTCACAAGAGACAGAGGCAGACATCATATAATGATAAAATGGTCAGTTCACCAGGAAGATATATCAACTATAAATATATATACACTCAACATCAGGACACCTAAATATATAAAGCAAATACTGACAGAAAAGAGAGAAATAGTCAACAATACAATATATGTAGGAGATTTTAGTATCCTACTTTCAATAATAAATACAACATACAGACAGAAATTCAATTAAACAAGCAAACTAGAACACCACTGTAGACAAAATGGACCTAACAGACAGGTACAGAACATTCCAACCAAAACCAGCAGAATATACATTCTTCTCAAGTGCACACAAAACATCATCTGGGATAAATTACACGCTAAGTCACAAAGTAAGTCATAGTAAATTTGAGAAGATTGAAATCTGGGGTGACACCAGCAAAATAGCAAAATGGCTAATTAGGAGATATCACCCCCCAAAACACACACACACACACACACACACAAATAATCAGCTATAATAAGCTATCCAAAAATAGTTCTCAGAGGGCTTGAGAGTCAAATTAAAACACTGCAGCAGCATAGAGAAGAAAAAAAAGAGGAACAACCACACAACCACACAGAAAGGATCCCTATATTGATTGGCATACCTGAGATGTCTAGAGGTGGCTTGGAACAAAGAAGATAGACAGAGGTTATCAGTATTGGCCACATGGAGTGTGACCCCAAATAAGCTGTTCTGCGGAGAACTTCAACAGCCTCTTCCACTGAGGATCTTAGCAGCCTCTGAGGAAGCCATGTACCCCCTGCAGCCTTCACAGAAAAGGCCCCGTTAGTGTTCATGGGGGTGAAATACAGCAGACAGATCCACAGAAGATACTGGCAATTTTCAGCTGTGAGGTCACCAATAACCATGGTGACTCCTTTAAAAGGGAGATCATGATGCAACCACCCACAAGAAGGCATCACTCTCAAACTGCCCCAGAATCTACGCCACCCTTAAATCCTGTGCTTATACTGGATTCAACAGCAACCACTCCATGCTTGTCTATGCTCTAGTCCCCCACTTTGCAACTACATCTTGTCTCGTATGCCTATACTTTAGACATTAGTCACTATTGCTATGGACTAATCCAAATCCTGGACTCTGGAACCTTGATCAATCTACACTGTGCTCCTTATCCTGGCTCCACTTCTGCTCTGGAAATTCCAGTGACGACAACATAAGACCCATTACCACATTGAGCTAGCCTGTGCCCCGAACCTGGAGCTGCCATAGTTTTATGTGTGCCCATGCTTCAGATTTCAGCTACATGAGTGTTTGGCAAGCTACTGCAACTTGGAAATCATAGCCACCTCTGCAACAGTCCCATCCATGTCATAATATAACTTGTGACACCAAAACCATAAAATATGTGTATAGAGTTAGGGTATATGATAGAAGTTATGCTGTTATTACCATAACAGAGTTTGTTGTAACTCTAAGATGTTATATGTGAGCATCACGTTAAAAACAAAGAAAAAATCTGTAATAGACACACAAAAAACAAACAGAAAGGAATCAAAATACACTGCTATAAAAAGTCATCAAATTACAAAGGAAGACAACAAAAAGGAAGAAAAGAACAAAGGTTCTACAAAACAACCAGAAAATAATTAACAAAATTGTAATAGTGGGGGAGGGGTAAGATGGCAGATGAAAAAAACCATCAGCCAGACTGTCTCTGCAAGAATAGATTTTAGAAGAAAGTGAAAAAATATATAAATAAATAGGAAGACAAACATAGATCAGATGAGGGTCAGAAGGAAGGTGCCTGAAACTACAGGAGACTCCATGGGAAGAAGTTGTGGAGGAGAATTGAAAGGAGAAAGGCCCCCAAGAGGCTTGGAGACCAGCCACAAGGGCAGGTGGAGTGGTTAAATTTTCCCTCCCTTGCATCTCAGACTGCGGGTGGGCTCCTGAGCAGTTGGAAAGACCTGCTGACACCAGTCCAGAGATGGGTGCTGCCAATGAGTGGTCAGCCTCTTATGGACAGGACACCAGGCTCCCAGCTCCCTTGGGGCACCTTCTGGCCCACAGACCAGAGCCAATCAGCAGGTGCCAAATTGTTTCATTCTCCCCTTCCCCTTCAGTACCAGCCACTTCTGAGAGAGACATTTAGCCCACACCCAGAGGCATCTGCAGGAAATGGGACCTTTGATTTTGGGGCCGTACAGTGGATTGAGTGGTACTAAGACTGTGAGCTCCCTACCTGCCAGCCCTCTCAGGTACAGCTTGCCTGGTGATTCCAGGAGAGTGGGGAAAATCCTGAGGCAGAGAGACATTGATCCAGCTTGGGCAACCTGTAGGTGACTTGAGACCAGCACTCTTCTCCCTGTCAGGGTCAGGAATTGATCTCCAGGGCCCAGGGGACAGGCCTGCAGAACAGATCCTGTACACCTGGGTCTCCATTATATTGCCCAGGGGCACAAAAAGGATATTTGTGAACAAGCATACTGATGTGTGTGTGCCTTCAGGGGCAGATCAATGTACTTAAGGGGCAATCCTCTTCTCATAGGTGGGCCGTGCTACCAGCTCAGGCTGCAGTCCTAGGCAGGGACCCTCATGGCCTGCATCACAGCCAGGGGAGACCCCCAGCTTGAGGTTCTGCCTGCTGGCTGGCAGAGGCCCAGGAGAAATCATGGAATAGGGGAGGGTGTAAAAGTCTGGGGTCTACTCCAGACTGCAGGTCTCAGATAGCCCCACCCCCAAACACAGATATTTCAGCTGAGTAGGGTCATTTCAGTCCCTCTATGGCAGCTTTTCTCAGAAGCAGAGAACAGACCTTTGACCCCTGCTAACAGCATTTGTGGAGCTTGAGGGCAGGCTAACCCAACCCAGCTCTGCCCAGCCTCACTCCCCTACCTGCCCCCACTGAGGTGGAGAATAAGGACCCACCTGGATGTCCAAGGGCCCCACCCACCACCTGAGGCACTGGAGTGCCTCTCCTAGGGAACAAGAACTGGTTACAGGATCCAAAAACAACATTGCAGCCTAATCCTCCCAGCAAATGCCACCTACTGACAGGGAAGTCATTCTGCATACCATTTTACTGCATCTATTAACTCATCATACAGGGTGTGGTCAAATCTCACCCACAAACACCACCTGCTGGCTCAGAGACTAAACAGGGCATGTCATTATCCAAATGAAAATCTAAAGGTAAGAAGCAACAGCTGATCCAGGTGGGAAGGAATCAGCAAATGAACTCTGGACGTATGAAGAATCAAATGGAAAGCACACCCCCAAAGGGGAACACCAGCTCTCTGGCAATGGATAGCAACAAAATTCAGAACACTAAAATGACAGAAGAAGAATTTTGAACATGGATTGTAAGAAAACTCAATGCTTTGCAAGAGGAAATTGATAGCCAACACAAAGAAACTGCAAAAAAAATAATAATAAGAAGAAGAAGAATCCAGAACTTGGAGGAAAAAATCACTGAAGAACTTGAAATATTACAGAAAAATCAAACAGAACTTCTTGAAATGAAGAATTTATTCAAGGAATTACAAAACACAGTGGAAAGACTCAAGAACAGGGTAAATCAAACAGAAGAAGGAATCTCAGGGATTGAAGATAACACCTTGCAATTAAATAAGTCAGTCACAGAGATAGAGCAGAGAAATTAGAGAAAAGAGCAAAGCCTAGAAGAAATGTGGGATTATGTGAAGAGGCATAACATGAGAATCATAGCATTACTGAGGGTGAAGAAGAAAATACACAAGGGTTGGATAAGACATTTGAGGGTTTAATAGAGGAAAATTCCCCAGGCCTTGCTAAAAATCTAGATATCCAGATAAAAGAAGCTCAAAGGACTCCTGGGAGAGTCAATGAAAACAGGAAGACACCATGACACACAGTCATCAGACTGACCAAAATAACCACCAAAGAGGCACTCCTATGAGCTCTAAAGCAAAAGAAGCAGGTAACCTACAAAGGAAAACGCATCAGAATAATGTCAGTCTTCTCAACTGAGACCTTACAAGCAAGAAGAGACTGGGGCACCATTCTCACTCTTCTCAAACAGAATAATGACCAGCCTAAAATCTTGTATACTGCAAAAATAATTTTCATATATGAAGGAGAAATAAAGACCTTCTCAAACGACAAGCAAAGACTAAGGGAATTCATCAAGACAAGACCTGCCCTCCAGGAAGTACTCAAAACAGTGTTACACACAGATCAGCACAGTTAACACTCACCAATGTAAAATCATCCAAAAGCTAAATGTGAAAGGCCAGATACCACAAAGTCTCAAGATAGAAAACAAAGGAACAACGTTCAACTCAACAGAATGAACAGAAATCTGCCCTACTTATCAATTCTTTCAATAAATGTGAATGGCTTAAACTGCCCACTAAAGAGACATAGGCTAGCCAAATGGATAAATATACACAAGCTAAGTGTCTTCTGTCTTCAGGAACCCCATTGAACTCACAAGGATGCATTCAGAATCAAGGTGAAGGTATGGAAAACAATATTTCAAGCAAACAGAAGCCCAAAGAAAGCTGGCATGTCAGTTCTTATTTCAGATAACTTAGTCTTCAGATCAACAAATGTAATGAAAGACAAAGAAGGTCGCTATATAATGGTGAAGGGTACAATTCAACAAGAAGGCATAATAATTCTAAATATTTATGCACCTGACTCATGTGCACTCAGATTCATAAAGCAAATGCTACTTGATCTAAACAAAATGATAAACAGCAACACCGTAATAGCTGGAGACTTCAACATCCTTCTGACGGAACAGGATAGATCCCCCAAACAGAAAATAAACAAAGAAACAATGGACTTGAACAGAACCCCACAACAAATGAGCCTGACTGATGTTTATAGAACATTCTACTCAAAAATAACTGAATATCACAAGAATGGAAAAACAAGCACCACATATACTCACCATCATATTGGTATTAACTGATCTACACTTAAGTACACATATAGTAATAACATTTATAGCGTGTCGGGCAGATGGAAGGGGGGAGTAGGGGATGGGTATATACACACCTAATGGGTGCTGTGTGTACCATATGGGGTATGGACACACTTGAAGCTCTGACTCAGGTATGGCAAAGGCAATATGCATAACCTAAACATTTGTGCCCCTGTAATATGCTGAAAAAATATTAAAAAACTTACAAAAACAAAAACAAACAAAAAAATAGATAAAATCATATGGGAGGAATTTATTTTATTTTTTTATAAAGACTTACCAAAACTCAATATAGTTCATGTTTACCTCATTGTTTTATAAATTCCTTTTTAATAGCAATGTAGGGAATCATTCTTATGATTTCATCAAAATCTACCAATTTTTATGTTTCATAATCATGATATAAGAGGTATTGCCATAATTTCTAATGTTTTTAAATAAAAATAAATACCAAAAATGTTACAATTTAGTGAGTGCTTATGACATTCAAAGAACTGTGCTAGGCACTTTATGTACATTAATTCATTTAATCAGCATGTTTTCAATATGAGAATAAGTACTATTCATGTTTTCAAATGAGGAAACTGTAGCCATTTTACATGTTTCGCTTAAGGACACATATGTCCAAGTTTACATGTTTGCTCAGTAGTTTAGGTAATTTATCTGGGATTTGAATTCACTTCTTCCTAGAAAATTGTTCATTGTACATTTAAATGAATTTTATTCAATTATGTTGAAGTGTAATAACATACCAATTTCTTGCTACTAAACATTTGTTTTTTATGAAAACATTGCAATAGTAAGTTCATACCTATCAATAATTACCTTCAATGTAAATGGATTAGGTGATCCAATCATAATACATAGACTAGATGAATGGATTAAACAAAAATGTAATTATATCCTGCATACAAAAGACTCACTTTAGCTTTAAGGAATACATAGACTAAAAATGAAGAGATGGAAAAATATATTCCATGCAATGGAAACCAAAAGAGAGTATGAGTATGTATACTTATATCTTGCAACATAAACTTTAAGTCAAAAACGGGGAAGAAAAAAGACAAAGAAGGTCACATAATTATAAAGGAGTCAATCCCTATGAGGATAAAACACTTGTAAATATATGCACCCAATATCAGAGTATCAAAATGTATAAAGCAAATAGTAATAGATCTGAAGGTAGATACAGGTGACAATATTGTAATAACAGTTGAATTCAATACCTCACTTTCGACAAGATAGATTATCAAGGCAGAGAATCAGTAAGAAAACTTAGTCCTTGTAACTACATTTTAGACCAACTGGACCTAACATAAGCAGAACATTCTATCCAACAGGACTAAAAAACACACTGTTTCAAGCACAAACAATATTCTCCAGGATAGATCACATGTTAGGGAAAAAAAGTATTTACAAATTTAAGATTGAAATCATATGAAGAATCTTTTCCGACCAACAGGGTAAGAAACTATAAATCAGGAAAAGGAGGAATCTAGCAAGAGACACAAATACATTTAAATTAAAAAAAAAATATGCTCCAGGCCAGGTGCGGTGGCTCATGCCTGTAATTCTAGCACTCTGGGAGGCCGAGGCAGGAAGATGGCTCCAGGTCAGGAGTTTGGGACCAGCCTGAGCAAGAGTGAGACACCTTCTTCACTAAAAATAGAAACACATTAGCTGGACAACTAAAAACATATATAGAAAAAATTAGCCAGGCATGGTGGCACATGCCTGTAGTCCCAGCTGCTTGGGAGGCTGAGGAAGAAGGATTGCTTAAGCCCAGGAATTTGAGGTTGCTGTGAACTAGGCTGATGCCACAGCACTCTAGCCCAGGTGACAGAACAAGACTCTGTCTAAAAAAAAAAAAAAAGAAAAGAAAAGAAAAAGAAAAAAATATATGCTCCTGAACAACCAATGGATCAAAGAATAAATCAAAAGGGTGATTTAAAAATATCTTCAAACAGAAAAGTACAACATGCCAATACTTATGGCATGTAGAAAAAGCAGTTCTCGGAGGAATGTTTATAGTGAAAAACACCTACACCTAAAAAGAAAACCTCAAATAAACAATCTAACCTTACACCTCATTTTTTAAAAAGAAGAAAAAATTAAACCCAAAGATACTAGAAGGAAAGGAATAATCAAAATCAGAGGAGGAATAAATAAAATAGAGAATAGAACAACAAGAAAAAAGATTAAAAATAATAGCTTTTTTAAAAAAGATAAAATTGACACATATTTAGGTAGATTAACTAAGAAAAAAGATGGAATATTTAAATAAAAATCAAGAAATTAAAAAAATACAACTAATAGCTTAGAAATGCAAAGGATCACAAATGACTAGTATGGACCATTATATGTCAACTAATTGATAAGAAGAAATGCATAAATCCCTAGACACATGCAACCTAACAAGACTGAACCAGGAAGAAATGGAAAATCTGAAAAAAAAAAAACAATAAATAAGAAAATGGATTCAGTAAACAAAAATATCCCATCAGAAAAAAGCTCTATGAACTTATGGTTTCACTGGTGAACTATACCAAAACGTTAAAGAAAAATTAATACCAATCCTTCTCAGAGTCTTCGAAACAATTGAAGAGAAGAGAATATTTTCAAATTAATCAGACCAACATTGCCTTAATAACAAAGACAGAAAAGGATGCTACACAAAAAGAATATTACAAACCAACATAATGAATGAACATAGACACAAAAACACACAACAAAACACTAGCAAACTGGCAGAACAGTATTTTAAGAGAATCATTCATCATAATCAAGTATAATTCATCCTGGGTGGTAAGAATGGGTCAACATATGAAAATCAATAATAGTGTTAAATAACATTAATAAAATGATGGACAGCACCTCATTTGATATAAAAATTCATTTCACAAAATTCAAAATTATTTCAGAATGAAAACTCTCAGCAAATGTAGTACAGAAGGAATGTATCTCAACATAATAAAGAAAATCTATGACAAGTTCACAGCTAACGTTATATTCAATGGTGAAAAGTTGAAAATGTTTTCTTTAAGATAAGCAACAAGACAACGATGCCCATTCTTGTCAAATCTATACACCATAGTACTTGAAGTCCTAGTTAGATCAATTAGACAAGAAAAAGAAATTAAAAGCATCCAAATAGGAAATAGAAAAAAATGTTCTGTCTTCATACGTGGCATAATATTAGACAGAAAATTGTAAATTCTTCATCAAAATACTTTTATCATGAATAAAAAATAGCAAAGTTGCAAGATACAAAGCCAACAACAGTAATATGTTTCTTTTTTTCTTCCTAAATGTAATGTTCTTTATTTATTATATTTCAAAATATTAAGGGGGTACAAATGTTTTTGTTATATGAATACCTTGTATAATGCTGAAGTTGGGGCATTCAGTATGTCCACCACTGGAGTAGTGTTCATTGTACCTGATGTGGAAGTTTTACACTTCACCCCTCTCCCACCTTCTCCCCTCCTTGGTTTCCAATGTCCTTTATATCTCCTTGTGCAAGTGTGTACCCATAATTTAGCTCCCAATTATTTCTTTTCTTCTTAAACAGTATTGCTTTATTTATTTGTTTTATTTCAAAATATAAAGGGGTTACACATGATTTAGGTTACACGAAATACTTTTGTAATGCTTGAGTACTGCCTATAGGTGTGCCAATCACTCAAATAATGTGCACTGTACCATTAGGTATGTTTTTGTCCCGCCCCTATGCCCTCCTCCCCCTGATTGATTTCCACTGAGTTTTACTTCCCTTTGTGCACATGGGTGTTCATTAGTTAGTTCAAATTTAATAGTGAGTACATGTGGTGTCTGTTTCTCCATTCCTGAAATACTTCACTTAGTATAATCGTCTCCATTCCCATCCAAATTGATGCAAAAGTTATTATTATTTTTTTTTTTGAGACAGAGTCTCACTCTGTTGCCCAGGCTAGAGTGAGTGCCATGGCGTCGTCAGCCTAGCTCACAGCAACCTCAAACTCCTGAGCTCAAAGGATCCTCCTGTCTCAGCCTCCCGAGTAGCTGGGACTACAGGCATGGTCCACCATGCCCGGCTAATTTTTTCTATATATATTTTTAGCTGTCTATATAATTTCTTTCTATTTTTAGTAGAGATGGGGTCTCGCTCTTGCTCAGGCTGGTCTCTAACTCCTGAGCTCAAACGATTTGCCCACCTTGGCCTCCCAGAGTGCTAGGATTACAGGCGTGAGCCACCATGCCTGGCCGATGCAAAAGTTATTAATTCATCTTTTTAAAGGCTGACTAGAGCTCCATGATATACATATACCACATTTCATTAATCCACTCATGAATTTATGGGCACTTAGTTTGATTCAACATCTTTGCAATTGTGATTTGTGCTGCAATAAACATTCGAGTGCAAGTGACTTTTTGATAAAAAGTCTTCTTTTCCTTTGGGTAGATACTCCACTTATTGTATGATTTCATTTATATAAAACATTCCGAATAGACACAAGAAAACAGATTAGTGGTGGCCTTGGGCTATGTGTGTTGGGAGGAAGAGTTTGAGTGGTGAGGGGATAGGGGTAGGTAGCTAGGGAATGAAGTGTATCTGCCAGTGGATATGAGGTTTTGTGGAAGATATATCTGTGCATGTACTAAAATTTGGTAAATATTACAGTATAAAAAGTCAAATTTTATCATGTATGATTTATATCTTAATAAAGCTATTTAACAGAAGAAAAACTGATATCAGTGCTTTCAAAGATGGGAAAATGATGCTATAAATGTATAAAACAAAGGGAGCTTACTTAAGCTGTGGAGCCAGAGAAGTCTTCTCAAGGAGGCAATGCTTAAAATAAGGATTAACAGGAGTTAACTAAGTCAATAGTAGGTACGAGGGGATGTTGATTTACAAGAGATAGCAGGAACAGCAGGATTTACAATCTCTCTAGACTGGCAAGAAGCTTGTTAAAATGAGAAACAAGAAGGATACCACGTTATAAGATGAGGCTAGAAAGACTGGCAGAGACAGACCATTTGGGAATTTGGCTGCATTAAAAAAAAATAGATCTGTGTTTTAAGGTC
This sequence comes from Eulemur rufifrons, assembly GCF_041146395.1. Classification (NCBI taxonomy): domain Eukaryota; kingdom Metazoa; phylum Chordata; class Mammalia; order Primates; family Lemuridae; genus Eulemur; species Eulemur rufifrons. Next base: position 83,593,230 of record NC_091012.1, on the reverse strand, counting down.
AATGAGGAGACACTGAAGACAGTAAGTGGGAAGGTGGTGTGATGTGGACATTTTTGTATGAAACTATCACTTTGACATGTGGAGATATATTTCAAAGAGCAGGAATAGGTATGGAGAGATTACCTGTGACATTACTGGAGAATCATAGGCAAAAATGATGAAGCCTTGGACTACAGTGTTGATGGTAATGTTGGAGTAAAATGTATTTATTTGAGATTTATTTTAGAGGTGACATCTAAAGAACTTGGTAATGTGTTGGGCATGAGAATAATTAAAGGAAGGGAGGACTCAAGGATGACTTAGTTTCCAGTTCAAGATGACTGACTAGAGACATTAGAAACCCATCCTCTCTACAAATAAGAACCAAAATTATGTGTAGAAATTCATACTTCAAATAGAATATCAAGGAGAGAACGATGGAGTCCAATGGAGAGCTTATGGGAAACACCTGAGGCACAGAAGGAGACAGAAGCAAGAGGCCAACTCAGCAGAGACCAACAAGGCTCCAGAGGTACTTGAAATTGTGCGGGAAAGGTAAGTGAGATAGTTCCAGTGTCTGACATTCCTGCTGCAGTTTGCTGCATACCGAATTGCAGGAGAGCTCCTCTACCCCCATGAGCCCTAACATTAGAATGGGCAGTGATTTAGACAACTCTGAAGGGTATTGCACTGGATTGGGAACTCACACTGGGTCACTCACCCTTCCCCCACTCCAGACCTGAGCAGCTGCAGCAGGGCAACATTGTGAAAATACTCTGTCTTGGGACTGCATACTCCCTTGGGCACCATAACCACCATGTCTCTACACCCTGAAAGTTCATGTTCACACCCCCCACTGTCTACCTGGAGAACTGCAGTGGCATGAAACTGGCTGTATGCAAGGGTGCTTCATGGTCTTCAGTGGTCCTAGCTCAGAGGGAATACTACTGCTCTGGGAAAGAATGGTGTGGCATGCCAAAAAGGGGGCCCTGGAGACAAAAGAAACCAAAGTGCTTGCTTTTCAGAGCCTGAGAGCTTCCTACCTGGGGCTGTCAAAGGTGACTCTACCCTCAGCAGCAGCACAAACTCTGTGCTCTGCCTTGCCAGCAGAGAGTGAAATCCCCTTCCATCACTGGAGCAGCCTTTGTGTTCTGGATCACGGGTAGAGAACAGGACCTTTTACCATATTTCAAAAAATGCTGCAGGCCCAGCCACTGCTGCTGCTGCTGTCAGGAGAAGCTAGGGCAGGAGAGGCAGATATCTGCCTGACTGGAGCTGTGAGTGACAACTGTGACCCCATTGCCAGTGTGGCATCTGTGTTCAGGGCTCACAGGTGAAGAACAGCACCCCTTCCACTCTGAGTGGTACTATGGCATAACTGCTGCAGAATGCAGGAGAGCCTGAGAGCTGCAGGTTTGGGGCTTTGAGTGACATCCCCATACCGCAGCCACTGCTAACACCCACCAGCAGTGCTTAGGACCCAAAGGATTGTCCCACCACGGCTGGTGGAACTCACTCAACCACTTGGACCACTGTTGCCTCTACCCACATCTAAGCAAAAATTATCACTTCTGTGAGGGAGGGTGGGGCTAACAGTCATCTCCCTTAGGTGCTTTTCCCTTCTGGGAGGGCCCTGCACATTCTGGAGGCAAGTCCCTGGCACAACTACACCTCCCTTGCTGGAGTATTCCAGCCACAGCTCACATCCATTCTAGTAGCCCGTAACCACAGTAGGCTGAGTTGCTTTCACCATCTCTGCTACAACTTGGCCAGGGTGGGAGCTGGGAATCGGGTCACTTTTGTGCTTCAAAAGGACAGAGACCACTGTCACTGCCAAAAGAGAAAAGTTTGAGAAGCTTTTATATCCCATAACTGCCTGCATCTACTAACCTTGTCAAGAGGAGAATGTCCCTCCAGTTGCAGGTTCACAGTGAGTCCTCCCTTATCTTGCCTGAACAATCATCCAGACCAGGAAATCAACCTGCCCTTCACTATCACATGAACTCATGGAGGCTTGAAGGCAAGTTTGCTAGCCCAGTCTTGGTCTTGTTCCCCCAGGACTCAAGCATACCATCCAGGGGTCTGGGGACTAGTCTACCATTTCTGGGACATAACATTCTCTAGGGGACTGAGTTCCAATTTGCCCAAATTGCTAGCAACACCACAGTGGGTACCTGCCATCATGAGCCAAAAAGCAGTTTACCTCTTCATCTCTACACTGAGAAGCAGACTTCCCAGCAGAGGAGAATAGGTGAACTGTGAAGCTATCTATTTGAGCTGGGGGAAGATGTTCCATATAAGAAGCAATCAGCATGAGAATTATGGCAATATGAAAAGGCAGACTATTTTGGCATCCCTAAAAATTACACTAGCTCTGCAGCAATGGACTGTAACCCAAAGGAAATTTTTGAAATGTCAGATATGAAATTAAAAATATGGATCACAAATAATCTCAAGGGAATTCATGAGTAAATTGAAAACATACACAAAGGAGACAGAAAAATAATTCAGGACGTGAATGAAAAATTCACTAGAGAGATAGGTATTTTAAAAATTTATCAGAACATCTGGACATGAAAGTTATTTAGGGAATTTCAAAATATAGTAGAAAGTTTTAACAACAGATTACATGAAGCAGAAGAAAGAATTTCAGAGCTTTAAGACAAGACTTTTGAATTAACCTAGTCAGTCAAAAATAAAGAAAAAAACAATAAATAAAAATGAACAAAGTTTCTGAGAAATATGGAGTTATGTAAAGCACCCAAACATAAGAGTTATAGGTAAACCTGAAGGAGAAGAAGAAAAATAAAAATGCTTTTCTTCTTCTGATTTTCAACTCTGATCTTGGTAGAACTTTAGACATCCAGATAGAAGAAGATAATTAAATACCTGGAAGGTTAATGGCAAATAGGACAACACCAAGGCATATAATTGTCAGACTGTCCAAAGACAAAGTGAAAAAGAGAATCCTACAAGCTGCAAGGTGAAAGCAACGACTAACTTACAAAGGAAAATCACTCTGACTAACAACAGCCTTCTTAGCAGAAACCTTTTAAGCCATAAGGAATTGGGGTCCAATTTTTAGTCTTCTTAAACAGAATAACTGCCAAGAAAAATATCATATTTTCAAAATTAAGTTTCATAAATTAATAGAAATTAAATCTTTCTAAAACAAGCAAACACTAAGGAAATTTGTCACCCCTTGACCTGCCCTGCAAGAAATACTCAAAAGTGCTCTAAACAATGAAAAGTATAGTTAATACTCACCAGTGTAAAAACCGTTGACAGTAAAAATTCACAGCTCTTATGAAAAAAAAGTAATGAAAAGGAAAATACTAAGCAATTGTCAACAATCAACATGTTGCTGGGACAGTATCCTACTTACCAAATTAACATTGAATATAAATGGAGTAAATGTCCCACTTAAAAGATACAGATTGGTGGAATGGATTTAAAAAATAATATATATCTGTGGTCTCCAAGAAACCAATTAACTTGTAAGGAGCCTCATAGACTGAAAGTAATGGGGAAGAAAACATGTTCAACATAAATGGAGCAGGAATAGCTATTCTTGTATCAGATAAATTGGATTTCAAACTTGTAACAGTAAAAAAAAAGACAAACATGATCATTATATAATGAAAAAGGGATTAATTCAAAAAGAAGATATAACAATCCTAAATATATACATGCACCTAATACCAAAGCTCTCAGATTGATAAAACAAATATTACTAGATCTAATAAATGAAATAAACAGCAACATAGTAATAGTGGGGGACTTTAACACTCCACTGACAGAACTAGACATCAGTGATGCAGAAAATCAACAAAGAAATACTGGGCTTAAATTTGACTCTGGATAAAATGGACCTAACAGCTATTTACAGAACATTCTACCACAAAACTGCAGAATACATATTCTTGTCATTGGCACATGGACCATTTTCAAGATCAACCACCAAAACAAGTCTGAGCAAATTTAAAAATAATCAAAATCATACTATATGTCTTCTCATACCACAGTGGAAAAAAAACTAGAAAACTATTACAAGAGGACCTCTCAAAGGTAAACAAATCCATGGAAATTAAACAACCTGCTGTTTAGGAATCTTTAAGTCAATGACAAAATGAAGATATAAATAATTTTTTTATATTGAATGACAATGGTGGAGCTAGCTATAAAAACCTCTGGGATACAGCTAAAGCAGTGGTAAGAGAAGTTCATGGCACCAAATGCCTACATCAAAAAGACAGCAGGACCACAAATTAACAATCTAATGTCACAGCTCAAGGAACTAGAAATAGAATAAACCAAACCCAAAATATTCAGAAGAAAATAAATAGCAAAGATAAGAGTAGAACTAAATAAAATTGAAATAAAAAATACAATAAAAAGGATAAATGAAATGAAATGTTGGTTCTTTGAAAAGAAAAATAAAATCAATACACCTCTAGCCAGATTAACCAAGAAAAGAAGTAAGAGAATTCAAATAAGCTCAATCAGAAATGAAAAAGAAGAAATTACAACTGATACCAATCCTGATACCACAGAAATGCAAAAGATTATCCAAGAGTGCTATGAAAACCTCTATGCACACAAACTGGAAAATCTAGAGGAAATTAATCAATTTTGAGGAACACACATCCTTCCCGCCAAAATTAAGAGAAATAAATATTCTGAACAGACCAATGAGTAGTGAGATTGAATCAGCAATAAAAAAAATCTTTCAACAAAAAAAGCCAAGGAGCAGAAGGATACACAGTCAAATTCTATCAGACTTACAAAAAAGAGCTAATACCTATCCTAATGAAACTGTTCCATAACATTACGAAGAGGTAGTCCTCCTTGACTCATTTTAGGAAGACAGTATCATCCTGATATCAAACCCAGGAAAGGAGACAAGGAAAAGAGAGAACTATAGAACAACATTGCTCATGAACATAGATACAAATGTCCTAAAAAAAATACTTAATCACAATAAAAAAATAACCACTATCAAAATATAATTCACCATAATCAAGTGAGTTCTATATCAGGGACTAGAGGATGGTTTAACATACATAAATCAATAAAAGTGATTCACCACATAAACAGAAGCAAAAAAGAAAATATGCTCATGTAAATAGATGCACAAAAGGCCTTCAACAAAACCCAGCATCCTTTTATGATAAAAAACCTCAACAAACTAGGCATACAAGGAATATACCTCAAAATAATAAAATTGTATAGGACAAACCCACAGCCAACATCATCATACTGAATGGGAGAAAGCTGAAAGCATTTTCACTAACAACTGAAACAAGGCAAGGATACCCATGGTCACCACTTCTATTCAATATAATGCTAGAAGTCTTAGGCAGAGCAATCGAACAAGGAAAAGAAATAAAGGGAATGAAAACTGGAAAAAAGGGGATCAAACTATCCCTCTTTGCCAAAGATATGATCTTATATCTAGAAAACCTTAAGGAGTTCCCCAAAAGATTTCTAGGATTGACAAATAAATTCAGTAAAGTCTTAGGTTACAAAATTAATATATAAAAATTAGTAGCATGTCTATACACACATAATAGCCAAGTTGAGAATCAAATCAAAAACTCAATATATTTTACAAAGTTACAATAAATTAATATACTTAAGATATATAATACTTAACCAAGGAGAAGAAAGTTCAGTACAAGGATAACCACAAAACACTGATGAAAGAAATTGTAGATGGCATCAACAAATGGGGAAAAAAAAAAACCCATGCTCACGGATTAGAAGAATCAATATTGTTATAATGTCCATACCATCCTAAGCTATTTACAGATTCAACACAATTTCCATCAAAATACCAATGTCTTTTCTCACAGAATTAGAAAAAAACAATGTCAAATTTCATATGGAATAAAAAAGGAGCTTGAATAGCCAAAACAATCCTAAGCAAAAAGAAAAAATCTGGAGGCATCACATTACCTAACTTCAAATTATACTAAAAAGTGATAGTAACCCAAAAAACATGTTACTGATATAAAAATAGACACATAGATCAATGGAAAAGAATAGAGAACAAAGAAATAAAACTGTGTACCTAACATCAACTGAACTTCAACATAGCACACAAAAACCTACACTGGGGAAAGAATGCTATATTTAATAATGATGCTGGGAAAATTGGATAGCCACATATAGAAGAATGAAATTGGATCCCTATCTCTTACCATACACAAAAATTAACTCAAGATGAATCAACAACTTAAATGTAAGTCATGAAACCATAAAAATTCTAGAAGAAAACATAGGAAAACCACATCTGGACATTGGCCTACGCAAGGAATTTATGACTACGAACCCAAAAACAAATATAACAAAACCAAATACAAATAAATGGGACTTAATTAAACTAAAATGCTTCTGCATAGCAAAGGAAATAATCCACAGAATAAATAGATAAAGTACAGAATGGGTTAAAATATTTGCAACCTGTACTTCAGACAGAGGGCTAATATACAGAATCTACAAGGATCTCAAATAAATCAGGAAGAAAAATATAACTCCATTAAAAAGTGGGCAAAAGTCATGAACAGGCAATTTTCAAAAGAAGAAATACAAATGTCAAACATACAAATGAAGAAATGCTCAACATCATGAATCATCAGGAAAATGTGAATTAAAACCGCAATGAGATACTACCTTACCCCTTTCAGAATGACGATTATTAAACAGTCAAATAAAATAGATGCTGGTGTTGATGAAGTGAAAAGGGAATGCATATACACTGTTAATAGGAATGCAATTTAATATAACCTTTATGGAAATCATTATGGAGATTCTTCAAAGAGTTAAAAGTACCCCTACTATTGATCCATCAGTAATAATACCAGGTGTCTATCCATAAGAAAGGAAGTCATTACAACAAAAAAGCACATGTACTCACATATATAAAATATGTTTAAAGCAGCACAATTCACAATTACAAAGATAATTAATCAATCTAAATCAACCTAAGTGCCCATCAACTGATGAGTAGATAAATGTGAGATATACACACACAAACACACACACATATGCCTACACACACACACACACACACACACCATGGAATACTACTCAGCTATAAAACAAAATTAAATAATGCAATTTGAAGCAATTTGGATGGACCTAGAGGCCATTATCTGAAGTGAAATATCTCAGGAACAGAAAAATAAATACTGCATGTACTTACTCATAATCAATAGCTAAATGTAGTATATATATTATAGCACAAACTGTTATTATGGACTTTGGAGATTCAGAAGTGAGAGGGGTGAGTTTTCCAAAATTACATATCCTGTACAATGTACACTATTTGGGTGACAGGTACACTAAAAGCCCTGTCTTCACTATTACACGATTCATCCATTTACAAAAAGAAACTGTACCTCCTAAATCTATTGAAATAACAAATAAATAAATAAATAATAAATAATCATAAAGGATAGCTTCTAGGTTTCTGAATTTTATGACTGGAAGGATAGGGATAACATACAAATAAATTGAGAACACTGGAAAAGAACTAGTTTTGGGAAGAAATATGACAAATTGGTGTTGGATATACTGACTTTGAAACATTCAGGAGCAAATGTTGAGTGAGCAGTTGGAAATATGGTTCTACAGCTCAACAAAGAGGGCTGGTCCAAAGATATTTGTCTGGTCAATGCCCAGGGAAAAAGTGTAAATGAAAGCCATGTACTATATGTTTACATATTTCAAATCTATAAATAAAGCTAACAAAATATTGGATAAAATGTGGTTCTTCAATAATTTTTATATGCATTTATGAGATGCAAGACCCTATGGAGAGTACAGCCTCTTTAATCAGGTCTTCTTATGGCCCTGCAGATTTTAATTCAAGCATTTAGCATTGACTAGATTGCCTAGAAAACTGGCATAGTGCAAGGAGGGAAAATGAACCAGTTTTTATCCCTAGGAATGCTAAAATTTAATGCCTAGTAGAGAAATATAAGCCGATAAACAAACTAAAATCAAATAGACATAAAGTTAGGAGGAAATATAAGACAGTGTGGTATAATAAATACCAGTGTAAAGTATGTTTCAAAAAGAAAGAAGCAGTCAACAATGTAAAATGATGTTGAAAAGTAAAGTAAGATATGGAATAAAAACTAACCTTTGGATTAACCAACATGGAAAGAGTTGAATTGGTAGTATAATACTAGTTGAAACCAAACTAGTTAGTGAAGGATTCAATGAAATATGAGAAAATTGAGAATGCAAATACAGACATTTCTTTCAAAATTTTGTGAAGGGAAAAAGAAATTGAAGATAGTAGCTGTAGAATGTGTGTATAAGGGATGATATATGCACACACATACACATACATACACATATAATTTATTTATGCCTTTTATTTTAAGATCATTTTAAAACTCATATGCAATTTTAAGAAATAATACAAAGAGAATACAAATTAAAGACTCAATGCCCTTCACAATAGCACCAAAGAAAATAAAATACCTAGGAATATATTTAACTAAGGAGGTAAAAGACCTCTACAGGGAGAACTATGAAACACTGAGGAAGGAATTCACAGAGCATGTAAACAGGTGGAAAATAATACCATGCTTGTGGATCGGAAGAATCAACATTGTTAAAATATCTATACTACCCAAAGTGATCTACAGATTCAATTCAATCCCCTATTAAATTACCAACATCATTTTTCACAGAGGAAGAAACAATAATTTTACGCTTTGTGTGGAACCAGAGAAGACCCCGTTTAGCAAAAGCAATTTTAGGCAATAAAAACAAAATGAGAGGTATTAATTTACCAGACTTCAAACTATACTACAAGGCTGTGGTTATTAAAGCAGCTTGGTATTGGCACAAGAACAGGGACACAGACCAGTGGAACAGAACTGAGAATCCAGATATAAAACCATCCTCCTATAGCCATCTAATCTTTGACAAAGCAGACAAAAACATACTCTGGTGAAAATAATCCTTGTTTAATAAATGGTGCTGGGAAAACTGGATAGCCACATGTAGAAGACTGAAACAGAAACCACACTTTTCACCTCTCACAAAATCAAATCACAGTGGGTAACAGACTTAAACCTAAGGCATGAAACTATTAGAATTCTATAAGAAAATGTGGGAAAAAATTTTATAGACATTGGCCTAGGCAAAGAACTTATGAACAAGAACTCAAAGGCAAGCACAGCAACAACACAAATAAATAAATGTGACCTTATTAAATTAAAAAGCTTCTGCACAGCCAAAGAAACTGTAATGAGAGTAAACAGACAACCTACAGAATGGGAAAAAAATTTTCTCATGCTACACATCCGATAAAGGACTGATAACTAGAATCTATTTAGAACTCAGGAAAATCAGGAAGAAAAAATCAAACAACCCTATCAAAAAGTGGGCAAAGGACATGAATAGAATTTTTTCAAAAGAAGACAGAAGTATGGCCAACAAACATATGAAAAAATGCTCAGCATCTCTAATCATCAGGGAAATGCAAATCAAAACCACAATGAGATATCACTTAACTCCCGTGAGAATGGCCTTTATCAAAAAGTCCCAAAACCACAGCTTACTAATCCAATCATGTATTGATGGGCATTTGGGTTGTTTCCACATCTTTGGTATTGTGAATTGTGCTGCTATAAACATTCGGGTACATGTGTCTTTGTTACAGAATGACCTTTTTTCCTTTGGGTATATGCCCAATAATGGGATTGCTGGATCGAATGGCAGGTCTACTTGAATCTGTTTAAGATACCTCCATAATGCTTTCCACAGGGGTTGCACTAGTTTGCAGTCCCACCAGCAGTGTATAATTGTTCCTGTCTCTCCACATCCACGCCAACATGTGTTGCTTTGGGTTTTTTTGATAAAGGCCATTCTCACTGAGGTTAAGTGATATCTCTTTGTGGTTTTGATTTGCATTTCTCTGATGATTAGGGATGTTGAGCATTTTTTGATATGTTTGTTAGCCATTCTTATATCTTCTTTCAAGAAGTTTCTATTCATGTCCTTTGCCCACTTTTTGATAGGGTTGTTTGATTTTTTCTTGCTGATTTTCCTGAGTTCTAAATAGATTCTTGTTATCAGTCCTTTATCTGATGTGTAGTATGCAAATATTTTTTCCCATTCTGTAGGTGGTCTGTTTATTCTCGTGACTGTTTCTTTGGCTGTGCAGAAGCTTTTTAATTTAATCATGTCTCATTCATTAATTTTTGTTGCTGCTGTGATTGCCTTGGGGGTCTTCTTCATAAAATCTTTACCTAGGCCAATGTCTGTAAGAGTCTTTCCTACATTTTCTTCTAGAATTCTGATAGTATCACGCCTAAGGTTTAAGTCTGTTATCCACCGTGATTTGATTTTTGTGAGAGGTGAAAGCTGTGGGTCCTGTTTCAGTCTTCTACAAGTGGCTAACCAATTCTCCCAGCACCATTTATTGAATAGGGATTCTTGTCCCCAGAGTATATTCTTTTCTGCTTTGTCAAAAATTAGGTGACTATATGAGGATGGTTCTATATTTGGATTTTCTGTTGTGTTCCACTGGTCTGTGTCCCTGTACTTGTGCCAGTACCAGGCTGTTTTAAGAACCACGGCCTTGTAGTATAGTTTGAGGTCTGGCAAATTAATACCTCCCATTTTGTTTTTGTTGCTTAAAATTGCTTTTGCTATACAGGGTCTTCTCTGGTTCCATACAAAGTGTATAATTATTTTCTCTACATCTGTGAAGAATGATGTTGGTAATTTAATAGGGATTGCATTGAATCTGTAGATCACTTTGGGTAGTATAGACATTTTAACAATGTTGATTCTTCCGATCCATGAGCATGGCATATTTTTCCATCTATTTGCAAGTTCTGCTATTTCTTTCCTCAGTGTTTCATAGTTTTCCTTATAGAGGTCCTTTACCTCTTTAGTTAGGTATATACCTAGATATTTTATTTTCTTTGTTGCTATATTGAAGGGTATTGAGTCTTTAATTTGGTTTTCTCATTGACTGTTATTGGCATATATAAATGCCTCTGATTTGTGTATATTAATTTTGTAGCCAGAGACTTTGCTATATTCGTTAATCAATTCCATGGATATGTATACCACGGAATATTACTCAGCTATAAGGTATAATGAAGATACGACATCTCTATGGTTCTCCTGGAGAGAGTTGGAACCCATTATATTAAGTGATGTATCCCAAGAATGGAAAAACAAGCATCACATGTACTCACCAGAAAATTGGTTTCCCTGAACATCACCTAAATACACATCTAGGAACGACACCAATCGGATATCAGACTGAGGTGGGGGGTGGGGGAGGGGATGGGTGTATGCCTACCAATGAGTGCATTGCGCACCCTTTGGGGAATGGTAACACTTGAAGGTGCTGACTCGGGAAGGGGGAGTGGGGAAGGGAGGGATATATACCTACATGATGGGTGCAACGCGCACTATCTGGGGAACAGACACACCTGGAGCTCTGACTTGGGGAGAAAGGCGGTACATGGGCAACGTATGTAACCTGCAATTCTGTATCCCCCATAACAATAAGATGAAAAAAAAAAAGTCCCAAAACAATAAATGTTGGCGTGTATGTGCAGAGACCGGAAGACTCATACACTGCTGGTGGGACTGCAGACTAGTGCAACGTCTGTGGAAAGCAATATGGAGATACCTTAAACAGATACAAGTAGACCTACCATTTGATCCAGAAATCCCCTTATTGGGCATGTACCCAAAAGAACAAAAGACATTCTATAAAAAAGACATCTGCACCCAAATGTTTATAGCAGCACAATTCACAATTGCAAAGATGTCGAAACAACCCAAGTGCCCATCAATACATGAGTGGATTAATAAATTGTGGTATATGTATACCATGGAGTATTACTCAGCTATAAGAAACAATGGGGATATAGAATCTCTTATGTTCTCCTGGATAAAGTTGGAACCCATTCTACTAAGTGAAGTATCCCAAGAATGGAAAAATAAGCACCACATGTACTCACCATCAAATTGGTTTCACTGATCACCTAAGAGCACATTTAGGAATAACATTAATTGGGTGTCAGGCAGATGTGGGGGGGGATAGGTGTATACCTACATAATGAGTGGGATGCGCACTGTCTGGGGGATGGACACACTTGAAGCTCTGACTTGGTGGGGGGTTCAAGGGCAATATATGTAACCTAAACTTATGTACCCCCATAATATGCTGAAATAAAAAAAGAGAATACATATATTCTTTACCCACCTCCCTCCCACCATGGCACTATTTTGCAATACTATAATAAAACAGCACAATCAAGATATTGACATTAATACAGGAGCCCCTCCTCCATCATTTCTATGGTTTTGCTTTTTGCAGTTTCAGTTACCCATAGTCAACTGAAATACAATTCATTTACCTATTTTTGGCTAAGGAAACTATCATTAGTGTGAATAGACATCCTACAGAATCGAGAAAATATTTCCTTTCTACACATCCAATAAAGGGCTGATAACAAGAATCTACATAGAACTCAAAATTCAATAAGAAAAAATCAAATAACCCCATCAATAAATAGGCAAAGGACATGAACAGAAACTTTTCAAAAGAAGACAGAATAATGGCCAGCACACATATAAAAAAATGCACAACATCTCCAATCATTAGGGAAATGCAAATCACCTAACCCCAGTGAGAATGGCTTTTATTGAGAAATACCAAAACAACAAATGCTGGCGAGGATGTGCAGAGATAGGAACACTCTTACACTGCTGGTGGGACTGCGAATCAGTACAACCTCTGTGGAAAATAATTTGGAGATACTTCAAAGAGCTAACAATAGAAATACCATTTGATTCACCAATCCCACTACTAGGCATCTACACAAAGGAACAAAAGACATTCTATAATAAAGACATCTGCACTCGAATGTTTATGGCAGCAGAATTCACTATTGCAAGGATGTGGAAAAAACCCAAGTGCCCATCAATTCATGAGTAGATTAATAAAATGTGGTATATGTGTACAATGGAATAGTACTCACTTACAAAAAACAATGGTGATCTAGCACCTCTTATATTTTCCTGGATAGAGCTTGAGCCCATCCTCTGAAGTGAGTTACCACAAGAATGGAAGGATAAGCACCACATGTACTTGCCATCAAGTTGACATTAATTGATCAACACTAAGGTGCTCACATGGTAGTAATATTCATTGGGGGTAGGGGTGGGAGTGGGTAAACTCACAACTAATGGATGAGATAAGCATTGTATGGGGGAAAGGGGACGCCTCCAATCCTGGCTTGGGTAAGACAAAGTCAAAACATGTAACCAAAATGTTTGTACCCTCGTCATATCCTGAAATTAAAAAAAAAAAAAAAAGAGCTGGAAAAAATGTTTTGAGAGAGAGAGAGACCACAATCACTTAACTTTTATTACAGTATTTTATAATTGTTCTAATATATTAATTTGTATAATATATTGTTCTAATATATTAATACTATTAGTTATTGTTGCTAATCTCTCATGTGGCTAATTTATAAATTAAACTTTATTATTGGTGTGCATATATAGGAAAACATAGTGTATATATATATATATATATATATGTAGGGTAAAATACTATCCATAGTTTTGGGTATGCACTGGGGATCTGTGAATATATCCCCCATGGATAAGGGGACTACTGTACAGTCAAAATATACACAAAATCTATCATTACCACAAGGGTCATTCCTATTAACTTATATAACCACATCGACCTCCTCTCTTTTGTGATCTCACATTCTGATCTCTGTGAACTACTAATCTGTTCTCCATTTCTATAATTTTGTCATTTTAGAATGTTATATCAATGGAATAATACAGTATGCAACCCCTTGGAATTAACTTTTTCACGTAATACAATTTCTTATAAATTTACCTGAGTATTGGATGTATCAACACTGTCTTCCATTTGATTGTTGAGTATCTCATGGTACAGAAGTACCATAATTTCTGTAATCACGCAGCTGTTTAATAATATCTGGGCTGTTTACATTTTTGGGCCATTACAAATAAAGATGATATGTTCATTTGTGTGTAGGTTTTCTGTGAAAATAACTTTGCATTTCTCCAGGAAAAAATTCTTGAGAGTATAATACTGTCAAGTATGTCAGTTTCTTGTTTAGTTTTAGAAAAAACTGCCAAAATGATTCCCAGAATTAGTATAATTATTTACATTTCTATAGTAATATATAGATGCTCCAGCTTATCCATATCCTTGCTAGCATTTGGTGTTGAGACTTTTCTGATATATTTTTAAATTGTACATATTTAAGGTATACAATGTGATGTTTATATATGTATATATGCACATAATTATGTGACTACTACAGTCAAACCAATTAACATATTCATTATCTCACATAGTTACTGGTTTTGCTTGTAGTAAGAACACCTAATATTTTTAAAGTGTGATCACCTACTTGCTACTTTGGTTCTTCTTTATGGAAGAGGCAAGTACCAGGTTCATCTAGTGAGCCATCTTGAAGACCCTCCTCTCTGTACCACAATTTCTTTATCCACTCATCTGTCAATGAAAACTTAGGTTGTTTCCATATCTTAACTATCGGAAATAATGCTGCAATAAACATGGAAGTGCAGATATTTCTATGAGGTACTGATTTCATTTCCTTTTGGTATATACTCAGAAGAGGAATTGCTAGGTCAAATGCAGTTCTATTTTTAATTTTTTGAGGAAACTCCATACTGTTTTTTATAACAACTCGGTCAATCTACATTCCCACCAACAGCCTACAAGGGTTCCTCTTCCTTCACATCCTCAATGACACTTACTATCTCTTGTCATTTTTATAATAGCCATCCTAACTTGTCTGGGGTGATATCTCATTTGTGATTTTGATTTTCAGTTTCCTGTTGATTAATGATGTTTATTACCTGTTCATATACCTGTTGACCATCTTTATGTCTTCTCTAAGATATATGTCTTCGGGTCCTTTGTCCGTTGTTACATAGATTTATTAATTTGTTTGTTATTAGATCTTGTGTGTGCCTTGTATATCTTGGCTATTAATTCCTTATAAGACATATAGTCCATAAATATTTTCTTCCCATCTGTACTCTGCTTTTTCATTTTGCTGTTTTCATTTCTGTGCAGAAGCTTTTTAGTTCAGTGTAGTCCCACTTGTTAATTTTTGCTTTTGTTTTCTTTTGTTCCCTGTGCTTTTGGTTTCCTATCCATAAAGTCATTGCCAAGACTAATGTCAAGGAGCTTTCTCTATATGTTTTCTTCTAGTAGTTTTATAGTTTCAGGTGATATGCTTGGGTATTTAATTCATTTTAATTTGATTTTTCTGTATGGTATAATGTTTCAATTTAACTATTTTGCATGTGGATATCTAGTTTTCCCAGCACCACTTATTGAAAAGTCTATTCTATCCCCATTAGTTGACAGAATTTTTTTTTAATTAAACATTGTAATAGATGTGCAATGATATCACATTAATTTCTTTTTTTTCTTTTTTTTTTTTTTTTTTGAGACAGAGTCTCACTCTGTTGCCCAGGCTAGAGTGAGTGCCGTGGCGTCAGCCTAGCTCACAGCAACCTCAAACTTCTGAGCTCAAAGGATCCTCCTGTCTCAGCCTCCCAAGTAGCTGGGACTACAGGCATGCGCCACCATGCCCGGCTAATTTTTTCTATATATATATTTTTTTAGCTGTCCATATAATTTCTTTCTATTTTTAGTAGAGATGGGGTCTCGCTCTTGCTCAGGCTGGTCTCGAACTCCTGAGCTCAAACGATCCGCCCACCTCGGCCTCCCAGAGTGCTAGGATTACAGGCGTGAGCCACCACGCCCGGCCACATTAATTTCATTTCTCTAATGTCTAATGATTTTGAACATCTTTTCATGTGCTCATTTACCATCTGTATATCCTCTTTGCTAAATTTTTTGTTGATGCCCTTTGAACATTTTCTAATTAGATTTTTTAAATTTTTGACTATATTTAGCTTCTCTCTGGGAACTTCTGACACAAAGTGTGAAGGAAAAGTGGAGTGCTGACTAGCATCAACTTAAACCATTTTATTCATCCTCATTGATACCCAATAAGGGTAGAGGTTCAGATCCTTGTAGTGATGACTAGGGCTTATTTATTTATTTATTTATTTTTCTAAAGGAGACATGAGCATATATAAATATTTTGGGGAAATAGGCAGTCGAGAGAGAAGCTGAATATAAAAGAGAACAAATGGAACTTCTCAGTGTAATGTTACTGGGAATTTGGAAGGAATATAATTTTGAGCATAGAGTAATATTCCTTAGATAAGTGCTGATTCATATCCTATAGTGTAACAGATGGCAGGAAAAGAATGGGTGCAGATGCAAAACATTGAAACATTTAATAGTACAAAGTAAAGAAAAGTTCCTGTCTGATGACTTCACCTTACCTCTTCAAATTAAAATGAGGAGATAATAATGAAGAGCCAGCAAAAGGCAGAAACCATAAAATGAAGTAGGTTCTCCTGAACAGTGTATACATAGGGAAGAAAAAAAATTTACCAGGAGGATGTGAGCAAAAGTGTCAAGTGTTATAAAGATACCAGTGTAGTGGGAGAACAATAGGAATTGGATTTGGCAAATAGAGGAGGTAACCACCATAATATCCTGAAATTAAAAAAAACAAAAACAAAAGAATGTGAATTTCCTCAGTATGTGGGCTACCCTAAGGTTAACATTGCTTGGGACAAATTATGTAGAGTTTGCTTTAGTGATATTAGCTATCAATTTCAATAGCTCCCTATTGAGACAGGAGCATTTACTCCTAGAAATTTACAATGCCTATTCATTTCCTATATCGCCCTTTCTTTATAACAAGCAATGTCCCAAAAGAGAACAGGGCCCAAGAGGCATCTTGAGATGATTTCATATGTGTTACTATTTTCAACATTTTAGCAGGTTTTTTTTTTCCCCTTTCTATAGCTGTAGAATTATCAAGGAGCATTATTCCCTCCTGAGCCCTTCCTCAGATGTGTAGGCTTGAAAGTTCCCCTGGCTTTCTCCTAACTACTGGCACTTCCGTGTTCTAAAGCATGGCACCAGGACTAATGAACTATGAATCCTCTTTCAATTTTGAATTTTAAATATTTTCCTCAAAGTAAAACTTGGAAGTATAAGGCAGGCATGAGAGTGCTATGAAAATCAAAATATAAGAATATTTTATATAAATTCCTAGGAAAGCTCGAGACTGAGCTACTATTAATAGCATCTAAGGAATGGTGATGCCTTCAGGTTGTACCACATGTCAGATCTAATCTTTATCTCCTGCTTCCCAGTTATACTTTATTGACAAGCCTAAGAGAAAATCAGCACATTTAGTGTTTTTTTTTTTTAAATCAATCTTCTATTACCCTTTTTTTCCGTCTGTCTGGGGCTAATTTCAGAGTAAAAATGTAATGGGATTTATGAAAGTCAGACTAAAGTCCAAAGATTAGATCAAAACTACTTGTATAACTTTGGAATTTATTCCTTTTTTTGCCTAGGTTTCTTCATCTATAGAGTATACATAATAATTTAAATCCTATATACTTCACAGAATTATGATTCTCAAATGAAAAGATATGAAAAAGGTGTACAAATTGTTGAGTGGTATATAATAAATCTAAGGGATCATCATTTTCATTGTGATAAAAAGAGGCACATAGCCTGTTTTGACTTTACAAACAGGTTCAGCAAGGGAATAAAGAAGTCTGAGTTTGGATTTAATTCCTTTCCACATTCTATTTTGTCTCCCTATGCTTTTATTCTACCTCCAACTCAAGCCTAATTACAAAGCTATGCATCCTACTTTTATAGGACCATATGCTTAGCTTCAGAGAAAGAATATTTGACTATCTCAGTATAACATAGCAATTATGAGAGTGAGGCTGGAGTGACAGATTGCTTAGATTTGAATCCTACCTCTGCCATTTCCTAGTTGTAGGATCTTGGACAAGTTACTTACCCTTTCTGTGCCTTAGCATATTATAAATTTGTAAAATTGTAATAATAATCATATTCTCAATAACGTTGTTGGGAGAGTTGATACATATAAATGCTTGAGGGGTCTGTGACAAAGGATAGGTAAATGTTAGTTCTTATCTTTTCCTGCTGTCTGATAGAGGCTACAGAAGTATTAACAGGTATCTTTGTACTTAAATAGAGAACAGTGGGAGATTGTCTGAGTTAGAGCAATTTCTGGTACAGAGTAAGCACTCAGTGAAAAAGTTGCTAAATAAATGAATTGAAAATCCTCCAAGATCTACCAGAATACATTTCTAATGATAGAATTCCGGCCACTATCAGTAGGTGGAAATGGAAATACTTTGGTCAGGACTGTTTTCATTAGCCTTACAAATCATCGTGTAGGCAGTTTCCTAACTAAATAGCTTATAATGATAGTTTTAATCTCCCAATAATCATGGAATAAATAGTAAAGTAATCCTGGGAAGGATTATTGATCTCTGTGCCCATATAACAATCTGTCAGAATATGTAGAGATTCCAGAGGCTCAGGGTGTGTGTGTTTATTTTCAAGTGGCTTAGAAGTACAATTATAAAGGTTCTGGGACAAGCAATCGCTAGAGTGGTATTTATAAAGGTGGTATTCATCATAGACTGTGTCAGAATCACCTTTGGCACATATTAAAAATTCAGATTATCAGATCCACCTACATATATTTGGATTTGACCAGAATGGGTCCCAGGAATCTTAATTAAAAGTAAAGTTTAGGAACTACTTAAATAGAAAATATTTTATTTTCCACCAGATATGATAATCTGGGACTAATAACTGTCTTCTATTGATGAGTTTGCATAGTGATGTTAAGAAGTCTATTTCTGTGCTGTCCAATTGCATTTAGAAAACCATTTATTGACTATTGAGAAAATCACAGATTACATTTTATATATATGGAAGATTCTTTTCAAATTACTTAAGGAGTTATGGTTCCAGGATCATCAAAATTAATTACATTTGCAAATTAAAAGAAGAAACTTGTAGCCTCAAACAATGAAACTTCCATTTTGGAACAAGTACCACAGAAGATTTTGATTCAGCAGGCTAGAAACCACATTTTGAGAAACACTGCACTTGAAAGATGGAATACATTAATCTTCATTAGCTTTTCCTCCCACATTCCTTTTTCCTTCATGAAAATGCTGGAAACATGTGAAAATAGGTTATTAAGTATGAAGTGTCCAATTTCCTTAAGTAATAAGTTTGACAGTTGATACCTCTGACATTTCACTTTGACATTTCTTGTTTTGTTTTATGTTTATTGTGAAGCTACTTCAGTTTTTCAAATGCATGTTTTGGCTTGTGATTATCTTTCAAATTTTTAGGGCAATTTTTTTTGAAACCATGCATAAGTCAAAAATCTGTGTTATTTTTGAATATGAGTTCTGTCATGGAACAAATGTTGTACATACTGCTCGAAATATCAACAAAATATTTAGAAGGGATGTGGCTAATGAATGCACAGTACATCAATGGTTTGAGAAGTTCTGTTCTGGTGATTTTAATCTTGAAATTGAGCCACATGGGTGACCTAAAACAAAGCTGGATAATGATGAGCTGAAAGCTATAGTGGAAGTGAGTCCATCTTAACCTATGCGTGAATTAGCAGCAAGGTTTCATGTTACTATTCCAACAATATTGCAATATTGGAAACAAATCAGCAAGGTAAAGCAGCTGGATAAGTGGGTTTTGCATGAATTAAATGAGCATCAGAAGAGAAATTGCCTTGAAACTTGTGTTTCTTTGCTGTCACAACATAAAGGTGAACCATTTCTACATGACATTTGTACACGTAATGAAAAATTAATTCCTTGTGGCAATTCCAAGGGTTAGGCATAATGGTTGGATAAAGATGAACTGCTAAAATACAGTCCAAAACTGAATATTCATCAACAAAAGCTAATGGTATCTGTTTGGTTATCCAGCGTTGGTATTATCCACTACAGCTTCATGAAACCTCGTCCATCAATTACAGCAGATGTCCACGGCAAACAATCAAACCAAATGATGAGGATTCTTGCTATTAAGCAGCTGATATTGGTCACCAAAGACAGGCCAATCCTCTTGCAAGACAACACTCAACTACATGTCACACAAACAATGCTGTTCAAACTACAGAAGCTGGACTTGGAAACACTTTGTGATCCACCATATTCACCAGACCTTGCACCAACTGACTACCACTTCTTCCAGGCTTTGGAACATTTCTTGCAAGGAAAATATTCAATTCTCAACAAGCTGTGGAAAACTCCTTTCACCATTTCATCACCACTCGCTCTCCAGGCTTCTTCGCTGCTGGCGTAAGCAAGCTACTGTTAAGATGACAAAACTGTGTTGATAGCTTAGGTGCATACTTTGATTAATTATACCACTTCTTGTTTGAGATATAATAAACTATACTTTTGTTTAAAAATCAGACATTTCATATTTAATGACCTAATGTTTCTAATGCAGTTAAGGGTCTTCTAATGTGTATGAATAAGGTCTCATTCTGTATAGACTCTCAGGCTTTCCACAGAGAACTATGAAGGCCTTTACAATAATGGCTTATCTGTTCAATTACCCCACATATCCATGCTGCCAATAATTCCATTCTTAAAGACAATGACTCTTGCTGTGAAAGAATCCTTCCTGCTGGGCTTTGGCACAATTGGCCTGGATCAAGAAGCAGAAGAACCAAAGTGATTTGAGCACATGATGATTTTAGGAGATGATTCATATTGTTGATATGTCACAATAATAAAGTACATGCTGTGCACTATCCATGGAACAGGGAGTAGGCATAATTCAAGAGGATGCACTTCAATGCAGAGCAACAAAATATAAGAAAAAAAAAAAACCCTATACCTGAATAAATGATTCCCAAACCCTTAGATTTAGTTTAATTTATTTTTTCCTTTTCTTAATGTGCCTCTATTTAAAAGATTTTTTGGATGGTATTGGCTCACTGAAACTGTGAATAAATAATCAGATCGGATTTCAGATCCTTCCTAGAAGTCATTCCTTTAAAGGCACACAAACCCTAAGACATAGGTATAGTCATTTTTGTTTTTTAGTTTGTGGGAGAAGCTGAGAAAAAGCACAGCAGTTGAAGATGGAATAGGAAAATGGAACTTTTTTGCTTAATGCATCCAGATTTTCCTTCTAAGAAGCACAAATATGAATTATATCCATTGATCATTTAAAATGTGAAGATATAATGGATGCTAGGTTTGTAAGTGGAGAGCAATCTATCAAGAAATAATTTGTGTTACCCTAGCATTGTTAGAACAGGGTATCTTTCCTTAAAACAAAAAAAAAAGATTTGAAACAAATTGAAACATGTTGGATAGGGCAGAGGAGAACACTGAAAAAGCCTAATTTCTTGCCCAAGCTCAATGTCACCTCTGGTCAATCAGTGCTTTCTGTTCAGTGGACATGGACTCACCATGTATTGTCCCACATGTCATTACTGTACTTCATATGACTATTTCTGAGTCTCAAAGTATACATATTATTGTTCATGGATGGCTTTGACACCAAACTTTATCTGTAATTCATGATAATATAATTCTATCTGTGTCAGAATATAACTGTCATTTCCCAAAAGTGCATGAACAAATTATTTACTTTGAGCACAGCCCTAGATTCTCCAACAGTAAAATGATAATACTTCATTATAGCTGTATGTAAAGTGCTTAATAATTTACAAAGTAATTTAATATGCATTACATTACCTTTCTTGATTCTTATAATTGTATAAAATTACAGAATAGATATTATTATTCCATTTTATATTTTAAAGATTAAGACACCAGGATTATCAATATTATGATTTGTCCCAATTCATATAGTGATAATTTCCACAACTGTGAATAGTATTCAGGTTTTCTAGATCACTGTTGTCTCCCTATCTATAATTCATGTTATGCCAAAGGAAGAAGGAGTGATTATTGTCTTGTTTAATCATGTATTATTTCTTCAAAAATGTAGAGAAATCATAGTTTAACTTTACATTTAAGTAAAATGTGCTCTTTGGAAACCTGAAGTCCTTAAATCAACTGAAATATTCTTTTAATCTAAGTTTAACATGCTTGTTCTTCTAAGTCAATGAATGAAGGTATGGAAGCTAATAGTGTTAGAGTAAACGTGAGTATACCGGGTATACCCATGATTTATTCCTATCACAGTTCAGAGGATAATTTATTTACTGTCTTTATCTGTGGAGAGTACAGATTCTATTTTATTGGTAACCCCTACAGCCTATAGTTTCATTCACCAGAGGTGTTGAATCATGTGAGTTGAGTGTTGCTGACTAAGTAATTAAGAAGGACTTAGTTTACTTCTTTCACTGGAAACTCTCCAGAGTCAAGTCTAGAACAAAGAAAACTAGCAACATACAGCAATTAAGGTGGCATAATTTTTAATTTTTATACTAGAAAAATTAGCTTAGTCTCACACCTAAGAAGTAGGTATCCTTATCCAAAATATTAGTTTGTGTCTTTGGCACTAATAAAAAACAGTCACATGATTTCTCCCTGTTAAATTTTTGTGTTGTTTCTATCTTACACCTCTGTTAGCGATATATTCACCAATAAAAAAATGAAAGGGCACATTGAATCACAAGTCCCTTAGAAGCAAACTATTGGAGAAATTTTATTTCAATTGAAAAAGATTAAAAACTGCTAATATTAATTTTTACTGAAGTCTCTTAAATTTTCATACCTTTTCTATGTTTCCTCTATGAAACTGAATTATACTTTTTTCTTTTAATTATCTCATATTGATTTAATTTACTTAGAAGAACAAAATCAGAGTTTTTCTTTCACATTCATTCAAGAAAATAGGCCATCTGACATCTCCTTCATATTTTGGTGGTATTATTACTTATGATAATATCTGAGAATCTCCTTTAAAGGAATCTTTGTGATGTCACTTCACTGCATGTCCAAAAATGCTGATAGTGAAGGTAACCACTGCTAAAAGTTGGAATTGAAAGAAATACCCATAATTTGACCTAATTATGGATTATCAAATCTTTGGAAAATCTTAAAAATTTGCCTTAACAGTTTGGTCTAACTACAATTGATTTCTTTGATTTTAGGTAAAACGTACTTAAAACCTTCACTTTAAAACAGGAGGGGAACATAACACTTGACTTCTATTCATCTAAAATATATATTCCTATGTACAGAGGGCCTGGACAGTGTCAAATGAAACAATCAATTAGTCTTTCTCTAACAGTGAGCAGTTCAAACTGTAACATCATGCCAGCCGTGATTAAGAATGATACAGCACATCATCATTGTCAACACTATTCAGCCAGTGTAAACCTTAGTTAGAAATGTACTTGTCAGAGAAAAATACGCCTTTGATTTCTATTACACTTTCCCAGTAATTGCTGTCATCAGTGGCAGGTTATTATTACAGTTGAATAGAGTTTCAGTAATTACTTTTTCACAGATTCTAACAGCTTTTAGATTGAGGGATGTTCTGACAGTTTGAATACTCTTGACAACAATTACCTTTTCCTGGTTAACACTGATTCAGGAAAATTAAAAATTAAATCTGTTCACAGGAAACACTTATGTATGTCACTAGTAAGTGGGTTGATATAAAAATGTGTAAATTGCAGAATGACTTAGAATTGTTTTTAAAAGTTATCTTTCTCTTAAGAATTTTTGAAAATCAGCATTAATGGAGATACAGAGCATGGTGGTTAAATTAATAGTAAATGATGTACAATGATTGAAAGCAGTCCTCCCTCCAATTACTAACAAAAAACTACTATACTGTTATGATAAAAAAAATGTGTGCACTGGAAGAGCATAGACATCATCATTTATATATGCATTCCTAAGTTTACCTAATGCATATGATTGTAAATGCCTTTGGTAAATGGAAACCAAAGTACATGCCCAGTCTTACATTTTTTTTTTTTTTTGCAGTGTAAAAATATGTTTCTAACAGATTTGACTTTTATGTCATTAAAACTGTCTTTTTATGTGAAATGGAGTGGAGAATTGATGCAATTAACCAGAACTTTAGGATTAAACCACTTTGGTTTGATTTTTTGAAAAATTTAGATAATTAGGAGAAGAGACTGTGGTATCTCAGGTACCTAGATAATCACTTTAATTCTTTATTCAGTTTTGTAGACACATACTTAAAGATGCCCAAGGGATAGTCATATTTGAAATCTTCGTACTATATTAACTAGGAAAAGTAACCATCACTGAGAAGTTATTTGTAAATAGAGACAAGAAATAAAAAGTAAGTAAGAATCTACACAAAGACTTCTAAATGAATCTAACTAAAAATACTGGTTTCAAATGCCAGAATAAAGTACAATATGCAGAAAATATTGATAACCAAAATTTTTATCTATAAAATATAACATAAATGTTACCAAAGAATAAAAGCATGTTATACCAAAATATAAAGGAAAATAATGAAGTGGGCAAAAGACTAAATAGGAAAAATATTGCTTTCTATATTATGAAATCACTTCCAATAGATTTTTGGAAAACTTACTTTTATTCCTAAAATAATAATATGTGGAAAACTAAAATTAAATGCCATCAAATTCTACAGGATACAAAAAAGCTATGTTTAACCCATGCAGTGTATTGTATGTGTAGGGGGGCATGTTATGACCCATGTGATATTGATTTAATTGTGTTCTGTATTTTATAGATTAGAAAGATTAGCCAACCTGTATTGAAAAAAACAATTCAAATTACTGTTGAGTATTTTCTAGAATCATAAGATTTTCAAATGGAATAACCATGTTAAAAAAAAAGTATCACATTCAACTAATGAACTAATGCTGTAATTCAGCATTCTCCTATTGATCACTTATTAAAAAAAAACACTAAAGATTCTTCAAAGCTATAAATATTTTACATATACAAAATAGCCCTATTACCAAAATACTTTACCTTTCTCCATAACTGTCTCATTCAATGACTTAATTTTTCATCACCAATTGCCCTTTTATCTATTATAGAAATCTATGCAATAATGTGCCAGCTCACCCTCACTGTAGGAAAATTTACCTGGGAATGAATCTCATCAGTATGGTGGTATAAAATTAAAACAAATTTACTATTTTAAATGTTGTATGAGGAATTATTTAAGAGTTTATTTTATATCAAGGATTATGGGTAAAATAATTTTGTATCTGAGGTGACATGGGAGGATAAACTGGAGAGGTGAGTACTTTGACATAAGTAAGCTGGTGTGTGTAGTTGTGTTGATGGCTTTCCAAGGACTGGAGGTAGGAAAACAACCACAAGAGAGTTGACATTACACTCTTGTTTGGTTAAATACAGCCCATTCTAAAAATAAAAAAATCTAAGTTTCCAGAAAATGATTGGCAACCAGGGACAGGGACAGGATGCTGGAAGAAATATGACAAATAGCCACTGATAAGATGCATGTACAAATGCTGTAAGGGGAAGAGCATTATGATGTCCGCTGAAGGGCATTTTTATGTTAAAGAAAATAACTCCCAGTTATATAAGCATTCAAATAGGATATTCTGTGAAGGAATTGTTAGCTTTATAAAATAAAGTATGTTTGTAAGGGAAAATGCATTTGTATAGGCAATAGGTTTCTCAGGTCAAACTAAGATGACTGCCATAATGTTTTGTTCAGCCTGGCCCCAAAGCTAGCTGGCCTTCTGGAGAGACATGAGTCAACATATTTATGTAACCAGGTGTTATCTCCTATGTGAACCCATGTCATCATGCTTTCCCATGGCATGTTGCCACTATTGTTCAGAGCCGTATAAGTGCTCCCCATGTTCTTGGCCATATTTTTTGCTGCTTATATATCTCCCCAACAATAAAGAGCATGTCTCACTTGCCCACTGCCACTCACCTTTTCTTCCAATTTCTGAAGCCTGCACTGGGGCATTCACTAGCCACAATGCTCCCTACGTGCAGTTGGCATAGTTGGCAGGATAGAGCTGGGGTAAATGTCCCCTTCATCCCAGTGGGAAAGGACACATGGCCTCCTCCAGGCTTATGGCAGCCAGTGGCAATCATTCTGAGGCCATGGGCCCCTGCCATGGAGTGGGAGCAGGTGGAGTGTTCACCTGTAACCCTGGAAAAGGCCTTGAGGGCCTTGGAGGAGTTGCTGCAGCCTAAGGAGTGAGCAGCAGCTGGTCAGGTGGGCTGGTTCTTCCTTACAGCCCTCCAGGAGCAGCATGAGTACACACTGTGGTGGGAAGCTCAGGTAAGGAAGTTACAAGAGACAGAAGAAAATCTGGAAGCCTGAGTGCAGGAGTTAGGAAAAGAGTTAATGAGCATTTCAACCTTCCTTGAATGCTGACGAAACTGCAAGTATGCAGGAGACTGAGGGCAGGGCCCTCCTCTGCTGTGAGCCCTATTGGTCGTGAAACAGAGAAAGGAGAATGCACAACCCACAGGGCCTGGGGGTGGTACAGGGAATGCCTACAGTAACAGAGTATATCTCTTACTGCACTTACACCCCTGCAAAGCTGCGGGAGCTGGGGAAACAGTGCAGACAACATCCTGGGGAAACCGTGCCTGCCTGGCTGTTGTGCTTATGGGATGAAGGGATGGACAGAGTCCTTTGTTCCCCAAGAGAGATGGAGAAATTGGAATCCATGACTATAAATCCTTTCCTGAGGCAGAGGCTACAGACAATTGGTGAGCATGGTGAGTGTGAACATTCCTTGCTTGAATGGCTTATGGCTGCTGCGTACACAGTATGGGATGACGCCGGAAAACTGAGAAACTGAGTAAGTGGACATCATATACGGACTTAATTCAGATTCTGCAGGATTTGGGAATGTGCCAAGCCATTTTTACGGTAGATCACTGGCTGGAGCCCAATGCAGCATGCTTCAATACATGCATGCGTGACCTAATTTAGCCACAGCTCCCCTCTTGTTTGTTTGGCTTGCTGGCAGCTGTGCTAACTCCCTGTGTGGGGAAGTGTATACATGAGGTCCCCACTGCTATGGCAGCTTTGGGAGATGCCAAAGAGTGGAAAGGGGGGAAGGGACAAGTGCATATGCTACAAGGACCCAAGGAGGGCCAGTGAGTTCAGGGGCCCCTGCAGAATAAGGCAGTACAAGGTGCCCAGAAGGTGTCTCAAACCCACATGTGGTTAGACCTCCTACTAGCAGGAGTAGATAAAGAGAAAATAGATAAACAGCCTAATGAGGTATTGCTGTCTTTGTGGAATCAGCTGGCTCCCCACCAGTGATTCATGAAAACACCCAAGAGGTGGGAAATTGAGACACTGACCAAAGAGAACCACAATGTGCAGCTGCAAGATTTTATGGTTGAAACCACCCTCTTTGATATAGACTAGGGGTTAGGCAAAAGCACCTGGTTGCAGGGGACCCTGGATGACTGGAGGGTGCATGTGGAACTTGGTCTTCATTGGTCCCCTATGAATGTGCCATGGGTTTTGGCCTTGGTGGACACAGGAGCTGACTACTCTCTAATCTATGAAAACCCTGAGTGGTTTGCTGGACAGACAGCCTACATAGATGGCTATGGTGGGCAAACTGTTGACGTTAAGCAAGTGACTATTCCACTGGGCCTAGGGTGTTTGGCCCCTAGGCCTTACCCTGTGTATGTGTCCCCCATGAAGGAGTATATTCTGGGTTTTGACATTCTGGATTGCTTAACCCTAACTACCTCTGCAGGTCAGTTTCTCTTCCGAGTTAGGTTGTGAAGCCAGTGGTGTGTGGCCACCCCTATTACCCACTACAGGTTTTGCCCACACCTCATCATGTGGTATGCACCCAACAGTATCATTTGCCCACAGGGCACAAAGAAATTTCACAAACCATATTGCAGCTGGAAAAGTCCAGCATAGTGCACCCTGCTCGCAGTCCATTCAACTCTCCTGTTTGGCCAGTTAAGAAACAGGATGGAACTTGGAGAATGACAGCAGACTACTGGGAGCTGAATAAAGTGACTCCCCCACTGCATGTGGTGGTGCCATCTATATTGGATCTGATGAATCAATTGATTTTGGCACTTAGACAGTACCACTATGTAGTGGACCTGGCCAATGGTTTTTCCTCCATATAAATAGCTATGGACAGTCAAGACAAGTTTGCCTTCACATGGGAAGGATGACAATGGACATTTGTGGTGTTGCTACAAGGTTATCTCCACAGCCCAACCGTATGTCATGGTTTGGTGGCACAGGATTCGGCCACATGGATTTGGCCATCCTCAGTGTTTTTGTTTCATTATATTGATGATATAATATTAACTTCTGACTCACTTACAGTTCTAGAAAAAGCCTCCACCAGTCTTTGAACCTCGTTGAAACAATGGAGTTGGGCAGTGAATGACTCCAATGTTCAGGGACCTGGCTTGTGGGTCAAATTCTTGGGTATTGTCTGGTCAGGTAAGACAAAAGCAATTGCTAAGGCAGATGTAGATAAGATTCAAGACTTCCCCTAACCCTAACCCACTATGATAAAACAGTAACAAGTGTATGTGGGGTTTTAAGGGTATTGGCATATATTCATTCCCCACTTGATCCAACTGTTGCAACCATTGCATTAATTATGTAAAAGGTGCACACTGTAGGACTGGTCCCCAGAGACAGAGGCCTCTTTTATGGCTGCCAAGAGGGCTGTTGCACACGCCCAGATGCTCTAAGTAGTGGACTGCTCACAGCCATTTGACCTCGATGTGACAGTCGACTCAAGTGAAATGGGCTGGGGTTTGTGGCAGCACCAACATAAGTGGTGAGTCCCAATTGGGTTTTCGTCCCAGACTTGAAAGGGCTCTCAAGAGCACTATTTTTTGATGGAAAAGCAGCTGGAGGCTGTGTATGCCACCCTTCAGGGCTGTGAAGCTATAACTGGGCAGTCTAAGGTGCCAGTGTGCACCACATACCCCATAGCAAGATGGATGAGGTCATGGATAACCAGCCTACTGTCACGGGTAGACCAGATACCCTCTCTGGCAAAGTGGGGAGATTACTTAGAGCAATGAACAGAATTCAGCTCCAGCCTTTTTGACTGCAGAGTTGAAGACAGTACTGGGCCCTGTTGAATTTGTGTTTGATGCTGACCCTCAGACCACAGTAACACCTAGGGAAGAGAGCCCATACCATGAAGGACAAGATTCTCCTCCAGTGGAGGGATAGTATCCTGACAGATCCAGTTGTGGCCCCTTAGCCCAGTGGACAGCAGTGGCCATCCAGTTGGATCATGATGAAATTTGATTTGAAATGTGGCAGGGCAAAAGCAGCCAATGGGCTGAATTTCATGCCATGTGGTCATAGTTATGCATGAGCTGCCCCCTTTACATGTCTGCACTGATAGCTTGGCCATGTTTAAGGGTCTCGCTGTCTGGTTATCTACATGGAAAGCCCAAGGTTGGCTAGTAGGGCACCACCCAGTATGAGGACAGGCAATGTGGGAGGACTTGCTGCAGCAAGAATACCAGTAGGAGTTCTGGTTGAATCATGTTTCAGGACATAGACCTCTAGTCAGCCCAGGCAATGATGAGGTTGACAACCTGCCCAGGGTGCGATGGATCAGGTCATCCTTGCAGGCTGACAAAACCCTGTAGTTACGCTGACCTCTGGGCCACACCGGTGTAAAGACTATGGCTCAAGTGATACAGAGGTGAAATCTACACATACCTATGGCAGTTTTATGGATAGCTTGTTGCCAATGTGAGGTATATACCCAACAGTATCCACATCACAGGCATCTCCTCACCATTCCTGGACATATCCTATGAGGAGACCATCCTTTGGACAAATGGCAGGTTGAATATGTTGGTCCCCTGCCTCAGTCTAACATGGAGATGTATGCCTTCACAGTGGTTGATACCACTACCGGCATCTTTTTTGCCTACCCGGTGCCCTGGGCTGACCAAACATCTACCATTAAGGCACTGGAACACTTAACTGCTCTATATGGGTGATCCCTCACTGTAGAAAGTGATGGGTAGTCCCATTTTATGGGACATGAAGTCTAACAGTAGGCACTCCAAATGGACATTGAATGGATAGCCCATGTGCCCTACCGGCCTCAAGCCACTAGCACAATAGACTGCTACGATGGTTTGTTGAAGGGAAAGCTAAAAAGTGGAACTTTTCCCTCATATCTCTGACACTGGATATGGCAGAGGTTGGATCATGCCATTATGGTGCTGAATGAGCATCCTTGAAAGGGTGGACCTGCCCCCTTAGATTATTTGGCATACAAGCAGAGCACTTCCCTCTGATTGACTGATGTCACCCAGGACCCATTGATGCGAGCCCAGATAACTCAGGATGGAACTCTTCTGCTTGTGGCCCTAACTCCCCTCAAGGAAGGAAAGACCAAAACCTGGACATGGCCATGAAGTATAACAACCCCAAATCCCGGTGGATTGGTCTATTAGTCCTGTGAGGTGATGAGTTACAATACATTTCTAACATGTCACCCACTGTGTTCAACCCTGAGCAGCAATTGGTGACAGTCACAGTGGGCTACCATGGAAAGGACATCCTCCTCATGCGCACCTTAGTTCATGCCCTTTGGGTAATTCCCCAGGTCCCCCTTGTCTTGGCACCTGAAACTGCCAAAACTATTATAGGCGAGATTGTGTGATATCATCGCCCAGGACAAAAGGCAATTCCAGCCACAATCTTGTCTCAGGACGGACGAGTAGCCTGTGTGCTGCCTGAAGGGTGTGAGTTGCCTTTAGTGGTCCCCCTGTATACTCTCTCTTACAGACCAGGGTAATCCAGGCTAATAGCATCACCTCCTGGGCTCACACTTACGCTCAAGTCATGAGCATTTCTCACTGCTGGGTCTGCATGGAGTTCCCAGTGGAAACCTCCGGCAGCCTGCCCTGGGGCATCACCTCTGCTTCTCTGCAGAACTGGACTTTCCTGGCCATGTAGGGGCCCCAGGATGCCAACTATGACCCTGTTCACAGGGTAGATGAGAAACACCTATGACGGACTCCACACCCACATCCCACTTTGTGATACGCCATTTGGGACAGTCAGGGTTGGCTATTAGGGAAATAAGTGTAACTATGCCAAGTGGCCCCCCTATATATAGAACAGGGAATGGGGTTGATAAAATGCACCATGGGATGGATCCCAAAAGAGTTCTGTGCAAACATTATTCATAATAATAATGCCACCTGCTGGTGGAGTGGAAAAGCTTTAGTGGGGACTGTCCCCATGAATAGAGTGACCCCAGGATTTTTGTGGGTATGTGGAAGACTTGGGTGGCTTTATCTTCCAGCTCATTGGACAGAAAGATGCATGGCCATCCATCCCAGGGAAGATCCTGCCCATCTTTACTGAGAAGCCACATAACTGGGATTCTTTGTTCTCCCATTGATATCAGGTAAAATTAACTCCATAGTGGTTTTACCTGGTAGGCATTCTTTTTCCTGGGGGTGGAGCCATCAAGGTAGAAATAGAAGTGAATGCCATAGTGGAGCATACTGCTTGGGCCCTGAATCAAACTAGACAGACCTTGGCCCTCCTGATGGATGAGGTCACTCAGATGAGAAAGGTAGTTTTACAAAACCACATGGCCCTTGATCTCCTCACTGAAGCTCAAGAAGGCACATGTGAAGTCATACATACTGAATGTTGTGTATATATAGCTTATCACAAGGAGGATATCTCCTTTTCATTGGAGGAAGTTGATGGTGAAGTACAGGCCATCCAACAGGTAACTGGAGACCCATGACTGTAATGGTAGGAACGTCTCTTATCCTCCTGGCATTAGACCTTTTTACTGTTAGAAGCTGCTGGCTGTGGTATTGTGATATCATGTTGTTTCCTGTATTGTTGTTGTGGTCTTTGAACCCAAGGGGTCTCTCTATGGGGCCCTGTGTCAGCCATGAAACCTATTACCTAGGGGGTGGAATGTAAGGGAAAATCCGTTTGTATAGGCAATAGGTTTCTTAGGTCAAACTAAGATGATGGCTGCTGTGTTATTTCCAGCCCAGTCCCTCAACTAACTGGCCTTCTGGGGAGGCTTGAGTCAGCATAATTATGTGAGCAAGGTGTTATCTCCTTTATGAACCCATGTGATCATGCTTTCCCATGGCATGTTGCCACTATTGTTCAGAGCCATATATAAGCACTCACCATGTTCTTGGCATGGTTTTCACTGCTGCTATATCCCCCCCCCCCAACAATAAAGAGCACATCTCAAATGCCCCTACTACTCACCTTTTCTTCCAAATTCCAAAGTCTGCACCTGAGCACTCGCTAGCCACAGAACTCCCTTCTCAC
This sequence comes from Eulemur rufifrons, assembly GCF_041146395.1. Classification (NCBI taxonomy): domain Eukaryota; kingdom Metazoa; phylum Chordata; class Mammalia; order Primates; family Lemuridae; genus Eulemur; species Eulemur rufifrons. Next base: position 83,560,961 of record NC_091012.1, on the reverse strand, counting down.
AATGTTAGAACATGTGTTAGGGACAGGTGGGATAAATGTGTTGCCTGCTTTCACAAACACCTTTATGAGCAAGCTGGTTGGGGGCTGCATATTGAGGTCCAGTAATTTTCTTGCAAAATCAGAGACTAAGTGGGAAATAACACTTGTTTCTGAGATGCCATCATTAGTGTCTCACATCTTTATCTCTAGACCATGGGAATCACTAACTACCAGAGAGGTTTGGGGGCACATAATACAGTTGGTTGCATTCTTTCTAGGCCTAGGAAAAGCTTAATGTAGGACAAATAGTTCTTAGCCATACACAAAAAGAATTAAATTATTTTTTTAATCTGAACCTACATTTTATTTTATTTATTTTTTAAATTTAAGAATATTATGGGGGTACAAATATTTTGCTTACATATAATGCATTTTCTGCACCCAAGCCAGGGCTATAAGCATGCCCTTCCCTCATACAGTGCCCTCTGCATCCATTAGCTGTGAGTTTACACACACTGTCCCCCTCTCCCACCAGATTGGCCCACAATGAATATTACTACCATGTGAGCACCTTAGTGTTGATCAGTTAGTACCAATTTTATGGCAAGTACATGTGGTGCTTTTTTTTTTTTTCATTCTTGTGATACCTTACTTCAAAGGATGGGCTCAAGTTTTAACCATGATAATATAAGAGGTGCTAGTTCACCATTGTTTTTTGTAGTTGAGCAGTGTTCCATGATACACACAGACATACACACACAAACACACTCCACATTTTATTAATCCACTTGTGTACTGATACACACTTGGGTTGCATCCACATCTTTGCAATTATAAATCATGCTGCCATAAACATTTGAGTGCAGATGTCTTTATTATAGAATGTTTTTTTTTTTAATTTGAGTAAATGCCTAGGAATTGGAATGCTGGATCAAATGGTATTTCTATTTTTAGCTCTTTGAGCTATTTACAAATTACTTTCCACAGAGGTTGTACTAATTTGCGGTTGCACCAGCAGTGTAAGAGTGTTCCTATATCACCACAGCCAAGCCAGCATTTGTTGTTTTGGTACGTTTTGACAAAGGCCATTTTCATTGGAGTTAGGTGATATCTCATTGTGGTTTTGATTTGCATTTCCCTAATTATTAGAAATGTTGAGCACTTTTTTATGTCTGCTGGCCATTATTCTGTCTTCTTTTGTAAACTTTCTGTTTATGTCATTGCCCATTTATATCGATGGAGTTGTTTGATTTTTTCTTGTTAATTTTCTTAAATTCTATATAGATTCTTGTTATCAGCCCTTTATCAGATGTACAGAATGTAAATATTTTCTACCATTCTGTAAGTAGTCTATTTGCTCGAATGATACTTTCCTTGGCTGTGGAGAAGCTTTTTAATATGATTAGGTCCCATTTATTTACTTTGGTGCTGCTGTGACTGATTTAGGGGTCTTCATAAATTCTTTGCCTAGGCTGATGTCTGTAAGAGTTTTCCCAAAAATTTCTTCTAGAAGTCTTAAGGTTTCATGCCTTAGATTTATGTCTGTTATTCACTGTGAGTTGATTTTTATGACAGGTGAGGATCCAGTTTCAATCTTCTGCATATAGTTATCAAGTTTCTCCAGCACCAATTATTGAATAGAGATTATTTCCCCAATGTTTACTTTTGTCTGCTTTGTCGAAGATTAGATTATAATATGAGGATGCTTTTATATCTGGGTTCTCAGTCCTGTTCCAAATGTCTATATTTCTGTTCTTGTGGCAGTACCATGCTTTTTGGTTACTATAGCCTTGTAGTAAAGCTTGAAATCTGTTAAACTCATGGCTCACAATTTGTTCTTTTTGCTTAATATTGCCTTGGCTATACAAGGTCTTTTGTGGTTCCATATGAAGCATATAATTATTTTTCTAGTTCCTTAAAGAATTATGATGGTATTGTCATAGGTATTGCATTAATTCTGTAGATCACTTTAGGGAGTATGGACATTTTACCTATTGATTCTGCCAATCCATAAACGTTGTAGAGTTTTCCTTCTGCTTACATCTTCTACAATTTCTTTTCTCAGTGTTTCATACTTCTCCCTATATAGGTCTCTCACCTCCTTCATTAAATATATTCATAAATATATAATTTTATTTGATGCTATTGTGAATGGTATTGCACAGTCGTCAAAATATGATCAGCATGTATTTTATTCATTTTTAATGGAAATGTTTGATCTCATTTAGAAATAAAATAAAATATTAAGCATTCATATGTTATGAACTTTGGGTTCCACTTTGTGACTCCAAACATCTGTATACAAACTGAACATTTCGTTAGGCTTCCATGTATTTCCAACTTGTTTAGCCTTACATCAGTGTATGTCATTAAAATTTTTGCATTTTACTATACTACAAGGCTGTGGTTATTAAATAAGCTTGGTATTGGCACAAGAACAGAGACACACACCAGTGGAACAGAACTGAGAATCCAGATATAAAACTATCCTCATATAGCCATCTAACCTTTGACAAAGCAGACAAAAAACACACTGGGGAAAAAGATACCTTATTCAATAAATGGTGCTGGGAAAACTGGATAGCCACATGTAGAAGATTGAAACAGAACCCACATCTTTCACCTCCCACAAAAATCAACTCAAGGTGGATAACAGACTTAAACCTAAGGTGTGAGACTATTACAATTCTAGAAGAAAATGTGGGAAAAAAATCTTATAGACATTGGCAAAGGCAAAGAATTTGTGAAGAATACCCCAAAGGCAATCACAGCAACAACAAAAATAAATAAATGGGACCTGATTAAATTAAAAAGCTTCTGCACAGCCAAAGAAACTGTCACGAGAGCAAACAGACAACCTACAGAATGGGAAAAATTTTCGCATGCTACACATCCGATAAAGGACTGATAACTAGAATATATTTAGAACTCAGGAAAATCAGCAGGAAAAAAAATCATATCACCCTATCAAAAAGTGGGCAAAGGACATGAATAGAAATTTTTCAAAAGAAGACAGAAGTGTGGCCCACAAACATATGTAAAATTTCTCAACATATCTAATCATCAGGGAAATGCAAATCAAAACCACAATGAGATATCATTATCTCCAGTAAGAATGACCTTTATCAAAAAGTCCCAAAACAATAAATGTTGCTGTGAATGCAGAGAGATAGGAACACTCATACACTGCTGGTGGGAGTGAAAACTAGTGCAATCTCTGTAGAAAGCAATATGGGGATAACCTAAACAGATACAAGTAGACATACCGTTTGATCCAGCAACCCCATTACCAGGCGTCTACCCCAAAGAAAAAAAAGACATTCTATAAAAAGACATCTGCACTCAAATGTTCATAGCAGCACAATTCATAATTGCAAAGATGTGGAAACAACCCAAGTGCCCATCCATACATGAGTGGATTAATAAAATGTGGTATATGTATAGCATGGAGTACTACTCAGCTATACGAAACAGTGGTGTACAGAACCTCTTGTATTTTTCTGGATAGAGCTGGAACCCATTCTACTAAATGAAGTATCCCTAGAATGGAAAAATAAGCACCACATGTACTCACCATCAAATTGGTTTTACTGGCCATCATTTAAGAGCACATTTAGGAATAATATTAATCAGGTGTTGGGCAGAAGTGAGGGGGAAAACGGATGGGTGTACACATACATAATGAGTGCAATGCGCACCGTCTAGGGGATGGACATGCATGAAGCTCTGATTCTGGGGGGCAGGAGGTAGGCAAGGGCAATATACATAACCTAAACCTTTGTATCCCCATAGTATGCTGAAATAAAAATATTTGCATTTTATCTGGATATTTGCATGATGGAGACATAGCCTATGATTACAAAGAACTAAAATCTGTTTTTAAATAAACTTAGCAGAAATATCCACTTTTATGTATCACTGTCCAATTCTCATCTTAAATGTTTTTCTTCTACAGTTTTTCATTATATATATATATGTGTGTGTGTGTGTGTGTGTGTGTATAGTGTAGAACAAAATGTCATGTTTTTCACCATAAATATATACAAGTTCTCATTTTTCAATGAAAAATAAATAAATAAAATATGTTTCCTTACCTGAAAATGAGCTTGGTAACCTACTTACGTTAGATATAGGACAGAAAATCTGAATTTCATCTAAAGACATAGTACACATTATAAAACCTGTGGTTATTAAAAGGTCTCAGAAAATAACACATTAGGGAAACAAAACATAAAATTCAGAATATAAGCCAAAAGGAATTCCTTTGGAATTTTAAAATAAAATTTATAGTAAACTAATAAAAACTAGTAAATTTGAAAAGGTAACTGTAAATATCTTGAGGATGAATAGATCAGACATGCCCAGTGGTTCTGTGTTATAATTCATTAAGTGGCTGTCAAGAGATTAATGGATATATTTACAAAATCAATGAAGAGTCTAGTAGGTTCATATGCTTTATTAGCTGGAAGACAGTCCATAGCATGGACATGAAACAATTTATAAAATAATTTTTGTATAAATAGATATTCAGACTCCTTTTTTCTCCTTAATATTTTTGATTCCTTGGATAGTGACAGGCAAATAGTAAGGTTTCAGCAAATGTATGTGAATAAATCAGTAAATGAATGAATATAAAACAACAGTTGTTTTATGTCTACATTATATTTTCCAAAAGGAAGGATTTCAGGGTTAAAGAATATTTCTATTTATTTTATTTGAGATTTTAAAAAAATTTATCTACTTTAATAATTTATTTTGTTATACATAAATAGGGTTTTAAAAATAAAATCTAAAGGCTCAGCCTATAATCCCAATGTAAAGCTTAAGAAAAACTGTTTAATTCCTTTAAATGTTTCTATTTCTAATTCTTCTTCTTTTTTTTTTGTTTGTTTTTCAGCTCATTAAGGGGGTACAAAAGATCAGGCTATATACATTGCCCATGCCTCCCCATCCCCCCGAGTCTGAGCTTTAGTAGTGTCCATTCCCTAGACAGTGCACATCACTCTCATCATGTAGGTGTGCACTCCTCCCCTCCCCCCACCCCATCCCCCCCAATCAGAACTTCAATCGTGTCCATTCCCCAGACAGTGCACATCGCACTCATCAAGTAGGTATACACCCATCCCTTCCACCCAGCCCCGACCTCTGTTCGATACCCAATTGGTGTTAATCCCAAATGTGCACTCAGGGAAACCAGTTTGCTGGTGAGTACATGTGGTGCTTATTTTTCCATTCTTGGGATACTTCACTTAATAGAATGGGTTCCAGCTCTCTCCAGGAGAACCAAAGAGATGCCATATCGCCATTATTTCTAATAGCTGAGTAATACTCCATGGTATACATATCCCACATTTTGCTAATCCATTCATGAATTGATGGGCATTTGGGTTGTTTCCACATCTTTGCAATTGTGAATTGTGCTGCTATAAACATTCGGGTGCAGGTGTCTTTTTTATAGAATGACTTTTGTTCCTCTGGGTAGATGCCCAGTAATGGGATTGCTGGATCGAATGGTAGGTCTACTTGAATCTGTTTAAGGTATCTCCACATTGCTTTCCACAGGGGCTGCACTAGTTTACAGTCCAACCAGCAGTGTATGAGTGTACCTATCTCTTCACACGCACACCAACATGTATAGTTTTGGGACTTTTTGATAAAGGACATTCTCACTGGAGTTAAGTGATATCTCATTGTGGTTTTGATTTGCATTTCCCTGATGATTAGAGATGTTGAACACTTTTTCATGTTTGTTAGCCATTTTTATATCTTCTCTTGAAAAATTTCTATTCATGTCCTTTGCCCACTTTTTGATAGGGTTGTTCGATTTTTTCTTACTGATTTTCCTGAGTTCTAAATAGATTCTTGTTATCAGTCCTTTATCTGATGTGTAGTATGCGAAAATTTTTTCCCATTCTGTAGGTTGTCTGTTTACTCTCATGACTGTTTCTTTGGCTGTGCAGAAGCTTTTTAATTTGATCAGGTCCCATTTATTTATTTTTGTTGTTGCTGTGATTGCCTTAGGGGTCTTCTTCATAAATTCTTTGCCTAGGCCAATGTCTGTAAGAGTCTTTCCTACGTTTTCTTCTAGAATTCTAATAGTTTCTGACCTAAGGTTTAAGTCTGTTAACCACCGTGATTTGATTTTTGTGAGGGGTGAGAGCTGTGTGTCCTGTTTTAGTCTTCTACATGTGGATATCCAGTTTTCCCAGCACCATTTATTAAATAAGGAATCTTTTCCCCAGAGTATGTTTTTGTCTGCTTTGTCAAAGATTAGATGGCTACATGAGGATGGTTTTATATTTGGATTTTGTGTTCTGTTCCACTGGTCTGTGTCCCTGCACTTGTGCCAGTACCAGGCTGTTTTAAGAACCACAGCCTTGTAGTAAAGTTTGAAGTCTGGCAAATTAATACCTCCCATTTTGTTTTTGTTGTTTAAGATTGCTTTTGCTAAACGGGGTCTTCTCTGGTTCCATACAAAGCATAAAATTATTTTTTCTATATCTGTGAAAAAAGATGTTGGTAATTTAATAGGGATTGCATTGAATCTGTAGATAGCTTTGGGCAGTATAGACATTTTAACAATGTTGATTCTACTGATCCATGAGCATGGTATGGTTTTCCACCTATTTACATGTTCTGCGATTTCCTTCCTCAGAGTTTCGTAGTTCTCCCTATAGAGGTCCTTTACCTCCTTAGTTAAATATATTCCTAGGTATTTTATTTTCTTTGTTGCTATTTTGAAGGGTATAGAGTCCTTAATTTGGTTCTCCGTTTGACTGTTATTGGCATATATGAATGCCTCTGATTTGTGTGTATTGATTTTGTATCCTGGGATTTTGCTGAATTCGTTAATCAATTCCAGGAGTCTCTTGGTTGAAACTTTGGGGTTTTCTAGATATAACATCATATCATATTGGAAGTCCTTGCAAGAGCTATCAGGCAAGAGAGCAGAATCAAGGGAGTCCAAATAGGGACAGAAGAGATCAAACTCTCACTCTTTGCTGATGATATGATGTTATATCTATTTTCAATTCTTAGTGAATACTCTCAGTGTCATTAAATAATACAATTACGGATTTCTTCATTAATTTTTGTGACCATCATTGACTCCCTGTTACACCCAATAAAATTACACCGTTTCCATATTGTCATTACTCTTTCATTTTTCTGTTGATTAATTTTATTTTATTATTTTTTAATTTCAGCATATTATGGGGGTACAAATGTTTAAGTTACGTATATTTCCCTTCCCCCCCTACCCCCCTAGTCAGAGCTTCAAGCGTGTCCATCTCACAGATGGTGAGCATCACACTCATTATGTATGCATATACCCATCCCCTCCTCCCCCCTCCCATCTGCCTGATGCCTGATAAATGTTATTCCTATATGTGCATTGAGGTGTTGATCAGTGAAACCAATTTGGTGGTGAGTACATGTGGTGCTTATTTTTCCATTCTTGGGATACTTCACTTAGTAGAATGGGCTCCAGCTCTATCCAGGAAAATAGAAGAGGTGCTATATCACCATTGTTTCTTATAGCTGAATAGTACTCCATGGTATACATAAACCACATTTTATTAGTCAACTCATGTATTGATTGGCACTTGGGTTGTTTACACATCTTTGCAATTATGAATTGTGCTGCTATGAACATTCGAGTGCACATGTCTTTTTTATAGAATGTCTTTTGTTCCTTTGGGTAGATGCCCAGTAATGGGATTGCTGGATCAAATGGTAGGTCTACTTGTATCTGTTTAAGGTATCTCCATATTGCTTTCCACAGAGGTTGCACTAGTCTGCAGTCCCACCAGCAGTGTATGAGTCTTCCTGTCTCTCCGCATTCACACCAACATTTATTGTTTTGGGACTTTTTGATAAAGGCCATTCTTACTGGAGATAAATGATATCTCATTGTGGTTTTGATTTGCATTTACCTGACGATTAGAGATGTTGAGTACTTTTTCATATGTTTGTTGGCCATTCTTCTGTCTTCTTTTGAAAAGTCTCTGTTTATGTCCTTTGCCCACTTTTTGATAGGGTTGTTTGATTTTTTTCTTGCTGATTTTCCTGAGTTCTAAATAGATTCTAGTTATCAGCCCTTTATTGGATATGTAGCATGTGAATATTTTCTCCCATTCCGTAGGCTGTCTGTTTGCTCTCATGATAGTTTCTTTGGCTATGTAGAAGCTTTTTAATTTGCTCAGGTCCCATTTATTTATTTTTGTTGTTGCTGTGATTGCCTTTGGTGTCTTCTTCATAAATTCTTTGTCTAAGTCCTGTTGACTAATTTTAATTAAAATATTTAGACTTATAATATATAGAGAATATTTTCCTATTTACTATTTAGATGGAAATATAAGCATTTCTACCATTTATGTCTACCTTTCTTTCTCTTTTTGTCTTTAAATTACTTCCTCACAAATTTTTCATTTTATATTGGTCAACATTTAAAACATTTACATTCTTTTCTGTAACCAGATCGTTTATGCTTTGTCTGTAAGATAATTATAACAGTTGAAAATCAGTAAAGGATATTTAATTATTAAATTAGGAAAAATCTTTCACTTCATAGTCAAGGAGGTATACTCCGATAAGATTTTTCTTTTATAGCTCTATGTTTTGCTCATTGTTAATCTTTGCTTTTCATCCCTTTAATTGTGTGGCTTTCTTGATATCTTGAGTGGTTCCCAATTTTCAGTGAATTTCAATCCTTGATACATTTGACCTGCTACTCCAATTTTTAATGATTGATCTTGCATCTTTCTGCCATCTTTAAATTTCCATTCAATATTCTCCTAGGTGAATTAGTGTTTCCTAATCCTATGTTTTGCCCATTTTTTTTCTAGATCACGTGTCCAAGTAGCTCCTGGCTAATGGTGTATATAAGAAAGTATACTTTCTGTCTTATATATCTAAACATTTTTATATTATTCCCTCATATTAGATTGATAATTTGGACAGGGATACAATTCTAGGCTATAAATGATTTTCCCTAAGAAGTTTGAAGGCATTTATTAATTTTTTCATGTCCAGTGTGGCTAATGAAAACTATTATGCCATTCTTAAAAAAGTTGATCTTTTGGGGGGATTTTTTCTTTGATTTTTGATGATTTTCTGGTACTACTTATTTTTTGAAAAAATAAAATGTTGTTTAGGTTTCTTTTGTTAATGTGCTAAATATTTTTGGAGGCTTTAATTCTAGAAATTCATGTGTTCTAGAAGTAGCAAATTCACTTGTATAACTGATAATTTAATAATTTGTTTATGTAGCAGGCTTTTATGTAACTTTACTCAGATATTAAAAATCCTGGTTTGATCCTCAACTTCACTTATCTTTTCTCTCATATTTTTTAACTTTGTATTTTTTTTTCTTCATTATGGAAAAATTTGATGTTATCTTCCCTCTCTTATTATTTTATTTAGAATTTGGCATTTGTATACATATTTTCACTCCAAGGCTTTGATTTGTCTCTGATTATCTCTTTTCATATTCTCCTGCTCTCTTGTTATAAATAATATATCTTAGTGAAACTTTCCGAATTTAATGTTATTTTTTTTGTATTATCTCCTGTTTCATGCATTATAATTATTCCAAGTCCAACTAGGAAGGATAGTGGATACTATGCTGAACCACCATTGATTCTGGAATATGGAGAATTTTTTCAAGTTTTCTGTTTTTCTTTCTTTCTTTCTTTTTGTTTAGTTGAAGCTCCCTTTTATTTTTAAATTGATCACTTTATTTAATTTAAAAATATGGCATAGCTAAAGGAATGTAACCAAATCATTTTGCAATAATACCCATGTGCTGGGCACCATGATTAAAATATAGCACCCCAGAAACCCGTCAATGTACTCTTTTAGTCATTATCCTCTAAAGTAATTACTACCCTGACTCTACCACCACAAATAACTTTTTCCAGTTTTCAATCTTTATATAAATAATATAATATGTACTCTTTGTGTCTGCCTTCTTTATCTCGACACTGAATTTGTGAGTACATCGTGATGTTGCATACAGCAATACAGTCATGCATCACTTAATGACAGGGATGTATTCTGAGAAATGCATCATCAGGTGATTTAATCATTTGTGAACATCACAGACTGTACTTACACAAACCTAGATGGTATAGTGTACAATGCACCTAGGGTATATGGTATAGCTTATTGCTCCTAGACTATAAACCTATACAGCATGTGATTGTACTGAATATTGTAGACAATTGTAACATAATACTATTTGTGTATCTAAACATATCTAAGCATAGAAAAGGTAGCGTAAAAATACAGTAGTATAATCTTATGCAACACTGCTGTATATGCAGTCTGTTGTTAACCAAAATGTAGTTATATGGCATGTAATTATAGTTTCCTCACAATTATTGTTTCAGAGTATTTCATTGAATGATGACATTACAACTTTTTCATTCATCTGGCTAGGCTATGGGATTGCAAAAGTGTGAGCAATAAACTAAGGAAAATCAGTATGAACATTATCACAGATGTTTTTTATTGAACATATGCATATATTTTTTGAGTACATCTGCTGGGAATAATTTAGTCATAGGCATTACAATATTTAGCTTAAATGACATTGCCTATAAGATTTTCAAACTGCTTGTGCTAACTAAAACTGAAACAGACAGCATATAATACTCTAGTTTCCCCAGATTCTTTGGAACACTTGTATTTTGACTCTCAATTTAGCCATTTCTAGAAAGAACGTATTGGTATCTGATTTGCATTTTTCTAAGGACTAATAAAGATGAACACCACACAATATGGTTATTGACCATTAATCATCATCATTTATAAAATGCCCATTCATGACTTTTGCTCAGTTTTATATTGGTTTGTGGTTTTTTTCCCTTATTTAATTGTATGAATATTTTTATAATGCCTGGATACATGTCCTTTTTAGATATATATATATATATATATATATATATATTTATTTTAAATAACTTTTCCTATCCAAAATCTTGGCTTTATACTTCCTCAGTGGTATTTCTTGATGTATGGAAGTGACTTTTTATAGCAACTTTATTAAGATATAATTCATATGTTATGAAATTCACCCATTTAAAATGCATAATTCCTTCATTTGTAACATATCCACAGATTTGTACAACCATCATCACAATCAAATATGTAATATTTACTTTAACATAAAACAAAAATCCCATATATATTGCCAGTTGCTCCCCTTTTCCCTACAGATTCCAGACTTTGACAACAACCAATGTGGTTGTGCCTTTTGTGGACCTTTCATACACATGGACTCACATAATATGTGTTCCTATGCTGCTAGAGTCTTTCACTAAGCATAATTCTTTTAAGGTTCATCTATGTTGTAGTATATATCAACACCTGATTTCTTTTAATTGCCAACTAATATTCCATTGCACAGATATGAATTTTATTTATTCATTCATTAATTCATGGACATTTGAGTTATTTTCATCTTTTTTCTACTGTGCATAATGCTACTATGAACATATGTGTATAAGTTTTTGTGAACATGTTTTCATTTTTCTTGCATATAATACCTAAGAGTGGAATTGCTTGGTCCCATAGTAACCCATTTCTTAACATTTTCAGGAAGTGCCAATCTCTTTTCCTAAACAATTGCACTATCTAAGATGCCTACTAGCAATTTATGAGTGTTTCATTTTCTCCAAATATTTGGAAATATTTTTTCCTGTCTCTTTTTATTATAACCACCCTAATACTTATGAATATACACTAAGTATCACATTCTGGTTTAATTTGCATTTCACTAGTGACTATTCTTTTTATGTGCTTATTCATCATTTGTGGATAAATGTCTATTAAAACTCTTTTCTCATATTAAAAATTATCTTTTATTGCTGTTATAAGGGTTCTTTATTATATTCTAGGTAACAAGTGTCTTATAAGATATGTGATGTGCATATATTTCTCCCATCTTTTCACTTTCTTAAAAGTGTTATTTGAATTGAATTTTTATTGAATTTTGATGATGTCCAATCTATCCATATTTTCTTTTGTTACTTATGTTTTTATATCATATCTAAGAAACTATCATCTAATACAAACGCACAGAATATTATTCCTATATTTTCTCCTAAGAGTATCATAGTGTTAATTATTACTTTAGAACTTTGAACAACTTTGTATTAGTTTTCACATATGGTGTGTGTAGAAATTCAAATTCATTATTTTGCATTTGAATATTAAGTTGTCTCTGTACTACTTATTGAGAAAATTATTATATTTTATTATTTTAATTTTTTATTTCAGCATATTAGGGGGTACAAATATTAAGGTTATGTATATTGCCCTTGCACACTCCCCCCAAATCAGAGCTTCAAGCATGTCCATCCCCTAGATGGTGTGCATTGCACTCATTAAGAATGCATACACCCAACCCCTCTCCCCATCCGACCAACACCCACTTAATGTTATTCCTAAATGTGCTCTTAGGTGATGATCATTGAAACCAATTTGATGGTGAGTGCATGTGGTATTTATTTTTCCATTCTTGGGATACTTCACTTAGTAAAATGGGTTCCAGCACTATCCAGGAAAATACAAGACGTGCTATGCCACCATTGTTTCTTATAGATGAGTAGTACTCCATGGTATACATAAACCACATTTTATTAATCCACTCATATATTGATGGGCACTTGGGTTGTTTCCACATCTTTTCAGTTGTGAATTGTGCTGCTATAAACATTCGAGTGCATTTCTCTTTTTTATAGAGTGTCTTTTGTTCTTTTGGGTGGATGCCCAATAATGGGATTGCTGGATCAAATGGTAGGTCTACTTGTATCTCTTTAAGATATATCCATATTGATTTCTACAGAGGTTGCACTAGTTTGCAGTCCCACCAGCAGTGTATGAGTGTTCCTGTCTCTCCACATTCATGTCAACATTTGTTGTTATGGGACTTTTTGATAAAGGCCATTCTCATTGGAGTTAAGAGATATCTCATTGTGGTTTTGATTTGAATTTACCTGATGATTAGATATATTGAGCATTTTTTCATATGTTTTTTCTCCAGTCTTCTGTCTTCTTTTGAGAAATTTCTATTCATGTCCTTTGCCCAATTTTTGATAGGATTGTTTGATTTTTTCTTGCTGATTTTCCTGAGTTCTAAATAGATTCTAGTTATCAGCCCTTTATCGGATGTGTACCATGCGAAAAATTTTCCCATTCTGTAGGTTGTCTGTTTGCTCTCATGACAGTTTCTTTGGCTTTGCAGAAGCTTTTTAATTTGATCAGGTGCCATTTATTTATTTTTGTTGTTGCTATGATTGCCTTTGTGGTCTTCTTCATAAATTCTTTGCTTGGCCAATGTGTATAAGAGTTTTTCCCACATTTTCTTCTACAGTTCTAATAGTTTCACACCTTAGGTTTAAGTCTGTAATCCACCGTGATTTGATATTTGTGAGAGGTGAAAGGTGTGGGTCCTGTTTCAATCTTTTACATATGACTCTCCAGTTTTCCCAGCACCATTTATTATATGAGGTTTCTTTTCCCCAGTGTATTTTTTTTCTGCTTTGTCAAATATTAGATGGTGATATGAGGATAGTTTTATAACTGGATTCCAAGTTCTCGTCCACTGGTCTGTGTTCTTGTTCTTGTGCCAGTACCAAGCTGTTTTAATAACCACAGCCTGGTAGTATAGTTTCAAGTCTGGTAAATTAATACCTCCCATTTTGTGCTTATTGCCTAAAATTGCTTTTTCTAAATGGCATCTTCTTTGGTTCCATACAAAACATAAAATTATTTTTTTCTATATTTGTGAAAAATGATATTTGTAATTTAATAGAGATTGCATTGAATATGTAAATCACTTTGGGCAGTATAGACATTTTAACAGTGTTGATTCTTTCGATCCATGAGCATGGTATGATTTTCCACCTGGTTACGTGCTCTGCGATTTCCTTCCTCAGTGTTTCATAGTTCTCCCTGTAGAGGTCTTTTACCTCCTTAGCTAAATATATTCCTATGTACTTAATTTTCTTTGTTGCTATTGTGAAGGGTACTGAATCTTTGATTTGGTTCTCAGTTTGACTGTTATTGGCATATATGAATGCCTCTGATTTGTGTGTATTGATTTTGTATTCTGATACTTTACTGAATTCATTTATCAGTTCCAGAGTCTCTTGGTTGAACCTTTGGAGTTTTCTAGGTACAATATCATATCATCAGCAAAGAGTGAGAGTTTGATCTCTTCTGTCCCTATTTGGACATCCTTGATTCTGCTCTCTTGCCTGATTGCTCTTGCAATGACTTCCAGCACTTTGTTGAATAGCAGTGGGGACAGTGGGCAACCCTGTGTGGTTCCAGTTCTAAATGGGAATGCTTTCAATTTTTCCCCATTCATTATGATGTTGGCTGTGGGTTTTTCATATATGGCTTGTATCATTTTTAGGTAGGCCCTATCTATGCCTATTTTGTTAAGTCTTCTTACCCTAAAAGGTTGTTGAATTTTGTCAAATGCTTTTCCTGTGTCTTTTGAGAGGATCATATGGTCTTTGTTTTCGCTTCTATTTATGCGGTGAATTACATTTATAGATTTGCGTATGTGGAACCATCCCTATATCTCTAGGATGAAGCCCACTTGGTCGTGAGGGATCATTTTCTTGATAACCACGTGCAATGGGTTTGCTGGGATTTTATTGAGAATTTGTGCATCTATGTTCATTAGGGATATTGGTCTGTAGTTTTCTTTTTTTGTTGCATCGTTTCCTGGTTTTTGTGTCAGAGTTATGTTGGCTTCATAAAATGTATGGGGAAGGATTCCGTTCTTCTCGATGTTGTGGAATAACTTTTATAGGATGGGCATGAGTTCTTCTTTGTAGGTGTATTAAAATTCAGGTGTGAACCATCTGGTCTGCAGCTTTTAATTTTGGGAAGTATTTTTATTGCTGTTTCAATTTCAGTTCTTGATATTGGTCTGTTCAGGAATTCTATTTCTTCCTAGTTGAGCCTAGGGAGGCTGTGTGTTTCTTAAAATTTGTCCATTTTCCCCAAATTTTCCAGTTTATGTGCATAAAGGTTTTTTTAGAATTCATAGATGATATCTTGTATCCCTGTGGCATCAGTTGTAATTTCTCCTTTCATGTTTCTGGTGGAGCTTATTAGAGATTTTTCTTTTCTGCTCTTAGTCTAGCCAAAGGCGAGTCAATTTTTTTTATCTTTTCAAAGACCCAACTTTTTGTTTTATTAATCTCTTGTATAGTTTTCCTGTTGTCTATTTAATTTAGTTCTGAATTGATCTTATTAATTTGACTTCTTCTGCTCGTTTTGGGGTCAGTCAGTTCTTTCTCCAGCTCTTTGAGTATATTCATTACTTTGTCTATTTGTATATTTTCTATCTTTTGGATATAGGCATTTATGGAAATAAACTTTCCTCTCAAGACTGCTTTAGCTGTGTCCCACAGATTTTGATAACTTGCGTCTCCGTTTTGATGTAGTTCAAGGAATCTTTTGTTTTCTGTCCTGATTTCCTCATTTATAAAATAATCCTTCAGGAGAAGGTTGTTTAGCTTCCATGACTTTGAGTAGAAATGAGAATAACTGTTAGGGTTGATTCCTACTTTTATTCCACTGTGATCTGAAAAGATGCATGGTATAATTTCCATTGTTTTTTTAATTTTTTAAGACATGCTTTGTGCCCTAGGCTATGGTCAGTCTTAGAGAATGTCCCATGAGCTGATGAGAAAAATGTATATTCTGTGCATTTTTAATAGAATATCATGTAAAAGTCAGTCTGGCCCATTTGTTCTAGCGTTCTGTTAAAGTCCATTATTTCTTTGTTTATTTTCTCTTTCGAGGATCTGTCCTGTGGTGTCAGCAGGGTGTTGAAATCTCCAGCTATTATGGTGTTGTTGTTTATCATTTGGTTTAGATCAAGTAGGGTTTGCTTTATGAATCTGGGTCCACCTAAGTTGGGTGCATTCATATGAAGTATATTTATGTCTTCTTCTTGAACTGTACCCTTCACTATTATATAGTGACCCTCTTTGTCTTTCATTACTTTTGTTGATTTAAAAACTAAGTTGTCTGAAATTAAAACTGCCACGCCAGCCTTCTTTTGGCTTCCGTTTGTTTGAAATATCAATTTCCACCCCTTTATTTTCAGTCTAAATGCATCCTTGCAGGTTAGATGAGTTTCCTGGAAACAGCAGATACTTGGCTTGTATTATTTTATCCATTGGGCCAGCCCATGTCTCTTGAGTGGGGAGTTCAAGCCATTCAGATTTGTTGAGAGAACTGAAAGGTGGGGCAGATTTGTGTTCATCCTTTTGGGGAGAACTTCATTGCTATGTTTTCTCTCTTGAGCCATTTTGGTATCTGGCCTTTGATCTTTAGCTTTTGAGTAGTTTTACATTCGTGAGTGTTTCTTGTGCTGGTCCGTGTGCCACTCTGTTTTGAGTACTTCTTGGAGGGCTGATCTTGTCTTGGTGAATTCCATCAGTCTTTTTTTTTTTTTTATCTGAGAATGTCTTAATTTCACCTTCATATACAAAACTTAGCTATGCTGGGTACAAGATTCTAGGCTGGGCATTATTCTGTTTCAGAAGAGTGAGAATGTGGCCCCAGTCTCTTCTTGCTTTTAAGGTTTAAGTTTAGAAATCTGGTGTTATTCCAATGGGCTTTCCTTTGCATGTTACTTGTTTCTCCTTACAGCTCAAAGAAGGGCCTCTTTAGTGGATATTTTGGTCAGTCTGATGATTGCGTGACGTGGTGTCTTCCTATTTGCAATGAATCTCCCAGGGGTCCTTTGGGCTTCTTGTACCTGGATATCTAGATTTTTAGCAAGGCCTGGGAAATTTTCCTCAATTATATCTTCAAATAGCTTATCCAACCCTTACGTATTATCTTTTTCACCCTCAGGAATGCCCATAACTCTCACTTTTGGCTTCTTCACATAGCCACAAAGAATGTGGCTAATCCCACATTCTTTGCAGATTCTGGTCTTTTATCTTATTTCTTTGCTGTATTTCTGTGAGTGACTTATTTAATTGGAAGATGTTATCTTTAATATCTGAGATTCTTTCTTCTGTTTGATCTACCCTGTTCTTGAGGCTTTCCACTGTGTTTTGGAGTTCCCTGAATGAATTCTTCATTTCCAGGAGTTCGGTTTGATTTTTCTTTAATATTTTGATTTCTTTAGTGATTTTTTCTTCCAAGTCCTGGACTGCTCTGTGGTTTCTTTTTGTTGGTTATCCATTTTTTCTTGAGTATCTTTGAGTTTTTTTATAATCCATGCTTGAAATTTTTCTTTTGTTATTTTAGTGTTCTGAATTTGGTTAATGTCCATTGCTATAGAGCTGGTGTTGCTCTTTGGGGGTGTGTTTTCCGTTCGATTCTTCATACTTCCAGATTTCTTTTGCTGAAACCTTCCTATCTGGATTAGTGGTAGCTTCCCACCTTTCCATTTTTGTTTGGAAAGTAACGTGCCTTGTGTGAGCTCTGTTCCAGTGGATGCTGTAGGGGCAAGGCAGTTCACAGCTGCTGCCTAACAGCCTAGATGTGTCTATTTTCTGATAAAATTATTTTTATGATTGAATTATCTGGCAAACTTGTCAAAAATCAATTGACAGTAAATGTGAATGTTTACTTCTGGACTGTCAATTCTATTCTGTTTAGATATACTTTTATCCTATTCCAGTACCAACTGGAATTCCAAACTGCTCTAATTGCTGTAACTTCGTAGTAAAATTTCAAATGAGGAAGAGTAAGTCCTTCAATTTTCATCTTCTTTTCCAAGGTTATGTTGGCTATTCTTGGATTTTTATATACATATTAAAATCAGTTTTCCAGTAACTGTAAAAAAGCCAGCTGGAACTTTGGGAAGTATTGCGTTGAATTTGTAGACTAATATTTCATTTATTACTGTAGTAATAATATTAAAGTTCCCAGTTAATAAATGTGGACTGTCTTTCTATTTTGGGGGAATTCTTTAATTTATTTCAATAACAATTTATACTTTTTCTAGAGGGGAAGTTTTGCATTACTCTTGTTAAACTTATTTCCAAATTTCTTTATTAATGTTGATTGTATTTCACATGGAATTACTTTCTTATTTTCATTTTTGAATTGTTCATTTCTGATATACAAAAATACAAATGATTATTGTTTATTGATCTTGTACTGTGAAATGTTAATGGACTTTCTTTCTATATCTAATAGGTCTTGAATGATTCCTTAGAATTGTCTATATACACAATCATGTAATCTCCCTGTACAGAGAGTTGTAATTCTTCTTTTCCTATCTGGACAAAATTTATCACTTTTCTTTGCCTAATTGCCTTGGCTAATCCCTCAAGTTCAATGGTAAATAGAAGTTGGAGGAGAGTACATCATTGTCTTTTTCCTGATTATGTAAAGGGGAGCTTTCACTCTTTCGCAATTAAATGCAATAATAAGTTTAGCCATAGGTTTGTCATTCATGAGTTTTATATCAGGTTGAGGAATTCCCTTCTATTTCTGGATCTTTGAGTATACTTATGATGAAGACGTATAAGTTTTTTCAAATGTTTTTTCTATGCCCATTATGAAGATCTTGTGATTTTTGTCCTATTGATAAATTTTGTTATATTAATTGATTTGGGGGTGTTAAATCAAACCTGCACTCCAGGAATTACCATTTGGTTATGGTATATAACCTTCTAATACAGTTCTTCATAAATTATAGTATTTTGTTGAAGGTTTTTGTATCTATATTAATAAGAGAAACAGGTCTGTAGATTTCATATTCTGTGATGTCTTTGTCTTGTTTAGAGTATTTCTATTTTAAATGTTTGGTCGAACTCACCAGTGAAGCATCTGGGCCTGAACTTCTATTTGTTAGAATTTTTTTTTTATTATTTTTTAGTTAAAAATTCAATCTCTTACTTCCTTATTATGTCTATTCAGATTTTCTAATTCTTGCTGACTCAGCTTTAGTAGTTTGCATCATTCTGGAATTTGCCTGTTTCTTCTAAGTTATCTATCTTGTTGGCATAGAGTTGTTCATTGTATTCTCTTATAACCCTTTGTATTATAACCTTTATCTTTCATTCTTCCCTTTAGTAATTTGAGTTTTTTGTCTTGCTTGATCTTGCTTAAGTCTACCTTAAGGTTTTTTTGATTTTGTTGATCTTTTCAAAAAGCATCTTTACGTTTTATTGATTTTCTCTATTGCTTTTATACTCTTTGTTTTATTAATTTCCTCTTTAATGCTTACTAATTTCCTCTTTAATGCTTATTATTTTCTTCCTACTGTTCTCTGGTATTATTTCACTTTTATTTATCTAAAATTATCATGTGGAAGGGTAGCTTATGGATATGAGACCATTCTTTTTTTATGAACACTTTTATAGCTATAAATTTCATCTATGAAGCATTTTACTTACATCCCATAAATTTTGGTATTTTGTGGCTTATTTTTTATTTATTTCAAAGTATTTTTAATTTCTTTTGTGATTTTTTGTTTGCTATATTGGTTATATAGAGGTATGTTCTTTTATTTCCACATATTTTTAATTTTCCTAATATCTTTTTTATTAATTTCTAATTCTATCCCATTGTTGCCAAAGAATGTATTTCATACAATATCTTTTTTTTTTTTTTAGTTTATGAAGGCTTTCTTAATGGTTTAGCATATAGTTAGTCTAAATATTTCATATGCTCACAAGAAGAAGGTATATTCTGCTATTGTTAGGAAGAGTGTTCTATAGATTTTTGTTGAGTCTTCTATTTCCTTGTTGATCTTCTGGTTCGCTTTGTGTCCATTATTGAAAGTGAAGAATTGGTGTCTCCAAATATTATTTTTTAATTACCTGGTTTATTTTTATATTAGCATTTTTTGCTTCATGTATTTTGCTGCTCTGTTGTTTGATGTATATATGCTTACAATTGTTATATTCTTTTGTTATATAGATCTTTTCATCTTTAAAAAATTTCTTTTACACTACAAATAATTTTTGTTTAAAGTCCATTTTCTCTGACATTAGTCTGGACACTCCAGCTTTCTTATGATTGCTCTTTCATGTTATATTTTTTACCAGCTGTTTACTTCAAAATTATTTGTATGTTTGAATCTAAACTTTGTCTCCTGTAAGTAGTATAAATGTAAATATTGTTTGTGATCCAGGATGGTACCTTTGTCTTCATATTGGATTGTTTTATCAATTTGAATTTAATATTACTGTTGATATAGTTTATTTATATGTAACATTTTATGGTTATTTTCCATATGTCTCAAATATTTTTCTCCTCTATTTTTCCTTTACTGGTTTTTTTCTCCAGTAAGTAAATATTTTCTAGTGTAATACTGTAATTCCTTTCATTCTTTTTCACTATATTTACTTGATTTATCCTCTTTGTGGTTACTATAGGGCTTATGATATATATCTTATTAGAATTTACTTCATTTAATACAAACTGTTCCAGTGAGATATGACAATAATATTGTTCTAGTCTCTCTTCATCTTTTGGCACTATAATATTAATACTTTCATGTATTTCATCTATAAATGTTACAATACCAATAAAACATTGCTGTAATTATTACTTTATATAATTGTATATCTATTAAAGATGCTGAGGAAAGAGAAGAAATATATATTTATAGCTTTTTGAAATTTTCTACTTACTATTTCTTGTACTTTTAATTTTTTTCTGAAGATTTGAGTTATTCTCTGGTGTTATCTTCTTAATCCAATGCATTATGGTCCCCATCCACCTTCTTTTTATAATTATTTCTGATATATTACATTTCTATATGTCATAGCCCCAATGATACAACAAAATTATATATGTACATATATATAAATATACAATTGTTTTGTAATTCATTTAAGAGAAAGAGAAGAAATATAAATTTATAGTGTCTTTCAAACTTACATTATTACTTTTAGTGTTGTTTTTTGGTTTTGTATCTGTGTGTCTGTGTTTTAATTAGCATTTTAGGTCACTTGCTTCTAGCCTAAAGAAATTCCCTTATTATTTCATGAAAGATGGGCCTACTAGCTACAAATTTTATGCTCTAGGAATATATTTATTTTTACTTTTATTTTAGCTTTAAGACCAGATGATAATTCAAATGCTGAGAAAAAATACAGAAAATTATAGGTAAGAAAGTTAGTTTCAAAATGTGTTTATTTTACTTTCAGTTTTGCTTCAACTTTTCTAGGTAAAGATGCATTATTTTTCATTTTTTTTTTAACCAGGAGTTTGAATATATCTTCCCACTTCTTTTGTTTTCCTTTTTGTCTTTTTAAATTGTTTTTATTTCAGAATATAATGGGGGTACACATGTTTTGGTTACATAATTTGCTATTGTAGAATTTGAGTCAAAGTTGTAAGTATACCCTTCACCCAGACAGTGTGCATTGTACCCACTTGGTGTGAATTTACCCATGCCCTCCTTTCCCCTCCCACCTACTTGATTTTCACTGAGTTTTACCTGTAAAACAAACACCACATGTACTCAATACTAAATGGAAACTAATCATTTCTTAAATTAATTTCTTTTTAGTTGACAAATAAAAATGTATATGTTTATCAGATATAAAATAATATTTTGAAATATGTATACATTGTGGAATGGCTAAATTGGTCTAATTAGCATATGCATTACCTCACATACATTTTTTTTGTGGTGAGAAACTTCAATTTGCCTCTCAGCAATTTTAAAAAATATACTATATTATTACTAACTATAGTCATCGTGTTGTACAGTAGATCTCTTGAACTTATTCCTTCTATCTCTCTCTGCAATTTTGTGGCCTCTAATCAGCATCTCTCCAAAACAACACCAGTCCCTGGGAGCCACAATTCTACTCTCTGCTTCTATGAGTTCAACTTTTTTAGATTTCACATGTAAGTGAGGAGATACAGTATTTGTCTTTCTGCACCTGGCTTATTTCACTTAATGTGATGTCTTCCATGTCTATCCATGTTGTTACAAATTACATTTCCTTTCTCTTAAGGCTGAATAATATTTCCTTGTGTACATGTACCACATCTTCTGTATTCATTCATCCATTAGTGGACACTTAGGTGAATTTCATACTTCACCTATTGTAGCTAATGTTACAGCAAACAGACGGATTTCATTTTCTTTGGATATATACCTAGTAATGGAATTCCTGGATCATATAGCAGCTACATTTTTCATTTTTTGACTAATCACTACTATGTTTTCCATAAAGACTGTACTAATTCACATTCTGATTAACAATGTGCAAGAGATCCTTTTCTCCATATTCACACTAACACTTATTACAATTCATCTTTTAAATATAATAATAGCTGTTCTAGCAGGTATGACTCGACATTATGATTTTAATTTGCAATTCCATGATGAACAGTGACATTGCACATTTTTATATTCCTGTTGATCATTTGTATACCTTCTTTTAGAAAA
Source organism: Eulemur rufifrons (assembly GCF_041146395.1). Classification (NCBI taxonomy): domain Eukaryota; kingdom Metazoa; phylum Chordata; class Mammalia; order Primates; family Lemuridae; genus Eulemur; species Eulemur rufifrons. Next base: position 83,538,568 of record NC_091012.1, on the reverse strand, counting down.
TGTCTATTCAGGTCCTTTCCTTATTGTTTAAGGCTATTTCTTTTCTTACTATTGAGTCATAGGAGTTCCTTATATATTTTGGATAATAACTTCTTATCAGATTTGCAAATATCTTCTCCCACTCCATAGGTTGTCTCTTTGCAAAGTTCATTGTTTCCTTAGCTGTACAGAATCTTTCTTAGTTTTATGTAAATCTATCACTCTAGTTTTTCTTTTGTTGTCTGTGCTTTTGAGGTCATATAAAAATTATTGCCAAGACTAATATCATAGAGAATTTTACCTATATTTTCTCCTGATACATTTACAATTTCATGTCTTATATTTAACTTTTTCATCCATTTTCCATTGATTTTTCTATATAGTATGAGATAAGGGTCTAATTATATTATTCTGTGCAAAAATATTCAGTTTTTCCAACACAATTTATTGAAATGACTGTCCTTTCACCATTGTGCATTTCTAGAAAAATAATTTTAAAAATAGATTAACTGTAAATGCATGGATTTATTTGTGGGCTTTCCATTCTGTCCCATTGGTCTATTTGTCAGTTTTTAAACCAATAATATGCTGTTCTGGTTATTATAGCTTTGCAGTGAATTTTGAAGTCAGATAGTGTAATGTCTTCAACTTTATTCTTATTGCTCATGATTGCTTTGTCTATTTACGGTCTTTTGTAGTTCCATATGAATTTTAGGATTTTTTCTATTTTTGTGAAAATATTAAAATTCAAATTCTGATGTCAATTTCATTGCATCTTTAGATTATATTGAATAACATGAACATTTTAACAATATTAATTCTTCCAATCCATGAACATGGAATACGTTTTCTTTTATTTCATTTTCTTCAGTTTCTTTCTTCATTGCTTTGTAGTTTTCAGTGTATGGGTCTTTCACCATTTTAGTTAAAGTTATTCCCAAGTGTTTTATTTTTTATAGATATTTTAAATGAATTTTTTGCTTTCATTTAAAAATAGTTAATTGTTTGTATGTAGAAATGCTACTGATTTTTATTTGTTTATTTTATAGCAAGATACTTTACTGATTTTTTTTATTAGTTCTAAAAGTTTTTTTATGAAGTTTTTAGGGTTTTCTCTATATAAAATTATTCCATCTGCAAGAAAGGAATGCTTAAACTCTTCCTTTTAAATTTGAATGTCTTCTATTTCTTCCCCTGTCTAATTGCTTTGTCTAGGACTACCAGTATTATTTGAAAAAAATTGGTGAAAGTAGCCATCCTTGTGTTTTTCCTGATATTAAAGGAAATTCTTTCAAGTTTTTACCATTGACCATGTTAGCTATGGGAGCTATGGGTTTGTCATATATGGTCTTTATTATGTTGAGGCACATTTCTTCTATTCCTAAATGTTATGAATTTTTATCATGAAGAAAATCTTGAATTTTGTTAATTTTTTTCAACATCTATTGAGCTGATCACATAAATTTGTATATGTTGGGCCAACCTTGCACCTTTGGGATAAACTCCACTTGGTCATGGTAAATGATCTTTTAAATATGCTGTTGAATTCAGTTTATTAGTATTTTGTTGAATATTTTGGCATCTATGTTCATCAGGGATATTGATTTGTAATTTTCTTTCTTTGTAGTGTCATTATCTGGTTTTGGTGTCAGGGTAGTGCTGGCCTGGCAAAATGAATTTGGAAGTATTTTCTCTTCCTCAATTTTAGAAGAGTGTCTGAAGAATTAGTATTAGTCCTTCTTTAAAGATTTGGTAGAATTTACCAGTTAAGTATTCAAATCATTGGTTATTCTTTAAAAGGAAGGTTATTACTAATTCAATCTCCATACTCATTATTGGTCTGTTCAGATTTTCTTTTTCTTCATAATTCAGTCTTGATAGATTGTATGTTTATCAGAATTATTCATTTATTCCAGGTTATCCAATAAGTTGGTGGATAATTGGTCATACGGTCTGGTGTTCTTTTTTTTTTTTTTTTTTTTTTTTGAGACAGAGTCTCACTTTGTTGCCCAGGCTAGAGTGAGTGCCGTGGCGTCAGCCTAGCTCACAGCAACCTCAAACTCCTGAGCTCAAGGGATCCTCCTGTCTCAGCCTCCTGAGTAGCTGGGACTACAGGCATGCACCACCATGCCCGGCTAATTTTTTCTACATATTTTTTTAGCTGTCCATATAATTTCTTTCTATTTTTAGTAGAGATGGGGTCTCGCTCTTGCTCAGGCTGGTCTCGAACTCCTGAGCTCAAACGATCTGCCCACCTCGGCCTCCCAGAGTGCTAGGATTACAGGCATGAGCCACCACGCCCGGCCTGGTGTTCTTTTGTATTTCTGTGGTATAACTTGTAATGTCTTGTCTTTAATTTTCATTTCATTTATTTGAAGGTTATCTCTTTTTTCTTAGCCTCCTTAAAGTTTAATTTTTTATCCTTTAAAAAAATGAATGTTAAGCATGATCTGCTCTTTGAAGCCCTGGGTCAGACTTACACTGACTAAGAATTTGATGAACTATGTTTTTAATTTGGTTTGAAACTTGATGAAATTACTTCTGAGAAGTAGATAATTAAGAAACAAGATTATCTAAAGGCGTAAGGGGCCTCTGATGTTGTTCCTTACTTGATGTCCATGCCAATAAATATAATCTCTTTTGCCTGGAAGGATTTATTAAGAACTTCAGGTCTTCAAAGAGAATATAAATGTTACAGTGTATAAATGGGTAGTGCTTAATGGAAAATTCTATAATAAAGACATCTGCACCCGAATGATTACGCCAGAACAATTCACTATTGCAAGGACGTGGAAACAACTCAAGTACCTATCAATTCATGAGTAGATTACTAAAATTTGGTATATGTATACAATGGAATATTACTCAATTATAAGAAAAGACAGTGATATAGCACCTCTTATATTTTCCTGGATTGAGCTTGAGCCCATTTTCCGCAGTGAGGTATCTATCACAAGATTGGAGGAATGGTCTACACATATACTCACTGTCAAATTGGTACTAACTGATCAACACTATGATGCTGACACAGTAGTAACATTCTCTAGGGATTAGGGGGTTGGGTGGGGGAAAGTTCACAACTAATGGTCACAGACATGGTGAGCATTGTAGAGGGAAAGGGAATGCCTCTAAACCTCACTTAGGTGAGGCAAAGACATAAAATGTAACCACAAGCTTAAAAAAAATGAATGGTAAGCAATGCTATGTGGAAGTTGTTAAAATAGGAAAATGGACTGTAAATACTATTTACTTAAGCACTAAATTTATGCCAGCATTTACAGTAGCTCAGTGATTTTATAATGTACTATACTAGGCTGAATAATAAAATTGTATTGCAAAAGTCAGAATCATTATTTCTCAGCTTCCTCTTTTGCAAAATAAACCTAATATATTCCAAAAAAAAAAAAAAAAAAGAAAAAGAAAAAGAAAATCCAGAAACTGGTTATTACAGAAGAGACAGCAAAAATGTGCCATTTTGCTATGACAGGAATTTTATAAAATATAAAGTTTACTAAAAATTGATATAACTTCTTTGAACTTCAAAAGAAATTACATCAGAATATTTACAGGAAAATAACATGGATTTCTCTCAGTACAAGTAATTTGGGCACTTTATCTGACCCATTTACTTATACTGCAACGAGTCCTTCAGATCAAATGCAAACCTCTAAAAATGAAAAAAAGAAGTATGCAGCATATGAGTTGATGGACAAACACAAGACTGACAAGTATGTTACATATTGTTTATATATCACTGAAAAAAACCTCTGTACCCCATTATCCATGATAGCAATGGTGTCATCCATTCAATGCCTGCAATTATCAATGGAGACCATTCCAAAATAACAGTAAAGATTAGAAATGTATTTATAGAATGCATAGAAACTGAATTTAATGAAGAAAAATTTGTTCTTTTTTCATTTCAGAATATTATGGGGGTACAAAAGTTTTGGTAACGTGTATTGCCTTTGCACTGCCTGAGTCAGAGCTACATGTATGCCATCCCACAGACAGCACTCACCGCACTCGTTTGGTGTGAATTTACCAATTCCTCCTTCCCCTCCCACCAGCCTGCCATCCAATGAATGTTACTTCCATATGTGCACATAGGTGTTGATTGATTAGTTCCAATTTAATGGTGAGTACATGTGGTGTTTGCTTTTTCCATTCTTGTGGTACTTCACTTAGAAGAATAGGCACCACCTCCACCAAGCTAGTTCACTATTTTTTATGTCTCAGTAGTATACCATGATATAGATATATCATACTTTATTAGTCTACTCATGTATTGATGAGCATGTGGGATGTTTTCACATCTTCGCAATGTGAATTGTGCTGCTATAAGCATTAGAGTGAAAGTGTCTTTTTTATAGAATGTCTTCTTTTTTCCTTTTGGTTAATGCCCAGCAGTGGGATGGCTGGATCTAACGGTATTTCTACTTTTAGATATTTGAGGTATATCCATACTGTTTTCAGCAGAGGTTGCACTAGTTTGCAGTCTCACCAGCAGTGTCTGAGTGTTCCTATCCCTTAGCATCCATGCCAACATTTGCTGTTCTGGGACTTTTTGATATAAGCTATTGCTACTGGAGTTTAGCAATATATCATTGTGGTTTTGAGTTGCATTTCTCTGATAATTATAGATATCGAGCATTTTTTCATATGTTCGATGGCCATTAGTCTATCTTCTCTTGAAAAGTTTCTGTTCATGCCGTTTCCCCACTTTTCCATACAGTTGTTTGATTTTTTTTCTTGCTCATTTGCTTGGGTTCTTTATAGATTCTAGTTATCAGTACTTTATTATATGTATAGCATGAAAATATTTTCTCCCATTCTATAGATTGTCTATTTGCTCTAATGATTGTTTCCTCGGCTATGCAGAGGCTTTTTAATTTGAGTAGGTCCCATTTATTTATTATTGTAGTTTCTGTGATTGCTTTTAGGGTCTTCCTCATAAAATCATTACTTAGGCCAATGTCTACAGGAGTTTTTCAAACATTTTTCTAATAGTTCTTATGATTTCATGCCTTAGGTTTAAGTCTGTTATCCATCATGAGTTGATTTTTGTGAGTGATGAGAGATGCAGATCCCTTTTCAGTCTTCTAGACGTGGCTATCCAATTTTCCCAGGACCATTTATAAGATAGGGTTTCTGTTCCCCCATGTATGCTTTTGTCTTCTTTGTCAAGGATCAGATGGCAATATAAGGATGGTTTTATATCTCAGTTCTCTGTACTGATACTTGGTCTAGGTCTCTGTTTCTTTGCCAGTGCCATAACTATCTTGCAAAAATTATTCCATAACATTAAGAAGGAAGAAATCCACCACAACACGTTTTATGAAGCCAAGATCACCTTGATATCAAACCAGGAAAGAATTCAACCAAAAAAGAAAACTACAGACCAACATCCGTTATGAGTATAGACGCAAAAATTATCAATAAAATCCTAGCAAAGTGAATTCAGATGCTCATCAAAATAATAATAATGATAATCCATCATAACCAAGTGAGCTTCATCCCAAAGATGCAGTAATGGTTCAACATACAGAAATCTATAAATGTATTAATAATTCTCCATATAAATAGAAGCAAAATCAAGAACCATGTTATCCTCTGAATTGAGACAGAAAAAGCCTTTTACAAAGTTCAGCATCCTTTTAGGACAAAAACACTACACGCACTATCTGGGGAACAGACACGCCTGGAGCTCTGACTTGGGGGGAAAGGTGGTACATGGGCAACGTATGTAACCTGCAATTCTGTATCCCCCATGACAATAAGATGAAATTTAAAAAAAAGAAAAAAAAACAAAATTGGGATAAATAGGACCAATTTCAGAATGATAAAAGCCATAAATGTCAAACCTGCAGCCAATATTATATAGAATGGGGGGAAATTGAAAGCATTCCTGCTTAGAACTCAAACCAGACAAAGTTGCCCACTATCACCACTTCTATTCAACATAGAGCTGGAAGTCTTAGCCAGAACAATAAGATAAGAGAAGGACATCAAAGGTATCCAAATGGGGGCAGAAGGGGTCAAACAATCACTCTTTGCTGATGATATGCTCTTATATCAAGAAAATCCCCAAAGATTCTGTCATGAGGCTACTAGAATTGATAAACAAATTCAGCAAAGTCTCAGGTTACAAAATCAATGTACACAAGTAAGTATCATTCATATATTCCAACAACAGTCAAGGTGAGAATCAAATCAAAGACTCAATACCATTCACAATAGCAAAAAAGAAAATAAAATTGCTGGGAATATATTTAGCTAAGGAGGTTAAAGTTCTCCTCTATAGGTAGAACTAGGAAACACTAAAGAATGAAATAGCAGAGGATGGAAACAGATGGAAACAGATGGAAAAACATACCATGCTCATGGATCATTAGAATAAACATTGTTAAAATGTCTATACTACCCAAAGTGATTTACAGATTCAATGCAATCCCTATTAAAATAACAACATCATTTTTCATGGACCATTTTTTACTTTTTTATTTCAAAATATTAAGGGGGTAAAAATTCTTTATTCCATGGATTCCTTGTGTAATACTTTTTAGAGCTTTTGGTAGGCCCATCACCAGAATAGTGTTCATTATACACCTAGGTAATTTTTTATTGCTATAGTTATTCTTGTTATAGCTAACTTTGCTGCACTCCATACATCTTTGTATGTTTTATTTCTGTTTTTATTTGTCTCAATAGATTTTTTAAAATTGATTTTACTATATGTTACTATAAAATAATCCCATTAATGTTTGACTGGTATCACTGGTGGTATAAAACATAAAGTTTTTGTGGGCCAACTAAAATATACATAGAAAAAAAAATTAGCTGGGCATGGTGGCGCATGCCTGTAGTCCCATCTACGGGGGAGGCTGAGGCAGTAGGATCACTTAAGCCCAGGAGTTTGAGGTTGCTGTGAGCTAGGCTGATGCCATGGCACTCACTCTAGCCTGGGCAACAAAGCAAGACTCTGTCTCAAAAAAAAAAAGTTTTTGTGATCCTGGGTACAGATCCTACCAAGGAGGATTCAGAATGCAAGAGCACGTAGGCACCTACTGCTTGGTATATAGAAACATCCAGAAATGCATGGTCCTTTTTAGAAAAAGTTTGTGGGATACAAATAGACTTTCTTTCTTTCTTTTTTTTTTTTTTTTTTTGAGACAGAGTCTCACTTTGTTGCCCGGGCTAGAGTGAGTGCCATGGCGTCAGCCTAGCTCACAGCAACCTCAAATTCCTGGGCTCAAGCGATCCTACTGCCTCAGCCTCCCGAGTAGCTGGGACTATAGGCACGCGCCACCATGCCCGGCTAATTTTTTCTATATATATTTTTAGTTGTCCATATAATTTCTTTCTATTTTTAGTAGAGACGGGGTCTCGCTCTTGCTCAGGCTGGCCTCGAACTCCTGACCTTGAGCGATCCACCCGCCTCGGCCTCCCAGAGTGCTAGGATTACTAGACTTTCTTTCAACAGGCTGGTTAAGCCCCATGACTTTAGAAAAATCTTTTTTTTTTTTTATTATTGCTCATGCTCTTTTTATTTTTTTATTTTATGCTATGTTATGTTATGCTATTTTATATTATTTTATTTTATAATAACTCATCTTGATCCCCCAAATTTTCATCCTTCAGGATTATAGATTATTTTATTTATTATATTTCTAGTGTGTTCACAAAAAAGAAGCTCTGGTTAATATTTACTGATCACCCAAAATTTATTTATCATTGTTTGGGGAACATGGTTTAAATCAAACAGAGATAAATATATAATATGTCTCAACAACATAACAGCATGAGCCTGTATTTATGCAACAACTATCATTAAACCCAAAGCTACAAAACATGGCTGATAGGACATAAAGTTTCATATCTCACACTTTCCGTTCACAAGCACATGATTTCACTGGGAAAGCAAACAGAGGAGGCTGAGGCCAAATCCATTTTATGAACATGGTCTGATTTTTTTTTGGGGGGGGGTGTCAGACCGAAAGCAAAGGTGAAGCAAAAGTTGAGGTAGCCAAAGCAATGTCTAAAAATTAGTTTGAGATGTAATCATTGTCATAGCTTCCATTGCTTTTGACACCACTGTTGAAAATTCAATGCCTTTTTAAGAGACGGTATTGCTTTTTCAAGATATATACTGTGATGCAAAACAATAATGCCCATAGCAACATCATTGTTTCAGATAAAAGCAATATAATTAAGCATGCAGATTGGTACTTTTTTATTTATATATAGCATTTTGTCATTTTCAAATGAAAACATTTTAGGTCCAAATGTAGGAAACAATTAATTTAAATGGTCCATTTGTTGTACAGATTGTACGAAGAAACATGTGGAAGTAAAGTACCTAAAAAAATATTATCAATAAGGAATTTTTTGAGAATATTTTATTTTTTAATTCATGATATTATGGGGGTACAAACATTTTGCTTACACATAATGTGTTTGCCTCACCCAAGCCAGGGATACAAGCATGTCCTTCCCCTGTACAGTACACTCCACTTCCATTAGTAGTGGGTTTACCCACCCTCCCCCAGCCCCTGCACCTGACTGGCAACCAGTGAATATTACTATCATGAGAACACCTTAGTGTTGATCAGTTAGTACCAATATGATGGCGAGTACATGTGGTGCATGTTTTTCAATCCTTGTGATACATCCCTTCAAAGGATGGGCTCAATCTCTATCCAGGATAATATACGAGGTGCTATTTCACCATTGTTTCTTGTAGCTGAATAGTACTCCATGGTATACATATACCACATTTTATTAATCCACTCATGTATTGATGGACAATTCAGTTGTTTCCACATCTTTGCAATTGTGAATTGTGCTGCTATAAACATTCAAGTGCAGATGTATTTATTATAGAATGTCTTTTTTTCCTTTGGATAGATGCCTAGTAGTGAGATCGCTGGATCAAATGGTATTTCTATTTTTAGCTCTTTGAGGTATCTACAAATTACTTTCCACAGGGTTTGTACTAATTTGCAGTCCCACCAGCAGGTAAGAGTGTTCCAATCTCCCCACATCCATGCCAGCATTTTTTGTTTTGGGACTTTTTGATAAAGGCCATTCTCACTAGAGTTAGGTGATATCTCCTTGTACTTTTGATTTGCATTTCCCTAATGATTAGAGATTTTGAGCACTTTTTTATATGTTTGCTGGCCATTATTCTGTCTTTTTTAGAAAAGTTTCTGTTCATTTCCTTTGTCTATTTATATTCATGGGGTTGTTTGATTTTTTTCTTGTTGATTTTCTAAGTTCTATATAGATTCTTGTTATCAGCCCTTTATCGGATGTGTAGAAAGCACCAGCCTAAGGAAAGAATTTGTAAGAAGACACCCAAAGCAATCACATCAGCAACAAAAATAAAAAAAAATGGGACCTGATCAAATTAAAAAGCTTCTGCACAGCCTAGGAAACTACTATTAGTGTGAATAGACAACCTACACAATGCCTCAATATATTTTTAACTTCCCTTTTAAATATTTTTGACCCATTGGTTGTTCAGGAGTATGTTATTTAATTTACAACCATTTGTAAATTTTCTAAAATTTGTCATGTTATTGATTTCTAGTTTTATATGGTTGTCATCAGAAAATGCATTCAGTATAATTTCAGTCTTTTTCAATTTGTTAAGACTTGCTTTGTGGCCCAACACGAAATCTATCCTGAAGATTTTTCCATGTGCACTTGAGAAGAATGTGTATTCTATTGTTGGATAAATGTCTGTGTATGTCTGTTTAGTCCATTTGGTGTATACTATTGTTTGAGTCTACTAAGAACTTATTGATTTTTTGTCTGGATGCTGTATTCATTGTTGAAAGTGGATTATTGATGTCCTGTACTGTTATTGTATTTCCATCTATCTCATACTTCGAATCTACTAATATTTGCTATATATATTTAGATACTCTGATGTTGAATATATATGTATTCACAATTTTTATATTAGTTTAATAAATTGACCCCACATCATTGTAAAATGGCCTTGTTATTTCCTTCATTTTTTCTTATAGCCTTTTTTATGTGTCATAAGTATAGATACCCCTGCTCTCTTTTGGTTTATATTTGCATAGAGTATTTTTTTCCATTCCTTTTTTCCCAATCCATGTGTGCCTTTAAAGGTGAAGTGTGCTTCACCATAGACTAAATATGGTTGGGTCTAGTTGTTTTCTTTTTAATTCATTCAGCCAATCTTTGTCTTTTGATTGCAGTCTTTAATACATTTACATTCAAAGTAATCACTGATAGGTAAGGACTGACTATTGCCAGTGTGTTAATTGTTTTTTCATTGTCGGTAGATACTGTGTTCATTTCTTCCGATATTACTGTCTTCCTCTGTGGTAAGATTAATTTTCCTACTGTTATACTTTGATTTCTTAGCTGTTATCTTTTGTGTATGTACTATAAATGTGTGCTTTGTGGTTGCCAGGAGGTTACCATGAAACACCTTACAGTTATAACAGGTTATTTTAAGCTGGTAACAGCTTAACTTTTTCACATAAAAACTCAACATTTTCACTCCATTCCCCATATGTACTACATTTTTGACATCACAATTTACATCTTTATATAGTGTGTCTCTTGTCAAATTGCTATAACTATTATATTTAATAGATTTATTCATATTTTAACCTTTATAATAAACATATAAGTGATTTAAAAACCACCAGTGCAGTATTAGAGCACATTAATTTTACTGTGCTTTTATTTTTACTAGTGAGTTTTAAACTATAATGTGTTTTTGTGTTACTAATTATTGTTCTTTTCTTTCACCTTGAAGAACTTCCTTTAACATTTCTTGCACGATGTATTTGGTGATGGTAAACTCCCTCAGCCTTTCTTTTTTTTTTTCTGTCTGGAGAAGTTTTTATCTTTTCTTTACTTCTGAAGTACAGCTTTATCTAGTAAAGCATTGTTGGTTGGCAGGGTTTTTTTTTTTTTTTTTTTCTTCTTTAGCACTTTGAATATATCATCCCACTCTCTCATGCACTGTAATATATATTTCTGCTGAGAAGTTTGCTGCTATTCTTATTGGAAATCCTTTATATTTCATTTGTTTCTTTTTTCTTCCTACTTTCAGTATTCACTTTGTCTTTGATTTTTGACTGTTTATAATATGTCTTGATGTTCTTTTGTTTGGATTGAAACTGATTGGAATCCTTTAGTTCTTTGACCTGTACATTGACATGATTTCCCATGTTGAGAAAGTTTTCCGTTATATTGTTTCTCTAAATAAATTTTGTACATTTTTGTGTCTGTGTTCTTCTTCTTGAACTCCTGTAATTTAAGCAGTTTCTCTTTTGATGCTGTTCTGTATATCCTATAAGCTTTCCTCACTCCTTCTCATTCTTTTTTTTTTTATTTTATGGAGACAGAGTCTCACTCTATTGCCTGGGCTAGAGTGCCATGGCATTAGCCTAGCTCACAGCAACCACAAACTCCTGGCCTTAAGCAATCCTTCTGCCTTAGCCTCCTGAGTAGCTAGGACTATAGGCATGCACCACCATGCCTGGCTAATTTTTTCTATATATTTTTAGTTGTCCAGCTAATTTCTTCTATTTTTAGTAGAGATGGGGTCTTGCTCTTGCTCAGGCTGGTCTTGAACTTCTGACCTTGAGGGATCCTCCCATCTGGGCCTCCCATAGTGCTAGGATTACAGGCATGAGCCACCACACCTGGCCCATTCCTTCTCATCCTTTTTCTTTATTTCTCCTTTGATGGCATATTTTCATATACCTGTCCTCAAGTTCACAATTCTCTTTCCATACTTGATCAGTACTGAGGTTGATGTTCTCTGTTGCATTTCACATTTTGTTCATTGTATTTTTCAGCTTCTGAATTTTTGTTTGATTATTTTTTCAAAATTTCAATCTTTCTGTTAAATTTCACATCTTGGTCTTTCATTTTTTTCTGATTTTGTTGAATTTTTTCTCTTTTTTTTTTTTGAAATCCACTGAGCTCACATAAAACAATGATTTTGAATTCTTTGTCAGGCATTTCATAAATGTCCATCCCCTTATGGTCTGTCACTGCAGCTTTATTTTGCTCGTTTGGTAGTGTCATGTTTGTCTGATTATTTATGATTCTTGTGGTTTTTCACTGATGTCCATGCATTTGAAGAAGTAGGGACTTATTTCAGTTTTTACAGACTAGATTTATCTGGTAAAGGCCTTCACCAATCAGCTCATCCAGAGATTCTGGGCAAGCCATCTTATGTATCCCATGGGTAGGCTTGCTAATGGAGTTCTTGAGCAGGCTTGCCTATTGTCTGGGTTAGCAGGTGGGCAGATCTGGGGCTTAAGACTTTAGGTTTAAGCTTGGAGCCTGTATACACTGAGGTAGCCCTGATGATTGAGTGTACAGGGTAGGTCTGGAGCCTAGATCCATGAGGGTCGGCCTGGAGCCTAGATCCATAAGGACATACTTAAAGCCTATGTCCACAAGTGCTGGCCTAGCCCTGAGGTAGGCCTTCAGCCTGAGTACAAAAGGACCATCCAGATGCTGGAATGAGCTTAATACATGGGTCCGTGAGAGTGATGGGCCTGATGCCTGAGTCCTGTATCCATGGGGACTTACCTGGAGCCTGGGTCTATGAGTGTAATCTTGGAACCTAAGTCCATGGGACTGGCTTAACAATTAAGTCTACTGGAATGAGCTTGGACCTTGGATCTCCTGATTTGGATGCCACTGATTAACTTCTCTTGTTTGATTGCTCTGGCTAAGACTTCCAGCACTATGTTGAATAGAAGTGGTGACAAAGGGCAACCTTGCCTGGTTCCAATTCTAGGTGGGAATGCTTTCAATTTTTCCCCATTCAGTATGATGTTGCCAGTGAGTTTGTCATATATGGCTTGTATCATTTTTAGGGAAGTCCTGCCTGTGCCTAATTTTTTAAGCGTTCTTGACATAAAAGGGTGTTAAATTTTGTTGAATGCTTTTTATGCGTCTATTGAGAGGATCATATGGTCTTTGTTTGTGATTCTATTTATATGGTGAATTACATTTATAGATTTGCATATGTTTAATCATCCCTGTATCTCTTGGATGAAGTCCACTCTTATGGACATTGGCTTAGGCAAAGAATTTATGAAGAAGACCCAAAGGTAATCACAGCAACAACAAAAAGAAATAAATGGGACCTGATCAAATTACAAAGCTGGTGGGACTACAAGCTAGTACAACCTCTGTGGAAAGCAATATGGAAATACCTCAAAGAGATACAAGTAGCACTACCATTTGATCCAGCAATCCCATTACTGGGCATCTACCCAAAAGAACAAAAGACATTCTATAAAAAAGACACCTGCACTAGAATGTTTATAGCAGCACAATTCATAATTGCAAAGAGGTAGAAACAACCCAAGTGCCCATCAATACATGAGTGCATTAATAAAATGTGATATATGTATATATACCATGGTGTTCTACTCAGCCACAAAAAACAATGTCGATATAGCACCTCGTGTATTATCCTGGATAGAACTGGAACCCATTCTACTAAGTGAAGCATCCCGAGAATGGAAAATCAAGCACCACATGTACTCACCATCAAATTGGTATTAACTGATCAACACTTAAGTGCACATATAGTAATAACATTGGTCCAGTGTCAGGCAGATGGGGGGAGAGGGGATGGGTATATACACACATAATGGGTGCGGTGCTTTTCATCTATTTAAATTCTATGTTAGCATTGATATGTGAGGTTTTGTAGCTGTCATATTGTTTTTTTCCTAGTTGTTTTATAAATTATTTGTTTTTTCATTTTCTTTAATGTTTGTCATTTTGGGTTGGTGATGTTTTTAGTGGTGTCATTTGATTTCTTTCTCTTTCTCTTTTGTGTGATTGCTTTATCAGTGAGTTTTGTACTTTCAAAAAATATTTTACTTCTATAATAGTGGTTTGTAAAGTGATTGTATACCTACCATAAAAGTTAAAAGGCAAAGGTATTGAAAACTAGTATAACTAAATTATATTAATTGATAAAAATTATAAATAGTTGTAAATTGTGAAAGCAATAGCATATAAAATTGGGTATGAGAGATAAAAGCATAGTTTTGCATACCAAGGAAATTAAGTTGTTGATAGCTTTTAATAGACTATTATAAATAAAAGATGTTTTATGTAAGCTTCTTAGTAACTGGAAAAGACCAATAAACAATCACCAAATCTACACAAAAGTAAAAGAAAATAAAAGCTACACAAAATTATCAAAATCAAGCAATAAAAGCCCACCACCTTAAAACACAAAGGAAGGCAAGAAGAGAGTAAAAGTGAGACAACATAACAATATGAAAAACCAATATCCAACTGTGCTGTCTACAAAAACTCATTTTAAATTTAACTATATAATAGGCTGAAAGTGGAGAAGTAAAGAGATAAAAGCAGTGTTCCTGTTGTTATTACAAAAGGCCTTATACTTGGTAAATTAAAAATAATAGAGATTTATTTCTCACACTTCTGGAAGGTGAGAAGTTCAAGTTTAAAGTGTTGGTTCTGATGTTGGTTAAGGCTCACTCTCTTCTTCCAAGGTGACAACTTTTTGCTTCATCCTCACATGGTAAAAGGTGGGAGGGCAAAACGGGACTAGTTTACTCCTTTTAACCTCTTTCATAAGAGCACTAATCTCATTTATATGATGGCATATTCATGATTTCATCACCATCCAAAAGGCCTCACTTTTTAATACTATTGTATTTAGAATAAGTTCCAACACATGGCTTTTGGAAGGACACATGCGTTTAGACCACTGGCCACCCAAAATTCATGTCCTTCTCACATGAAAAATATGTGTATCCCATCCAGTATTATCAAGTTGTTCCAGCACTGGCTCAAAAATTTAAAGTCTGTTCTATCATCTTGGTATCAAGTAAATCATTTACAGGTGAGACGTAAAGGTGTATTTCATCCTGGGGTGAATTCCCCTCTCTGGGTGTGTACCTGTTAATCAAAGAAGTTATGTACTTTCAAAATACAGTGGTGGAATAGGCATAGAATATATGTTCCCATTTTCAAAACTAGAAAAGAAGAAAGTGGTAACTGCTCCCAAGTGACTCCAAAATCCAACAAGGAAAACAAAATTAATTTTTGTGGTTTGAGAACAATCTTCATTTTTGTCTTCCCAATTCATCATTCTTCTTTGACTCCTGCCTCTCAACACACTTAAGTGGAAGTTGGCACCCCAATAGTCCAGGCAACCCAACCCTCACAATTTTGCTGGGTGTAGCTCACACATCAGCTCTTATGAGTTGCAATTTCTTGCCTGCAGCTCTTACAGGCCAGAATCACAGGTTAGTGGCTCTAAAGTTCTGAAGTCTTGGGAGTGGCACTATACCCATGGCTCTACTTAGCATTGCCATAGTCAGGGTGCTCTGCAGTGGTCCCACACTTACAGCTTCACTAGGCATTGCCCTATTTGTGCTTTCTGCAGTAGTACCACACCTGTAGCAGTTCTCTGCCTGGGCCTCTAGGCTCTTGGGAACTTACTTTGAAATCTAGGTGGATACAGCCATGCCCCCTCAACTCTTGAACTATACACACCTGCACAGTTAGCACCACATAGATGTTGCCAAGGCTTATGCCCTGTACTATTGCAGGGGTGGGGCTCACCCTTTGCTTGCAAGATGGTATCTTATTGCTGTGTCTTCACGTAACAGAAGGCAGAAAGGCAAAAAGGGACCAGGGCACTTCTTTCAGGCTTTTTTAAAAGAGCACTGATTCCACATATGAGGGTGGAGCACTTAAGACTTAATCACTACCTAAAAAAGTTCCACCTGACAATAGTGTCACATTGTGTGCTAGGTTCCAACATATGAATTTTAAAGAGACACATACATTCAAACCATAGCAAAATTCATTCCATACAAATGGGAACCAAAAGAAATCAAGAGACACTATTTTTGTAATTAACTAGACTTTATTTTTTTGTCTTATTTATTTATTTATTTTCAAAGCTTCTTTCTTTTCTTTTTCTTTTCATTTCAGGATATTATGGGGGTACAAACATTTTGGTTACATGTTATGACTTTGCCTCATCCAAGCCAGGATTAGAGGCATGCCTTTCCCCCATACAATTCTCACTTCATCCATTGGTTGTGAGTTTACCCACCCCCACCCTCACAACCCCCAGTGTTTATTACTACCATGTGAGCACCTTAGTGTTGATCACTTATTGCCAATTTGCAGAGTAGGCTCAGGCAACAATCTCAGGCAACGCCCATCCCCCAGCCCAGAGACTTGACTTTTGCATGGCAGGGCAGGCCCCACCTTTGGAGGTGGGGAGAAAGGGGAGAAGCTATTTTCTGGACTGGGATGCGTGGTGGCCTAGGATGTGCGGTGGTCTCAGACAATGTTCTTCTCCCATATTATGCTGAAATAAAAAAAATAAATAAAAAATAACCAGACTTTAAATCAAAAACTGTCTCTAGAGACAAAAAGACATAATGATAAAGGGGTTAATTCAACAGGAATATATAGCTATATATATATGTATGTATCCCCAACATCAGAGCACATATATATAAAAAGAAAATATTGTCAGATCTGAAAATAAATGATAGCAATAATATAATAGTAAGAAACTTTAATACCCCACATTCGATAATAGATAGAACACACAGAAAGAAAATCAATAGTGAACTTGTATAATATTATGAATAAAATGGACTTAACAGATATATGCAGAACTTTCCATCCAACAGCATATAAATACACATTTATTTCAAGAGCACACAGAATGTTTTCCATGATAGGTCACATATTAGGTCATACAACAAATTTTAACAGATTTAAGAAGACTGACATCATCTTAATGACTTTAGATCAAATAGAATAAAATGAGAGAAATCAATAACAGAAAGAAAGGAGGGAATGCACAAATAGGTGAAAACTAAATAACACAATCTTGAACAACTACTGCATCAGTGAGGAAATCAAAAGAGAATTTCTAAAATATCAGGAGGAGAAGAAAAAAGGAAAACACAACACAACTTATGAGGTTCTGCAAAAGAAGTAAAAAGATGGAAGTTTATAGTGATAAACACATACATTCACAAAGAAATGAATCTAAAATAAACAACTTAATTTTACACTTCAAGGAAATATAAAATAAAGAACAAATAAAACAAATGTTATCAGAAGCCAGCAAATAACAAAGATAAGATCATAAATACATTACATAGAAAATTGGAAAGCTATAGGAAAAAAAATCAAAGAGTTTTTTAAATAAATAAACAAAAATCAACAAACTCTTAGTAAGACAAAGGACAAAAGAGAATGTTTAAGTAAGTAAAATCAAAAATTAAAGCTGAGTTTGTTTTCCATTCTTGTGATACTTCACTTAGGATAATAGTCTCTAGTTCCAACCAGATTGTTACAAAAGGTATTAATTCTTTATGGATGAGTGGTACTCCATGATATACATATACCACATTTTATTAATCTACTCATGAATTGATGGGCACTTAACAAACACCAGATGTACTCACCGTTAAATTGAAACTAACTGAACAGCACTCATGTGCACAGTAGGAAGTAAAATTCAACAGAAATCAAGCATGTGGGAGGGAGGAGGATGGGATGGGTCACATCATACTTAATGTGTACAATATACACTATCTGGGTTATGGGCACACTTATAACTTTGTCTCAAGCAGTACAGAAGCAATCCATGTAGCCAAAACATTTGTATCCCCAAAATATTCTGAAATAAAAAAATGAAAAGGGAAACATTATAACTAAACATAGAGAAATATAGAGGATCATGAGGGACTGTTATAAACATTTATATTCCCAAAATTGAATAACCTAGAGAAGTGGATAAATTTCTAGAAATATATACACTATTAAGAATGAATCAAGAAGAAATAGAAAGCCAGAACCAACAAACAACAAATAAGCAGATTGAAATAGTAGTCAAAAACTCCCAATGAAGAAAGTCCAAGATGAGATGCCTTCATGGCTAAATTCTACCAATCATTCGAAGAAGAATTGATACCAATGCTTCTGAATATTTTGCAAAAAAATAGAAGTAAAAGGAATATTTCTAAACTCATTTAATGAGGCCACTGTCACCTTGACAACAAAGCCAGTAAAAGATAGCAAAGGAAAAGGAAACAACAGACCAATATCTCTGATGAACGTAGAATGTAATAGTCTTCAATAAAATAATAGCAAACTATATTCAGTGACATATGAAAAGAGTATACACTGTAACTGACCAGGAGTTGTCTTGAAGATGCAAGGTTGGTTTACTATATGCAAATAAATAAATTTGATACACCACATTAACAGAATAACAGGTAAAAAACACATGATATTTTCAATAGAATTGAGCATTTGACAAAGTTTAACAGTCTTTCATGATAAAAACTCTCAAAAGAATAGGTACAGAAGGAATATTCATTAATAAAAGTATTCATGAAAAGCCCCAAATAACATCATAATCAATGGGGAAAAACTGAAATATGTAACTCTAAGATTTAGTACAAGACATGTATGCACACTCTCACCATTCTCATTCAAAGTATTACTGTAAATTATAATAACAGCAATCAGGCAAGAAAAAAGGAATAAAAGGCATCCAAATTGGCCGGGCGCGGTGGCTCACGCCTGTAATCCTAGCACTCTGGGAGGCCGAGGCGGGTGGATCGCTCGAGGTCAGGAGTTCGAGACCAGCCTGAGCAAGAGTGAGACCCCGTCTCTACTAAAAATAGAAAGACACTATATGGACAACTAAAAATCTATATAGAAAAAATTAGCCGGGCATAGTGGCGCATGCCTGTAGTCCCAGCTACTCGGGAGGCTGAGGCAGTAGGATCGCTTAAGCCGAGGAGTCTGAGGTTGCTGTGAGCTAAGTTGACGCCACGGCACTCACTCTAGCCTGGGCAACAAAGTGAGACTCTGTCTCAACAAAAAAAAAAAAAAAAAAAATTGGAAAGGAAGAAGTAAAATTGTCCTTGTTTGCAGATGATATGATCTTTTATGTAGAAAACCTTAAAGCATTATGGTAAGATGTTTCGAATTAATAAATGAATTCAGTAAAGCAGGACAATATCAGCCTAAAAACTCAGCTGTATTTCTTTATATCAATAACCATCTATCTAAAAAATAAGTTAAAAAAAAAAAACCCTTCTCTGATTCGCATATATTCCCTCCAAAACTCAGGAGTTGCCAATTTGATGCTATTAAGATATGGAGACTAAGAGATGGTTAGGCAAAAAGGACTCTTACTACATGACAGGAAATAGATTTCCTTATTAAAGGGCTTGACAGATAAAGTGGTTTCTCTCTTGCCCTCCCATTCTAACATGTGAAAACACAGCAAGATAGCCATCACCAGAAACCAGTTCCTTAATCTTGGACTTTCAAGCCTCCAGCAGTGTGAGAAAATAAATTTATGTTATTTATGTATCACCCAGTCTCAGGTATTTTGTTGTAGCAACACAAATTAACTAAGGCAGAAACTGGCATCAGAAGTGATGTGTTCCTGTAACAAATACCTGAAAATGTGGAAGTGGCATTGAAAGTGAGTAATGAGTAGAGGCTTGAACAGTTTTGAAGTACATGCTAGAAAAAATACTGTATTCCCATGAATGGAGCATTAAAGGCAATTCTGCTGAGGGCTCAGAAGAAGAGAACTGTAGGGTGAGCCTCATTCTTCTTTTTTTTTTTTTTTATTTCGGCTTATGATGGGGATACAAAAGTTCAGGTGATATATATTGCCCGTGCCCCCCCATCCCCCCCGAGTCTGAGTTTCAAGCATGTCCATTCCCCAGACAGTGTACTTGCACTCATCACGTAGGTATACACCCATCCCCTCCCCCCACCCCCATCCCCCCCAGGCAGAAATTCAAATGTGTCCAATCACCAGAAAGTGCGCATTGCACTCATCAAGTAGGTATACACCCATCCCCTCCCCCCAGCCCCCACCTCTGTCCGATACCCAATTGGTATTATTCCCAAATGTGCACTTAGGTGTTGATCAGGGAAACCAGTTTGCTGGTGAGTTACATGTGGTGCTTATTTTTCCATTCTTGGGATACTGCACTTAACAGAATGGGTTCCAACTCTCTCCAGGAGAACCAAAGAGATGCCATATCATCATTATTTCTTATAGCTGAGTAATACTCCATGGTACACATATACCACAATTTACTAATCCACTCATGTATTGATGGGCATTTGGGTTGTTTCCACATCTTTGCAATTGTGAATTGTGCTGCTATGAACATTCGGGTGCAGGTGTCTTTTTTATAGAATGACTTTTGTTCTTCTGGGTAGATGCCCAATAATGGGATTGCTGGATTGAATAGTAGGTCTACTTGTATCTGTTTAAGGTATCTCCATATTGCTTTCCACAGGGGCTGTACTAGTTTACAGTCCCACCAGCAGTGTATCCTGTATCTCCGCATCCACACCAACATGTGTTGTTTTAGGACTTTTTGATAAAGGCCATCCTCACTGGAGTTAAGTGATATCTCATTGTGGTTTTGATTTGCATTTCCCTGATGATTAGAGATGTTGAACATTTTTTCATATGTTTGTTAGCCATTTTTGTATCTTCTTTTGAAAAATTTCTATTCATGTCCTTTGCCCACTTTTTGATAGGGTTATTCGGTTTTTTCTTACTGATTTTCCTGAGTTCTAAATAGATTCTTGTTATCAGTCCTTTATCTGATGTGTAGTATGCGACAATTTTTTCCCATTCTGTAGGTTGTCTGTTTACTCTTGTAATTGTTTCTTTGGCTGTGCAGAAGCTTTTTAATATATTATAGCTTCTCAACATTGGCCAACTGAATGGCCCATAATTAATGCCCCTGTTATGGTTCAGGATGTCGGAGGTAATCAAATACCCAATTTAAGTGCCTTTCATCTTACATGTTAAGGACCAGAAGGTAAACATGCCAATATCCAACCTTTTGTTATGAATATTCCCTTCTCCTTATGGGGAAGAGATTTACTTCAACAGTGGGAACTACAACTTTCTATTCCCCCTTTTCAGGAGGGGCCACTGCTCTAATCCAACCTTTAAAACTACAGTGGAAAACAAATAAACTGGTATGGATTGAGCAGTGGCCCATTAAAGCTGAAAAAACTTTTACATCTCAAGGAACTCGCTCAAGAACAGTTAAAAGCTGATCATATAGGAGAATCCAGTAGTCCTTAGAATACTCCCTATCTTTGTTATCCCTGAAAAATCTGGAAAATGGAGACTATTGCATTATCTTAGAGCTATTAATGCTGTTTTGAAACCTCTGGGCCCTTTACAACCTGGATTACCCTCCCCAGTTAGGATCCCAGAAAATTGGCCATTAATAGTTATAGATTTTAAAAACTGTTTCTTTACTATTTCCCTACATCCCGATGATAAAGAAAAATTTTTCTTTATGGTACCTGTAATAAACAATCAAGAATCAGTAGCCAGATATCAGTGGAAAGTTCTGCCTCAGAGAATGATGAATAGCCCTACCATCTGTCAATATTTTGTTTATAAAGCTCTATAGCCTGTTAGACAGATGTTTCCAAATATGAAAATATTAAATTATATGGACAATATCTTACTTGCTGCAGCTACCACAGAGGAAGTTGACCAAACCTATAAGATAGTAACTCAAGATACTCATGAACAGGGATCACATATAACAGCAGAAAAAGTACAAACTTCTACTCCATGGAAATATTTAGGTTATATTGTAACACACAGAAGTATTCACCCACAATTTACAAAAATAAATATTCCTCAACCTCTCACTTTAAACTCTTTAGAATAACTACTAGAACAAATGAATTGGGTACATTCCCAATTCCTGGGTATTAATAAAGAGGAATTAATACCTTTATTTAATACTTTAACAGGTAACTCAGACTCTGAACAAGTATTACAGGAATTATCATTAGTGGAGAAAAAATTACAAGGTTGTTTCTTATCTAGAATTAATGCATCTTATCCCATCAATTTTTTTTCTCTTTAATACCAAACATAGCCCACCTGACTTGTTAGGACAGTTTATAACTGAGTTACGTTGTTTAGAATAGATAATTTTAGGCCACACTTATAAAGTACTTTTAATAAAGTTACAGACATGTTAGCTCATATTATACAAAAAGAAAGGGCAGGCTGCATTCAGCTTTTGGGTTATGACCCAGCAAGCATATATTTTCCTTTAAACCAACAAAATTTAGATACTTTATGTATTTTTTTGACTATATAAATTTTATTTATTTATTTATTTCAGCATATTATGGGGGTACATAAGTTTAGGTTACGTATATTGCCCTTGCCCCCACCAACTTCCCCGAGCCAGAGATTCAAGCATGTCCATCCACCAGGAAGTGCGCATCACACTCATTATGTATGTATACACCCCTCCCCTCCCCCCCCACACATCTTCCCGACACCCAATTAATGTTATTCCTAAATGTGCTATTAGGTGATGATCAGTGAAACCAATTTGATGGTGAGTACATGTGGTGCTTATTTTTCCATTCATGGGATAGTTCACTTAGTAGAATGGGTTCCAACTCTATCCAGGAGAACATAAGAGATTCTCTATCTCCATTATTTCTTATAGCTGAGTAGTACTCCATGGTATACATATACCACATTTTATGAATACACTCATGTATTGATGGGCACTTGGGTTGTTTCCACATCTTTGTAATTGTGAATTGTGCTGGTATAAACATTCTAATGCAGATGTCTTTTTTATAGAATGTCTTTTGTTCTTTTGGGTAGATACCCAATAATGGGATTGCTGGATCAAATGGTAGGTCTACTTGTATCTGTTTAAGGTATCTCCATACTGCTTTCCACAAAGGTTGCACTAGTTTGCAGTCCCATCAGCAGTGTATGAGTGCTCCTGTCTCTCCATGGCAATATTTATTGTTTTGGGGTTTTTTTTTTTTTTTTTTTTTTTTTTTTTTTTTTTTTTAGACAGAGTCTCACTCTGTTGCCCAGGCTAGAGTGAGTGCCGTGGCGTCAGCCTAGCTCACAGCAACCTCAAACTCCTGAGCTCAGGCGATCCTACTGCCTCAGCCTCCCGAGTAGCTGGGACTACAGGCATGCACCACCATGCCCGGCTAATTTTTTCTATATATATTTTTAGCTGTCCATATAATTTCTTTCTATTTTTAGTAGAGATGGGGTCTCGCTCTTGCTCAGGCTGGTCTCGAACTCCTGAGCTCAAACGATCCGCCCACCTCGGCCTCCCAGAGTGCTAGGATTACAGGCGTGAGCCACCGCGCCCGGCCTGTTTTGGGGGTTTTTGATAAAGGCCATCCTCACTGGAGTTAAGTGATATCTCATTGTGGTTTTGATTTGCATTTCCCTGATGATTAGAGATGTTGAGCATTTTTTCATATGTTTTTTGGCCATTCTTCTGTCTTCTTTTGAAAAATTTCTATTCATGTCCTTTGCCCACTTTTTGATAGGGTTGTTTGATTATTTTTCTTGCTGATTTTCCTGAGTTCTAAATAGATTCTACCTATCAGTCCTTTATTGGATGTGTAGCATGCGAAAATGTTTTCCAATTCTGTAGGTTGTCTGTTTACTCTCATGACTGTTTCTTTGGCTGTGCAGAAGCTTTTTAATTTAATCAGGTCCCATTTATTTATTTTTGTTGTTGCTGTGACTGCCTTTGGGATCTTCTTCATAAAGTCTTTGCCTACACCAATGTCTATAAGAGTGTTTCCCACATATTCTTCTAGAATTTCAATAGTTTCACACCTAAGGTTTAAGTCTGTTATCCACCGTGATTTGATTTTTGTGAGAGGTAAAAGGTGTGGGTCCTGTTTCAGTCTTCTACATGTGGCTATCCAGTTTTCCCAGCACCATATATTGAACAAGGTTTCTTTTTTTATTTTTTTATTTTTTAAGAATTACAGTTTAGTTTCTTGAATGCACTATATTATCTACTTAAGTATATTATTTACAATAACTTTGGAAGTTTCCTTCCAGATCGTGCACTGTTTCTGTTTCTTTTTTTTTATTTCAGCATATTATAGGGGTACAAAAGTTTAGGTTATGTATATTGCCCTTGTCCCTCCACACCCCAAAGTCAGAGCTTCAAGCATGTCCTTTCCCCAGACAGTGCACATCGCACTCAGTGAACAAGGATTCTTTTCCCCAGCATATGTTTTTGTCTGCTTTGTCAAAGATTAGATGGCTATATGAGGATAGTTTTATATCTGGATTCTCAGTTCTGTTCCACTCGTCTGTGTCCCTGTTCTTGTGCCAGTACCAAGCTGTTTTAATAACCACAGCTTTGTAGTATAGTTTGAAGTCTGGTAAATTAATACCTCCCATTTCGTGCTTATTGCCTAAAATTTCTTTTGCTAAATGGGATCTTCTCTCATTCCTTACAAAGCGTAAAAATATTTTTTTTTATATCTGTGAAAAATGATGTTGGCAATTTAATAGGGATTTCATTGAATCTGTAGATCACTTTGGGTAGTATAGACATTTTAACAATGTTGATTCTTCCCATCCACGAGCATGGTATGCTTTTCCATCTGTTTACGTGCTCTGCGATTTCCTTCCTCAGTGTTTCATTGTTCTCCCTTTAGAGGTCTTTTACCTCCTTTGTTAAATATATTCGTAGGTATTTTATTTTCTTTGTTGCTATTGTGAAGGGTGTTGAGTCCTTAATTTGTTTTTCCATTTGAGTGTTATTGGCATATATGAATGCCTCTGATTTGTGTGTATTGATTTTGTATCTTGAGACTCTACTGAATTCATTTATCAGTTCCAGGAGTGTCTTGGTTGAATCTTTGGGGTTTTCTAGATATAATATCATATCATCTGAAAAGAGTGAGAGTTTGATCACTTCTGTCCCTATTTGGACACCCTTGATTCTGCTGTCTTGCCTGATTGCTCTCTCAATGACTTCCAGCACTATGTTGAAAAGTAATGGGGACAGTAGGAAACCTTGTCCGGTTCCAGTTATAAGTGGGAATGCTTTCAGTTTTTCCCCATTCAGTATGATGTTGGCTGTGGGTTTGTCATTTATGGCTTGTATCAATTTTAGATAGGCCCTGTCTATGCCTATTTTGTTAATTGTTCTTATCATAAAAAGGTGTTGAATTTTGTCAAATGCTTTTTCTGAATCTATTGAGAGGATCATATGGTCTTTATTAGCACATGATTTAAATTGACAATGTGCTCTTTCAGATTACCTTGGACAATTGCTAATTCATTATCCTTTATCCAAATTATTACAATTCTTTCAAACTATTCCTATCACCTTACCTAATATTTTACAATCTACTCCTGTCATAGGTGCTATGACCATCTTCACAGACGGCTCTGGCAAAAGAGGCAAAGCAGCCATACCTTGGAAAGATGCCAAATGGAATTACTTATATAAAAACGGTTTCCAATCCACTCAACAATCTGAAATTGGAACATTAATACTAGCATTAAATACCTGTCCTAACATTCCTATCAACATTATTAGTGATTCTCAGTACACTGTACATGCTCTCAAAAACCTTGATAACTCCTTTATTAAGGACATAGCTAACAAAACTTTACTACATTTATTTATTAATTTACATACCCTATTTTCTAAATGATGTCATCCATTTTTTATTACACATATTAGATCACATACCTTGGCCGGGCGCGGTGGCTCACGCCTGTAATCCTAGCACTCTGGGAGGCCGAGGCGGGTGGATCGCTCGAGGTCAGGAGTTCAAGACCAGCCTGAGCAAGAGTGAGACCCCGTCTCTACTAAAAATAGAAAGAAATTATATGGACAACTAAAATATATATATACAAAAAATTAGCCAGGCATGGTGGCGCATGCCTGTAGTCCCAGCTACTCGGGAGGCTGAGGCAGTAGGATCGCTTAAGCCCAGGAGTTTGAGGTTGCTGTGAGCGAGGCTGACGCCACGGCACTCACTCTAGCCCGGGCAACAGAGTGAGACTCTGTCTCAAAAAAAAAAAAAAAAAAAAGATCACATACCTCCTTATCTGGGCCACTTACAGATGGCAATAATTTTGTAGACAATATTGTATCTAACCAATAAAGTCTCCTTGCCCAAGATACTATAGCCTTTCAGCAGATATGCTTAGATCATGACTTCTTTCATCAAAATGCTAAGACATTGAAAAAACTTTATCCCATTACTCTAGCTCAAGCAAAACCTATTATTAAAACTTGTCCTAATTGTCAACAATTATCTTTGTCTCCTATAACAATGGATCCTGGAGTAAACCCATGAGGGCAATTTCCAAATGATATTTTGCAAACTTATAGTACACAATTACCTTATTTTTGGATGTCTTACATGCATGTTACTATTGATATACATTCAGGCTTCATTCATGCAACGCCCTTGTCAGGACAACCTAGCCGTCATGTTATCCAACATATGTTGGAAACACTCAAAGTTTTAGGATTACCTAAAATTATCAAAATGGACAATGGCCCTTGCTATTTATTGAAAAAATATAAATATACACTTCAAAATTGGAAAATTAAACATATCACAGGTATACCCTACAATTGTTCTGGGCAAGCTCTAGTAGATGTGCACAATGTACCTTAAAAACTTATCTATTAAAAAAAGGGGGCAGAGCAAGGGACTATCACCTAGAGAACAAATAGCTAAAACTGTATTTGCTTTAAATTTTCTTAATATTGGAGATGATGGCTATACTGCTATGGATCGTAGATTGGGAAAACATAATTCTAATCAATTAAATCAAAAGAAAGTGTTAGTTAAAGACTGGGTTAATAATTCATGGCAAGGACTTTTTCCTGTATTTTTTATAGTTTTTTTTTCATTGCAACATATTATGGGGGTACATAAGTTTAGGTTACGTATTTGCCCTTGCCCCTCCCCCACTTCCCTGAGCCAGAGCTTCAAGCATGTCCATCCACCAAACAGTGCGCATCGCACTCATTATGTATGTATACACCCATCCCCTCCCCCTGACATCTGCCCAACACCCGATTAATGTTATTCCTAAATGTGTGCTTAGGTGATGATCAGTGAAACCAATTTGATGGTGAGTACATGTGGTGCATTGACATGGAGCAGAGGTGCAGTTTCTGTCTCTCAAGAAACAGGTTCAGAGTGAGTCCCTACAGAAATTATGATGCTATACCATGAGCTAGAGAACACCAGACAGCCCCATCCCACAGGTGATGAATCTTACCTTGGAGCAACAAAGGACAACATTGACCAGGACAAGACAGGCTCCTGACATGACCTGGGGACAATTGAAAAGGCTTGATCAAAAGGCGGTAACAATAATTAGAAAGGCTGGGGCTGCCCTGACAGCAGAAAATAGATTTTTGGCATATTTGGCTATCATAGGCAAGGCTTCTGAACAGGTAGGACAGTGGTTTCTACTCCTAGAATGGTCATTGCTGTCTTCAGCAGGTGCCACCATTTATTGGAGTCATTTATTGAACCAACCTTTATTTCATGTACTTACATGGTGGGATTTAGCTCCTCCTTTGTCTTCTAATGACACAGGGTGGACTGCTGGCATTTGGCTACCATCATCAGGATTATTAACGTCACATACTGAATGGTTACATAATAATAATTCCATACTATTTACTGCCAGCAACCCTCCTATTTGTTTTTCCACCTTATCAAATGTTGAGGGTTGTATGCAAATTATTCCTCAAGAATATTTATATTAGGTTGTTAGAGAAGGAATAAAGGCCTAAGAGTGGCAACAATACAGCTAATTTAACCTTTGTCTCTGCTTTAAGTGTAAATACAATAATAAATATCAATGCTACAACTTTTACTCCTGATATTCACATTTGCAGATGAAAAAGAGATTGGAAATACAAATTTTATTCAATACAATGGGTCCCATGTAGAAGCGAATATTCCAGAGGATTAACTTTGTTTAATAAAGGAACTATATGGGATTGGGGACCCCACAAGGAACTACATTCTTTGGGTAAAGAATTGGAATTTGGCTGCCCATCTAATCATTCAATTACGTGGAGTGAACATGGATTGACAGGTCCCATCCTATCCATACCAAAATATGGAGAATGGGGTTGTCATTTTTAATCGTGTATTATCCACTGGCATTCGTGCACTGTCTTTAAGCAATCATGTCAGTGATGGTTTATAACACTCACCCTTATGTTTTCTTTTTGAGATAAAACCTCCTAATATAACTCAACTTAATACTTATTATAATATTTCTTGTGAGAGTCCTTCTTGGTATAGTTCTTGTATTATGTTGTGAAATATTACTAATCTTAATATCACTTATATATTTATATTAAAAAGAAGAGCACAAGCTTGGGTTCCTGTTAATTTAACAAGGACATGGCAAGTAGAATCTTCCTTACAGGTCTTACAATCTGCCTTAACAAAAATTAGACCCAAACGTTTCCTGGCTACTCTTACTGCTTCCTTAGTTTCAGCTATTAATATCCTTACTACTGCAACAGTGGCTGAGTCAGTAGGTATGGCAGCTGTAGTGGAAGCAGTTCTGGTAAACATTGCGCATCAAATGCAAGAACAAACTGAATTTGATGAAGGCATATTGGCTAGACTACAAACCTTGAAGCAGCTATAGAATGGGTTGGAGACCAACAGGAAGCATTTATTACTAGTCAAGGCCTACAATATGATTGAGAATATTGCACACAGTGTGTTACAAACTTACCATATAACAAATCCACTTATCCTTGGAACGTGGTAAAATTTAATCTTCAAGGGGCCTTCAAATCTCATTTAGAATGTCAAGTACTACAATTAGAAAATCAACTCTAAAATCAAATACAACAGCTCCATTCAAATTTACAAACAGATACTTTACAACAGCTACAAGATAGTTTTGCTAGGTTAAACACCAAAAAATGGGTTACAGGACTTAATATTAGAATTTGGGTCATGGCTGGAATTATCATACTCTTTTGTTTTCTGTTTCTAACAATCTGCAAACAACTGATTTCTATGACTCACCACATGGCTGTACACAAGCAGAAGCTGGATGCTTACATGGCCTTCAATATCTACCACCAAGAACAATTTGATCATAATAAGAAAGGGAGAGACGTAGAGGATGTTAGAGAAGGCATAAAGGCCTGGGTAAAGGGACTGTGAGAAAGGTATATATCCGACAGTCCTGCAAACAGGACTTGGGACATGAATGGTTATTAGCCAGCTGCACACATCAGGCTTTGGAATGTATGCACGCATGACTGATGGTCGGTCCCTACCCTTTTCTTTATGGCCTTAATTAACAACAAGGAAATAACAAAATAATTATAAGTTTAATGTATATCATAAACAGACTTGTTTAGAACAATGTGCTTACTATATGACACCAAAGATTTTATCTATATGTTCTTTACTGTAAACACATATACCTTTCCCTACTATAAATATGGAGATTTGGAGAGGTTCGAGAGCTCTTTGAAAGGAAAAAAGTCTCTCCTCGTCCTTCAGCCTGAGATT
Source organism: Eulemur rufifrons (assembly GCF_041146395.1). Lineage (NCBI taxonomy): Eukaryota > Metazoa > Chordata > Mammalia > Primates > Lemuridae > Eulemur > Eulemur rufifrons. The sequence continues at coordinate 83,509,123 of NC_091012.1, read as the reverse complement.
GTGGTCTGGAGCATTCTTCGTTGCGCCATGACACTCGTAGAGATGCTGGATGATTTCTACATAGAAGCTCCTCAACAAATTAAAAATAAAACTACCATATGACTCAGCAGCCAATCCTCTGGGTGTATAGCCAAAGGAAATAAAACTAGCACCTTATAGAGAGATCTCACTCCCATGGCCATTGCATCATTACTCACAATAGCCTATATATGCAAACAACCTAAATGTCCTTTAATGGATAAAAACTTTGTGAGATACACACACACACACACACACACGCAGAAGAATATTATTTAGCTTTAAAAAAGAAGTAGAAAATGCCATTTACAACAATGTAGATGAACCTGGAGAACATTGTGCTAAGTAAAATAAGCCAGACAGAGAAAGAAAACTGCGTTATCTCTCTTATATGTGTAATCTAAAAACAAACAAAAAAAACTGTGGAATATGTAGGAAAAGAGAGTATAATGGTGATTATCAGGGGTGGAGAGAGGGAGAAAATGGGAAAATGTAGGTCAAAGGGTACAAACTTGCAGTTTTGTAGGATAAAAAGTCCATAGATCAAATGTGCCGCAGGGGGAGTATAGTTGATAATATTATGTTGTTTACTGAAAAGTAGTTTAAGAGAGTACATTTTAGGGGCCCTTACTACCAAAACAAAGTGATGTGGGAGGTTTGTGGAAATGCTATTTTGGTCAACTGTAATAATCATTTCACTATATTTATATACATATAAAACAGTATGTTTTATATTTTAAATGTAAGCAAACAAAGAAGAAAGGAAGGAAGAAATGGAAGGAGGGAAGAAATGGAATGTTTGATGGAATTCACATGTGATGCCTTCTGGTCCTGATCTTTTCTTTGTTGGGAGGTTTTTTTGTTCTTTATTCAATCTCTCCTTTTCTTTCTTTCTTTTTTTTTTTTTTTTTTTTTTTTTTTTTTGAGACAGAGTCTCGCTTTGTTGCCCGGGCTAGAGTGAGTGCCATGGCGTCAGCCTAGCTCACAGCAACCTCAAACTCCTGGACTTAAGCGATCCTACTGCCTCAGCCTCCCGAGTAGCTGGGACTACAGGCATGCGCCACCATGCCCGGCTAATTTTTTGTATATATATATATATTTTAGTTGTCCATATAATTTCTTTCTATTTTTAGTAGAGACGGGGTCTCACTCTTGCTCAGGCTGGTCTCGAACTCCTGACCTCGAGCGATCCACCCGCCTCGGCCTCCCAGAGTGCTAGGATTACAGGCGTGAGCCACCGCGCCCGGCCCCTTTTCTTTCTTTCTTTCCTCCCTTCCTTCTTTCCCTTCCCTCCCCTCCCCTCCCTTCTCCTTCTCCCTCCCCCTCCTCCTCACCTCCCCCTCCTCCTCCCCCTCCCCTTCCTTCCTTCCTTCCTTCCTTCCTTCCATCTTTCTTTCTTTCTTTCTTTCTTTCTTTCTTTCTTTCTTTCTTTCTTTCTTTCTTTTCTTCTTTCTTTTATTTCCTTTCTTTCTTTTGGTATTTGTTCAGGCTTTCTATTTATCCTTGATTCTGTCTTTGTAGGTTGTATTAATATCTTTCAAGGAATTCATTTCTTTTCTTCTAGGTTGTCCATTTTGTTGGCATGTAACTGTTTATAATAGTCCCTTGTGATATGTTTTATTTCTGTGGAGTCAGTTGCAAAGTCTCTTCATTTCTGATTTTATTTACTTGAATCTTCTCTCTTTCTTCTTAGTCTATTAATACATAAGATTTTCTCCATTTTGTTGATCTTTTCATAAAATCGACTCTCATGTTCATTTATTTTTACTATCCTTTTTGTTCTATTCTCTATTTAATGTATTTCTGCTCTAATATTTATTATTTCCTGCTTTCTGTTAACTATGGGTTTAGTTTCTTTTCTTTCTTTCTTGTTCCTTGAAGTGTAAAGTCATTTATTTGAGAACTTTCTTCTTTTCAATGGAGACATTTATTGCTATAAACTTTCCTGTTAGTACTTTTTTTTACCAAAGATATGTTCATTTTTATGTACTTATGAATATGTCCATTTACATTTATTATTGATATATAGATTAATATCATTGTATTTGGGAAAGATATTTAGAACGGTTTCTAATTTCTTAAATTTTTAGGACTTTTTCTGTTTTCTAGCATGTGATCTAGCATGGGGAGTGTCTTGTGCACTTGAGAAGAATATGTATTCTTCTGTTGTTGGGCAGAATGTTCTCTATTTGTCTATTAAGGCAATTTGTTCTATAGTGTTGTTCAAGTCGTCTGATCTCTTGATTTTTTGTCTGAATTATTTATCCATTATTGAAGTGAGGTCTTGATGTATCTTTCTGTTATTGTAAGAGATAGTAGTATTACTGCCTTTTATGATAGTTTATGTGATAGTTTTTTGACTAAAGTTTATTTTATCTGATATAAGTGTAGCCACCCTTGCTCTATTTTGGCTACCATTTGTATGGAATATATCTTTGTATTCTTTCACTTTTAGTTTATGTGTCTTTAAAATGAATCTCATGTAGAAATCATATACTTGGATCCTGTAGTTTATCCATCCAGCCACTTTATATATTTGATTGGTGAGTTCAATTTATTTATGTTTAAAGTAATTATTGATAGGGAATGGACACCATTGCATTTTTATATATTTAGTTTGATTTATATAAATTTGTGGAGTACAAGTGAAATTTTATTACATATGTAGAGTATATAGTGGTCAAGTAAAGGCTTTCAGGGTGTACATTACCCAAACAACATACATTACATCCATTAATTAATTTTTCATCATCTATCTCCCCTTCCACCATTCTTCTGAGACTCCATTTTCTATCATTCCACTCTCTACATCCGTGTGTACACGTTTGTAGCACCCACTTATGAGTGAGAACAACTTTTATTTGTATTCCTGTGTCTGGAATATTTCACTTAAGATAATGACCTTTAGTTCCATCTACATTGCTACAAAAGTCATTATTGCATTCTTTTAATGGCTGAGTAGTATTTCATTCTGTATATATGCCACATTTTCTTTATCCATTTATCCATTGATGGACACTTATATTGATCTGTGCTATTGTGAATGGTGTTGCAATAAATATATGAGTACAGGTATCTTTTTGATATAACAATTTATTTTCCTTTGAGTAGATACCCAGTAGTGGGATTGCTGAAACTTTGGGATTCCTGAATCTGGATTTCCATTTCCCTCACCAAAATTGGGATATTTTCAGTCATTGTTGATTTATTTAATTATTTATTGTTGGTTCAGAATAGTTATTTAATATAGTATATGCACATAAAACTGTTAATTGCTTGACATTGCTAATTTAGATTTTTTTGTCATTTCCACTTTTTTTTAAATTTCAGAATATTACAGAGCTACAAATGATTTAGTTACATGTATTGCTTTTGTACTGCTTAAGTCAAAGTTATAAGTGTGCCCATGACTCAGATAGTCTACATTCTACCTGTCAGGTATGATTTTACCCATCCCCTTCTCTCCCCTCCCACCTGCATGATTTCCATTGAGTTTTAGTTCCATCTGTGCACATGAGTACTGATCGGTTATTACAATTTAATAGTGAGGACATGTGGTGTTTGTTTTTCCATTCTTGTGAATACTTCACTTAGGATCATGATCTCCAGTTCCATCCAGATTGTTGCAAAAGGTATTAATTTATATTTTTATGGATGTTAGTGCTCCATTGTGTACATATACTGCATTTTATTAATCCACTCATGAATTGATGGTCAATTGGGTTGATTCCACATCTTTGCAATTGTGAATTGTGCTTCAATAAATGTTCTACTGCAAGTGTCTTTTTGATAAAATAACGTGTTTTTCCTGTGGGAAAATGCCCAGTACTGGGATTGATGGATCAAATGGTAGGTCTATTTTTAGTTCTTTGACGAATCTCCATACTATTTGCCATAGAGGCTGCACTAGTTTGTAGTCCCAACAACAGTGTATAAGTGTTCCTTTCTCTCTGCATCCATGCAGGCATCTATTGTTTTGGTATTTTTTGATAGAAGCCACTCTCACTGGAATTAGGTTATATTTCATTGTGGTTTTAATGTTAATTTTTCTGATGATTAGTGACATTGAACATTTTTTCATATGCTTATTGGCCATTTATCTTCTTCTTCTTCTTCTTTTTCTTCTTCCTCCTCCTCTTTTTTTTTTTTTTTTTTTTTTGAGACAGAGTCTCACTCTGTTGCCCAGGTTAGAGTGCCATGGCATCAGCCTAGCTCACAGCAACCTCAAACTCCTGGGCTCAGGTGATCTTTCTGCCTTAGCCTCCCGAGTAGCTGGGACTACAGCAGGCATGCACCACCATGCCTGGATAATTTTTTCTATATATTTTTAGTTGTCCAGCTAATTTATTTCTATTTTTAATAGAGACAGGGTCTCACTCTTGCGCAGGCTGGTCTCGAACTCCTGAGCTCAAACCATCCACCTGCCTCTGCCTCCCAGAGTGCTAGGATTATAGGCGTGAGCCACTGTGCCTGGCCTAGTCTATCTTCTTTTGAAAAGCTTCTGTTCATGTCTTTTGACCACTTTTTAATGGGGTTCTTTTTTTATTTCTTGCTGATTTGCTTGCGTTATTTGTAGATTCTGGTTATTAGCCCTGTATCAAATGTATAGCAAGGAAATATTTTTTTTCCCCATTCTGTAGGTTGACTGTCTGTTCTGTTGATTGTTTCCTTGGCTCTTTAGAAAACATTTAATTTAATCAAGTCCCATTTATTTGCTTTGGTTGTTGCTATGATTGCCCTTGGGGTCTTATTCATAAATTTTGGCACAGACCAATATCTAGAAGAGCGTTTCCAAGATTTTCTTCTAGAATTCTTATGGTTTCATGTTTTAGATTTAAGTCCATTATTCATTCCACCTTGAATTATTTTTGTGAGTGGTGAGAGATATGGATCCTGTTTCAATCTTCTACATGTGGCTATCCGATTTTCCCAGCACCATTTATTGAATAGGGATTCTTTTCCACAGTGTATATTACTGTCTACTTGGCCAAAGATCTGATGGCGATATGTGTATGGTTTTATATCTATGTTCTCTGTTCTGTTCCATTGATCTATGTCTCTATTTTTGTGCAGTATTATGTTGTTTTTGTTACTATAGCCTTGTAGTATTACTTAAAGTCTGGTAAAGTGATGCCTATAGATTTGTTCTTTTACTTTAGGTTGCTTTGGCTATTGGCATTCTTTTCTGGTTCCAAATGAAACTTAGAATTATTTTTTCTAGAACCAGAAAAAATGATCTTGGTATTTTTATGGGGATTGCATTGAATCTGTAAATCACTTTGGGTAATATGGACATTTTAACAATGTTGATTTTGCCAATCCATGAGCATGGTATGATTTTCCATTTGTTTACATCATCTGCAATTTCTTTCCTCAGTGATTCATAGTTCTCTTTGTTGAGACCTTTCTCCTCTTGGGTTAAATACAGTCTTACATATTTTCTTTTCTTTGTATCTATTGTGAAAGGTATTGAATCTTTGATTTGATTCTCACCGTGACTGCTGTTGGTGTATAGTATTTGTATACATTAGTTTTGTAGCCTCAGACTTTGCTGAATTTATTTATCGATTCCAGGAGTCTCTTGGTGGAATTTTTGGTTTTTCTAAATAGAAGATCATATCATCAGCAAAGAACAATAGTTTAACTTCCTCTTTCCCCATTTGGATACCCTTAATTTCCTCCCCTTGCCTGATTGTTCTGCCCAGAGCTTCTAGTACTATGTTGAAGACAAGTGGTGACAGTGGATGCCCTTGTCTTGTTCTAGTTCTGAGTGACAATGCTTTCAACTTTTCCCCATTCAGTTATTGTTTATTTAAATAGGCTTTCTTCTTTCTCACATTTTTCACTTTCTGGAATATCTGTAATCTGTGCAGTTGTTTCATTTGATATTGTCCCGTGAGTTCAATAGGCGTTCTTCACACTTTTTCATCCCTTTTTTCTTTTCTTTTTTTTTTTTTTCCTCTGACTAAATCATTTCAGATTGCTTTTCTGGCTGTTCATTGATTTTTTTTTCATTTAATTGGATCTATTCTTGATGCTCTCTATTAAATTTTTCAATTACTTCATTTGTCAACTCCAGAATTTGTTTTGTTCTTTTTTTAAGATTTCCATCTATTTGTTGAATTTCTAATTTGCTTATGTATTGTGTCTCTGATTTCATTTAGTTGTCGCATCACCGAGCCTCTTTAATTATTTTTATTTTTTTCTCAGATGGGTTGTAGATCTCAATTTCTTTGGGATTTGTTATTAGAATTTTATTTTATTCCTTTAGTGATATATTTCCTTGATTCTTTATGATCAGTGTCTGGATTTTAAAACGTTTTCACTTTGTCCAGTCTTTACTGACTGGCTTCAACAGGAAAAAGCCTTCATCAATTAGTCCAGCGGGATATTTTTAGATGTCTCTCAAATGTTTTCTTGTATATTCCCATTCCACTGCTTTTCATTCCCCTTTGGGGAGAAGTCTTAGAATTTTGTGACTTCTCTTGATCTCACAGAGCTGAAAAGCCACCCATTCATTTTGTCTAAGGTATTGCCATTAAGTGCCTAGGCATTGGGTGGAAACTCCACTTCTCTCTTTCCCTCCTGGAGTAGACATCTTAGGATTTTGCACATTCTCTCTACCCTACAGAGCCATCATACATTTGTGGTGTACCCACCACTTTTCCTTAAGCAGTGTACTGAGATGCCAGTATGATAGTGCAAGCTCCATTTCTCTTCTTTTCTTCTAAAGGAGCAGTATCAGGTTTGTGCAGATTTGAGCTCATTACTGATATCCACATGCTATTTGAGAGGGCACATGTGTAGGCAGACATCTCAGTAGGGTCCATGGCTGGGCTGGCTGGCAGGGTCCATAAGTATGTTATTGAGATCTACAGACCAGTTGGTGTGAGTACCTACCTCTTTTCCTTTTTCTTAACTGCCCCCAGGTGATCTGGTCTTCCTGATCTAGAACTGTTCTGGGTAAGGTGATAGAGAAGTGGTCCTCTCAGGCAAGATACCCAAAACTGGGGAAGTCAAATGCTCACTTTCAGTCTTTTACCTATGAAAGAGATTGTGTGCTGAGGAGTTTTCTCTCAGTAGTGAAGTGTGCCAGTTTGAGGAGAGATGACATTGGTAAAGTTTGATTATTCTTACCATTTTCATTTTGGCTGTTCTGGACTATTGTGTTCCACCAGGTTCCACCAGAAACCTCTCCAGTGGACTTTGGAGTCCTCATCAAGGTATTTTTTTCTGTGGATTGTTGTTTACATAGTTATTAAGTTTCTGGATAAAAGCTGGTACTTTCTATTTACCATCTTGATGATATTTCCTCTCTAGTTAACTTTCTAAATATTTTTTTTTCCTTTTTTTCCTTGTCTAATTTTCTTTTCTAGTTCTGAATGTTGGAGGTTAGACTATGGATTTGATATTTCTTTTTTAATGTAGGTATTCCCAGCTGTAAATTCTCTGTAAGCAGTGCTTTAATTTCATCCCATAAGTTTTTGTATATTGTTTTATCATGCTCTACTTTGTTTATTTTCAATGGCAGCAATGTTGCATCTCTCTTAGCATTCTTTATTAGCCACATATCTCTCTGTCAACAGTCAAAAAGCTTTTCCATTGCTAAGGACAATTTTATTCAATTAAGTCCACCCATATAATACCAGATAATACCCTCAATATTCTCATCCTAATATTCCTAACTGTATTACGTCAGCAAAGTCATTTGTAAACTAACATATTCATATGTTCTAAAAATTAGAACATGAACATTATTGGGGGGAATTAGCTCTGTCTATTACAAAGAGAGTATTCTTGAAAAATTGCTAGAGCTTTTATTGAGGTTACTGAGAAAAAACAGTGGCTTGAATGCTTTCTATACTTCCAATCATGGCTACTACTTTTTCTAATGCTTTGTATTCAATTTTCTATCATTATCAATAGCTTTGTTTATTACTCTTCTTGTTACTTTATAAGCTATTGAGGGGTTGGGGTAAGATATTGATCCAGCTAAGGAGATGTGTATCTAAACAGCAGCAAATAATTAATTTTGAATAGTGGTTTTACTTCAGATATCCATATAAACAAAGAGTTTTTACTAGTGGCTGATATCTTACTGAACTTTCTAGGTAAAGAGGCAATTGAGACAATTATGAAACAAGTAAGAGAGTATGAATAAATTAGAATGATGACATTTTGTAGCTGCACAAAGACTTTCATAATATCCATTTCTTTTCTAATGGAAAGTGGTGGCCCATTTTTTTTTTATTGTGTAGCAATCCACAAAATAATCCAGAAATAATTTCAAGTGAAATATAACTGCTACCATGGTATGTTTTTGTCAACTGAGAGGCTGTATGATCATTATGAGACCTATGATTTGAAGTTGTTAGAGGGCTCACTCTTATTCTTCCATCGGAAAACCTAATGGAGGCCCATTGCCCAGTGAAAAGGTGACATAAAGCAGAAATATTTTTAAGGATTTTTTTATATATAAAGAGGTCCTTTTCTAACTGAGTAGATGTGCTAAGCTTTGCTTATTTGCATTGCATATATAACATTTATTAAAGCAGTGGTTTCCAATCTTTATTGAACATAAAAACTCCTGAGGAGCTTGTTAAAGTGCTGATTCTTGAACATGCTCCTCTCAGAAATTCTGCTTCCACACTTGAGAAATCCTTTCTTAGGGTACTAGGAGTACTTGTATTTGGAATTTCTCATGATATCAAGACATCTAGGAAAAAATACAAACTTTGGAAACTATAATTACTCTTTGAAAAATTATACTCAAACATAAAGTGAATTTTTAAAAGAGTCTAAAGGCTTTATGGCATTTAAAGTAATTAGAAAAATATCTTAGTATTCTCTTCCTCTGGAGAACAATTCTTTTAGCTACTGCTATTAACTGTGATACATTTAGAGTTTTACAGATTTGTTTATGTGTGTCTTTTTTTTTTTTTTGCTTTTGTCGTGAAAGAAGTAATCATTGTGATTTTAATACAAATTTTAAACAAGTTATAGTTGTAAGGCAAACATGAGTTAATAAGCTGATTGTTTATATCAACATATCTAAAATTCTCTTAATGTTTTACTGTTTCTTTAAAACTCTATAGTAGGGTTGGCAACCAAGCATGAAATTGTCTTCTCAACTTTACACAGCACTACCTAAGAAATTTGTCTAATAACTCCTTAACAACACTATTAAGACTAGCAGAAAATTGATTGTGCTTATGAATTCACTGTGCTTTACTGAATCTCCCTGAGGTTAACTGAGAGTGAGTTGAGAGTCTACAATGCATGCTTCTTCTTAAATTTTGTTAGCCCAGGAAACACTGAAACATCTTTAGCAAAATGACACTGAAACACCATAAGGTGAACACAAAGCTTAAAATAAAGCCCTACTTGTTTTATTTTGTTTTAGTGTCTTATCATCTATTTTTTTCTGGTTGTATATTATGGAAGTGATCATAATTATACCACCACTGCAGAACCAGAACTCTAATTCCTTCATATTTCCTTTTTTTCAGCTTTTGAGATATTTATTATTTAGTACTGGTCTGCTTTTGTAATAAAATAACAACAATAATTTTTGTTCATCTTAATGTTATATGGTCTGCCCAGTTCTTTTCTATTGGCATGGTATGGACTCTACAAAAGCAAAACTTAGTCCTTTCAGAGAGTTGAAAGGATGCAATCTCTTATATGACAAACCCAACATTATCATATGGAAACCTCATTTATTATGGAATGCTTCCCTGTTTCCAGCTCAATAATTGAATGAAACCATTTGCACATTCTACTAGGCAGCACTGTTCTCCAACTAATGGAATGGTGTCTTTAAAAAAAGGAAAACTGGAAGATAAAATGTGATGAAATAATTTCCAAAGGAATGGAATGAGAATATGCTGCTGGAAACATCAAAATCACAATTTTATGCTAAATAAGAAAAAAATAAAATAAGGATGAAGAAATGATTTAAGATATTAAATCATTCGCTTACTAAAATCTACCAAATATTTAATAGGCAATCCAGATTGGTTTTTCCTACTTAATTACATTGCTCCAAAATGAAAAAAGAAATGGTTTTAAGTTGAAATCATATAACCAACTATAATAATGCTTCTGCCTTTTTCTCTGTGTGATGGGAAACTAAAAAAAAAAAAAAGAAAGAAAACATTTTATTCTTTACATAAGAAATACCTGCCAATCTATAAATCGGGTAGCTATTTTCAAAGACATAGTTATCTAACCATGGCACTCTGGTGCATCATCCAAATTTATACCCATTGATTTTATTCTAAGCATCCCTAACAAAGCCACAGTAGCTCTGTGTTTATAACAAGAATGGCCTAAGAACTCTGGACTAACCCAAACTTTAAAAAGACAGACAACCAAGCATTATCTCCATTTGCTCACAGTGCTAGTGCTTCTTTACTAAAGGCTCTTTGAAAATCTGCTAAAACCTATTAAAAACATAACAAAAGCAACAAAAACAAAAACTGATTCCTGGAAGAATGAGGAAGAACACACACAGAGGGAATAACTTGATGGGTAGAACAAAAGGTCTGGGTTCCACCACTTGATGATGATTATAATAATAATACCTTACATTTGCATAGCACACGGTGCTTTTGCATACATTATCTCAATTGCTATGCAACTAGAAATCACTCCATACCTTTCCTATTCTAGGATTGACCTGTTTATGAAAACAGAGCTGCCTGAAACAATGGAATATATTAACCATATTAACATAAAGAGCGCATATTGAGTTAGACCTTACTTCTATATAGTCTGCTGTCTCTGAGAGTGAGAACAAAATCTTTGTTAGAATGCAACAAGGCCACCAGTGTATAACAAACAGCACAGATTTTCTTTGATAATCTATAATGGCTCTGCCATCCATACATTCGCTTAAACCCTTTATGAAGCTAGTTATATTTAAGCCTATATACTCACTTGTCATTCCAATTTATAAGATTTTTCCCACTGGGTAGAGAAGCGGTTCTTGAATTTGTAGTTTTTTAAAATTGGTAATGCATTCACATTGTTCAAATTTGGAAGTTAAAAACAGGAATAGAGTGAAAAGAAATCTTCTTCTTACCAATCAATGTGCTACAGCCACTTAGATTTTCTTGAAGGAAGCCACAGTTATCAATTTCTTGTGTGTCTTTAGACATAATCTGTGTACACCAAAGCACAAACACAGGCACACTTTTTTAACAAATGATAGCAGACCCATTACTCTGATCCTTGCCTTTTCCACTTAACAATATATCTTTCAGATAATACCATGTAAGTAGAAAAACTACTTTACTCATTTTTAGTATTTGTATATTGCCCCCTATAGAAAGATGCATTGCCCAATATGGTAGTCACCAGACACATGTGGCTACTGAGCACTTAGAATGTGGTTTTTATAAACTGAGTTTTTCCATAAGTGTAAAATACACTGGATTTCAAAGTGTATATAAAAATGCAAATATTTTAATATTTCTGCATTGATTACATTGATTGGAATAATATTTTGATAATATTTTGGATTTTTGGTTAATAAAATAAATTACTAAATTTTGTTACACTTATTTCTTTTTATTCTTGTAATGCACATACTAAAAATGTTTAAATGAAATGTATTTTGCATTACATTTCTATTAGACAGCACTGATATGGATGAGTCATCATTTATTAATATTTAACCAGTTTTCTATTAATGGACTTTTAGATTTTTTCTATTCATTTGTTATTAGAAATAATACTGAGATTAATAACATCCAAAATCATAATTTTGTTGGGCAGATGGGGTTCTTAGACAAACAGATGTATATTTTATATTTTGACAAGTATAGCTAAATTGTTCTTTATTGTGTTTATACTAACTTACACTCCAAACAGCGATGTGTACTTGTGTGCTGATTCCCCACACTGACAGAAATAATGTTAACAATATTGTCATCTTTGCTTATCTAATGGGTGACATTTGTATTTATGTGATATTAGTTTTCATTTTTCTTATTTTTAGTGAAGTTGAACATCTTTCAGAAGGTTCACTTTCAGAGTCCTTTATATTTAATTTTTTTGTAATTTCATTCATTTATCAAGTATTTATTGAGTGCATACTAAATGTCAGGTATTTTTCTAGAGTTTTGAGATATATCAGCAAAGAAACAACTATTTCTCCCTTTATGCTGTATACATTCTAATGGGGGAAATAAATATTATATATATATGTGTGTAATATGTGTGTATATAAATATATTATCTTAAGAAGAGAAAATTATATATAAAAAAAGATGAGGTAGAGCAGGGTAAAGGGGATTCAGAGTATAGAGGTGCAGTGGAATATGGATTTTCTGTTAATCTACTTTTAAAATTTTAAATATCTTTCTCTTAAGTTTTTAAAATCGCTTATTTCTAGCATTACCATTGTCAGAAATACATATATTCACATACATAGAAATCTACTCCCCATCACATGTGGATACACACACACATCCCTGTCCTGGTAACATGTAATGCAGTGATTGAGAGCATGGACTATGAAATAAAACAGATCCACATTTAAATCCAGGATCGTCCACATAACTGTGAGACTGTGTGCAAGTTATTTAGACCCACTGAGTTTAAATACTCTAATAACAAAAACGGGTAATAGCACTTGTACATAGGGATGTTGTAAATAGTAAAGGAGATAATCCATGGAAAATGGTCAGCATAGTGACTGGTACATAAAAAAAAATTTGATAAATATTAGCCATTATTTGAAGAAGAAATCACTAGTTCTAAAAACTCTCTCCTTCACCACCTCTTTCATAAAATGTGGGCCATTACACTTTCCTTTATAGAATAAGGAGCCCTAAACTTCTAAGTGTTTTCTTATACAATAGACCCTATTCCATTGACCGTTTTAATTCCACTCCTCTGGACTTTAAATTGCATTAATGAGGCTTGGTCTTCAAGTAGTAATTCATATTAACATTCATTTCTCCTTAATACTCTTAATGTCTTACACTCACTTTTTTTTTTTTTGCTAAATTTATCAGAAAAAAAATGTTACAGATCAGGTGTCTATGTAAGCATGCAATATTATATACACATTTACTCATATTTTTATAGAAGTCCATGCATTAAAATATTTATATATCTATGTCTATATGTATGTGTAAATACACACACCTTTTACATTACATAGATATAATAACTTTCTTGAGAAAAGAGATTAGTGATTACTATCTTAACTCACATAGCTGTACACCCTTTATTTCACTGTTAAATTATCTTTCCTGGATTTTTTTTTCCTTTATCAGTTTACACCTCAGAAAAACTATACATATTTTGTGGTTTTAATTTTTATGTTTATTGTAGCTTTTTTTAAAATTTCAGAATATTATGGGAGGTGCAAAAGTTTTGGTTACATATATTGCCTTTGCACCACCCGAGACAGAGCTACAAGCATACCCAACCCCCAGACAGCATTGACCATACCTGTTAGGTGTGAATTTACCTATCCCCTCCTCCCTACTCCTGCCTGTGCAACGCCCAATAAATGTTACTTGAATACATGCACATATGTATTAATAAATTAGTACTAATTTGATAGTGAGTACATGTGGTGCTTGTTTTAACATTCCTGTGATATGTCACTTTGAAGAATGGGCTCAAGCTCCATCCAGGATAATATAAGTATTAGTTCACCATTTTTTATGGCTGAATAGTACTCCATGGTATACATATGCCACATTTTATTAATTCAATAATGTATTGATGAGCCCTTAGGTTGTCTCCACATCTTTGAAATTGTGAATTGTACTGCTATAAACATTCCAGTGCAGATGTCTTTTTATAGAATTACTTTTTATCCTTTGGGTAAATACCCAGTAATGGGATTGTTAGATCGAATGATAGTACTACTTTCAGTTCTTTGAGGTATCTCCATATTAATATCCATAGAAGTTTTACTAGTTTGCAGTCCCACCAGCAGTGTATGAGTGCTCCTATCTCTCCGTATCCAAGCCAATATTTGTTGTTTTGGGATTATTGATAAAAAAACATTCTCATTGGAGTTAAATGATATCTCACTGTGTTTTGGTATGCATTTCTCTAATCATTAAAGTTGTTGAGCATTTTTTCATATGTTTGTTGGCGATTGGTCAATCTTCTTTAGAAAAGTTTCTCTTCATGTTCTTTGCCAAATTTTTAATGGGGTTGTTTGATATTTTCTTGCTTATTTTCATGAGTTCTATATAGATTCTAGTTATCAGCCCTTTATTGGACGTGTAGCATGTGAATATTTTCTCCCATTCTGTAGGTTGTCTGCTCTTGTGATAGTTTCCTTGGCTGTGCAGAAGCCTTTTAATTTGATCAGGTCCTATTTATTTGTTTTTGCTGTTGCTATGATTACCTTTGGGGTCTTCCTCATAAATTCTTTCCCTAGGTCAATGTCTATAAGAGTTTTCCTGACATTTTCTACTAGAATTCTTGTTGTTTAATGCCTTAGGTTTAAGTCTGTTATCCATCATGTGTTTATTTTTGTGAAAGTTGAGAGGTGTGGATCCTTTTTCAGTAGTTTACCTGTGCCTATCCAATTTTCCAAGCATTATTTATTCAATAAGGTTCTTTTCCCCACTGTATGTTTTTGTCTGCTTTGTCAGAGATCAGATTCCTATATGAGGATGGTTTTATAACTGGCTTCTCAGTCCTGTTCCATTGGTCAATGTCTCTGTTGTTGTGCCAGTACCAGTGCCAGTATGCTCTTTTGGTTACTATAGCCTTATAGTATAGCTTGAAATCTGGTTTATTGATTGACAGGCCTCTTGCTAGATTGACCAGAAGCAGAAAGGAAAGGACTTTAATTAGCTCATTAGAAATGAAAAAGGAGAAGTCACAACTGATATCACAGAAATACAAAAAAAAAAAAAAATCTTAGAATACTATACAAATCTCTATGTTCCAAATCATGAAAATGTGGAGGAAATAGACAAATTCTTAGAAAAACACAATCTCTCTAGGCTCAGTCAGGAAGAAATAGAATTCCTGAACAGATGAATATCAAGCACCAAAACTGAAGGAGCAATAAAAAATCTTCCAACACAAAAGAGTACCGGACCAGATGGGTTCACACCTGAATATTAAGAAACCTACAAAGAACTGGGACCTATATTGCAGAAATTGTTCCACACCATTGAGAAAGAACGAATGTTAGGGATAGATGCAGGATGGCAGTGCTAACCACAAGGAAGAGGTTGGGGACAAAAATGAGGAGGCCAATGATCAGTTAGAACCTAATCCACAATGGCAGGAACTTGAGGTTAGGGATTTTTCCAGGCCATGAACAGAAACTAGTAGCTCATATTCAAAGGTAACTTTTCCCCCATTAACATACATTACCAAGGTAAAAATCACACCCACTATTGCTATGACAATTACAAATGTCATGGCAACCCCTGGAAGTTATCCTATTAGGATAAAATTGAGGAGTGTCTTTAGCTGTAAGAACTCTCCACCATTTTCCTGGGAAAGTAATGATTATGTCTCCTACCATTTGGCATATCATAAGGTGTAGACATAAAAGTAATAATGTCCTGAGACACCAGTGTCTTCTGTACTCACAGAGATAGACCCATTTTCTCTAAGGAAATGTTCCATCTCTTTCTCTCTCTTTTTTCTTTGTCTTTCTTTATTTCACAAAATTATGGGGGCATAAATATTTTGATTACAAGTAATGGCTTTGCCTTGCCCAAGCAAGGACTGGAGTCATGCCCTTCCCCCATGAAGTGCGCTCCATCTTCACTAATTGTGAGTTTACCCACCCCCAACCATGTACCTGATCAGTACCCAATGAATATTACTACCATGTGAGCAGCTTAGTGTTGATCAGTTAGTACCAATTTTATGGTGAGTAGATATGGTGCTTATTTTTCCATTCTTCTGATACCTCACTTGGAAAGAAGGATGGGCTCAAGCTCTACCCAGGATAATATAAGAGGTGCTAGACCACCACTGTTTTTTGTAGTTGAGTAGTATTCCATAGGATACATATACCATATTTTATTAATTAACTCATGCATTGATGGGCATTTGGATTATTTCCACATCTTTGCAATTGTGAATTGTGCTTCCATAAACATTAAAGTCCAGATATCTTTACAATAGAATGCCTTTTGTTTGTCCTTTGGATAGATGCCTAGTAATGGGATTTCTGGATCAAATGGTGTTTCTGTTTTTAGTTCTTTGAGGTATGTCCAAATTATTTGCCACGGGGTTGTACTAATTTGCAATCTGACCAGCAGTGTAAGAGTGTTCCTATCTCTCCACATCCATGCCAGCATTTGCTGTTGTGGGACTTCTTGATAAAGGTCATTCTCACTGGACTTAGGTGATATCTCATTGCGGTTTTGATTTGCATTTCCCTAATGATTATAGATGTTGAGCATTTTTTATATGTTTTCTGGCCATTATTCTGTCTTCTTTTGAAAAGTTTCTGTTCATGTATTTTGCCTATTTATGATGGGGTTGTTCGATTTTGTTGCTGTTGTTGTTGTTGGCTTTCTTACGTTTTCCATAGATTTTTGTTATGAGCCCTTAATCGGATGTGCAGAATGCAAATATTTTCTCCCATTCTATAGATTGTCTATTCACTCTAATGATGCTTTCTTTGGCCATGCAGAAGCTATTTAATTTGATCAGGTCCCATTTGTTTATTTTTGTTGTTGCTGTGATTGTCTTTCAGGTCTTCCTCATAAATTCTTTGCCTAGACCAATGTCTGTAAATATGTTTCCAATATTTTCTTTGACAATTGTTAGAGTTTCATGCCTTAGGTTTAAGTCCCTTTTCCATTTTGAGTTGATATTTGTGAGAGGTGAGAGATGGGGATCCAGTTTCAATATTCTGCATGTGGTTATCAAGTTTTCCCAGCACCATTTATTGAATAGAGATTCTTTTCCCCAATGTATATTTTTGTCTGCTTTGTCGAAGATTAGATGCCAATATGCAGATGGTTTCACATCTGGGTTCTCAGTGTTGTTCCAAAGGTCTGTATCTCTGTTCTTGTGCCAGTACAATGCTGTTTTGGTTACTATAGCCTTGTAGTAAAGCTTCAAGTCTGGTAGACTGATGCCTCCCAATTTTTTCTTTTTGTTTAATATTTCTTTGGCTATACAGGGTCTTCTGTGGTTCCATATGAAGCACATAATTAATTTTTCTAGCTTCTTAAAGAATGATGTTGCTATTTTCATAGGTATCACATTAATTCTGTAGATAACTTTAGGTAGTATGGACATTTTAACTATTGATTCTGCAAATCCATAAGTGTTGTAGAGTTTTCCTTCTGTTTACATCTTCTGCAATTTCTTTTCTAAGTGTTTCTTAGTTCTCCCTATATAGGTCTCTCATCTCCTTCATTAAATGTGTTCCTAGATATTTAATTTTCTTTGGAGCTATTATTAAATTTGTTGCATCTTTGATTTGATTTTTGGCTTGACTCTTACTGGAATATATGTATGCCATTGATTTATGTGTATTAATTTTGTATCCTGAGACTTTACTGAATCTATTTATCAATTCCAGGATTCTCTTGTTTGAATCCTTGGAGTTTTCTAGATATAATATCATATCTTCAGCAAAACTACAGACCAATATCCCTCATGAATATAGATGCAAAAATCCTCAAAAAAATCTTAGCAAATCAAATCCAACGGCACATCAAAAAAAATAATTCATTATGACCAGGTGGGCTTTATCACTTTCTATTTCTGTGCAAAATAGCCTGCAATAAAAGTTCTTTATGTAACCTGCTTGTGTTTGTTATGACTCCATCACACAGTCCCAGCTTGTGATTCCTCCAAATGAGGAGCCAAAAAACCAGGGAAGCCTCTCAAAAAAATCAACCCTGAGAGGAGTCCTACAGAAATCATTTTACAAAGCCTATATCATCTTGAAACCAAAACCAGGAAAAGACACAATCAAAAAGAAATCTACAGACCAATATTCCTTATGAATATAGATGTAAACATTCTCAATAAAATCTTAGCAAATAGAATTTAACTGCACGTCAAAAAAAAAAATCATCATGATCAAGTGGGCTTCAGCCCAGTGATGCAAGATGTTTCAACATATGCAATTTTATAAATGTAATTCACCATATGAAGAAAAGCAGAAACAAAGACCATATGATCCTCTCAATAGATACATAAAAGGCATTTGAAAAAATTCAGCACACTTTTATGATAAGAACTCTTTTTTAAAATGTTTATGTATACATATTTTTATTTAAAATAGGCTGTATAAATTTACTGTACCACCAAAGGTGTCTGAGAATACTAATTTTTCTACATTTTCCAAAATCCAATCTCTTCATTCATTTAATTTCTATTTCATTTCATTGGAACTCTTAATAAAGTCGTCATAGATGGGACATACCTAAAAACTATTAAGGCCATATATGATAAACTTACAGCCAACATTATACTGAACAGGGAAAAATTGAAAGCATTTCCACTTAGAACTGGAACCAGACAAGGTTGCCCACTGCCACCACTTCTATTCAACATAGCACTGGAAATCCTTGCCAGAGCAGTTAGAAAAGAGAAGGAAATCAAGGTATCCTAATGGGGGCAGGAGAGGTCAAACAATCGCCATTTGATGACAATACGATATTATGTCTAGAAAACTCCAAAGATTCAACCAAGAGACTGCTGGAATTGATAAATGAATTCACCAAAGTCTCAGGCTACAAAATCAGTGCACACAAATAAGTAGCATTCATATATAACAATAGTAGTCAAGCTGAGAATCAAATGAAAGTTGCAATAGCTTTCACAATAGCATGAAAAATAAAATACTTAGGAATATATTTAACTAAGGAGGTGATAGGCCTATATATGGAGAACTATGAAACACTGTGGAAAGAAATAATAGAGGATATAAACAGATGGAAAATCATATCATGCTCATGGATTGGCAGAATCAATATTGTTAAAATGCCTATACTACTCAAAGAGATCTACAGTTTCAATGCACTTCCTATTAAAATACCAACATCATTTTTTTGCAGATCTAGAAAAGCTAATTCTATGCTTCATATGGAACCAGAGAAATCCTCATATAGCCAAAGCAGCCTTAAGCATTGTAGCTTTTAAATGTTGCCTGAAGAATCCACCAGTTGAACATGTTTATTTCCTATGAAACACTATCAGTTAGTTTGCTTGAAGCAGTCAAGTTACTTTGTCTCCTGGTTATTAGCTCAAAGATTCCAGTGAACATGGAGCAAATCCACACCCCTCATTTTAACCCAAATTTGAGTGATTTAATGAGTGCTCGATATATTTGAACTGAGCTTATATTATTTTCAATATACTATGTGGCCTTATTCACTGTGCATTTATTCAACTATTTATTGAGTTAGGCATTGTGTAATATTCTGAGTATGCAAGAGTGAATGAGGCAAACATACAAAAAAATTTGCCAGGGAATTAAAAGAATTAAAGTTATGTTAGTACCTTATACATTGCCTGACATAGAAAAGTTCTGCTCATTATATATATATATATATATATACACACACACACACGCACACACATATATAAAACACACATGCACATACATACACACACACATATATACATGCACACACAAGAATTATTCTTGACATGATTAAAAACCATTAACTATACAATATATGAGTTACTCTTCTAAATGATAAATATATTAGCAAAATTAGCTATTCAATTAATGACTATTCAATTATTTTCCATTTCCACATTGCAGCCAATCTTAGCAGTAGATAATCTTTACTATTGTTTCTAGATTAATATTGTCCTCATTGGTAGGGTCAAGGCATTTACTGCCTGTAAATTTTTTTCTCTTCTCAATGCTTCACGAACTTCTCATGTGTTATACATAGTATATAGCTTGATGAAAGAAGTAACACCACACTAGCAATACCTGTATGTAATATAAATTATGACTTAGGATGAGTGAAAATATTTTAATTTATTAACATTAGGATATTAGATATGCTTGTGATATTTTTATTTTGGATCACATGATTCTGTTTTGCATGATAATGGAAAAACTTTGGTCAGTAGGAAGATAGAAAATGTATTTACATGCCTGGAGCTTTGACTTGGGGAGATAGGCAGTAAATGGGCAATGTATGTAACCTGAACTTTTGTATCCCCCATAATAAGCTGAAATAAATTAAAAAACCAAAATGTATTTACTTGAATTTAATTCAAACATGTATTAAGAACCTAAAATTAACCCAAATGTGTTATATGTTTTGAAGACTAAAAAAAAATGTGGGGCAAGAAAGAAAAATAGATTGGACTTTATCAAGATCAAAAATAGTGTACTTTAAAGGACACCATCATCAGAGTACAAAGCAAACCACAGAATGAGAAAAAATGCAAATTATCTATATGAACAGGAATTAATATCCAGATTATGTAAATAATTTCTACAACTCAACAACAACAATTAAATCAATGCAATTAAAATTTGGCAAAGGTCTTGAATAGACATTTATACAGAGAAGATATACAGATGGCCAATGAGCACCTAAAAATATGCACATCACTAACCATTAGGGAAATGCCAATCAAAATGATATCACTTCACACTCATTAGGATGGCTATTCTGAAAGTAAAAAAGCAAAAAAAAAAAAAAACAGAAAATAACGCCCTGCCAGTGTCCCGATGGGAATTGTAAAGTCATTAGACAAAAAGATATAATTAACATCCAAAACAGGCAGGGACACAAGTTGTCAAACTTTGTGATCTCCAAATGACTGAGAGGCTAAAATCACTCAAGAGAAAATTAAAACAGCAAAAAACGAAAAACAAAACAAAACACACATATGTTGGTGATAATGTTGAGAAATTGGAACACATGTGTACTGTTGGTGGGGAGGTAAAATTGTGTAGCTACTTTGGAAAACAGTATAGCAGTTCATCTAAAAATTAATCACAAAATTATCACATAATGCAACAATTTCACTTCTGACTATATAATTAAATAATTGAAGGCAAAGAGTGAAATAGGTATTTGTACACCAACGTTTTATAGCAGCACTGACTACAATAGCTGAAATGTGGAAACAACTCAAATATCTATCAACATATGAATGGATAGGCTGGGCATGGTGGCTCATGCCTGTAATCCTAGCACTCTGGGAGGCTGAGGCAGGAGGATTGCTAGAGATCAGGAGTTTGAGAGCAGCCTAAGCAAGAGCAAGACCCTGTCTCTACTAAAAAAAAATAGAAAGAAATTAGCTGGACAACTAAAAATACATAGAGAAAATTAGATGGGCATGGTGGCGCAGGCCTGTAGTCCCAGCTACTCAAGAGGCTGAAGCAGAAGGATTGCTTAAGCCCAGGAGTTTGAGGTTGCTGTGAGCTAGGCTAATGCCATGGCACTCTAGCCCAGGGAACAGAGCGAGACTATTGTCTCCAAAAAATAATAAAAAAATAGCATATGAATGGATAAACAAAATATAATATACATATACTGTGGAATATTTTTCAGTCTTGAAAATAAATGACATTTTGACATGTGCTACCACATGGATAGACTTTGAAGACAATAACCTAAGTGAAATAAACCAGACACAAAATACTGAATATACTATGATTAAAATTATATAAGTCACCTGTAGTTGCTAAATCAGTGTTTATATAGGGGAACTAGGACTCAGGACCTTCTATTCTACCATTTTGCTGACATCACATCAACTTTATTTGAAAATCTGTACATTGAGGCTGAATCAGTTCAGTTCATATTACATCTTCATGTAGAACTTCTTCAGTATTCTAGAAAGTAAATATAATGTCTTTATCAATTATAACTATAAGAGAGAGATGTTTTTAGCAATATGTATGTCTATAAAATATCTCTTACTCAAAGAGATTGGAGAAGAGATGTATCTGGAACAAATAATTGAATGAAGTAATGTGAATTGTAATGGCAAAACTATTAAGTATACAAAGCCATTTCAAGAAATACAGAAACAAATACTGAATTGCAGATTTTCAAGGTGGTATCTTTCTTTTCTGATAATTCTTCAACTTTTACTTTACATAATTGACTTATTGTTCAAATTATAATGTAACTGAGTTATATTCTTTTTTTTTTTTTTTTTTTTTTTTTTTTGAGACAGAGTCTCGCTGTGTTCCCTGGGCTAGAGTGCCGTGGCGTCAGCCTAGCTCACAGCAACCTCAAACTCCCGGGCTCAAGCAATCCTTCTGCCTCAGCCTCCCGAGTAGCTGGGACTACAGGCATGCGCCACCATGCCCGGCTAATTTTTTTCTATGTATATAATTTTAGCTGTCCAGATCATTTCTTTCTATTTTTTGTAGAGATGGGGTCTCGCTCTTGCTCAGGCTGCTCTCAAACTCCTGAGCTCAAATGATCCGCCCACCTCGGCCTCCCAGAGTGCTAGGATTACAGGCGTGAGCCACCACGCCCGGCCAAGTTATATTCTTATTTCTAACATTCTATCATATTCAGATGCCTTGTGTATAATCTTCTTGCAAATTATTAGGTCCCTCTTGGAAGATATGATTAACAATGTCTAATTGTCAATATTTAATGAGCTACTGATAGATGGAGGGTGTGTAACAGTTAACTGCAGACTATGTGGGGCCTTCTAACCAAAATTACTACTAATTCAGCTTGTTCTATCAGTGAAAACAGTCTTACATAAAAGTGGAATAAAGATTCCCTATATTTGTGATTTGATGTCTGTAGAATATGGCAGTCCCCTTAGACTTCTTCCACTTGCCCAAAATAGAACATAAATTCCACTTTTCTCTCTGGGCCAGTATTGTGAGAGTTATGAAACTAGACCAAATACTTCCCAGCTGTTACAGTCCATAATGTATTTTAACCTGGCAACAATTTCTTCTAAACTGTGAATAAAAAAGACAAAGTCAAGATTGGAGGATTGGATAGCCTGGGCATAGTGAGGAAAGGTAGAAGAGACACTTTGAGTCAGTGTCTGAGACTTAAATCTACCTATAGGAGGAAACTTGGGATTCTTTCAGTCAAAAAGACACACTTCACTAAATTTAATGTGTTAATGTAGCTCTGCACAAATAAATACATGGATCCAATGGAGGAATGGCGAAATCAAGTTTTCTGAGAAACAGAATATAGCTAGGCAGCAGCATCTTTTCCTTAGACAGGAGGCAAGTAAGGCATTACATTTTTAAACTCTCAGTCCTTTCTTCTCTTCTCTGCTCCATTTTCCCTAGTATTACACATCTTTGAGGTTACTTTCTCTAAAGGTGAACTGCAGTTATCTCAATAAGAGAGGACATTTGTTCTAAAATTTGAAAACATATGGATTATGTCAGCTTTTATCCAACGAGTAAATATTACTATGGACACAGATAGCATTCTGACTGCCAAAGAACTTGACTTGTCCTCCTCAACGTTATGCAATATTTTCTTTTTTTTTAGTATGGGTTCCAGTTCTTCCTTGTAGGTCTGGTAGAATTCTGCTGTGAATTCGTCTGCTCCAGGGATTGGTTTTCTTGGGAGATTTATATTTATTTTTATTTCAGCATATTACAGGGGTACAAAAGTTTAGGTTATGTATATTGCCCTTCCTCCCCCAAGTCAGAGCTTTAAGCACGTCCATCACCCAGATGGTGCGCATCACACTTATTATGTATGTATATACTCATTCCCTCCCCCCCCCCATCTGCCCAACACCCAATTAATGTTATTCCTAAATGTCCTCTTAGGTGATGATCAGTGAAACAAATTTGATGGTGAGTACATGTGGTGCTTATTTTTCCATTCTTGGGATACCTCACTTAGTAGAATGTGAACTTGAATGTTTGTTTATAGCAGCAAAATTCACAATTGCAAAGATGTGGAAACAGCCCAAGTGTCCATCAATACATGAGTGGGTTAATAAAATGTAGTATATGTATACCATGGAGTACTACTCAGCTATAAGAAACAGTGATATAGCACCTCTTGTATTTTCCTGAATAGAGCTGGAGATTTTTTATTATTGTTTCTATCTTGCTGTTCATTACTTGTTTTTCAGTAGTTCTATTTCTTCCTGATTGAGTCTTTGGAGGTTGTGTGGTTCTAGTATTTTGTCAATTTCCTCTATGTTTTCTAGTTTATGTACATAGAGATGTTTGTTACAAATTCCCTCAGTGATTATTTGTCTGGAAAAGTATTTATTTCTCCTTCATATATGCAACTTAGTTTTGCAGGATACAAAATTCTAGGCTGGCAGCTCTTCTGCTCAAGAAGACTGGAGATGGGGCCTCAAACCTTTCTGGTTTATAAGGTCTCCACGGAGAAGTCTGCAGTTAGCCTGATGGGTTTTCTTCTGTAAGTTACTTGATGTTTTCACCTTACAGCTTATAGGAGTTCCTCCATTGTATTGACTGTGGCCAGTCTGTTGACTATATGACTTGGTGATTTCTTCTTTTCAATGAATTTCTTAGGTGTTCTTTGAGTTTCCTGTATTTGGTTATCTAAATCTCTAGCAATACCAAGGGTGTATTTCTCAATTATCCCCTCAAGTAAGTTTTTCAGACTTTGTGCTTTTTGTTCTTCACCCTCAGGGATGCCTATGATTTTTATATTTGGTCATTTTACATAGCTCTATATTTCTTGTAGCCTTTTCGCACTCCTTGATTCTTCATTCCTCAATTTTGACTGAATTAATTCAAAACAGTTGTCTTCAAATTTTGAAATCATTTCTTCTGTATGGTCTATTTTATTCTTAAAGTCTTCCACTGTGTTTTGTATTTCCTTATATGAACTTTTCATTTGCAGAAGTTCTCTTTTTTTTTTATATATGCCTATCTTTAGCAATGTTTTTTAAATTTTTTCTTGAATTTTTGTTTTAGTATCTTTGAGTTGGTTATTAATTTTCTCTTGGATTTTATTGAGCTTCCTTATAATTCATATTTGGGTTTATTTTTCTGTCATTACAACATTTTTCCTTTTGTTTGGGATCCATTGTTAGAGAGCTAGTGTGCTCTTTGGAGGAGATCATTTCACTATGAATTTTAATACCTCAGGAGGTCTTTTGCTGATTCCTTCTCATTTGGAGCAGCTCTCACTTCTTGTCTTTGGATTTTCTTTTGTTTAGATGCTCCCCCGACTCTTAGGGGCATTTCTCTAGCATATGCTGGTTAAGGGCTTTTGGCTTTGCTTATGGGTGCTTTGATGGGGACCTCTGTTCCAGATAGATACCTTGGTTATATATATCCTTAGTGTAGTGGTTTTCTCGGTTGCTTGTTATTTGCAGGCTGTAGCTATGCTGTGCTATGTGTGTTGGGAGATTCCCTGTCTCATGTTGATGAGGGAAGATAGAGGTCTTTGAAATCCTTTATCTTTCCCCATCCCTGTGGTCTTTGTAACAATGTGAATTATATTGGGATGCCCAGTTTAATCTCTGATGATTCTC
Source organism: Eulemur rufifrons (assembly GCF_041146395.1). NCBI lineage: Eukaryota > Metazoa > Chordata > Mammalia > Primates > Lemuridae > Eulemur > Eulemur rufifrons. Next base: position 83,483,683 of record NC_091012.1, on the reverse strand, counting down.
ATGGATAAGAATCAGCCATGTCTTGTATGATTGAGGCAGTAAATTTTGTAATGGGCTGTGCAGGTTATCCTCCCTGCCACTAGGTGGCGCTTTCCAGAAGGAGACTGCAGCAGTGTTTTTTTTTTTTTTTGGACCTGTGACAGGCTCTAGTCCCTCAGGAGAAGAGCTCAAATGCTTGAGGCAGTGGGCGGAGTCCTGGAGTTCCCAGGAGAGTTCTTATTCTCCACGACAGCAGGGATGGGTGGAGAAGTGAGGCTGGGCAGGACTGGGTCAGATGAGCCTGCCTTTCAAAATGCAGGCACAAGGGCTGTCTTTGTAGGAGTGGAGGGTTCACTCCCAGGCTGCTGGGGAAAGCCACCATGTAGAGTCTGAAGTGGTCCAACCATATCAGAAAGTCTCTTCATGTTGTTGGGGCCATCTGGTTTTCATGAGTCGGTTTTGCTTTTCTCCCTCCTCCCCTGCCCTGAGATCTCCTTCCTGTATCTGGCTGCAAGTAGGAGATCAAATTAGGTGAGCTTACCAGCAATGGTGTTGTGAGCTGGGAGTTTCCCTGTCCAGGATTCTGCCCCAGACTGAAAGCACAAGCATGGCTTTCCTATGGGGGAATGTGTGTTCTGTGAGTTTGCTGCAGATTGGACGCACATTGGACTCTCCTTTTAGTTTTACCCCCGTGAGTCCCCTCAGTTTCTGCGATTAGTTCACAAATCTCCCCTTTGCGCCCTAAAGCAATGTGATCGAGTCATGAGGGTATGGGATGCAGCCTGCCAGCCTGTCCCCTCGTCCCCCAAGTCAATCCCTGACCATGTCATAGAGAAGTATGCTGGTCCTGAGTGGCCCATGGAGTGCTCAAGCAGTTTTAATGTCCCTCCACTTTAGGGTATTTTCTGCTCTACTGGATAAGTTAGGCAAGCAGCACCAGGTAGTGCCAGTGGGCAAGGGGTTCACAGTCTGAGCATTCCTTGGTTCACTGCAGATCTTTATGAGGAAAGGTGTGAACCCCACTCTCTTTGGAAGCTTCAACATAGTGGGCAAGCCAACAGAGGGGAAGCAGCTACTTCTGAGAATCCCAGCTCAATCATTCCATGGGACACCCACACTACTTGGCAGCAGTTTGTGGGAGGAGAAAAGGAGTCTTAAGGGAGGAGAGTTGGAATTCTGGTAATCTTTGTTCCTCTCTTAGGAAGGCAGACCACCTGGAATGTCCAAGCTCTGGTATCATACAGATCCTCTGGGGCCCACCAGTGCCTGTGGTCACTGCAATCTGGGCCAGATTTGGGAAATGTTTGTGTGGGAGCAAACAATAAGAAAACTAAAGGACAAAGGCACACAATGGGTGAAGAACCAGTATGGCATCGACCATCTCAGCTCAGGTCTGTGGTGACAGGAAGCAACTCTGAGGGGGCTGGCAACCTGGTGCTTTTTTTTCGAGAAGCTCCCAGTTCACTGGCAGCACAAGCTTTTGGGATCATGAGAGTGTAAAACTCTCCAGAAGCTCATGAGGTGGCTTACTGCCAGAGGTGTGGGGGAAGAAGAAACAAAATCCCCCACCTACCCTTTCCATGGGGCTTCACATTTCTTGGGGGTTGATTTCTGCTGATATTTTCCTCCTTCTTGTTCTGCTCCACAACTTCTTCCCTTGGAATCTCTGGCGGGTTCTGGCACTTTTCTCTCAGAATTACACCTGATCTATGTTTTTTTTTTTTTTTCATTTAAATATTTTCATATAGTTATCCATCTTTTTCCAAAAACTATTTTAAAAAGTGCTTGCATCATTTACATTTCTGGCCACAATGTAAAAGGGTTTTAATTTCTCTACATCCTCACCAAAACTTGATCTTTTCTGATTTTTATTTTTAAAACCCTTCCTAGTGGGTTAGAAGTAGCTTCTCTTCTGGTTTAAATTTACATTTCCCTTGCCATTAATGGTATTGAACAGGTTTTTATGTACTTTTCAGTCATTTTTATATCTTCCCTGGAGAAATGTCTTTTTAGACTTTGACCCATTTTATCTTTGTCACTTCTGATATCATGTTCCATGGTGGAGGGTTTTGTCATATATTATTTTTTTCTTTATTGAATGATTATTTTTCATTTTGGGATGCATATGCTAAAAGGTAAATATTTAGCTATAAATACATATAATAGAATAAAGAAAAAAAAATTAAAGGCCTCAAACATTCTAAGCTTTCACCTAAAAAAACTAAAAAGAAACTACCATTCCCCAAAAAACATCAAGGAGAAAAAAAGAATAGGAAAATTCAGAACAGAAACTAATGAAATAGAAAATAGAAAAACAATGGAGAAAATCAAGTAAGTAAAAAGATGTACCTTCAAGAATATCAATACAATTGATAAACTTCCTTCATGACTGGCAAAAAAAAAAAAAAAATAGAAAATAGATGGCCGGGCGTGGTGGCTCACGCCTGTAATCCTAGCACTCTGGGAGGCCGAGGTGGGCAGATCATTTGAGCTCAGGAGTTCGAGACCAGCCTGAGCAAGAGTGAGACCCCATCTCTACTAAAAATAGAAAGAAATTATATGGACAGCTAAAAAATATATATAGAAAAAATTAGCTGGGCATGGTGGTGCATGCCTGTAGTCCCAGCTACTCGGGAGGCTGAGACAGGAGGATCCCTTGAGCTCAGGAGTTTGAGGTTGCTGTGAGCTAGGCTGACGCCACGGCACTCACTCTAGCCTGGGCAACAGAGTGAGACTCTGTCTCAAAAAAAAAAAAAAAAAAATAGAAAATAGAGGTAAATTACCAATATCAGAAATAAAGAAGTGGGTATCACTATGGATGGTGTCAACATTAAAAGCCCAATAAAGAAATACAATTATAATCTTGAAGCACATAAATCCATCAACTTAAATCAAGTGGACCATTCTTCAAAAACCAAAAAGCCGCCAAAAATGACCAAAATTGAAATAGATAGCCTAAATATTCATATACTTGTAAGAAACATAAAAAATAACCATTTGAAAACCTTCCAAAAACATGAAAAAAGTCTCCAGGTCAAGATACTTTTACTGGTGATTTCTACCAAATATGTAAAAATAAATAAAAAATTATATGTAATGTTTTGCAGAAAATAAAAGAGGAAGTTTCATTTATCAACTGATTTTATGAGACCAGTTTAACCCAGGTAGAAAAACAGACAATGGCAATGTAAGAAATGAAAACTCTAAAAATCAATATTACTCATGAACATATATGCAAAAAAATCTCCCTAAAATTATTGGCAAACCACACTCAGCAATATTTCAAAACAATACTGCACCATGAGCAAGTGAGTTCCTGGGGTTACAAAGATGGATTATGATTCTAAGATCAGTCAATCTAATCCATTATATTAACAGTCTCAAGATAAAAATCACATGACCATGTAAACTGATGCATTAAAAGTATTTGACAAAATTCAAAATCTATTCATAAAAAAAATTACCAGTGACTTCAAAATAGTAAGGAATTTCTTCATCCTGATAAAGGACATCTACAAAAAAAACAAAAGAAAACAAACAAACACAAATAGTCTAGAGTAGCTAAAAGATTTTAAAAGGAATAAGTAAAGTTGGTGGAATCATTTTACCTGATTTTCAGATTTACCATAAAGCAGGGGGAGAGGCCATGATGGTGGACTAAAAGTATACTTTACACATGGTTTTGATGGAGAGGATTGATAGCAGTGAGTAGATATTCAACTTCAGATCAAGCATCTAAGGGAGAGCATTGGGAATCAACAGAGAGGCAATTGGAGGCACTTAAAGTGAAGGAGAGTGAAGTGGGGTGACCCACTCAGCAGAATCAGAGGTACCAAGGGAAGGCGCCTGCACAAGAGGAAGGGACAAAGGAAAAAACGCTGAGGCTGCACACTTCCCCCACAGACATTGCAATCCAAGCTCTGAGAGTTCCCCTCCACCACAACAGACATCCAGTATGACAGAGGGAGTGGCCTGAAAACTGCAGTGCATTGCTCCAGTGAAAAGGAACAGCATGGCCCTGCTGGCTTCTGAACCATGTGCACTATAACTGGCACCATTCTCAGGTCCCAGCCCTAGAGCACTGTATCTACCCAGGGGAAAGTGCCATTGCTGCTATCTCACCATAAACCCTGCCAGGCTGAGGACAGAGCAGGGAGGCTGGGTGCTATTGCACAACACATGAGTGGGGGCCCTGTGCCCTCACCACGATTAGGGGACCATGACAGAGAAGCTACCTCTGGCCCCTGGCACCAACCACCACCATCTGAGTAGTGCAGCTGTTGCTGCAGCCAGCTGGGCAGCACTGCCGCTGAGGGACCTGAGCAGATTGAACAGGTATGCCACCACAGGCTGCACCTGCTGTGCACTGCCCACTGAATGCAACTGTGAACTGCTTGCCCACTCTGCCCCCACCCAAACTTTCAGCAGCATCCTGGGGACAAGCTAACACATCTACACAAGAATTCCCCAGCACCTGCTTGGACTATGAGAATCATAGGGAAGTGGGAGAGGCAGGAGGGCAGCAGCATTACAGTTTCTCAGTATATTTGCCCATATCCTGCTTGGTAAATCTTCTGGAGCATTGCTCAAGCATGCCATCCAGGGACCTCTCCTTATTTTCACTGAACAGCAGAGCTCCCAGCAGAGGAGAAAAGGTGTATTACAAATCTATATGTCTTGAGCTGAGAGAAGAGGTTAGAGATGAAAAGGAACCAGTATAAGAACTCCGGAAATATGGAAAAATATGCTGTTTGACACCCCCAAAGGCTCATGCTAGCTCTCCAGCAATGGACCCCAACCAATAGGAAATTCTTGAAATGTTAGATATGGAATTCAGAATATGGATCATAAGTAAGATCAATGGGATTGATGAGGAAATTGAAAACCAACAAAAAGAAACCAAAAATATAATTCAGGACATGAATGAAAAATTCACTAAATGCATAGAAAGCCTATGAAAATATACAACAGAACTTCCAGAAGTGAAAGAATCATTTAGGGAAGTTCAAAATACAGTGAAATATTTTAACAACAGAATAGACCAAGCAGAAGAAAGAATTTAAGAGCTTGAAGATAAGAGTTTCCAATTAATCAAGTCAGTCAAAAATCAAGAAAAAAGAAACAAGAAGAATGAACAATCTGTCCAAGAAATATGGGATTATTTAAAACAAACAAATATAAGAATTATAAGTATCCTTGAGAGAGAAAAGTAAAAGCAAAAAGCAAGGAAAATATATTTGAGGGAACAATAGAGGAACACTGCCCTGGTATTGCCAGAGATTTACACATCTTGATACAAGAAGGTCACTGAACACCTGGAAGATTTATAGCAAAGAAGACATCACCAAAGAATATAGGCATCATTTTGGCCAAATTGGAGGAGAAAATCCTGTAAGCTACAAGACAAAAGCATCAAATAACTTACAAAGGAAAACCCATCAGATTAAGGGCAGACTTCTCAGCAAATCCTTACAAGCTAGAAGGGATTTCAATCCCATTTTTAGTCTTCTTAAACAGAACAACTTCCAGCCAAGAATTTTGAATCCTGCAAAAATAAGTTGAATAAGTTAAGGAAAAATAAAACCTTTTCCAGACAAGTAATTACTATGAGAATTTATCACTACTAGACATGCCCTACAAGAAATGCTTCAAAGTACTCTATACATGAAACAAAAGAATTAATTACGTACTATAGTAAAAACACCTGAAAGTTAAAATTCATAGCTCTTATAAAACAGTAACACAAGGTGAAAAACAACACAACTAGGTAACGATCACCATGGTGACCAGAACAATACTTCACATTTCAATACTAATATTGTATGTAAATAGTCTAAAAACCCCAGCTAAATGATATAGATTGGCAGTATGGTTAAAAATATGCTGCCTCCAAGAAACCCATTTAACTCACAAAGATTCTCACAGACTCAAGGTAATAAGGTAGAAGAAATATTTTGTATAGATGCAAACCAAAAGCTAGCAGAGGTAGCTAATTTTACAATTGATAAAATACCATTTAAATCATCAATGGTAAAAAAGTCAAAGATTGTTATATGATGATAAAGGGATCAATTTAATAAGAACATATAACAATCCTAAATATATATGCACCCAACACAGGAGCTCCTAGATTCATAAAACAAACTCTACTAGATCTCAGGACAGACATAAACAGTAATATAATTGCCAAGTACTTGAAGTCTACATTGACAGAACTAGAAAAAACCTTGAAACATAAAATCAACAAAGAAACGCTGAATTTAAATGAGACTCTAGAAAAAAAAAAAATGGACCTAACAGACCATTAATGAGAATTCCACCCCCAAACTGCAGAATATACATTCTTCTCATCAGCACATAGGGCATTTTACAAGATATATCATGAGTTAGGCCACAACAGAAGTCTCAGAAAATTCAGAAAAATCAAAATAATACCATGTATCTTTTCAGATAATAGTGGAACAGAACTAAAAATCTATTCCAAGAGGAACTCTCAAAACTACACAAATATATGGCAACAAACAACCTGCTGCTGAATGATCCTTGGGTAAATGACAAAATCAATATGGAAATCAAAAAAAATTTTGAATTGAACAAAATATGTGACATAAGCTTACAAAATCTCTGGTATTCAGCAAAAGCAGTTCTAAGAGGGAAGTTCATAGTACTAAATGCAAACATGAAAAAGATGGAAAGATCACAAATTAAAAAGCTAATGCCACACCTCAAGAAACTAGAAAAAGAAGAGAAAACCAAACCCATAGATAGCAGGAAAAAACAATAAAAAAGGTCAGAGAAGAACTAAAAAAATATGGAAACCAAAAAAAAAAAAAAAACCAAACAAACAAAAAAAAAAGCTGGTTCCTTGAAAAGACAAACAAAATCGATAGACCACTAGCTAGATTCAACATAAGCAGAATAGAAATGATTAAAATAATCTCAGTCATAAATGAAAAAGGAGACATTGCAACAGACACCACAGAAATAAAAAATATCATCAGAGACTACTATGAAAACCTCTATGCACACAAACTAGATAATCTAGAGAATATGGAAAAATTTTTTGAAAGACACAGCCTCCCATGCTCTAATTAGGAAGAAACAGAAATGCTGAAGAGACTAATAATGAGTAATGAAATTGAAACAGTAATCAAAAATCTCCTAACAACAGCAACATCCTGGGACCATACAGATTCACAGCCAAATTCTACCAGACCTAAAAGGAAGAACTGGCATCTATCATATGAAATTATTCCATAACATCAATAGGAAGGAATCCTCTCTAACTCATTCTAAGAAGCTGATATCACTCTGATACAAAAACCAGGAAAGGAAAGAACAAAAGGGGAAAAAAAGAAAACTACGGACAAATATACCTCATGTATATAGATGCAAAAATCCTCAAGAACGTACTAGGAAACTTAATCCAACAGCACATCAAATGGATAATTCACCATGACCAAGTAGGTTTCATCCTAGGGATGCAAGCATGATTCAATGGTTCAACATAAGCAAATTAATAAATGTTGTTCATCACACAAACAGAATTGAAAACAGAAAATTTATGATCTTCTAAATGCAGAAAAAGTATTTGATAAAATCAAGCACCCCTTAATAATAAAAACCCTCCAAATAGGCATAGAAGGAAAATATCTCAAAATAATGAAAGCCATGCATGACAAACCACAGCCAACATCATACTGAGTCAGGAAGAGTTGATAGCATTCTCCCTAAGAACTGAATTAAGACAAGGGTCCCCACTGTCATCAATTCTATTCAACGTACTGCTGGAAATCATAGCCAGAGCAATCAGGCAAGAGGAAAAATAGACGACATCCACATTGAGAAAGAGGTCAGTCAACCTATCCTTGTTTCTCAGTATTATGATTTTATATCTTGAAAGCCATAAAGACTTCTACAAAAGACTCCTAGAATTTATAAACAAATTCAGTAACGTTTTAGGTGACAAAATTAATGTACACAAATCAGTTGCATATCTATACACTAATAACAATCAAGCTGAGAGTAAAATCAAGAAGTCAATACCATTTATAATAGCTTCAAAGAAAATAAAATACCTACAAATATACTTAACCAATGAGGGGAAAGTTCTATACAAGGAGAACTACAAAACACTGATGAAACAAATTGTGGATGACGAATAGAAAAACATCCCATGCTCATGGATTGGAAGAATCAACATTGTTAAAATGTGCATATTTCCTATTGTCATTTAGAGATTCGCCACAACTCTCATTCAAATACCAATGACATTTTTCACAGATCTAGGAGAAACAATCCTAAACTTCATATCAAATCAAAAAAGAGACTGATGGACACACTGGAAGCTCTGATTTGGGTGTGGCAAAGGCAATATATGTAACCTAAACATTTGTATCTCTGTAATATGCTGAAATAAAAAAAGAATTAAAAAAGAGCCTGAAAAGCGAAAGCAGTTCCAATCAAAAGGAACAAATCTAGAGGCATCACATTACCTGAATTCAAATTACACTATTAATACAAGGTGACAGTAGTCAAAACAGCATGGTAGTGGTATAATTGGAGATATATAGACTAATGGAATGGAATAAAGAGCTCAGAAACAAAGCCATATAGCTACAACCAACTGATTTTTGACAAAGCAGACAGAAACATACACTGGAGAAAGGAAACCCTATTCAATAAATGATGTTGGGAAAATTGGATAGCCACATGAAGAAAAATGAAACTGGATCCCTATATCTCATCATATAAAAACTAACTCAAGATAGATCAAAGACTCAGATGTAACACTTCAAAGCATAAAAATTCTACAAGAAAACATAGGATAAACTCTTCTGGACATTGAACTTGGCAAAGAATTTATGACTGAGACCCCCAAAACAAATATGACAATAAGAAAAATATATAAATGGGGCTTAATTAAACTAAGAAGTTTCTTAACAACAAAGGAAATAATCAACAAAATGAGTACACAACCCATAGAATTGGAAAAATTATTTGAAAACTATACATCTGAGAAACAACTTTATCCAGCATATACAAAGAACTCAAACCAATCAACAAGAAAAAATAAAATAAAATAAAAAACATTAAAAAGTTGGCAAAAGACATAAACAATTTTTTTCTCAAAAGAAGGTAGATATTTGGCCATTAATATATGAAAATATGCTCAACATCACTAAGTATCAGGGAAATGCAAATTACAACCACAATGAAGTACCACTTTATTATTGTCAGAATAGATATTATTAAAAAGTCAAAGAGATCACCACCATAGTGCCAATAGTGCCTATGGTGGTGATCAAAACTATAGTGGCTATGGCGGATATGATTATACTGGGTATAACTATGGGAACTATGGATATGGACAGAGATATGCAGACTACAGTGGCCAACAGAGCACTTACGGCAAGGCATCTCGAGGGGGTGGCAATCACCAAAACAATTACCAGCCATACTAAAAGGGAGGACATTGGAGAAAACAGGAGGAGATGCTAACGTAACCCATCTTGCAGGACGACACTGAAGATTGGTCTTCTGTTGATCTAAGATGATTATTTTGTAAAAGACTTTCTAGTGTACAAGACACAACTGTGTCCAACTGTATATAGCTGCCAATTAGTTTTCTTTGTTTTTACTTTGTCCTTTGCTCTCTGTGTTATGACTCAATGTGGATTTGTGTTTATATACATTTTATTTGTATCATTTCATGTTAAACCTCAAATAAATGCTTCCTTATGTGAAAAAAAAAGTCAAATAACAATAGATGTTTGCACAGATGTGGTGAAAAGGGAATAGTGGGAATGGAAACTATTAATAATAGTACAATCTCTACAGAAAACAGTATGGCAATTCCTCAAAGAACAAAAAGTAGACCCACCATTCATTAGATCAAGCAATCCTACTACTGGATATCTGCAGAAAGGAAATTAAGTCATTTTACTAAAAAAATAAAAAATAAAAAGCTACCTGCACCAAATATTTATTGTGGCATACTTCATAATTGCAAGGATATAAAATCAATGTAAGTGCCCACCAACTAATGCTTGGATAAGGAAAGTGTGGTATATATACACCATGGAGTACTACTTGCCCATAAAAAGGAGTGAAATAATGTTTTTTTGCACCAATGTAGATAGAACTGATGACCATTATCCTAAGTGAATTATTTAATGAACGGGGAAACAAATACCACATCTTCTCACTTATAAATGGGGCTAACCAAGTGGTATACATGGGTATAATGGACATTGACAACTAAGAATGGGGTTGGTGTAAGGAGGTCAGGGATAAAAATCTACCTAGCACATACAATGTACTCTATAGTGGTGACTGATATGCTAAATGTCCTGACTTTAGCATTATACAATTCTTCCATGTAACAAAAAACACTTCTACCCCCTAAATCTATTGAAATTTTTAAAATACTATAAATCTACACTATTCAAGACAGGATAGTTTTAAATAAGAATAGACACAAAGATCAGTGGAAGAAAATACAAATTCCAAAATAGATCCACACAAATATGTCCATTCTAAGTTGACAAAAGTGCAAAGCAAATTCAATAAACAAAGATAGTGGGGTTTTTTTGACAAACCATTTTGGCAAAACTGGGCATTCATATGCAAGACACTAATATTGATCAAACCTTCACATCTTATACAAAAATTAACTGATCATAGATCTTCACATATAATGTAAAACTATAAAACTTATACAATAAAATATAGAAGTATATTAATCATTAATTGTTCTTAGATGATATCAAAAGCATGATCAAAAATGATAAATCTTGACCAAAATTAAAATTTATTGCTTTATAAAAGTAAATGTGAAGTGAATGAAAAGACAACAATAGACTGAGAGAAAATATTTGTAAAACACATATCCAGCAAAGATTAGTGTCTACTATAGAATAACAAAAAACTCTTAAAATTTAACAAGAATAAAACAAACCAAAAAGTATTCCAAGAATGGAAAAATAAGCACCACATGTACTCACCATCAAATTGGTTTTACTGATCATCAGCTAAGAGTACATTTAGGAATAACATTAATCAGGTGTCGGGCAGATGGGAGGGGGGAGGCGATGGGTGTATACACACATAATGAGTGTGATGCGCACCATCTGGGGGATGGACGTGCTTGAAGCTCTGATGGGGTGGGGGCAAGGGAAATATATGTAACCTAAACTTTTGTACCCCCAAAAGTTTGTATGCTGAAATAAAAAATAATCATATGATAGAAGACTGAAGCAGACATTTTACCACAAAAGATATAAGGATACCAAATAAGAATAGGAAATAAAGTTGAACATCATTAGCCATTACTGAAATTAAAATTACAAGTCAGTGTGATACTATTACACATGTATTATAATGGCTAAAATATTTTTTTAAAAAAATTATGACAAAAGAAACAGTGATGAGAATGTGAAGTAAATAGAACTCTCACAAATTCCTTGTAGAAATATAAAACTGTATAGCCACTCTAAAAATGGTTGAACAGTTTCTTAAAATGGTAAATATATACTTGCAATATGACTCTGATTTTACTCCTGGGTATTTTCCTAGAAATGAACACTTACGTTAATACAAATAACTGTACACAAATAGGTACAGAATCTCTACCAACAATCACAAAATATTGTTCATTTTATCTAACTATATTTTTGTATTTGATAGCACAGCAAAGTGTCTATAATCAGCAGTAAGTTATGGTGTACTTTAAAATAAGTAGAATGCTAGAATTGGAATTTTCCTAAAACAAAGAAATAATAAATGCCTGAGGTTATGGATACTCCAGTTACCCTCACTCAATTAATATACATAGTATGCTAGTATCAAAACATCACATATACCCATAAATATGTACAACTATTATGTACCCATAAAATTATAATTAAAAATAAAAAATAATCACAAAAACTACAAACAACCCAAATGTCTATTGATGGGAAAATATATTAATATGAAAACTCCGTGTCTGTATAAACTATACATTTTTACATATTTTAATTGAAATATGTGTGTATGTGTGTATATATATATATATATATATATATATAAAATGTATAATGGAATACTACTTGGAAATAAAAATTATTGATTCTCAGAACAACTTGGATGACTATCAAATACAGTGTGCTGTGGGAAAGAAATCAGTATCATTTAATATAAGTGATGTTCTTGGAAAAAAGAAAACCTATAGTAAGGGAGAACAGATCAATGATTGGCAGGCTGTTATCATTAGGAGAAAAGTGTTACTAGGAATCATAGTTTCCCAACCTCAGCAATTACTGAAATTTTGCTGTGGAGGTCTGTAATTTGAAACACCTTCCCCAGTTGTAACAATGAAAAATTTCTACAAACATTGCCAAGTACCCCTTGTGGGGAGTAAACTTTGTTTCCAATTAAAAACCACTGCTATAAAGTGGAAGACTGAGGAAGATTTCTGGTGTAATGAAACTGCTCTGTATCCTGATTGTGACAGTGGTTATGCAAAGCTACATATATTCATACAATTGCACAGCAAAAGAAAAAAAATCAAGCAATTTTGCTATGTGATATTTAAGGAAAATAAACAAACAATTTCATGAGGTAGCTATTTTCATTATCCTATTTGTAGAGGAGACAAATGAAGTCCAGAGAGGAAATATTTCATTTGAGACAGAAAAATTCAAACTTAATAGCATTTGACTGCAACAAGCTCTACTGGCTCATTCTTTACCAGACTCCACCTCTATGTTCTTGCTTCAAAGAGCTCGTTAAAGTTATAGTTGGCTTGGGTCAGATGTAGGTTGAAATCACGCTGGATCTGGCACAGTAGGAATAGACTGTTGGCCTCTGGGAGGGAATTTAGATTCTGCGTGCCCCTTGATGGAGATAAGAGAAGGCTCTGTGAATTGAGTTCTGGCTACAGGTCTGGGAGAGACTTCAAATCAGAGCTGAGATGGGGATGGGTTGAAGAAGTGGAATTCTGGTGGCAGTGAGAGGTAACAGAAGTGGAAAGGGGGTAGGATTATTTTACAGGAGAAATGAATGGTATAATTTTTAGAATGTTAGATTGTGGGTCTGTGGGGAGTTAGCTACACTCCCTACAAAGAGGTTTATTCTCTTTGTTCCCATCAGGTCTCTAAGTTGACTACGCCTGTTTGCAGGGAGTTAGCTACGCTCCCCGCAAAGAGGTTTTTTCCTTCCAATCAGGTCTCTCAGGCAGGGGTCATCGCAAATGATGAAAAAAAAAAAAACCAGTAGAAAACAGAAATAAAAGTATAATAATAATAATAATACACAGAGCCAGAGATATAGTTTATAAAGTAAAGGTTTATGAAAATAGATAAAAGAAGGGTATCCGGATGGATATATTTCTTCCCGCATAAAATATATCCAAGACTGAAACTCCACACAGGTATTTTATAGGGTAGATACAGGCTCCCATTGCCAAGGGCAATGGGATTTACATACTAACAGGCAGTTTGCTTTAGGATCAAAGTCTCCTAAACGGCTACTAAAAGGCTACTACAGATCTTTTAACTCTAACTAGGAGAACAATGAGTTATAAAATCTTCTTGGGGCAAACTTCTAAGTTTTATGATGAGGCTATTACTTTAGCAAAAAAACAGAGACATCTTGGCTCTGGTGATTGTGTTCTTGGAGACAAAGATGATCCCAGAAGTCAACGTGGGCTGTGCTTTGTGTTAATTACTTTAACCGCATAGTTCCGTTTGGGCCCGGCTTGGGCATTAGCATATCTATCTGATTAGCTCTCATCTCCGGGGGTCTATGCCTGTCAGCTCCAGCAACCTTTTGGTTCTAAGGGAGAGGCCTGCCTTGTCTTTCAAAACAGGTGTGAACCATAGGCCCAGTTTACAGCTGTCTCTTTGAAGTGCAGCTATTACTGACCAACGAGACGCCCTCCTGAGATGAGGCAGCTTTTGAACTAACACATTTATTTTTTCTTTAAGGCAAAGCCTTATTTGACTTCTGAAATCAAATCTTATCTCCAGAAATACAGGGGGCATTTCTATAACTCAGTATTCTTAGGCTCAACATGGGTCTGCATTTTAGTGTACAAAAGACAGAAATTTGGGGTGGTAACAGGGACTTTAAATTGAGGAGTAGAGCTCTATGTTCTAATCTGTAATGATGGTGGGTCAGGTAATGGTTATTATGAACATTTAAGCTTGAATATTTTGATTCTAATATCCTGGCTCGAGTGCCTAGATCATTAGGTGGTTGAAAGGCTATCTTGAGGTTAGATCAGGTTGAGGTATGGTCAGGTAGGGAATTTCAGAAATTATATATAATGGTTATGATCTAGAATAAGTAGAGAATAATTAGGGTTGTTCTTGGAGTAGAGAATAATCAGCTGTTCTTTAGGTGGGGACAGGGAGAGGTGAAGGACACATAGCTCTGGAGTAAGAAAGGGTGAAAATTTTAAATAAACTATAAAAAAGCACAAAAATAAACAAAAATGAAACCCACTTATTACTTACATTTAAAATGGTATTTTATCCTACTTTTAACCTTAAAACAAATAGCATACTTATATGGTATAACATTCACAATAGCAAATATATATATATATATATATATATATATATGAAAAATATGTAAAATGCATTGTTAATATTGAAACCAGGTGTATACTTTATTAAGATACTATAATATATTTGAAATTTTAGAAAAAAATTAGGTACCCTTCAGCTGTGCTTTTCACCTAATGTGCTTCTTCATTTCTATATATCCCTGGCTATATTTAGAATAGATTTATGCTTTGTATTTCTTTCTCTTATCTTTATTGCTAAAAAGTAAGTTACTTAGATGAAAGCTTCACACATTCTGATCCTTTTCAATGCCTCACTACACTGGGGGACTCAATAAACATTTGTGGAACATATGAATTACTGCTCTCATGAATATGTGATCTCCCATGTCCTTTCATTTCATAGGTACCCACTACAAAATGGTAAGTATATGCTAGATTGTTGACAAACATTTATTATTTTATTCTATACTATTCTAAGAAGTACAGTTTGTAATTTTCAAAGGGACTTGCGAAGGCTGCTACTTTTGGATGATTTGGGAGGTTATTTGATACAATCTGAGGAAGTTTTTAGTTCAGCTGATATCTCATTGTTCTTTTTTATCTGGATCTTCAAAATATTATATCACTTTTGTATTTTATTTTAAGACTTTAGTACCATTACATTTTATTTCAAAATTATCTTTTATCCCTTTCTGTGATTTTAAAGAAATTGATTTTCTTTTCTGTTCTTTTTTTTTTTTTGGCATACACCCTTACCTTTGATGGGGGAGGGGTTTGGATCATCTTTGATTCTTATTGTACACCTTTTTAATTTTCCCCCTTGATTAGTTATTTCCCTAACCCTTACAATGCTCATCAAGGCCAAACAATTTTATAACTTCGTTCATGTTAGTGTTCTCAATGATCATCCCCAATTCATTTTATTTACCTCCCTCCCATTATAAATTGCATGTCAGTAGAAATTAGTATTATAAAGAATTTGTAACATGTCATGCTCAAGTTAAGGTACAATCCTTTGTTTCTATATAATTGTTCCCAAGGGTCTTATGAATTTAAGTTAACCTATTCAACCAGTGCTTTAAGAATTCTTCCTAATATGCCTTTACCACACTTAAAATAATTAATTTCCTTTCTCACCTTGAGGTTGACATCTGTTGATGTTTCTTGGGCTTACTGAATTGTCTTTTCTAAAAAACGATAGTGATAGGTGGAGAAGAGAAATGAAGTTGTGAAGACCTTGTAGAGCTGTGGTAGTCATAGCACCAATTGGATCTACTTTAAAGAAATCACTGTACAGATACAATAAATGCAGCTAGCTGTCAACCTTAGGTTCCACCTATGCTTTAGCAGTGAGATGATGTTCTTCCCGGGCAGTTCCAGCCAATGACTGAGCATGACAAAGATATCCAATTTGAAATTCTCTAACAGCTAATTTCACTCTAGATTTCCCCACTGCATTGACAAAGATGTCAGATTTATATCATGATTTCATGGTATTCCTGTCCAAATGTGTTCCTTTCTTGTTTTCTTTCATAAGTATCAGATCAGATTTGCAGTTTAAGGGCTTCCTCCCCCTTTATCTTTTATAGGCTGTAGAACAAATAAACTTCTTTCACTACTCGCTCCATGTCATCATCTACTTTCTTTAGTTTTAAACTGATGTAAGAGTTAACTGGGAAAACTTGGTCACATAATGGAAGAGCGGAAAGTTTTGATTATGAAAACAAACTGTGCTAAGAAAGATGAATGAGGGGCTTCATAGGTCAAACTTAGAAGAAACACTTTTAAATGAGTGTCTTATGAGGAGAATCATTTTGACTTGGGATCAATGAGAGTCTACATATGATTCCAAGAAGAAACGATCCTGCTTATGTAGGGCCTGAAGTTGGTGATTTAATTTGTATGTGGACATAATCAGCATCATCTGCTACTCCAAGAATTATTACTAAGATAGTGACTTAAGAAAAATATAAAGGAGAAGCATCTGAGGCAGGTAGGTTAATAGTTTGAAACAAGTGCATAGAACACATATAAGACTTTGTATTTGAGATTAGTTAGATGTCATTGAATGCTTGTAATTCTTTCATATAGTAAAAAAAAAAAAAAAAAAAAAAAAAAAAGACTGGGTGCCCTGTACGTATAGGGAGCCTAGAGAGGATAGATAAAGTGCATTCAATTAAAAGAATCACAAAATGTCATGAATCTGATTACTTGGGTTATTTTACTTTTATCATTGATATAAGGAGCACTGGTAGTGGAAGATCAAGGCAATTGAACAATAAAACTGTGCCTGAAAAAAAATTAAGCAGGCAGGTATATATAGTGAAGAAAATATCAAAGTATGAGTCAGAAAACATGTGCTATTAACTCCTCATGACATTTTGGACAAGTTAATAACCTCTCTAAGTCTCATTTCCTCATCTATAAAATAACAGAATAATCCTACATATAAATAGATAGATAGATATAAATAGATAATATATAATTGCATATCTACATATATTTCTATATTGTGAGGTTTTTGTGATGATGAAATGAAATCATGGATATGATAATACTTTGTAAACCCTGAATCAATGATAGTATTATTTGAGTTCTGCCTGGGATTGTCCTTTTTGGTCATTTGTTTTTTCTATAAATTCGTCCTGTTCTTATAAATTTCTTGGCTATATTCTTCCTCTCTGAGTAATGCTTTTTATTTATAGACTTTGGAAATTAAAACTAATTGTGGCTTTGAGGACAAATGCTACTTTAGAAACTTGAAGCTGTTGAAAATATCACAGTGTTAAATGCCTATTGGTGAAATATTGGTATGTAGGCAGCTGTTCACATGTGTGATTTGAAGGATACTAAAGAGCTTGCCTTTCTGCCAATATTCTTCTCCATTAGTATATTTCCATTAAAATCTTTTTATGGTTAAAGTATTAAACCTCTGAAAGAATCTTGTCCAATTACAATTATTTTACTTGCCACCTATCACAATACCATATAGTAATCAAATAAGTTTATCAAGTTAACTAGCAGAGATTTGTTCAGAAAGATAGAGAACATAGAGCAGATGAAATTTGATTGAGGTGCGGCACTTGGTGGAGTGAAATATTCAGAATACAAATTGTTTAGTGAGAAGGGCAAGCTTAGGCGACTGGGCCATAAGAAAGACTAGGTAGCTGAATGACAACATGAAGGCTTTTAGTTCTTGGTGGGTGGGTTGATGGGGGTTGGGAAAACCAAAATGAGGCATTGAAAAATGAGATGTAAGCCACCCCAAAGCGAAAGTTTTCTATTCAGAATTTTGTTCATGCTAAACCTGCTTGAGAAATAACTGAAAGTAGACATTTGCATCAACAAAGCTTTTATTTGGCAAAAAGATTATATTTTACATTCAATCTATTGAGAAAATCAAAGAATTTAGCAAGTATCTCCACGTACAAAGGTCCTTTAAACAGAGTGCTTTCCTGCTACCCTAATCTGATCATGTAACTTTAGCTAGAAATGGCAAGGAGAAAAAGCTAATAAAACTAATTTTGTAAAGAAAACAATACAGAATCCACTTAAGGTAGTGCTGATCTCATAACACAAACATTTCCATTTTATTAGTATACCAGGGAAAACAGTGCCAAAGTGTCCTTTTAATGACACTGGAACTGTGAGAGGTTTCTTAACTTGATTACAGTCGTTCTGTTAATTATTAGTAAAGAGCTCTCCTTACAAAGGCTGCTGTCCAGCTATCCAGCTCTCCAGGCTGAGGAGCTTAGGCAGTTTGGATGCAAGAGCTCACACCCATTGGAAGCACTTACTACAAACATCTCATTCAATGTTTAGAATTCTTTTGTTGGTAGGTAGGAAGGGTCTTTGAGATCAATGTGGAAAGACTATCACGAACACAAGGACGTGGATTTTTTTTTTTTAAATTAAAGCTTAGAAATTACATCTGGCGCACATCTGAGTGGGTAGTTTCTTTTAATCCTCCCTGTGTCTTCCAAAATCAACTTGGTAATATCTTTTCATTTATAATGATGTATTTCATCTGTCACACTTTGGCCTGTTTGACTATATTGTTAGAATGGTACATGAAGTAAAATAGTATCCAATTCATTTTTCATTAAATAAAATTTAGAAAGTGTAAATTGTTGAAAAATATGAACTTTCCCAACACATTTTAAATTTGGGTGTGAGAAACCATCTTCTATAGGCCAATTTTTCCTCCTGCCTAGACACTATTCCTGTAATTCACAGAAATTTCCACCAGGGGACAGTGATGTCTGGAGTTACCATTTCAAGTCCTGGACAAGCTATGTTTTCCATAGTTTTGTTTGAAAAGTAAACTGTCATGTCATTACCAATTTATAATGTTTTCAAAACATAATACACATATTTAAAGAGCTAAATATTTATTATTGGCAAATAACTATATTTTTACAAGGTGATTCTAGCTTTATATTATGAGATGGAAGTTTATTATAATGTCAATAGATATCTTCTGGATTTTATAATTTTCATTTCTACCTTCAGAATTTTGTTGCTTTCTTTTTTCAATATTGCAAACCCATTACTATTGGTCTGACATTTTCTTCTATAGATTTACACTCTATTTCACAGGTAAAAGTGACTTTGGAGGAGGCCCTAATGCCTCACTCTAGAGCTCTCTTTGTTGTCAGGAGATTTCCCACTAGTGAAATTTAACCCTGACAAGCATTACAAAAATGATATGTGTAACCAAAAATATTTGTACCCCTGTAATACCTTGAAATAAAAATATTATAATTCAATTATTTTAGGCTCCATTGGACAGTGGTCCAAAATTGATATGCTTTGATTCAGGCCCTTAGGAAATAATTTTAATGTAAAAAAAATGTACACCTTACATACTTTGTCCAAACGAAGATGACGTGTAATTTATTTTTGGCCTTTGTAACACACTCTTGTGTGAAATATCTGTTCATGACATTGTCCATTTTCTAACTGGATTTTTGTTTTAAACTGTTGAGTTTTGAGAGTTCTTTATGTAATTCTACATAATCATCCTTTGTTGGATATGTGGTTTGCAAATATTTTCTACCAGTCTCCTGTCATTTTATTCTTTTCAAAGGTTTGCAGCATATTTTTTAAATTTCAGGAGATAAAATATATCATTTTTTTATTTCATAAAATGTACCTTTGGTATTAAGTTTAAAAACTTTTTTTTCCCTAGCTCTAGAAACTGAAGTTTATATCTTATGGTTTTTTCCCCCACAAAGTTTTACTAGTTTTATATTTTACATTTCAGTGTGTGAACCATTTTTAGTTACTTTTTGTAAAAGATGTGAAACTTAGGTAAAAGCATATTTTGTTTGTTTTGTTTTGTTTTGTGACTATGGATATCCAATTGCTTTGGCATCATTTGTTGAAAAGTCTCCACTTGCTCCACTGAATTGCTTCTGAACCTTTGTCAAAAATCAGTTAAGCATATTTCTATGGGTAAATTTCTGTTTTTTTTTTTTTTTACTCTGTTCCATTTATCTGTGTGTCTATTCCTCTATGAATATCACATTAACTTAATTAGTAAGTATAGTTATATAGAAGGCCTTATAATCAAGCAGAGTGATTCTTCCCACTATATCCTTATTTTTAAAGATTAATTTGGTTATTTTAACACATGTACCTTTTCTTATAGATTTTAGAAGCAGCTTGTCTATGTTTACAAAAATCTTTGCTAGTTTTGATAAAATGTAATTAAACATGTATATCAACTTGAGAATTGACATCTTTATTATGTTGAGTCTTCCAAATTCATGAAAATAGTAAGTCTCTCCATTTATTTATGTCTTCTTTGATTTCCTTTATGGTCATTTTGAACATTTTTAGCTTATAGATTCTCTAGATATTTTGCTAAGTTTATACCCACTTGTTTCATATTTTGGAGTGCTTATAATGATGTTGTCTTTTTAAATTTGGTTTTCACATGTTAGTATGTAGAAATATAATTGATTTTTGCATGATGAATTTTTATCCTTTGACCTGGCTGAGCTCACTTATTTCTAGCAGTTATTTGTAGATCTTATAGGATTTTCTATATAGACAATCATATCATTTACAAGTAGGGAGTTTTATTTAAATATAATTGATTTTTGCATGATGAATTTTTATCCTTTGACCTGGCTGAGCTCACTTATTTCTAGCAGTTATTTGTAGATCTTATAGGATTTTCTATATAGACAATCATATCATTTACAAGTAGGGAGTTTTATTTCTTTTTTTTTTTTCAAGTCTATAATGTCTTTCATTTCCTTTTCTTGACTTATCATAGTCACTAAATCGTTCAGTATTATGCTAAATAGCAGTAGTGAGAGTGAACATTCTTGGCATGTTCCCAATCTTAGAAGGAAAACACTCCATCTTTCACCATTAAGGACAATATTATTTGTAGGTTTTCATAGATGACCTTCATCAGTTTTAGGAAGTTTTCCTTCTATTCTGAGTGTTTTGATCATGGAAAAGTGTTGGATTTTGTCAAATACTTTTTTACATTAATTTATTTTATCAAATGATTTGCCTTCTTCAGAGTCTTATTATGCATAATTACATCAATTTGCTCAAATCTTGAACTAATTATTCTCATCTAGAAAAATCTTGCTTATACACAGTATATAGTTCTTTTTATGCATTATTGAATTCCATTTGCTAATATTTTGTTGAGGATTTTTCTAAGTTTATGAGGAACATTTTTATGTAGTTTTCTATTTTTGTCTGTTTTTGGTATCCAAGTAATACTGGCCTCATTAAGCGATTTGTGAAGTGTTCCACTTTTTCAATATTCTGGAAGAGATTGTATAAAATCGATGTTAAATCTTCTTTAAATATTTGTTAAAAATATTTGATGAAATCATTTCTGCTATGAGTATTACTTTATAGGAGGTTATTAATTATGAACTGAATTACATTAATGTTATAGTTTATTTGGGATATCTTGGTTGAGTTTTGTTAGTTTTTGGTTCACAGGAGTTCTTATATTTCTTCTAAATTGTCAAATGTATTAGGGTAAAGTTTTTTGCAGTGTCTCCATACAATCCTTTTAATAGCAATAAGATCAGTATTGATATCCCCTGTTTCAACCCTGAAATAGTTGAAATGGTGATTTGTGTCTTATCTCTTTTTTTTATTTGTCAGTCTTGCTAGAGGGTTTTCAATGTTATTGATATTTTTGAAAACCCACAGAATTCCCTTTTTGGAAGAAATTGTACTCCTCTTCCATCATCCCTCTATTTATGATCTGTTTGTGTTCATCTGTTCTGATTAGGAGAAGCAACTGTTAATAATAGGGAAATAATATTTCACAATAAGATTATAATCTACTTATGTAATTTAGTTGGCATTTGGGGTTTTATTTTTCTCTGTTTCTTGTAAGATTAACCTGGAACATAATCTCCACCTCTTACGGATCACCAACAATGACTCAAAATTCACCATTCAGTCTGAATGGATTGCAGTAGTTTCTAATTCTATGACATGGAAGACACTCAGGATTTGGACTTTTTTAACCTAAATGATTAAATCACTCTATGATTCTAAAAATATATCATGACTTTGACTGCATCTGGGTGAATTATGATGCTTCAAAAATAATATCAGAAATTCAGAGACTTCCTACTTTCTCTTTATAAAGGTACAATGACAATTCATTTGTTTGGTCATGTTACAAATGCAATATCTAAATATGTGAATTTTTCAGATATTTTAAATATTTCTCTTCAAGCAACTCATGTTGCTATTTTAGCCCTTTTGGGTGATTTTTAAATATCCCATTCTTCTCTGCTTTCTCAAAGAAAATACACTAAATATAATTATGAATTTTTGTTGATTGTTTAATGTCACCACCAATATAGGTATTCTTTATTGGAAAATATAGGAAGATAGTTCTCTGCCTTCGTGTGCATGTGTGTTACTTCTTACATCAGGAGGCTAGCCATTGCTTCTCTTGCTTTTACTATGCCTACTTATAATTAGCTTCACTTCCCCCTTCTAATTTGATACTTATCTCTGACAAGATGGAGTTTGTCAAAATTGTATATTAAACAAGAGCCAGGGCTATGAGAAAGTGCAGGATTGATGACAGTCAATTCAGATCCACAGAATAATCTGCATTCTTGGTTAGATGTTGTGTTTTATGGGCCCAACACGCTTCCACTGCACAACTCTGCTGGCAGAAGTTGTGTTTTAAATATCTGAGAAAATTACAAAAGTGAGGTAATTCTCTAATATTTGTTGAAAATCCACTGTAACATGGTCACTCCTAACACTCAAATTAATGTGTACTACATTATATCAAATTTCAGGTATTACTAAAGTCCTTGACTTCTACAAACACCTTACATTAAGGCCAAGATTTTCTCTGTTTTTTTCATCTGGAGATCTTATCCTTAATAATAATGACAAATTCTCATAGAATGATTTGAGATATTTTCACAAATATTAAGTAAATAATAATGATGACATGTACATACTGTAAAATTCTCATTGTGGGATTTAGATGACTACAGGTTGGGAAACACTGCTCTAGCATTTGGGAGAACTTATTCTTCTACATTTTCTAAAGCATACATGGACAAATTTCCACTAGCTAAAACTATGCAGTAACTAGAAAGAATTCTGACAGTTCAGAGTAGTCTGGAGTACATAAATATGTCTGCTTGACACAGAATTTTCTCTTTTAGTTGTGACACTTATGTCTATTGCTTTATTTCTTGTGGTCTTGTTTGACAATTGCCATTCACTCTTCTAAGAGAATAACTAAAAATTTCTGTCTGCTTCCTGATCAGGATCCACAGGACCCTTCTTTTTTTTTCTCACCAGTATATGTAATGAACTGTACAGGCAACTATATAAAACTAATGGTAAGAATAGGCAATACAAAAAAAAATCACCTATAAATATGTTATATGTTTATGTATGTATTTGTATGTGAATCATATTACAATTGTAATGGGAGAATAAAAAGTATATTAAAAGGGGATTTTTCACAACATACCCTGCTTGATATGTTTATCATTATAAAACTGTAGTATAAGATACCTAGTTGGACTCATGTGGCCACTCAGACTTACAACATGATGGGAACTTTGGTGACTATTTCATGGATTTACTTAGACATAGAAGTTCCATTTACATGTACAGTATATACAATTCTATGATCATCCTTTCAGTAAAAATTACTAGGTTTAGAATCTATCGATTTAAATATAAGTTGAAGTGTTAAAAGTGATTATGGTTTTATTAAAAATGATAGCCATTATAATAATACTAAGTGTTAAAAGATAAAATATTCTCTTTCATTTATATTCTGCCTGCTTCATTCCACCTCTTTGGTACCTATTTACTCTTGGTACTGTCTATGGTACAAAGCTTCTCTGGCAATTTCTTCGAAAGTACCGGTTTAAATGGCTGAATTCTACAAAGTATTGTTCTTGGAGTTATGCTTATCTTATGTGAAGGATTCCTCTAATAATTTGATAGGGACTGAAAATGCAGGAGGAGGATGTGATTTAGTCTGATCTGTCACAAGGCAGAATTGTAGCATAGCAAAATTTGTTTGCAGTTAAAGAGAAGTAAATTGAATTCCTAGTTTTACTAACTGTGGTAAAGTTATGAAAACTCTCTATTATACAAATAGCATTGAATATTATAAGTGGAAATGGCCTTGGAAATCACACAGTAATCATTCACTTCCAAATGAGAGCACCAGAAGGTAATAGTAATGGAGGTTTCATAAGTTTCACAAAAAAAGTATTTTTAATTTCACAAATATCTCAACAAATGAATCATATTTTCTGTTAAGGTACAGAAGATAAATCATTCTTTTAATTTTTCTTTTTACTAGAATTCAATAAACCCAATATATATGTGCTTTTTTTTATTACTTCAGCATATTACGGGGGTACAAATGTTTAGGTTAAGTATATTTCCCTTGACCGACCCAGTCAGAGCTTCAAGCATGTCCGTCCCCTAGTATATGTGTCTTAAGTCAGAAAGTGAATGCAAATTTTTATAAACAAAACATTTCAGGATAAGGGATCAATGGGGAAAATTAAGTAATAAAAAGGATTATTGGTGGTAAAATATTAGACTTGATGATTTAAGTTAATCTGGAAGAATGATGCATGGTGATTTGGAGCCAAGGTTTTCTAGGTAGATTGGCCTGAGTTCAGATCTTGATTATCCTTTTGAAAAAGCAGTCCTAAGAGGAAAATTCAAAACCTTAAATGCCTACACCGAAAAGACACAAAGATCACTGATCAACAATTTAATGCATTGTCTCAAGGAATTGGAAGAGGAAGAGCAAAGCAATCCCAAACCCAGCAGAAAAAAATAAATAACTAAGATCAGAGCAGAACTAAATGAAATTGATTCCCAAAGAATCATACAAAGGATTAATAAAGGAAAAAGTTGGTTCTTTGAAAAGATAAACAAAATCAACAGGCCTCTCACTAGATTAACCAGAAACAGAAAAGAAAGGACCCTAATAAGCTCAATCAGAAATGAAAAAAGAAATATTACAAGTGACATCTCAGAAACACAAAATATCTCTGAATACTATAAAACTCTCTATGCACATCAACTTGAAGACACTGAAGAAATGCACAAATTCTTGGAATCACACAAAAGCTCAATCAGGAAGAAATAGAACTCCTAAACAGACCAATACAAAGTACCAAAATAGAAGCACCAATAAAAAAATCTTCCAAAGAAACAAACAAACAAACAAACAAACTCCTGGCCCAGTGGTTTCACAGCCAACTTATACCAGACCTAAAAAAAAAGAAAAAGAACTGGTACTTATACTGCAGAAATTATTTCTTAACATTGAAAAGAAAGGAATCCTTCCCAACTCATTCTGTGAAGCCAATATCACCTTCATACCAAAGCCAGGAAAGGACACAACAAAAAAAGAAAACTAAAGAACAATATCTCTTGTGAATATAGATGCAAAAATTCTCAATAAAATCCTAGCAAACCAAATTCAGCTGATCAATAAAGAAATAATCCACCACAACCAGGTGGGCTTCATCCTGGAGACACAAGGATGATTCAAAATATTCAACTTTATAAATGTGATTCACCACATAAATAGAAGCAAATAAAAACACCATGTGATCCTATCAAAAGATGTAGAAAAAGCATTTGACAAATTCAGCCCCTTTTATGTTAAGAATTTTAAAAAAACAGGCATAGATGGAACATACCTCAAAATTACAAAAGTCATATATGACAAGCACACAGCCAACATCATACTAAACAGGGAAAAATTGAGAACATTTCTGCTTAGAACTAAAAGTAGGCAATGATGCCCACTGTCACTGCTTCTATTCATCAGAGTGCTGGAAGTCCTAGCCAGAGCAATCAGGCAAGAGAAGTAAATCAAGTGTATTCAAATGGGGAAAGAGGAGGTCAAATTCTCACTCTTTGCTGATGATATGGTCTTTTATCTAGAAAATCCCAAAGATTCTGCCAAGAGAGTCCTGGAATTGATAAGTAGATTCAGTAAAGTCTTAGGTAACAAAATCAATGTACACAAATCAGTAGCATTCATATATACTATCAACAGTCAAGCTGAGAATCAAATCAAAGACTCAAATTTTACAATAGCAACAAAAAAATAAAATACCTAGGAATATATTTAACAAAGGAGGTGAAAGACCTCTACAGGAAGAACTATGAAACACTGAGGAAGGAAATTGCAGAGGATTTAAACGAATGGAAAAACATAATTCTCATGGATCAGCAGAATCAACATTGTTAAAATGTCCATGCTTTACAAAGTTATTTACAGAATGAATGAAATCCCCATTAAAATAATCATGTCATCTTTCACAGATCTAGAAAAAATAATTCTGTACTTTGTATATAATAGGAAAAGACTCCATATAGCCAAAGCAACCTTAATCCAAAAGAAATAAGGAGACATCCGCTTTCAAGACTTTTAGCTATACTAGAAGTCTATGGTATCCAAAACAACATGGTAATGGCACAAGAACAGAGACATAGACAAATGCATGAGAACAGAGAATCCCGGTATAAAACCATCCTCATATTTCCATCTGATCTTTGACAAAGCAGACAAAACATACACTGGGGTAAATAATCCCTCTTCAATAAATGGTACTGGGAATACTGGGTAACCACATGTAGAAGACTGAAATAGGATCCACACATCTCACCACTCACAAAAGTTAATTCATGATAGATAACAGACTTAAATCTAAGTCATGAAACTGCAAGAATTCTAGAAGAAAATGTTGGAAAAACTCTTATAGACATCAGCCTAGGCAAGGCATTTATATCACCTAACTCCAGTGAGAATGGCCTTTATCAAAATGTCCCAAAACAACAGATGCTGACTTGAATGCAGAAAGAAAGGAACACTTATACACTTTTGGTAGGACTGTAAACTGGTACAACTTCTATGAAAAGCAGTATGGAGAGATCTTGAAGAACTAAAAGGAGACCTACCATTTGATCCAGAATCCCACTATTGGTTATTTACCCAAAGGAAACAAGAAAATAATTTTATTATAAAGACACGTGCACTCAAATGTTTATTGCAGCACAATCCACAATCACAAAGATATGAAACATACCCAAGTTCCCATCAATATATGAGTGGATTAATATAATGTGGTATATGTATACCATGGAGTACCATTCAGCAATAATAGAAATGGTGAACTAATACCTTTTGTAACAACCAGGATGGAGCTGGGGACCATTCTTCTAAGTGCAGTATTGCAACAATGGAAAAACAAACAACATATGCACTCACTATTAATTTGAAACTAATTGATCGATATTTATGTGTACATAAAAGAAGTAAAATTCAACAGAAATCAAGTAGGTGGGAGTGGGAATAGGGGGTGGGTAAATTCACACCTAACAGGTATAATGTCCACTACCTGGGTGATGGCCTGTCTTATAACTTTGACTCAAACTGTGCAAAAGCATCCCAGGTAAGCAAAACATTTGTAGCCCTGTAATATTCTGAAATTAAAAAAAAAAAAGAATTTAGAATTTGGTGCTCTAAATTATTGGGTTTCTTTTATAGACCTGAAGTGGCTGTAAGAATTGGTTATATCTATTTCTACTATGGCTTGCACACAGTATCAGAAGAGGATATTATAATTTGGATTGGTTGATCAAAAATTCCTTGATGTTCTAATTGTCAAAGTTCATAGTCAATGCTGATAAGAGTATAAACAGGACCAGACTTTTATAGCTCTACCACCTCATGGAATGTGGTATTATTATCACTAGTAGGCAAACAAAAGCTGACACTGATAGCCAGTGAAGCTGAATGAGCAAGGGCCTTAATGATGGATGCCTGGCATCCCAAACATGTAGATTCACAAACTTGTGATCTCTCATAGACAGGGGAGGTTTTCAAATATGTACATTCATGTTCATTAAAAAGAACAAAAATTACTGGACGTACATGCACCACAATGTTAACAGGGATTATGTGTATATAATGAGATTAGGGTGATTTTTGTTTTGTTTTTAGTGTTTTTTTTCTGAATATTTTATACATTATTTTCAAGCAGGAATTATTTTTATAATAGGATAAAATAGTGAATATTTCTTTTCTAATTCAAAATGACCTACCAGACCAGGTTTCCTGCTCATTTGTGTAAGCCTCAGGATGGGGAGTCTTATCTCTCAATTCTGGGTTATATAGGGACTTTAGATAATATTTTTGCAGTTGGTATTTTATTCCTGAATCGATTCAAGGGGTAGGCCCCCTGTCTTTGACTATTATCATAATTCAAGTGTAATTTATTAATTGTGCAGTGCAAATTGCTTGATTGTATAATGATCTGCTTTTCAGCCTGCTCATACAGCCCTCTAGCTTTCCTAGGTAGATCCACTTAATCATCACCCAGGACACAGTCTCCAAGTCTCTGCCTCTAGTAGGGGGTGAGGTGGCTATTCTATGATGCTCTAGGTAAATAGCTCATTCTCTCGCTGTCAAGTCAAGCACTGTTTTGCTTCTATCTTTATAGGGTTCTGTATGTAGTAGACATTGTAAGAGCTTTGAAAATAGAAAAGACTAGGTCGACACCAATTGGATATCAGACTGAGGTGGGGGTGGGGGAGGGGATGGGGGTATGCCTACACAATGAGTGCATTGCGCACCGTTTGGGGAGTGGTAACACTTGAAAGTGCTGACTCGGGAAGGGGGGGTGGGGAAGGGAGGGATATATACCTCATGATGGGTGCAATGTGCACGACCTGGGGAACAGACACGCCTGGAGCTCTGACTTGGGGGGAAAGGCGGTACAGGAGCAACGTATGTAACCTGCAATTCTGTATCACCCATAACAAGATGAAATAAAAAAAAAACACCACGTGATTGGCAAAAAAAAAAAAGAAAAGAAAAGACTAGGTTTGTAAATCTAGCTTCCCAGTTTTGTAGTTGTTTGAACTTTGGAAAGCAATTTAGAATCACTGAACTGCAGTTTTCTCCCCTTAAAAATAAAGGTAGTAATAACACTTGTCTCACTGAGTTTTAAGGAGTAAATGGAACAGTGTTGATACACTATTTTTCCTGTTTCTTTGTGTAAAATAGGTGCTTAGTAAATGCTTATTTTTATTTTAAAATATTTATGATTTAGAAAGATGATCATTTTATTAATATAATTAATATTATTATCATGAAGTAAGGGAAAACGCAAAATAAAATTAAAAGGTTTCATTTTTCCTGTTAAGAATGGTAAGAGATTTTCTTTTTCTCCCTTATAAAGACATGAGAAGTTTGCTTTTCCTCTGGATAAAGCTGATAAGCTAACACAGATGGTCACCCAAATTACTATGTAATATTAGGATAAACTATGTTTGACAAAAAGGTACTGTTAAGTCCTCTTACTTGAAGAGTAGTTATTGTTTATCATTGCAACATGAATATAGTTGTATCTGCTTGAGTATATATATATATATAGAGAGAGAGAGAGAGAGATTCTTTTCTGTCTTTGCAGACTCTTAATGGAATGCCTGTGATATGATCACAGTCTGGTTTAATGCATCTTAAATAATAAAAGTATTTTCTTTCTCTACTATCTTTGTGAAGAAGTTTTCTAGATTGGGAAAATATTTTGTTTTTAATTATATTTCCTGAATAACACTCTAACCCCAGGCCTTTGTCTGTGGTGAAAGTCATTTCTGCCTGACTTGTCCCTACTACTGCCTAAACCAGTGCTCCTTGGAATATTTTCTTTTTGAGCTCTTACTTCATTTTTTGTGTACTTTTTGTCTTATTAATATGTTTCAATCCACTGATACATGCAGTTGTCTTCCTGGTCACTTACTCTTTTTTTATAACCCATCAACAGCAATTCACCCATCCTACCACCATTTCTCTCCCCTTTAATGCCCACTCTCATTCTTATTAATAGCTCTTCTTTCATTTTCATTTTCACTCTCAGAGAAACACATTCTTCTCTTTATTTATATGAACATGAACATTGAAATTGTCCTTTATAAAAGCAATAAAATCCCATAACACGGGAACTGTGGTAGGAGTGTGAACTCTGCAAAGGTATACCTTGTTTTCCCATAATTGCTTACTACTCAGGAGTCACATAGCTGATGGTCAAAAGGATTCTTAGATTTCCTGATTGGTCTCATAGATAACATCACCCTTGTGAAACCTAAGGCTAGTCTTTTAGAGATCTTTCAGATCCTGCATTTTGGTGGACCAAATGGCCCAACTAGACCAGTGGCCTATACCAAGGAACTGACTCAACTGGTTTTACTTTACTTCCCTCTAACTGGGAACTGACTCAGTGCAAGAAGACAATTTCTGATCCTCAACCCTATGAATTCATCCTCAGCCAATCAGCAGACCCAATTCCCTAGCTCTTTGTGCACCAAACTATTTTTAAAAACACCAGCCCCTAAATTATTGAGGAGATGAATTTGAGAAATTTTTCCCTTCTCCTCATTTGTCACCCTGTGATACTATTTTTTTTCTCTGCTGTAAAACCTGCTATCTCAGTGTATTGGCTTCCTCTTGAACAGCAGACAATGAGCCTAGTTGGACAGTAGCAATGTCTGTGGGTATACGTAAGTTCTAAGATGCATGTGGTAGAGGTTGGATATGTAGTGAGTGATGATATAGCTCAGAGATGATAAAGCCTAACCAGTCTGTGTATCAAATTCACATAGTGAGCTTCCTCTTACTAAATTTTTTATTTTAAATGAAAAAATTAAATCTATAGAAAAATGGAAATAATGATACAATGAACATCATATACATTACAATTAGATTCATCAGTTTTTAACATTTGCCTTCTCCTTCTCCCTCTCTCTGTCTCTCTTTCTCCACCTCACTCCTTATTTCTCTCGCTCAATATTATTTTTTGCTGTTTCCACATACATATGCAAACACACATACTTTTTTGTGTAACTATTTATTAATTTTGGCTTAAGTAGTTTAGATTTATGACATTTCACCCTAAATATTTCATTATGCAGATCTTAACAAAAAGGGCAATCTCCTATACGAGCACAGTATCATTATTACATCTGAAAAATAACATTAATTTAATAATATCATGTAATATGCATCCAGTATTCATATTCCCCACATATTTCTAAAATGTCTTTCATGGTTCTTGTGTGTGTGTGTGTGTGTGTGTGTGTGTGACTGTTTTAAATTCAGGTTCTAATCACAATTACTGCATTGAATTTGCTTATATCTCTTTGGTCTCCTTTAATCTAGGAAATAGCTATCTTTTTAACATTTTTAAGTTTTTAATTTGTCTTTTATGATATATATCTTTAAGAGACCAGAAAAATTGAACAGAGATGTGCCACATTCTGGTTTTTATTGTTTCTTTGTGATTATATTTAGGTTAAACATGTTTAACAAGAAAACTACATAGGTGATCTATTATATAATAAAGCACTTCATATCACATAATGTCAGCTTGTCCCAGTGATGGTACTGCTAATTTTGATCATTTGGTTAAGTTGATCTCTACCTTATGTCTCCATTGTACAGGTATTTTTTTTCCTTTGGTAGGTGTTAGGCAATCAGTAGGGATGGAAAGCTTTTATAAATACAGATTGTCATGTCTCTGTTAAATGATTCTGTACTTCTGGGGTAGACTTGGGAATCTATAATTTTATAAACTACCCCAAATTTTTGATTATTATCCAAGTTTGGAAATTTCTAATGCTATAGTTTTGAGGTCACATCAGTTTGACCTAGGATTACTTCCCATCTCAGCCAATTATTTGTTTTTTGGATCTTTTGCAAGTTATTTAGATTTGTTGAGCATTAGTTACCTTATAAAGTGGGGATGATAATAGTACCTACTACGTAGGAATTGTTTTGAAAATATATCAAGTTGAATAATATATCTAGACTACTTAGTATATTGCCTGAAATATAGAAAACATTTAAATCACAACTGTTATTAATTGTGTAACAGTGATTGGCTCTGTATGAATGATAGACATAATAATTTATTATAATCTTGATAGGTTGATCAAAGAGAATAAGTTTATTTATATTTTTTTCCACCTCACTAATTCACAGAATAACATGAATGATGGGCTCTCATATATCATAATCAATTATTTTTTTAGTGAAATAACATACAGAATTTTTACCAAGGGATTTATTAGTAGCTATTCTTGATTAATGACAATTTTCCAAATTTGAGCTGTCACTTGAATACTCCAGTGTACATTTATATTCAACATAGTCATTTAGTTTAGAAACTAAAACAAGCTTCTCTCAAGCTAATAATATATTTTATTCTCACCTTTAATATATAACAAACAGGTTAAGATATATGGACTAATTAGTGAATGTAAAATTAGTGTTGAAATCATTCAGGTACTATTTAGATGTTTACTTGTATTTAAAATCAAGTGAAGACATAGATGTAATAATTGTAACCCAGTCACCTGGCATTAAGGAAATTGCTATTGCTATCAGTTTCAAAGTATGAAGTTTTAGGTTTAAAGGTATGCTAGCAAACAATTCTAATGTAAATGAAAAAAAAACTACAAGTACAATTTCAACCTCAAAATATTCCAGACACATGATTCTAGAGCATAAAATAAAATTCCAAATTTTCATTTATTTGTTTAAAAAGCATGAGACACAGTGATAATTCCTATTAGGCTGTTCATATTTAGTTAATTTGTTATGGGTTTCATACTTTGTAAAATGTTGTTTAAAGAATATCTTTCAAATTCTCTTTATGCCATTTATAATGAGGATTTGCCATTCTACTCCTTCTTTCCTCCAAATATGGTATTAGGTAAGCTAATTCAAAGCAATTCTATTTCCCCAAATTTAAAAAATATGTTTCTAGGTGTTTAACAACACCTAAGAGCACATATAGGAATAACATTAATTGGGTGTCGGACAGATGGGAGGAGGGGATGGGTGTATACATTCATAATGAGTGTAATGTCCACCATTTGGGGGAAGGACACGCTTGAAGTTCTGACTTGGGGAGGAGGGGGCAAGGGCAATTTACATAGCCTAAACTTTTGTACCGCCATAATACGCTGAAAAAAATGTTTCTAGGATTTAATGTCCACTCCTATATTAATGGAAGCATTTTAGAAATGAAATATTACCATTTATGACTCAGCTTAAATGTCAACCACCCAGAAAAATTTCCCCAGCTATTCTATTCAAATAAGATTCCTCTTCTCTCTATTCTCTGTCTCTGTTCTGTTTGGTTGTTTGTTTCCTTCATTATACTTATAACAACTTAAAATACCTTGATTTGTGTCTTCAGTTTTTTGGCTTGCTTTCCACACAAGAATTTAAGTTCCTTAAGGGAAATCAGGTTTCTCTTTTTCAGCTTTGCATCTCCAGTGCTCAAAACAGAGCCTGGCACAGGGAAGGCTTAAAAATATTGTGAAATGAGGGAACAAATAGATTGAAATGGTATGAATTTATATTAAAAAGAAAATTTTTACTCAATTAATTCTAAATCCTTTTAAAAACCAACATATAAAAACATGTTATACTTATTTCTTTAAAGTTAGTGATTTACTATGCATAGATATTGTTACTACAAGGGTACTTAATATAAGAATCAGTTATCCTGTCAGCCTGTGGTTTTGACCTCATTTAACAGTTGTAGGGAACCGACATTCAAAACAGTGTGTTACTGAAGGTCATAAAGCAAGCTTCTGAAAGAACTAAGACTAGAAGTCAGGTCTCTTAATGTATGACATATGCTAATTGTGAACCCATTGTTTCTCTAGCATTTTATGATTTAGAGATCATTGAATCTATTAATATTAAACCATTATTCAATAGCTCAATTCATATATGCTGAGATTTTAGTAGGAGAGATAGATTAGCTATTTACACTCAAGAGAAAAAATTTGTTTTAATATATCTGACAAACATTTATGTCTGCATCATTTGAGCCACATGTTAACACACATGTAACTATTTTCTTTTATAAAACACATTGCTTGCTGACTTCAAAGACTAAAGCATGATGAAATAAATACATGTTCAAATGTAATAATAATGGAACAATATCCTATAGCTTTTCACTTTTTGAGGTGTAGGCCACCTGTCTTCCCAGAATTATAAAGTTTGCTCAATATTTCCTTTGGTGAACTAAAAGAACACCCACTATTACTGTAATGTAGATGACTCCAGCATTTATACCTCTGGCACATACATGTCTCCCTTCTGACCATACGTAGTTATTATTTTTTTTAATAGCTCTTGGAAACGAATATATGACATTATATATTGAAGTGTAACTTTGAAGTAATCTAATAAAAGTTGATGCTCTAGTGATGCCTAAAAGTATCCAGAACATCCTTCTTTTTATTATCACACAGAAATAAGCTCTGGTAACTGGCTACATGTATCTCGCTTAATATCACTATCAACTCCCCAGTTCCTCTGGCTGAAAATTTTAAATTACCTTGAATTCCCCTTTTCTTTTATCTACTACATTCATTTCCCAAGCCTTGTCATTTTTTTCCCCAAGGTGTTTCTTTACTTTCACCCATCTTCTCAATTTCATTACCACTAAGGAGGTATTTGAGACTCAATCCATGTAGGGCCTTAAATTACAGACTAAAATGCTTAGACTACTTTTGAAAAAGTTGAGAGCAAGTAAAGTTTTATAATCAGAAGAACAGGCTTCTCCAAGGCATGTGACCAGTGTCATGACACAGGGCCCCATGTTCACAAGGGTCCTGTGCTTGAGTTTAGTGCTCTGTGGTTATCACTTTGAAATTCATAAAAAACAAATAAACAAAAAAAGAATTTGAATTTTGTAAATTAATCATGGGACTAGGGGCTTGAAGCCTTAGTTCATACATGGTCCATCCTCCCACAGCCTCCCCACCTGTTTGGAATAGTATTTTAGATTTCACCCACCCATCATGTGTGGTACACTGGGTCTGTGGGAAGAGTAGATCCCTGACTCAACTTTTCTGCTTCTGGCTGAGGCATAGCTTGTCATTTCAGTAACTGGTGGAAGCAGGAACTTGGTAGCCACTGAGCCACAAATAAGTACCCAGTTGCAGGATGGGTTTTCTTGGTACCTGTAAAGGCCTGTACTTGTACCTGAGTACTCCTATGCCCCAAGAGATCAGGACCTTAAATAGAAAATATATATATATATATATATATATATATATATAT
Organism: Eulemur rufifrons; assembly: GCF_041146395.1. NCBI lineage: Eukaryota > Metazoa > Chordata > Mammalia > Primates > Lemuridae > Eulemur > Eulemur rufifrons. The sequence continues at coordinate 83,448,476 of NC_091012.1, read as the reverse complement.
ATAATAACAAGTCAATATTCTGTGGAAGAAAAAATTATATTTTATACCTTAAATGACATTTTTATACTCTTTGAATATTTTCAACAGGAAAGTAAGACCAATGATATCCAAAGCTTCATAGATTCAGAGCATCACAAATGTTAAAGCAAATTTTTGTACTCAACAGTTTTTACCAATAATAGTAAGGCAAATCCAAGAAAGGTTATGTTACGTGTCTGATATTACTCTAATTAAAGATGTATCTGGTACTTGAACTCAAGTCTCTTGGGTCATGAGCTTGGAGTACTGCTTTGTGAAGGTTTATTGCAATAATAAAGGAGATGTGTATTATGAGGAGAACCATAATTGAAGGCAGGAATAATTTCTTTGCCTTCAAATAAATGAGGGAGCTAAGAATCTTTGTATGGAGAGAACAACAACAACAAAAAAACATGGAGAAAGACTGACTATGCAACAAGAGAACAAAGTAAGATAAATAAGATAGGTATTAAAATTGCTGAGCAGTAGATGACTTATTTCAATGAGACCAACACAAATAAAATAAAAACATTAAACCGAGACTTAAAATATTATGTTTTAACATCTACTTCAGGAAAGATGGAGTAGATATATCATCCTTTATGCTTCCTAATAAGTTTAGGCAAAGCCATACACATTATATATAGATTTATACACACACACACACACACACACACACATAATCTGAAGGACAGAGAGAAGGCAGATCTACTAGATACCTCAAAACATGAGTAATGGTAAAGTGGAGCATACCCTGATTGTCTTTTCACCTTATATATCTCAGATTTGATACTGAAGAAGTTCGCAACCCAGAATCCTTGAGGGATAATAGTTATTTTCTTTAAAAAAGGCTTTGGTACTTCTTTCTGGCTTCCATGGTTTCTGAGAAGAAATCTATAGACATTAATTTGTCTTTTGGCTATAAGTTATTTATCTCTTGTTGCTTTCAAGGTTTGTTTATTTTATTTTAGTTCTCATAAATTGTCTTGTGATGTGTCTTGGTGCTATACTGTGAATGTTTGCCTACCTGAAATTTATACACTGAAATCCTTACCACCTAAGTGATGATACTAAGAAGTAGATCCTATAGCAAGTGACTAGGTCATGGGAGTTTAACCCTCATGAGTGGAATTTGTGCCTTTATAAAAGAGACCTGATTGTGTGGTATATCATTTTTATCAGGTATATAGTTAGTTACATCATGATTTTTTTTTTTTTTACCAATTTTGCCAATCTCTGTCTTTTAAATAGTGCATTTAGACAATTTACACTTAGTGTAATTATTGACACTTTTGGTTTTAAATCTGACATTTCATTTCAATTTTCTGTTAATTTCTTTCTCATTTATTGGTCTTCCTTTCTCCACTTTCCTGTGGATTGCATGAAAGCAAGCAGAAGGCAGAAAATAATCAATAGAAACTTAGAATTCAATAACATTGTAAGCAGAAAAAACAGAACAAAAAACAATGAATAAAATAGTTCATCCTTTGAAAAAATTGATATAATCAACATATCCCTAGCTAGACTGAAAAAGACACAAATTACCAATATCTAGACTGGAACAGAGGCTATCAGTCTAGTTGGATGATGAGATAATAATCTGCATATCTCTATAAATATAAATCTTACAACTTAGATGAAAAGGGCCAATTCGTCAAAAAGTACCATCTAGCACAATTCACCCATTATGAAACTGATAATCTGAACAGCCCTTTAGCATTTAAGGATAGTTATTTCATCATTTAAAAACTTCCCGACTGTTTCTTTGGTTGTGCAGAAGCTTTTTAATTTAATCATGTCCCATTCATTTATTTTTGTTGTTGCTGTGATTGCCTTAGGGGTATTCTTCATAAATTCTTTGCCTAGGCCAATGTCTGTAAGAGTCTTTCCTACATTTTCTTCTAGAATTCTAATTGTTTCACGCCTAAGGTTTAAGTCTGTTATCCACTGTGATTTGATTTTTGTGAGAGGTGAAAGCTGTGGGTCCTGTTTCAGTCTTCTACATGTGGCTAACCAATTCTCCCAGCACCATTTATTGAATAGGGATTCTTGTCCCCAGAGTATGTTCTTTCCTGCTTTGTCAAAAATAAGGTGTCTATATAAGGATGGTTTTATATTTGGATTTTCTGTTGTGTTCCACTAGTCTGCGTCCCTGCACTTGTGCCAGTACCAGGCTGTTTTAAGAAACACAGCCTTGTCGTATAGTTTGAAGTCTAGCAAATTAATACCTCCCATTTTGTTTTTATTGCTTAAAATTGCTTTTGCTATACGGGGTCTTCTCTGATTCCATACAAAGTGTATAATTATTTTCTCTACGTCTGTGAAGAATGATGTTGGTAGTTTAATAGGGATTGCATTGAATCTGTAGATCACTTTGGGTAGTATAGACATTTTAACAATGTTGATTCTTCCAATCCATGAGCATGGTATAGTTTTCCATCTATTTGCAAGTTCTGCTGTTTCTTTTCTCAGTGTTTCATAGTTTTCCTTATAGAGGTCCTTTACCTCTTTAGTTAGGTATATTCCTAGATATTCTATTTTCTTTGTTGCTATTTTGAAGGGTATTGAGTCTTTAATTTGGTTTTCTGATTGACTATTATTGGCATATATAAATGCCTCTGATTTGTGTATATTGATTTTGTAGCCTGAGACTTTGCTATATTCGTTAATCAATTCCAGGAGTCTCATGGTTGAATCCTGGGGGTTTTCCAGATATAACATCATATCATCAGCAAAAAGTGAGAGTTTGATCTCTTCTTTCCCTATTTGGATTCCCTTGATTCTGCTCTCTTGCCTGATAGCTCTTGCAAGCACTTCCAATACTATGTTGAAAAGTAGTGGGGACAGTGGGCAGCCCTGTCTGGTTCCAGTTCTAAGTGGGAATGCTTTCAATTTTTCCCCATTCAGAATGATGTTGGCTGTGGGTTTGTTATATATGGCTTGTATCATTTTTAGGTAGGTTCCATCTATGCCTATTTTGTTAAGCGTTTTTATCATAAAAGGGTGTTGAATTTTTTCAAATGCTTTTTCTGCATCTATTGAGAGGTTTTTGTTTTTGCTTCTATTTATGTGGTGAATTACATTTATAAACAGACCACCTACAGAATGGGAAAAAATTTTTGCATACTACACATCAGATAAAGGACTGATAGCAAGAATCTATTTAGAACTCAGGAAAATCAGCAAGAAAAAATCAAGCAACCCTATCAAAAAGTGGGCAAAAGACATGAATAGGAATTTCTCAAAAGAAGATATAAGAATGGCTAACAAACATGAAAAAAATGCTCAACATCCCTAATCATCAGGGAAATGCAAATCAAAACCACAATGAGATATCACTTAACCCCAGTGAGAATGGCCTTTATCAAAAAATCCCAAAACAACACATGTTGGCGTGGATGTGGAGAGACGGGAACACTCATACACTGGTGGTGGGACTGCAAACTAGTGCAACCCCTGTGGAAAGCATTATGGAAATATCTTAAACAGATTCAAGTAGACCTGCCATTTGATCCAGCAATCCCATTATTGGGCATATACCCAAAGGAAAAAAGGTCATTCTATAACAAAGACACATGTACCCGAGTGTTTATAGCAGCACAATTCACAATAGCAAAGATGTTGAAACAACCCAAATGCCCATCTATACATGATTGGATTAGTAAGCTGTAGTATATGTATACCATGGAATACTACTCTGCTATAAGAAATAATGAAGATACGACATCTCTATGGTTCTCCTGGAGAGAGTTGGAGCCCATTATATTAAGTGAAGTATCCCAAGAATGGAAAAACAAGCATCACATGTACTCACCAGCAAATTAGTTTCCCTGATCATCACCTAAATACACATCTGGGAATGATACCAATCGGATATCAGACTGAGGTGGGGGGTGGGGGGAGGAGATGGGTGCATGCCTACATAATGAGTGCATTGCGCACCGTTTGGGGAATGGTCACATTGGAAGGTGCTGACTTGGGAAGGGGGCAGTGGGGAGGGAAGGGATATATACCTACATAATGGGTGCAACGCACACTGTCTGGGGAACGGACACACCTGGAGCTTTGACTTGGGGGGACAGGCGGTACATTGGCAACGTATGTAACCTGAAATTCTGTATCCCCCATAATAATAAGATGGAAAAAAAAAAAAACCTCCCCGAAAAAGTTTTCAGGCCCAAACTATTTCACTGGAGAATTTTATCTAAATTTTAAAGAATAATTAACACTGATTCTGTACAATCTCTTCCAGAAAATAGAGGAGGAGAAAACTCTTTCCAAATCATTTATAAAGCTAGCATTATTCTTTTTTCAATTCCAGGATATCATGAGGGTACAAACATTTTTGGTTACATTTTATAGCTTTGCCTCACCCAAGCGAGGATTAGAGGCATGCCTTTCCCCTCTACAATGCTCATTGCATCCATTAGTTGTGAGTTTACCCCACCCCACATCCTAATACCTGGAGAATATTACTACCCTGTGAGCACCACAGAGTTGATCAGTCAGTGCCAATTTGATGGCGAGTACATGTGGAATCTATTCTTCCAATCTTGTGATACCTCACTTTGGATAATTGGCTCAAGCTCTATCTAGGAAAATATAAGAGGTGCTAGGTCACTTTCACTTCTTATAATTGAGTAATATTCCATTGTATACATATACTAAATTTTAATATTCCACTCATGAATCGATGGGCACCTGGCCTGTTTCCACATCTTTGCAATAGTGAATTGTGCTGCCATAAACATTAGGGTGAAGATGTCTTTATTATAGAATGTCTTTTGCTCTTTTGGGTAGATGCCTAATAGTGCTATAGCTGGATTGAATGGTATTTCTATTTTTAGCTCTTTGAGGTATTTCCAAATTCTTTTAAACAGAGGTTGCACTAATTTGCAGTCCCACCAGCAGTGTAAGAGTGTTCCTGCCTCTCCATATCCTTGCCAGCATTTGTTGTTTTGGGATTTTTTGATAGAGGCCAATCTCACTGGGGTTAGGTGATATCTCATTGTGGTTTTCATTTGCATTTCTCTAATGATTAGAGATTTTGAGCATTTTTTTTCTATGTTTGCTGTTCATTATCTGTCTTCTTTTGAAACGTTTCTGTTCATTTCCTTTGCCCATTTGGTGATGAGGTTGTTTGATTTTTTTCTTCTTGATTTTTTTAATTTCTTGGTAGATTCTTGTTATCAGCCCTATATCATATGTGTAGAGAGCAAATATTTTCTTCCATTCTGTAGGTTGTCTATTTACTCTCATGATAGTTTCCTTGGCTGTGCAGAAACTTTTAAATTTGATCAGGTCACATTTATTTATTTTTGTTGTTCTGTGATTGCCTTTGGGGTCTTGTTCATATATTTTTGCTAAGGCCAATGTTTGTAAGAGTATTTTGCAACATTTTCTTCTACAATTCTTACAGTTTAACACCTTAGCTTTAAGTCTGTTATTCACTTTGATTTGATTTTTGTGAAAGGTGAAAGGTGTAGATCATGTTTCAGTCTTCTACATGTGGCTACCCACTATTTATCCCAGCACCATTTATTGAATAAGGATTCTTTTCCCCAGTGTATGATTTTTTTCTGCTTTGTCAAAAATTAGATGGCTACATGGGGATGGTTTCATATCTGGGTTCTCAGTTCTGTTTCATTGGTCTATTTCTCTGTTCTTGTGCCAGTACCATTCTGTTTTATTTACTATAGCCTTGTAGCATAGATTGAAGTCTGGTATACTTATGCCTCCCAATTTGTTCTTTTTGCTTAAGATTGCTTTAGCTGTATGGGGTCTTCTCTAATTCCATACGAAGCATAGAATTATTTTTTTCTAGATCTGTGAAAGATGATGTTGGTATTTTAACAGGAATTGCATTGAATCTGTAGATCATTTTGGTTAGTACAGACATTTTAACAATGTTGATCCTGCCGACCCATGATCATGTAAAAGACCTCTACAGGGAGAACTACGAAACACTGTGGAAGAAAATAGCAGAGGACGTAAACAGGTGGAAAAAACATTTCTGTTTTTTTTTGTTTTTTTTTTGATATTTAGTCTTTTTCAATATTTCCATATATATTTTATTTTATTTCAGCATATTATGGGGGAACAAATATTAAGGTTATGTATATTGCCCTTGCCCCCCACCTGAGTCATTCTGTAAAAAAGACATCTGAACTTGAATGTTTATAGCAGCACAATTCACAATTGCAAAGATGTGGAAACAACCCAAGCACTCATCAATACATGAGTGGATTAATAAAATGTGGTATATGTATGCCATGGAGTGTTATTCAGCTACAGGAAACAGTGATATAGTACCTCTTATGTTATCCTGGATAGAGTTGGAACTCATTCTACTAAGTGAAGTATCCCAAGAATGGAAAAATAAGCACCATATGTACTCACCATCAAATTGGTTTTAACCGATCAACACCTAAATGCACGTATAGGAATAACAACATTCCTTATAGGACTGTTTGGAGGATTGAATGAGCTAAAACCCAAATAAAATATTTAGAGCAATGCGTGGAACTTAATGAACATTTAATAAGATAGCATTACTATCATTAGGAATCAGATTTCATAAGTAAAATAGAGTATTTTTATTCTTATTTTTAGACATTTTTTTTTAACGAACCAGCTTTTACATATATGCTATTAGTGACCTTGGTTAGAGTTTTTGATTGATTAAGTTTCTGTAATATGCTCAATAATCTTTTAACACATATCAGTTTTCCATCTATTATGGGATGTAGCATATAGAGAAATCTAAAGAATAGTACCTGTGACAGATGGATATACTTTCATATGATATAAGACAAAAAAAATCTCTTAAATAAATCATGTTAAACACTGATTTATTAAGTCAAGCAAGAAGCCAATAGAGCTATTTTAAACTATTTTGTCTGAGCTATGGGATATCAAGCTTGAGAGAGTATTGCAGATAACAAAGACAACTCCTCTACTAGAGGGTCATATCATAGAGAGTTTTTTCATATTTTCTTTCATTTCAGTTCAAAGGATGCCAACAGCTGACATCAAGGTAAAACATGTGAATGAGTCCAAAGGCTACTGTATTCCCAGATCATAATCAGATTTATATACACTGTATAACAGTTATACTTCTTTCTTTGAGGGCCTAATATATAAGCAGTCATTTTGACTAATATTTACTAAAAGGTAAAAGTAATGGTTATGCAAAGGACTAATTTCCAGAATCTACAAAGAACTCAAACAAAACAGCAGGAAAAAAAATAGCATCTGTCATGAGAGCAAACAGACAACCTACAGAATGGGAGAAAATTTCTTCATGCTACACATTCAATAAAGAGCTGATAACTAGAATCTATTTGGAACTCAGGAAAATCAGCAAGAAAAAAATCAAACAACCCTATCAAAAAGTGGGCAAAGACATGAAGAGAAACTTTTCAAAAGAAGACAGAATAATGGCCAATAAATATATGAAAAAATGCTCAACATCTGTCTATTCATCAGGGAAATGCAAATCAAAACCACAATGAGACATCAATTATCTCCAGTGAGAATGTCCTTTATCAAAAAGTCCCAAAACAATAAATGTTGGTGTGGATGCAGAGATATAGGAACACTCATACACTGGGGACTGCAAACTAGTGCAACCTCTGTGGAAAGAAATATGGAGATAGATACCTTAAAGAGCTACAAGTAGAACTACCATTTGATCCAGCAATCCCATTACTGGGCATCTTCCCAAAGAACAAAAGACATTCTATAAAAAAGACATCTGCACTTAAATGTTTATAGCAGAACAATTCACAATTGAAAAGATGTGGAAACAACCCAAGTGTCCATCAATGCATGAGTGCGTTAATAAAATGTGGTATATGTAGACTATGGCGTTCTACTCAGGTACAAAAACAAACAAACAAAAAAAAAACAATGGTGATATAGCACCTCTTGTATTTTCCTGGTTAGAGCTGGAACCTGTTCTACTAAGTGAAGTGTCCCAAGAATGGAAAAATAAGCACCATTTGTGCTCACCATCAAATTGGTTTCACTGATCAACACCTAAGTGCACATATAGGAATAACATTTATCGGGTGTCAGGCAGATGGAAGGAGGGAGGAGGGGATGGGTATATACATACATAATGAGAGCAATGTGCACCGTCTGGGGGATGGACATGCTTGAAGCTCTGACTTGGAGGGGGAGGCATGGGGGAAAGGGCAATATATGTAACCTAAACATTTGTACCCCCATAATATACTGAAATATGTATATAAAAAAACTATTAATCCAAGAAAGGACTAATACTCAAAATGCGCAAAGAACCCAAACAACTCAATAATAAAAAAAGAAAGATAAATAATCCAATTAAAAGTGGGTAATAGACATAAATAGTCATTTCTCAAAAGAATACATATAAATGCCCAACATGTATGTGAAAAAATGCCCAACATTACTAGGCATCAGGGAAATGCAAAGAAAAACCGCACTGAGATATCATCTTACCCCAATTAGAATAGCTCTTGTTAAAAGGAAAAAAAATGAATATTTTGGAGAGCATGAGGAGAAAAGGGAACTTATATACTTTTGGTTGGAATGTAAATTAATACAGCCACTATGGAAAACAGTATGGAGCCTTCTCAAAAAACTAAAAGCAGAAGTACTATACAATCCAAAAATCTCATTATTGGCTATTTATCCAAAGGAAAAGAAACCAGTATACAAAAAAGAAAAATAATAATTGCACCTCCATATTTATCACAGCACTATTTGCAATAGCCAAGATATGGAATCAAGCTAAGTACCCATCAATGGATGAAAGGATAAAGAAAATGTCACATATATGCAAAATGCAATACTATTTAGCCATAAAAAGAACAAAATAATGTCATTTATAGCAACAGGGAGGGAACTGGAAGTCATTATGTTAAATATAATAAGCCAGGCACAAAAAGTGAAATGTTGCATGCTCTCACTCACAGGTAGGATCATAAAAAGTGGATGTCATGGAGGTAGAGATTAGAATGATAGATGCCAGAGATTCGGAATGGTGTGTGGATGGGGGGGAGGTTGAAGAGAGGTTAACTATTGTGTACAAACATAGATTTCGATAGAAGGGATAATATGTTCAATAGCAGAATAAGGTGACTTTAGTTAACAACGATGTATCATATATATAAAAATAGCTAGAAGATAGGACTTGAAATGTTCCCAACACATAGAAATGTTAAATATTTGAGGTGATGGATAACCTTAATACCCTGACATGATCATTCCCTGAATATAACAAAATATCGCATGTACTCCCCAAATATGTACAAATATTATGTATCAAAAAAATAAATAAGTAAATAAATAAATACACACTGTACCTATTTTTTTTAATCAAACTAATAGTATTTTAGTATTTCCTTTTCAGTATACTGTTTCTATCACCAGGTCCATCCAGAAAATATATTACCAATTTAATTAAAAGCACCAACTTCTAATCTGGGAAATATATAATTATTAAATCAGTTGAGCATTTTACAAGTTAATGGACATGCCTGAAGCTCTGACTCGGGGGGATGGGTGGGACATGGGCAATATATATAACCTGAACTTTTGTACCCCCATAATAAGCTGAAATAAAAAAAATAAAATTATAATAAATAAACACTGGCTCAATTTTTTCATTTATAATATTTTCAGTATTTAAGTTCCCCTAGCCTGACATAACTTGTAGGTATGGTGTGTTGTAGAAAATCGGTACAATAGATTATTATAATTTAAGTATTTTTTGAATGCTATGAATATTAGACCTCCAATTTACGCCAATTTAAAAGAGAGCAAATTTCTAGTAAAGTATGCAAACATTCCATGGCACAAATATTTGGCTCATTAAATTACTGAAATTTCATTAATTTCATTCAAATTTAATTACTAAAACTTCTTCTTATATTAACCATATTGCACCTTCATTTTTACACTGGGAGGATCAATATTGATTCTTTGTGTCAGACTGCTTATGGAGTGGATTTTGGCACATTGGTAGAGCACAGAATTTTAGGAATACATACTAGAGAATGAGATGGCAGCTCTGATAGCTCACTGTCTCTCTTAGTCAGATCGGGCTACAATAACAGAATATTATAGCCTCAGAGGCTTATAAACAACAGAAATGTATTTCTCATAGTCCTGGAGATGGAAAGTCTAAGATCAGGGTGCCAACATGGTTGGGTTCTGGCAATGGTCCTGGTTCACAGATGGCCCTCTTCTTGTTCTCACATAGGGTTAGAGGGCTAGAGAGCTCTCTGGGCTATCTTTTTACAAGGGCACTAACCCTGATCATGAGGGCTTCACTGTCATGACCTAAATCACCTCTCAAAGGCCTGACTTTCTAATGTCATCGCATTGGGAGTTAGGATTTCAACATATGAATTTTGGGATGACACAAACATTGAGTCCATAACACTGCCTCTGGCAGATCTCAGAAATAATATTACCATTCAATGAGCAAGAATTCCTATTTTTTTTTATTTTAACATTCTCACCAATCCAACCTGTTAGATATTGGTAACCCCATTCAACAGATGGAAGAAACTGAGCTTCATAAATGTTAAGTCTCTTGGCCAATGTCACAAGACTAAGTAGGATACCTTATAAAATTGTATGCTTTTCCATCATGATGTGTTACTTTTCTCTTTTTGTTGTAACTCTTCCATTTTCTAATACAATGATTGGTATTCCATTAATATGTACAATTATTATGTATCAATAAAAATAAAAAAACAAACTGTAAACAATTTGAATGACCATTAACAGCAAAATGAATAAAAAAATTATAGTGTTTTCATACAATGAATTACTACCCAGCAATAAAAAAAGAACAAACTGTAGTTATATGCTAATACATGGATGAATGAAGTATAACATTGAGTGAAAGAAACAAGATGCAGAAAAAAACATACTATTTGCTTTCATTTACATAAAGTTCAAAAGTAACCAAAGTTCAATATATATAGCGTAAACTTTTGTACCCCCATAATTTGCTGAAATAAAAAAAAGGCATTGAAAGATAAAAAAAAAGAAAAGGAATCATAATTTCATTATAAATGTAACTTTTTCATTAAAAATCAATAGATAATATACAATTAGAAAATATATCAAAACATAATGTTGTATCTCATAAATATATAACAAAATATATGAACAAAAATTAATAATAACCATTAAAAATATTAGTAATGTTTCTACTCCTTGATCTCATACATCAATGTAAGCACAACTGTTCAGAGTTTCCAGTAATTGCTTCCAGGAAAAAATGCATATGCCAGCATCTATCTGTCTATCTACCTGTCTATATCATCTGTCTAAGTTTTCTTCCATGTATATAGCAATATACTCATAATCTAAATATTGAATTTAAAATTACTTGTTTCAATCAATAATTTATCTTGGAGCTGATTCCATGTTAGTACTTGCAAATTAACCTCATTCTTTTTAAAATTATAAAATAAAGTTGAAAACTATTCCATTGTATGAATATACTATGTGCTATTTGACCACATCTCTATTGAAAATATTTTGTTAATTTTCCATGATTATAAACAATGCTACAATTACTATCTTTGGAAAGGAATCCTAGTGAGTTTGAACTATAACATTTATATTTTACAGTGTATTAATGAAATATTTAGTTAAAGAAGATTTACATGTTTTATTAGATATTATAAAATTGTCATCCAGAAAGTTTGTATCAATTTATGCTTTTATAGAGAATCAGTAACATATTAAAATTTTGGCAACAGTATTAGTAAAAATATCATCACACTGTACTTTGATTTTTAAAATTATGACTGAAGTTGAACGTATTTTCTTATGTTCATTAGCTGTTTATCTGTTTTTTCATTAAACTATTTATTCATATATCTTGACCAATTTAGACTGAACTGTTTATATTTTCCTCTCTAATTTGTTACTGCAATTTTTAACTTTTTATTTTGAGATTTACATGCAGTTAATAATGCAAAGGAATCCTATACACCCTTCACCCAATGTTTCCCAGTGGTAACATCTTGAATAGCTATAGCACTACATCACTACCAGAGTATGGAGATGGATACAATCCATTGGCCTTATTCAGATTTTATCAGTTCTCTATGCACATATGTATATATAATATGCAATTTATCACATACATAGATTTTCATCACCAACACTACAGTACCACTTAATCTGTTATCCTTTTCTATAATTTTTGCATTTAAAGAATGTGTATAAATGTGATCATAAAGCATAGAGCCTTTGGGGATTGGCTTTTTTACTCAACATAATTTTCTGGAGATTTACACAAGGTATTGCATGTATCAATTTTTTTTATTGAAAATTGAGCAGTATTTAATAATATGGATGTTCCACAGTTTCTTTATTCATTTGCTATAGTATATCTGGGTTGATGCCAATTTTGGGCTGTATCAAGTGAATCTTATATCAACATGTGTGTAAAGATTTTTGAGTGGATATAAATTTCCACTTCTCTGGGATAAAGGCCAAGCTGCAATTGCTGGAACATATGGTAGCTGCAGGTAAGTTTTTAAAGAAACTATAAAACTTTTTTCCAGGATGGTTGTATCATTTTGCATTCCTACCATCAGTGGATAAGGGATATAATTTTTCTGCATATTTGCTAGCATACAACATTGTCCTTATTATTACTGTTGTTGTTGTCATTGTCATTTTGCAATTTTGATAGCTAACAAAGTTAAATATCTTTTCTTGGGTTTATTTATGATCGGGTTTTTTTCTTCAGTTTAATGACTGCTTATGTATTTTGCTCATTTTCTATTTAGATTTTATTTGTTTTTGCTGTTGTCTTTTGAGGATTCTTTATATTTTCTAGATTCTATTTCTTTGTCAAATATGTTTTTCAAACACTTTCTCACAGTTTGAACCTTGTCTTTTCATCCTCTTACAAAGCTCTTTCACAGAACAAAAGACTTAAATTTTCATGAGGACAAAAGTATCAATGTATTCTCTTATACATTGTGTATTTGTATTACATCTAAGAACTTGTTGCCTAGCCCGAGATGCTACAGTTTTTTTCTGCTGTAGGGTTTTCTGCTATTGTATTCTCCTAGATATTTATAATTATACATTTTACCTTTAAATGCATGTGGTATTTTGCATTAAATTTTATATGATGTTTGAAGTTCAGGTCAAAGCTCATTTTTTGTCTGTGGATATCCAATTGCTTGTAACCAATCTTAGAAGTAAAATATTCAGTCTTTCACCATTAAGTAGGGTTTCAGCAGTAGGTTTATAATACATGGCCTTTATCACATTGAAGAAGTTGCCTTTTAGTCTTGGTTTGTTGAGTATTTTTATCATGAAAGGGTGCTGAATTTTGTAAAATACTTTGAATATCTCAATTCATACTATCACATGATTTTTTTCCTCTTTAGATTGTTAATGTGATGGATTACGTTGATTTTTTAAAAATCTTGATTCAAACTTCCATAGCTACAATAAATCACACTCATATGTGGTGTATAATTCATTCCATACATTATTGTATTCTATTTTCTAATATTTTGTTCAGCATTTTTGCATCTAATTTCATAAGCAATAATGGTCTGCTGTTTCTTTTTATATTATCTCTTTCTGATTCTGGTTTCAGAGTAATATTGGCTTCATGAAATGAGTTGCAAAGTAACTCTTCTTCCTTATTTGATGGAAGAGATTTGTAAAATTGTAAAGTTAATTCTTCTTTAAATGTTTGATAAAATTCACCAGTGATCCATCCATGCATAAGTATTTTTTTGCAAGGAAACTGTAACTGTAAATCCATTTTGTGATAAATGCAGACAAATTCAGATTATCTATTTTATTTTGATTGAGATTGGCAATTTGTGGCTTTCAAAGAATTATTCAGTATCTTCTAAGTTGTCAAAGTCCTTTATAGCATTCCCTTATTATCCTTGTACTGCCTGCTATACCTGCAGTGCTATTCCTTGCTCTAACCACCACCATGATATTGGTGATTTTTTTCTTATCTATTTTTTTGTCTGTTTTGCTTAAGGTTTGTGAATTTTATTAATTTTTATAAAGAACCAGGTTGTGGTTTAATTTATTTTCTGTAATGATTTCCTGTTTTCAATTTCATGAGTTTAACTTTTATTATTTTTATTCAATTTTCCTTGCTTTAGATTTATTTTGTTCTTAATTTTCTAATATCTTGTGGTAGGAACATAAATTATTGATTGGAAATATTTATTATTTCTAATGTAGGCCTTTAATGATATACATTTCCCTTGCAGCACTATTTTATCTGTATCCCACAATTTTGATATGTTATGTCTTTATTTTCCTTCAGTCTTATGTGTTTATTTTTTTAATTTCCTTTGAGACTCTTTTTGACCCATGGCTTATTTAGAAGTATGTTGTTTAATTATGATCCTTTGTATATTTTTCTATTTTTTCATATGCTGATTTTGTATACTGCAACTTTTCTAAATTTGTTTATTATTTCTAATAGTTTTGTGGTGGAGTCTTAAGGGTTTTAGGTATATAAGATTATGTTGTATGCAAAAAGAGACAATGTAACTTCTTCCTTTCCAATTTGGATGCCTTTTATTTCTTTCTCTTGTCTAATTGTTCTGGCTAGAATTTCCAGTACTATATTGAATAGAAGTGTTGAGAGTGGGCATACTTATCTTGTTCTTGATCTTAGAGGAAAATACTTTAACTTTTCCTCCTTGAGTATTATGTTAGCTGTGGATTTGTCATATATGACCTTTATTCTGCTGCCTTTTGTTTTATTAATGTCTAGTTAGATTTCATTATTGTCAGAGAGCAGATTCTGTATGAACTCATTCCTTTTTAAATATGTTGAATTTGTTTGAAAACCCATGATATGTTCTATCTTGGTGATTTTTTTGTATGGGCATTAGAAAAGAATGTGTATTCTGCAATTTTTAGGTGGAATATTCTATAAATACCTATTAGATCATTTTTGTTGATTGTATTAATTTCTTCTATACCCTTGTTGGCTTTGTGTATAGTAGGTATAACAGTTGCCAATAGTGGGTTTTGGAAGTACTTTGCATATGTCTTTTTTTTCAGATTTATGACAGTTTGCTTCATGCATTTTGAATCTCTGTTGCTTTATTCATGAACTTTCAGGATTGTTATATCTCTTAAGTGGATTCATATTATTATGACTGTGTAATGCCCGTTTTTGTCCTTAGTCATTTTCTTTGCTTTAAAGTCTAATTCATCTAACATTAATGTAGCTACTCTTACCAATTTTATTATTACATTAATTTAGTATTTCTCTATCATTTTAAAAAAATATGTATGTCATTGGGTTTAAAGTGAATTTCTTATAGACCACATATATCTTGATTTTTAAATACATTTTGTCAATATTTGCCTTCAATTAATATATTTAGAATGTTTAGACAATCAGACCATATTTAGACCATTCAATCTTTTTGATTATTACATTTAATATAATTATTGAATGTTAGGGCTTAATTCTGACATGTATTATTAACATTCTATTTGTTTCCTCTGTTGTTCTTTTCCTCCTTTTTTGCCTTTCTATATGTTATCTGAACATTTTTTAGGTTTACATCTTGTTTTATTTAGTGTGTTTTCAAGAATATCATTTTGCATAATTTTCTTAGTGGTTGTTGTAGGTATTATATTATAAATATATTCTGATATTTATCTTTCACTACTTCAAATTAAGTATTGACAGAATAGTAAGTGCATAAAATTTAAACATACCGTCTAGGTGAGAACACCAGTATTCACCAGAAAAGTGACTAGAAATAAGAAAAGGAAGGAAGGAAGGGTTCAAGGCAGATTGCCCAGCCAGTGACTGAGTAAGAGCTAGGAAACACTCCTGGATGCAGGGAAACAGTAAGAGAGAAATCTCCAGGGCTTCACATTCCAAAATGAGCTCTTTAAATCTTGGATACACGAGAACCCCTTGAGTTATATGGGCCTCAGACCTAGCATAGGGATGTTCCTAGATATTGCACAGAAAGATTGCTCAAGAAAGGAAACCCACATGGAATTTCACAGCTATCTGTGTCTGGAGCATCTCCAGCTGGGTGCTATTCTGAGAGCCTAGATACCAAGGATCTACAGATGTGATTGATGCTGTTGTGCTGCTATGAGAAGGAAAGGGTGAAACCAGGTGCTTGCATGGAGCCCTGGAAAGTTCTCCAGACCCTGCTGTGGGCTGCTGTTGAAACTTAAATGTGAGCAGACTGCATTTGCACTCCCCACAACTTCTTGTCCAAGCTGCTTGCCTGGGAGGGTCCCTGACCTCTCTGGTCACAGGCCCAAGAAGCCATTTTGAGAGTTTAACAATAGGCCGTGTCCTGCCCTTGGGCTGAGTTCTAGCTGACATGGCTGCAGCTGCCTCCTGGCTGAGGAAGGACAGGGAAACCAAGCTCTGTTATACATACCTAGTACAATACATACCTCCCTGCAAGAGGATCCTGTGAAACTGAGATTCAAGCAGATGGCACTCTCCACAGCTTACTGCCCATGATTCTAGACTGAGCAGGGCCCTGCCCTGTCTGGGCACAGGGCCTCAGCTGGCACCATTTTGAGAGAATAATTCTGGGCTACACTCTACCCTGGGGCTGAGTGTGAACCAGTTGGATCTGCAGCTGCCACCAGGCCAGGGAGGAACAGAGGAGAATAAGCTCTTCTAACCACACTTAGGACAATACCCACCACCTTGCTATGGTTGGCTGTGGGACAGAAGACTGCCCATTCTAACCCATAACAACTACCATCAACACCAACACTGACCACTTGGGTACCAATGGGTTGCCCCACCACTGCTACTGCCATCACCCATATCACATCAGCTTCACAGGCACCTGTGAATCTTCCCACACAACTGGCCCATAGCTCCCACTACTAGCTTCTGAACAAGCCACCCGGAACTCCAAGAATTGGCCCTCCAAGACCCACTAACACTGGTGCCAATGTAAGCTTCCCTCAGGCCTAAAAACAGGCACATGTAGTCCACTGCTGCCACCACCGGGGTCCAAATTCTGCCTCAATTTGTGTCCAAGTCCCCAGCAAAACATCATCACAGACTCAACTAATAACCATACCCTTATCCATAAAGGAATTCACAGATACCAGGGATCCTGTGCACTGCTGAAGAAATCATACAAAGGTCATAGAATCACAGTACCTCAAATCAAAGCAAAGTGCCCTACTCAAGCAACAACAAAGATAAATCTCCAGGAACAAATTCTCGTCTATGAAAGCAATTTCAAAAAATTGAAAGAAGTGACTGATGCACCAGATGGGCAGATATCCATAGAAGGACTCAGGAAATATGAATGAACAAGGAAATATGACATCACCAAAGGACCACAACAGTTTTCCTGCAATAGATCCCAATCAAAAAGATATCCTCAAAAGGTCAAATAAAGAATTTAGAATATTATTTTTTTTATTTCAGCGTATTACAGGAGTGCAAATGTTTAGGTTACATATATTTCCTTTACCCCACTTGAATCAGAGTTTCAAGCATGTCCATCGCCCAAATGGTGTGCACCCCATCCACTAGATGTGAATATACCCATCCCCTCCTTCCCCCTCCCACCTGCCCAACACCCGATGAATGTTACTACTATATGTGCACATAAGTGTTGATCAGTTAATACCAATTTGATGGTGAATACATGTGGTGCTTGTTTTTCCATTCTTGTGATACTTCACTTAGTAGAATGGGCTCCAGCTCTAACCATGATAAAGAAGCTCAATGAAATGCAAGAAAAGTCTTAAAACTAATACAAAGAAATCAGAAAGCCAATTCAAGATATGAATGAGAAATTTACCATGTAAATAGTTATCATTAGAACAAAACAAGCAGAATTTCTGTAACTAAAAAATTTGTTTAAGGAAATACAAAATACATAATAAAACTTTAATAATATAATAGGCCAATTAGAAGAAAGAATCTCAGAACTCGAAAACAGATCTTTTAAAATAATCCAGTCAGGCACACGTGCGGCAGCAAAGGAAGTAACATCAACCCTGAGAGCGGAGAATCCGTGCGGTGGTGCCGAGGTCTAGGGACGCTTTTACAACATGTCTCACCTGCCTATGAAACTCCTGCGCAAGAAGATCGAGAAGTGGAACCTCAAATTGCGGCAGTGAAACCTAAAGCTGCAGGGGGCCTTGAATGTGAGCCTGCCAGAAACTCAAAATGGAGATGTGTCTGAAGAAACAACGGGAGGTGGAAAAGTTAAAAGTACCTAAAACAGTCTATGAAGGTGGGCTTGTCGAAAGCTCAAAATGGAGACTTGTCTGAAGAAACAGTGGAAAATGTAAAAGTAAAAAAATCCCCCCAGAAATCTACCATATTAACCAATGGACAAGCAGCAGTGCCGTCTCCCAATTCAGAAGCGAAAAAGAAAAAGAAGAAGAAGAAGAAGAGAAAAATGGTAAATGATTCTGGGCCTGATGCAAAAAAAGCAAAAACTGAAAACAAAGGGCAATCTGAAGAAGCAAGCGCAGAGCCACAAGAAGAAACAGAAAACAAGGTGGAGAAGCCAGATAATGAGGAGGATGACAGTGAAGTGCCCAGCCTGCCCCTGGGACTGACAGGAGCTTTTGAGGATACTTCATTCACTTCTCCAAGTAATCTTGTTAATGAAAACATATTGAAGGCAAAAAAAGAAATGGGCTTTACAAACATGACTGAAATTCAACATAATAGTATTAGGCCACTTCTGGAAGGCAGGGATCTTCTAGCAGCTGCAAAAACAGGCAGTGGCAAGACCCTGGCTTTTCTCATTCCTGCCGTTGAACTCATTGTTAAGTTAAAGTTCATGCCCAGGAATGGAACAGGAGTCCTCATTCTCTCATCAACTAGAGAACTGGCCATGTAGACTTTTGGTGTTCTTAAGGAGCTGATTACTCACCATGTGCATACATACGGGTTAGCAGTATGGGTGGCAGTAACAGATATGCTGAAGCACAGAAACTTGCTAATGAGATCAACATCATTGTGGCCACACCAGGCCCTCTCCTGGACCACATGCAGAATACCCCAGGGTTTATGTATAAAAATCTACAGTGTCTGGTTATTGATGAGGCTGATCATATCTTGGATGTTGAGTTTGAAGAGGAATTAAAGCAAATTATTAAACTTCTGCCAACATGCAGACAAACTATGCTCTTTTCTGCCACACAGACTCGAAAAGTTGAAGACCTGGCAAGGATTTCTCTGAAAAAGGAGTCATTGTATGTTGGTGTTGATGATGATAAAAATAATGCAACAGTAGATGGTCTTGAGCAGGGATATGTTGTTTGTCCCTCTTAAAAGAGATTCCCGCTGCTCTTTACATTCCTTAAGAAGAACTGAAAGAAGAAACTGATGGTCTTCTTTTCATCATGTATGTCCGTGAAATACCACCACGAGTTGCTGAACTACATCGATTTGCCTGTCTTGGCCATTCATGGAAGGCAGAAGCAAAATAAGCGTACAACCACATTCTTTCAGTTCTGCAATGCAGATTCAGGGATATTGTTATGTACGGACATGACAGCAAGAGGGCTGGATATTCCTGAAGTTGATTGGATTGTTCAGTATGACCCTCCAGATGACCCTAAGGAATATATTCATCATGTGGGCAGAACAGCCAGAGGCCTAAATGGAAGGGGGCATGCCTTGCTCATTTTGTGCCCAGAAGAATTGGGTTTCCTTCATTACTTGAAGCAATCCAAGGTTCCATTAAGTGAATTTGACTTTTCCTGGTCTAAAATTTCTAACATCCAGTCACAGCTTGAACAATTGATTGAAAAGAACTACTTTCTTCATAAGTCAGCCCAGGAAGCGTATAAGTCATACATCTGAGCCTATGCTTCCCATTCTCTGAAATAGATCTTTAATGTTAATAACTTAAATTTGCCTCAAGTTGTCCTGTCATTTGGTTTCAGGGTGCCTCCTTTTGTTGATCTGAATGTGAACTGCAATGAAGGCAAGCATAAAAAGAGAGGATGTGGTGGTGGATTTGGCTACCAGAAAACTAAGAAAGTTGAGAAGTCCGGAATCTTTAAAAACATTAGCAAGAAATCATCCGACAGCCGGCAGTTCTCTCACTGAAGACACAACTTCCCTTCATCTTGGAATAGC
This sequence comes from Eulemur rufifrons, assembly GCF_041146395.1. Taxonomy (NCBI): domain Eukaryota; kingdom Metazoa; phylum Chordata; class Mammalia; order Primates; family Lemuridae; genus Eulemur; species Eulemur rufifrons. The sequence goes on along the minus strand of NC_091012.1, from coordinate 83,428,318 downwards.
TTTGCCCTGAAATGAATTTTTCCCCTTGTTCTAACAAGGGAATTTTTGTAGCCTTTAGAATTTGGACTAATCTAATAAGAGTATGAATTGACCTGGGTTGTAAGCACTGAGCACTGTTATTTTCAGCAACTATCTTTTTTATTTTAGGGATATAAAACAAAACTAATTTTCTTGGTTGCCCAAGAGCAATAAAATAAAATACTCCAGTCAGACAAAAATAAGGTAAAGGATTTAAAAAAGAATTATTAAAGCCTTTTAATAAAGAATTATTAAAACCTAAGAATACATAAAGCAGCCAAATTAATGAATTATCAGTATTCCAGAGAAGGAGGGAAAATGGATAAACCTAGGAAACCTACTGAAGGATATAATCAGAAACTTTCAAAGTCTAGCAAAAGTTAGACATGCAGAATACAGGATGCCCAAAGATCCCCAGGAAAATACACTGCAAAAAGGACATCAATATGGCGTATTGGATTCAGAATGTCTAAAGTCAAAGTGAAACAGAGAGTTTTAAAATTACCAAGAGAAAAGCCTCTAGTCACCTCTAAAGGAAACCCCATCAGACTAACAGCAGATGTCTCAGAAGAAACCTTACAGGCCAGAAGGTAATGGAATGGTATTTTCAAAGTGCTGAAATAAAAATGAAAAACTGACAGCCAAGAATTTTACATCCTTCCAGAATAAGCTTCATAACTGGAGAAGAAATAAAGTATTTCCAAGACAAGCAAACATTAAGGTAGTTCATCACCACTAGACCAGACCTCCTGGAAATGCTCAAAGGGATTTTAAACATGAAAAAAAAGGTCAACATTCACAATAATGGAAACACACGAAAATACAAAACTCATAGATCTTATAAAACAATCACACAAAGGAGGAAGACAGATCAAATAGTAACATGACAAAATGTCATAAAACAAAATGAAAAAGAAACAGAGAATTTATATAACAAGCAGGAAACAATTAGCAATATGACAGGAATAAATTCTCACATGTCAATATTAACCTTAAACATAAATAAGTTAAATTATCTATATTAAATATATAGATTGGCAGAATGAATAAGAAAAAAAAAACCAGGATCTAACTACATGCTGCTTAAAAGAAACTTATTTTTCTCCCAAAAGTACACATAGATTGACAATAAATGAGTAAAAACAAAATATATTTCATGTAAACAGAAAGCAAAAGCAAACAGGAATAACTGTACTTATATCAGATAAAACAGAGTTTCAGTGCACACTGTCTGCGGGATGGGCACGCTTGTATCTCTGAGTCGGGTCCAGCAAAGGCAATATATGTCACCAAAGCATTTGTACCCCCATCATATTCTGAAATTTAAAAAAAAAAATAAAACAACACTTGAATTGTGGCTAGTCCAAATTGAGATGTTCTGTAAGTGTAAAATATACACTGGATTTAAAAGATTTAATATTAAGAAAAGAATGCACACAATATCACTAATATTTTTATATTGTCTACATGTTGAAATGATATTTTGAGTATATTGGATTCAATAAAACATTATTAAAATTAAAAGCATACTTTATTTCAAAATCAATAAAAGGTCATTATATAATCATAAAGGGATCAATTTAGCAAAAAATAACAACCATATATATTTGTATATGTATGCATATGCATCTAACACAGGAGTACACAGATTCACAAAACAAATACTACTATCCCTAGAGAAAGGGACAGACAGCAATAAAATAATAGTGGGGGACTTCAACACCCCACTCACAGCACTAGACAGATCATCTAGACAGAAATTCAGCAAAGAGACCTTGGACTTAAATTATACTTTTGAACAAATAGACTAAACAGACATTTATAGAACATTCTACCCAACAACTACAGAATATATATTCTTTTTAGTAGCATATGGGACATTCTTCAAGATAGACAACATATTTGCCACAAAACAAGTCTTAACAAAGTTTTAAAAATTGAAATAATATCAAGTATCTTCTTAGACCACAGTGAAATAAAGCTAGAAATAAACATGAAGAGAAACTTCAAAAAATATGAAAATAGATGAGTAATACTCTACAGTATAAATATACCACATTTTACTAATTTACTCATGTATTGATGGGCATTTGAGTTGTTTCCACATCTTTGCGATTGTGAATTGTGCTGCTATAAACATTCGGGTGCAGATGTCTTTTTTATAGAATGTCTTTTGTTCTTTTGGGTAGATGCCCAATAATGTGATTGCTGGATCAAATGGTAGGTCTATTTGTATCTGTTTACGGTATCTCCATATTGCTTTTCACAGGGGTTGCACTAGAGTTGGAACCCATTCTACTAAGTGAAGTATCCCAAGAATGGAAAAAATAAGCACCACATGTACTCACCAGCAAATTGGTTTCCCTGATCATCACCTAAGTGCACATTTGGGAATAACACCAATTGGGTGTCGGGCGGATGGGGGGGATGGGTGTATACCTACATAATGAGTGTGATGCACACTGTACAGGGAATGGACACGCTTGAAGCTCTGAATCGGGGGGGCAGGGGGGCAAGGGCAATATACATAACCTAAACTTTTGTACTCCCATAATGTGCTGAAATAAAAAAAGAAAGAAAATAAATGGAAATTAAACAACATATTTCTGAATGATCATTGGATAATGGAAGAAATTATGGTGGAAATTAAAAACATTCTTGAAATGAATGTAAATGAAAACAAGATTTCTAAAAATCTGTGGTACACAGAAAAAGCATTGTTGAGAGAGGAGTTTATATCATTAATTGTCTAAATCAAAAAAGTAGAAAGATCACAAAATAAAAATCTAATGTAACACATCAAGGAACTAAAAAAACAAGAACAAACCAAACCCCCAAATTAGCAGAACAAAAGATAACAAATGTTAGGACAGAACTAAATAAAATAGAGAAAAATGATACAAAGAGTCAATAAAACAAAAAACTGATTGTTTGAAAAGAAATAAAATTGAATAACCACTAGCTAGGTTAACCAGGAAAAGAAGAGAGAAGGTTCACGTTAACAAAGTCAGAAATGAAGAAGGAAACATTACAACTTATACCACAGGAATATAAACAATCATCAGAGATTATTGTGAACAAATATACACTCACAAACTAGATAATCTAGAGGAAAGGGATACATTCCTGAAAGCATACGACCTTCTAAGAAATAACCAGGAAAGAATAGAACTCCTGAACTGACCAAAAATTAGTAATGAGATTGAATCTGTTAAAAAAAAAAAAAAAAAAAAAAAAACCTCCCAAGAAAAAAATCTCAGGACCACATGGATTCACTTCTTAATTCTACCAAACATACAAAGAAAAAGTAAAATCAATACTCCTGAAACTGTTTCAAAAAATTAAGAAGTAGGAATTTCTGCCTAACTCATTTTTCAAGGCCAGTATCACTCTGCTAGCAAAACCAGATAACGACACACACAAGAAGAAAACTACAGACCCACATCCCTGATGAATGTAGACTTAAAATTTCTCAACAAAATACTAGCCAATCAAATCCAACAGCACATCAAAAAGATAATACATCACAATCAAGTGTGTTTTATATGGGACATACAAGGATGGTTCAACATAAGTATATCAATAAATACAATACATAATATAAGAAGAATTGAGGATAAAAGCCATATGATTATCTCAGTAGACACAAGAAAGCTTTTGATAAAATTCAGCATCCATTCATGATAAAAATTGTCAACAAACCAGGCGTAGAAGGAACATAAATCAAAATAATAAATGCCACATACAACAAACCCACTGTCAACATCATACTGAATAGGGAAAAGTTGAAAACATTCCACCCAAGAACCGGAAAGGACAATGATGCTCACTTTCACCACTCTTATTCCATATAGTACTGAAAGTCCTTGGCAGAGCAATTAGGGAAGATAAAATTAGTAATAATATTTAAAAAAACAACCAAGTTGTAAAGAGAAAGCCAAATTATCCCTATTCCCTGGTGAAATGATCTTACATATAGAAAACCATCAAGACTCTACCAAAAAAAAAAAAAAAAACCTCTTAAATTTGATAAATGAATTCAGTAACATTTCAGGATACAAATTAACACACAGAAATCAATACCATTCCCATACACCAATAATGATCTAGCTGAGAACCAAATCACGATAGCAATCCCATTCACAATAGCTACAGAAAAAAATCCCTAGGAATATATTTTGCCAAAGAGGCAAAAGTTCTCTATAAGGAAAACTATAAAACACTGATGAAAAAAAATTATCAATGACAGTAACAAATGGAAAATCGTCTTGTGCTCATGGATTGAAAGAATTAATATTATTAAAGTGGCCATATTGCCCAAAGAAATTTACAGGTTCAGTGAGATTCCTAATAAAATACCTATGTTATTTTTCAAAAAAAAAAAATAGAACAAACAATTATAAAGTTTATATGGAACCAAAAATGAGCATGGATAGCCAAAACAATGTTGAGCCAAATGAATAAAGCTGTAGGCAATACATGATCTCACTCACTTGTAATTATATCTGAAGGCTATAGTAACAAAAACAGCATAATACTGGTGTAAAAATAGACACATTAATCGCATTAAAACAGACTAGTGAACACAGAAACAAAGACACATAGTTACAAACAACTGATTTTTCAAAACATCAGCAGGAACATACACTCAGGAAAGGGCACACTTTTCAATAAATGGTACTGGGAAAACTGGATTACTATATGCAAATGAATGAAACTGGACCCCTACCTCTCACCATATAAAAAATCCACTCAAGTTGAATTAAAGATTTGAATGTAGGCCGGGCGCGGTGGCTCACGCCTGTAATCCTAGCACTCTGGGAGGCCGAGGCGGGTGGATCGCTCGAGGTCAGGAGTTCGAGACTAGCCTGAGCAAGAGTGAGACCCCGTCTCTACTAAAAATAGAAAGAAATTATATGGACAACTAAAATATATATATATATATATATATATATATATACAAAAAATTAGCCGGGCATGGTGGCGCATGCCTGTAGTCCCAGCTACTCGGGAGGCTGAGACAGTAGGATCGCTTAAGTCCAGGAGTTTGAGGTTGCTGTGAGCTAGACCGACGCCACGGCACTCACTCTAGCCCGGGCAACAAAGTGAGACTCTGTCTCAAAAAAAAAAAAAAAAAAAAAAAGATTTGAATGTAAGGTCTGAAATTATTAAAATTCTAGAAAACCTAGGGAAAACTCTTCTGTACATTAGCCTAGGCAAAGAATTCATAACTAAGACCTCAAAAGCACAGGCAATAGAAGCAAAAATAAACAAATGGGACTCAATTGAGCTACCAGGCCTCTGCACAGCAAAAGAAATATTCAAAAGAGTGAACAGACTAACTGTGGAATGGACAAAAATATTTGTAAACTATACATCTGAAAAGGGACTAGTATTAGATATTATGAGGAACTCAAACAACTTAACAACAAGAATACTTATAATTGTTATTCTATTATTTTCTCACCATTGTATTTTGGGAGCATATTACTTCTTTCTTCACTATCATAAGTCCAAAAATAGAGAGTAACTGTTCCCTAGGATGGATCATATTTATATGGTGAGACTTGAGACATTTGAGCTAATTATATTTTGGATTTTGAGTCAATGCTTTAACAGGCTGATACTTTGATATCCAGGTTGGTGCAAGTGAATGTATTTTGTGCAGATGACAGATACAGATCTTTGAGGGCCAGATGGAAAACTATGGTTGTCAAAATAATGGCCCCCAAAGATGTCCAGGTCCCAATCGCCAGTATCTGTAAACATGTTACTTTATATGGCAAAAGGGATTTTGAACATATGATTAAAGTTAAGAATCTTGAAATGGGGAGATTATCCTGGGTTATTCTGGACTGTTTGATGTAATCATGTAAATTCTCAAAAGCAGAAAATCTTTTTTAACCTTTGCACAGAAGAAATGTCCATCTAACCAAAAGTCTCAGAAAGTTCCTCCTATGATTTATTCTAAAAGTTTTATGGTTTTAGCTCTTAATTTTAACTATTAAGTCCATAATTCATTATTCTGTTAAATTTTGCATGGTTGGAGAAAGTAATCCAACTTCATTTTTTTCCATGTGATTATCTCATTGTCCCAGCCTCATTCGTTGAACACTCCTTTTTCATTGACACCTTTGTCAATAATCACTTGAATATAAATATTAAGAAATTTTTTCTGGATTCTAAATTCTGTTCCATTCACCTAAATGTATATCCGAGGCCAGTATCACATTGTCTTAAAAAATTTAGCAGCATATTAAGCTTGAAATTGAGAAGTGAAAGTCCTTTAACTTTGCTCTTTTTTAAAATGGTTTTGAATAAGATAGACCATTTGCATTTCCATATAAATTTTAGAATATTCTTGTCAATTTTTTAACAAAATCCCTATTGACATTTTTACAGATGTTGGATTGAATCTGTCTGCGAACTTTGGTAAAATTGCCATCTTAACAATTTTGAGTCTTCCATTCCATGAACATGGAATGTGTCTCCATTTATTTATATCTTTTTTAAATTATCTCTGTATAATTTTGAAATTTTCAATGTATAAGTTTTGTGCTCTTTTGAAATTTATTTTTGAATATTTTAATGTTAACTTGTGAGTATAAGTACATACCTAATTTCATTTTATGAAATGTTTATTGCTCATATGTAGAAATGCAATTAACATTTGTATATTGATTTTGTATCCTGCAACTTCGCTGAACATACTAGTTCTAGTGATATTTTTGCATAATATCTTGGGATGTTTTGCATACAGAACTATGTTGTCTACAAATATAGTATTATTTTTCTATCCAAAATGGATGTCTTTAATTTCCATATCTTTCCTGATTGCAGTGGCTAGATCTTTCAATGCTATGCTGCATAAAAGAAGCAAGAGCAGACATCCTTGACTTTTACACAATACCAAACAGAAAACATTTATTTGTTTGATGACTTTCTTAGACTAATTCTCTAAAGTCCATGTTTCCTATAATATATGGCTATGGAAGACTCTGATTAGTTTTCTTGTGTGTGTGTTTAGATCATGTTTGTTCAGAAATTAACTTAATTGCCTTGAGCCAATAAAGCTGCCATCTTTTGCCAAGAGGCTATATATGTGTGTTGGCTCATGCCCTGGATGGTGAAGCAGTTAAAAAGTTTGCTTTCTCCTTCATGAACCATTCACCTAGTGCCTCAAGATCAGCCAGAGGTGAGAAACTTGGGACCTTACACTTGTTTCCTAGCCATGGGATCTTACATTTGGGACCTTACATCTGTTTTCACAGCCCTGCACATGCCTACTACCTACCTGCATATGCCTACCACCTTCTAGAGTCTCAGGAATTTTTCAGAGCTTTAAATAACATCCTAGATAGCTAATGAGTGAGATGTCATAAGTATTTAGATAAAAAATGACAACAGAGGTTAAACTGCAGTCTACCTGAGAAATTATCTCAATATGAATAATTCCTGTGAGTGGATTGTAGATGTCACTTTTTGGTGGGTCTGTTTCTCCTTATTAAAAATCATTTCTCACCTTGAAGAAATTGTTACAAGATTTAGAATCTCCTTATGTTTCAGTTTAAGATATTAGCTCCCAAATCAACTGCTACAGAAGTTGGGGATCTTGTGGCAGCTAGCTTTTAAAGCAGTGGAAAGTTAATTTAGAGCACATTAAAAATGTTGAGAATGAAGCATTTGATTTTGAAAGTTCCCACAAAAGTTTCAGATGTATGTCAATTGTCTTATACTTACAAATCTTCTAGAAAAGATCTAAATTGTTACCAAATAGGGTTTAGTGGTTATTACTACTGTGTTATTCCTGTAGGCACCCACATTCACATTTGATAACCTTTTAAAATATTTTTATACAGGGTTGGATCTGAAAACATTTCATTACAGCCTGAATCAATATAAATATTAATCTCTACCTCCTGAAACATAGAGAAATAGTTCATCACATACAAACAAGCCTTCATATATTGTTTTTTGTAATTTAAAACATTTCTACTTCTCAAGCGGTATAACTGAAATGAGAGATTGGGAGTAGAGAAGATATGCTGATTTAGGATTATCACACATTTATTAGTAGGATCTACTTTTAAATTAAGGCTTTAGTTTGCTCTAAATCCATTACAGTCTGTCTATCAAAGGAGAGATGGCCACATACTTTTCTCTCTCTTTGCAACCACTGAGGAAGAAAGAGGGCCAATACATGAATCAATTTGTTAGCCATTTTTTGGATCTATATATCTGGAATTCTTCTTATAAATGGGTGTTATAAGACAATGATCTCTAACGTGAGCTATGCAGTATCCAGTGATATTCCAAAAGATCTATTTTGCACACAGAAAAAAATAAGAGAACTTCTCTGCATACTTATTTTACGTAAAATAATATGAAAGCAATTAATATGCATGTTTACGTAAGTGAAATTTGTTAAGTCTTTATGTCAGAGAAAAAATTTAATGTTACCTACTTCACCTAAGTATATTGAATGAAGAGTAGGAGTTCCCAAATGTGAATGAATTGTCTATAACACCAGCTCACTTTTGTTCCTTTTAGGAGATTATGATGTATTGCTGATTATTCATGCCTAATTTATTGTAGATTTACAGATTATTTTCTGTGTGCTTGTCTGATTTTGGTATGTCAAATGAAGAATAAGAAGGTCCAAAAATTTGGAAATGAGAGGTTTATTTTTTATAAATGGTTACGACCTACAAGGTGGCCATTCTGACAAGCTGGGAAATATAGGCTCCAACAGAACCAAGGACAGGCACTTTGAAGGAGGGTGGGGCAAGACAGGAATTTAAGCTGAATGGTTTGGCCAAGTATACATATTCAACAATTTACAAGAGGAAGTAGGAATGTTCATGAAGGGGGTCCTGACGTATACATACCGAACAAACATGATTGTTACATGCCTTACATGTTCACCTTTGGATGGACACATAACATTTAGATGTATTATAATTAGGCCCTAGATGTCAAAATGTGAATCGCGTACATGAGGGCACTCAGGTTGGTAGCCTCTGCAAAACTGACAAGAGCCAGTCCATATTAAGTGGTATACTTATCAGGAGAAAGTAACTGAAATCAGTCTTTTGTTTAATCAAAGTACTAGTTATGGCTTGTAGAACAAGGGAGTCAGTGTCAAATAATAAACTGTAATTATTTTAATATTGGTTATCATGAGGTCAGTGCTTGCTCAGCTGCTAAAATAAAATGAGGACCTTGTGGCAGAACATAGTATATACTTTAAATGTTGGGGCATGTGATTTAATCAATTCTTGGCATGGCTTTAAGCCTTGTTTGTAATTAGGTATCCTATTTCCACAAAGAGTCCATTCTCTCATTCTTGTGATCTCTGTTTTAACATTCAAGCTGGTGAATTTATGTGTCTAAACTTCAAAAGCAAGAGAGCATAATGAGGCATGTATGACCCCCCATATCATGATGGTAGGGAACTCAGTTTTTAAGATTTCTCTGGGGTCCCCTTGGCCAAGGAGAGTTTGTTCAGTTAGTTTAGAGGCTAGGATTTTATTTCTAGTTTATCAATATCAAGGTAATGCTGGCCCCATAGTTGTGTTAGGAAAAATTCCCTCCCCTTCAAATTTTTGAAATAGTTTGAGAAGAATCATTGTTAATTCTGCTTTATAAATTTGGTAGAATTCACCAGTAAAACCATCTGGTTCTGATCTTTTGGTTTTTGTTTCTTAAACTATTATGGGTACATAATAGGTGTATATCTATATTGGGTACATGTTATGTTTTAATACAGTCATAACATGGAAATTAATCAAATCAGGGAAATTGGGATATCTGTCACCTCAGGCATTTCTCATTTCTTTGTGTTAGGAACATTCCAATTCCATTCTTTTAGTTATTGTAAAGTATACCCTAACTTATTGTTGATGATAGTCACTTTGTTGTGCTTTCAAATACTGTTCATTTTGTATATAACCATATATAACCATTCTATATAACCATATTTTTGCGCCCATTAACCATCCCCACTTTATCCTCACCCCCCGGTACCTCTGGTAACCATCATTCTACTTGCTGTCTCGATGAAATCAATTGTTTTTAATATTTAGTTCCCATACATGAGTGAAAACATGCAAGATTTGTTATTTTGTGCATGTGTTATTGTACTTAACAAACTGTTCCCCAGTTTCATCCATGTTGTTGCAAATGACAGGATTTCACTATTTTTTGTGGCTATATAATATTCTATTGGATATATGTACCATGATTTCTTTATTAATCCATTGATGGACACAGGTCGATTCCAAATCTTGGCTATTTTGAAAAGTGCTACAATAAACATGGAAGTGCAGATATCTTTGCAATATACTAAATTCCCTGCATTTGGATGCATACAAACCAATGATATATCTGAGTCTTATGGTAGTTCTGTTTTCAGTTTTTTGAGGAACCTCCATATTGCTCTCCATAGTGGTTGCACTTACTTACATTGCCATAAACAGTGTACCAGGGTCCCCTTTTATCCACATCCTCACAAGTATTTGTTATTTCCTGTCTTTTTGATAAAAAACATTTTAGCTCTGATAATATATCTCATTGTAGTTTTAATTTGCATTTCTCTGGTGACTAAAGATGTTGAGCATTTTTTCATATACCTGTTGGTCATTTGTATCTTATTTTGAAAAATGCCTATTCAGATCCTTTCTCTATTTTTTAATTGGATTATTTGATTTCTTTCTATTGAGTTGTTGGAGCTCCTTATATATTAAAGTTTTTAATCTCTTGTGAGATGGGTAGTTGCACATATTTTATCCCATTCTATGGTTTATATTTCCTCTTTGTTGATTGTTTCCTTTGATGTGCAGAAGCTTTTTAGTTTGATGTGATCTCATTTGTCCAATTTTGGTTGCCTGTGATTTGGGAAAAAATTCAAGAATCTTTTTCCCAGAACAATGTCCTAAAGTGTTTCCCCAATGTTTTCTTTTAGTAGAAAATACTTAAATTTCAGGTCTTAGATGTAAGTCCTTAATCTATTTTGATTTTATTTTTGAATATGATGAGAAATATGGGTGTATTTTCATATTCTGCATATTGATACCCAGTTTTACCAGCACTATTTATTGAAGAGAATGCACTATTCCCACTCTGTGGTCTTCACACCTTTGTTGAAGATAAGTTTCCTATAAATGTGTAGATTTGTTTCTGGGTTTCCTACTTTGTACCATTGGTCTATGTGTCTTGTTTTATGCCAGTACCATATTGTTTTGTTTAGTACAACTCTCTAGTATAATTTGAAGGCATATAATGTGATTTCTCAAGTTTTATTATTTTTTATTCCCCATTTACCATTAATTCCCTAGAAAGATGTATTTATGTTTTTATCTTATAAAGAGGTTTCCCATATATGAATGTAAAACTTTTTTTTATTTCAGCATATTTTGGGGGTACAAAAGTTTAGGTTATGTATAATGTCCTTGCCCCCCCACCCCCGAATCAGAGCTTCAAGTGTGTCCATCACCCAGACGGTGCACATCGCACTCATTATGTATGTATACACCCGTTCCTTCCATCCCCCACATCTGCTCTACACCTGATTAATGTCATTCCTAAACGTGCTTAGGTGATGATCAGTGAAACCAATTTGATGATGAGTACATGTGGTGCTTATTTTTCCATTCTTAGGTTACTTCACTTAGTACAATGGGTTCCAGCTCTATCCAGGAAAAGACAAGACGTGCTATATCACAACTGTTTCTTATAGCTGAGTAGTACTCCATGGTATACGTATACCACATTTTATTAATCCACTCATGTATTGGTGGGCACTTGGGTTGTTTCCACATCTTTGTAATTGTGAATTGTGCTGCTATAAACATTCGAGTACAGATGTCTTTTTTATAGAATGTCTTTTGTTCTTTTGGGTAGATACCCAATAATGGGATTGCTGGATCAAATGGTAGGTCTACTTGTATCTGTTTAAGGTATCTCCATATTGCTTTCCACAGAGGTTGCACTAGTTTGCAGTCCCACCAGCAGTGTATGAGTGTTCCTGTGTCTCCGCATCCACACCAACATGCATCATTTTGGGACTTTTTGATAAAGGCTGTTCTCACTGGAGTTAAGTGATATCTCATTGTGGTTTTGATTTGCATTTCCCTGATGATTAGAGATGTTGAGCATTTTTTCATATGCTTGGTAGCCATTCTTATATCTTCTTTTGAAAAATTTCTATTCATGTCCTTTGCCCACTTTTTGATAGGGTTGTTTGATTTTTTCTTGCTGATTTTCCTGAGTTCTAAATAGATTCTAGTTATCAGTCCTTTATCTGATGTGTAGTATGCGAAAATTTTTTCCCATTCTGTAGGTGGTCTGTTTATGCTCGTAACTGTTTCTTTGGCTGTGCAGAAGCTTTTAAATTTAATCAGGTCCCATTCATTTATTTTTGTTGTTGCTGTGGTTGCCTTAGGGGTCTTCTTCATAAATTCTTTGCCTAGGCCAATGTCTGTAAGAGTCTTTCCTACATTTTCTTCTAGAATTCTAATAGTTTCCGACCTAAGGTTTAAGTCTGTTATCCACCGTGATTTGATTTTTGTGAGAGGTGAAAGCTGTGGGTCCTGTTTCAGTCTTCTACATGTGACTATCCAATTTTCCCAGCACCATTTTTGAATAGGGCTTCTTGTCCCCAGAGTATGTTTTTGTCTGCTTTGTCAAAGATTAGATGTCTACAAGTGCAGGGACACAGACCAGTGGAACAGAATAGAAAATCCAAATATAAGATCCTCCATTATTTCTTTGAATAAATTTCCTACCCCAATCTCTTATTCTATCTCCTCTTTAGGGCCAATAACTCTTACATTTATCTCTTTCAGGCTATTTTCTAGATATTGTAGGCATGTTTTATTCATTTTTATTCCATTTCCTTTTGTATCTTCTGAATGTTCATTTTCAAATAGCCTGTCTTCAAGATCACTAATTTTTTCTTCTGCTTGATCAATTCTGCTATTGAGAGACTCTGACACCTTTTTCAGCTTGTCATTTGAATTTCTCAGCTCCCAAATTTCTATATTTTTATTATGATTTCAATCTCTTTGTTAAACTTCTCTGATAGACTTATGAATTCTTTCTCTGTGTTGTCTTGAAGTTCACTGAACTTAAGTACAGGCATTTTGACTTCTTTATCTGAAAGGTCACATATCTCCATCACTCTGGAATTTGTCACTGGTACCTTATTTAGTTTATTTGGTGAACTCATGCTTTTCTGGATGTTCTTGATTTGTGTGGATGTTCATTGATGTCTTGACATTGAAGATTTAGATATATATTTTAATCTTTGCAGTCTGGGCTTGTATAAACCCATCCTTCTAGAGATGACTTTCCAGATATTCAAAGGGAATTGAGTGCTATGATCTAAGTCTTTGGTCACTGCAGCAATATCAGCACTAGTGGGGCCTCATTCCCATTAATGCTGACACTTTAAGACTCCTGGTGATACCACCTTGGTGGACTTGACTAAGCTATAGGAGAATTCCTTGGATTACTAGGCAAAATTTCTTACTCTTCCCCACCCCCCCTTTGTGCTGGTTTTCTGGAGCTGAGAGAAGAATATATGGGCACTCCCTCGCAGCCACCATCCTCAGGTCACTACTAAGCCAGCTCAGTCTCACCCAAATCCTCTGGTGACTTCTGCCTGGCTACCTCTGATGCTTTCTTCAAATCCCAAGTGCTCTTTAGTCAGCAGGTGATGAATCTTGCCAGGACTCGGTCCTACCCTTCAGGATGGCATGTTTCCTTCTGGCCCAGGGTAGGTCCAGAAATGCCATCCAGGAATTAATGCCTGGACTCAGGGACTTCAGAATTCTGCTTGATAATTATTTTACTGTGGGTGAGCTGGTATCCATGTTGCAAAAAAAGTCTATAAATTCTTCCCTTTACTTTCCCCACATGGAAGAAGACTCTCCCTGAACTGTACTTCTGTAGTTAGGGAAAGTGTGACACAGGCACTGGTTTGGCAACCATGGCTGATGTCTTACATGATTGCATATACCCCAGTTCCCCTGGCTCCAAGCAAGCACAGCTGCAGGAGTTTCCCAAGTACTGTAACCTTTGTGGTCCAGCTACCTTACAGATTTAGTAGAGGCCCCCACATTATTTTTTATTAGTCTGTGGTGAGGCTAGCAGGAACCAAATTTTGCTGCAGAGGATTTCCCTGTGGCCAGGCTGGGCTAAGTTCCTTCTGTGAGCACTGGCAGAATCCTGCCCTGTGCTTAGTTCCCCTGTGCAACAGTGGTCCTGAGTTTCAATGCAAAGTCCCACAATCACTTCACTCTCCTTCTCCCAGGCACACAGATTCTCTCTCCACTTAGTATGCCAGCATACTGTGGGGGAATTGGGGGGGAAATGGTGTACTCAACGCAAGATTGTCTTTTCTCCCCTCTTCAGTGCCTGTTTCCTTGATAGAATTTTTGAATCAGGTAGTATGTTTCTCACCGGATTTGTGTTTTTTTCTGAAGATGCTGCTTTGTGTGGATAGTTGTTGAATTTGGCACTCATGTAGAGGGATAATTATTGGAGATCTCTATTCAGCTGTTTTGCTCTGCCCTTTCTCCCCTGAGCTTTTGATTGTTGGAATTTTATTATTATTATTATTGATTGAATCTTGTTACTTGTTACTGATATTTTTAGGCTTTCTATTTCTTCCTTGCTCAATATTGGTAAGTAGTTTGTGTCCAGAAATGTGTCTATTTTATCTAGGTTTCTCAATTGTTTAGTATATCACTTTTTACAATACTCTGATGATCCTTTGTATCTAATAACATATGTTATCATTCACTAAATCTTCTTTTTGTGTCTAATCTTATTTATTTGGATCTCCATTTTTTGGTTGTCTAGGTAAAAATTTATCAATTTTTATTTTTTTCATAAATCAAATTTTTTGTTTCATTGACGTTTTGTATTGGTTTTTAAGAATTCTACATCTTATTTATTTCTGCTCTGATTATTTTTCTTCTACTAATTTGAGGGTTGGTTTGTTCTTTCTTTTCTGTTTCATTGAAGTGCATCATTAGATTTATGAAATCTTGCTATTTTTTTTGAAGGAGTCATATATTGGTATAATTTTCCTTCTTGGCAATACTTTCCTGTATCCCAAAGGTTTTGTTATGTTGTATTTACATTTTCATTTATTTGAAGAATTTTTTTATTTCATTCTTAATTTCTTCATTAGCTTAATGGTTGTTCAACAGCATGTTGTTTAATTTCTATTCATTTGTACAATTTCCCACATTTCTCTTGTTATTGATTTCTAGTTTGTGTCCACTATAGTCTGATAAGTTATTTGATATGAGCTTGAATCTTTAAAAATGTGCTGACACTTTTTTTTGTGGCCCAGTATATGGTGTATGGTCTATCCTAGAAAATATTATATGTGCATAAGAAAAGAATGCAGGTTAGGTTCATTTAGTCTAAAGTACAGTTTAAATTTAATGGTTTTATTGTGGATATTCTATCTAGATGATCTGCCCAATGCTGAGAATGGGGTGTGTGTTAAAGTACCCAATTATTATTGTATTAACATGTATCTTTCCCTTTAAATCTAACAATATTTCCTTTATAATTTAGGTGCTCTGGAGTTCAGTGCACATATGTGCAGAATTTTTATATCCTCTTCACTGAATTGATCACTGTATTATTATATAATGGCCTTCATTGTTTCTTCTTACAGATTTTTTTTTATTTCAGCCTATTACAGGAGTAAAAATGTTACATATGTTGCCTTTTCCCCACCCAAGTCAGAGCTTCAAGCATGTTCATCCCCGAGACGGTGCACACCACACTCATTGTGTATGTATATACCCATCCCCTCCTCCCCGCTCCCATCTGCCCAACATAAGATGAATTTTACTATTATATAAGCAGTTAAGCATTGACCAATTAATGCCAATTTGATGGTAAGTACATGTGATGCTTGTTTTTTCATTCTTGGGACACTTCACTAAGTAGAATGGGTTCCAGTTCTATCCAGGATAATACAAGAGGTGCTATATCAACATTGTTTATTGTGTCCAAGTAGAATTCCATGGCATACCTATACCACATTTTATTAACCCACTCATGTATTGATGGGCACTTTGGTTGTTTCCACATCTTTCCAATTGTGAACTGTGCTGCTATAAACATTCTAGTACAGATATCTTTTTTATACAATGACTTTTGTTCTTTTGGGTAGAGATCAGAGCAGAACTAAATGAAATTGATAACAAAAAAAAACTATACAGAAGATTAATAACACAAAAAGTAGATTCTTGGAAAAAATAAACAAAATTGGCATACCTCTGGCTAGATTAACGAGAAGCAGAAAAGAAAGAACTCTAGTAAGCTGAATCAGAAATGAAAAGGAGTAATTAAAACTGATGTACAGAAATACAAAATATCATCTATGAATACTAAAAAAAAAAAAAAACCTCTATGCACATAAACTGGATATGTGGAGGAAACGGACAAATTCTTAGAAAAATATAGGTTCCCTTGGCTCAACCAGGAAGAAATAGAATTCCTGAACAGACCAATGTCAAGTACTGAAATGGAAACAACAAAAAAAAAAAAAAAAAAAAAAAAACCTTCCTTTCGGCCGGGAGCGGTGGCTCACGCCTGTAATCCTAGCACTCTGGGAGGCCGAGGTGGGTGGATTGCTCGAGGTCAGGAGTTCGAGACCAGCCTGAGCAAGAGTGAGACCCCGTCTCTACTAAAAATAGAAAGAAATTATATGGACAACTAAAATATATATATACAAAAAATTAGCCGGGCATGGTGGTGCATGCCTGTAGTCCCAGCTACTCGGGAGGCTGAGGCAGTAGGATCGCTTAAGCCCAGGAGTTTGAGGTTGCTGTGAGCTAGACTGACGCCACGGCACTCACTCTAGCCCGGGCAACAGAGTGAGACTCTGTCTCAAAAAAAAAAAAAAAACCTTCCTAAAAATAAAAGTCCTGGACCAGATGGTTTCACACCAGGATTTTACGAGACCTAAAAAGAAGAACTGGTGCCTATCCTGCAGAAATTATTCCACAACAGTGAGAAGTAAGGGATCCTCCCCAACACATTTAATGAAGCCAACATCACCCTAATGCCAAAACCAGGAAAGGATGCAAAAAGGAATGAAAACTACAGACCAATATCCCTTATGAATATAGATGCAAAAATTCTCAACAAAATCCTAGCAAACCAAATTCAGGTGTTTATGAAAAAAATAATCCATCATGACCAAGTGGGCTTCATCCCAGAGATGCAGGGATTGTTCAACACAAACAAATCTGTAAATGTAATCTACCACATAAATAGAAGCAAAAACAAAGACCATATGATCCTCTCAATAGATGCAAAAAAAGCATTCAACAAAATTCAACACCCTTTTATAGTAAGAACACTTAACAAAATAGGCATAGTTGGGACTTACCTAAAAATGATACAAGCCATATATGACAAACCCATTGCCAACATCATACTGAAAGGGGGAAAATGAAAGCATTCCCATTTAGAGCTGGAACCAGACAAGTTTTCCCTCTATCATCACTTCTATTCAACATACTGCTGGAAGTCCTAGCCAGAGCAATGAGACAAGAGAAAGAAATTATGGGTATCCAAATGGGGGCAGAAGAGGTCAAACTGTTGGTCTTTGTTGATGATCTCATCTTATATCTCGAAAACCCCAAATATTTGGCCATAAGACTACTGGAACTGATAAACAAATTCAGCAGTCTCAGGTTGCAAAATAAATGAACAAAAATCAGTAGCATTCTTATATGCCAACAACAGCCAAACTGAGAACTATATCATAGACTCATTACCCTTCACAATAGCAACAAAGAAAGTAAAATATCTAGAAATGCATTTAACTAAGGAGGTAAAAGACCTCTACAGGGAGAACTATGAAACACTGAGGAAGGAAATAGCAGAGGATGTAAACAGCTGGAAAACCCTACCATGCTCATGTGTGGGCAGAATCAACATTGTAAAAATGTCTATACTACACAAAGTGATCTACAGATTCAATGCAATCCCTATTTAAATACCAACATAATTTTTCACATATGTACAAAAAAAAATTTTATGCTTCATATGGAACCAAAGAGGACCCCGTATACCAAAAGCAATCCTGTGCACAAAGAAAAAAATTAGAGGCATTAATTTATCAGACTTCAAAGTATAAATATACCTTTTTGCCTTTGGTTTCCATTTCTGTGGAATAACTTCTTCCATCCTGTCACTTTCAGTCAGCATGTGTATTATAAAATGTACATATAAGTGTGAAATGAGTTTCTTGGAGGCAGGATAGAGTTGATCAGGGTTTCTTTAATCCATCCCCCAGTCTATATTTTTTAAGGAGAGAATTTAATTAATTTACATTCAAGGTTATTATTAATAACTGAAAATTAATTTCTATGTGTTTGCAATTTTTTCTAGTTATTTTGTATGTATTTATTACATTCTTTCTCACTTATTCTTTATAATTGTGGTTTCATGGTTTCCTGAAATGGTAGCATTTGATTTCTTTCTCTTTCTCATTTGTATGTCTGCTATACCACTGAGTCTTACACTTTCATGCATTTTCATGATGGCGTATATTTTTCTTTTGTTTCTGGTTTTAAGTCTCCCTTAAACATTTCTTAAGGACAAGTCTAGTGTTGGTGAATTCCCTTAGTTTTTGTTTTCTTGGTAAAGACTTTAATACTCCTGCAGTTGTGAATAATAGCTTTTCTGGGTGTAGTATTTTTGTATGACGTTTTTCCCCCCTATCAGCACTTTCAATATCTCATCACATTCTCTTCTGGCCTATAAGGTTTCTGTTGAGAGATCTACTGCTAGACTTATGAGGACATCTTTATATGTGGCAAAACATTTTTCTGTTACTGCTTTTAGAATTCTCTCTTTATCTTTCACTTTTGACAGTTTGACTGTGATGCTCCCTCAAAGAAAACTTTATGGGTTTAATCTAAGTAGGTATATTTGTACTTTTTTTGTTAGGATGCCTATGTCCCTTACAAGACTTGGAAGTTTTCAGCTATTATTTTGTTTAATGGTTTTCTCGGTCTTTGCCATCACTTTTTCTTCTGGAACTCCCAAAATTCAAATATTTAATCACTTTATGTGGTCCCATATGTCATGTTGGCTGTCCTCACTCTTTTTATTCTTGTCTCTTTCCTCCTTTTTGTGTGAATGAGTCACTTTAAAATACTTGATTTCCTTCCAATCCATGAGCATGGTCTGGTTTTCCACCTATTTACATGCTCTGCAATTTCCTTCCTCACTGTTTCATAGTTCTCTCTATAGAGGATCTTTACCTCCTTAGTTAAATATATTCCTAGGTATTTTATTTTCTTTTTTGCTATTTTGAAGGGTATGGAGTCCGCAACATTGTTAAAATGTCTATACTACCTAAAGTGATCTACGGATTCAATGCAATCCCTATTAAATTACCAACATCATTTTTCACAGATATAGGAAAAAAAATTTATGCTTTGTATGGAACCAGAGAAGACTCCATATAGCAAAAGCAATTTTAAGCAATAAAAACAAAATGGAGGTATTAATTTGCCAGACTTCAAACTATGCTACAAGGCTGTGATTATTAAAACTGCTTGGTATTGGCACAAGTGCAGGGACACAGACCAGTGGAACAGAACAGAAAATCCAAATATAAAACCATCCTTATATAGACAACTAATTTTTGACAAAGCAGGCAAGAGCATACTCTGGGGACAAGAATCCCTATTCAATAAATGGTGCTGGGAAAATTGGTTAGCCACATGTAGAAGACTGAAACAGGACCCACAGCTTTCACCTCTCACAAAAATCAAATCACGGTGGATAACAAACTTAAACCTTTGGTGTGAAACTATTGGAATTCTAGAAAAAAATATAGGAAAGACTCTTACAGACATTGGCCTAGGCAAAGAATTTATGAAGATGACCCCTAAGGCAATCACAGCAACAACAAAAATAAATAAATGGGCCCTGATTAAATTTAAAAGCTTCTGCACAGCCAAAGAAACAGTCACGAGAGTAAACAGACAACCTACAGAATGGGGAAAAAATTTCGCATACTACACATCAGAAAAAGGACTGATAACAAGAATCTATTTAGAACTAAGGAAAATCAGCAAGAAAAAATCAAACAACCCTATCAAAAAGTGGGCAAAGGACATGAATAGAAATTTTTCAAAAGAAGATATAAGAATGGCTATCAAGCATATGAAAAAATGCTCAACATCTCTAATCATCAGGGAAATGCAAATCAAAACCACAATGAGATATCACTTAACTCCAGTGAGAACGGCCTTTATCAAAAAGTCCCAAAACGATGCATGTTGGCGTGGATGCGGAGACACAGGAACACTCATACACTGCTGGTGGGACTGCAAACCAGTTCAACCCCTGTGGAAAGCAATATGGAGATACCTTAAACAGAGTCAAGTAGACCTACCATTTGATCCAGCAATCCCATTATTGGGCATCTACCCAGAAGAACAAAAGTCATTCTATGAAAAAGACACCTGCACCTGAATGCTTATAGCAGAACAATTCACAATTGCAAAGATGTGGAAACAACCCAAATGTCCATTAATTCATGAATGGATTAGTAAAATGTGGTATATGTATACCATGGATTATTACTCAGCTATAAGAAATAACGGTGATATGGCATCTCTTTGGTTCTCCTGGAGAGAGTTGGAACCCATTGTGAAGTATCCCAAGAATGGAAAAATAAGCACCACATGTACTCACCAGCAAATTGGTTTCCCTGATCATCACCTAAATGCACATTTGGGAATAACACCAATTGGATATCGGACAGAGGTGGGAGCTTGTGGGAGGGGATGTGTGTATACCTACATGATGAGTGCAATGTGCACTGTCTGGGGAATGGACACGCTTGAAGCTCTGACTGAGGGGGATGGGGGGGTATGGGCAATATATATAACCTGAACTTTTGTACCCCCCATAATAAGCTGAAATTAAATAAAAATAAAAACATGACTGTCATAAAAAATACTTGATTTTAAGTTTAGAAATTATTTTTTCTTCTTTTTATTTGATATAGTTTTTTTTTTCTTATTTCAGCATATCGTGGGTGTACATCTCTTGTAGTTTCCTGGAAAGAGTTGGAACCCATTCTACTAAGTGACGTATCCCAAGAATGGAAAAATAAGCACCACATGTACTCACCAGCAAATTGGTTTCACTGATCATCACCTAAGAGCACATTTAGGAATAATATTTTTTCTTCCTAATCTAATCTATTATTGAAGCTCTCAATTGTAATTATTACTTCATTCATTTTTTTCTATTTTGACATATTGTGGTGGTACAAATGTTTAGGTTACATATATTGCCCTTGCTCCCTCCCCCTGAGTCAGAGCTTCAAGCACATTCATCCCTAAGACGTTATACATTGCACTCATTGTATATATATATATATATATCCATCCCCTCCTCCCCCCTTCCATCTGTCTGATGCCCAGCGAATGTTATTCCTATTTATTTAATTTTTTTCATTCAAGGATTTTTGTTTGGTTCTTTTTTATGATAATTATCTCTTGTTGAATGTCTCATTCATATACTGAATTGCTTTTCTGATTTCTTTGTATTATTATTCATGTTTTTTATATCTCATGTTGATTTTTAAATGTCATTATTTTGTATTCAATTTTGAGCATTTTATGGATGTTCTTTTCTTTTAAATCTATTGCTAGAAAATTATTTTGTTCCTTTGGAGCTATCGTTTGTCCTTGCTATTGCATGTTTTTTTTTTTTGTTTGTTTTCTTTTGTTGATTTCTACATATCCAATATAGCATATGTTTCTTCCAACTTTATGGATTGGTTTTCACAGGGAAAGAATTTTTTCTATAGATTTATCTATGATGTTAGTTGGACAGAACACTTTTGCTTTGATTCTAGGTTGGTGTAGTAGTGTAGTCTTCATATTAAGTCTTTGATCTAATTAGCATCAGTGATGTCTATGAATGCCTCAGTGACATAACCTGCATTTGTTAGTGGTGGCTGTGGTGAGGTTTTTCCATGGATGGGGATGTCAGATGGAACAGTCCTCAGCCTTCAGGGATGGTGATGATGGACCAGGTGTGTTGATCTTTGGTCTCCTGGGAAGCATACACAAGTACAAGTGATAACAGGTCTGGGTGGGCCAATTCCAATTTTTGCCTTTGAGCCTCTAGGCAAGTTGCCTGGGTACCAACAGTGGCAATGGTGGGATAGGTGGTTACACACGTCCTTAGGTCCTTCAGTCACATGTTTAGCATCACTGTTAGTATGGTAGTATCAGCAGTGGAGAAACCGTCTGGCCCCTGAGCATCATGCATTAGTGCCTGTGGTAAGTGGATTCCCAGTTGTTTCATGCCAGGGAAGGTAGACCCATCCTCAGGACCCCAGACATTGTGTGTGGGCACCAACGGTGGTGGGCCAGAAGAGTTGATGCTCATGCCCCTGGAGAATATATATGGGTACCACTGGATATGGATGGCGCCCACCTCTTCACAGATTTCCCAATGGTGTTTATGAGTGCTCACTACAGTTGGCAGGGCAGGTCAATCCTTAGCCTCTCTGGCTATACATGTAGACACTTAGTGGGGATAGTGACAAGTGGGATGGGTCTGTCATCAGGCTTTCCAATGGTAGATGCTTGTACTGGCTGTGGCAAGTTGGGTGGGTTAATGCCTAGGCCCCTGGACATTGTTCTGGGGTGCTAGTGTCAATGGCTGTGGGTGGGTAGGGCCTATTCTCAGGCCCCCTGATGGAAGGTTTGAGTGCCTGAAGTGGCAGACAGCATGGATCAATACCCAGGCCATTGAAAAATGAGCACAGGTACCACTAACAGATGCTGAAGGTAGGGTAGGCCTGTGCTCAAGCACTCCCAATTGTGCATGTGGGCACCAATTATGGCTGTGTGGGGTAGGTTTATTACCAGGCTTATGGAAATCATGCTCAGGCATCAGTAATAGTGGCAATTAATGGGGCAGGCCTATCTTCAAGCCTAGTGATGGCACCTTGGTAGGTCAGTCCCCAGGGCCCCTGAAGGCATGTACAAATGTGCACCAGCACTCTTACTGGAAGAGTCAAGGTTGCTTTCAGTGGCAGCATCCCCAAGCAGGCAACTCTCACTCTCTGCAGGGCACATTCTTTTACTATCTTTGTCTTGAACATAACCTCTCTGGTGTGCTGTACCACCTGTTCCCTGGGGGGTGGAACACTGCAAGGGCTATAACTGGGGACCTGGCCGCACTGCTCAGTCCAACCAGTATTGTGGCATTGCAGTCTTCCAGGTGGACATGAGGGATGCCAGCTGGAACCAAGTTTTGGAAGACTTTCAGGTCCACCACCAAGACCCACATCAGCAGGCAGATGAGCCTGTCTTCCAAGGAACGAAGCTGCATTATTTTTCCTGGATACCTTGGCAGATGTTTTTGATAGCAGTCTAAATGACAAACAGGGCTATAGCCAACCACTTCAGGGAATGAGTATTTTTCTGAGTCTAAACCTTGGAACATAATTGGTAAGTCTGACACCTGGCTACATGTCTGCACTCTCAAAACATCCTCCTGGGTCTTGGGCTCCACCAGGGTTTCACAACCTCCAACCTGAATCTCAAGGCT
Source organism: Eulemur rufifrons (assembly GCF_041146395.1). Classification (NCBI taxonomy): domain Eukaryota; kingdom Metazoa; phylum Chordata; class Mammalia; order Primates; family Lemuridae; genus Eulemur; species Eulemur rufifrons. Next base: position 83,404,663 of record NC_091012.1, on the reverse strand, counting down.
CCCACAAAGAAACCTTTTTGGGTGTAAAACTCTTGTTGTGGGGGGATACGAACACGTAACTTCTTATTCCACTATCTTACTCATGTCCTGCATGTATCTTTTCAAGCCCAAGGAAAAATTTCCGTTGAAAGTCATATTTTTTTGGAAGTCAACTCTATCACTTAGTTGCACTATTCCTGACTTTGGCGAACTTCTTTAGCTTCTCTGAGTTTTAGTTTCATCATCTGAAAATGTGTTGTGCATTAGAATTATTCTATCTTATACGTTCCAGCTCTCACATTTCGTTAATGTAGTCCTTCACTGTCACCTCAAGTTTTAGTCAATGAGTCATAGCAAACAAGAATTCTCTCTACCTCATCCTCCAGAATCACAACTGGTAAGAAACGAAGAGAAGGTGAAATAAAAAAAAAAGGTATATTAAACTCTACTACAGCTACATGGCCAGCACCCATTTTCCCATGCATTGACAGTGTAAAAAAGGTACTGGAGGAAAAATGCTTTGTAGGAAAATGTCCAGGACATCTGCCTCTAGTTTTATTATATTTTATTCTTCGTGGAGAACAATCTTGAGCAACTGGTTCAAAAATGTGAATATATTCCAACTTCGTCTATTATATCATACATGTCTTCCTACTTGCATATGTTATATTTCTTTATATTCTATACCATAAAAAGCACTTGCTTATTACTAATATGGCTAACAATCTTCATATTTAGTTTTTCTTTGTGAAGAGTAATGGTGGTACTGTGACTCCTTTTACTCAGATTTGCTGATACAAAAACATTTGATCCACTGACAGAAGGGTTACTTTTCCCTTTCAGTGAAAAACATCCTGAAGGAAGAAGGGTATCATCGACCTTTATAAAGCCAATTTTATGATTATAAATCTCTGTGTATTTCCCCTAAAAAATATACTCATTGATGAATCCTGACATAACTCTTTATTCAAAAGCTACATTTCTTGCTTTCAGTATTTGAAATGGAGCCACTATTAATCAATGCTTACATACATTGAAAATATACCATATGCTCAAAAGTGAAGGAATTAAAAATTTTCAAGAATATTATGACAGATGAGAAGTTTCAAAAATAAAAGTTGGAAATATATTTTGAGAAAATTAATTCTTTCAATGAGGGCTTAAAAGGCTCATTTTGTGTGGTGGCATTTTTTTGTATTTTTTTTATTTTTTATGAAAATTGTGCTATCTCAATTATCTTTCAGACTCCCAGAGAAATTATTACAAAGGGAAAATTTATGTCACATAAGGAAAACCAGTTTATGCTTTTGGTAAAGTAAACTGGTCCCACTTCATTGATGACCAACACCACTTGAATATTAGAAGTGTTTCTAATTAATTTTTCTTATTGCATCTTTGCAAAGCATGGACAAAATGCTATCTTTGATATATTTTTAGCATAAAGATAATCTTCTCAGTGTTTTGTATTTCATTAAGTGTTCTTTATACAGGTCTGTATACATATTTTGTACATAATGTCATGGTCTATACTTTCCAAGTTCCTCAACAAAAATTTGCCAAACCCATGAGATATCTAATTTTTGTAAGCAGTGTAACATCAGTATTCTTGCTGTGGTGACTTCATGCTCCCCAGATTCAGAAGTATTTAGAAGTTGGAAGGTATTTAGGAGATTGGAGGAAGAGATACATTTCAGTGAGTTTGGGTTGAGGACACTTGAATTAAATGTGTCAAGATTTTCTCTGTCTTTCTGAATGACATAAATCACTGGCATTTGTCCTGGAAATTTCATTTCCCACCTATTCAGAAACAGAGAATCCCAAGGGATGCCTGATATGTTTTACTAGAAAACAGAATAGCCTTTACATCAGTGTCCCATGTATATTCCTCATAGGATTTACCAACTACAAAGAAAATAGAAAGTCTGCCAGCTTGCTAAAGTCCTGAGCCAATAACAACTAAAGAGTAGGTTGCATATACTTTCTCTGATACAAGCACCCAAGATGATAAGTGTAGTCAGGCATTATGGAAATTCTTAAATACTAGGAAGTTTAGTTTATGTAAAAAAATTTCATATCAAAATCCATAGAAATAATTTTTCTGTTCTTCTCACTGCCTCTTCAGAGTTTCTTTTGTTCTTTCATTTGGGCTCTGTTTCATGTTTCTGGTGTTTCTTTATAGCAAATAAAGTACATAAAAATATCTTATGTACAACATTCTTTGATAGCTCACAATGTGACAGCCACACTAGAATAAATAGAATCCAAAATGTTAAATTAAACAAATTTTTAACTTATTTTGAGTCTCTCTTGTTCTCTCTCTCTCTCTCCGCCTCCCTCCCTCCCTTTCCTCATTTAAGTATATTTTAAATGTCTAAACCAGATCAATTATTGTTAGAAGCTACTTTACTTTATCTCATGGGAAAATAACTAAATCAGCTCTCAAAATGTCAAAATCCCACAATGTGCATTAAAGCAAAAAGTAAATTTGTTCCTTCACAGGCAAACTTTCAGAAGTCCCCCAACATGTTTAACAAAAGTAGCAAATAGGTTAAAGTCGATTGTATACTGACTAAAAAACTATTTCAACAAAAAATAGTTGAAAAAGAATGGATTAATAATTTAAATCACAGTTGCCATGCCCAAAGCAGGAATTCAATTATGGATTGTATAATATGGTTGGTAACAGATTCTTTCTCTTTCTATAGCTACAAATGCCTTTTCAATATCTGAATCCCACCACTAAGAAAATTAACAAATAAATGAGAAAGGGAAATAGATCTATAATAAAAAGGAGGAACAGAAAAAGTGGGCAAAAGAAATGAGCAGAAACTTTTCAAAAAAAGATAGACTAATGGCCAATAAACATAAAAAAAAAATTCTCAACATCACTACTCATGAGAAAAATGCAAATCAAAGCCACAATGAGATATCACCTAACCCCGGTAAGAATGGCTTTTATCAAAAAGTCCTCCCCCAAAATAGATGCTGGTGTGGATGTGGACAGAAAGGAACTCTTATACACTGGTGGTGCAATTGCAAACTAGTGCAACCTCTATGGAAAATAGTATGGAAACTCCTTAAAGAACTAAAAGTAGACCTACCATTTGATCCAGCAATCAAACTACTGGGTATTAACCCAAAGGAAAAAAAGTCATTTTATCAAAAAGACACCTGCAATGTTTTACCCAAAGGAAAAAAAGTCATTTTATCAAAAATACACCTGCAATGTTTATTGTAGCGCAATTCACAATTGCAAAGATGTGAAATCAACTCAAGTACCCGTCAATTCATGAGTGGATTAATAAAATGTGGTATATGTACACCATAGAGTAGTACTCCGCCATAAGAAAATGAATTAATACCTTTCACAACAGCCTGGATGCAACTGGATACCATCCTCCTAAATTAATTATTACAAGAATGGAAAAACAAACACCACATGTACTCACTATTAAATTGGAACTAACTGATCAGCACTCATATGCACAGGTGGAAGTAAAACTTAATGGAAATCATGCAGGTTGGAGGGGAGGAGGAGATGGGTGAAATCTGAATTTGTGTGCTTATCAAAAAATAATCCATCACAACCAACTGGGCTTCATCCCAGAGATGTAGGGATGGTTCAACATATGAAAATATATAAATGTAATTCACTACATAAATAGAAGCAAAAACAAAGACCATATGGTTCTTTCAATAGATACAGAAAAAGCATTCAACAAAATTAAGCATCACACTTCTGATTCAAAATATATTATTAAAAAGCTACACTAATCAAAAAAGTTTGGTAGTATCATAATAAGAGACATATAGACAAATGGATCAGAATAGAGATCTCAGAAATGAATTCAAATGTATATGTTCAACTGAACTTCAGTAAGGATGCCAAGAATACACAATGGAAGAATAAAAAATCTCTTGAACAAGTGGTGTTGGGACTAGATATGCACATACAAGAGAATGAAACTGGACTCTTACCTTACATAATACACAAATAACAACTCAAAATAGATTAAAGATTTAAACATAAGAGGGGGAAGATGGCGGAGTGGTGGTGAATGCCTGGATTCGTGCTCCCGGAGAGGAAGGCATGGATCTGGACCTACCACAACGCTAGAGGACTACTCCCCCACAAGAACAGCGGTGTGAATCCATGGAGAATCAACATGGGACACACAGAGTGAGAAAAGTCTGAGGTGAACAGGAAATAAGATTGCGAAATTCTGGAGAGTGCGGGACAGACAATAGACAACGGAATGTGGGTCAGCTACACCCGCCCCATCATTGGGTGCGGCGGGGGCAGCCTCCTAGGAAAGTGGCTTGTTCTCCCCACTGACCTCCACACCCACTTATTTAGAGACCTGCCTCAAGCCGGTGCAGAATCACCGAGGGAGACATGGGGCTTTGCAGATAGGAGGCATTTTCGGGAAAACAGCTTAGACCCTGGGGGATCTCAGCTGAGACCGTGCTTAGTGAGGAGGGATGGCACTGCGCCAAGGTGGAAAACTGCAAAGGGTCCCCGAACAACGGATTTCTTTATATCTCCTTGCTTCTTTTTTCGGCCGTTCTCCAGGTGGTGGCCCCCGGTGAGCGTCTTTGCCCACCAAGCCCCTGGCTCTGGTGTTTGCCGAACCGGAACATTAATCCCCTCCAGTCTCGGAATTCTGCGGGTGTGCAGGCGCCATCTTGAAATCCACAGTGAAACCGCTGTGGAGCCATAAGGTGCCGAGCAGCTCCCTGGGCGGCTCCCTCCGCTATTCTCTGAACCCACACCAAGAGTGTGGGATATACATAAACACAGTGGGCAAGAGACATTACCAGGAAAACAGCTTGGACCCTGGGGGAATCTCAGCCAGGGCCACGCTCAGCATGGAGGGATGGAGCTGCACTAAGGCGTAAAAAAACATAGGGTCGCCGAACTATAGATTTCATTTTTGTGTATTTTTCTGCTTTTTTTCGATGGTTCACTAGCCGGACAGCCCCAGCAGGCATCTTTGCCCACCAGGCCCCTGGCTCCGGTGGTTGCCGAACCCGAAACGTTAATCCTCTCTAGTCCTGGAATTCTGCGGGCGTGCAGGTGCCATATTGAAATCCACAGTGAAACCGCTGCGGAGCCATAAGGTGCCCGGCGACTCCCTGGGCGACTCCCTCCGCTATTCTCTGAACCCACGCCAAGAGCGTGGGATATACATAAACACGGTGGGAGGGAGACATTACCAGAAAAACAGCTTAGACCTTGGGGGAATCTCATCCGGGACCAAGCTCACCATGGAGGGACGGAGCTGCGCTAAGGCGTAAAAGTGACAAAGGATCGCTGAACTACAGATTTTATTTTTATTTTATTTTATTTTATTTTTTTCTTTTTTTTTTTGCCTTGCCTTGCCCTGCCTTGCCCTACCTTACCCTGCCTTGCCCTGCCTTGCCTTGCTTTTTTTTTTCTTTTTTGCCTTTCCTTGCCCTGCCCTGCCCTGCCCTACCCTGCCTTGCCTTGCCTATTTATTTATTTATTTATTTTCTTTTTCTTCTCTCTTTTTGCCTTCTAGCTGGGGAGCCATGGTGGGCTTCGAAACTCGCCAGGCCCCCAGCTCTGATACCTACCAGACCCTGAGCAGTCACCCCCAGCGTCGGCGATCTGCCGACACACAATCGCCATCTTGGGGCTGACAGCCAAGTCGCTGCGGAGCCATAGGGTGCCAAGAGGCTCCCTAGGCAACTCCCTCCCCTGGTCCGTGGACCCTCTATAGGGGCCCCGCCCTTGTGCAAACACTGAGTACTTCTCCAGACGCGAGAGTGTGGAGCCTGGTCCATAGGGACATTGGGCAAGGGCAGACTTTTGCCCGTGGGAGCTGCAGCAGCTGGGGCGATGAGCGAACGAGGGCACCGTCCACTCCCCATAGCTAGTATCTTTCCTGCAGAAAGAGACAAAAACCTCCCCTAGAGAGGAAGAACCAAAGAGAAACAAAGAAACAGAGAGAATTTCTGTCTGCAACTAGTGTGGACCCTTCCTGCCTACTGAAAGACCAAAACACAGTGTCTTAACTCGCCAAAGTGGTCTTGGATCACTCCAATCCTCTAGGGCTGGACCCACCAGAAGCAGCCCCCAACTGAAGTAGAAAAAAACTCTAAACAATACACAACAATCTCCCCCTCTTGACAAAGGAAGCAACATACCTAGACTGCTTCACAGCCTAAGAACAGAGTACAAACAATGCTGTTAGCCAGACTAAATCTGTAAGAAAAGATACAACGATAAATCTAGATGGGAAGGGCCCAGCGAAAAAACACGGGGAGCACAAAGAATCAAACGGAAATCTCACCCCCAAAGAGAAATACCAGCTCTCAACAATTTGACACAAACCAGACTCAAAATACCAACATGTTACAGGAAGAATTTCAATTATGGATTATAAACAAGCTGAATAATATACAAGAAACAATGGATAACCAACACAAAGAAACCACAAAAAAAAAAAGAGAAAAAATACAGGATTTGGAGGAAAAATTCACTAAAGAAATGGAAATATTGAAGAAAAACCAAACTGAAACCCTAGAAATGAAGAATTCACTCAGAGAGCTACAAAACACTGTGGAAAGTCTCAAGAGCAGGGTAGATCAAACAGAGGAGAGAATCTCAGAGATTGAAGATAACTCTTTCCAACTAAATAAGTCAGTCACAGAGATAGATCAAAGAAATAAAAGAAATGATCAGAGTCTTCAAGAAATGTGGGATTATGTGAAGAAACCTAACATGAGAGTTATTGGCATTCCTGAGGGTGAAGAAGATAATAAGCAAGGGTTGGATAAGCTATTTGAAGACATAATGGAGGAAAATTTTCCAGGCCTTGCTAAAACTCTAGACATACAGATTCAAGAAGCTCAAAGGACCCCTGGGAGATTCATAGCAAATAGGAAAACACCATGCCACGTAATCATCAGACTGACCAAAATATCCACTAAAGAGACCCTTCTTCAAGCTGTAAGGAGAAAGAAACAACTAACATACAAAGGAAAGCCCATTAGAATTACGCCAGATTCCTCAACCGAAACCTTTCAAGTAAGAAGAGGTTGGTGCCCCATTTTCACTCTTCTGAAACAGAATAATGCCCAGCCTAAAATTTTGTACCCAGCTAAGCTAAGTTTTCTATATGAAGGAGAAATTAAGACATTCTCAGATAAACAAAGGTTGAGGGAATTCACCAAGACAAGAGCAGCCCTCCAAGAAGTACTCAAAAGAGAGTTACACACGGATCATCACAAGAAAGACCCACGAATGTAAAACTACTCAAGAGCTAAAGATCAAATCCCAGCTACCACAATGGCTCAAGAGAGAAAACATAGCAAAGAAGTTCTACCCAACAAGCTGAACAAAAAACTGTCCCACTTATCAGTTTTCTCAATAAATGTGAATGGCTTGAATTCCCCGCTCAAGAGACATAGACTGGCCCAATGGATTAAAAAAAACACAAACCAAGTATCTGCTGTCTTCAGGAAACTCACCTAACCTGCAAAGATGCATTTAGACTGAAAATAAAAGGACGGAAATCGATATTTCAAGCATATGGTAGCCAAAAGAAAGCTGGTGTGGCAGTCTTAATTTCCAATAACTTAGCTTTCAAACCAACAAAAGTAATAAAAGACAAAGATGGTTCCTATATACTGGTTAAAGGCACAATTCAACAAGAAGACATGACTATACTCAATATATATGGAACCAACCTAGGTGCACCCAGATTCATAACGCAAACCCTACTTGAACTGAACCAAATGATAGATAACAATACTGTAATAGCTGGAGACTTTAACACCCCACTGACAGTACAAGACAGATCCTCTAAACAGAAAATAAACAAAGACATAATGGGCTTAAATAGAATGCTAGAACAACTGGGCATGACCAACATCTACAGGACATTCTACCTAAAGTCCACAGAATATACATTATTCTCATCAGCTCACAGGACATTCTCTAAGATTGACCATATCCTAGTACATAAAGCATGTCTTAAAAAATTTAAAAAAATAGAAATTATACCATGCATCTTCTCAGATCAGAGCGGAATAAAAGTAACAATGAACCCAAACAGAAACCATCATTCCTACTCAAAATCATGGAAGCTAAACAACTTTCTCCTGAACAATTATTCTATAAAGGAAGAAATCAAGATGGAAATCAAAAGTTTCTTTGAATTAAATGACAATGGAGATACAACTTATCAAAAATCTATGGGACACAGCTAAAGTAGTCCTGAGAGGAAAATTCATATCCATAAATGCACATATCAAAAAGACAGAAAACTTGCAAATAGACAACCTAATGAATAGACTCAAAGAGCTGGAGAAAGAAGAACAGAATGACCCGAAACCCAGCAGAAGGTGATAAATTACTAAGATCAAATCAGAATTAAATGAAAAGGACAACAGAAAAACTATAAGGGAAATTAATAAAACAAAAAGTTGGTTCTTTGAAAAGATAAACAAAATAGACACACCCCTGACTAGACTAACCAAGAGCAGAAAGGAAAAATCTCTAATAACCTACATTAGGAACATGAAAGGAGAAATCACAACCGATGCCACAGAGATACAAGATATCATATATGAATTCTACAAAAATCTTTATGCATACAAACTGGAGAATGGGGAGGAAATGGACAAATTTTTAGAAACACATAGCCTTCTCAGGCTCAACCAGGAAGAAATAGAATTCCTGAATAGAGCAATATCAAGAACTGAAATCGAAACAGCAATAAAAAACCTTCCCAAAAAGAAAAGCCCTGGTCCAGATGGGTTCACACCCGAATTTTACCACACATACAAAGAAGAACTGGTGCCCATCCTACATAAACTATTCTCCAATATTGAGAAGGATGGAATTCTCCCCAACACGTTCTACCAAGCCAATATAACATTGATATAAAAACCAGGAAAGGATGCAACAAAAATAGAGAACTACAGACCAATTTCTCTCATGAATATAGATGCAAAAATTCTCAACAAAATACTAACAAATCGAATCCAAGTGCTTATCAAAAAAATAATCCACCATAACCAAGTGGGTTTCATCCCAGAGATGCAGGGGTGGTTCAACATACGTAAATCTATAAAATAGAAGCAAAAACAAAGCCATATGATCCTCTCAATATACGCAGAAAAAGCATTTGACAAAATTCAACACCCTTTTATGATAAGAACACTTAACAAAATAGGCATAGATGGAACCTACCTACAAATGATACAAGCCATATATGACAAACCCACAGCTAACATCATTCTGAATGGGGAAAAATTGAAAGCATTCCCACTTAGAACTGGAACCAGACAGGACTGCCCATTGTCCCCATTACTTTTCAACATAGTATTGGAAGTCCTTGCGAGAGCTATCAGGCAAGCGAGCAGAATCAAGGGAATCCAAATAGGGAAAGAAGAGATCAAACTCTCACTTTTTGCTAATGATATGATGTTATATCTGGAAAACCCCCAGGATTCAACCATGAGACTCCTGGAATTGATTAACGAATATAGCAAAGTCTCAGGCTACAAAATCAATATACACAAATCAGAGGCATTTATATATGCCAATAACAGTCAATCGGAAAACCAAATTAAAGACTCAATACCCTTCAATATAGCAACAAAGAAAATAAAATATCTAGGAATATACCTAACTAAAGAGGTAAAGGACCTCTATAAGGAAAACTATGAAACACTGAGAAAAGAAACAGCAGAACTTGCAAATAGGTGGAAAACTATACCATGCTCGTGGATTGGAAGAATCAACATTGTTAAAATGTCTATACTACCCAAAGTGATCTACAGATTCAATGCAATCCCTATTAAACTACCAACATCATTCTTCACAGACGTAGAGAAAATAATTATACACTTTGTATGGAATCAGAGAAGACCCCGTATAGCAAAAGCAATTTTAAGCAATAAAAACAAAATGAGAGGTATTAATTTGCTAGACTTCAAACTATACTACAAGGCTGTGGTTCTTAAAACAGCCTGGTACTGGCACAAATGCAGGGACATAGACCAGTGGAACAGAACAGAAAATCCAAATATAAAACCATCCTTATATAGACACCTAATTTTTGACAAAGCAGGAAAGAACATACTCTGGGGACAACAATCCCTATTCAATAAACGGTGCTGGGAAAATTGGTTAGCCACATGTAGAAGACTGAAACAGGACCCACAGCTTTCACTTCTCACAAAAATCAAATCACAGTGGATAACAGACTTAAACTTTAGGCGTGAAACAATTAGAATTCTAGAAGAAAATATAGGACAGACTCTTACAGACATTGGCCTAGGCAAAGAATTTATGAAGAATACCCCTAAGGCAATCACAGCAACAACAAAAATAAATGAATGGGACATGATTAAATTAAAAGGCTTCTGCACAGCCAAAGAAACAGTCACGAGAATAAACAGATCACCTACAGAATGGGAAAAAATTTTTGCATACTACACATCAGATAAAGGACTGATAACAAGAATCTATTTAGAACTCAGGAAAATCAGCAAGAAAAAATTAAACAACCCTATCAAAAAGTGGACAAATGACATGAATAGAAATTTTTCAAAAGAAGATATAAGAATGGCTAACAAACATATGAAAAAATGCTCAATATCCCTAATCAACAGGAAAATGCCAATCAAAACCACAATGATATATCACTTAACTCCAGTGAGAATGGCCTTTATCCAAAGTCCCAAAACAACACATGTTGGCATGGATGTGGAGAGACAGGAACACTCATACACTGCTGGTGGGACTGCAAACTAGTGCAACCCCTGTGGAAAGCATTATGGAGGTATCTTAAACAGATTCAAGTAGACCTGCCATTTGACCCAGCAATCCCATTATTGGGCATATACCCAAAGGAAAAAAGGTCATTCTATAACAAAGACACATGTACCCGAATGTTTATAGCAGCACAATTCACAATAGCAAAGATGTGGAAACAACCCAAATGCCCATCAATACATGATTGGATTAGTAAGCTGTGGTATATGTATACCATGGAATATTACTCAGCTATAAGAAATAATGAAGATACGACATCTCTATGGTTCTCCTGGACAGAGTTGGAACCCATTCTATTAAGTGAAGTATCCCAAGAATGGAAAAAGAAGCATCACATGTACTCACCAGCAAATTGGTTGCCCTGATCATCACCTATATTCACATCTGGGAACAATATCAATCGGATATCAGACTGAGGTGGGGGTGGGGGGAGGAGATGGGTGTATGCCTACATAATGAGTGCATTATGCACCGTTTGGGGAATGGTCACGCTTGAAGGTGCTGACTCAGGGAGGGGGGGTTGGGGAGGGGATGCATATATACCTACATGATGGGTGCAACGCACACTGTCTGGGGAACGGACACGCCAGGAGCTTTGACTTGTGGGAACAGGCGGTACATGGGCAACGTATGTAACCTGAAATTCTGTATCCCCCATAATAAAATGAAATAAAAATAAATACAAAAAAAAGATTTAAACATAAGATCTGAAACTAAAATTCCTAGAAGAAAGCATCAGAAAAAGCATCAAAAATTAGACTTGATGATGATTTAATAGATAAGACACCAAAATTTAATGTAAAAATGTGTAGCTACATTTAATTAAAAAGCTTCTACTAAATAATGAAAATCATCAGCAGAGATAAAAGTCAATCTACAGAATGGGAACAATATTTGAAAACTATATATCTGATAAGGGGTAAATCTCCAACATATATAAGGACCTCGTACAATTCACTTGTAAAATAAATCAAATAACTCAATTTAAAATGGGAAAAGAATTTGAATAGACATTTCTTTAAAAAAATGTACAATGGCTACCTGGTACCTCGAAAGGTGTTCAACATCACTAATAGGGAAATTCAAATAAAACCCTCACACCGGTCAGAATGACTATTATATTAAAAATCCACACAAGACAACAAATGTTGGTGAGAATTAGGGAAATTGGAATGCTTGCATACTGTTGGCAGGAATATAAAATGTTGCAGCCACTAAGGAAAAGAATACAGATGATGCTCAAAAATTTAAAAATGGAACTATCATTTAATTAGCAATTCCACTTCTGGGTATCCATCCCAAAGGATAGAAATCAGGAACTTGAAGTGATAGTCACACTCCTATGCTCATTGTAACAATAACCTAAATGTCCAACATCAGATAAATAAAGAAAATGTGATGTGTATGCTTGCGAGCACACACACACACACACACACACACACACATACACGCACACACAGAATGATATACTATTGAGGCTTAAAAAGACACTTTCTAAAATATTCCTCAAAATTTCTTAGTAACTTGGTTTTGGCTCTCTTGACATATTCTTGCAGTCTTATTTTCTTCAAAGAGTTGTTACGCTCTCTTCTGGAGTCCTCTAAATTTTTCTTATTTATTCAAATCTGTGTATTCTTCAAATGATCACAGTATTATAATAAAAAAAAACTAGTATGTAAAAAAAAGGAATTCTGCAATATGTGACTACATGGATGAACATTGAGGAAATTATGCTAAGTGAAATAAATCAGTCACAGAAAGACAAACACTGCATGATTTCAATTTTATGAGATTTCTAAACAGTTAAATTCATACTATCAAAGTGAAATGTAGTAGCTGGAGAAATGGGAAAATGAGGAACTGCTAATCAACCAGCGTGGGCATAAAGTTTCATTAAAGCAAAATGAATAAGTCCTAGAGATCTTCTGTATACATTGCACCTATATTCAATAATAATGTGTTGTATACTTAAAAAAATTGTTAAGAGGGTATATCTTGTGTTATGTGCTCTAACTAAAATAAAAGAAAATAGAGAGTAGGAGGCAGAATTGTAGCCTGAAAGGAGCTCATGGTCAGGAATTGTTGATTAGTTTAGGAATATTTATTTATTTGGATGTTTTAGAGAGATTTTTCCCTGCTTTGTAGGCTAAAGAATGTGTTAATGTAAAACAAAATAAAGACATCTAAAATGTATGATACTAAATCTTTGAAGTGATAGAAAATGAAGGACTAGAAGATTGGTCCTGGCACAAGCATTGGGTACTTTATTCCTTGAGACAGAAAATTTGAAAAGAAAGGGTGAAGACAGAGATATTTGGAGATCTAAGTGAGAGTGGTCACATAACCTCACACCAGAAGAACTGGATATTCCCATTATAGTGATGAGCACCATTATTGAGAGTGAAGGAGTGGATGAAGTTGAAAGCCTGAAAACTGTGGACTTTCATATTTTAAACTATTAGTATTGGAGCAACTGTGAGTGTATGAATTCTATCATGTGGCTAAATATATGGTGTTATGAAATGGAGAAGTAAATATATGCATGCAGAGGTGCTGAGGTATTTTGAAGCAGGAGTGATTGGTATTGATTCTGAAAAATGAAGCGATGAGAGAGAATAATGTAGGGCAAAAGTCTTCTCTGGCCAACAATATTCAATAGAAGCAATTAAATAAAAGGGTTTCACCCTTGTTTGAGGACAGCTTGATGTAATGTAAAGAAGCTTATTGTAGTGTGAGAGAAAACCTGACTTCAGTTCATTTCTTTGAGCACATGAGTGTCATGATCACCATAGTATAAAGGGTAGTTAGAAAAAAAAAAAAGAGGCTAGGCAGGAAGATAAGTTACAAGGCTGTTTTAGTCATCTTTCTTTGAACCAGAAAGAGTAATAGAAATACATAGGAGGAGGCAGTTGACAATGACATTGTGAAGGGAAAAAAAACAGTCTTTTAAAATTTGCTATACTAAATAACAATTGATAATTGCCATACTATAATTACATTTTAAGTAATTTCACATAACCATGCATGGAATTAAAGAACATTATAGTGATAAATGGCATAATCTATTTTCTCAATGTTAATATTTAACAATATGGGGCTGATATTGAAATTTATTAGAGGAAGTGTTACAGTTTACTTTTTTAATTTAACTTGTGAGAAAAAATTGCCATTTCACACATAAATTCAACTCATAGACCCTCATGAATTTAGGCTTTTCAAAATTAATTATAGGAGACACTAAAAAGTTCTAATGTAATAAAAATGAATTTAAATATAAAAAATTATAAAAACATGTCACACTTTATCTCCACCCTTGCTCTAATCCCCACTTTTAACATTGTCATAACTTCAGTAGCATCTGTAATCAGTGTGATTACTCATTCTATATTTTTTCTTAATGGGGAATGCATATATTATTATTAATGCCTTAAGTAAATTAGTTATAAGCTATAGCTTTGTCCATATCTGAACTTAAGAAGGAATTATTTCCACTATTCTTTCAAAGTAAACATTTATATTACATTTTGTGTTATATAACTCAGTTTGTAAATGTTAGGCAATTGTAAAATTATGATGCTAGAAGGGTCTTCAAGTAATTTTTCTACTGTCTCTGAGTTGATGGAAAAAGAGAAAGTAAAAATAATAATAAGAAAAAAATAAAAATAAAAAAACAAACAAAAAATTTAATAAAAAAAGTAATTTTTCAGTCTACTCCCTGACTCAGCACATGACTGGTACTGAGTCATGCCAACTATTTCATTCTTCTAGGAGAAAGCATTTTCTTCTTTATAGGCTAACAGTCTTCTGTTGCATGTTAAGGTCACATTTTTTTCTCTTTTTGGTGGCATGAGCAACAGCTATTTTCTGTTCTTTATAAAATAGCATTTCACTTACTTAAAGTCTGTTTTTAGTGATATTTGATACAGGGTCACTGCTTCAAATATTTTGGTCAAAAATATTTTTAATCAAAACAAAACAGCATTAATCAACTTTCAGAACAAATGAACAGTTTGGGGAATATAACTTGCTACTTGTTTAAAATATTTGACTCAGTAGTGATAATGGGTCAAAAATAATAATAATAATTCATCTTTTTCATTGGGAAAAGAGAGAAAATCACTTCACATGCTAATGTAAGCAATAAACTGAAGGTGCACACTCATGTATATTTTACTGTATAATGAAATCAAACTTCTAGGAGAATTAATCTGACACACATTCGATGGTGAGTACAAGTGGTGCTTATTTTTCCATTCTTGGGATGCTTCATGTAGGAGAATGGGCTCCAGCTCCATCCAGGATAATATAAGAGGTGTTAGTGTATTGTTTTGTGTGTGTGTGTGTGTGTGTGTGTGTGTGACTGAGTAATACTCCACAGTATACATACACCACATTTTATTAATCCACTCATGTATTGATGGACCCTTGGGTTATTTCCACTTCTTTGCAATTGTGAATTGTGCTGCTATAAACATTCGAGTGCAGATGTCTTTATTATAGAATGTCTTTTTTTTTGTTTTCCTTTGGGTAGATGCCCAGTAGTGGGATCGCTGGATCAAATGGTATTTCTACTTTTAGTTCTTTGAGGTATCTCCATATTACTTTCCATAAAGATTGTACTCGTTTGCAGTACCACCAGCAGTTGCATGAGTGTCATACCACAGTGGAATAAAATTAGAAATCAACTCCAACAGAAACACTCATCTCTACACAAAGTCATTGTAACTAAGTAACATACCATACTGCTGAATGATTATTGGGTCAAGGAGGAAATTAGGATGGAAATCAAAAGACTTTTTGAACTAAATGATAAAAGGGACAAAAATTATCATAATCTGTGGGACACAGCTAAAGCAGTCCTGAGAGGAAAATTCATAGCCATAATTTCCATATCAAAAAGACAGAAAGATCACAAATTAACAATATAATGAATTGTTTCAATGACCTAGAAAGAATGAGCAAACCAATCTCAAATGTGGCAGAACAAAAGAAATAATGAAGGTCAGAGCAGAACTAAATAAAATTGATAACAAGAGAACTATACAAAAGATTAATGAATGAAAAAGCTGGTTCTTTGAAAAGATAAACAAAATTAACATCCCCCTCACTACATTAACCAGAAGCAGAAAAGAAAGGACTTTAATAAACTCAATCAGGAATGAAAAAGGAGATATTACAACTGTTACCATAGAAATGCAAAATATCATCTCTGAATACTATAAAAATTTTTATGCACACAAAGTTGAAAACATGGAGCTATTTTTATCATTTTTAGGACTCTTTTTAAAATTTCAAAATATTAAGGGGCTACAAATTTTTGTTTGTTTGTTTGTTTGTTTTTGAGACAGTGTGTCACTTTGTTGCCCTGGCTAGAGTGAGTGCCATGGCATCAGCCTAGCTCACAGCAACCTCAAACTCCTGGGCTTAAGCGATCCTCCTGCCTCAGCCTCCCGAGTAGCTGGGACTACAGGCATGCGCCACCATGCCCGGCTAATTTTTTCTATATATATTTTAGTTGGCCAGATAATTTCTTTCTATTTTTAGTAGAGACGGGGTCTCGCTCTTGCTCAGGCTGGTCTCGAACTCCTGACCTTGAGCGATCCACCCGCCTCGGCCTCCCAGAGTGCTAGGATTATAGGCATGAGCCACTGCGCCTGGCCTGCTACAAATGTTTTTGTTACATGGTTAGCTTTTGTAATGCTTTAGTCAGGGCTCTAAGTGTGCCTTTCACCTGCATAGCATTCATTGTACATGTTAGGTAGGTTTTTGCCCCTCCTCTCCTCCCCTCTCCCTCCATCTTGATTCCCAACAGTTTTTTACTTCTTTTTGTGCTCATGTGTACATTTTTATTACACTAATGCCCACACACATTAAAAGTCATAGAGCTTGTATATGATACACTGATGGCTGGAGTTGAGTACAGTCGTCTGGCTTTTGTCCATTCCATCAGTCATCTTCCTCTTTAAAATTTCTTCTTCAAACAATAGGTGTATATGCATAATCGTATACAATCTCTCCAGACATCATGGTGCTGGAGGTTTTTTTTTTTTTTTTTTTTTTTTTTTTTGAGACAGAGTCTCACTCTGTTGCCCGGGCTAGAGTGAGTGCCGTGGCGTCAGTCTAGCTCACAGCAACCTCAAACTCCTGGGCTTAAGCGATCCTACTGCCTCAGCCTCCCGAGTAGCTGGGACTACAGGCATGCGCCACCATGCCCGGCTAATTTTTTGTATATATATATTTTAGTTGTCCATATAATTTCTTTCTATTTTTAGTAGAGATGGGGTCTCACTCTTGCTCAGGCTGGTCTCGAACTCCTGAGCTCAAATGATCCGCCCACCTCGGCCTCCCAGAGTGCTAGGATTACAGGCGTGAGCCACCACGCCCGGCCTGGAGGTTTTGAATAAGTAGAACTCTTGTCCAAACTGATGAGATTTGATTCCTGGATGACTGACAGTGCTATATTCCTGCTGCAGGTGGGAATATATGACCCATGCTAGACAAAATCCATTGTCAGGTTACCTGTCTGTCCTATCGTCCAGATAAAAAAAAAAAATTAGCAATAGGGTTGACTTGTTCATCATGGATTCTTCCAAATACATTATTTATGAAATACATTTTAAGCCATTGTCCTTTCCATAGTTTGTCTTTTGGAAACCGCTGTCCTAGACACTGGGAAATTAAAACTCTGTTCTCCCAAACTCTCTATAAAAAATGGATCCTTTTTGTTCCCTTCGCATTTCTCCTTGAACATGTCTTTTCTAAAAATAAGCCAGATAAAGTTCCATGGGTGTAAGTAAGTTACATGAGGACAAAAATGTTTTAAAAGTGATATTCTGACTCACTTCATCCTTAACTTGTTTCTTTATCATCCACTAAAGTTAATGGTTTTCAAATTATCCTTAAAAATGTGGATGATGTTTTAATTTTATTTATATTTCTCTACCACTAGCACAGTGCTAGAAATTGAATAGGTGCTCAAAAATGTTTGTAGGTTTGTTTACCTAGGTATAAATCCAGGATTCCACCATGATCTCTAATTGAAGCCTTATTTTTTTTAATTCAGGGATTATTCACATATTGAAAAGATATTTATTGAAAGCTTTGTAAGAACCAGATACTGCTAAATTCTAGAAATAAAAATATGGAAATATTAATGTCATACTGTTGTGATCTTAAAGAGAACATAATTTAGTAAAGAATACAGCTGAATTAATATTATCATGAGGTATATATGGTGCATATCAAGAAGTACTAAGAGATTTGTTATAAGTTGGTCCACTAATGCATCCCCAGCACTTAACATAGTTTCTGCCACAGAGTAGTCATTTCATAATCATATACAATATTGCTTGTTTTATACATAAGTATTATGAATGAGAAACCTTATGCACTATTGAGTCATAATTAGGCTTGTGGTGTATTATAGATAAGGTGTAACCAGTTACTGCCAAACTGTCAATATTTGCAAAAGATTTCCTTTTTATTAATATAAAAGCAGAAGTATTTAGCCTTATAGTAATGTTCCCACTATCAACCCAAAGTACTTAGAAAGGTTATTTAGTGTAGAATACAATCTGTTAAATTTAGAATGACTTTGATTCCTTCTTATAATTATTACTAAAATGTGACTTTGTGGAGTTTACCTATTCTCCCTGAGCCTTCATTACCTTATCTGTATTATAGAAATAATAATAGAACTACTTAATAGAAGTGCTGTACGTATTAAATGCTTAATATATGCAAAGTGCTTTGAACAGTCCCGGCACACATTCAGTGCTATATAAGCATTAGCTATTCTTATTATAACATAGGTTTGTTCTACAAGTAAGAATGAAATATGGCAGAGTCCAAGATAGCTTGTTGGCAGAGGCATATCATTCTGCATAGGCCCATAGAAATGATTGTACTATAAGAACTCTCTGTCATTTGTTCATAATAGAAAAATAGTTGAGAAGGATTGTGAAAGAGTAAGTACAGGATATCTGAGAGCCTGTAAAAGCAACATCTCAGCACCTCATTATAGTCAATACGTGACAAATGTAAATTACACCAAAAAATTATTTTTGTAGGATAACTTATTTGTTAGGCCAGTTATCTATTAGCCATTAGACTTGCTGCTTGATTTCTTATATATTCACCTGATAGACTCTTATTTTAGTCTGAGTTAATATCATATAGTGTAAGGTCTGTGTTTAAATAATCTATTTCTTAGAAATAAGTTAGATACTTAAAGGGTTTTTTTAACTTTTTTTCTAGGTTTTTTATGATGTGCTCTTAATACAGTTCTGACAGTACCTCCCCTCTACCTAGGAAGTGATTTTTAAACTTTAAGATTCTAGACCACTAAGGCAATCACAGCAACAACAAATATAAATAAATGGGACCTAATTAAATTAAAAAGCTTCTGCACAGCCAAAGAAACAGTCATGAGAGTAAACAGACAACCTACAGAATGGGAAAAAATTTTTGCATACTACACATCAGATAAAGGACTGATAACAAGAATCTATTTAGAACTAAGGAAAATCAGTAGGAAAAAAATCGAACAACCCTATCAAAAAGTGGGCAAAGGACATGAATAGAAATTTTTCAAAAGAAGATATAAGAATGGCTAACAAACATATGAAAAAATGTTCAACATCTCTAATCATCAGGGAAATGCAAATCAAAATCACAATGAGATACCACTTAACTCTAGTGAGAATGGCCTTTATCAAAAAGTCCCAAAACAACACATGTTGGTGTGGATGCGGAGAGACAGGAACACTCATACACTGCTGGTGGGATTGTAAACTAGTACAGCCCCTGTGGAAAGCAATATGGAGATACCTTAAACAGATTCAAGTAGACCTACCATTTGATCCAGCAATCCCATTATTAGGCATCTACCCAGAAGAACAAAAGTCATTCTATAAAAAAGACACCTGCACCTGAATGTTTATAGCAGCACAATTCACAATCGCAAAGATGTGGAAACAACCCAAATGCCCATCAATTCATGAATGGATTAGTAAAATGTGGTATATGTATACGATGGAGTATTACTCAGCTATAAGAAATAACGGTGATATGGCATCTCTTTGGTTCTCCTGAAGAGAGTTGGAACCCATTCTATTAAGTGAAGTATCCCAAGAATGGAAAAACAAGCACAACATGTACTCACCAGCAAATTGGTTTCCCTGATCATCACCTAAGTGCACATTTGGGAATAACACCAATTGGATATCGGACAGAGGTGGGAGCTGGGGGGAGGGGATGGGTGTATACCTACATGATGAGTGCGATGTGCACTGTCTAGGGAATGGACACACTTGAAGCTCAGACCCGGGGGGGGGGGCATGGGCAATATATATAACCAGAAATTTTGTGCCCCCATAATAAGCTGAAATAAAAAAAAAAGAATACAAAAAAATAAAAAAAAAACCCAAATATATTAATATATGACTTAAAAAAATGTGACATTCTCTTCCACATTCTACATATTTTATGACTCTGAGCCACACCAGTACTGTACATTACCATAATTAAAGATCTCTTTTTCCCATGTTATCTAAATATAACCGGTGCATAAACTAAGAGGAAATGCTAACCTGGAGAAGGGTAGAAGAAGAGATAATAGCTGTATGGAGATCACCAGCTAGTGCTTTCTTTTTACTGTAGTCCATCTCAAGTCTGCCCAGCTATTAGTATTTTTGGCATTCTTCCTTATATTACAGGCTACCAAATTTCTTGGTTCCTGCTGAAGAGTTGTATTAACTTGTGGAGTTGATAAATTTGAATTCAAGATGTTGTAGTTTTATATCCTGAAATCTAACTGGCAGTGATAATTTGAAAATATTCATAAGAAATAAGTTGTTTTATATTTACTCTTTTTTTTAGGTGATTTCCATATTCTTTATTATGGAGATGGTTGAAAACAGCTTACAATTTATAATGCAAGAAAAGGGTAGAAAGACTTTTATTCAAGTAAAATTTAAAAGAACTCTAAATGTGCTCTTAGGTGATGATCAGTGAAACCAATTTGATGGTGAGAGCACATTTAGGAATAACATTGATCACGTGTCAGTCAGATGTCGGTGGGGGAGGGGATGGGTGTATACATACATAATGAGTGTGATGCGCACTGTCTAGGGGATGGACACGTTTGAAGCTCTGACTCAGGGGGGTGGAGGGACAAGGGCAATATATGTAACCTAAACTTTTGTACCTCCACAATATGCTGAAATAAGAATAAAAAATAATAAAAACAATAAAAAAAGAACTCTAAATTTACAAGGCAGAATTGCCCAAAATAAGAATAGGAATGGTTTTTAGTTCTGTATTCTTTCTGTAATAATGGAAAATGAGAGTAGGTCTTGGAAAAAAGCATTTGAGAAGATTTTTAAACAATCTCTGAATAATAAATTTTACCTAAGTAAATTTTGATTTTATTTTGATAATCTGATCTCTCTGTATAGTATTCTAAAGTAAGCAAAAGTCCAAATTAGTAATATTTTGTTGGTTTGTTTATTTTACAAGTCTGTATAGCAGTTTAAGAGAAAAGGGTAGTCCCATTAAGTATAATCTGAAAAACGTCATAATTTTTATAGACCTGAGAAGTATGAACACTATGATTTTTTCTTCATATATAGCTTCACATGCAACACTTTTAGACATTTCTATCACGTTTAAAAATCTACCACAAGCATGTACACACACACACACACACACACACAGGCTCCTTGCTTTGAAGTAAGAGCTGCTAGTAGAATTTTACTCATAGAAATCTGTTCAATAAGAAAGAAACATTTCACTATTTCAAGCTTAGCTAAACTATTTTCGGTGACATCCACTATGTTATTTTGTATGTTTCAGTCAATGCCTTGTCTGTATTTGTCCATAATTCTGTTTTCACTTTTATCTTTATGGATGTATAAAAATAGACATAGGTACTAGGAGACACTGTATAATTTTGATTTGGAGCCTCAGTAAAGTGGAGTGTCTTAAGTTTTAATACATCAATAGCCAAGCACAATAGGATCATAAAAAGTGACCACAAACTGATTTCAGGTATGATCCTCCTTATTCTCAAATTTCCATATTATCATAGAAGTATTTTTCCAATTGAATCTACACCATATGTCTATATGTATAAATGGGAGACAAGTTCTGTGTGTGTGCTTGCATTTGTGTGTGCATGAGTGTATGTGTGTGTGCACACACACATATATATGTATATATATAGACACACACACATATATATACACATACACACTATAAAATATGGAAATTGGCATCCACTGAGGTACATGGTACATTTTTAGCAACACAGAACATAGATGATTGACAGAACAAAGCCTATGGAAACGAAGACAAATCTAACCCACATTTAGATCTAAGAAAAAAATATTTGCCTGAAGGGAAAATATTAATTAGTTTGTCTACATGCAAGATAAAAGTCTGGAAGATATATCCATCAACAGGCAATGGAATAAACAGCAAAATTGAAATTATTTGTAAATTGACTGTAAACTTGGCAAACATTGAGGGGGTAAACAAGTTATTTGGCATGCAAAGCATTTTGAAATCATAGCCTCTGTCAGGAGGCATCTGTGCGTAGATTCACTTATTTGACAGAAATTAACATTTTGCAGAAATCTTTGTTGCATGCTAAAGATTTCTTCACCCTCTTAATTATTTTAATTGCTGCTTCAGAATGTTCCATATAAACACTCAAAAGATGATAAAATCCACAAAGTCTGATCCAATTTCATCAATACAGAGTGATTGCACTCTGTAGTTGACTAAAATCCCTACTGAGATGTAAATTCTTTAAGTAAATGTACCAGGCATATTTTTATGGGATGAAATATAGGGCCACGTAAATCTAGCAAAAATTCTTACAGTTCTTGGAAAGATGAAATTGCTTTTAAGGAACAGAAACTACCTCACTGACTTTTATCTATATTTAAAGTAATTAAAAATCATCCAGGATTTAGAAATCTACAGACTAAAATATTTTTACTCTCTTTAATGTCTGAAAAATTATTAAATATTTATCAAGGTAAATTAAGAGATGTGATATAATAGAACAAATATTATCACAGGCATTCAGAAGTCCTATCTTTCTCACTAACCAGTTGCCAGTTAACTTTTCTGGTTCTAAGTCTCCTTATCAGTAAAGAGAAAGAGATTGAATTAATCTCTTTCAGAAGTCCTTTTGAGGCTACAAGTTAGAGGTTCTAAGTTATCTGAGTGTAAATTCTCAAAATCTCTTATGTTTGATTCAAATAGAAACTCTCTTGATCAAAAAATTATTTTTTCATTGAGTGGAAAAACTAATCCTCCCCTTTATTTTTGAAGATAATAAGTCATTATGGAAATCCCATGGCAAGATCAACATCATATCATAATGCTCCCTTTTTTTTTTTTTTTTTTTTTTTTGAGACAGAGTCTCACTCTGTTGCCCAGGCTAGAGTGAGTGCCGTGGCATCAGCCTAGCTCACAGCAACCTCAAACTCCTGAGCTCAAGCGATCCTCCTGTCTCAGCCTCCCGAGTAGCTGGGACTACAGGCATGCGCCACCATGCCCGGCTAATTTTTTTCTATATATATTTTTAGCTGTCCATATAATTCTTTCTATTTTTAGTAGAGATGGGGTCTCGCTCTTGCTCAGGCTGGTCTCGAACTCCTGAGCTCAAACGATCCGCCCACCTCGGCCTCCCAGAGAGCTAGGATTACAGGCGTGAGCCACCGCGCCCGGCCCATAATGCTCCCTTAAGCCCAAACTTGATAGAGCACAGAAAGGACGGCTTCTGTGTCAGGAACTTCCTCACCAAGACCTGAGTGGGAAGCATTGTACTACCTATTGTACAAATGGAGAAACAGGCTCAGAGAGCTTGAGTTGCCCGGGCTCACACAGCTAATATGTGGCAGGGCTGGGATTTAACAGAGGCTTATCCTATACCGTGTCCATCCTACTTCCCCTTTGCCCCTATGAAAGAAAAAAATTCTCTCCTAGAACATCTTCAGATATTCTGCAATCTAACCCAATGTCCTCCAGACACTCTGCTTGTTCAATCTTTGGGCCAGCCTTAGAAATTCATCCACTCTACCTGAGAAAATATGGCTTGGCCAAGGGTTAACCCAGTGGTGGGCTGAATTCCTGCATTTTAATGTTCTAGTTCTTTCCCCATCACAGATGAGCAAGCATCAGATCAAATTATGATGTCAGACAGGGCAGAGCTCCTGGTCAGGGACAAAATCAAACTGGCCTTGAAAAATTGTAAGGGAAGCAGAGGATGTCGACACAGAAGACCAGGCTCTCCTTCCTAGTTCTTCTTTTACCAGCAGTGGGATCTTTAATTACATCACTGCTCTGAGCCCCAGCTTCCTAATCTGGAAAATGGAAATAGTAGAATCTTTTGACTATCCAACAGCATTACAATAATTATCAAGAGAAGTAATGGAAATGGCCAAGCTATCTCTCAACAAGAAAATGGATAAATAAGCTGTGGTATATCCATACAATGTAATATTAATCAGCAACTACAAATTACTGATACACATAACAGAGATCAATGGTCTACAGGGAAGGTACCTGTACCCAGGGAAGGGACAGAGGAGAAAACTCTAGGTATCCACACTTCCTCTGTGGACATTGAAATTGGAGTTGCATGAGGGTACGTCCACTGAAGCAGGCTGCCAGACCAGCACAAGGAGCTGACTGGAGACCATAAAATTATTGACCCAGAGAAAAGACAAAGAGGGGTCCTGATGGCTTAGGAAATCTGGGTACCATGGCTGGTAACATCTTCAGGTCCCAGAGTGCTGCATTCACCTTGGGGTCAGATCCATTCCTACTGTCTCCTCATCATCCATGCTAGGTTGAGGAGGGAGCAGGGAAGCCAGATGCTCCCATGTGCTCCATGAGAGGATGTCATGTGCCCTCACTGTCACCAGGGGCCACAGGCAGTGTGAGCATCCATGGACCAATGTTCACCGCTGCCACCCAAGAGGCTCTGCTCAGCCACAGCTGCCACGAGACCTGGTTGGAGACAATGTTCACAGACTCAAGCACCTACTGCTGAAATCTGAGTGGCAGTGCTGCCTCCACTATCACATAAGTAATGCTGCCACAGACAGACCTGGGCAGGGTAAACACTCATGCCACTATATGTCATTAAATGCCCCTGCCACTGGACCAGGGTGGGATGAACGCTTACATCACTGTGAATGGAACAAGGGGGGCAATCACTCATGCCATGCACACTCATCACACATGATATGACCCTGAGTGTGACAGACATGCACCAGCCACATGTAACTGCCCATGACAACCACAGAGGAATGAGGAGATTCAGGAGAGCAGCAGTGTTAAAGGCTAAGAGTGCATCTTCCCCTCTCCTGCCGAGTCCATCTTCCAGAATAGGACCCAAGTATGCCATCTAGGGACCTCTCCCACTGTTCACTAAGCAATTGAAGTCCCATCAGAGGAAACCAAGTGTACCACAAAGTCTTGAACTGAGAGAAGAGGTTCCATATGAGAAGAAACCAGGATAAGATCTCTGAGAAGATGAAAAAACAAGCTGTATTGATCACAATAGCTCCCCAACAACAGACTCAAATCAAGGGGAAATTGTTGAAATGTCACATACGGAATTCTGAATATGGATGGGAAGTAAGATCGACAGGATTGATGAGAAAGCTGAAAACCAACACAAATAAACCAAAACTTCTAAGAAATGAAACAATCATTTAGGGAATTTCAAAATACAATAGAAAGTTTTAAATGCAGAATATATCAAGCAGAAGAAAGAATTTCAAGCATGAAGAAAAAGCTATATATTAACCTAGTCAGTAAAAACTGTAGGGAAAAAAATAATCAAGAAGAATTTATAATTTCACCAAGAAATATAGGAATACATAAAACAATTATAGGTATCCCTGAGGGAGAAGAATATAAAGCAAAAAGCATGGAAAACTTAGTTGAGGGAATAATGGAAGTAAACTTCCATAGTATTTCTAGAGATTTAGATATCCAGATACAAGAAGATAATCAAACACCTGGAAGATTTGTGGAAAATTGTATATCACCAACATACACAGTCATCAGTATGGCCCAAGTCAAAGTGAAGTAGAAAATCCTGCATGATGTGAGATAAAAGCATCAATTAACTTACCAAGGAAAATCCATGAGACTAACAGAATATTTCTCAGCAGAAATGTAACAATAAATAAGGGATCAAGGGCCCATTCCTAGTCTTAATTTTTTATTTCATATTACTATGGGGGTACAAATATACTGGTTACATGATTTGCTTTTGTGCAGTTTGACTCAAAGTTATATGTGTGCGAGTCATGAAGATAGCGTGCATTGTACCCATTAGATGTGAATTTACTGGTCATCTCCTCCCTCCTCCTTCCTCCCACCTACTTGGTTTCCATTGAGTTTTACTACTATATGTGCACATGCATATCCATTAACTCCAAAATAATAATCAGTACATGGGGTATTTGTTTTTTCCATTCTTGCAATACTCCCTTAGAAGAATAGTCTCCAATTCCATCCAGGTTGTTACAAAAGGTAGGGCACCATTTTTATGGCTGAGTAGTACTCCATAGTGTGTGTGTGTGTGTGTGTGTGTGTGTGTATATATATATATATATATATATATATCACATTTTATTAATCCACTCCTGTATTTATAGGCACTCGGCACGGGAGTTAGCTATGTTCCCAGCAAAATCAGGTCCCTTAACAGGATCGTCGCAAGGGATACGGAAATAATAGGAAATAGAGAACAGAGAAATAATATAGACACTGAGACAAAAGTATAGTTTAAAAGATGGGGGAGTCAGGAGGTCCTCCAGCATTCCTGGGAGCTGTGAGGCCAGGAGTGAAGTCCTGCATCAGTATTTATTGGTGCAGTGATTAGTTGCCAGTGGTTACAGATTTACATAATAGCAGGTAGTTCATTTAGGTTTAGAGTCTCCCCAAAAGCTTCTAGAGATCCCTTAATTAACTTCATCTATAAGAGCAAACAGTTATAAAACTTTTCCAAGAGAAACTTCTAAGTCCTAAGATAAAATTATCACTTATCAGAAAGGCTAAACAGAAATATTGAGCCTTTATAGTTCTTTATCTAGTTTCTTGTTGATTGAGACAAATGATCAGGAGTGAAGCAGGAATTGTCCCTTAGGCCAACTGTCTCTAGATGCAGGTGACTGCCAGGTGGGCATTCTTTGATCAGTTCTTGACCTGTGACCTAATGCTGAGCTTTGTCATACAGAAGCATCAGGCAGGCGTTGCCTTGCAAAACACTCCCAATCTTTGAGATGCCCTCCTGAGGCGAGGCAGCTTTTGATCTGTGAACTACCGAGTTCACATATTCCTTCAAGGCAAAGCCATGCAAAACTCCTGAAATCTTTTTATGTCTCTTTATAGGCCAACCCCCCCCCCTTTATTTCAGAAATAAGTTGATGAAGTTGGATAGTCATCACTGCAAGGTGTTGGTCTCTGGAGTCTTGCCTTTTTCGAAGCTTTTTCCAGACTATAGGTAAGCACAAGCAAATGATTAAAGTAATACCAAAAGTTACTATAGTGGAACTCCCATAGATCTTAAGGTGAGAAAGTGGATCAGCTGACTCCAAACCAGATGAGATGCCATTAATAATGTCAGCCTGAGAGAGTAAACCAAGTTTGTAACTGAAGGTACTTAATATTTCTTGTTGTAAGTTTCCAATCTCCTCTGTCATATTTCCTTGATTAAGTAGATGTTTCTTAATGTTTTCCCAAGGAAACTGAGTTTGATTATATATATGAGGTATAACACAAAATTGAGTGATATTCCAATCACAACAGAGTCTAATTTGATTTTGTAGGCTTATAATCTAGTCTGCCAGTAAGGTGACTATTTTTGTAAGTCAGCCACTTAAGTAGCTAATTTGTTGTCAATTTGATTTTGGGCAGACAATAGTTTATTTGATTTATGATGCCAATTTTGAACAAATTCAGTAGTTTTTATGGTTTGATGTAAAGCTACTCCTGCTATAGCTGCAGAAGCGGTCACAGCAATGCTTCCTAAAACAGCTGCTATTAAGAGATCAACAAATTTTTTAGTACTTTTAAGAATGTGGTTAAGTAGTTTGTCTAAAAGGAACATTTCCAGGGTTTCTTTCCAGACTCTATTCATTTTAACAGGTAACCACAGTCCTGTTCTTGCTTTGAGAATATAAAGTGTTTCTTTATAAGGATTGAACTTTATGGAATTGTCAATACAGGTATAATAAGAACAGTTGTTACAAATCACTAGGAAGGAAGGTTCATTATATTCAGCAGACCCAATCATGAATAAGTAAGGAAGTTTAACACAAGCTTGGATATAATGAGTAGAGTTCAAATTAAAAGTCCACTCTTGGCTATTGCTTGTATCTAATGTGTGTGTGCTAATCAAGGCCTGCAAAGGGTGCAAGGCAACCAATAGTTTTCACAATTGATCATGAATAGGGCGATCTAAAATATGAGGGGCTGGAGAGCTCATACCATTATTGAGCCAAATAATATGACTTTTAAAGTCAGTGTCTTTTACAGACATTAGGGTGGAAATTTTATTCCAATGATTTTTTTTTATTATTGTGAGAGGAGGCAGGATGTCCATAGGGACTCCAGTCTAGTATATAACTGTAAGATGGTGACCCAGTAAGAATGCGTCCCATGTGGGTTCTACAATTTTCCCATTGTACCCAGGTTTTAGGGTCAGAAATTACTACCTCTTTACAAATGGATACATCTGTGGGTGCAATTTTAGAATGCCCAAAAGAAGAAAAAGAAGAGACAGGAGGAATAACCAGGCTTTAATCTTATCACCAGTTGAATTGCTGGTGACTAGCCAGGTTTTGGTAGCAGGTTTTAAACAATGAATACCTTTACCAATACATATGGGAGGGCCTTCTGTCCTAACTTCATATCTATTAATTTTAGTGTCTTCCTCATTGGGTTTCTTTGGACCATGATAGTCATAAGGTCCTGGTAGCCAATTGGAATCATTAACAAATACTAAGAAAGGCATGTAAGCCCAATTGACAATCTTATTTGAAGGTGAGTTAGGAATATAGGCTCAATAGTGATAGGTCTGGTTAGAAGACACACCTACTGCCATGGTTGCCACACTGATCATAGCAAGAAAAAGGTTTACAGATGTTTTAGATACAGATGTCTGATTCAATATGCTGTCTGCTTCCTTGTAGGTCCTCTTCAGTTGTCCCCATGTTATGGTTTTCACCCGTCATGTTTTCTAGGCTCAGGATCTCTTGTGCTTTAGTCTCATCCTTTGAAAACTCTCAGCCAAGGCCTCGGGCATATGGGGTGGCATTTTCCACTTTCTCCCCTTGGGTTTCCACTCTGGGCTTGATTCTTCTGATGGGAATCCATATTGTTTGTCTGTCATCTGTCAAAACACAAGCAAAACCTCAACCCCACAGGTTTGCCCATCCTTCTCTCCATTTATTTTCTATATCATCTTTCCACCAGATAGGCTGGTGAGGGAAAGAGTCTGGTTGTTGACTCACATTCCAATGTTTCTCTATTGTTGTTAAATTGTCTTCTTTATGAATATTCAAAAAATTTAAAGTAAATAAGCCTTGATTTATTCTATCTCTGGAGGGCTGTATACCTCCCCCTTTTTGTTTTAATAGCATATTTTTTAAGGTTTCATTAGTACATTCTATAATACCTTGTCCTTGAGAATAATAAGGAATGCCAGTAATGTGTTTAATATTCCACTTAATGCAGAAGGTTGTGAAAGAATGATTAGTATAAGCAGGGCCATTGTTAGTTTTGATGGTGGCTGGGACTCCCATATATGTAAAACAGGAGTATAAGTGTGAAAGTACATGTCTAACACTTTCTCCAGGGGATGGAGTAGCCATAACAAGACCAGAATCAGTGTCTGTAATAACATGTACAATGCCTAACTTGCCGAATTCAGGAATGTGTGTAATATCCTTTTGCCATAATTAATTTGGTGAGAGGCCTTGTGGATTAACCCCTGCAGGAAATTTTAGACTGATTGTTTGGTAAGTGGGACAGTAAGATACAATAGGCTTGGCTTGATTATTTGTGATGTGAAATTCTTTAATTAAACCTTTAGTATTAATATGAGTTAATGGATGAAATTGAGTTGCCTGTTGAACAGAACCAACAAGTAGTTGGTCTATTTTTTCATTGCCAGCCACTAATGGGCCCGGAAGATTAGTATGGGATCTGATATGAGTAATAAAAAGTGGAAACTGGCAATTATGTATAATCGACTGAAGTTGCTGAAACAGCTTGGAAAATTCATCAGTTTCTGTCATAGTAACTGTTTACAAGGCTAGAACTGTTTGTACAACATATTTTAAATCAGAAACAATATTTAAAGGTGAAGTATTATCTTGTAAAAGCTGAGTAACAGCTTGCAATTCTACTTTTTGTGGTGAATTATAGGGTGTGGCCCACACTTTAGTTAAAGGACCAGAGTAACCTGCCTGACCATTGCTGCTGCCATCAGTAAAAAAAGTAGGAACATGAGGTATAAGTGTGGATTTTACTATTTTAGGTAATATCCATTGAATTAATTTTAGAAATTGGAATAATTTGTTTTTTGGTTAGTGATTGTCAATTTTTCCTACAAAATCAGATATGCCTGATTGCCAATCCAGATTTTGCTGATAAGGCATTTGAATTTGTGAATTAGTAAGAGGAACAATAATTTTTTTAGAATCTTGGCCACTTGGTTGTTTTAGTCTTTGAGGGCCTTTAAATATAACTTGACCAATTTTGTCTAAATATGTCATAAGACATTTTTGTTGCTTATGTGGGAGAAAAATCCATTCAATTATACCCTCTTCTTGAATTAAGGTAGCAGAGGGAGAATGTTCTAATGGATAAACAATTAAATCTACTCTTTTTTCAAGATATACTCTAGAAAGTTGAGCTTTGTGAATATGATATTGAATCCATGCCAATTCCTCTTTAGCTGCCTGAGTTAGCTTATGAGGACTATTAATATTAGAGTCACACTTTAGTATATCAAACAAGTTACTTAACGCATAAGTAGGAATGCCTAACGTAGGTCTAAGTCAATGTATGTCTCCTAGTAATTTTTGAAAACCATTTAAAGTTTGTAATTTTTCTATACATATTTGAACTTTTTGAGGGACTATTTTATTTCTATCAATGGGAGACCCTAGATAAGTAAATAGATAGTCCTTTTGGACTTTATCTTCAGCAATTATTAACCCAAATTGAGGCAATATTGTCTGGCCTGTTGGTATAGTTGTTCTAATTTTTGTTTGGATGAGCATGCAAATAAATTGTCATACATATAATGAATAATATAACTATGAGGAAAACAGTTTCTTAGTATTTCCAAAGGCTGATTGACAAAATGTTGGCACAGGGTTGGGCTGTTAACCATGCCCTGAGGCAAGACTTTCCATTGGGACTGTTTACTTGGCTGTTGATTGTTTAAAGCAGGAATGGTAAAGGCAAATTTTTCTCTATCAGATATTTGTAAAGGAATTGTAAAAAAAAAAAAAGCAGTCTTTTAAATCTACTATTATAATATGTCAATCTTTAGGGATCATAGTTGGAGATGGGAGTCCTGGCTGAAGAGTCCTCATTGGTTGTATAATTGCATTGATCTTTATTAAATCCATTAACATTTGCCATTTACCAGATTTCTTTTTAATAACAAATACAGGGGAGTTCCACGGACTGGTGGACTCCTTATGTCTTGCTTGTAATCGTTCTTCTACTAACATTTGAAGAACACCCAATTTTTCTTGGTTTAGCAGCTACTGCTCTGTCCATATAGGCTTTTGTGATATCCATTTTGAAGCCAGTGCATAGTGGTGCCCTTCAGTAGCAGTAGCCTCTATCCAAAATTTGGATAGCCTAAACCATGTCAAAAAGAATGTTCTTTTGGTGCCATGAAACTCTTAGCCCCTTGGCCTTTATTACCCAAACCAAAACAAGGATTATAATTCATATTAAGCATTATTTGTTTAGCGGGAGCAGATATAGTAGATATACTGATGTAAACTCCCCATTATTGTAATAAATCTCTTCCCCGTAGCTTAATAGCTATGTCAGCCAAGTGAGGTCTTACAGTGGCTGTCCGTTTATCAGGGCCAGAACAACTTAATATTTGTTGACTTTGAAATATATTAGTCACGGTTCCAATTCCAGTAAGTACCGTAAGAACCTGTTGTAAAGGCCAAGCTTTTGACCAAAAGCCTTTTGAAATAATTGTAACATCAGCTCCAGTATCTACAAATCCAACAAAAGATTTGCCATTTAGTTTGATTTCTAATTGAGGTCTCTGGTCATTAATAAAAGTTTGCCAATATACTATAGGTCCAGTACTTCCAAAACCTCCTTGTCTTAGAAAATTAGATTTTCCAATTTGTACATAAGGTAATAACAGAAGTTGTGCAATACTGTCTCCACCCTGAATAGGATAATCAGAAGTGTAACTCATCATAACTGAAATTTCTCCTGAATAGTCTGAATCAATAACTCCCAAATGCCTGAAATTCCTTTCAAAGTAAGAGAACTCTGGCCAATGATTAACCCTACTGTGCCTGGAGGAATCGGGCCAAATATACCTGTAGGTACTTCACATATGCCAGCAGGTGGCGTTAGAAGGCCATTGTCACAAGAAGGTAAATCTAAGGCTGCACTTCCTCTTGTGGTGGGTATTAAATCAGCCACCTTTAATTTTGTGGGACCCAGGTTTGAAATTGTTGTGGGGGTTGTTGGCCAGGGCTGTTTATGGCCACCTTGTTTTTCTGAGTCTGCAGCTGCCAAGCCAGGAAGTATTGGACAAAACCATTTCCCTTATTTTTCTTGGGGCCCCGGGTAGGGCCCCATCCATGTTTTCCTGGTCCGTAAGGGGGTGACCATCAGCATGAAATTTAGAATGGCAATTATTGGCCTAATAGTATCCTTTAACACAGAGGTTGCAAAAGACTGGAGCAGGCCCAGTGGGCTGGCTATTGTTAAATGCCCCAGGGGCTTGTTTACAGTCTTTTTTCAAATGACCTCTGTAGCCACAATTAAAGCACTTTAGAGGCTGTTCTTTGTTCTCTGGATCTTTTACGGGCAGGTAGTCTCAGCCAACAGTTGCATTTTATAAGTGTCTGATCCGACATCCCGACAGGCTTTCGAATATTCATCTAGCAGAGTGCCATTGGATTTCAATGGAGGTAAAAGCCGCTGACACTCTGAATTAACATTATCAAAAGCCAACATATGTAACATCAGATTTCCTGTATCAGGAGGTCTAACCTTTTTTGGCACAACATCTTGCAATCTAGCAATAAAATCCACATAAAGTTCATTAGCATTTTGTTTAACATTTACACAAGTAGGTACAGTTTTTTCAGGTGAGGTTATTTTTTTCCCATTCTCGAATACAGCACTGCTGGATTTGAACAATAGCTTGATCATCATATCTTAATTGAACATCTAAGCCAAAGCATTTTCCTTGTCCCATAATTTGTGCCACTGAGATATCTATTGGTGGATCTTGGGACTGGTTAAGCCCGGCTTGTTGACAGGCCTCATGTCCCCACCAGGTGGTACATTGAAGGAATTCAGATGGAGATAAGACTGCCCACACCAAAGACTCCGAATCCCAAGGAATTAATACTTCTGCTTGAACCAATCCCTCAAACAAGCCCTTGGTGTAACGAGAGTTTGTACCATATGAGACATGGGCTTGCTTTAATTCTTTAAGAGTTTTAAATGGAATAGGCTCATGTATATAGCGGGGGCTTTGAGGTGCTCATGCTGCCCCATCTTGATCATCAGAATTCAAGTTCAGCTGTACTAAGCTTCCAGGTGTCCACTTAACTGCGCTTTTTTTAATACCTCCTAAAATTTTATGTTGTTTTTCAGGAGTTTTTTAAAAAGCACTTCTCAAGAGAGGATCATGTTTCAGGGAACCATTTGCATTAGAAAGCAGTGGTGCCCAGGGCAATAGCTTGGGGCGGCTAAGGGGGATGGGGTAATCTCTAGCTGTTGCTTTGCCCCTTTCTTCAGTCTCATAAGGAGTAAAGTGAGAGGGAAGTGGAAGTTCATCTTCAGAATCTTCCCACTCCTCCATTTTCTCCATAGACCCACACTGGTGGCCAGCAGCCATATTTACTGGGTCTCTCTCATCCTGGCCTGATGCACACAGAAGGTCATAAATAATCTCTTCATGCAAAAAACAGGCTCCAGATCTTTCACTGTGCTTTTTTTTAGGACGGGAGTGATCCGTCTCACTATGAGAGTCAGAGTCCAATTGAAATGGTTGCACAGCTTAATTAATGAGTAGAGTTACCAAACAGCTAAAGGACCTTTCTCTCCTCTCCGCTATGCTTGTTGTAAGGCTTTGACCACTAACTGCCATTGCCATAGTCTGAGAGCATCCAGAGGGGGCAACCAACTACAGTGCTAAGAAATTAAATGGAACAGATCCTCGAGAGTTTTCTGTTTGGCAACTACTACAGAACTCTTTAATAAAGTCTGCAAGAATTCAATGTACTCAGAATATTTAAAGAAAGTCTTCCCCATGTTTCCCTGACTTAATATTAATTTTATCTAATCTCTGGAGCTTCACTCACCTATCTGGGCACCATGGCTCGAAGCCTTCTCCAGGTCCCTTGTGATGCTATATGGGAATTTCCTTCACTCCAGTGAAGCCTTCTGCCTTTAGGACCCTGTCCTTATATCCTGCCAACTATGCCAGTTTGCAGGAGTTAGCTATGCTCCCAGTAAAATCAGGTCCCTTAGCAGGGTCATCACAAGGGATATGGAAATAATAGGAAATAGAGAAATAACATAGACACTGAGACAAAAGTATAATTTAAAAGTTGGTGGAGTCAGGAGGTCCTCCAGCATTCCTGTGAGCTGTGAGGCCATGAATGAAGTTCTGCATTAGTATTTATTAGTGCAGTGATTAGTTGCCAGTGGTTACAGATTTACATAACAGGTAATTCATTTTGGTTTAAAGTCTCCCCAAAAGCTTCTAGAGATCCCTTAATTAACTCTATCTATGTGAGCAAACAGTTACAAAACTTTTCCAAGAGAAACTTCTAAGTCCTAAGATAAAATTATCACTTATCAGAAAGGCTAAACAGAAATATAGAGCCTTTATATTTCTTTATCTAGTTTCTTGTTGATTGAGACAAATGATCAGGAGTGAAGCAGGAACTGTCCCTTAGGCCAATTGTCTCTAGATGCAGGTGACTGCCAGGTGGGCATTCTTTGATCAGTTCTTGACCTGTGACCTAATGCTGAGCTTTGTCATACAGAAGCATCAGGCAGGCGTTGCCTTGCAAAACACTCCTGATCTGTGAGATGCCCTCCTGAGGCGAGGCAGCTTTTGATCTGTGAACTACCATGTTCACATATTCCTTCAAGGCAAAGCCATGCAAAACTCCTGAAATATTTTATGTCTCTTTATAGGACAACAACTTGGGTTGATGCCACATCTTTGTGACTGTGAATTGTGCTTCAATAAAAATTTGAGTGCACAAGTCTTTTTGTTAATATGATTTTTTGACCCCTTGGGTAAATACCCATGGTAAGATTCCTGGATCAAATTGTAGGTCTACTTTTAGTTCTATGAGGTAACCCCATACTATTTTCTGTAGAGATTGTCCTAGTTTGCAGTCCCACCAACAGTGTATACATGTTCCCTTCTCTCCACATCCACACTAACACCTGCTGCACTGGGACATTTTGATAACAATTGTTCAATTATTCCCTCATAGCTTTTCAAATACTTGTGTATTTTCTTCCTCACACTCATGGATATCCATGATTCTTATGTCTGGCCTCTTTACATAATGACACATTTCTTATAGGCCTTGTTCTTAATTCCTATTTATCTACAACTGACTTTTTTAGCTTAAAAGTGTCATCTTTGAGAGAGCTCCAAAAAGGTGGACCAGAGACACCACTAGTCAGAGTGTCTCAGTATGAAAATGTTTTAGATTAAACAGTAAAAAAAAAAAAAAAAGAGACAGGTACACATTTTTCAGATGAGGGTCTGAAGAAAAGGTGCCAGAACCTTCAGGAGACCCCACAGGAAGAGGTTGCAGAGCAGAACTGGAAGGAAAAAGGTATGATGGAGATCAACCTCAAGAAGCTTGGGGACCATCAAGCAGGGTAAGTGGAGTGGTAATTTTCTCCCTGCCTGCTAGAGAGAGCTTTGGCCCACATGAGCCCAGAGATGGCTGATTACAGTGATCTGGGTGCTTGTTGCAGACAGGTTGCCTGGCTGCCAGCTTCCCTAAGGTATCTCCCACTCCACAAACCTGAGCCCTGATTACAGGTGTCATCTTGCTTCTCTACACACTGTGTGCTTTGTCCTACCCAGGGAACTTCAACTATTCAGGTTTCATTTTCCTCATCCCCATGCAGACAATTTCCCAATTCCAGCCCAAACTTCAGGAGCCACAGGGGTAAAATGGGTACTGGGTGATCTGTGTAACTCCAGAGCATGGTCATACATGGCAGACTGTGTCCCAAAGAGAGAGTTGGAGATGACCAGAGTGGTTCCTTCCAGACTCTTTTTCTCCCTTTGCACTCCCCAACTCTCAGCTGCCAACAGAGACAATTGAGCCGCCACACAGAGGCTTCCACAGAGAGTGGATATTATATGTTTTATTTTGGGGTCCTGAAGTGGACCAAGGGGTGCTTGTTCTGTGAGCTCCCTGCTCACTGGCCCTCCATATTGCTGCTTGCCTGGTGGTCCCATCAGAGAAGTCATGACCCGAGTCACAATGAAATCAAACCTGCTTGGGAACCCCATGGGTGACCCAGGACCAGCGTGCTTCTCCTAGGCATGGTCAGAATTGGTCTCTGAGGCCCTGGGGACAGGCTCATAGGCCAAATCTCATACCCCAAGGTCTCAATCACATTGCTCAGGTGCATGGGGAAGATATTTGTTAATTAGTCTAGGGAGGTTTGGGTGCCCACAGAGGCAGATCAGTAGGGGGGCACTATATGTGATGATTTTGTGGGTCACCCCTCCTCCCAAAGGAGGGCCACACTCTAAGCTCAGGCTGAGATCCTAGCAAAGGAAATTGAAGCTTGCGTCACAGTTGCAGAGGAGCTTGGCTGGCTTGATATTATGCTTGCTAGAAAAAGCCTGGGGAAACAGTGGAATAAGGAGGGTAGAAAAGAGTGAGTCATGCTCCAGACTGACACACTGTGAGTCTCAGACAGCCCCACCTCCACAACGACACTTTTTGGTTGAGTGGGGTCACTTTAGCCACTACCTAGCAGCTTTACAGAGAGGTGGGGAGCACACATTTGACACTTGCTGAAGCAGATGTGTTGCCAGCTTTTGTAGAGATTTAGGGCAGGCTTACCCAACTCAGCCCCACCCAGCCTCACTCCCCAAATCACCTCCATTTTGGTGGAAAATAATGACTCACATGGAAGTTGCAGGGCCCCACCCAACACCTGGAGTATTCAAGTGCTTCTCCTGAGGAAATAAAGCTGGTCAGAAGACCCAAAAATAACATTGCAGCTAGTTCCTTCTGACAAGCACTACCTACCGCAAGGGAGGTCAATTTTCATGCCTTTAGCATTTTCTGACTTAATCACACAGGGTGTGGTTGATTCACAACCACAAGCACCATCAACTGGCTCAGAGATTAAACTGGGTGTGTCATGATCTAAACAAAAGAAAATCCAAAATTAAGAAGCAATAGCTGCTCCAGATGAGAAGGAATGAGCAAAACAACTCCAGAAGTATGAAGTATCAAAGCAAAAGGGCACCCCCAGAAGGGAACGCCAGCCCTCTAGCAATGGGTACCAACAAAACTCATAATATTAAAATGACAGAGGAAGAATTTCAAACATGGATTTTAAGGAAAGTCAATGAAATACAAGAGAAAATAGAAACCCAAAACAAATTAACAACTAAAACAATGCAGGAAATGAATAGAAATTTTTCTACGGATGTTGAATTCTTTACAAAAATTAAAGAAAACTTCTGGAAATGAAAAATTCATTCAAGGAAATAAAATTCACAGTGGAAATCCTTAAAGGTAGCTAAGATCAGGCAGAAGAAAGAATCTCAGAGCATGAATATAACACTTTTGAATTAAACAAGTAAGTCAAAGCGATAGAGCAGAGAAATAAGAGGAATGAACAAAGCCTATAAGAAATATGCAATTATGTACAGAGACCTAACATAAGAATTATAGGCATCCCTGATGGTGAAGAAGAAAATACACAATGGTTAGAAAACATATATGAGGGAATAATTGAAGAATATTTCACTGGTCTTGCTAGAAATCTAGATATCCAGATAAAAGAAGCACAAAGACTCCTTGGAGATTTATCACAAAGAGACATGCAACACAACACATACTCATCAGCCTTATCACAATAAACACAAAAGAAGGGCTCCTACCAACCGTATGGCAAAAGCATCAGGTAACTTACAAAGGAAAACACATTAGACTATGTGCCGACTTCCCTACAGAGGTCTCACAAGCCAGAGGGACTGGGGCCCTATTCTCATGCTTCTCAAACAGAATAATGGCCAGCCTAGAATTTGGTATCCTGCAAAACTAAGTTTCATGTATGAGGAGAAAATAAAGACTTTCTCAGACAAGCAAACCTTGAGGGAATCTGTAAAGACAAGATCTGACCTACAAGAAGTACTCAGACCTGCATTATACACAAATCAGCACAGAGACACCCACCAGTGTAAAATCACCCAAAAGTTAAAGATCAAAACCCAGATACCACAATGGCTCAAGAGATAAAACAAAGCAGCAAAGGTCTGTTCAACATGATGAACAGAAATCCACCCTACTTCTCAATTCTTTGAATAATTGAGATTGGTTTTAACTCCCCACCTAAGAGACATAGGCTG
This sequence comes from Eulemur rufifrons, assembly GCF_041146395.1. Taxonomy (NCBI): domain Eukaryota; kingdom Metazoa; phylum Chordata; class Mammalia; order Primates; family Lemuridae; genus Eulemur; species Eulemur rufifrons. Next base: position 83,365,961 of record NC_091012.1, on the reverse strand, counting down.
GATGAATGGGTAAAATAAAATATGAGCTAACTATCTACTGTCTCCAGAAAATGCATTTAACCAATAAGGACTTATTCAGACTAAAGATGAAGGGATGGAAAGCAATAATGCTTGCAAATAGAAAACAAAGAAAGCTGGTTTAGCCATTCGCATATCAAATAACAGACTTAAAATAAAAAAAAGTAAAAAAAAGACAAAATGGACATTATATAATGGTAAAGGGAACAATTCAACAAGAATATATAATAATACTAAATATATATGCAGCTAAAACAGGTGTGTCCAGGTAGAGAAATCAAATCCTACTTGATCTAAACAAAATCATAAACAGTAGCACCATAATAACCAAGGAATTCAACACCTGTCTGACAGAACAGGACAGATCCTCCAAAGTGAAAATATGTACAGAAAGAATAGACTTATAGAGAGCACTAGAACAAATTGGCCTAAGGGATATTAAAGAACATTCTACCCAAAAACTACTAACTATCTCATCAACTCATGGAACATTTTCTAAGATTGATCACAACTTAGGCCATAAAATATGTCTCAACAAAATTTTTAAAAATAAAAATTATACCATGCATCTTCTTGTACCACAGTGGAATGGAATTAGAAATCAACTCCAACAGAAACACCCATTTATACACAAAGTCATTGAAACCAAAGAAACTAAGACTGAATGATAGGCCAAGGAAGAAAATAATATGTAAATAAAAATATTCTTTGAATTAAATGATAAAGGGGGCACACATTATCAAAATCTGTGGGATATAGCTTTTATAGTCCTGAGAGGAAATTTCATAGCCATACTTGCCTATTTCAAAAACATAGAAAGATCACAAATCAACAATATAATGAATTGTTTCAATGAACTGGAAAAGGATGAACAAACCAATTCCAAATGCAGCAGATGAAAAGAAATAATGAAGGTCAGAGCAGAACCAAATGAATTTTAGTACAACATAACTATATGGAAGATTAATTAACCATAAAGTTGGTTCTTTGAAAAGATAAACAAAATTGACAAGCGTCTCACTTTATTAACCAGAAGAGGTAAAGAAAGGACTTTAACAAGCTGAATCAGGAATGAAAATGGATAAATTACAACAGATACCACAGAAATACAAAATATCATCTGTGAATACTATAAAAGTTTCTATGCACTCAAACTGGAAAATGTAGAGGAAATGGACAAATTCTTAGAGACTCACAGACTCCCTAGGTTCAAACAGGATGAAATAGAATTCCTGAAAAGATTAATATCAACTATTGAAATTGAAGAAGCAATAAAAATCTTCCAACAAAAAAAGAGTCTTGGACCACACCACAGCTGTGTTTTACCAGACCTACAAAGAATAACTATTAATTAGAGATGTTGAACATTTTTTCATATGTTTGCTAGCCATTTTTATATCTTCTTTTGAAAAATTTCTATTCATGTCCTTTGCCCACTTTTTGATAGGGGTGTTCGGTTTTTTTCTTACTGATTTTCCTGAGTTCTAAATAGATTCTTGTGATCAGTCCTTTATCTGATGTGTAGTATGTGAAAATTTTTTCCCATTCTGTAGGTTGTCTGTTTACTCTCATGACTGCTTCTTTGAAATGCAAATCAAAACCACAATGAGATATCACTTAACTACAGTGAGAATGGCCTTTATCAAAAAGTCCCAAAACAATACATGTTGCGTGGATGTGGAGAGATAGGAACACTCACACACTGCTGGTGGGACTGTAAACTAGTGCAACCTCTGTGGAAAGCAATGTGGAGATACCTTAAACAGATTCAAGTAGACCTACCATTCGATCCAGCAATCCCATTATTGGGCATCTACCCAGAAGAACAAAAGTCATTCTATAAAAAAGACACCTGCACCTGAATGTTTATAGCAAAACAATTCACAATTGCAAAGATGTGGAAACAACCCGAATGCCCATCAATTCATGAATGGACTAGCAAAATGTGGTATATGTATACCATGGAATATTACTCAGCTATTAGAAATAATGGTGATATGGCATCTCTTTGGTTCTCCTGGAGAGAGTTGGAACCCATTCTATTAAGTGAAGTATCCCAAGAATGGAAAAACAAGCACCACATGCACTCACCAGCAAACTGGTTTCCCTGAGTGCACATTTGGGAATAACACCAATTGGGTATCGGACAGAGGTGGGGGCTGGGAGGAAGGGATGGGTGTATACCTACTTGATGAGTGTGATGTGCACTGTCTGGGGAATGGACACGCTTGAAGTTCTGACTGGGGGAATGGGGGTGGGGGGAGGGTATATGTGCATACCTACATGATGAGTGCGATGTGCACTGTCTAGGGAATGGACACGCTTGAAGCTCAGACTCGGGGGGATGGGGGGGCATGGGCAATATATATAACCTGAACTTTTGTACCCCCATAATGAGCTGAAATAAAAAAAAAAGAATAACTATTACCTAACTTGCATAAATTTTTCCATAACATCAAGAAGGAAGGAATCCTCCCCAACACATTTTATGAAGCCAAGATCACCTTGATATCCAAGACAGGAAAGTACACAACAAAAAGGAAAACTACTGATCAATAACCCTTATGAATAAAGTTGCAAATATTCTCAATTTATGTCTTGCACAGCAAAATCAGGTGCTCATCAAAAAAAAAAAATAATCCATCACAACTAAGTGGTTTCATCCTAGAGATGCAAGTATTGTTCAACATATGCAAATTTATAAATGTAATTCACCACATAAGCAAAGGTAAAAACAAAAAGTATATGATTACTTCCATAGATGCATAAAAAGTATTTAACAGAAATCAGCACCCATTTATAAGAACACTTAAAAAATAGCTATATGTGGGACTTACCTCCAAACTATAAAAGCCAAATATGACAAACTCACAGCCAACATCATACTGAATGGGGAAGAATTGAAAGCATTCCTGCTTAGAACTGGAATCAGACAGCATTTCCCATTTCTACCACTGCTATTAAACATAGTGGTGGAAGTCCTAGCAAGCGAAACGGAGAAAATCAGGGGGATCCAAATGGGGAAAAAAGAGGTCAAACAATTGCTCTTTGCTAATGATATAATCTTATATATAGAAAACCCTGAAGATTGTGCCAAGAGTCTCCTGGAATTAATGAATAAATTCAGCAAAGTTTCAGGTTACAAAATCAATGTACACAAATCAGTAGCATTCAGGCTGAGAACCAAAGCAAAGACTCAATACCTTTCACAATAGCAGCACATAAAATAAAATACCTAGGATATATTTAAGGAGGTAAAGGACTTCTACACAGAGACCTATGAAACACTGAGGAAGAAAATAGCAGTTGACAGAGACACATTGAAAGCATACGATGCTCATGGATCAGCAGAATCAACGTTCTTAAAATGTCTATACTACCCAAAGTGATCTGCAGATCCAATGCAATCCCTATTAATATACCAACATCATTTTTTGAAGATGTAGAAAAAATAATTCCACACTTCATATGGATACATATAAGACCCTTTATAGCCAAAGCAGCCTTATGCAAAAAGAACAAATTGGGAGGCATCTATTTACCAGATTTCAAGCGATATTTCAAGGCTATAGTAAACAAATCTGCATTGTACTAGCACAAGAATATAGACATAGACCAATGGATCAGAATAGAGAACCCAGATATAAAACCATCTTCATATTGCCATCTCTCCTTTGACAAAGCAGACCAAAAAATATACTGGAGAAAAAAAAACTCCCTATTCAATAAATGGTGCTATTAAAATTGGAAAGCCATATGTAGAAGACTGAAAAAGGATCTTCTCCTCTCACTACTCATACAAACCAACTCATGTTGGATAAGAGATTTAAACCTAAGGTATGATACTATTATTTTATTTTATATTATTTTATTTTATTTTTTTTATTTCAGCATATTATGGGGGTAAAAAAGTTTAGGTTGCATATATTGCCCTTACCCACACCCCCTGAATCAGAGCTTCAAGTGTGTTCATCACCTAGACAGTGCGCATCGCACTCATTATGTATGTATACACCCATCCCCTCCCCCTCCTCACATCTGCTCAACACCTGATCAATGTTATTCCTAAATGTGCTCTTAGGTGATGATCAGTGAAACCAATTTTATGGTGAGTACATGTGATGCTTATTTTTCCATTCTTGGGATACTTCACTTAGTAGAATGGGTTCCAGCTCTATTCAGGAAAACACAAGAAGTGCTATATCACCATTGTTTCTTATAGCTGAGTATCACTCCATGGTATACATATGCCACATTTTATTAATACACTCATATATTGATGGGCACTTGGGTTGTTTCCACATCTTTGCAATTGTGAATAGTGCTGCTATAAACATTCAAGTGCAGATGTCTTTTTTATAAAATGTCTTTTGTTCTTTTGGGTAGAGGACCAATAATGGGACTGCTGGATCAAATGGTAGGTCTACTTGTATCTGTAGGGAGAGACAAGAAAAACCACAAGAATTTTAGAACTGTTATTGGAAAAGCTTTTTTATATTTTGGTGTAGGAAAATAATTTATGAGGAAGACCCTAAAAGCAATCACAGTAGCAACAAAAATATATAAATGGGACCGGATCCAATTAAAAAGTTCTGTGCAGCCAAGGAAACAATTATTAGAGCAAATAGGCAACCTACACAATGGGAGGAAATATTTTCTTTCTATACATCTGATAAAGGGATGATAACTAGAATCTTCTAAAAAACTCAAGAAAATGAGCAAGAAAACATCAAAGAACCCCATTAAAAAGTGGGCAAAAGAGATGAACAGAAGCTTTTCAAAAGAAGATAGACTAGCATCCAATAAGCATATGAAAAACTTCTCCATGTCTCTTATCAGGGAAATTCAAATCAAAACCACAGTGAGATATCACTGAGATCCAGTGAGAATAGCTTTTATCAGTCCCAAAACCACAAATGCTGGCACAGATGTGGAGAGATAGGAACACCCATACATTGCTGCTATGACTCTAAACTAGTACAACATATATGGATACTTGTATGAAAATACCTCAAAGAACGAAAAGTAGAACTACCATTTTGCCCAGCAATCTCACTACTGGATATTTTCCCAAAGGATAAAAAGACATTGTACCAAAAAGACACCTGTACTCGAATGTTTATAGCAGCATAATTCACAATTGCAAAGATATAGAAACAACCCAAGTATCCATCAATGACATGAGTGGATTAATGAAATGTGGTACATGTATACCATGGAATACTATTCAGCCATAATAAAATAGTGAACTAATACCTCTTATATTAACGTGGGTGGAACTGGATACCATTCTTCTAAGTGAAGCTTCACAACAGTGGGAAAGCAAATACCACATTTACTCAGAATTAAATTAGGACTAATCAATAATACTTATTTGCATACATGAAATAACATCCATTGGAAATCATGCAGGCAGGTAGGGGGAGGGGGGGATGGGTAAATTTACACCTAAGAGTTACGAGGCACACTATCTTGGCATAGGCACACTTACAACTTTTTCTCATACTATACCAAAGCAATTTATGTAATCAAATGGTTTTACCCCCATAATATCCTGAAATTTAAAAAAACACTGTTTTATATATACACACATATTTTGTGTATATATGTATTATATATTTTGCATATATATATATATAGAGAGAGAGAGAGAGAGAGAGAGAGAGAAAGAGTAATCTTCAAGCTCTGAAATTCTTTCTTCTTCCTGATCTAGCATATTCTTAGGCTTTCCACTCTTCTTTGTAAATTCTTGAATGAATTTTTCCTTTCTGGAAGTTCTATTTGTTTTTTTTCCTTTAATAATTTTTATTTAAATAATTTTTCTTTCATTTCCTGCATTGTCTTTGTGACTTCTTGTGTTGGCCTTCTATTTTATATTGTATTTCATTGAGCTTCCTTACAATCCATATTCAAAATTCTTCACCTGTCATTTGAATCTTTTCACTGAGGTTGGTATCCATTGGTAGGGCATTATTGCTTTCTTTTGGTGGTGTCCTTTCTCTTTGATTTTTCAGATTTCTGGAGTTATTTATCTGGTTCCTTCTCATCAGGTCTCTCAATGAAGATCTCTGCATGCTATGGCTGATTTATGGACCTGTCTCCGAGTCCCCAAAGATCAGTACCTGACCATGTCAGGGGAGAGGAATGCTCATCCTGCGTTGCCTTTGGCATGATTTAGAACTTTTGATGAACCTCTCAGGTTACATCACTGAAGTGTCTCTGCTTTCAGTGGCAGGCTTGGCTGAGAATGTACCCCCAGTTCAGAGAAACAGGCTTCTTAGCAGTGAGCACCCTTGCAATTGGTGACATGTTCTCCCTGCACCACTTCAATGACCTGAGGGCATGAGGTTCTGCCTGACTTTCCATGTTGCCAGCAGGCCATCCTGCAAAACTCCATTGTGGAAGCTCCACTCTCAGTAGCAGGCTTGGCCTGGAATGCACTTCTGACACAGAGAAACAGGCTTCTCAGCACAGAGCACTCTGGGGGTTGCGGCCATAGCTCCAAGTCGGCTTTAACCAAAATTACTTTCTGTGATGCCAGGAATGGATAATGTGCAGTGGAGGAGTTGTGTAGTTGTAAGAATTCCACCCTTCTGGTATCTCATGGAACTATCTCATGGGGTGAGAGTTCTGTGTCCCGGTACTCATGAGTCATCCATATAGGGGAGGGGAGGCCCCCTTACTCTTTTACTGGGCTCCAGCCTCTCTGGATTTGGTCCAGGCTTCTGCTCTCTTCTCTGTCTTCCTCTTTCTGAGCTTCACAGCCCTTATCTATAGGGTTCCCAGATACCTCTATTGTTTCTCCTTGTGATCCAAACCTGAGCCACAGTTGTTTTCTGCTCTCCTCAGTCCAAATTTTTACACTTCAACTGGGAAAGTCTGACAAGCTATGTCTCTGGTGGCCATTTTGTCTGCCTCCTCATTCTTAGTCTTCTTAAACAAAATAACTGCTAGCCAAAAATGTTATATCCTACAAAACTAAGTTTCATAAATGAAGGAGAAATAAAATCTTTCCCAGAAAAACAAACAATAAGAAAATTTGTCACCACTAGATCTGCCCTACAAAAAACAGTTAGAAGTACACTATACACTGAAGAGAACATTTGATACCCACCGGTGTAAAAACACACAAAAGTCAAAACTCACATCTTTTATAAAACAGTAACACAAGTGAGAAAACAAAGCAACTAGACAACAATGAACATGATGAACAAAACAATATCTCCCATATCAATAATAAAATTGAATGCAAATGGTCTTAGGGCCTGAGTTAATAGATTTAAATTGGCTGAATGGATCAAACAGCACAACACAAATATATGCTGTCTCCAGGAAACCCATTTAAGTCACAAAGATTCTCACAGACTCAAGTTAAAATGATGGAAAAAAATATTTCATGAAAATGGAAACCATAAGCAAGGAGGAGTAGCTCTTCTCATATCAGAAGAAATAGACTTTAAAACAACAATGTTGAAAATAGATAAAGATGGTCATTGTATTATGATAAAGGGACTAATTCAACAAGAAGATAAAACAATCCTAAATATATATGCACCTATAACAGGAACTCACAGATTCATAAAACAATTTAACTATATCTAAGCAAAGAAATAAACAACAACATCAAAATTGCTGGGAACTGCAATATTTCACTGACTTAACTTGACAGATCATTAAGACAGAAAATTAACAAAGAAACATTGGATGTAAATGGGACTCTAGAACAAATGTACATAACAGATACTTACAGAAAATTCTACCCCCAAACTGCAGAATATATATTCTTCTCATCAGCACATGGGAAATGTTCCAAGATAGATCATATGTCAGGCCACAAAGTAAGTTTCAAAAATTTAGAAAAACTGAAGTCATACCTTGTATCTTCTCAGATCACAGTGAAATAAAACTAGAAGACAATTATAAAAGTAATTTTCAAAACTACACAAATATGTGGAAAATACACAACCTGCTGCTGAAAAATCTTTTGGTCAATGACAAACTCAATATGGAAACCAAAATATTGTTCACATTGAGCAACAAAAATGACACAAGCATTCAAATCGCTGGGATAGAGACAAAGCAGTGCTAAGAGCAAAGTTCATACCTTGAATGCCTACATGAAAAATATAGAAAGATAACACATAAACAACCTAATATCATACTTCAAAAAACTAGAAAAGGAAGAAACAAACAAACTTAAAGCTAGCAGTAGAAAAGAAATAACAAAGATCAGAGCAGAACTAAATAAAATTTAAACAAAAAATACAAATAATCAATAAAACTAAAAGTTAGCTCTTTGAAAAGTTAAACAAAATTGATAGACCACTGGCTAGATTAACCAGAAATAGAAAAGAAAGGACTCAAATAGCTCAATCAGAAATGATTACAACTGTTAGCACAGTAACACAAAATATCATCTGTGAATACTATGAAAATCTCTGTGCATATAAACCAGAAAATTTAGAAGAAATGAATATACTTGGAAATACTCAATGTCCCATTATTGAATCAGATAAGATAGAAATCCTTAACCAACTAATAAAGAGTAGTAAGATTTAAAGAGTCATAAAAAATCTCCCAATGACAATAACAACAACAACAACAATATCAAAAAAGCCCTGGGCCACATGAATTCACAAATTCTACCAGATCTGCAAAGAAGAACTGACATACCAGTAAAACTGTTCCACAACATTTAGAAGGAGGTAATCCTCCCTAATTCATTCTACAAAGCCAGTATCACCCTGCTAGCCAAGTTATGAATGGAAAAAACAAGAAAAGAAAACTACACACCAATAGTTTTTATAGACATATATGCAAAAATCCTCCACAACATAGTAGCAAACCAAATCCAACAACACAACAAAAAGATATTTCACCATGATCAAGTGGGTTTCACCCTAGGAGCGCAAGGATGGTTCACCATACACAAACAAATAAAAGTGATTCAGTACATAAACAGAAGCAAAAACAAAGACCATATGATTATTTCAATGGTTGCATAAAAAGCATCTCATAAAATCCAACACCCTTTCGTGATAAAAATCCTCAGTAAAGGAAGCATGGAAGCAACATACTTCAAAATAATAAAAGATATATATGAAAAACCCACATCCAACATCATAATGAATGGGCAATAGTTGAAAGCATTCCCCATAAGAACTGAAACAACACAAGAATGCCCACTCTCACCAATTTATTCACCATAATACTGGAAATCCTAGCCAGAGCAATCAGGCAAGAGAAAGAAATAAGTGGCATGCAAATCAGGAAAGAAGAAGTCAAACTATCCCTGTTTGCCTATGATCTGATCTTACATCAAAATCCCTACAGACTCCTCCAAAGGATTCCTAGAATTTAGAAATAAATTCAGTAAACTCTTAGGTTACAAAAGTTAATGTACACAAATCAATAACATTTCTATGCATTAATAACAATCAATCTGAGATTCAAATCAAGAACTCAACATTTTTTATGATAGCCACAAAGAAAATAAAATAATTGGGAATATACTTAACCAAGGAGGTGAAAGATCTCTACAAGAAAAACTATAAAATATTGATGAAGGAAATCATATATGTCACAAACAAATGGACAAACATCTCATGCTCATGGAATGGAAGAATCAACATTGTTTAAACATTCATATGGTCCAAAGTGATTTACAGATTTGTTGCAGTTGCCATCTAAATACTAACATTATTTTTGACTGTTCTAGAAAAAAAAAACCTAAACTTCCTATGGAACCCAAAAAGAGTCCATGTATTGAAAACAATCCTAAGCAAATGAACAAATCTGGAGGCATCATATTACTTGACTTCTAATTATATTACTAGGCTGTAGTAACCAAAATACTATGGCACTGGTACGACGAAAGACACATAGATTAATGGAACAGAATAGAGAATTCAGAAAGAAAGCCATATAGCTGCTACCAGCTGATTTTTCAACAAAGCAGACAAAAATGTGCACAGGATATAGGACACCCTATTCAATAAATGGTGCTGGGAAAACTGGATAGCCACATGCAGAAGAATGTAACTGGATCCCTATCTGTCATTATATACAAAAATTAACTCAACATGTTTTAGAGACCAAAGTTATAAGGCCACAAACCCTAAAAATTCTAGAAGAAACACAGGAAAAACTCTTCTGGACAAAGGTTTAGGCAAAGAATTTAGGACTAAGACAACAAAAGCAAATGCAGCAGCAACAAAATAAATAATTGGGACTTAATTAAACTAAACATTTTCAGCATAGCAAAGGCAATAATTAAAATAGTAAATCATCCGCCTACAGAATGGGATAAAATATTCACAAACTATGCATCTGACAAAGGCATCTACAAAGAACTCAAGCAAATTAGCAAGGAAAAAAATAACCCCATACAAAAGTAAGTAAAACACATGAACAGATTTTTCAAAAGAAGGTATGCAATGGTTAAAAAATATGGAAAAATGTTCAGCATCAGTAATCACATGGGAATGCAAATTAAAACCACAATGAAGTACCATCTTACCCCTTTCAGAATGGCCATTACTAAAATATAAGGGAAAAAAGTAGATGTTGATATGGATACAGTGAAAAGGGAATGCTTATACACTATTGGTGAGAATGTATGTTAGGAAAACCTCTATGGAAATCTGTATGGAAATTTCTTATAATACTAAAATAGACTACCATTCAATTCAGCAATACCACTACTGGGTATCTAAAAAGAAAGGAAGTCATTATATCAAAAAGACACCTGTACCCAAATGTTTATTGCAGCACAATTCACAATTGTCAAGTTGTGGAATCAACCTGTGTGCCTATCAATGGATGGGTGGATACAGAAAAAGTTATTTAAACACACACACACACAAACACACAGACACACATACACACAGAGTACTACTCAGCCATAAAAAGAATAAAATAATGTCTTATGCAGCAACATGGATAAAACTGGAGACCATTATCCTAAGTGAAGTATCTCAGGAATTGAAAAACAAAAGTCATCTGCACCCTAATGTTTATAGCAGCACAATTCGCAATTGCAAAGATGTGGAAACACCCAAATGCCCACCAATACATGAGTGGATTAGTAAAATGTGGTATATGTATACCATGGAGTATTACTCAGCTATAAGAAATAATGGTGATATAGAATCTCTTATGTTCTCCTGGATAGAGTTGGAACCCATTCTACTAAGTGAAGTATCCCAAGAATGGAAAAACAAGCACCACATGTACTCAACATCAAATTGGTTTCCCTGATCAACACCTAAGTGCACATTTGGGAATAACACTAATTGGGTGTCAGGCAGATTACCTACATAATGAGTGTGATGCACACTGTCTGGGGAATGGACACGCTTGAAGCTCTGACTCGGGGGAGGGTGGGCATGGGCAATATACATAACCTAAACTTTTGTACCCTCATAATATGCTGAAATAAAAAAAATAATAATAAATTAAAAAAAGAAAAGAAAAGGAAAACAAATACCCCTTACAAGTGGGAGCTGTATTAGGTATATATATGTGATCATAAATTTCTGTAATGAACACTTCAAACTAATAAGGGGGTGAGGGTGAGGAATAAAATTCTACCTATCATGGACCATGTACACTATTCGATATAATTCACCCATGTAACAAAAATCACTTGTATCCTTGAAATCTGTTGAAATAATTAAAAAAAACCCCTCACTGTTGTGGAATAGGCACATAGGGGACATTGTTATTCCAAAAGGGAGAAGTAGGCTAGAAGAAAGCAGTAACATGCCCCTAGTAAGCTCCAAACCAAGAAGACAAAAAACATGAAATCTTAAGCCTTGAGAATAATCTTCTTTAAATTCCTGCCCTGAATTCCAGACACACTGAGGAAAGGGGTGGTCCTCCAAGGCCCCAAGCCACCACACACCCCCATGGCTTTGCTAGGCTTAGCCCATGCTGCAGTTTTCACAAATTGAATTCAGGTACCTGCAGCTGTCCCAGGCTGGCATTGCATGCTGGTGGCTCTACAGTTTTGGAATCTCTGAGGTAGGCTTGTCCTTATGGCTCCACTAAGCATTGCCTTCGTAAAGTCTCTCTGCAGTGTCCTCATTCCTGTAGCAAGTCTCTGTCAGGGCCCCAAGGTCCTCTGAGGCATCCATTGAAATATAGGTGGAGGAAGTCATGCCTCCACATGTTTTTCCCCCTACATCCCTGTAGAATTAGAACCATATGGACATTGCCAAGGCTTACTGCTCTTGCCCTCAGAATTGGCAGTCTGCACCACACTTGCATCCCCCTGAGCCACATCTGGGTCAGCCAAGGAGTGCTACACCAGAATGTCAGAAGCAGAGACTGGAGGCAGCCCTGGGCAACACTGCCTGAGTTTGCACACGTCCTGTGAGCTCCTCCCATGAAACTGTTCTGTTCTCAAGCCTTAGCTTTCTTGGCCTATTTTTTGAGCTTATCAGTCCCAAAGATCCTTGAAATGTCTTTGGAGGATCTTTTTCCCATTGCTTTGATGAATAATGCTTGGCTTTCTTCCATCCACACTAATCTTGGCAAATGGTCACTTGGCCACACCATTGGTTTTCTCTCCTAAACATGTTTTTCTTATTCTTCATATGGCCAGGCTGAAAGTTTTTCAAATCTTTACATTCTATTTCCCTTTTAATTATAAATTTCACCATTTAATTGTTTATCTCTTCTCACATTTTACTGTAAGCAATTAAGATAAGCCATGCAGCACCCTGAACATTTTGCTACTTAGAGATTTTTATTTTCACCAAATATCCTGGATGATCACTCTTAAGTTGTGCCTTGTACAAAGCCCTAGGATGCGGAAACAATTCAGTCAAGGTTTTTTTTTTTCCTCCTCTTTATAACAAGGGTGGCTTTTCTTTGAGTTTAATATTGTGTTCCTCATTTCTGTCTGAGACCTTATCAGAATACTCTTCACTGTCATACCTACTTAAGTAACATATAAGAAGAATGAGGCTGCATCTCTTCTCTTCCTCTGAGCCCTCACAAGAATCACACTTAATGCTCCCTTCACAGCAATATAGTATTTCTCCATAATGCTGGCAAAACAGTTCCAGACTTTACTCATTACCCAGTTCCAAAGCTATTTCCAAATCTTCAGGTATTTGTAATAGTAACACCTCACTCTTCTGTTATCAATTTCTCTCATAATCAGTTTGTGCTGCTATAACAAAATACCACAGATTGTGTAATTTATAAGCAAAAGAAATTTACATTCTCACAGTTCTGGAGGATGGAAAGTCCAAAATCAAGGCACCAGCAGAATTGCTTCTCTGGTAAGAGCTGCTCTCTGCTTCCAATATTGCACCTTGTTTCTGCATCCTCCACAGGAATCAAATTCTATGTCCTTACATGAGGAAAGGTAAATGGGGATGCTAAATGAATGCTATATGCCTCAATAAGGTGCATGCATTTTCTTCCTTAAAACCAAATAAGCAATATGTATATATATATGAATTTCTAATATGCATGCAACTGAGTGAAGTACAAATATATACATACCACATAATTTCTATTCTCAATGAGTTTTCAGTCTCATAGGAATTTCAACCTTACACATAAAGTTATAATAAATGCAAAAGTAGTGTGCATTTAGTAGTGAGTTATACACAAAATGAATTGGAAATTTAGAGAAGTGATTAACTCTGGCAGCAGATTAACAGGAAGCTATGTCACAGGGATGAAATTTCAGCTGAATATTAAAGGACACGTAGGCTTAATGAAAATGAAGATAGGGAACAACATATGTAGAAGGAGAGGTAACAAGCAAAGCACAGAAATGAGACATTACAGGTTTGAGAAATAGCTATTCAGTTTCCCGGGGAATGTGAAATATATTGGAAATAGAATAGTAGGAGCAGAAGCAGAAAAGGTAGGTTGGGTAATTATTAGGATGATTGTCATGCACCAGCCTAGGGAGAATTGAACTTTGCTATGGAATAGTTGAAGGCTTTGGGCAGGGGAAAGACATAAACCAGAGCTCTTCTTTAGGAAGATTAATCTGATAACATTTATTCTAAAGTAAATCAAAGAAGGAAGTAGTGAAAGACAGAGTGTCATGTAGGAGACAATTACCATAAGCCAAAAATAAACAAGCTTCAAAGGTCACAATGGTAGGGCAAAGTAATATTTATTTCAGTAAAAAATTATACTTTTAAAAAGTAAATTGTTTTACTGAAAAAACGTGTTCCTTTGTAAAACATAAAACTTTATTTTTCTAGTAGCTTTTACTTTAAAACTTTCAAAACACTTTGCATTCTTAGATGCAGGATGAATTGGTACTTCATGTTCCATGAATAAAATAATTTCAATATGAATATATTAATAATTGACTATTCAATTTGAAGTTCATACTGTGTTTAAAATGAGTCCATTTTATGCAGTGAGATGACTAAAATTGTTTTGAAACAAAAGTAATTTCAGGATTTGGCGATTTTTTCTATTTTTGTGTTGCTTTGATGCTTCCAATGTGATCACATATAAACGTTGATTCATTTATCTAAACCCAAAGCATGTCAAAAATTTTTTTTGATTTGTCATAAAAATGGAGATCCACTTATCCTCCCTAATATAGCTACAAGATACAGGTTAATGTATAAATACATTCATGAAACATGGAAAGAATCCTTGTACTAAAAGCATTATCATCAGTCTTTACAATGCAGTAGCAGCTATTCTGTACTAGAACAATATGAATGCAGTGAATTTTTGCTTCAAAATTACATTCTACCTGCTTATACCAGCTACAGAAGGCATCAAGCAAACAATTTTTAGAACTGACATTATGAGAGTTATTAATACTTACCAGCAAGGGTACTGAGAGGCTTTTATTGTTCAGTCTTATATGGTTCTTCAAGGACTGAAGTTCCTGAATATATCTATAGAGTACCTGACCCAGCGTTTTGCAAGCCAGTAGGTATATTCAAGTTGGAAAGGGGTGCAAGCAAAGCTTGCAACTAGCAGACATCTCTGAAAATAGCTCTGGCATTACTATAAGTATTATTGTGAGGGCATAAAAATAAATCATATTTTAAAAGAAGTTCTTTATTTCTCTATTTTATCCTTTCTCATCTTTACTTTCCATATGGAAATTATAGTTTAATGCCCTACAGTTTGATACCACTGAAATTTTCTTTCTTTCTGTTTTTTTTTTTTTTGTAAATATTTATGTGTTGGAAAATTTTACTCAGATATACACCTACAGTAATTTCTAAAGAGTAAACAGATGAAAAAGAACAGTCCATTTTTATGTAAATCTACACAACTGTTAAGGTAAATGTAACCTTACTCTCTGATGTGGGGATCTGCAAGGGAAAAAAAAATATGCAAGTGTAGCTCAGAACACCCAAACCAAAATCAAATCAGTCAATGGCAAACTGTGCTCTCATTTTCATCAAAATAATCAGGTATCAGAAGAAAACAAATCTTTTAACTAATAAAAATAACTATGGCAAGATGGCTTTAAAATCCCCAATTTCCTATGCAGAAAAGAGAACTGAAATTAAACACCACTAGGGACTATTTGCTTACATCTTGCTTTTCTAAGATGTATCTTGACGTATTCTCTGTTAAATCTTTATCAAATGTCATGAGTAATCATATTTAGGAGATAAAAATTCACACGGATATATTCCACTGGTTTTAACTATCCAAAAAAGACATTTGTATCTACAATAAGAAGAGACCCTTTCTAAATCCAATAAGTGTCTCTTATGTAGTAATCTATTATATTTTTTAATATTTTATAAAGCTAAATTGGTGCTAAATTTAATTTAATGAATACTGAAAAGCTATGGCATGGTGGGTACTTGGAGAAAGAAATGGGTATAAGAAAAAGCCATCTGCACTCGAATGTTTATAGCAGCACAATTCACAATTGCAAAGATGTGGAAACAACCCAAGTGCCCATCAATACATGAGTGGATTAATAAAATGTGGTATATGTATACCATGGAGTACTACTGAGCTATAATAAATAATGGTGATATAGCACCTCTTGTATTTTCCTGGATAGAGCTGGAACCCATTCTACTAAGTGAAGTATCCCAAGAATGGAAAAATAAGCACCGCATGTACTCACCATCAAATTGGTTTCACTGATCATCACCTAAGTGCACATTTAGGAATAACATTGATAGGGTGTCGGGCAGATGTGGGGGAGAGGGGATGGGTATATACATACATAATAAGCACGATGCACACCGTCTAGGTGATGGACACACTTGAAGCTCTGATTCGGCGGGGGGGAGGGGGGACAAGGGCAATATACGTAACCTAAACTTTTGTACCCCCATAATACACTGAAATAAAAAAAAATGTTTAAAGATGAAAAAAAATCCAAAAAAAATATTTTGAATATTTTGAATATCACCCCTAGTGATATAAGGAACTCCTTTGTATCCCTACTGCACAATATACACCTGTTCACCACAGAGGCTAAATCCTTATGACTAAACCCTCTGGGGTCCACAAAATTGTAAACTATGTTTAAAATTGGCCATTTTTACATATAATGGGTGAAAATACAGTGAAAACATTAACCGAAAAAATAAAGAAGGTGTCTATGATGTAATTCCTGTCCTCAATGTTCAAAGTACCTAACATATTCAACAGCAAATTAGTTCAATATAGTAGATGTGAAGGGATTTGCTGGAAGATAAATTTGGACAGGTGGCTTGAGACCAGAACTGGGAGAGATTTAGATTCTTGCTTGAGGATTGAGAATTTATTATTGAGTTAATACCAAGTCATTCAACCTTTTAGGGGAGGTGTCATGGTTTAAACTGTACTTCAAAAATGCAATACTTTTTACATATTTTATTTTATTTATATTATTTTATTTTTACATTTTGGTTACATTAATTGCTTTTGTGCCATTTGAGTCAAAGTTATAACTGTGCCCATCACCAAGATAGCATGCATTGTACCTGTTAGGTGGGAATTTACCCATCCCCTGCTCTCCCCTCCCACCTGTTTGGTTTCTGTTGTATTTTACTACCACAGGTACATGTAAGTGTTGATCGATCAATTAGTTACAGTATAATAATGAATATATGTGGTGTTTGTTTGTGGGGTTTTTTTGTTGTTGTTTACAGTAATTCTTTTTTTATTTCTGCATATTATGGGGGTAAAAATGTTTAGGTTATATATATTGCCCTTCCCCCCCTCAGTCAGAGCTTCAAGCCTGTCCATCCCCCAGACGGTGTGCATCACACTCATTATGTAGGTATATAACCATTCCCTCCTCCCCCCCATCTGCCCGACACCCGATGAATGTTATTCCTATATGTGCACTTAGGTGTGGATCAGTGAAACCAATTTGATGGTGAGCACAAGTGGTGCTTATTTGTCCATTCTTGGGATACTTCACTTAGTAGAATGGGTTCCAGCTTTATCCAGGAAAATACAAGAGGTGCTATATCACCATTGTTTCTTATAGCTGAGTAGTACTTCACAGTATACACATACCACATTTTATTAAACCACTCATGTGTTGATTTGGGTTGTTTCCACATCTTTGTGATTGTGGATCATGCTGATATAAACATTTGAGTGAAGTGTCTTTTTAATAGAGTGTCTTTTTTTTTTTTTCTTTTGAGTAAATAGTAGTGGGATTGCTGGATCAAATGGTAAGTCTACTTTAAGTTCTTTGAAGTATCTCTGTATTCCTTTTCATAGAAGTTGTACTAGTTTGCAATATGAACAACAACATATGAGTGTTTCTATCCCTCCACATCCATGCTAGCATTTGTTGTTTGGGGAATTTTGGATAAAAGCCATGCTTACTGGAGGTAATGATATCTTACTGTGGTTTTTATTTGCAATTCCCTGATGATTAGAGAGGTTGAACATTTCTTCAATATTTGTTGGCCATTAGTCTATCCTCTTTTAAAAAGTTTGTGTTCATGTCTATGCTCACTTTTTAATGAGGTTGTTTGATTTTTACTTGATTATTTGAGTTCTTTATAGACTCTAGTTATCATTAGTCCTTTATCAGATGCATAGCATGCAAATATATCTCCCATTCTGTAGGATGTCTATTCACTCTAGTGAGAGTTTCTTCGACTGTGCCAAAGCTTTTTAATTTGATCAGGTCCATTTCTTTATTTTTGTTGTTGCTGTGATTGCTTCTGGGTTTTCTTCATAATTTTTTGCCTAGGCCAATGTCTAAAACAGTTTTTTTCAATATTTTCTTCCAGAATTCTTGCCGTTTCATGCCTTATGTTTATATCTGTTATCCATAATGATTTGATTTTTTGACTGGTGAGAGGTGCAAATCCTGGTTCAATTTTCTGTATATGACTATCCAATTTTCCCAGCACTATTTACTGAATAGGGATGTTTTTCTCCAGTGTATTTTTTATCTGTTCTGTCAAATATCAGATGGTAATATGAAGATTATTTATATCTGGTTTCTATATTATAATCTACAGGTCTCTGTTCTTGTGCCAGTTAATACTGCTTTGGTTACTATAGCCTTGTAGTATAGCTTAAAGTCTAGTAAATGGATGCCTCAAAATTTGTTCATTTTGCTTAAGGTTGCTTTGACTATATGGGGTTTTCTGTGGTTACATACGAAGCATAGAATTATTTTTTCTAGATCTGTGGAAAATTATGTTGGTATTTTATTAGGGATTTCACTGAGTCTGTAGAGTGGTTTGGGGAGTATAAAAAAATCAACAATGTTGATTCTGCCAATCCATGAGCATACTATGTTTTTCCGTCTGTTTACATATTCTGCTATTTCCTTCCTCAGTACATTGTAGTTCTCCCTTTAGAAGTCTTTCACCTCCTTAGTTAAGTATACTCCTAGGTATTTTATTTTGTTTTTTGCTCTTGAGAAAGGTATTGAGCATTTCATCTGTTGCTCAGCTTGACTGTTGTTGATGCATATGAATTCTACTGATTTGTGTATATTGACTTTATAACCTGAGGTTTTGCTAAGCTTAGTTATCAATTTCAGGAGACACTTGGCAAGACTTTCGGGGTTTTCTAGTTATAATATATCATCAGCAAACAGTGATAGTTTTATCTCTTCTGCTCCAATTTGTGTACACTTGATTTTCTTCTCTTGTCTGAGTTTTCTGGATAGGACTTACAGCACTATGTTGAATAGAAGTGGTGACAGTGGGCAACATTGTCCTGTGCCAGTACTAAGTAGGAATGCTTTCAATTTTGCCCCATTCAGTATGAGATGGCTGTGCATTAGCTGTATATGGCTTTTATAATTTTGAGGTAAGTCTCAACTATGCATATTTTTTAAGCATTCTTATAAAGGGTGCTGAATATTGTCAAATTATTTTTTCTTTGTATGTTGGGAGGACCATATGGTCTTTGTTTTCACTTCTATCTATGTGGTGAATTATATCTATAGATTTTCATATGTTCAATCATCCCTGCATTTCTGGGATGAAGCCCACTTGGCTGTAATGGATTACTTTTTTTTGATGTGCACCTGAGTTTGTTTTTCTAGTATTTGACTGAGAATTTTTAGGGCTCTATTTATAAGAGATATTGGTCAGTATCTTTCTTTCTTTCTTTTTTTAATTTCAGCATATTATGGGGGTACAAAAGTTTAGGTTATGTATATTGCCCTTTCCTCCCACCCCTTGAGTCAGAGCTTCAAGCATGTCCATTCCCCAGACAGTGCACATTGCACTCATTGCGTAGGCATACACCTATCCCCTCCCCCTGACATCTGCCTGACACCCCATTAGTGTTATTCCCAAATGTGCACTTAGGTGATGATCAGGGAAACCAATTTGATGGTGAGCAAATGTGGTGCTTATTTTTCCATTCTTGGGATACTTCACTTAATAGAATGGGTTCCAACTCTATCCAGGAGAACATAAGAGATTCTATATCACCATTATTTCTTATAGCTGAGTAATACTCCATGGTATACATATACCACATTTTATTAATCCACTCACGTATTGATGGGCACTTGGGTTGTTTCCACATATTTGTGATTGTGAATTGTGCTGCTATGAACATCTGGGTTCAGATGTCTTTTTTATAGAATGTCTTTTGTTCTTTTGGGTAGATGCCCAATAATGGGATTGCTGGATCAAGTGATAGGTCTACTTGAATCTGTTTAAGATATCTCCATATTGCTTTCCACAGAGGTTTCACTAGTTTTCAGTCCCACCAGCAGTGTGTGAGTGTTCCTGTCTCTCTGCATCCACGCCAACATTTATTGTTATGGGACTTTTTTATAAAGGCCATTCTCACAGAATTTAAGTGATATCTCATTGTGGTTTGTGAAACTGTTAGAATTCTAGAAGAAAATGTGGGAAAGACTCTTATAAACATTGGCCTAGGCAAAGAATTTATGAAGAAGACCCCAAAGGCAACCATAGCAACAACAAAAATAAATAAATGGGACCTGATTAAATTAAAAAGCTTCTGCATAGCCAAAGGAAGAGTCATGAGAATAAACAGACAACCTACAGAATGGGAAAAAATTTTCACATGCTACACATCCAATAAAGGACTGATAACTGGAATCTATTTAGAATTCAGGAAAATCAGCAAGAAAAAATCAAACAACCCTATCAAAAAGTGGGCAAAGGACATGAATAGAAATTTTTCAAAAGAAGATAGAAGAATGGCCAAAAAAACTTATGAAAAAATGCTCAGCATCTCTAATCATCATGGAAATGGAAAGTACCTTTCTTTTTGCTTGAGACCCTTCATGGCTTTGGTATCAAGGCAATATTGCCTTCATAAAATGTGTTTGGGAGGGTTCATTCCTTCTTGATGTTATGAAATAATTTATGCAGAATAAGTTCCAGTCCTTTTTTTAGCTCTGGTAAAATTTGGGTGTGAAACCATTTGGTCTGGGGCTTGTTTTTTTTGGAAGATTTTATTGCTCCTTCAATTTCATTACATGATATTGGTCTGTTCATGAATTCTATTCCTTCCTTGTTGAGTCTAGGGAGACTGCATTTTTCTAAAAATTTGTCAATTTCCCCCACATTTTAAAGACTATGTGCATATAGAATATTATAGTATTCAGCAATGATATTTTCTATTTCCATGGTGTACCATTTGTAATTTCTCCTTTTTTATTGCTGACAGAGCTTATGAGAGCCCTTTCTTTTATGCTTCTGGTTAATTTAGTGAGAGGCCTGCCAATTTTGTTTATCTTTTGAAAGAAACAAATTTTTTTTTTATTAATCTGCTGTATAGTTCTTTTGTTATCAATTTCATTTTGTTCAGCTCTCATCTTTTTATTTTTTATCTTCTGCTGTGTTTGGGATTGGTTTGTTCATCCTTTTCCTGTTACTTTTTTTTTCAGCTCATTATATGGGTATAAAAGTTCAGATTATATATATTGTCCATCCCCCCCATCCCCCCGAGTCTGAGCTTCAAGCATGTCCATTCTCTAGACAGTGCACATCGCACTCATCATGTAGGTATGCACCCATCCCCTCCCCCACCCCCATCCCCCCCAGTCAGAATTTCAAGCGTGTCCATTCCCCAGGCAGTGTGCATCACACTCATCACCAGCCCCCACCTCTGTCCGATACCCAATTGGTGTTATTCCCAAATGTGCACTTAGGTGATGGTCAGGGAAACCAATTTGCTGGTGAGTACATGTTGTGCTTGTTTTTCCATTCTTGGGATACTTCACTTAATAGACTGGGTTCCAACTCTCTCCAGGAGAACCAAAGAGATGCCATATCGTCATTATTTCTAATAGTTGAGTAATACTCCATGGTATACATATACCACATTTTGCTAATCCATTCATGAATTGATGGGCATTTGGGTTGTTTCCACATCTTTGCAATTGTGAATTGTGCTGCTATTAACATTTGGGTGCAGGTGTCTTTTTTATAGAATGACTTTTATTCTTCTGGGTAGATGCCCAATAATGGGATTGCTGGATCGAACGGTAGGTCTACTTGAATCTGTTTAAGGTATCTCCATATTGTTTTCCACAGGGGTTGCACATTGAGACAATTCATTAGATTGTTGATTTGTGATTTTTCTGTCTTTTGGATGTATGAATTTGTGGCTGTAATTTTTTTTCTTAGGGCTGCTTTCGCTGTATCCCAGTGATTTTGAATAAACATGTATCCCCTGTATCATTTAGTTCAAGGAATCTTTTGATTTGCATCTTAATTTCCTTCTTGACTTGACTATCATTCAGCAGTAGATTGTTTGGTTTTCATGACTTTGTGTACAGATGAGTATTTCTGTTGGAATTGATTTCTAATTTTATTCCATTGTGGTCTGAGAGGATGAATGGTATAATTTTTTTTAATGTTTTGAGACTGTTTTATAGCCTCAATATGATCAATCTTAGAGAATGTTCCATGAGCTGATGAAAGAGTGTATATTCAGTTGTTTTGGGGCAGAATATTCGGTAAATGTCTCTTAGGCTTATTTGTTCTAGAGTTCTGCTTAAGTCATTTTTTCCTTGTTTCTTTTTTGTTTGGAGGATCTGTCCTGCTCTTTCAGGGGGGTGTTGAATTTCCTGGGTATTACAGTGGTGTTGTTTATCATTTTGTTTAGATAAAGTAGGATTTGCTTTATGAATCTGGGTCCTCCTGTGTTAGGTGTCTAAATATTTAGAATTGTTATGTCTTTTTGTTGAATTGTTCCCTTTAACCATTATATAATGTCTATTTTTTGTGTTTATTTACCTTTGTTGACTTTAAGTCTATGTTATCTGATATGATAATGGCTACACCAGCTTTCTTTACATTTCCATTTGTATGCAATATTGTTTTCTATCCCTTCATTTTGAGTCTTAGTGAGTCCTTGTTGCTTAGATACATTTTCTGGAGACAGCAGCAACTCAGCTAATATATACATTTTTTATTCATTCAGCCAGTGTATTTCTCTTCAGTAGTGAGTTCAAGCCATTCACACTTATTGAAAGAATTGATGGGTGGGTTAGAGTTCTGTTCATCCTGTTGCTTCGTTTTTTCTCTTGAGCCATTGTGGTATCTGTGCTTTGACCTTTAGCTTTTAGGTAATTTTACACTGATGGGTATCTCTTGTGCTTATTAGTGTATAATGCAGATCTGCGTACTTCCTGCAGGGCAAGTCTTGTCTTGACAAAATATCTAAGGGTTTGTTTGTCTGAGAAAGCCTTTATTTTCCCCTCATATATGAAACTTATTTTTGCAGGATAAAAAAATCTATGCTGTCCATTATTCTGTTTGAGAAGACTAAAAATAAGTTTCCAATCCCTTTTGGCTTGTGAGATCTCTCTTGAGAAGTTGTCACTTAGTCTAATGGGTTTTCCATTGTAAGTTACCTGATGCTTTTGCCTTACAGCTCATAGGACTGGCTCTTTCATGTTTATTTTGGCCAGTCTGATGGCTATGTGTCATGTTGTTTGCCTCATTGTGATGAATATTCCAGGAGTTCTTTGTGCTTTTTGTACCTGGATATCTATCTTCCTAGCAAGGCCAGAGAAATTTTTCTCAATTATTCCCTCATATAGATTTTCCTATCCTTGTATGTTTTATTATTTGCCCTCAGGGATGCCTATGATTCTTATGTTGGGCCTCTTTACATAATACCATATTTCTTACAGGCTTTTTTCATTTCTCTGCTTTATCTCTTTGACTGACTTTTTTAATTCAAAGGTATTATCTTCAAGCTCTGAGATTCTTTATTCTGCCTGATCTGATGTATTCTTAAAGCTTTCTACTGTGCTTTGTTTTTCCTTGAGTGAATTTTTTTATTTCTAGAATTTCTGTTTGATTTTTCTTTAACAATTCAATTTTTTTAGTGATTTTTTTTCATTCATTTCCTGCATTTGTGTGTCTCTGTGTGCTGGGTTTCTATTTTCTCTTGTATTTCATTGCGTTTCCTTACAATCTAAGTTTGATATTCTTATTCTGTCATTTCAATATTCTGACTTTGGTTGGTATCCATTGTTAGATATTTGATGTTCCCTCTTGGGCATGCCCTTGTGCTCTGATTCTTCATAATTCCATGGTTCTTTTGTTGATTCCTTCTCATCTGGAGCAGCTGTTACTTCTTACTTTTGGATTTTCTTTTGTTTAGATTATGGCACACCCAGCTTAATCTCTGAGCCAGTAGGTGGTGTATGTGGGTAGAAGCAACCACATCCTGTATAACTGAGTCAGAAAATGCTGTAAAGGTGTGCAAATTGAACTGCTGTCAGTAGATGATTCTAGCCAGAAGAAACTTGCTGAAATATTGGTTTTGGGTCTTGTGGCCAGCTCTAGTACCTCAGGAGAAGCACTCAAATGCCTCAGGTGGTGGGTGGTGCCCTGGAACTTCTAGATGAGTCCTCATTCTCCACCATAGTAGATGCAGATGGAGGTGTGAGGCTTGGTGGGGGTGTAAGGCTGGGTGGGACTGGATTGGGTGATCCTGACTTCAAGCTCCACAAATGCTGGCAGGCTATCTGCTTCAGCACAGTAAAATATCTGTTCCCCACCTCTGGGAAAACTGCCAAGAGGGTCTGAAGTGACCCTACTTAACACAGAAAGTCTCTTTCTGGAGGCAGGAATGTCTGAGACCCACAATCTGACAGTCTGGCGCAGGCCTCACTCCTTTCCACCCTCAACTATTCCACAGATTCTCCTGGGCCTTTTACTGCAGATGGTAGGTAGCTCAATCCAGCTGACTCCCCTACAACTATTATGCAGGCTGAGAGGTTCCCTTCCTAGGAAACTGGTCTGAGTTGGGAGCACAGCCCTCATATGGGAGGAGGGGTGACCCATAAAAATGCTGCAGCTAGGACCTTCACTGTACTCTCCCCCTGTTTCTGCCCCTGTGTGTACCCATACCTCCCAAGTCTAAATCACACATATACCCTCTGTGACTCCAGGTAATGCAATCAAGACCTGGGGGTACATGATGGCCTGTGGACCCATCCCCAGGGCCCCATAGATCAATCCCAGACCATGCCAGCATGAAGCGTTCTGGTCTTGAGTCACCCACAGGGTGCCCAAGCTTGTTCAATATCCATATGCTTCATGGAATGCCCTGCTCTGCTGGGGCTGCCTAGCAAGCAGCACCAGGGCAGACTGGTGGGCAGGGAGCTCACAGTCTGAGCACCCCTCAGTCCACTGCAGGATCTCCAAAGGAAAGGTCTGAGACCCACTCTTTCTGGAAGCCTTCATGTGGTGGCTCAATTATCTGTCTTGGCAGCCCTAGCTGGGGGAGAGAAAGGGAAGAAAAAGATTCTGGGTGGTGGGAATCCAGCACTCTGGTCATCTCCAAGTCTCTCTCCAGGAGGCAGTTCACCCAGAATTACTGTGCTTTGGAGTCACTCAGATCACCTGGTACCCTCTGGACTCTTGTGGCTCCTGAAGTCTGGGCCAGAGTTGCAAAATGTCTGTGTGGGAACAAGAAAGACAAAACCTGAAAAGTTGAAAGCCTGGAAAGGAAAAAGGTTCACAGTGGGTAGAGAAGGCATGTGGCATCTGCCTTTCAGGTTGGGTCTGTGGGTTGGGAGGTGCCCCAGGGAAGGCTGGGAGCCTGGTGCCCTGTCTGCAAGAATCCCCCAGCTCACTGGCAGCAGCAGCCTCTGGGCTCAGGTGGGCAGAAAGTCTCTCTAGTAGCTTCGGAGACCACTAATTGTCTGAGGTGTAAGGGAGGGAGAAACTAACTACTCCACATACCCTCCTTGCTCATCTCCAATCCTCTTGGGGGTTGATCTCCTCTGATATCTTTATCCTTCCAGTTCTGCTCCCCAACCTCTTCCCATGGAGTCTCCTGAAGGTTCTGGCACCTTCCATCAGCCTCTCATCCAATCTATGTTTGTTCATCTGTTGTTTTTTCTCTTTCATCTGAAACTTCTCTTTCTTACTGAGATGTTCTGGGAAGTGGTGTCTCTGGTCTTCCATGTTGGAGCTCTCCCACTATACCCTGTTCTTTATCTTTCCTAATTCTTTGAGGTATAACATTAAGTTGTATAATTGTAATCTTTCTTTCTATCTGATGTAGGCATTTATTGCTATAAATCTTCCTCTTAGAACTGCTTTTCCCATAAGATTTGGTATATTGTGTATGCATTTTCTTTGAACTCAAGATATATATCTACATATATTAATTTTTTTCTTTGACTCATTTATTGTTTGGAAGGATATTGTATAATATCTGTGTATTTTTGTATTTTGCCTAATTCCTAATGTTATGGATTTCTAGTTTCATTATCTTACATTCTGATAAGATTCTTGATATAATTTTAATCTTTTTATATTTTTAAAACTTGTTTTGTAGTCTAAAATATGATCTCTTTTGAAGAAGACTTTGTGTGCACTTTAGAAGAATATACATTCTGCTGCTATTAGATGGAAATTTCTACATGTCTGCTAGGTAGGTCCATTTGATTCCAAGTGTTGTTTGAGTTTACTATTTCTTTATGAATTTTCTTCCTGGATTATCTGTTAATTGTTGAAAGTGGAATATTGAAGTCCCCTATTATTATTGTTTTACAGTATATCTCACCCTTCAGATCTACTAATATTGGCCTTGCGTATTTAAGTGCTCCAATTTTGAGAGCATACGTATTTAAAATTGTTGTATCATCTTGATTAATTTGTCATTTTATCATAATATAATGACCTTCTTTGTCTCTTTTTACATATTTTAATTTAAACTCTATTATGTGTGATATAAGCATAGCCATACTTGCTGTCTTTTCATCAACATTTGAATAGAATATCTCTTTCATTGCTTCACTCTGTGTGTGTCATTAAAGGTAACATGAGTCTCTTGTACGTAACATATTGTTGGATCTCTTTTTCACCATTCAGCCACTCACATGTCTTTTCATGGCAGAATTTAGTCCATGTACATGTAAAGCAATTATTGATAGGTAAGTACTTGCTGCTGAGATTTTGTTAATTTTTTACTGATTCTTTTATATTTGCTTTGTTCCTCTCCTTTAATCTTGTTTTCTTTCTTTTGTGAATTATTATATTTTTCTGGTGGCATTCTCTGATTCCTTTCACCTTATCTTTTGTGTATGAACTAGAGATGTTTTCTTTTGGTTACCATGGGGCTTAAATAAAACACCTTATAGTTATAATATTCTAATTTAAGCTAATAATACCTTAACTTTAGTTGCATATAAAGACTTTACAATTTCACTCTGCCTCACATTTCATGCCATTGGTGGTAAAATGTACATCTATTTACATTGCATATCTGCTAAACAATTGTTTATAGCTATAGTTATTTTAACACATTTTTAAAATTGTTATACTACTTATGATTGACTTATAAACCAATTTTACAGTATTAGAGCAATTTGAATTTGACTATGTCTTTATCTTAACCAGTTAATTTTATACTGTCATATGTTTTCTTATTGTTATATATTATCCTTTTGATTAAGCTATAAGATTTAATTTTAGCATTTTATCGTAAGGCCAGTCTCATGGTGAAGAACTCATCCAGTTTTTCTCTGCCTTGGAATGTCTTTTTCTCCTTTATTTCTTCAGTACAGATTTTCAGGGTATCTATACATTCTTGGTTGGATTTTTTCTCTTAGGCTTTTCAATCTGTAATTTAAATCCCTATTGGCTTGCAAGGTTTCTGTTGAGAGGTCCACTGAAAGCTGTATATGAAGTCTTTTCTATATAATAAATTTTCCTCTCCTGCTGCTTTCAAGGTTCTCTCTTTGTCTATGACTTTAGATAATTTGATTATAATATGTCTCAGAGTATTTTTTTTAGTTGATCTTGCTCAGGGTCCTTTCTTCTTCCTGAATCTACATGTCTACATCCCTATCACAATTGGGCAAGATATGGAAATCAAGGGTAACCAAATGGGGAAAGAAGAGGTCAAATCATTGCTCTTTGCTCATGATATGATCTTATATCTAGAAAACCTGAAATATTCCTCCAAGAGATGTCTAGAATTGATAAATAAATTCAGCAAAGTCTCAGGTTACAAAATCAATGTACACAAATCAGAAGCATTCCTATATGCCAACAACAATCAAGCTGAGAATCAAATCAAAGACCTAATACCTTTCACAATAGCAAAAAACAAAATAAAATACCTAGTAATATATTTAACTAAGGAGGTGAAAGACCTCTACATGGAGAACTGCAAAACACTGAGGAAGAAATTGCAGAGTATGTAAAAAAATGGAAAAACATATCATGTTCACAGATTGGCAGAATCAACATTGTTAAAATATCTATATTACCCAAAGTGATTCCCAGATTAACTTCAATCCCCATTAAAATACCAACATCATCTTTTGCAGGCCTAGAAAATATAATTCTACACCTCTTATGGGACAAGAAAAGAGCCTCTATAGACAAGGGAAATTAGGCAAAAATAACAAATTGCAAGGAAACACTTTACCAGACTTCAAGTTGTACTACAAAGCTATAGTAAACTAAACAGCTTGGTACTGGCACAAAAACAGAGACATAGACCAATGGATTAGAATAGCAAACCCAGATATAAAACCATTTTCATACTGCCATCTAATCTTTGACAATGCAGACAAAAAACATACACTGGGGAAAAGAATCCTTATTTAATAAATGGTGCTGGGGAAATTGAATAGGCATATGTGGAAAACTCAAACATGATCCACACCTCTCACCACTCACAAAACTTAATTCAAAATGGATAACAGACTTAAATCAAAGGCATAAAAACTTAAGACATCTAGAAGAGAATGTTGGAAAAACTCTTACAGATATTGGCCTAGGAAAATAATTTATGAAGAAGCCTTCAAAAGCAATCATGGCAACAACAAAAATAAATAAATGTGACTTGATCAAATTTAAAAGCTTCTGCTGAAATAAAACAAATTAAAAAAAATAAAAACAAAAGTTTCAGCACATCCAAGGAAACAATCAATAGAGTGGATAGACAACCTACAGAATGGGAGAAAATATTTGCATGCTATACATATGATGAAGGACTGATAACCAGAATCTACAAAGAGCTCAAACAAATCAGAGAAAAAAAAAACATTAGCAAGTGGCTAATAGACTAATAGCCAAAAAACATTTGAAAAAATGGTCAATGTCTCTAATCATCAGGGAAATGCAACTTAAAACCACAATGAAATATCACCTAACTCCAGTCATAATGGATTTTATCAAAAAAAATCCAAAACAACAAATGCTGATGTACATGTGAAAGATAAGAACACTTATGCACTGTTGGTTGAACTACAAAGTAGTACAACCTCTGTAGAAAGGAGTATGACAATACCTCAAATCATTAAAAGTTTAGTCCAGCAATTGCACTACTGGATATTTTCCCTTAAGGAAATGGACACCTGCACCTGAATGTTTATAGCAGCACAATTCACCATCACAAAGATTTGGAAACAACCCAAGTGTCCATCAATACATGAGTGCATTAATAAAATTATATATATCTTTGAGTACTACTCAGCCATAAAAAGAAATGGTGAACTAATATCTCTGTATTAACCTGGATGGAACTGGAAACCACTCTTCTAAATGAAATATCAAAAGAATGAAAATATAAACACCATATGTACTCACCATAAAATTGGAACTAATTGAACATTTTTGTGCATATATGGAAATAAAACTCATTGGAAATCAAGCAGGTGGGAGGGAGAGGAGAGTATAAGTAAATTCACACCTAACCGGTACAATGCACACTATCTGCTCGATGGGCACACTTATATCTTTGAGTCAAACTGTACAAAAGCAATTTATGTAACCAAAATGTTTGCATCTCAGCAATACTCTGAGATTAAAAAAAAAAAGATTTGAAAAGTGATTCTTAGATAAGTTTTCTCTTTGTTGTTGTTGTGGTTTTTTTTTGTCTCCTTTGAGTACTCCCATAATTCATATGTTTTTGTGTTTTATGGTGTCTCGTAGATCCTTCATGCTTCTTCACTCTTTTTCGATCTTTGTTTCTTTTTATTTTTCTGATTTGCTAATTTCAAATGATCTGTCTTTAAGTTTGCTAATTCTTGTACAGGATCAACTGTGCTGTTGAAACTCTCTGTTGAAGTTTTCAGTTGTATTGTTGTATTCTTTAGCTCCACCATTGTATTATTCCAGCTTCAGGATTTCTCTTTATTTCATTTTTATTGTTTCTTTATTATATGTCTCATTTTGTTCATGCAGTGTTTTCCTAATTACATTTAGCTATATATCTTTATTTCTTGCATCTCATTGATATTCTTTAGGATGATCTTTATAAATTTCTATATTTCTATTGCTTTTTGGTGAGGTATTGGAGCTTTACAAATTTCCTTTGGTGGTGTCATGTTTTCCCAGTTCTTTGTTATTGATTAGCCTTGTGTTTGTGCATTATAATTTGAAGGAATAAAGTCCTCTTTCTGTCTTATAGACTGGTTGCAACAAGTTAAAGTCTTTTCCTGTGAGATCTCTGGGATTATAGGATTGCCTCTAGTATTGCAGTTGAGTGGCATTGGATCCCGGTCACCTAACTGATGCTGGGTCCACAGTGGAGACCACAGAGAGAGAATCTATTCCCAGGGTGTCTAGTGAGTTAGTCATGTGTCAATTGTATTGTCTTGAAAACCTTGGTCTGTGGGTCTGGAGCTGTGATAAATGTCCCCTTCATGGTTCACAAACAGTGGGCCTGTTACCAGCTGTCCTGATGGATATAGCTTTTCTGCATCTCTAGGAATGTTCCCATTGGATCACTGGATGGGTCCCTGGGCTGGCCAAACTGTTCAAGTCTATGGCTGAGATGGACTGAAACTAAGACACAGGGATGATTTAGCTCCACATCCAAGACTGAGATCTTAAGGCCAGTTTTAGGGGACACAAATATACATGTCTCCCAGTGGGTTCCTGGGTAAAGAGATCTTATCTCTGAGGTTGAAAAGGGCTTTAGTCAATTTATAGGGACATTTCAATATCCACAATGTGACTGAGGTCAGGGCATCAGCCTACAGGGGTTTTAAGGGATATACTTCTCTCCAGGTCCCCAGGCAGGCAAAACTATGCTCAGTCCACAAATGAGATGGGTCAGGACTGAGATACAGGGTCATTTGATGATGCACTAAGGGACAGACATTGGCAAGCCTGCCACACTTATTCATATTGTCTTGTTGCCTAGTGGAACCCCAGCTGGGCAGAACTGGTGCAAGACCACAGATTGGAAGGGCTGAAACTAAGCAAAAGGGCTAATTAAAAATCTACTGGACCTATATTAGAAGCCCAACCCAGTGGTAAAGGAAAGTGACTCACAACATTTCCCTATCCAAGCAGAATTACTCATATACTCCAGCTGAGAGGAGCTTGAACTAAATTCTGGGACACTCCAAGAGCTGTTGTGGGACAGAGACTGGCAAGCTTGTCCAGGTGCATCTCTCAAAAGTTCCCTGCACAGGCGGTACAACTCTAGGGCTGTGGCTGTGGAGCCAAGCCAGAGCATTTTCAGGATCTGCTGTGGGATTAAGTTAGTGAGCCTGTCCAGTTGTCACAGATGACTGCATCTCCCAGCAGTTTCTTGGGCCACTAGAATTCCTCCAATGTGGTTCCCTTCAGAGCTAGAGAATAAAGCTTAAGGGCCCCTTCAGGATCTGTTGTGTAATGGAGGCTAGAAAGCCTATCATGGGCTCTAATATAGGTCCAACTGTAGATTTTAAATTAACCCTGATGCTTAGTTTCAGCCAAGTCGTGTTGCTAGGAAATAGACTGGCAAGTTTCCTAGAAGTTCTCTATATGGACATTGGACAAGTTATTTAAGTAACGGCTTGGTGTTTCAGTGTCATCAGCATAAAAGGGGGGATGATTATAATATCTAACTCAGAGGAATTTTCTCCAACTAGAATGTAACATCTATGAATTAAGAATGTTGTTTTGCTGATTGCTATAATACCAGCTCCTAGAATAGTGTCTGACACTTAGTACTCAATAAACATTTGCTGAGTGAAATAAATTTATGAGCAAATGCCTGGAAATGACTAAATGTGTGTACATATCATTAGCCATACTTTATTAATATCATTTATGCTATAGGTATTAGTTCAAATGTCACTTCCTTGGGGAATTGTACCTTAGTACTCCCACAAATTATGTTTACACACCAACTCATAATTTGCAATCCCACAAAAGTAGACCTAAAAAAAGAGAGCAAAATATATAATTTAGTCAAATAAGAAAAAAGAAATACTAAATACGTACTATGCAATATTTTGCCAAAATCAAGTAAGAATTAGTATTAAAACTTGTTTTAGGGAAGTGCTGTTCGAAAAGTTGGAGAGTAGGTTTGTACACACTTCCATCCCCCCATATAAATATTAAAAAATAAACAGAAACTATATGAAACAAATTGGAGAGAACGCTCAACAAACAGTCAAAAGTTTACAGCAAATAAGCAAAACTAATCAAGAGGAAAGTCAAATTAAAATGGTAGGAAAGCTTTATAATATTGTTATCTGACTTGTTTCACTCCCTCGCTGGGTTGGCAAAAGTTTTAAAGAGAGTATCCTATATTGCTAGTGTGGTATTCTCCTCCCTGGTTGTACAAGGAAGAGAGAAGATATCAATCACAAATTACTGGGTAGGTCAGATTTAACTTTTTTTGAGGCTATGTGAAGGACTGAAGCAAGGCAGTTATCCTTGTTTCATCTAACACAGAATACCTCCATGCCATAAAAGTAATGATCGTTGCTCAAAAATATTGTAATATGGACAAAAATCCTGTAGTATTTGTGTAAATATAAGGATATGACATACAGTAGCCTTCTGAATGTCTGGGAGAAAACTTCAAGGAGAGAGTTTCTTTGGAAAATGAGGCCAAACAAAATGACCATGTATATGGAGGAATTTAGAAAGCTAAAATAATGCCCAAGACAACATACCTGCTGAGGAAAACCTGAGAAAACCAAAAGTTTACAACTTGGGCCTAAAAAGTCACAGAACAAATTGACCACTATAACCTTAAACATTTTTGTTTAAATAATGGAAATCTGAGAAAAGGGGAAAAATCCTATTTTCAGTGTTACTACATTGTAATATTCAAATGTCCATTTTTTTAACCTAAAATAAGAAGACATCCAAAGAAACGGGAAAATATGGCTTATTTAAAGGAAAAATAGTCAGAGATTGTCCCTTTGAAATCTCAGACATGGGACTTGCTAAGCAAAAACTTTAAATTAACGGTTTTAAATATTCTCAAAGAGGTTTAAATATCCATAAACAACGACCTAAACTAAGCCAGGAAAATGTTATGTGAACAAAATGAGAATATCAAATGGATACAAATTATAGAAAGGAAACAAATTGAAATTATGGAACTAAAAATTATACTAACTTTAAAAAAAAAATCCTACATGATCCCGTGGGTGATGAATTTAAGAGCAGATCTGAGCATACAGAATAAATATTAAGTGAAATGGAAGATAGGGCAATTATAATTATACAGTCTGAGGAGTAAAAATAAAAAAAAAATGAAAAAAGATGAACAGAGCCTAAGGGACCTGTGGGACACCAGAAATGGGGATTTGTGCAAAGAGAAGGGAGAGAGAAAAGAGCAGAAAAAATAATCCCTGTTTGCCAATGATATGATTTTCTATCTAGAAAATCCTAAAGGACTCCTCCAAAAGATACCTAGAATTTAGTAACATATTCAGTAATGTCTCAGGTTACAAAATTAATGTACACAAATCAGTAGCACTTCTATACACTAATAACATTCAAGCTGAGAGTCAAATAAAGAACTCAATAACATTTACAATGGCTGCAAACAAAATAAAATATCTAGAAATATACTTAACCAATGAGGTGAAAGATCTCTACAAGGAGAACTAAAAACACTTATGAAAGGAATGATAGATGACACACACAAATGGAAAAACATCCCATGTTTATGTATTGATAGAATAAATATTGTTAAAATGTCCATACTGCCAAAGTATTTTACTAATTCAATGCAATTCTCATTAAAACACCAAAATAATTTTTCACAGAACTAGTAAAAATAATGTTAAATTTCATACAGAATCAAAAAGGAGCCAGAATAGCCAAAGCAATCCTAAGCGATGAGTAAAATCTATGAAGGCATAGTATTACCAAACTTCAAATTGGTGGGAATGTAAATTAATGCAACCTCTATGGAAAACTATATGTAGATTCCTCAAAAAACTAAAAGTAGACTTACCATTTGATCCAGAAATCTACCCAAAGTAAATAAAGTTATTATATCTAAAAGACACCCACACCCAAATATTTATTGCAGCACAATTCACAATTGCAACAATATGTAATTGACCTAAGTGCCCATCAACAGATGAATTGATAAAAAATGTGATATACATACACACATACATGCACGTGTGTGTGTGTGTGTGTATATATATATATGTGTGTGTGTATACACACACACACACACACACACACCATGAAGTACTACGCAGCCATAAAAAGGAATGAAGTAATGTCTTTTGCCCCCACTTTACTGAACTGGAGATCGTTATCCTAAGTGAAGTATCTTAAGAATGGAAAAACAAATACTCATGCTCTCACATATAATTAGGAGCTGAGTGATGAGTATAGATGGTCATAAAGCGGTGTAATGGATATTGGAAAACACGAAGGAGGAGAGTGAATGTTGTGTGTGAGGGATTAAAAACTCTACATGTTGGGTACAATGTACAGTATTCTGGTGATGGGTACATTGAAAACCCAAATGTAAGCACTATAAACTTCATCCATGTAAGAAAAACAGTTGTACCCCCTTAATCTATTGAAATAAAAATTGAAGAAATAAAAAGTTTCAACCTAAAAAATATTTTTAAAAAGAAAAAAAAATATGACTCAAACATCCCCAATTCAATGAAAGACATGAATCTACAAATTCAACAACATCAACAAACTCTAATCAGGACACACTTTGAGTAACACAATGAGATTCATTATACTCAAACTGTAGAAAGCCAAAATAAAAGGATCTTGAAAGCAGCAAATGAGAAGTGACTCATCATGTACAAGAACAATTGTACAATGACAAATTAGATAACCTAGATTAAATGGACAATATCCTAGAAATGCACAACCTAAGCTGATTCAATAAGAAACTGAAAATACCAAGAGTTATAACAATTTAAAAGAATGTCAGTAGTCAAAAACCTCCCAACAAAGATGATTCCAGGACCAGATAGACTCACTGGTGAATTTTTCCAAAGAATTTTATATATCTATATCTATCTATCTATTTAAACCTGTTCCAAAAATGAGGGAGGAATTAAGACCGTCCCAGAAAAATAAAACCTGAAGAAGTTTGTTAGCATTAGACCTGCTCTACAAGAATTCTAAATGTCTTTTGGGTCAAAATAAAAAGATACTGGGCAGTAGCCTGAAGCTGTATGAAAAAATAAAGATCTCTGAGTGATCTCTGGTATGGTTAATACATGAACAAATATGAAAGACGTTATTATTTTAATTTGGTTTATAACTCCATTTATAATTTCATACATAATTTAATAGTCTAATTATCAAAAAGTAATTATAAATCTCTTATTGGCAAAAAAATGGCCAATTATTGAATTTCTGATGAAAACAACAAAAGAGAAGACAGAGCTATACAGGAGCAACATTTTAGCATTATATTGAAGTTAAATTTCTAGCAATTTAAACTAGACTATTATAAATGTGAGATGTTAACTATAATCAATATGATCAACACAAAAATGTCTAAAATATATATTCAAAAATGAGAGATGAATAAAAATGGTTCACTATTTTTAAAATTTATTTTTATTTTTATTTTATTTTTATTTTTATTTCATCTTATTATGGGGGATACAGAATTTCAGGTTACATATGTTGCTCCTGTACCACCTGTTCCCGCAAGTCAAAGCTCCTGGCGTGTCCGTTCCCCAGACAGTGCGCGTTGCACCCATCGTGTAGGTATATATCCATCCCCTCCCCACCCCGCCCTCCCCGAGTCAGCACCTTCAAGCATGACCATTCCCCAAACGGTGTGCAATGCACTCATTATGTAGGCATACACCCATCCCCTCTCCCCACCCCCCACCTCAGTCTGATATCCGATTGGTATCGTTCCCAGATGTGTATTTAGGTGATGATCAGGGAAACCAATTTTCTGGTGAGTACATTGATTAAACCCAAAATAAACAGTACTAGGAAAAAATAAGGGACTTATAAGGCATGAGACATACAGAAAACAAATAGTAAAATGGCAGTAGTCACTCCTTTAACAGTAATTACATTAAATATAAGTATATTAAAGTATCCAATGAAAACACAAGTTGGCAGACTGGATTTTTTAAATTATTCATGTATATGGATTCCATAAAAGATTCTTTAGATCTCTTTTAGTTGGTTTGTTCTGCTCTAACAAAGTACCACAGACTGGGTAATTTATAAAGAACAAAAATGTATTTTCAAACTTCTAGAAGCTGGAAAGTCCAAGATCAAGATACTAGTATTGGTGTCTGTGAGGGCCTGTTCCAATGACAGTGCCTACTCATGGCAGCATCCTCACATGGTGGAAGGCAAAAGGGACAAAAAAGAGAGAACTCTCTCTGAAGCCCATTTAATGAGGCCATTAATGCAATCTATTCATGAGTATGAGACCCTCATGACTTAATCACTTCCAATAGAGTTTCATCTCTTAATACAACCACAATAGGTATTAAGTTTCAATAGGAATTTTGAAGGGGGAACCACATTTAAAACAGAACAAGATTCAAATGCACAAATATGTTAAAAGTGAAAGGATGGTGTATCAGTCCTCTTGGGTTGTCATAAAAAAGTACCACAAACTGTGTATACTGAAACAACACAAATGCATTTTCTTATAGTTCTGGAGATAATAAATTCAAAATTGAGATGTTTACAAGGTCATGCTTCCTTCCAAAGTTCTAGGGAGAATATTTCCTTCCTTTTAAGATTCTAGTAGCTCCAGTCATTTCTTAGCTTATGGAAGTATAACTGTCATTTTAGCCTCCATTGTCATATGGTATACTCCCATTGTGTGTCTCCTCTTGTTCTTATATGGACACTAGTCATATTGAATCAGTGCCAACCTTAACAATCTCATCCTAGCTTGATAACACCTACAAATGTGCAATTTCAAAGTATGGTCACATTCATATGTACCTAGGGTTAAAGCTTCAACATATAATTCTGAGGAATATAGTTCAACACATAAGAGATGGAAAAAAAAGATATTTAATTGCATTGGTAACCAAAAAAAGAGCTCGAGTGGGTATACCTCTGACAACATAGACACTGAATCAAAATTGGAACAAAAAATAAGAACAAGCATTATACAGAGATGTGTCAATTCATCAAGAAGATATAAAAATTATAAACATACATGCACCAAAAAACAGAGTCCTAAATTATAAACAGCAAACATTGACAAATTTGAAGAGAGAAATAGCTCTAAAAAATAGTTGGATATATCAATACATCATTTTCAATAATAGCTGGGGTATCTATATGGATGATTACTGAAGCTACAGAGGAAGTGAACAGCATTATAAACACCTTCAATTATCAGCTATCTATTAGAACACTATACCCAATAACAGTAGAGTACACCAACTTCTCAATTGCACATGTAATATTATCAAGAATAGACTACATATGAGACCACAAACAAGTATCAACAAATTGAATAAATTGAAAAATATTGAATTCTTAGAAAATATCTCCATGACCACACCACCGTAAATCTAGGAATCAAATACAGAAGGAAAATTGAAATATCACTAATATGTTAATTGTAAACAAAATTCTTTTTTAAAGAAAACAATGGGTCAAAGAGAACATCACAAGGGAAATTATAAACTACATTGAAAAGATTAAAAGAGGAAGCACAGCATGCCAATACTTATGGGAAGTAGTGAAAGTAGTGCTTAACAGAAAATGCATAGCTATAAATGTTTACATTAAAAAGGAAGAATGATCTCAAGTCAAAAACCTAACATTACACCTTAAGAAACTAGTAAAACAAGAATAAACTAAACCCAAAGTTAGAGAAGGAAGAATATAACAAAGATTAGAGCTTTAATAAATAAAACAGAGACTAGGAAAACAATAGAGAAACTCAATGAAACCAAAAGTTGGTATTATTAAAATATTGACAAAATTGATAAAACTTTAGCTAGATTATATAAGAAAAAAGAGAGAGAAAACTCAAATAACTAAAAAAATGGAGGATGATACATTACCAATGATTCTAAAGAAATAAAAGTATACAAAAGAATACTATGAACAACTGTACACAAAAAATTAGATAGCCTATATGAAATGTGTAAGTTTTTACAAGCACATAATCTATGAAGTTAAATCAAGAAAAAATATAGTTTGAACTCTGGCAAATTAATACCTCCCATTTTGTTTTTGCTGCTTAAAATTGCTTTTGCTAAATGGGGTCTTCTCTGGTTCCATACAAAGCGTAAAATTATTTTTTCTATATCTGTGAAAAATGATGTTGATAATTTAATAGGGATTGCATTGAATCTGTAGATAACTTTGGGCAGTATAGACATTTTAACAAGGTTGATTCTACCGATCCATGAGCATGGTATGGTTTTCCACCCATTTACATGCTCTGTGATTTCCTTCCTCAGTGTTTTGTAGTTCTCCCTATAGAGGTCCTTTACCTCCTTAGTTAAATATATCCCTAGGTATTTTATTTTCTTTGTTGCTATTTTAAAGGTTATTGAGTCCTTAATTTGGTTCTCCATTTGACTGTTATTGGCATATATGAATGCCTCTGATTTGTGTGTATTGATTTTGTATCCTGGAACTTTACTGAATTCATTGATCAATTCCAGGAGTCTCTTGGTTGAATCCTTGGGGTTTTTTAGATATAACATCATATCATCAGCACAGAGTGAGAGTTTGATCTCTTCTGTCCCTATTTGGAATCCCTTGATTCTGCTCTCTTGCCTGATAGCTCTCGCAAGGACTTCCAATACTATGTTGAAAAGTAATGGGGACAGTGGGCAGCCTTGTCTGGTTCCAGTTCGAAGTGGGAATGCTTTCAGTTTTTTCCCATTCAGTATGATGTTGGCTGTGAGTTTGTCATATATGGTTTGTATCATTTTTAGATAGGCCCCATCTATGCCTATTTTGTTAAGTGTTCTTATCATAAAAGGGTGTTGAATTTTGTCAAATGTTTTTTATGCATCTATTGAGAGGATCATATGATCTTTATTTTTGCTTCTATTTATGTGGTGAATTACATTGATAGATTTGCATATGTTAAACCATCCCGGCATCTCTGGGATGAAGCCCACTTGGTCATGATGGATTATTTTTTGATAAGCACTTGGATTTGATTTGCTAGGATTTTATTGAGAATTTTTGCATCTATATTCATAAGGGATATTGGTCTGTAGTTTTCTTTTTTTTGTTGCATCCTTTCCTGGTTTTGGCAGGCTGTGATTATAAAAACTGCTTGGTATTGGCACAAGTGCAGGGACACAGACCAGTGGAACAGAACAGAAAATCCAAATATAAAACCATCCTCATATAGCCATCTAATCTTTGACAAAGCAGACAAAAACATACTCTGAGGAAAAGATTCCTTATTTAATAAATGGTGCTGGGAAAACTGGATAGCCACATGTAGAAAACTAAAACAGGACACACAGCTTTCACCTCTCACAAAAATCAAATGACGGTGGAAAACAGACTTAAACCTTGGGTCGGAAACTATTAGAATTATAGAAGAAAATGTAGGAAATACTCTTGCAGACATTGGCCTAGGCAAAGAATTTATGACGAAGACCCCTAAGGCAATCACAGCAACAACAAAAATAAATAAAAGGGACCTGATCAAATTAAAAAGCTTCTGCACAGCCAAAAAAACAGTCACGAGAGTAAACAGACAACATACAGAATGGAAAAAAATTTTTGCATACTACACATCAGATAAAGGACTGATAACAAGAATCTATTTAGAATTCAGGAAAATCATCAAGAACAAATCAAACAACCCTATCAAAAAGTGGGCAAAGGACATGAATAG
Organism: Eulemur rufifrons; assembly: GCF_041146395.1. NCBI lineage: Eukaryota > Metazoa > Chordata > Mammalia > Primates > Lemuridae > Eulemur > Eulemur rufifrons. Next base: position 83,325,977 of record NC_091012.1, on the reverse strand, counting down.
AAATTTTTCAAAAGAAGATATAAAAATGGCTAACAAACATATGAAAAAATTTTCAACATACCTAATCATCAGGGAAATTCAAATCAAAACCACAATGAGATATCACTTAACTCCAGTGAGGATGGCCTTTATCAAAAAGTCCCAAAACAACACATGTTGGCATGGATGCGGAGAGACAGGAACACTCATACAATGGTGGTGGGATTGTAAATTAGTGCAGCCCCTGTGGAAAACAATATGGAGATACCTTAAACAGATTCAAGTAGACCTACCATTCCATCCAGCAATCCCATTATTGGGTATCTACCCAGAAGAACAAAAGTCATTCTATAAAAAAGACACCTGCACCCGAATGTTTATAGCAGCACAATTCACAATTGCAAAGATGTCTAAATAACCCAAATACCCATCAATTCAGGAATAGATTAGCAAAATGTGGTATATGTATACCATGGAATATTACTCAGCTATTAGAAATAATGGCAATATGGCATCTCTTTTGTTCTCCTGGAGAGAGTTGGAACCCAGTCTATTAAGTGAAGTATTCCAAGAATGGAAAAACAAGCACCACATGTACTCACCAGCAAACTAGTTTCCCTGATCATCACCTAAGTGCACATTTGGGAATAACACCAATTGGGTATTGGACAGAGGTAGGGGCTGGGGGGAAGGGTTGGGTGTATACCTACTTGATGAGTGTGATGTGCACTGCCTGAGGAATGGACACGCTTGAAGTTCTGACTGGGGGGGATGGGGTGCAGGGAGGGGATGGGTGCATACCTGCATGATGAGTGTGATGTGCACTGTCTAGGGAATGGACACGCTTGAAGCTCACACTCGGGAGGATGGGGGGGTATGGGAAATATATATAACCTGAACTTTTGTACCCCCATATTGAGCTGAAATAAAAAAAAAAGGATAAGAAAAATATAAAATATGACTAAAGTTACAATCATCAAAAACTTGACTCAGTAATCAATAACTTCCCAAGAAAGAAAAATCCAGTAACAGATAGATTCAGTGGTAAATTTTATCAAACACATAAGCAATTAGCACAAATCCTCAAATTCTTCCAAAAAAAATTAAAGAGAAGGAACACATCTTAACTCATTCTATGAGGTCAGCATTATGCTAATATGAATGACAAGACACTACAAGAAAAGAAAACTGCACAATAGCCCTTATGAATATCGATGCAGAATGCTTCAATAAAATATAATAAAACTGAATGTACCAGCAAATGAAAAGGATTATGTACCATGACCAAGTGGGATTTATTTCTAGAATGCAAGGATGGTTCAATATATGCGGTTCATTCAATGTGATGCACCAAATTGATATAACATGAGGAAAAACACATGGTCATATTAATTGGTGCAGAGAAAACATTTGAAAAAAATAAATACATTTTCATAATATAGACATTCAAAAACCTAGGAGTAGAAGGAAACTACCTCAAAATTTAAGAAGTCATATACTAAAAACCTACAGGTAATATCATATTCAATGCTGAAAGACTTCAGAGATTTTCTTCTAAGATCAGGAACCTAGAAAGGATGCCTACTTTCACAATCTCTACTTAACAAAATCTTGGAAGTCCTAGATAGAGCAATCAAGCAAAACAAAATTAAAGTCAAATAAATGATAAAGAAAGTAGCCAAATTATCTGTATTTGCAGAAAATATGATTTTATATGTAAAATATTGTAATGATTTTATACATAAAAATTCTATTGATTTTATAAAAATGTGTTAGACATAAACAAATTCATCAATGTTGCATACAACAAAATCAGTACACAAAATTAGTTGTGTTTCTACACACTAACAACAAATAATTTGAAAGGAAAATTAGGAAAACAAGTACATTTACAATAGCACCAAACATATAAAGACTTAGAAATAATCAAGAAAATAAAAGACATGGACACTAAAAATTAAAAAAAAATTGCTGAAAAAATTAAAAATAACAAAAATACCTAGAAGGATATTCAATTTTTATAAATTTGAAGAATTAACATAACAAAATTTCTATACCAATAAAAAACATCTACAAGTTCAACGAAATCCATATGGAAATCCCATGACATTTTTTTTGTAGAAATATAAACATCCATTCTAAATTCTTATAGAATCATAAGGATCTTAAACAGACAAAACAATCTTGAAAAAGAACAACAGCAACAACAACAACAACAAAAGTAGGAGTTCTCAGACTTGTAGGTTTCAAAAGATACTATAAAGAAATAGTAATCAAAACAGTGTAGTACTGGCATAAAATAGATACATACACCAATGGAACTGTACAGAGAACCCCAAAAGAAACCTTTACATACATAGCCAAACAATTTTCAGCAAGAATGACAAGACCATTCAATGAGAAAACAATACTCTTTTCTAAACTTTGTTAGGAAAACTGAATATTCACACGCAAAACAATGAAGATATACCCTGATGATATTCCACATAAAAATTAACTAAAAATAGGTCAACCACCTAAACTAAGGAGCTAAAACTGTAAAATTTCTAAAAGAAAACACTCTGGAAAGTCTTCATGACATTGGATTTGGCAGTGATTTTA